>NW_026623153.1:1200000-2400000 GCF_028827525.1 Penicillium daleae
GAGGTAACGGGAGGCAGGCACTGGCGCATGGTATCCGTGCATTTACAGATACCGTGATGTGGCCCACGGTAAAGTGCGCCGGGAGGCATGAGGTAACGGGAGGCAGGCACTGGCGCATGGTATCCGTGCATTTACAGATACCGTGATGTGGCCCACGGTAAAGTGCGCCGGGAGGCATGAGGTAACGGGAGGCAGGCACTGGCGCATGGTAACCCTGCATTAGAGAAACCGTGATATGGCCCACGGTAAAGAGCGCCAGGAGGCGGATACTGGCGCCTTGTAATCGTGCTTTTACAGAAACCGTGATGTGGCCCACGATGACTCGAGTGCCTTCCTCCGCCCGGCCTCGTTTCGGCTCGGTTTTCCTCATTGCAGTTGAGATGGGGCGTTTTTGCCCTTGATCCGCAACCTCACACATCAATCGGTTAGTCGATCGTCGAACCTCGGCGCCTTCAGGTGCTTTCACACTTCGCTTCTGGACCATCGCGGCTGTACAGGGGCTTTAAATTTGCCCCATGGGTGCAAGGCTCCGGCAAGGGTGTTGGCAGCCTTGGATGATGATGTTCGGACCATTTCAGGACCGAGGATGACCGAGATATTGCTTCGATGATTAGTGACGCTGTTACAGGAAGTGGCTCCTATGATGCGTGATCAACGGAACGCAATCTGTCGCGTGAGGAAGGCATCTCTGCTGAACTCAGACGATCTGAACGATTGACAAAAAGAGCTAGCTTGACGACGATGTTCAAAATCCAGAGAGGCAGACTTGCTTGCAGTTGCAAGCAGGCATGTAAGCATGACGCCGCATGCCTCCACTGACCGTGTCTCACACATAATGAGCATGAGCCTGTCCCAATCTGCGCTCCACTTCCCCCTCAGGCGCCTTGAACAGTGCTCTGACTACCAGTGATGACTAGGCTGAGTCACCCACCACAACGTCCAACTCGAATGCCGTGTCCTATATGACCTTCATGGACGGCTGTGATGCATTCCCATCCTCGAACATGATGTCTACTGCGTCCTAATTGGTGCCCGTCCCGAAATATGTCGTACAGAACCAAACCCCCGCTCCTTCGCGGATCCCACAAACGGGCCCATCCCGGGAGACCGTACCGATTCCCACCCCAAATCAGACGCCCAACAACGCCACCACAACCATGCAGATGCGGCAATTCAGAGACTTGCTTGTGTATGACTCGGAACTGCCTGTGCAGCCCACCACACCCCTATCAGGATCCAGCGGTGCTCATGGCCACTCACGCGGCGAGTCCCAGCCTAGCAATAATTTCCATAACTTGCACCAGCTGCAGATGACCCCGTCCAGGACCAGCTCGCCCCAGATCCAGGCGCTGTCCACCGAGGCTCAGTCCACGCCAGACCTCTGCCCGACACCCAACCCGCCGCTGTCGCCGGCGGTCATGGGCACAGCGCAGGCTGCGTTCGCGGCCAAAGAAGAGGGTGATGCCGTTACAGTCTCCCATGAGGATCTGGACGGGGAATTCAACCAGTTCGACCTGGGCTTGGAAAACTCGTCGCTGCAGGAGCGGGGTACCTGCTTGTTTGACGAGTTCCTGGTGCTGGACGACTTTGCTACCTTCTATCTACGCTAATTTCTTCATCTGTTTCATTTCTCTTCTGTCTCTTTCCTTTTGAGAGTCTCTGCATGAATCCCTAAAAGGCTACAAAATTGATTCCCCGACCCGTCAGTACATAAACTCCCTGCTTGTACATTTGCTCCTGCACTGTACATTGTTTTCCTCTTACTATTACCTACTTTTTCAATCTAGATTCTGTCTAACTTCGCTCAATATAGCCGAATCCTTTCTGGATGAAATGGATGACAGTACAATATGCATACCAAGATAGTTATAGCTGTTGTAGCCTTCATAGTGTTTGATTCCGACAGTAAAATTATATTAATCTATCCATACATCCATTCATTCAATGAAATCATAAAGCGTTGGTGTTCCCAGCAATGTCGTGAGGGCCACTTTGGAGTCCGACATTTCATACCCGGGGAGAATATAGGCCGGTGATAAGACACATGAGGAAGTGAAGAAAAAGACAATTAATGTCACAAAAGAAAATACCGACTAAGAATTGGACTAAGAACTGTAATGCAAATGCCTCGGCTCCTGGCCTCACCGTTTCTTTTGCTTTAAAAAAGAAAAGGAAAGGAAAGAACCAAGTAGTTGCCACGGGATAAGGCGTTGTCACCCCCCGATCGTCGTGCAATTGGTGCCTGGCAAACTTGTAACTGATAATATTGGGGATCCCTTTCTCCAAACTCGGGGAAGTCGCCCTAAGGCACGCCGAAAGAGGTATAGGAGTAGGTAATCGATAAGATTCGTGATAACCGGGCAGGCTTTATATTAGAGGTATTTAAAGGACCGCTAGGCGTTAGTGATAATAAAGTACCTAATAAGCTAATAGGGCGTATTAAGCGTATAGCCGACGTGGCTAATACTCTTATAATTAAACGATCTATACGGCTCTTTAGTGGTTACGACTTTAGTAAGAATTTAGCTACACTAAATCGGGAGTCGGAGCTTCCTGTCCTACTTCTATATAGTGACTCGGATGCTAGAACTCCTATAGAAGTGACCGCGAGGCGTGTAGCATAGATGATTCCCCGGTTAAAGCTCAAGGTATACTAGAATACAAGCTATAGTAAGTATTACCTATTTTCATAGTATACTATACGTAGCAGAAGAATACTAACGTGTATATCTTTTAGTTCTTATTATTACTCACGCTAGCTATATTCTAGAAGATATTATCCTGTTTATGAAGTCGATATAAACCTTGCTCTCGATACCTAGTAGTATTCTTCTTGCAATTATAGAGCAATAGTAACATGGAATAAATCCTGAATAGTGCTTTCCGTATAGGAGTAGCTGGGCTTACGTTAGGACTTAAGTGTGAATGCTTTTAAATGTATAATATATTGTAATTTATATACCTAGTACATACTGTGAGAGTATACGTAAGATAGCAAGTGTACATCATCTCAAAGGTGAATAGCCGGCGCTGAATGCCTGGCCGCCGTCAAGAACTATTTCTACTTTATAGGCCTAACTCTTATTATAATAGCTACAATCGCGGTATATTTCAATAATAAGGACATTCGACAAATTGAGTCAGGAGGTCAGAGACATATCCCAATTATTTTAATCGGAAAGTGATCCTCATGAATGTCAGGAACATACGGACGAGCGCCACCTGAGCCTATCGCACCGAGGCTATATTACTAATTGTAATCATACGAAAAGCGCTAACGCCACCTAAAAACTCCGTAACTTACCGGGGTCGTATTACTAATTATAATCATCCCGAGAGTATTTACTCCAGCTAATTCAGGAAAAGTAGGTAGGAGGTAAAGACCGAAAAAATATCCATGAACTAAAAGAAAAGAATAGAAATGTCCATTATACATTAACACTTAAACCGAGGGAAATTAAATAGCGAGTTACCCCCCTTTAGACGTTACTGTCCTATCCTTATAGCTTTCAACATTAAGATCTAGTCAAATAAGCGCTGCCTTACGCCTTTCGAGTATTATCCGGCGTAATTTACACTTATCTACTAAAATAGCTATCCCCCGTGAAGATATCGAGTTCAAGACCTACGATAGCACTATGCTTCGCGGTTAGCTCTACCTATAAGCTAGAAAGTCACCGTGCGTGATAATAATATACGGGGTTCGTGATGCTAAATGCCTCCTATTTTATTAAAAAGTTTATAGGATTAACGTTTATCTGATTTTTCTAGTTAGGTTTAAATATTTTCTAGTTCCTAATATCGGGCTCATCCCACTAAAAACGACCCAGTCTGTTCAGCAATCATCGAATTCTGCTGAGTTAAACGTAAGTTGAAACACGCCACATATTTTTGAAAGCTGTTAGGCATACTTCAACAGATAAATTTTTTCCTAGGAGCTTGATTGGGTCTCGTTACTGACAGAATGCTTCGGTGCTTGCGTCGCTGAAAAACAGTTGCTAATATGAGCAGTTTGTTAGAGTCATATGATTGGCGGCCTTGGCTGACCACCAGATGTGTGTGTTTATAATCTGCGTGCAAGATACTAGCGGAAACATTTTGCTGTGCTGGTTAGTGATTAGCTTATTTAACAATGAAATCCTTCCGGCAAAACATTTGAACCGTGTCAATAGAGGAAAGCATATTAAAAATGGCAGAATGACCAGAAGAGTGACTGGATGATAGACAAAGAATATTTCTTCGCGGTAACAGGTATACTGTTCTATTTAGTAGCATCATGCCACAACTTCGAATATTGAACAGCGCGTATAGTGAAGTTTGCCTGGGTTATTGGTAGGTGGGGCGTAGGCGACGCTCGTTTTGCGTTTCCTTTGTTTATTATGCTTGCGTGGCCGGGTCTGTCTTGCCCCAATATATGCTGCTAAGCGGGTGTGCTGTCGGGCCTGCCCTGCCGACAGCTTCAAGGCCGTTACCAGCCCACTGAACAACTGTTTCATAGGGCTAACTAGGCGAGATTCCTGAGTGGTTGTTTGACAATATTACAGGTGCAAATGAGCTACATCGTGCAAATGAATTCATCATCATCATCGTCGTCGTCGTCACCATTGCAAGAAAGTTGTCTTGAACAAGGAATATCTAAGGAAATATTACCCCATACAAATCATTATGAAAGTATAGTGACTACTTTAATAGTAATATAACTAGCAGAATTTGCCATTACAAGTTAGTGGACTGTTTAATCAGTTAAAAGGATTCCGTAGTGGAGGAATACGGTATACTGTCAAGAGTTCATTTGCTCTGTCTAAGAAGGAGGGTTATACCTGCTAACGAACCAGTTTAATTTGGTCAATGGGTTGTGAGTGCAAATGACAAGGTTAAACAGAAGACACAGATTTGAATTATGTAAAATGGAATGGACAGTCTTGAACAGGGTTGAGCAAGTTGAATCTGAAGCTACTTATTGAATATCTCGACTAAATGAAACGCGGTATTTTATTTGGCCCATCAGTTTTTAAACTGACTATCCAGTTATTCCACGATCATTATTAGCTTCTTGCACATGTTTTATGTTATTGACGAGATAGCGTGTGAATTAAACACAATGATGAATTACACAGGTACATTTCGAACATTGTTGATGATTTTGGATTATTAACAGTTGTTGCCAGATTCCACAAGGGAGGGGCAAAATGTCGTGTAAAACTTGGACGGATCTTGGCTTCCTCAGCCTGAACTGAGTAATAGTCTCCAGCACCACGAAGAGGCGTCTGTCAATAGCTGGAGGGCGGGTGTGGAACCTGTCAACACAGCCTGACCTGGTGTTTGAACTAGGATTTGCACAAGACAGCAGTCCGAGTGTGGAACTCAACCCGACCTGCGCATTGAACATGATTTTTCACCTAATACTTGATCCAGAATTTGAGAGGGTTATTCTTGAGGGATTGAGCAGTCATTGGTCTCGCTGCTCTATTTTCGCATCTTCCGCAGGAACAGTCGGGGGCGTGGAACGGTCACCAGGTTTTGGTGAAGTTTTCGGACTCGGACACCATTGACGCATGAAAGATTGAGCTGAGTCCGGCTTTGGAATTGTTTTTGTCTCTATGCCCGGACTGATCTAGTTAGCACGCCAGCTATTGCAGTTGACCAGCATTTCACATTTTCTGCCAGTTGATCACCTTCTATCAATTCACCAGTTTCAATTCAATACTCTTCTATGAACTGCAATACGTAATCGGGTATTTGTCGGATTGGGTTCTTCCAACTCATCAAAGTAGTGGACATACGAAATCGTTATAGTTATTTGCTCCTTGGAGGATTTTCACTGGCTCGGCCTCCCTCTGGGTTTAAACGAATAAAAATTTATCTTCACAAAAAAAAAGGCTTTCGTCCCTTTCGGTCGCTACACTGTGCCTCTACCCCAGCAGTAACTTTGAGCTGGCGGATACTTACAGTACCAATGGTTCATGACTGAAATATACTTGTTTCTAACTAACCGTCATTATGTAAAATACCCCAAATCTGTGGCTTTGCCGTGCGGCGCTGTGGCTGTGCGGTAAAGCTTAATTGTCTTACATACGTTACCATACGCGAACCGTGTAACTCCTCGACACAAGTACTATGAATGCGGTAAATTGCAAAACACATATCGATAACCAGTTCTAGTTCTCACTTGAAATTTTGTACACGCATCTATGAGGATGTATGACTCCGACATAGAAGGCTGTTCCGTAATAGTGTCCACCGTACCGTAACTATTTTCGAATTCTTCCGTTCTCAAATGAGCCACCATTATCTCGCGAGGCTTTAGTTAACTAAAATGAAGAAGACCCTGCCAAGATATTTCCACCAGCTAGGGTTTCATTTTTTACTAAACATAAATCTGATACAGTCTTTAAATACCCCCACGTACTCTGAAACGACCCCACGCTGTTACTGCTGATCCTGTCATGAAGAACCGTTTGGGCTCGATTTTCCGTGAATATTTGCGTTGAAGTCGGCTCTACCGGCCTTTAAATTTATGACTGACATATCATGCACCATGAGACGAGCAACTTGATTACGGATGTGTTTGAAGCCTTCACCATGGCCTTGGCGTTAGGATTTGAGATAGCTTCTCTGTTGAAAACATGGAAGCCAATTTTGAATTCGTGTGTATGCCTCAAATATAACTAACTTGACGTAAGTATTAGTAAAATACACTGTCAGCTTGCTCCATGCCATCTAGAGACTTAGATACGCGGACGAACGTGTCGGAGCAAGCGAGAATAAGTCAAAACCCAAACCCATGCCCGTTTCATTCCCCTCATCGTATCTTCTTTGGCTCCCCTCTTTTTAAGGTAAGCTTCCGTAGCCGCAAAGGTTTTGCTTTTAGGGTTGCCGGCATGTATCAGCCATGTCAATGGTGTGCTGCCCTCATAATCCATTGCATTGACATTTGCTCCTCGTTCCAGCAGAATCTTCACAACGTCCAATGAACCGTATTCAGCAGCATATGAGAGGGGTGTTCGCCCGTACATATCACGAGATTCAATGTCTGGCGCACTTTGTAGGAGATAATAAAAGAGGTTGGTGCAGTCCCCCATGGCAGCGTAATGAAGGAGAGATCTCTTGAAATAATCTCGTCGATTGGAGGCTTTTTGCGACCGAAGTGACGAATATGACTTTTCGACAAACACAACCAGATCTCTATTGAGAGATATTTCCCTGATTCTTTTCAGGCGGTCGAATTCTCGGTCTATATCTGCACTGCCAGGTGTGTTTCTCATGGTCGTTACAGCTAGTAGGGCTTGAGAGAATCGAATGCAAGAGGATATAGTTCAGTATAAAGAAAATTGTAAAGGAATTGAATCGAAGATCGATAAAAAAACAGCACAAGTGTTCAAAGAGTGAACTTTGTCAACGAGGAATAAAACTCCAGGGAACTTCAAAAGCTACGGCTTGCTCGATTATTGAGTGACTAGATGACTATAGCGTAGAGGAAAATTCTAGGGGTTGGAGGTTTTATAGGTATCCACGATTGTAGCAAAAGATGAAGAACGTGGTTATCTATTCTAGTTGAAGCCTGTTCAAAAATATGTTTTTCATTTTGCTCCCATTCTTTGGGCTTGACCTTTGGCTCCTGGGAGGTGAGTGTGACGAAGGTGACGATTGGGATAGAGGAAATTGCCATGGAATTCTCCAAGACGGAAGTTATCACGATTGCTGGAGGGGGTTTAAAAAGGAGCCTACATGATAGATAGCTGTCTTCTTCTTTCTCTTCCCTCTCTAGTCTTGATACCTTCGTTGAATACTACTATGTGGATTTGACATCTTTATGCTTGAGTGTAACAGTGAGAAGCTCTATTTCTTCTGCAAAAAAAAAATATTGAATACAGTAACGAGGGGGTCAAATCTGCACTTATTTGTTAGTACTGGTTATTTCCTGATCTTCACGTTATAGTTATCATAGATTTACACCATATGAAAATCAAGATGAAGGGTGGGTAATTTGATCCTCAGGGATAATCTTTGGCATTATTCCAGTCCAAAACATGAATTACAGCCTTTCCGGTGGCTCAAGAAATTGGCCATATGTCATTAAGGGTGTAAGCTGTTCAAAACTGTACAGTACAGTGCTTGAGCATACTGGTAACAGGCGAACGTGGGAAGACTCACGCAATGGCTATACTGTACTACCTTGCTAGAGGTCACTATTTGTGATATCCGAGTCGTTCGCCTGATTCGACAATTAAAACCGTGTCTCATTTGAAAATGACAGTCTTACGATTCGCACATGTCGCTTACGTGAGAAACCTGACTGCTGAGCAGCTTAGTTACCCCCACACAACTAACTATGTTCAGGAGGAGCTATGACCTCTTGACTTTGGCCTCCAAACTATTAATCATCAACATTTCCCATGCAAGGAGAAATCTCCACATTGTACTACCAGGAGTGGCTATTAACATGTGGCCATTCTTTCGGTATCTGGGAATCTCCAGATGCGGTTTTTGGAAACGGTCTTACTCCTGAGAGCCTTGGATGAAGTGCGAGGGGTCCCTACGAGGCCACCTCGTCAGATGAGGAACACCCTGAGTATTTGGAGGAGAATCCTCATGGGGAGTATTAAGACCTCGGCCTTAAACCTAGCAAGTTACTTCAGCTTATCATTTCAACTCTTCGTCATCATTACTGTACAATATGTGTGGTGAAATGAGAAACATAACAAAAGCATTTAAGCCACCGTGCCAGCTATCACTCCATCGTAGCTATGAGGAAATTTGAAACGGGTCACAAAGTTGGTAAATTCCAGGGCATCTGCCTCAGCCTGTTTTAAACCGAGAACAGTGCCCTGGCTCCTCCTTTGCTGTCCCATAGCCGCAGGATACTAGCACCTTCTAGGTGATGAAAAGTTAGATCCCAAGAATTTTTGTAATGACCACTTCCAAGTTCCTTAATCTCTCCAGCAAGAATATTAAGGCGGTACAAGAGGAGAGGACAAGATATGTGATTGTACAAGCCGCGCAGACGAATCGACCTTCGAAAATCGTCGAAAGACTGATGAGTCGGTTGAGAGCTTTGAGGATCCTCGAATTCGAAATGCGAATTCACGGAATTCCATCGAAGATTGTCATCGTACCAGCGAATTTGTTCGCTCATGTTTCGGGATGCGTGTCCCGAATCTGGCTCGGAAATGGTTATCTTTGATAAACTCCACTTTAGTTTGGTGTGTTCCTGTAGGGAACATACCGCCTTCCGCTCAGCGAGAGTTAGGCGATTATTGATCTCATAATGCTTCAAAACCATCCAGTCAATACGCGGACATGAGTTCTCGAAAGCTTCCCAAGTGGCAAAACCTCTAACCATTCTATTGAAGTATTGCTCTTGGTGCAATCCTTCGAGACGCTGGAACCTTTCGTAAGACAGGGTTAGATATTCCGTAAAATTTGAATCATCACCACAAGATTGATGACCTTTCTTTGATCCTGTAAAATCTGCTACTTTAGTTTGATTACTATTGAAACACACCAGTCAGCAGAGTTGACGTACTTGGTTCGATGCTGTTTATCTCAATTTCTCTCCTTGCCGGCTGAAGGGAGGCCGTTGCTGGGTCTTGAACAAAGCTGGTACAGGCGAAGTGCTGGCAACTCGGGTAATTCGAAGATGTGGAAACAGGAGTAGATTCCGTGAGTATCAGGTCCTTCGGTATAATTTGGAGATTCTCCGCATTTACTCTCCCCGGAATTCAGAGGAACTCATCCGAATGTTGTCTCCATTCGGACTTCGTTTATCCGATATACCAGGATCGTTAAGTTCATTATAGCAGATAACTGATTCAAGGTTGCATGAACCTGATGGCTCGCGATCAGCCATAACAGCGAGTTCTTGAGTTTCGCAGATCTACTAGTCGTTTAGCGTTGTCAATACCGAGTAATGCAGAGATGAATGTAGATGAAGGATACCTGTTGATCGAATCAATTTTGAAGAGGATGATGAAAATGGACCTGAATATCACAAGGCAGGATATTTTATATCTTGAATAAATCCCCTCGTCCTAGAATTCAGCTTACTGATAACCATGGCGATGTGGGAATCCACACTCCCAGGACACTCTGAGGAATTTGAATAACCTTGACTTCCTGGGATCTGTAACGGAAGGTGCAGGTACCTGGTGGGCGTTTCATCACACTGGGCATTTCATGTCAACGGGATAGGGGTTACTCTCAGTAGGTTTAACGCCTCCTACCTCTGGCACGTCATCAGGAGTACTAGCTACGCTTTGAGTTCCTGGGAATCTAAATGATTAATGATTCTGAGGGAATTTGTGAAGCCAGCTTACAGGCGTGACAAAATGTGGAGCTTGATGTGCTCCCAGGACTACCCAGTGCGTTCGTCGGCTGGAGTAGTGTAATCGATTATCCAGTGGGTTCCCAGGAGCGATCTCTTCGGGGGGGAGGGGGTTCTCGGCCAAGGGTAGACGGCGGTGGATTCACGTAATTGCTCAAAGATTAGCACTTCCTCCATGCCTATCCAGGAGACCGTGTAACCAGTAGGCAAAGATTCCCAGGAGCATACAGATTTATTGATTGACTGATTGGGTAATTAACGACTAAGCTCCATCGAGGCGCAATGGATACCAGTAAATGAAACCCCAGTTTATTGATGCCCATAGTTTTTCGCGTGGGGGCAATCTAGGTACAAGGGTTCCTTTGGATGGGGCTAGCATGTTGCGTTTTATTGGGGTGCCTTACTCAGGCTATGCTCAGTGAGCAAATCAGAGCGCTCGGTGAGAGGGTCAGACTTGATCAGTGAGCAGATCAGTGAGCTTACATCATGCTCACTGACCAGATCAGCGCTGCTCACTGAGCTTACATAATGCTCACTGATCGGATCAGAGCGCTCAGAGGCGTGCTGGGCACCCAGCTCACGCGTACCCAAAAAAAGTTCACACGGACCCAAAAAATTCTGACTAATTTTGGGTACCCATGAGGTACCCGACCTCGCACGTACCCAAACCTCTAGATTATATAATATTTTTTAATGCAGAAAATTTTTTAAACACCTTATTTTACCCCTTTTCAAGATTGTTACCAAGTATCGAATTCCACAAGATGTCGGCGTCTTTACTCTCGCCATCGCTATTCGAGGATTCCGATTCTGACATATTTATCTCTACGCAATCTACTACTAGTACTGCATTAGAGATTAATCAAATTCTTTATAATCTTCCATCTGTGAGTGATCGTTTTATAAATAAGAGCATACATAAATCTTATATTTTATATCAGCGACAACGATCGGCCTCTGAAACTTCAGTGTACCAAGATTGCACTAATACATATGAGTTATCTGATGTCGATTCTTGTGAGGATAATGAGGAAAATACTAGCTCTCTATGTTCTACACCTTTTACGGAACGAAACCAAACAGGTATAGAAACAGACGGGACCCAAGTAAGCATTAGCTCTAGAGATGCTGTGATCGCCTACGAAGTTCAGGAGCACCTTATCCTCCCAGAGTATCCTGATACAGACAAGAATGGTATTTTACATATCATTCATGCCTCCAAAAATCCACTTGAAAATGTGGAAGACACCGTTACTGCTGTCAACCAAGCTACTTCACAGCTTATGTCGTCGGTATGTTCGATATAATCCTAGCATATGTCTAGCATATGCTTAGCATATATGATAACTAATTATCCTAGGTTCAATTCTCGATTAAACAACTCAAATCGGCCAAGAAAATCTTCACGAAACTCCTCCAGAAAGACTCTAAAGACAAAGAATCAAGATCATGGCATCGATCCTTTCAATGTACAGGGATTCAACATTGCCACCAAGCTCATCCTGATCTTATTACCCCGTCTGAAAGCTATAACCGTGTTAAACCAACACTTTTCCGCGAACTTCAGGCTCTTGCTGCAAAGCCTGTGTATCACACTATTGCGCAGGAAATCCAGGAGCGAACTAGAGAGTAAGATATATCCCTCCCTAGCTTTAACCTCTATTAAGCTTACGCTTAAGATAGATTTTACTTCGGATTTCTCAAGACGTGGGATATAGAAGGGCCATGTATTTATGCACCTAGTGAGCGGACATGCAGAGGTCAAAAGCCAACAGTGTGGCTTCGAGATGGAGTAAGTGCATATTATTATCATGTACTAAATATTTGTTAACTATAAGTAGTTCACCTTTATTGGGTGTCCGAACGCGCAGGTCGGATCCCAGCGTTGGCACTACTGTCAGCACGTTCCACGAAGTGCTGCAAGGATAGACACCGCGTTTCTAAAGCTTCTTTGCGATAAGGATGGCTTACGAGATACTGGATATGGAACCAAGAACTGTTACTTCGTGGAGCATCGTTCAGCTAGACGTCGCCACTGTGGTATGTTTTACACTAGATATGCTCTGGATATGCTGAACATATGCTAACCCTGTCCTAGACTCAATTCATGCAGATGGTGTTGGTCAGCTGATATATAGTGTTTGCTCTGTGAAGATTGACCTTTATATCCCCTGCGTATGGGATCGTTTTCCTTTTTTCCTTCTCGTTTGTCGAGGATCTCATTCACATGCGCCGCCACCGCCTACAAAGCTACCACATGATATTGGTCAAGAAATCATTGACGCAATCAACACGCAGGATATCCTAGGATTAACTGCACGTAAATTGATGGTCTCACCTACTTTTGCGAAGATTATACGTCAACATGGTGATTCTGCGCTTCGATATATCCACAAGAGCTTACACATTGAGGATAGAGTAACTGCTTTGATTCATAAGCAGAGACTACTATATTATCCAGAAGGGACGAATCTTGCTGGGGTATGGCGTGAATACCAGTTTGATCTAACTAAACACGTGGATGATCAATGGATTCGTGAAGTCTATTTCTTTGACGAGAATCGGGAGCATTATCTGATCATATGCTGCACATACGAACAAGCTAAGCTTTTTCAGAGTGTACGACATCTGGAAATGGATCTTGCTTTCAAGATGGTTCAGGGAGCAACCAAGCTTTTCACAATTTCAGGGTGGAATGAACAGGTAAAGAGTAAGATTTTCTGGTGTTCTATATATGCTAAACATATGCTAACCATATGCTGACTCTCAGGGTTAAATACCTATGTCTATGCTTTCATGAATCTCGAAACTCGAGTAGCTTATCGGGTTCTTTTTGAGAAAATCTTCAAGATTCTTGGGGATGTTGGACGAAAACCAATTAGATGGGCGTATCAGCTTGGAAGGGATGATTCTTGTGAGGGAATTCGGACGGTTACTGTTGACATGTGTAAGAAGCAAGCACCTGGTACGCTTCCCATATGCTTAACATATGCCTGAATTATACTCACTTTCTATTTTCATTTAGGGCTTGGAGATTATCTTGCTGGCCTAGATCCTCGTTGGACATGGTCAGAACATCTGCAAAATATATTGATCCTATGCCAAACGCACGTTAAGCGAGCCTTTCGGAAAAGGTTTCCTGGTCACGAAGCTACTACGTCTATTGATATGATCTGGAATGCAAATTCAAAGGCAGAGGTTATTCGAATTATGGATGAAGTTGCAGAAAAGTGGCCAGAGACCGAAAAATGGTTTCAGAATAAGAAGGTTGATTGGATTCTTGCTGGAATAACCCCAGAGGCATCTAAGATTCCTATTGAATGGTGGACGAATGCATCACATCATACTGGAATTAGTGAAAGTAGTCACTTTCACGATAACGAGGCAGTAGGCCGAAAGCAAGCTTTGTTAACAGCAATTCTCCGGTATATTACCCGATTTATCATGTATAGAGCATATTACTAATCTCTTTATTACAGATGCAAAAAACATGTACAAGAGATGATCCAAAAGAATAAACTTGCAGAAGAGCTAGGTCTCTTCCCAACTTGGCGATCTCAAAACCCTGTGTATCGTATTGCCAAACAAGTTCGCAAGAAGGGTTTGTTCCATATGTTCAACATATGTTACACATATACTAACCTTATATCAGACAAGCGCTACAAAAAATCTGCCAACCGTCGTATCAATAAACCATACCAGCCCTGGAACGTGATCAATCCTTACGATGACCTTAACCCGACGATGCAACCACCTGGGCTTCCAGATATTTCGGACATAGTTTCGATATCTACTTCAGAGATAACTGACATAAGCTCAGTATATGGTCAATCTATATCTGCACCGCTATCTACCCCTCAGGGTAGTTCAGTTCTTGACGGATCGTCTAGAATAGCGCCGCATGATAGTATTTCTCAGCAGTTAGGCTATACTCAGGGATTCGATGATGAAGAGGCACGGCTACAGCAAGAAGTTGCGGAACTTGAGAGAAAGCAAAGGATCTTAGCCCTTCGAAGGAAGAAGGAGGAATTATTACGGAGTATAGAGTCAGGCGAATCTTTGGTATAAGTTAAGAATATCTTGAATTTACTTTGAGCATAAGTTTAACATATGTTCCGTATAGACAAATAACAGAAAATTCATACAAAGAGACCTACGCCTAACTAAAGGGACTCAAAAGCATCAGAGGATGAGTCCTCTACCTCTACCTCTACCTCTACCTCCTCCTCCTCCTCCTCCTCCTCCTCCTCCTCCTCCTCCTCCTCCTCCTCCTCCTCCTCCTCCTCTACCTCCTCCTCCTCTACCTCCTCCTCCTCTACCTCCTCCTCCTCTACCTCCTCCTCCTCTACCTCCTCCTCCTCCTCCGAGTCTTGCATATGGGGAGCAGGTGGGCCACCTCCTCCATCACTATTGTCTCCATTACCGGCAGTGGGGCCAAAACCCGCGAAGGGAATAGGATTCCCAGGGACGCCAGGTCCACGCTACATACTATTAGCATATGCTTAACATATCATTTCTTAAAAAAAGGGGACTTACCCGGCGGCTGCGATGACCAGAACTCGGGGTTGCTGGGGCCTGCCAGCGGTGGAAACGAGTGCCGTATTGTGCGGCAAACTGTGCATCGGTAGCTCTATACGGATTGTTAGCATACGCTAAACATATGAGAGTCATATGTAACAAGTATATCAATCTTGTGCAAAACGTAGAGTACCCAGAGTACTTACGCAATTCGCTCCAGAGCGGAGGCCCAGTGTCCAATCCATCCATTGTCAGGGCCGCGTCCAGGCTCATGGAGGTAGCTAGCATCCCGCCAGCCACCCTGCAGGACCCAACGCTTGATGGCGTTTTGGCCCGCAATAATCTCCAGCTGGGTCTTTGCTCGCCGGCTGGGGTTGACGACTATATCGTAGTCATATTGTTAGCATATGTTCAACATATCCAACGAATAGACACTTGCCAGCTCCGGAATGTTCATTGCGGATGTGTCGACGCAGAGCAGGTCCCTCTGAGAAGACTAGACCGCACATTTGGGACGGAGGGTTGACGACAATATCACAGCTGTTCCTCTCAGTGTCAGCATACGATAACCATGCCCTCAGTATATTCAGACACCACGTACACTCCTATGTTCTCTTTGTTGAGAACCTCGGCCGGATTTGGAGGCGGGGTCGCCGCGATATCAGCTGCCTTGATGTCGTAGTGGCGTGCGCCTGCAGCTAGAGCTGCCGTATACGCAGCTGGCTTCCAGCCACGATTGTTGTCTGGAATGGGCCCTACATATGGTCAACATATCAACAGCATATGCATCTGGGAAACATACCATGTGCATATCCCAGGAGAGGGTCGGGGTTGGTCGCGTTTAAGACTGTGGTGTTGTCAAATTCAGCCCGGGTTGGACCCAGGCCAGGGAAGAGTCCAAGATTCGACATGTTGATGAGCTGGAAGTGTTCAGCATATGCAAAACATATGGAGAAACGCGTCAGGGAGTAGAGTAAACAGGTGTTCTGACCTTTGGTAAACAAAGTGGGTGGTGAGGGAAGAAGAAGAAGAAAATGGTGTTGTGTTTGTGTTGAAGATATATCTCTCATTTCTTTGTTGACACTTTTGATTCATGACCCCAAACAAACTATATTTTTCTTTCAACACGTGTAATTTACTAGAAGAAAGACTACCTCTTTTATATTATTATGAATAAAAAATAGATAGAGTCTTTAAGAGTATAGTATAATCTTCTATATAGAGTTGTAAAGAGATGTATAGAGTGATAGTATATTTTAGTGAGGTAGGGGTTCAACTAAAGTTGAACCCCTACATAATTATTAATCATATGCATAAAAGTAAGTATAAGAGCTCATCAGGACCCAAAATAGTTTGGGTACGTGTGAGGTCGGGTACCTCATGGGTACCCAAAATTAGTCAGAAATTTTTTGGGTCCGTGTGAACTTTTTTGGGTACGTGTGAGCTGGAACCCGAGGCGTGCTCAGTCCTACTCAGTGAGCAAAAGCGGCGAGGGGCTGAGCACCAATCCGGAAGGGGAAAGCCAAGTCGTGGCATAGGAAATCCGGTACATAGGGAACTAGAAGGTTGGGGGTTCGATTCATGGGGAGGGCGAGGCTATTTCTTTTTCTACTGCTGTGACGTTCGGCGTGTGACCAGTTACTATTGGCTCTTGGTAATAACTGATCTCCTTTCCTATAGACAGGCTTTTTTCTATTCACAAACAAAATGGGGATCTCAAATAGAAACATCACGCTCCACGGGTAAATACAAGTAACTTCGCACTTATTTTGTCCCAGTGCCGGTCATCATCTTCTCAATATCAAGCACCGACTCCCGTACCTGGGGGCAGTAGTGCTGACGCAACAACTCGCCTTCCCAGACAGAGCCCGCGTAAACATTTGTGGCCTCCACATCATTGGCATACGCGTTGAACACGCCATCTCCCTTGCGCTCATCCGTGTACCACAAAGGCGAGATGCGGCGAGCATGGTGCTTGGAGACCTGATTCATCAGCGACAGAGTGGCAATGGCGGACTTTTCAGGAAGCTGTAGGGAGGTCGTCATAAGACGCTTGGCAAACGTGGCCAGACGAACTGGGGGCGGAGTGCCATGAGCGCGGGATAGCAGGGCCGACTGCAGGCAGCGAAGCAGCAGGACCATCGGGGTCTGGAAGTTGACCTTGTTCTTCGCCTTGAAGCGGGAAGCGGCATGGTCTTCGGCGGTATTCGGGTCGGGGAGACGTAGGGAGGTGTTGGGGTTATACTCGACTTCGGGGTTGATGGAGAGGGCATAGAGGGAGCGGTAGAGATGCTTGATGAAGAAGCTCAGATCCAGATGGAGAGTGCTGGCGGCTTTGCTGGCATCTTGCCCTTCGAGCAGGGCAAAGGCAGTGATTGTACAAAGAAGGGTCTCGCGGCGAGCATCTCGTTTCGTAGTTTCAGAGACATCGCGGCGCTCGTCTTCGTCGTCTTCTTCATCCTCGGAGACATCTTCGCCGGCTTGGTCGAGCTCGTCACGCTCGGCGTGGCCGATAAGGTCCTTCATGGCCTCCAGAAGGTCACCAAAGAAGTCCTGGTTGATGAGATGGGCATACTTTGCCAGACCCTCGAGTACGGGACCCATCAGGTTAGGAATACGCTGCTTCAGGATGCGGAAGTATACACCAAAGACAAGCTTCAAGGTCTCGGCCTGGTTCTTGTCTCGCTCCTCGTGGGAGACCAAAGCATCTGCAACTTTCATATCCTTCTCGACAACCTGGCGCTCTTTCATAACCTTCCGTTCTCGCTTTGTCCGGAATTCGCGCTTCTGCTTCTGCTTCTTGCCAAGAGTCGCCTCTTCCTCGGGCTCGTTGCGGTCTACCCGGTCACGCGATGCTTTTCTAGCAAATTCACCGAGAAGGCGTAGATGGAGGAAAGTATCCAGAACGCTCTCGTTAATATTGAAGTCTCGTGCCTTCATCATCTTCGACACCATACGAATTGCCTCGAGAGAGACGACTCCATCATTGTCCTTGGCGAAAACATCCTCCATGGTTTCCCGGCATTTGATAAAATCAGCATCCACTTGCTTTCTAGCAAGACGGTTGACCAAGATCTTGATCAATTCGCTGCGGAAGTTGAAATGCGGGACAGCCTGGAGCATTGTGCAGGCGCAATTGATGGCAAGGCTCTTCAAGCCCGGGTCTGTGGCCGCATTGAATCGGCCTGGTTTCGCCAGAGCAGCCAGCTTCTGAACGTAGTTCTTGTAACCTGAAACGAGAGACTGCTCGAAATTCCGCAGCTTGCGCACTTCCTTCGAATGTTTCCCTTGCATATCTTCATCGGTGAGAGGACGGATTCGGTATCCGGGAATGACATCCTTGTAGACCGCGGCCTGCGCCGCCAGTGCCAGCTTTTTGACCGTAACGGGCGAGTCCTCCTTGTCCACCATATCGGCCATTGTCTTGAAGAGCGCAATGTTCTCCTCGGGGTCCTCATTGATAAGGGTTGCGATACGAGCCAGGTCTTCCTTGGCTTGCATAATTTGAACCTTCACAGGAATCTTGGGTTTCTTCTCGACTTGTTCCTCTTCGCTATCCTCGCCGTCTCCGGAACCATCCTCCATCTCGTCGTCGTCGGTGCCCAAGAAGCTGTCTGTTTCTTCGCCTGCATCCTCGGGCTCATTGGCTGCGTGAACGAAGCCCTCCGAGGTCTTGATGGGCAATCGGGTGCGCTCGTTATCTTTTTTGTTCGCTTTGCGCGGGCGACGCTCGTAGTCTTGTTCGACGCCCCATTCGTCGGCACCGCTGTACAACTCAGCATCCTGAGATGCAGATGCCTCTTTGTCACCAGGAGGACTCAAGCGCCTCCGCTTCGCAGTCGGTCCGCGAGCCATTTTGTGGTTTTCGTGGTGTGTTTGGTTGCTGTTGAAGACTCGAAAGGCTTGCGGGCGGAAGGCGGACCAAACCTCAAAATTTTGCGCCAAGTATTTATCTGCCGGACATTTCTACACCGCCTATCTTTTTTTCCTGATGGAGATCAGGAACCGTCTCCGCAAGTCTCGATCGTGATCAAACCGAACCTTTCCCACCAAACCCCACTTTACGCCAGTCAAGATGCGTGAATTGACAGAGGAAGAAGCCAAAGTGTGAGTGAATTTTGCCTGGAGCGTTCAGCCAGCTCTCCCGAACCAGCAGCAGTCCAGCTAATACCATGGGTTAGGCTTTTCTCCAAGCTTGCCAACTACACTGGTCGATCCTTGAACAATCTGATTGCGCCTCCCGAGGGTGATCAGACTGAGCGCCACGTCTTCCGTCTCCAGGGTTCTCGCGTACGTCCAACTAATACTGGAAGAAGTTAGGGAGAGGAAATCTAATAACCGCTTAGGTGTACTATCTTCCTCTGCGGTTGGCCAACTATGCCACGAGTATTCCTCGCGCAAACCTGCTATCAGCAGGTACTATCATTGTGAGTCGATGCTATTGCACTCTTTGCTTTTCCATATCGTATACAAAGTACTGACAAATAGCAGGGTAAATTCACGAAGACAATGAAGTTCCGACTCCACATTACCGCGCTCTCGGTCATCGCTCCTCACAGTCGGTACAAGGTCTGGATCAAGGCGAACGGAGAGATGCCGTTCCTGTACGGTGGAAAGTGAGTTTACATGGTTTATTGGTTGTTAGTCAATTGCTAACCGCCAAATCAGCGTTTTGAAAGCTCATGCCGCTCGCTGGAGCGAGGACTGCCCGGAGCACAGCGGTGTTGTCGTTTACAGTATGAACGATGAGCCTCTCGGTTTTGGTGTCACTGCGCGCTCGACAGCTGAAGCCAAGAAGCTTGAGCCCACTGGAATCGTGGTCTTCCGCCAGGCCGATGCAGGCGAGTACCTGAGAGAGGTAAGAAAATACCCAATACTACAAACAAGATGGCACAGGATTGATTATGGGCGGTTGCTAATGTTTCACAGGAGGATTCCCTGTTCACCGCTTAAGAAGGGACGTTCAACGACTCGAATCTTGCATGTTGATATTGGCATACTCGATGTGGAAAATCAGGGAATGGAGTTTATGGAGTCATTTCTATCTTGTGAAAAGTGCTTTGTCTGCCTCGACTTTGGGGTTTATACCTGGACTCGGTTAGATCATTTGATGAATATTATTATTTCAATACATGTGCATACAGTCAATGTTTTACGCTTTGCCTGCTGAGTTTTGTCTATGTTGTTGTACTGTTTATAGGGGGTTTGATGCCGCGCATAGGTAGAGGTATACACCACATTATTCGACTTTTTCAAGTACTTTTGCGCCTGTCTCTGTGGAAATCTGGAATATTTTGTGTAGGTGGGCGACGGCTGGCGTACCAGGAATATATCTTCGAGGTCGGCCTTTACAGTTCGACACAACTTCACGAAGAGTATTCCTTGTGCAATATCTGGTCACACTTTTAATGAAAGTTCTTCAATTATTTATAGCAAAAACCATCAAGTTCAGTCCCCTAGCTCGCCTTAACCTGGATGCATCCCCGCCATACATCGAACAATTTGTGCCTTAGGCATAAATGCTGAGTCAACAATTTCCCGCTGCGGGCAATCGCGATAAGCCTGGCCATAAGCTGCCTGCCGTCACATCATTGAGTGTACTTCTGCTTAAAAGACCAGCCACCGTCTCAAACATCTCGTCTTCGCCCTTCATCTACATTTACCCGAACACACCATACCCGAACTTGCTACTCATACCCACCACCCTAGCTCAGCTCACACAGCGGGGCCCAATATCACACCCCCACCATGCCACCCTACACAGCTGCGCAGAAGCAGACCATCGCGCAATTTTCGGCTCTGACTGATGCTAAGGAGACTATCGCTACCAAGGTATGTATCTTTGCCCCCCGCTTGTGGAACCGACTGCCAGGGGGTGCGCAAGACGAGATGTGCGGCTGGTTGTTGTCGCGTGAGCTTTGACTGATGAGGTTATAGTTCCTGAAGGGAGCGTCATGGAACCTTGAACGGGCTGTTGATGCGTGAGTTTCTCCCTATTTCACTGTTATGATGCTTTTCTGGCCCGTTCATACATCGAGTGTGTTGTTGTGCGTGCTTTGGCCTCGAGAGCTTATCCCGTGTGCTGGTCCGTCTGGCTGCATCTCGTCACTTGGGAGAAATACATGGCTTCGCGGGCTTCACTTGGCTAATGCCATCTGCAAGCCACACTACCTATCTGAGTGTATCATTGACAGCCCACGAATTCCATACAAGATATCCGCAAAAGCACTGTAGCAGCTCAACCAAGCTACATACAGCACGACATCAACATCAACACGCATTTGAGACACTCTAACACCTCTTCATATACACAGATACTATGCTAGCCCCCAGTCCAATATCGGCACACCAATCTTGCAGTCAATTGGCAACATCTTCGATGAGTACCGAGGTACATTCCATTCCACCCTCCAATGCATCAAAGATACTGACTGATATCTTCTATCTAGTCAATGACAACCCCAATACCATCGGTATTGATGGCGCCATGAAGTACTTCAAAGATATCAACGTCCAACTAGACGAAGTTACCTGTCTCGGAATCATGGAACTATGCAAGTGCCCAGCCATGGGCGAATTTACCCGCGAAGAGTTCATTACCGGCTGGAGATCAGTACAGTCAGTAACACCCCCTCTCCAAACTCCGCAAACCAACCGGAGAACCTCCCTCCCCACATATCTCAATCCCAATTCCAATCCAAACACCCTCCGAAAGAAATCCCAAAAGAATGGCCTATACTAACTACCCTCCAGATGCGACTCCATCTCCAAAATGACCACCTACGCCGCCACCCTCCGCTCCCAAATCCCCACAACCCCAGACCTCTACCGCCGCACCTACCGCTACGCCTTCCCCATCTGCCGCATGCCGGGCCAACGCAACCTACCCTTCGACCTCGCCGCCGAACAATGGCGCCTCTTCTTCACCCCCGACCGCGGCGGCATCCCCTGGAGCACGGCCAGCACCCCCTGGCTCGAGTGGTGGCTCGAGTTCCTGGAGGGACGGGGCAAGAAGCCCATCAACAAGGATCTGTGGGAGCAGGTGGAGGTGTTTATGCGGAAGACTGTGGAGGATGAGACGTTTGGGTGGTGGAGTGTTGATGGGGCGTGGCCTGGGGCGTTGGATGATTTTGTGGGTTATGTTCAGGCGAAGAGGGAAGGGAGTGCTATGGAGCTTTGAAGGTGGTGTGTTGAGTGGGATAGGATAGATGGGGGCGTTGGCTAGTTTCAGATGCTGGTAATACGGCCTTCTGTCTATGTGGAAGGGGAAGAAAGGCTTGGGTTGCTAGGCGAGAAACTAGAAACTACATACGCAGAGACATTAGAGCTTCATGGATACAACAAGCCCAAGATACCAAACGACTCGTATTTTCATTCTACTGTAAATCCATCCCTACCCCAGTTTCTAGTTAAAAGGAAAAAGAAGCTACATGGGATGCACTTGAGAAATCCAGCATATATACCTCGTCTCTGGAAATTAGAGAAACAAGTCTTTGTCTTCTTTGTATATGGGAAGGGGGCATTCGTCGTAAGATTGGGGGAAAATAAACATCAAGGAAGAAAGATATCGGGGTGCATACAAGGTATGCACAAAGTGTGTACATGGATGGAGGGGGTCTCAACACCGAGGATCAAAGAGATACAAAAGAGAACGGGTTATCGGGTAAATTCCTGCGGATAGGATTGTCGGGGCGGATCGTCGCGGAGGTTGGTGCGTTTCTCAACGCTCGTTGTAGGTAGTGTGTTCCTTCGCTGTATGCCCGGTGTTGCCATCTGCAGTTCGCAAACTCGGTCCCATTTAAGGGTAGTCGCGCTTCTCGTACTCGCCACCGGGGCCGCGGCGCTGGTCGTAGCGCTGCAGGTCGTTGTTAGTATATAACGCGCCATGTCAACGCAATTTTCATGGCACATACCTTCCGCAGAGCCTCGAGGCGCTTCTTCTTGGTGTGGGTGTTGACATAGGTTCCGATGAAGAAACCGATGATGTTGAAGAAGGGCACCCAGGTGTGCTCGGGCAGGAACTTCTGAGCAAAGGCCAGAGCCAGCGGAGAGGTGATCCAGCTGACCTTCATGACGGGCAGGAAGCCCGCCTTGACGGTGGCGCGAACCTGGTGGAAGTTGCGCGCGCCCGCAATGACGGCCATCGAGGACAGGTAGACACTGTTCTGGATGGGGGAGATCTGCGACAAGACAAGGGGTAACGGATTAGCATGCGCCGGATGAGGGGGAAGACGCAATTGGTGAGACGTACGATCAGGTTGCTGACGAGGATCTGGAGGATCTTGGCCTTCAAGCTGGTGCGACCAGCAAAGATCTTCTGAAGGATGCCGATGAGGACATGGCCCAGGGGCGCGGCGACGAACATGCCGTACAGCGACATCTTGGGGATGCGCGAGCTGAAGTAGTGGCCGTGCTTGCCGACATCATGAGCGAGCCACGAGGCCAGCAGCTCCTGCAGACCGGAGAGCACACCGGAGGTGAGCATCTTGGTGCGCAGCGGGTTGTGCTGCAGCTGCTTGAGGTAGGCCTGCGACGATCCATTCCTCGGAATTAGCTTTTGGGCCATGCTCTTGTTTCCGATTCGCGATCGCGATCAACCATCGACCTTTTCTTCGGAGCTGCTCTACATACCTGGAGATAGCCGGTCTGGGTCTTTCCACCGGTCAATCGCTCACCGACGCGGTGCGCGAGGTCTTCGGGCTTGCCGCCCGTGACGGTGCGGACGGTCTCCTCTTGGAACTTGACAGACATGGTGAATGTGGAATGGAATGGTCGGGCCGAGAGGCGATGGCGATGGGGATTAGGTAGGAATTGCGAGAGCGCCTGCGAGTGGAGGAGGAAATCGGGTCAATTAAAATCGGCGACACAAAGGCGGCAAGACGACCGCGACGAAAATCACCGGTGATATCGCGTGGGAATAGTGAATGGAGTGAGTGTGTGGGGGAGGAAACAGGGGAAGATGGGAGGGGATTAATTGGGGGGAGGGGAGGGACGTGTTTGTTTATGAAGGCCCGAGGGAGTTTGGACTTTGGAGAGGCTGGGGCTGAACGGGTAAGAGACAACCGAGGCCTCGGGGCAACGTACAACGTAGGGGAGATCAATAGAGGATGCTGTATGGAATTATGCCACCGGAGGAGAAAAGGGAAAAGGCACGACTCAAAACAGCAGATGGACCCGAGTCGTTCAGAAGAATGTCCAGAAGGTCCAGAACTGGGGAGAAGGGGGGGGATCAAGGCCGTGTATTAAGAGAAGCGGTCTCGAGAGTCGGCAAATGGCCATCAGCGAGGGTTTGGTTGAGAGACTGGAGACGGGGCTGGTCCTCCGGCGAGATCCATCGTTCCATTGGCGGAGCTCATCGGAACCCTCCGACTCCCGCGATTTGGGGAGGAGCATACCGAGTACAGTAGTAGGCGGGAAGAGATGGTTGATGATGCACTGTATTAATATCAATAATATCAATAATATCAATTTACGACCTGGAGAGCTAAATGGCTCAATTCCCCCCTGAAAGACTTGAAATCCTGCGGAGATATCCTTCCAGGACTTCTAGTATGGCCATCCCGCAAATAGGGCCATAGCCGACAAACCAACTGGCCAGAAGATGATTCTTCCGAGGCTTTTTTTCTCCGCAAATCGTCTTTTTTGCCGTTCAACGGGGGTTCCCCACATTCTCAACCTTGATAATTCTACATCCTAGCTGGGTTGAAATCTAGAATAATTCCATGTTTCACGTGATCTCCTTCTATATGGCCAATACTTAGTTGCTTGTTACTGTGCACATACACTCCTTCTCGGCCAAGGTCGATTCGGCAAGAGACTCCGAGCCATCAAGCCACACTCAGTTCTACACTGAGCGAGATCGACCTCAATCTCTGGTACAAACAAGAACCACGGTCAGAATACCAAACGTATGACTTTGAATGCATAACAGTAACAAAGAAGATGGCCCAGCAAGTTATTGAGAAAGCCACTCGGCACTTGTAGTTGGGTCATACTCCTGGAGGCTGAGCATATGTAACAAGTGCCATCAATTTAGATTCTCTGGCTTTGATGAGCCTCGTACCCTGTATTAGCAAATGAGAAGCAAAAGGGGGAACAGAGATATGCACACACATACAATGGCGATGAGAGTTAAAGGGAGGGAACGGGCGTAGGTCTCAATGCATTGTGAGTGAGAGAGAGACGGTCCAAACAGTAAGACAATGGCAAGCATACTGGTCAACCTCACTGAATCTTCCTTCTCAATCCTCCTCTCTTCTCTATTTCGCATCACCCTCTCCTTCATCTGTATCAACTTCCCTGCATCTGACGGTCCTCCTGCTGAGCCCATATCCGGACACATTTCTTCACCTTGTCAACTCGTTCCTAATTACACTTCGTCGACAGTCTCTCATCAACTTCGAGCGAGCCCAATCCTGGTGAGAGATGATGGATCACCACCTCCAAATCAACCCGGTCGACGAAGACTGGCCCCCGGGAACTTTCGACTTTGGGTTTGATGACAACATCCTCGAACTTATCGAAGAGTTGATCGAAAAAAGGCCAGACTTGGAGGACATCCTCAACTCTGATGAACCAATCAGCATCCTGCCACGACCGGTTTACACACCAGGGAGTCCAGAGGATACCCGAGAGAAGCGCTACACCCCACGGACAGGGCCATGGTGCGGCCACGAGACCATCCTGCGCAGCTGGGCCTCAGCTACCCCCTCCAAGTGCCAGGACTGTGGACATACCGCTCGATGGCTCTGGGCATGTACTGCAGACACGCCAGACCATTCACCTTTTGTTCCTAACCCCGAGCCCATCACCCGCGATGTCAGTATTCTCGCACCGTGGATGCAGCAGGCCATCGCCAAGGGCGAATACAGCGATGCCCAGGTCGAGAAGATGTTGGACCAGAAGGTCAACGTGCTGGAGCAAGCGGCTTCAGAACGACGCCGGGTCGCCCAGCAAGAGCGAAAAGAACCCACTGGGAGTCCGGACGTAGTGGGCGTATCGCCGCCACCGGCAAGCGACAGCCAACAGCAACCAGTCCACCCTGACGAGAGCGCTTCCGACAAGGTCGTCACTCCCATTCCACCAGAGACACACACCCGCGCCATAAGTTGTCGAATGCTCGCATGCCCAAATTGCAAACCTCGTTTCCTCGAACACGCCTGGGGACGACTCAACGCCATCGTCAACGAGCCATACGTCGCACCGCCTCAGATCCCAGAATACCTGGACCGACGAATCTCAGATGCGGCAACACTGCAATCGATGCACGAGCACTGCCGAAGCTGGAACTGGAATTCCGACTTCCAAGAGTGGTGGGACAAGGTTCGGGTGGCCGGCG
The DNA here is from genome assembly GCF_028827525.1 of Penicillium daleae. Classification (NCBI taxonomy): domain Eukaryota; kingdom Fungi; phylum Ascomycota; class Eurotiomycetes; order Eurotiales; family Aspergillaceae; genus Penicillium; species Penicillium daleae. The sequence continues at coordinate 1,226,181 of NW_026623153.1, forward strand.
GGTACGATATCCTCCCTATGCTTTTGATGGCTGAGACGATACGCTCTAACCAGGCGGATTTCATCGAATTTGTAGGCCATATGGTGCTCTGCTGCCGCATAACATACAGCCAGATGTGCCAGTGCCTCTACCTGATAAACCCCCAGGCGTTTACAAGACTCGTCCCGTTTCTCGGCGCCGACGTGTGCATTATCCGATGCCTTCACTCGGCGCCAGTTGTGGAGGTCGACTCCCAGCCTGAAAAGGAGGACTGAGCAAACCAGTTACCTCATGGGAATTGACCATTTAGTGAGGGATCGTCAGCTTTGTTCAGTTGAGATGGCACCCATGGCGATACACTACTTCTGAGCATGCTTCAAGCAAGGGGTTATTCGCAAGCGGAGCATGCTATAGCCGCTTAGCCATCGATTTTGGCGAATGGAGAGAGAACGAGATGAACAGGATTGCCCTCATCCAGAATTGGCTGGAGTGCGAAGCGCTGTAACCGTCAAAAGGAGGAAAGATACGGAATGGTGGAGATGTGGAGATGTCAACGGGTGGCTGCAAAGGGACACCTTCCATTATTACGAAGATCACTGGCGCCCGCGGGAGCCGAGTCAACGACAATGATGAAAATAAAGAAAACTCCTGTCAAACAACGGTCCCATCAAGCGACACGAGTTGTGTATCAAAAAATGAGCCAATAGCATTCGTCCGCAGTCCACGACAACACGTTCCGACGATAAATCGCCGGCGGGCAATGAAAGTGGACCCGCGCGAAAGGCGGCCGAACGAGGCAGTCCCAACCTTCTCCTCGTGCGGCCGCTCGGAGCCTCGGAGCCTCGGTCCTTTTCCGCGAGTCCAAGCAACGCGGGTTCCGTCTGCTGCTAGTGACATATGTTGGGTTTCGTCTCCTGATCTCTTCAAGCAAAAAAAGTCGCTCCTTTACATTCTCACGCCCATCACATATCCTCCGACAATGTCAGACCCTGAGCATCCTCCCGACATCTCCAAAGAAGCAGCGGATCACGTTCAGCATGTGGGGAAGAGTCCGATCACCGCGGGGAAATTGGCAACACAGCAACAAATGATGGCCGCGTTGACGGCGACAGACATAACCATCCGCCGTTTAGATCTGTAAGTAGATTATTACTTGCGTAGAACTGACCATCTGCGCATCCACTGCTATTCCGCCTCGCCCATGACGTGAATATCCTAGCTGACCGACTGTCCAGTATCCTATCCACAGCCGCCGGGCAAGAAAGAATTCTAGCGACGGTAAACTACGTCGCGTCAATCCTCCAACATGTCTGCGCATCAACCCCCTGGAAAGCCTTCCAAACACGCCTCCTCCTCCTCGCCCGAATCAAAGCCCGCTCCGCATCACCAACCAGCAAAACCGCTCCGTCTGGCTCAAAATGGGCAGCCCTATCTTCACTCGCCTCAGAAACCCGATACAATATTCGCCTATTCGGGCTCCTCCCACTATGGATCTGGGGCTCCGATACGCTCAAAAATCCACCAACAGACCCCATAATCCACGCCCTGACAATACTCCAGGTCGTCTCGAACGTGATCTACCAACTCCTCGAGAACGTAGCCTACCTCGCCTCCAAGAACGTCCTCCCAAAGCGCTTCGTCGACAAGTACGGCGGCATCGACAAATGGTACATCTGGAGCACCCGCGGCTGGTTCGGCCACATCTTCTTCGAATTCTTCGTGCTATGGCGACAGCACATCCTCCGCAAGCGACGTCTCGCCGCACAGCGCGAAGCCGCCGACACCCTCGAGACCAAGGAGGACATCAAAGCGGCGGAGAAAGAGGCGCTGCGCCTTGAGATCCGCTCCTGGCGCAAGAGTCTCGTTAACAATACCATCTGGGCGCCGTTGTGCTTGCACTGGTGCTTGGAGAAGGGGATTGGGATTCCGGAGAGTCTGACGGGATTGATTAGTTTCATGGCTGGGGCGTGGAGTCTACATGATCAGTGGGCTGATACGGCGAAGATGTAGATGTGACAGCATTTTTCATGATTCCATTCTTTTCGTTTAGACCTGCTTTTTTCTTCTTTGGGGTTAGATATACCATTCTGTTTTTAAGATCTCAATGAGGACAATTTGGGTTCAATCTGATCGTGTGCGTAAATGAGCTTTGTAGTTCAACCACGTTGCTAATGCCCGTTGGAAATCTACGCGTAGCATCGTGCTCTTATCTCTCTATAGTACAAGTCCATAAAGTCGAATTTCATCGCAACAGCTCCTGGATCCGCAGAAAGCATTTGCATCGCTGTTGAAATCTTATGTGCCTCACGATATCTTTCACTCTCAACAAGGTGATCCACGACCCACACAACAATAGAACTTCAAACTACTCAGGATCCACATCAGCTTAAACAAACAAATCGCAACAATCCCTCGCAAGGACTTTACTAAATCCACACACAAAATGCGTCGAACTCGAACGGCAGGAGATTGCGTCCGGGGCGTCCCGCATTATCGGTGTGGGGACTAGCTAGCGGGCTGCGGATGTGCCAATGTGGAGAGGGTGGCGGTTGAAACGGGTATGTTGACGCGATAAGGCAGGTCGTTGAACTTTTGATGGAGTGGCTTTTTTGGGGGTCGGTAACGTAATAGATTGGGTTTGGTCTTGCTTATTGAGATGGGACTTGGAAATTTGTGTTTGGGGGTTTCGCTTGTGCTTGTAAATGGAGAGAATAATGACATCTGTGAGAGTGAGATTCTAGTTATGCTGTTTGCATTTAGATGGTTTATGTTACAACCTGGACGCCCGGACCCGCTAATCGAGCAAGCCAAAAGACCAAATATTTATGTCAGAACGCTCTGTCAAAACGCTAACTATGTTCTGACATGTCTGACATGATCGGGGCCGGTATAAGTAGCGCACATAACGTTAGGAGGGCCAGTAATAGCTGTCTGATACTGAATGGCTGCATTTGATTGACGGGGCGACATTGATTTCTATCAAACAGGACATAAATAGCTGTCTTTTTCATTCCAGCTTTGACCGACTCTTTTTCCGTACAGAGCTATCTTAGCTGGGCGCGAGTCAAATCGTAACAACAAACTTCAGCCCAAATACAATTCTCTAGCTCTTCAGTTCGTGTATCAGAGAACCCCTTTGCCAGGCGGTATGCAAAATTTTCGGTACTACTGTAGAAGAAGCTAGTGAGAGGTATAGGGGATATCGGGATGTGGCCAGTATGGCAATGAGTCCATCAACAGATCCTGACTACACAAATGCGCTAGTATCAACAAGAAACAAGCGCTTATTATGGCCTGCGCTCGATTTGCATTTGGCCCGCCTCCAAATACACGAGAACTGGTTCGTATTCAGAAAAAGTATTTCGTTTCTCCCAGGTTGAACACTAGTATAGCTCTCAACTATAGCTGGGTAATTTGAAAGCTCGGACGATCCAAAAACGCGAAAGATTGTGAGGTCAAGGGTATCATCGTAGTCCACCAAGTCCTCATGTGTTTTGTCGAACTCAATAATCGGTTCCCAAGAAAATCACTGTATTAAATACGGTGGCTGTGTGTCTGCATCATAAAGCACTTGGCCCAGTCCACCTGGTTATGACAAAAAAAAAAGACAGAAGGTCTAAAGTATACTCAAAAGGCTGGAGAGAGTCAACAAGGAAGGTGATCAAGACACCGTGTAAATGAATTTAAGATCTGCTACAAAAGTCAACTTCGGTGCAGAGATATACGAGAACTATCCTGGAATACAATGAATAATCTGCATAGTAGGAGAGTATGGGTCTCGCAGAGGTACCAAATCAAGTACAGTATATAACGCGTGGAAGCACCCCGTGGACCAATCTGACAGACAATAGGGGGGTCGTGGGCCCTTTTATAATCAAGTAAACACAGGATATATACCGCATCGCGAATGACTAGTTGGTTGCAGTCATTCGCACTCTCCACTGAGTCGAAAAGAGCCTAGAGGCCCCAGACTCTAACTCACTGCTACAGTATGAAGCGCTAGCTCAATTTGAGCCTCCTCGTCGCCTTGGTGATCTGACAAGATCTCCGCGGCTAAACCCTCTTGAGCGACAGTTCAGATACCCCAGGCGCTCAGGCGCTCAGGCGCACAGGCATTCAGGCACTCAGGCATCAGCCAAATCGACCAACTTCCATCAGATTCGCCGGTGGCGATCGGCCAGCTGACCTAATCCAAAGAGCTTAGGTCATCACATATCGTCACTCACTGCCTCTACTGGTACCTGGGAAGCTCAAACACCTCACCTCTCACATCTCCTCCACCGTCAGGCTCGCTCGCTGATCTGCCGGTTATCCCTTTCTCCATCTCCCTCATCACTCCTATCCGTTTCGTTTCTCTTTTTCATCCACTCGAGCTGATCTGCTCGTTTGTGGCCACCTAAACCCTTCCCGTTTCCCAAGCTCGGTTCCCATCAACGTCACAACCTCAGATCCTTCATCATGTCTGCGGAGCCGGATCACACCCACGACAAGAAGAGGGTCAACCTCCAGTATGTTCATTGCCGCGAGAACTGTAATCGATGGATTTGCGCTAACTAATGACCTTACAGGGACGCCTCTGGCGCCGAGAAGAAGGAAGTCAGTTGAAAGCCCAACCAACACCAATCCAACTTTCCCAGGCTGCAAATAGCTAACCCAGCGTCAACAGGAGCTCGACACTGCTACTGCCATCCTTAAGAAGAAGAAGAAGCCCAACTCGTTGATGTAAGGGACCTCCCCAGTTGAGCAACACGCCCTTTGATGGAGAGACGGAAGTTGACAGCTCATCCATTACAGCGTGACCGATTCCGTCAACGATGACAACTCCGTTATTGCTCTCTCCAACAACACCATGGAAACCCTCCAGCTCTTCCGGGGAGACACAGTTCTGGTCAAGGGCAAGAAGCGCAAGGACACTGTGCTGATTGTCTTGGCCGATGATGATCTCGATGATGGCAGTGCCCGCATCAACCGTGTTGTGCGCCACAACCTCCGTGTGAAGCACGGCGACATCATTACCGTCCACCCTTGCCCCGATATTAAATATGTACGTTTATAACTGCTTGGGAAGAGCTCATACTATGCATTCTCTTTTGCTTCGACAAAGGAAACATTGGCTAACATACTTTCTTCGCCAATTTAGGCTAAGCGCATTGCTGTGCTCCCAATTGCTGATACCATCGAGGGCCTGACCGGCTCTCTCTTCGACGTCTACCTTGCACCCTACTTCCGCGAAGCCTACCGTCCCTTGAGGATCGGAGATACATTCACCGTTCGAGGTGGTATGCGACAGGTAGAGTTCAAGGTGGTGGAAGTCGACCCCCCAGAGTACGGCATCGTTGCACAGGACACAGTTATTCATTGCGAGGGCGAGCCCATCCAACGAGAGGATGAGGAGGGCAACCTGAACGAGGTTGGCTACGACGATATCGGTGGTTGCCGGAAACAGATGGCTCAGATCCGTGAACTGGTCGAGTTGCCTCTCCGCCACCCTCAACTCTTCAAGTCTATCGGTATTAAGCCTCCCCGTGGTATCCTCATGTACGGTCCTCCCGGTACTGGTAAGACCCTGATGGCCCGTGCCGTCGCCAACGAGACCGGCGCCTTCTTCTTCCTCATCAATGGTCCCGAGATCATGTCCAAGATGGCTGGTGAGTCTGAGTCCAACCTCCGCAAGGCTTTCGAGGAGGCCGAGAAGAACTCTCCCGCCATCATCTTCATTGATGAGATCGACTCTATCGCCCCCAAGCGTGACAAGACCAACGGTGAGGTCGAGCGCCGTGTTGTTTCCCAGCTTTTGACCCTCATGGACGGCATGAAGGCCCGTTCCAACGTTGTTGTTATGGCCGCCACCAACCGTCCCAACTCCATTGACCCTGCTCTTCGTCGTTTCGGCCGCTTCGACCGTGAGGTCGACATTGGTATTCCCGACCCCACTGGCCGTCTGGAGATCATGCAGATCCACACCAAGAACATGAAGCTGGGTGACGATGTCGACCTGGAGACCATTGCTGCCGAGACCCACGGTTACGTCGGTTCCGATCTGGCCTCCCTGTGCTCTGAGGCTGCTATGCAGCAGATCCGTGAGAAGATGGATCTGATCGACCTTGATGAGGACACCATTGATGCCGAGGTTCTCGACTCCCTGGGTGTTACCATGGAGAACTTCCGCTACGCCCTGGGCGTCTCCAATCCCTCTGCTCTCCGCGAGGTTGCCGTTGTCGAGGTCCCCAACGTTCGCTGGGACGATATCGGTGGTCTCGAGGAGGTCAAGCGCGAGCTTATCGAGTCCGTTCAGTACCCCGTGGACCACCCCGAGAAGTTCCAGAAGTTTGGTCTCTCGCCTTCTCGCGGTGTCCTCTTCTATGGTCCTCCTGGTACTGGTAAGACCCTGTTGGCCAAGGCTGTCGCCAACGAGTGCGCTGCCAACTTCATCTCCATCAAGGGCCCCGAGCTTCTGAGCATGTGGTTCGGTGAGTCTGAGAGCAACATCCGTGACATCTTCGACAAGGCTCGCGCCGCTGCCCCTTGCGTTGTCTTCCTGGACGAGCTGGACTCTATCGCCAAGTCTCGTGGTGGTTCTCAGGGTGATGCCGGTGGTGCTTCTGACCGTGTCGTCAACCAGCTTCTGACTGGTAAGTTTTTCCTGATTACCTACTAGATTGTAGATCATCGTCGAACGTGTACTAATTGTAATTACAGAGATGGATGGTATGACCTCCAAGAAGAACGTTTTCGTCATTGGTGCTACCAACCGTCCCGAACAATTGGACGCTGCCCTGGTCCGCCCGGGTCGTCTTGACACATTGGTCTACGTGCCTCTGCCCGACCAGGAGTCCCGCGAGTCTATCCTCAAGGCTCAGCTGCGCAAGACCCCTGTCGCTTCCGATGTCGACTTGGCCTTCATCGCCAGCAAGACCCACGGCTTCTCCGGTGCGGATCTTGGCTTCGTGACCCAGCGTGCCGTCAAGCTCGCCATCAAGGAGTCCATTTCCCTCGACATTGAGCGCACTCGTGCCCGCGAGGCCGCTGGTGAGGATGTCACCATGGGAGAGGGCGAGGTTGAGGAGGAGGACCCTGTCCCCGAGCTGACCCGCGCCCACTTCGAGGAGGCCATGAAGACCGCTCGTCGCTCAGTCAACGATGTCGAGATCCGCCGCTACGAGGCTTTCGCCCAGAGCCTGAAGAACTCTGGTGGTAGCAGCTTCTTCCGCTTCCCGTCCGCCGGTGAGATTCAGAACAACGAGACCTTCGGTGAAGCCGGTAATGATGACAGCCTCTACGACTAAACGGGTTCTTGATATCCTCCACTCTGGTTTGCTTTGAGGAGCGGACTGCCAGGTCCTTTTCTTTCACGTGTTCTTTCTCGCCCTTGTCCTCATACAGTGTGCCATAATACTCATCCAAGAGAAATCTTTTATGTTGATCAGTTTTTGCCTTGCCTAGATAGTTGTCAGTAGTGTTTTCAAACTAGTAGTGCGTAGCATACATCCTCTATTGAGGCATGTTGATTTAAGATCCATCACTGCACATTATCTACAGCTAGGCCTGAGGCCCTAATTGGACTAGGTCTAGCATTTTCTTGTTCCGTCGGTAGCGCTAATTAGGATCACCTAGACGTATTGAATTGAGGCTTCTTTGGATACGAGAGTCTTCTTTCTATGAGAATACGTTCTAGGACTACTGGGATACTCGATCTTGTATGTAAGGTGTCCATTAGGTCTATAAAATATGCCCATAAGCTCTAAGTCATGAGATGAATGCAGCGCCAAAAATCAAAAGAACAAAACCAACGCCAACTGTGCAGGGAGGTGACAAATATCAACATATGTTAGTCATCGTCGAGGGGAATGCCCCATATACATGAGGCTCAAACTTTAGAATTTGGGGGTGAACCGACTCATAGCGCGAATCTTAGCACCATAGAAGAAGAACAAGATGGGGATAGGAATCATCGCAATAGTAATGAAACCCAAGACACTAGATGCCCAGTTGACACCAAGATTGGTATACATCTGGGTAGCAAAGAGCGGGAAAGCACCACCCAGCGCAGACCGAACCAGGGTATTCGCCGCAATAGCGGAGTTGGCAAACATCATGTACACGTCAATGATGTAGTTGAGACCCTGCATGAAAATAACCAGGATACCCATGCCAATAGGCACGCCAGCAATAACCTGCGGCGCCCAGTGGATATTCGGGTCCGAAGTCCAGCCGAACCAGAACAGGCCGATGGGCAGCAGGACGGAGGCGATTATCATAGGCACGAGACGTTCCTCGGGGACGACCTTGCCGTGCTTGGCGAGTTTACGGGCGAACCGGGTCTTGGTGGTGTAGATGATCAAGGCAGCGCCGCAGAGGACACCGATCATGATGCCGATGAAGGGGAGGGCGGCGACGCCGAGGCTCTTCCAGCCGCGGACTTCGTTGAAGGAGATCGGGTAGGCTTCGAAGAAGAGGTAGAGGATGCCGTAGACGAGGGCGAGGTAGATGGTCATGCAGATGAGGATGGGTTCCATGGCGAGCATCTGGAACGGACGGAGGAGGTATTTCTGGCCGATCTCAGCGAGGGTGGGCTCGTGTTCGTCTAGGAAGGAGTGTAGGGCCCAGTTTTTGGTCTCGCGGCGGAGGCGGGCTGCTCGTTGCTGCAGGAGCTTGGGGGAGTATGTCTCTGGTACGACGATGAGGGCGAGCAGGCCGAAGAAGGAAGATGCGATTAGGGTGATCCAGGCGGTCCAGCGCCAGCCTAGGTAGGAGTCTGTGATGAAGCCGCCGACGATAGGGCCGAGGACGGGTCCGAGGAAGGTTGCGCTGCTGAACATGGCAATAGCCACAGCACGGTCGACAGGGTTCCAGATATCCGCCATTGCACCGCCGACGACGGCGAGAGGGGAGCAGCCAAAGACGCCGACGAGGAATCGGCAGATCATGATGGTCTGCAGGTTCTGAGCGACGGCCACGGGAATCTGGAAGATGGCGAAGACGGCATAGCCTGAGAACAGTGGCAGACGGCGTCCGTAAAGCTCACTGACTGGAGCCCAGAAGAGAGGGCCCAAGGCGAAACCGAAGACGGTCAAACTCGTGCCTAGCACCATCACCTCAGTGGAAACGTTAAACTCCTTTGCGGTCACCACGGTGGCCGTTGAGAAGACGCTGCTTGCAAAGGTGATCCACATGGTCATCAAGGACATGACAACGGTGATCACCCACTTGCGGCGGCGAGAGAAGTTCTGCGGATTCTCGGGGTCGTCAGGGCCATCCCATTCCACAAGGTTGGGATCTTTCTCGGTAGGCTTCTCTGGTAGTGGTTGGTTCTGTGCGCTCTCGACATCGGTCTCGTTGTCATTGTCATTCTCCTCTAGGGGTGATTGAGAAATCTCCTTGGTGATGGCATCGGCATCCACATAGGGCTCGTTGACAGGCTCGCGGTGCTCCATGCTGAGGCGAGGTGTTGTCGTCGTTGAATCAAATGTTCGACTGGTAGTCATCTTGTAGCACAAGCCTTGTAGGCTATGGCAGAGTAGTATTGAACGGGGATATCGTTGGCAAGTAACTGAAGGTAGATTGAGAGAACTCTGTAGTAGGTGCTATATCAAACACTCTAGCTCCACACAGATCTCAATAGACTCGATCTGAATAAACTGTGATCTGAAAACAGAAAGCCCCTCGACACAGTGGGCATGGGACAGACTTTAAGCGCCATGGCGACTGCCTTCCCTCGTGGGCCTTCCATCAGAACCATGTTCGGAGCTAACAGAAACAGGAAACACGGAGACAAGTCGAGATACAGAAAGCCTCGTGGATGGACCCATCAAGTGGACTGGAACCATCACTCATCAGGTCTTCAAGCTCCACTTCTGCTGGGTGTATCCGTTGACGAACTAGTTTAGTTAAGTCCGAAGACGCGACAGAGCGAAGCGCAAGGATGATTAGTATTCCAGGCTTCCCAGCACTGGGCTGTGTGCCGGTCTTCCGATATATCGGGGCCAAGATCTGGTCTGATATGGAGTGCACGTTGCAGCTAGAACAACGTGGTGGGCTTGAGGCTCGCCTGCAATTGGCACATTAGTCAGAACTCAACTCGTTTGAGAGGGGATAGGGCTTTGCATAGTGAGGATGTCGAATTATGTCGTTGCTACGACATGCGAGGGGGAAAAAGCCCCCCGAAAAATGAATTTAAAAAATGACATGCTGGATGGCTATTGGTGAAAGGAGGTTCCCATCCTCGGCCTGTCCATCCTCGGGGTCGGTCTTCGGTGGGCCCGAATGGCCGAGTGGAGCGACTCGGCAGATGCCGTCTGCCAGGCTTCCGAGTACTTTTAGCACGTTACAGCCTTGAGAATGGGTTTGGATTGAGATGGTACGATCGATGATTTAATGATTAGAATATCTATGTTATGCTACCCTATGCAGGGCGTGATTCCATGACTCACATAGCCTTGGGTCCATACATATGTCCGATGATGGGTCGCGCCGACACTACTGTAGTAAGCACGTAGTTTGGGGTCCATGTCGCGGGGTTAAGCACAGTGAGCATCTTATTCTCCGGGATAGATAACAATATCACAGTCCTAGAGAGGACAGTATTTTCGATTTCCAATAATCTTGTCTGCATGACCAACCGTCATTCGAGAAATGACGCAATCTATCTTCCAGGTCTCATCATATACTTGTTCGTGGTACTTCCATCTCTGACCGTAATCCCATCTTAACCAAGACATATGATACATCTCATGATCATTTGGACTTGTCTTTCTTCCTGCCATCAGGACCTCTGGTAAGCCTCACAGTGCTGACAATATTTTTATGTCCAGCATACTACCTGCTTGGTTGGTCCTCTTAACTCCTAGCTCCATTAGCTGGTTCTCACTAATTCCAGCCACAACGCAAAATAATAAGCACCGATAAAGCCTGACTGGTTATTTGAATTGATACTATGTTAGAATATGTGTAGTGAGACTATTGAGCAAGTACTCGGAGGAAAGATGGGCAACACAATGGGGGCAGTAGAAAAGCATGACCGAGGCTTCAGCAAAAGAAAGATTCAATTGATGTCGATGAATCAAATGTTGCTCGTCCAATCTTCTATTACCAGAAAAAATTAACCTATAGTCAATAGAGATTGAACGATACTAATGTAAAGTACTGATTCTGGCTGTCTAGTACTGAGAACTATGGACGCCGGGGTTCCAGAAGTTTGCAACACCCAGGAAAGTCATCTCATCAGCCATACTTTGAAAGGCAAGTTGAGGAATAATTTCCAGACTATCTAGAAAGATGGTTCAAGAAAATTGAGAAAGATCTGTTCAAAACATAAAGTTGAAGCGTATTTAGATGGTCTTTTTCTTGGTCCCAGGTTTCAGACTTTAACCTCGGAAGTATACAGCTAGGCGAGTACCAGGAGGGATAACGTGGCTTAATCTAACTATCTTGCAGTGAAATGCGAGACAGATGTTTGATGGTCTATGACAAGCTTGATTATTATCCCATTTCCAAACTTCAAGCATCTTCTCTCAATTGCAATTCAAGTTGATCCCAAAGCTCTCCATCAACCCATCTTTTTGTAGTGCGGACGCGATCCCGTGCGACGCGTCGGCGGGCGGTCAACCTCCACTCTCCACCCTTTTTGCACCGCGTCAACTCTCTCACCTCCCTCAAGTGTCCCATGTGAGCGCGGACGTCATCATGCCTTCGCGCACTCGCAAAGGTCCTGCCGATGAGGCCGAGGAGGAGACTGGCCTTCGCAGCTTGTCCTTCAATCAGCCGCTCTCCTGGCGCGTGGGGCGCTCCGCCATCCCCATCGCCGATCTCCTCGAACGTCTACAGACCCTCGCCCAGGAACTTCGCAAACTCGAACAGGAGGAAATTGACAAGGAATCTCTGACCAAGGTCTCCCAAGAGCTCGCCAGTGCTCATTTGCTAGCGCATAAGGACAGGGGTGTGAGGGCATGGGCTACCTGTTGCATTGTCGATGTCTTGCGGCTTTGCGCGCCGGACGCGCCCTTCACGAGGAATCAGCTCAAGGTGCGCGCTCAGTCAGACAATTGCAAATTGGAATAAAGTGGCTTTTATGATGGCATGAACGTGGAGCTGACACTCTATTCTCACCCCTAGGATATCTTCACCTGTGTGGTCACGTCCATCATCCCCGCACTGGCTGATCCATCCAACGCCTACAATGCGCAGCATATCTACGTCTTGGGCTCGCTCGCCGAGGTCAAGAGTATCGTTCTCATGACGGATCTTGATCATCCCGACTCGCTCATCGTTCCCCTGTTCACCGCCTGTTTCGACATTGTCTCAGGATCGTCCAAGGCCTCCACAGGCGAGGAAGTCGCCAAGGGTGTAGAGTTCGACATGACTCGATTGCTGGTTACTGTTATTGATGAGACCCCAGTTTTGGCCGCGGAAGTAGTGGACACCATCGTGGCGCAATTCTTGCGGGTTGACCCTCGAGTGCTGGACAACCCCAAGAAGGGCAAGCGGGCCGACGCACCCTTGGACGCCAAACAGGATACCCTGCTATTGAAGGATTACCCTCCGGCCTACAACATGGCCAAGGCTATTTGCCAGGCTTGCCCAGAGCGAATGACCAGCCATATTAGCCAGTACTTCAACAATGTAATTATTGACGCGTCTGGTCAATCCAACCAGGCAAATGGAGCCAAGGGCGGCTCCCGCAAGCCGAATCTCGACGACTCGGACGAGGAAGGCGAGGATATTAAGGAATTGAGCAAGGCGCATCGTTTGATTCGAGAACTGTGGCGCGCCTGTCCAGAGGTCTTGCAAAACGTTATCCCGCAGGTGGAAGCTGAGTTGTCTGCGGAATCGGTTGCTCTGCGGTTGCTGGCCACCCAGACTATTGGTGACCTCGCGGCAGGCATCGGTGTTGCAGGACCACCACCTCCTCCGTCTATGGATCCCGCGGCATACCCACCTGTCACCCTGGAAGAGTTGTCGCAAATCGTGACTCAGACCAGTGTTCTTCTGACTCCGGTTTCCCCCAAGCCCTTTTCACAAGTGCATGCCTCTGCCTACGAGGCATTCCTGAGCCGGAGGCTTGACAAAACCCCTTCGGTGCGCGCTGCATGGGCCACCGTTGTGGGCCGAATTCTGTTGACCTCAGCTGGTGGTTCTGGTTTGAGTGAACACGAGGAACAATCACTCGTCGAGAGCCTCGCCGCCATGCTTCGTGATGCCGATGAGAAGGTCCGTGTTGCTGCAGTTGATACCGTCGGGCAGTTCGGACTATCCCAGGTCGTTCACAAGCTGGGGATGATGGGTGGATGCTCTACGGAAAACTCTGTGCTTGCTATCCTCGCAGAGCGAGTCAAGGATCGGAAACCTCACGTCCGTGAGCACGCGATGAAAATTCTGGCACGCATGTGGGCAGTTGCAGCTGGCGAGATTGAACAAAACACCGAGCCTGCCGTGTCTCTGTTGAAGGATGCGCCATCCAAGATCTTCGATGCGTTCTACACCAACGATCAGGAGATTCATATCCTGATCGACCGAGTCCTCTTTGAGACCCTTCTCCCTCTTAACTACCCTCCCATCAAGACGAAACTCTCTCGGTCGACATCGAACCAGTCGCAAAAGCAAAAGGACAGCCAGGCATCGGAGCCGGACCAGGAAAACGATGTTGATAAGATTCGTGTTCGACGAATTCTTACGTTGCTTCGTGGCCTAGATGAGAAGGCCCGAAGAGTGTTCTTTGTCATGCTTGCACGTCAATTATCTATGAGATCAGTGATGACGCTCTATCTGGAGGCGTGTGAGAAGTACAATGTGAGTTTTCTGATATTCCTGGCTGTTAAATTGAATTCTGTTATTGACATGACTGTGTTTAGGGCGGTGTTGTCGATAAGAATGAAGCCCAGGTCAAGGCCCAGCTTTCCCGGATTATTGACTCGTTGTCCAAGACTTTCCCAGATGCGTCGCGTGCCTCTGCAGATCTGTGGAAATTCGCCAAGGTTCATGACCGTCGCAGCTACCAGCTGATACGCTTTGCCATGGCAGCCGTTAGCGATTATCGTACCGTGATTAAGGCTATCAGGGAGCTTCAACGTCGTGCACAAAGCGCCAACAATAGCCCCCTCCTCGAGACTATCACACCTCTCCTATATCGCTCTGGCTCGCTTATCTTCAACCGAAGCCATATTCCGGCCATCATGAGTCTATCTCGGACTGATGAAAACGGTCTGGCCAATGCTGCACAGGAGATGCTTAAGCAAATATCCTCTCAGAATCCAGAGGTCTTGGAGGCACAGGTCCAAGAAATGTGCAAGGATCTTGAAGCGCAGGCCCCCAAGGCAAACTCAACTGGTGATGCTAGCACCGAAGAGATTCTTAAGGCCTGCGCCGGCTTTGCCAAGAAGCTGCCAGCCAAGCTTCCGAAGGAACGCAAGTTCTTCCAGGCTCTGATCAACTACGCTTTGTATAGTACCTCGCCCGCTTCTGCTAAGCATGCTGTCTCTATTCTCATGGCCACGGCCGACCGTAAGGAGATGTACGCCAAGGATCTCGTCCAAAAATGCGTCAAGAAATGGTCCTACGGCTCTGACCACTTCCTCACTCGTCTGGGCGCCCTGTCACAGCTCAACCTTCTCGCGCCGAGAGAAGCCGATGAGGCGAGCGACGCAATCATTTCAATTGCTATCAACCAAGTTCTCTTGACTAATCGTGCCCCTGAGAAAGACCCTGAATACAGCTGGTCTGAGACAGCGGATGAGGAAACTGAGGCTAAGGAGTGGGCACTCAAGATCATCGTTAACCGTCTTCGGGCCAAGGATGGGTCGGACGGTGATGATGATTTCCGTGCACATGCCGAACCCGTGTACGATACGTTGAACAAGTTGGTTGCTGGGGAGGGTGAATTGTCCAAAAAGAAGGACACTCCGGCGACCCAAAAGTCGCGCCTTCGCCTTCTCGCCGCCAAGTCTCTGGTCAAGCTGTGTGCGTCTGGAACACTGTGCGACCAACTGCTTACTCCGGCAAACTTAAACTCGATTGCGTTGATGGCACAAGATAGACTTCTCCCGGTGCGCAGTGCGTTCATCAATCACTTGAAGAAGAAGCTTGTGCAGCGGACACACTTGAGCCATCGCTGGTACATCATTCCTTGTCTGCTCGCTTTCGAGCCCAGCAAGACTTTGAAGGAGAGCACACTTACTTGGCTGCGATCTCGGGCCGCCTTCTACTCCCAACAGGCCCAGGCAAGTGGAAAGCGAACCGAGCAAACCATGGTGATGGAGTTGATCTTCTCGCGTCTCTTGTCCTTGCTTGCCTATCACCCCGACTACCCATCCGATGACCTTGATGAATCGACGAGACTCGGGGATTTGAGCGACTTCGCACAGTATATTATCTACTATCTTTCTGCCGTGGCCAACGAGCACAATATGTCCCTCATCTTCCATGTTGCCCAGCGCGTTAAGCAGTTCCGCGATGGTATCACTAAATCCGATAAAATCTCGAATCGCCTCCATACTCTCTCCGACCTCGCTCAGGCCACGATCCGACGCTTTGCTGATATTTACTCCCAACAACACAAGTTTGGCGGTGGTAGCAGCGGTGCTACGAATCTTCTCCAGACGTATCCTGGAAAGATGGGTGTTCCCAGCTCTCTATTCGCTTCAATGACCAGCCACCGCGAGGCTCAGGACGTTGCAGACAAGAACTTCCTTCCCGATGAGATTGATGATCTGCTCGACCGCGTCGTACGGGCTGCTATGAAGCCGCGAAACTCTCACGGCACACAGAGCGGTTCCGTGAAGAAGCGCAAGCCCGAGTCTTCTGATGGGAACGGCAACTCGTCAGCGTCGAAGAAACCCCGCAAGGAGAAATCTGGCCGACCACCTCGCAAGTCCACATCGTCTATCGGAGTGTCGGGCAAGTCCTCCCGGCGCAAGCGGACGGGCGATGACGAATGGCCGTCCGACGTGGGCTCTGAGGATGACAAGCCCAAGTCTACCGCAGCCCGTCGGCGTAGTAGCCGCGGCACCGGCAAACAGGGAGTCAGCTATGCCGACAAGGATAGCGATGAGGACGATCAGGAGATGCATAAGTGGGAGGAGGCCCAAAGAGCTGAGGGCGATGATGAAGAGGAGGAAGAAGAAGTGCAAGACTCGGACGAGGAAATGCAGGACGAGGATGACGAGAACAATGACCAAGAGGACGAAAATGCCGATGACGCAAGCGAGAAAGAGAACTCGCCGCCAGTCTCGCCAAAGCGTGGTGGAAAGGCGAAGACGAATGCGAAGCCGTCCAGTTCAAAGAGCAACACTCGTGCAAAGCAACCAACTACAACAACATTGCCGACGCGGCGGTCGTCTCGTCGAGGATAATCTAGATTCTTCTTATTCCATGTCCGAACTTGTACGGGCATCTGTTTCTTTTATCTATTCATGGCGGTATCTTCTTACTTCTTTAAGTCTCGTGCAAAACGACGCAACTGTCACCCTTTTTCTATTGTTACTGCCTTGCGTTGCCTTTTTCTTACAGTCGATGACAATTCGAGATGTATACCCAATCTGTCTTTGATGCTTTCCATCAGCTTTCTGAATTGATCATGTTACTTTATGAGTTCGTGCTCCTGCTATTTACTATGACAGTCAATATCATCCATATTTCTGTATCTAGTTCAGGTTTATCAATGTGTCATTGGTATCTGGTTCGGAGCAGTAGGGGTAAGAGTCTTATCAGTAGCTGTTTTTGTTTGCGCGTATTGCAAGCGTTCCTGCATCGAACAAAAGGCATGAGCAAGGGGCAGAGAATCTGATACTCGAGAAAAGAAAAAAGCGACAAGTTCGGAGATGACCCGATGATCGCGTGGCGACGACAAAAAAGAAACGGGACGGAATGTTGACAGGAGGGAAGTTGGTCTCTACAGAGAGGCCAAGACCGTTCAGCCAGGACACCCCGCCCCTGGAAGAAACAGCCTGATACTGGTATTTATATAACTGGCCTATTTCCTTGAGACTGACCTTCAAATTCACAAACAAAGTTCCTTCTCAACAAAAGTGTGTGACAGACTAGTCTTATTTCCCTTTACGGCAGGATAGCTCTTGATATGTCCATGTATCAATCATCTACCGGCAGTGATCATCATCACTCAAATCCCCAGTCTTCCTTATTCAACTCCCATTTACCACACAGGTAGCCCAACCACTTCCGCACAGGAATAGCTTCACCATCCGGAGAAACCACAATCTCCCCATCCGTCTCGACACCTGGAAGGTGTCCACGACAAGCCCATGCAAAACTCTTCGCGTCCCAGACAGGCAGACGGAACCAATCGTGCGTCTCGCTACACACCAGCAGCTTAGGCCGCTCTTTAGAAACCTTCTCCTTGGCAGAGATCTTCTGGTAACAGCTTTCGCAGAAATGAGTGCAGAAACAGAATCCACAGGCCCAGTAGGACTCGTCGAATCCGCAGCGCGCTTCACAGTTATCGCATTGAATGTACCATTCCAACACGAGGACGTCGTCATTGAACTCCTTCAGAATCTTTGCAATGGCCTTCCAATGCGGTGATCCTTCTTCCGTCGCTTGCTCAGAGAGTCTGGTGACCTCGTTCTGAAGTGCGATGACCTGGTTCACAGGCGTGTCACCTTCTGAACAGTTTGAGGCATAGAAGTCAATGATCTGCTTAGTTACAGCCGCTGCCGCTGCTTCTTCGCCGATTTTCAATAGCTCGGTTAGAATCTCTTGGTTCACGAAGGCACTTGGAATGAGCTTGTACGCTACCCCAGCATTGTCGTAATCGCCAACGTGGGTCAAGAGATGTGCAAGTTTGCTATATCCCACCCAGTCATTGCCAGTGTCTTCATCGGTAAGAATGTTGAAAACAACCGCCATGTCCCATCGGAAGAGTGCCTGGGCCTGAGCGACCTGACCACGCAATACATATTGAGAAGCCAGATAGCACTTTGCTTTTGTCCAACCCGACATTCCATCGGGAAGTTGATCCGTGGCAATCCTCTCAAGCTCCTTGATCTGACTCTCGTATGATTGTTCTTCGCCGTCTAGCAGGAGGCGTGTCTGATCAAAGTGATACTTGCTGAGTATATCGCCAACGAGAATCAAGAGATAACTAGAAAGACTTCTGGTATCGGTTTTTTCGCCGACCAAAAGTGCTGTGGCACTGCTGGCCGCTTTCATGTAGCTATTTTCTTGAGCAATAGCCCAGCACTCTTGCCAGTGCTCCACTTCGGATCTTGAGGATGTGTAGTCCTCCCCGCAAAGGGAAGCTGCAATTCCCTTATGTAGATGGAGAATTGCAAGGTCATCGGCGCAATTCTCGCTCTCGGCTTTCTCAATCGCCTTGTCCATGCACTGAAGTAGCTCGGGCCAGTATTCTGGGATGAGCGATGCGCCAGAAAGGACTGCGTTGAAGATGGTGAATATGGACAAATCACTCTCAACATCAACTTTGTAGTCATCAATGACCAGCTGCAGGATAGGTTCCAATAGGCTGGGTTGCAAACCATCCTCGGTAGTGAGGGCCTCTCGAACGACAGCCGCCCGGCCGTCGACCGTGCAATTAGAAATGCGATTCTTGAGAATGCGATACCGAGTCTCGATGTATTCAGGGTCAAGTTCACGGGCCTTTTCATAGTATTCAAGTTCCTTCTCACCCGAGGACAACCTGCCCATTTGAAGGAAGATGTCGCGAAGCTCGTTCTTGTCAATTTCCTTTCCGGATGCTTCGGTATCTTGAAGGATTTTGGCGGCCTGATACAACGTCAGCACAACCAGGAACTAGTTTTCATAGAAATTCTATGATGAATAATCTTACTTTCCCATATTCCTGTGCGGCCTTCTCTGGTTGCTGGCACCCCCTGTACGTCTCACCAAGTCGTACATGCCAGACGAAATCGGTCTCGTCAATTTCAAGAGCAGCTTTGCTCCAGTTGGCCGCTTTTTCGATCAGGAAGGGCCGGATCTGATCGAGTTCATCGCGTTTGATAGATATATATGCGTCGTTCGCTACGTTGACTGCGTCAGAAAGACCGCGGTTGTCTTCCGAAGTCTGGATTGTTGTGGAAAGAGTTAGCTCACGTACCCTGAATATAGAAGACAAAGAACAGAAATACAAGGCCAACATACCATTATCAGTGCGTTTAGAATTGTAGCACATGGCCGGAGCGTCTGCCATTCTCTATCTTGTAACCATCGACGGGCAAGCATTTTCATAAAAGGGGTCAACAACTTTCTCGTTGGATTCCAATCATCTGTCGCAGCAGCCAGCCACTCTGCCTTCGGAGATTCAAGCTTGCTGATAGCCACAGGGTCCTTCAGCCAACCCCAGATATAGTCCATCTCGGATTGATTCTCCATCCAGCCGAGTAGCTCAGTACTCGTCCAATGCTTCTCAAGATGTTCTGGGTTGTGGAAGATATCAATGACATTCCTGGCAATGAATCGCCTCTCCTCCGCGTTCAACTCATCAGCTTCAGTTGCTGTGCGCAGCTTCTCCAGATGTGACGTGAGGCCGGCCAGAAGTTTCGGTCCAACAAGCTCAGTCGTCTCGTTCGGTGGATTAAATAGCAGTGAGAATACTGCTTTGAGCATAGTGATATGGGAATCAGTGTCGTTGATCCCAATGCGTTTCTTCTGGGTGGGACTGAAGCCGGAAGAAGAATCGGCAGTGATGCCAGTCGGGGCGAATCTGAACTGGTCGATGGCGCCAAATCGGCCCAAGTCCCAGAAAAAGCGCTGGATGCTTTCGGTGTCGGCATTAGTGATGGTAATGTTGATGCTAATCGTTCGTTCGTTGGATGCTCTTTTCTGAGCTCGGTCCTCCAGCTTGACATGCTCTCTGACATGGTCCTGTAGCAAGACGTCTCCGTCTGAATCAATCAGGAACAGTTTGGAATAAGTGCCTTGAAGCTTCTCCCGTAAAGACTTGAGTGATGTCGCTTCGAAGCGAAGGAAGAGAATTCCTTCGAGTTCTTCGACACTATAATAGTAAGGTCCAAGGTCAACCCAGAAGAGTAGTTCATTCACCTCATCGATGAGTTTCTGGTTGTTGGGCAACGCTTCGAGCGATGCAATATCATCAGTGACCGTAGCCTTTGCATTCTTTTTCGTTGCGCTCAGAGCTTTTTTCAGATCGTCCTCCGTCATCTCAGCCTCCACAATGCCCTTGACCATGCCGATGTCGCTTCGCACTTGCGTAAACGAGCCCTCTGCTCGTGTCTTGAGGGCGATCTGTACTTCTTCTTTGAGTCGTCGATTCTGTGCATTGGTTGCTTGGAACAAATCTGAGTTTTGCAGCTCGCGCTCAATGTATTTATCGATGTCATCGCCATTGCACGCCCCAACATCAATCGTAGGAAACTGCAACCCTCCACCAGGTGCTTCTCCCAGATTTTCCAGTTTCTGCAAGCTTCCACACACAAGAACTCTAGCTCCAGTGCGCGCTTCCTTGCGAGGCTCCGAGCCTTGGATCTCGTCCATGCCTTGGAAGATGTTTCCAAGCTCCTGCAGCTTATTGGCCGGGAGGTTGTCAATCCCGTCAAGCAGCAAAAAGTGGGTTGCAGTCTGCGTGGGAGCTCCAAGTCTCAAGTCCGTCCAAAGTTGTTGACAGTCTGCATCTCGGAAGTACTTCGCATCTTTGGCTTGCTCTTTGGCGGTGTCGGATCCGTCCTTGGATCCATCTGTGTTATCTTTGAAGCTCTCTGCTAGATGCTTCGCGTATGCAGCGTCTTGTAGAGCAAATTGAACGCATAGGCACTTCAACGCTGTCTCGGCAGGTGTTTTGTCGTCGTCAATCTTACCTGTGGGAGCAAAGGCGTAATATCCAACGAGCGTACGTCCATCATTTTGAACCAGCGTCCGCCCGGTCTCCTGGATCAAGGAAGAGGATCGTTTGTCCAGATTCTTATAAACGACTGAGGCAAGCACAGACTTTCCACAGCCACCGTCGCCAGTCAATAAAAGTAAAGGACTCGTCTCCGGAGGATCTCTCTTCACCCAATTCACGTACTCGTCCAGTTGATTCAACCATTCTCCACTCCCCTTGACGGTACTCTTCCACAGGGTATCGCAGACATTAATTGTGCCCGTGACTTCGTTTTCCGAAAGACCTAGAGTATTTCGAATCTTCTCCAAGTGGTTCTTGGTTGTCTGCTCGGTTCGACGCTTCTGTTGCTCCGCAGATAAAGTCCCAACCTTGTCTTTAATGTCATCCGTTGTCTTGATAATCTTTTCAGTATCATCTTTGACCAAAAGTAATGATCGCTTGGTTTCGATGACTTGCTGAATAGTCCAGGTGCCTTCAATAATCTTCTGCGTTTGAATCAGGCTTTTAAAATGCTCCAGCTCGTCTTGAATGGCCGCCTCGTCAAACATGGATTTTTTGAGGTTAGCCTTGAGGCGTACCAAGAAGCCACCATCTCTGAAATTGATGCACTTGGCACAAAGAGTCACAAAACTGATCATGACCTTGTTGATAGCCAAGACCATGTCGGGATGGACCGCATCTTTGCTCTCGATGTCTCGATACATCTCGAACTGCACCAGTGTTGGCTCAACCTCGATGAAGATGCCATCAATGGCGGCATGGAAGCCGTGAAGCTTTGGTGGGATATCGAGAAGAAAAGATAATGCACTGAAGCAGACGCCAGCCGGGGGAAAGACCTGATTCACACACCTTAGCACTCCTCGTATGCATACATGAAGGAGGACTCACCAGCGACGCTGCCTGAGAGGCAACTCCACCCAACAGCTGTATACATTTCACAATTCGTAGACCAGCTTGCTTTGCCTTCTCAGCACCGGGGTCCTTCGAGGAACGAGAAGCTTCGATCGTGTCACGAATATGTTGCAATGAGGCCGCCGATGTCGGCTGAAGTTGTTTACCGGTCAATCGCTCGAACTCACGTCGTGCACCCTCCCAGATCTCCGAGATAGACGTGGGATTTTCCTTCTCACCCATCTTGCACGATTAGCGAACTAGTTTGGAGTGTTAATTATTCCAACTACTTCCCAATCACCCGACAGAAGGTCAGTCATTATAAACAAACAGTCCGCCAAGAAGCCTCCTCAACCCATTGGGCCGTTCATCCACAAGCGGGGGCTTCAGTCGTTCAGCTGAGGCTGAGGTGCCGCTTTGGGGCTAGCGAGGGCACGGAGCTACTATATCTCCCCGAAAAGGGGGGATAGTAGTCCAGCTACGGATAGTAGCGGACACGATCTTGAACGTGCCCAATCAGGGATTGAAACAATATTGCTGTATTTACGGGTAATTCTACTGCAGCACATAGCATATGACACGATCCCAAGCAAAACGCAAAGGGCCAAGAAGGACAAGAAAACAACCAAGATACAAAGGCATCTAACGCCATCCATAACAAGAAGAAAAAGCATCAGTCAATTCGCTCTGCCGCTGCAGGCTCAAAATAAAATCCTATACAACTCAAGAAAGGAGACGGATGAGAGAAAAAGCTGGCAGATGATGTTCTTTAAACCAGTGGAACACATTCGAAGAGGTGAGGTAGGCACATCTAGTGCGATGACCATAAAACAAGAGGACAGAATACAGACCATTCGAAGTCAGAGGACTCCAGTTCAGAAGATACCGTACACACGAGACGCCATTGTCATGACTGCATCAAGAGAAACATACAACTTATGACTGTGGCCCAGTGGCATGGGAAGGAGAACCTCCAGGGATCGGTGCAGCACCCAAAGCTGGACTGGCGCTGGCGGAGGTCACTGCACCCGGTGCTGGACTGGCACTGGCGCTGCCAGTCAAGTCAGGGGTGGCCGGTACACTGCCACCGGTCTTGTTGATTCGTTCTTCAACACGTTCCTTGTGTTGTCGGTTTCGCAGGTGGACTTCAAAATTATCCACCGTCATTCCAGGGCCGGGGGTATACAGCTTTCCAGGGCAGTCATGGCAGCGGATACGAGGCAAGAATTGATATTTGATCTTTTGACCAGCTTGCAGGTTGGTTGGGTTGGAGACGGGCGCGAGGGTTTCCGTATCCACGGCAGAATAACGCATCACTCCTTCAAAGGAATCGTTGGGATGAGATTGCCTTAGCCGAGTCAGACCAGCTTGGAGCCAACTAGGCGGAGGGGGCTGGAAGCGTATAGAAGTCAGCCAAAAACTCACGAGAAGCCTAATGACATTCAGTATCTACTCACTCCTGGGACCCCTTGCTGGGGCGGGTTCGGTGCGTCGACGGCTCCAGTTTGTTGAGGTCGCGGGGGATGATGCTGTCGGTTCTGTTTGTCTGAGGGGGGTGCCATGGCGCCAGCTTGCGTGGCCGGGTCAAAGATCCGTTTTCCGCTACGAAGATCTGCCAGTTTATCTCGTGGAATCTTAAGCTTCACAACCAATTTTTCAGGCTCTTCCGGACTTTCTTCTCGCAATTGCTGTTGACGTCGTGACAATGCTCGGGTCGGCTCCTGCAAGATGGGTTCGGGTGTGGCGGAGTGTCCCAAGCTAGCGCGCAGGGCTGCGTGGGCTGCTGTAGCCGCTCCTCTCATGCCTCGTGTGCGGGCAGTACCTTGAGCAAGATGCGGGCCAATAGCCGGTGACCCTTCGTCCGAGTCATCACTCTCAAAGTCATCAGACTCGTCGTCACCACGGGTTCCGACCAATCCACGACGGCGGCTAGAGCCGGAGCGTTTGATGACGTTGCTCTCTTCGAAGGATGATGCGGAGTTGGGAATAACAGAAGAAACGATGAGAGAGCGAATCGTACGTTGTCGGTCTTTGAGGTCGGGTAGAGCCGGACCACCGCGACGATTGATCGATCGCTTCTGGCGACGTTGCTCTCGCGAGATCGAAATTTCGGTGCGCTCGAGATCGGCCTCATTGAGTTCGTAAAGATATGGCGTGTGCTCCTTCGCCGCTTGGAATGGGCGGAATGCGGAAGATACGGGGGTTGGGAGGAAGGATGTGCTGAGGTCGGGGTCCTCGATGGGACGGCCATCGAAGGGATGGCTGACAATATAAAGGGACTTGGTGAATAATTGAGATTGCTCACGGATAGAATGAGCAATGGAGGTGGTGAATTCACCCGATAGCGACAGATCGTCAGTCAAACGCAAGGCGAATTCCTCGGGTGAATTTTGCGGATCATTGATGTCCCACTCGAATTGGTCGATGAGGGTGTGTTGACCAATAGTGATATTCAGCTTAACAAGAATACGCATCTCGTCATTTCGATACGCTGAGTATGGTAGCGAGGCGTCAAGAGGTTCTTCTTGCATGTAGATCTGAGGATAATAATCCATGATCTGCTCCTGGATGCTCTGCGAAATCATACGCAGCAACGGAGCGGAGGTTTCCAAAGAGAGTCCCAGGTCCTCCACCAATTTTTCGGCAAACAAATCCGGCGAAACGACACGATCGTGGAGATTCCAGGTAAAAGTATCTCGAATCTTGATCTTTTCCCAGTCAATGTCAAGGCGGATAGGTACGAGATCTTCAACCTGCTCGTTTTGGATCTTCATATCCCGCCTTGAAATCCGCAGTTCTCGAGTTTTGCGATTTCCTGGCCGACGTCTGTGAGCAGGGTATAAAAGCTGTGGAGCTTGATTTCGGAGGTCGGTTCGCGGATTTCCAAATCCTTCGTAGCCCACTCCAAACAAAGCTGCTGGGTTTCCGTGGGTTTCACGACGTAATGCCAGATAGAAGTCGCGCTCTGATCGCTTTTGTTGCTGCAGCTCTTGGGCTGGGTTCTCCCAGGCAACCGCCGCCGAATATTGAAATTCACGATTGACATATTGGTCGAGCAAAATCTTGTCGACAGGCGTCTCGCGCGTCCGAACAGTCATCGTCCCCGAGATGTCGCTAGCATGAATGACAGATCCGTCACGCGATCGTTTCCTACTTTGCGCAGAGCCATTTGTGCCGTTCGCCTGGTGGGTGCCGTTGGTCTCATTAGACTCTCCCTCCGATGCACCCATCTTAGCTTGCGCGTTCTGTTTTCCTTCAACAATGGAATCGGATGAAGGTCCGTTGACAGATTCGGTGGTTCCGTTGTCCAGGGAGTCTACACCTCCTGTCCCCGTATCAGACGCGCTGGAACCGTTCTGCATGCCCGACTGAGAGCCAACGGGAGAATGGTCTGAAGGGTTCAAACCACTGGCCAATTCAGGAGAGGGCATTGCCGACAATCGAGTGAAAGGTTTCGAATGTTGCGTGTTCGCTCACGGAGATGATCGATTGGGGTGTGGCACTCGACGCGATAGGGATAAGGGCCAAGACAATTATGGCAGCATAATTGAGTGATATCTGTAGTGCGATTGCGTCTGCGTCAGTTGGATGATCCCAGACTATTGGCTCATTTGTCCATCTCCATTATGGCGACCACGCAGCAACGCTCGTCATGTGTGATGCCGATCGATTGACGTGTCGCGACGGGCGCATATCCCGGAGACAGCCACGGGATGACGAGCAGTAACTGCGCGTAAAGGATGGGACATTGGAGGGAATTGATAACAGGCGACTAGGGCTAGGATCAATCGATGGGTTGGGAATTAACATACCGCAGCCGAAGGGGGTTTGTGAAGGTCGGTTGCGCTCTCTATTCACCAGTCACGCCCGAGCAGGATTCAACCAGGACTAGATCTGACGAAGAAGAAACGGACGGATATCCCACAACTTCAAGTTCAGGGAAGAGATTAGGTTGCTCCTCCCGTGGGGATCGGTTGGCGCTGATAGGCTTGAGGTTGGGGGTTCCTTGGAGCGCGCGGGTGGTAGAGAGAAGTTCAAAGGAGAGGAGGAGGATTACGAGATGTCCGCTCCCGAGCAGAGGCAAGGGAAAAGCCTCGGTGACCACCTATCACGGCCGCAACAGACAGAAAGTATAGTCTACAAGTATCAGGTTTACTAGGAGAAGTTCTTCCATTATCATACACTTTCTAGCCTGTGGTTTTATGGTCGTTAGGGCGCTGCGCCAGGTTCGGCTCAAAGGCATGCGGGAGTCATGTGATCATACCAGAGAAGGCTGGGTTGACGGAGCAGCAGGATTGGTGGATACTCGGAAAAAGGAGATACTGTATATCCGTCAAGATTAGTCATTATTCTGCCCACATAAATTGCTAACTTAGCTAGGGGCAATAGCAATTCAGACTTGTTGATATCCTATTGGTGCGCAGTATGATCCACTAGGCAGGACTTCCGACATGGATTATGGCGCCTTGTTGGTAAGGCACGAAATCGGGTCTTGGCACGGTGTAAACTATGTACATATGCACCACCTTATATCTTGATGAAGTGATTACATGTCCAGGACAACTGACAGGGTCGATCTGGTTAGTGGAAGAACTTTCAGATAGAATTATATGGTTTTACACAAGATTGAGGGTAGATATGATTGTCCAATCCTCTTTGGAAGATTCCAGTGCTCTATGTATATATAAACTCAAACTAATCGGACGAACTATGATCTTCAGAGTCTCTTTCCATCTCCCTTTTACTAACCTAGTAGCCTGAGATCGGCAATGACTGCACAGTGATCTGAATTAAAAACCCCGTCATCGAATCTGTTGGCCATTACAGAGTAACCATCCACTCGCCATTTCTGGTTACCGCCAGAAGCGAGGAGAACATAATCAATCCGCGAAGGCGGCTCTTTTTCATACCCAAATCCAGTGAAGGTATTGTGGTTCCCATATCGCCGCGAAGCATCAATCAATTTAAAGGTGTCTTCGAAATCACTGGACCCTGTCAAGTCCGAATAGGCTTCTTGGTCTTCCTGGCTGTTCAAGTCTCCCGCCAGGAACGCACCTCCAATCATGGCCCCAAACTTCCCGTTTCGGTACCCTTGGATCTTTGCCCGAATAATTCGCGCGGCTTCCAAGCGGGACTGAGATCCCTGGTCATCTAGATGGGTATTCATGGCAAGGACCGTGGTACCGTTTAAGCGGTGAATAAACACACCGATGGTGACAATGCGAATGGAGGCCGCATCCCAGCTCTTGGATGGCTTGGAGGGAGTCTTCGATAACCATACTGTCTCCCAATCTAGGAGATTCCATACCGATGGTCGATAGAAGATAGGCGAATATTCGCCAGCCTGAAGCCCGTCGTCTCGTCCGACTCCAATGTATGCCCAGTCTGGAGCTACGGATGTCGCTTTGGAATTTAGTCCTAAGCGAATATCTTCTAGTTGTTTATGAAGAACCTCCTGTAGGCAGATGAACGTGTCACTGACATGACGCGTATGATACTCGAGCTCGTTCAGCAATACTTGTTTGCGCTGGTCCCAGGGAACTTCCCCCTTGAATGGGGAACTGGTGGCATATCGAATGTTATGGGTCAACACACGGAATGGAAACTCTGGAGTGGATCTCATCCTCAACTGTTGCAGCTAGAGAGAGTGTGTAAATGAAAGCCACACTACTTGTGGGCAAGCGAGCGACCTTGAATGTATGAAGTAATGAGAGAGGGGAAAATGCCGAGACTAAAAGAGGAGAAGTTCCAAAATGGAAGGGGGGGGGGGGGATGGGGAGAGGGCCTTCTGGACAGATCCCTGTCGTCACAGAGCTCACGAGACCTCGGAGCATGAACAGTGGACTGGGCCACGGACTCAAATCATATTTCTGCGGGGTTCAATGCAACAATAGCCTCTTGCCTGGGGGCACAAGTAGTTCCCCCTCAGCGGCCCAGCCCATGACGTCTTTGCTGGCCGTAACCCTAGACTCGGACAGCCTGAATCGTCAGGCAATGAAACACCCCCACCACCACCGCTCTCTCGTTCGCTGCACACGACTTACTCTTGATCTCCATTTCTCCTCAGCTGTCCACGGATTGAGCATTTACTGCCCGAAACTACTTGCATTACTTTCCTTGCTCCTTCCGTGAGCTCACTCTATTCCACAATGGCGGATACTACTCAAGCTCCCGAGGTTGGTACGTGAAAACATGCTCGAGGTGCTTCCGCGAAAGCTCTGACGTTTTGTGGGTGTCGGTTGTCGGACGTTCATTCAGAGCTTCGCCGAGGCATGGCCCGTAATGAAAATGCTATCTTGGGACGAGATACTGTTAAATCCACTCAGAAACTAATTGCGCCTTTGGTGCTTTTTAGACTACACCCTCAACAACCCTGACACCTTGACCAAGTACAAGACCGCCGCTCAGATTTCGCACAAAGTGCTCGAGGCCGTCACTGGTGCGTACGCTTTCCATTTTTCGTCCCAATGATCTAACACCAAAAATATAGCTCTGTGCCTCGAGGGTGAGAAGATTGTGGAGATCTGCCAGAAGGGTGACCAGCTCCTCGAGGAGGAGATTGCCAAGGTCTACAAGGGCAAGAAGATCGCCAAGGGTAAGTCTCATTGCCCCGCAAAAGTAATTCTTCAACTACACATGCTAATTGATGCTCCTAAGGTATCTCCCACCCCACTACCGTCTCTCCTAACTCCTATGTGACTCCCTACACTCCTCTGGTGTCCGATGCCGCTGAGGCCGAGACCACCCTGAAGGCCGGTGAGGTCGTCAAGATCCAGCTCGGTGCCCAGATTGATGGATTCGGTACCATTGTCTGCGACATGCTCGTCGTCGCCAAGAAGGATGCTGCTAAGGAGGTTGTTACTGGCCGCGAGGCTGACCTGATCCTCGCGACCTACTACGCCAACGAGCTCCTGCTGCGCCTCATGATCCCCCAGGGTCTGCTCGCCCAGGGCACCGACGAGGAGAAGGCCAAGGCCACCGCTCAGCGCCCCCATACCCAGGCTCACATCTCCTCCCTCCTGGAGAAGGTCGCCAAGGCCTACGACTGCAAGATTGTCGAGAACACCACCAGCTGGCTGTTTGACCGCAACGAGATCGAGGGTACCAAGAAGATCATCCTGTCTCCCGGCGACGGTGTCCGTGGCGATGGTGTCCCCGAGGTTGGTGAGGTTTGGGGTGTTGAGATCGGCCTCAGCTTGGGTTCTGGCAAGGTCAAGAACCTCGACCACCGTGCCACTCTGCACCGCCGTACCACTACCACCTACATCCTGAAGCGCCCCAGCTCCCGCCAGACCCTGTCCGAGGTTGTCAAGAAGTTCGGTACTTTCCCCTTCAGCTTGCGCCAGCTTGAGGACGAGAAGGCCGCCAAGGTTGGTGTTGTCGAGTGTGTCCGTAACGGTGTCCTGCGCCAGTACGAGCCCGCTGGTGATGCCGAGGGCGCCGCTGTCTCTCGTCTCCTGTCTACCATTGGTAAGTATTCAGTGTTTAATCTGAAGTCTCGCCTCTCAGAATTGAAATTCGCTAATATTTCAATGCAGCCATCACCAAGAACGGCATCACCAAGCTTGCTGCCCCCAACGTCGACCTGGAGCAGTACAAGTCCGACAAGAAGATCGAGGACGAGGAGATTCTCAAGATCCTCGAGCAGCCTCTGGCCCGTTCCACCGGCAACAAGAAGAACAAGAACAAGAAGAAGAAGGCCACCGGTGGCGAGGAGTAAATGCAGCTCACACAATTACCCTTGTCGGAATTCATGGTGGTCAACGTCCATTCTCAATGTCGGCCACTGCTCCTCGTTTGAGCATGCAGAACCTCAAAACCTAAAAAGATATCCAATGACGAGCCATCCCATTGTGGGTCATATGAAATTTTTGCCATCTAAAGAAAACCGTGCCATTTAAAGAAATCTTTCCTAAATCCAACCAGGTGATGTATACATGCTGTGGATTGAGAAGAGGGCCCGGCAATGCCCACTCATGGTTGTGACATGAGTTGAATCGAGTTGGTGATATCAACTTTAAGAATTCTGGAGATATTTGACATGCCTGCCAGTTCTGACTAGCAGTCGTAAAATTTACAAGTCAAATGAAGATGTTGCCGGTTCTTCTCAACTGAGAGCCTAGAATGTAGACGATGCCTGCGGTGATCATGCCGTAGGCTGTATTGACCACCCCGAGTATGAGGTATAGCTGTTGAGTCATCGCTCTGAATAAGTCGTATGTCCAGGCTCTCATAGAAGGGTTGCTGGTGGTCTAAGGATCGGTGGTCTCGTTAGGGCAGCACGTTGAAGCATGTGTTCTGTGCCTGATAGGCTTGCCATATACTGAAATGCAGATCACGTTGACGCATTGATACAACTCGTATCCAGGAATATTAGTGAGAGTTCGCTATTGCTAGTAGCTCAGAATATCTCTTGATCGCCTCTCAGCTGCCTAGCGAGTCTCGACAGCGCTCTTGTCGCTTGCCCTAGAATGTGATTGCTCCGAGAAACTCTGGATCGTACGCTGCTGCTCACGTTGAGGCTGCTGGTCGTTTGATTTCTTCTCTACTCTAGGTATCTCTTTTCCTATTCTCTTCTCTCCTCTCTCCTACGTTCCTCTTCGTGTTGCACTGACACAGACAACATTCCCACGCACCCATCCAGCACATACTGGATAGCTTGCTCCTGCAAACTTCGAAGAAAGGTACGTGCTCGAGCAACCCCTTCGAATGAGACCTGTGAGAAGAACCTCCATCCCCGATACCACTCTGCAGCTCAGAGTAATTTGACATGTCTCGATCTCACTGCTCTGCTCTGATGACCGTCAGATTGCGATCAGAAGATATTAACAGGTCTCTGTCACACAGAACGCACTAAAAAAAAAATTAAAAAAACTCCCATCAAGCAACCCATTGCGTAAGTTATTCCATTGCAGTGTTTTTTACATTGAAATTTGCGCTGCATGTTCCATTTTACTGGCAAGAGCAAGCAAAAAGAGTGGAAGAAACAGTTAGGGCTGGTCTGGAGCTTGGCGCTAATCCCTCGGCAGGGCGGTTCCGCCTACCGCGATGGGCATGTTAACTCGGGCTCGCAGCCGCAAGGCGCACCCTCAACCCACGGAACCCGCGACATCGAAGAAGCCCAACAAGCTTCAGAAAAAGAACCCGCGTCAGACACGCGCCGAACCGACTGCGGCAGGCAATGCGACCGTGATCGAGACCGACGCGCAGGCCCTCGAGCAGACTGAATGGGTAGAACCGCCTTGTTCACGCGCGCGCCCGACCTGGGCAAATCCCGACTCCTACTTCACGCCGCAAGAGAACGCCTCGCTCAACACCATGCGGCCCATCGGGCAGTACCCGACGGTGGGCGACTACAAGAGCGTTGGTCTGACACCTCCGACCAAGAGCGCTGTTAAACGCGCGTTCAAGTTGACGGTGCGCGCGACGGGCGAGGTCAGTGATGCAATCATCACCAGCTCTCCGACGCCTATCACGCCCGGAGCAGAGGATGGAGTCTTGGACGACACGCGGGTCAAGGTTGACGAGGGTGCCTTGAGCGGGATTGAGAATTTGGAGATCCTCACGGATTCAGGTGAGGCAACTGCGGTGAAGCACCTGGTGAGAGATATGGACATGAGCGACGTCCAGGACGGCAGCCTGGCGACCCCCATCTCTGAAGCAATCGGACTTCAGACTACACAACCTTCTTTGTCTCCCGTCGAAACCCCAGTGGACACTCCAGCCGAAGAACCCTTGATCAACCCTGCTCGGACTGCTCTCGGTACATTTCTCGCTGCTGCACAGGTGAAGAAACCCTTGTCACAAACATCGTCTCCTGTCATCCCCGCCACTTTGGATCCCATGGACGTAGTAGACGCCATGGCCTCTGAATCTGAAAAGCCAGTTGACCGCGATTTCATCGCTGTCCTGCACTCCCTTCCAGACCCCGAGTCCAGCAAATACGATGTAGCTCAACTGAAGCAAGTTATCGCAACATCGATCTCTCACTCTCGTGAGGCTGGGAATGATAAGGCAGCACTGTGTCTGCTTCACTACTGGTCTGAAATCGCGGGTGATGACTTCAAGCTGTCTCTAATCTACAACATGGGCCTTAAAGAGGTTGATCACAACCTGGAACTGGCGCTGAAGACCATGCTACGCCACTCGATGGAAGATGCCTCAGAGTGGTACAAGGCATACATCTCAAAGCGACCTGTTGCCTTGGAGCGTCAGGATTCAGGCAGTGACTCCAGCCTCTCATCTGCCCAGTCACTTGAGATGGAAACTCTCAATCAAACATTTAAAGTTGCAGACATTTACCGCGACACCTCCGGCCCCCGCGTCGAAGAACTCTTCAACAGCGGCAAGTCCAACACTGCTCCTCTCAAACGGGCAAGGAAGCCGTGCCGAGTGAACGAAAACTCTTTCAAACGTCGTCGTGAGTGGGAAGCAGACCCATCACTTGAAGAAGCCCTACGAGAGAAACGTGCTCGCCTGCTCAAGGTGACTGAACCCGAACCTGAGGAAGTCATGCCAAAGACCAGCTCAGTTCGCCCCAAGAGAGGCCGACGTGCTGCCGTCGAGCAGCCTCCCACTGAGGTTCCCACACCTGAGACCACTGAAGTGGAACCGATCGTTCAGTCAGTGGAGGTCCCTGAGCCAGCGCCTGCACGCGCGCAGCGAGGTGGCAGAGGACGTGGACGTGGTGGACGAGGCCGAGGAGGTGTGGCTAAGCTGACGCGAGCTTCACGAAGCCGCAAAGGGAAAGCAGAGCCACAAGAAGAGCCTGAGCCTGAGCCCGAGGCAGAGACTGCTCCTGCTACCCCGGTCCCAGCCCAGGTTCTTGGGAAACGCACTCGCGAGTGGTCACTAGACACCACTGTCTCTGCCGAGTCGGCCGTCTCCAACGAGTGCTACTCGGAGCGAGAGAATGATTGGCATGGCGAGTTCAGCTGGCGAAAGATGCCGAATTCAATGTACGTGGTGACTTTTTTTTTCTTCTCAAGTGAAATGATCGATGAAGACCCTTGCTGATTCGCTTCCTACAGTGAGCCGCCTGACAACAGTGACAATTGCTACGAGTGCGACCAGGTTGGCAATCTCCTTTGCTGCGATACATGTGAAAACGCATTCCATTTTGAATGTCTGAAACCTCCCATGGATCCCAAGAACCCGCCCCAGGGCGAGTGGTATTGCCCGCGCTGTGGAGTCCGCAACCCTCTCACTACCGCGATCGCACATGGTCGCTACAAGAAGCGCAAGACCGAGTACTCCCCTCCAACGCACATCAAGGAGTACTTTATTGGCGTCAGTGAGGGTCGGCATTTCGAACCTTCCGACCCCAAAGCAATCAAGAACCAGCGCTTCTACAAGTCGGTTCCCCACATACCGCGTCTGACTAAGCCACCAAGGGCCAACATCCCAACTCCTGTCTACGACGATCCCAACCTGCTGAAGATGTCCGACAATGGCCATGTAATCCTCTGCAACAGTTGTGGTCGTTGTACCGATAATGAGCGCCCGATCGCCCGCTGTGACTACTGCCCCTCTTACTTCCACCTAGACTGCCTTGATCCCCCCCTCGCAAATCCCCCTAACCCTCGTGCCGGGTGGATGTGCCCCAAGCATGTCCTGCCTGATGAACTGATCGTGACCAAAATGGTTGATGGTCGTTTACAAGAGCGCCGTCCGCGCCGTCCCAAGCACACCGTTGCTTCCGTTGACGTGGATCCCATTCCATATGATGATGTCAATGAGACTACTTTTGATGATGACTTCCGTGAGAAGCGTCACCTCCTCCCTGCCGGCGACATGATCCTGGACTTCATCTCCGCCGTGCGCAATGACCCCTCCCGTCAGCAGAAAGAATTCTTCGCTGGCCTCGCCAATACATGCATCAACCTTGCTAGGAACATGGTTGAAGAGCGTCTGGCGCAGAACAGCACCATCTCTGCTGATGAAATCACCGCATCAATCGCCCCAAGTATAAACGAGGCTATTGATAACCTCCAAACGGGCAAGTCGACCAAAGACCAGTACGATGCTGCCCTTACTCTTGTCGGATTTGCCAAAGGCGAATCAAGCCCTCCGGTCGGGGATAACAATGACGACAATGCCTCAACCACATCTCCATCCAATCCATCCAAAGACTGAGAACAGTCCTGTTTCACCTCCACTTCCAAGGCACCGGTTCCTCCTTTTTGCTGCGATTCGCGATCTCATTTTCATTTTCTATCCTGGTTTTTCATTTCTGGTTTCTGGTTTCGCAAAATTGTCATGAGCATAGGGTGGCGCATTCAGACTCGAAGACTCTCAGTGTACTATTAGCATGGGCCCAATGGATAATTTCCCATTTCATCGCTTTGCGATTTGCGATTTGCGATTTGCAATATCTTAGTATTAGTGACTCACAGGAGGAGAATTACAGTCATGATTCTTTTTTCAATTGAAATTCGTACTGTACATGACAAATCCGAAACAACATATAGACCCAGCACCTTCGCAGGAAATAGAAACATCAGAGCTAATAATCAACGACACGCAAGAATAGTATAGTAGTATCATCTTGAGAGAAACACCGGAACACGTGGACACGCCACCTGAGGGTTCCGAGGATGAGGGGGAATAACCTAAAGGAATTTCTTGGGCATGTTTGCACGGCGGCGCTTGTAGATGACGTATGAGACGGCGAGGAGGACCTGGAAGGCGATGACCAGGAAGATGAAGAAGCCCATGCGGGGAGAGGAGGCAGTGATGGCTGGGAACAGTGTTAGCTACTAAGCTGTCCGATAGAGCTTGGAGTGTAAGGACTTACCACTCAGGAAGTGGGTCTGGAGGTTCTCAGTGAGACTGAGATGCGATGAGCGCAGAGTGTCCTGGAGTTGATTGAAGCGGCTGCTGTAATCCTTGCCCTCCAGGTCACGCTGGATGTTCTGGAGGAGAGACTCGATGCGCTGCAGTCGGGCATCAAGGGCAGCAACCTGCTCCTTGGAAGCCAGCTTCTGCATGATCTCAGTGTGGCGGGCATCGCTCTTGCCAGCCTGGGCCTTGAGATCCTGGATGATGGTGTTGGTAGCCTTGTTCTGGAGCTGGATACGGCCTTGGAGATCAACGAATTGAGCACCAATGCCCGCATCGATGACGGGGTTGCCAGTATCGCGGATAAC
Organism: Penicillium daleae; assembly: GCF_028827525.1. NCBI lineage: Eukaryota > Fungi > Ascomycota > Eurotiomycetes > Eurotiales > Aspergillaceae > Penicillium > Penicillium daleae. Next base: position 1,261,005 of record NW_026623153.1, read on the forward strand.
CGGAGGCTGGTTCTGGTTGGCGATCGGCTCTTGTTTCTCTTGTTGCTGCTGGGTGCTACCTTGGTAGGTCTGTCCCTGTCCTGTAGCAGATGACAGGATGAACTTGAAGATCTCGAAAGAGTCAGGGTTCTCGGGGGTGGCAGCCGTAAAGCCGAAAGTATTTCCGACGGGCAAATTGACCTTCTGAAGGTTAGATACCTGCATGGAGAGAGTATTTTGGACGTTGCATACCTTGTTAGTCGAAAAACAGATCTTATCATCCACCGTGACCTCGAAGATCGAGTTGGTGTGCTTGACCTTCACAACGGAAGGTCGGCCCAAGTTGCGGTAGGCGTAGTCACAGTGGCCGAAAGCAAGGCTGTCGACGCTGCGGTGGCTCTTGTAGTCTGTCGTGCCGTCATTCAGGAATCCGCGGATGCTTCCACCCTATAAACCTCATTTAGAGACTGTACCCCTTGTAGATAGGGATCAGATGGGACGCAAGACATACCCGGCCGCCATGTGTATCAATAACAAGCGCAAAGCCGTCGAATTGCCCGACAGTATAAATGCTAGACGTGCCAACCCGGGCTTGTCCGTCCTTCGTATACCATAATTGGAGGATACCACCTGCTCGTTCGGGCCCGCTGGCACGGAATTGGAACTCGGCCGACCATTCTTGTTGGGAGATTCTGCGCAAGTATTAAGACGGGTTCAGTTGGGAGTGTCTTGGGATGATTGTAACGTACGGACTCTGAGCCCAGGCAGATCCTCGAGTGTTGCCAGGGTATGGAGGGGTCAGGATGAGCTTATCGGAGAGCTGGGTTGGAGGTTAGACCACGATCACAGTATGAATTCAATAAGTGACATACAAGATTTGGCTCATGGCCCTCTCCGCCGATGGTCCACCCCGGAATTGAGTCTCGACTCGGCGAAATCCTGCCGATCACAGTTAGATCAAATAACGGGAAAAGGACAGACGACCAAGTCACGTAGCGTACGTTTTTCCGTAACCAAAGCTAGCACTTTCAATAACCTGAGCGGTAGCTCCAATGGCGAGCAGAGCAAGTGAAGTAAACGTCCGCATCGTGGCGGGGGAGGTGAGCGAGCGAAGGAGGAGGATTCGTCAGTACGATAAGGGCGAAACAAAAAAACCCTTGAGCGCGCCTTGTCGAATGCGTACAAGCACGTTCAGGCTGATCTCGATCCCACAGTCGCAGACGTTAATTATTCGGTATCGGACCACTTCGAACGATTGGAAGCTTTGCCGCGGTCACAATGGCACGATCTATCGGACTCGCACAAGCTAGCAACAACGCGAGTGGTGATCCACCCAACCACAATAGCAATAACACAGAGTCGAGCTTCCTTAGCAATAGCAGCAGCAGAAGGAGAAAAGTCAATAAAGTGATGCAACTGGATACTGTTGAGAATCGTGTGGCGGACGCCGACGTCCGAGAAGTCCATGCGGAAGAATTGCTGTTGATACGCTGGCCTCAAGTGCCTTAGCGTTGTTCGGGGCGATTACTCCTGAATGGATCTCCGCATAAGCGCCCTCACGTGACTGCGGAGGAGCTTCACACGTCCGCATTCCGCCCACTTCCTGAATGATTCCCTCGAATCGTCAACAGAATAAAGGGCGTCTCGGCCATGGCTGAGCTCTATCCGTCATTGGCGCAGTGCGCCATTGTGGCTGCTGCCTTCAAGGTGCTGCTGTTTCCAGCATAGTGAGCTCCCCTTGGACACACAAGCGCGGCTGGCCGCGCGACAATTCCATTCTAATCGTGTTTCTAGCAAATCGACCGATTTTGAAGTGCATCGCAACTGGCTGGCCATTACACATTCTCTTCCGGTCAAGGAGTGGTACTACGAGGTTCGCATATATTGAGAATGCCTGCGATGATGGACCCTAATTTTGTCTAGAAAACTTCCGAATGGACCCTCGATTACCCCCCGTTCTTTGCGGCCTTTGAATGGCTGATGTCGCAGGCCGCCGCGCTTGTGGACCCTGCCATGCTAATTGTGAAGAACTTGGGATATGATTCCTGGCAGACCATCTACTTCCAAAGGACCACCGTGATCCTGACGGAACTAGTTCTTGTCTATGCGTTGAGCAGGTAAGGGTGGACCCCTCGCGCATAATCAAGCTGCAGCCATACTGATCTTCTTTGCTTTCCTAGATTCATCAAGTCTACTCCTCTGGCAAATAAACAGGCGGCACATATCGCCAGCCTCTCGATCCTCCTTTCCCCAGGCCTCCTGATCATCGACCACATCCATTTCCAGTACAATGGATTCATGTATGGCATCTTGATCCTGTCGCTCGTCCTGGCTCGCAAACAACTTCTCGCCAGTGGCTTCTTATTTGCCGCTCTACTCTGCTTCAAGCATATTTATCTCTACCTCTCGCTGGCCTACTTCGTCTACCTGCTACGCGCATACTGCCTGGACCCTAAGAACGTTCTCCGCCCGCGATTCTTGAATATTATCAAGCTTGGAATCTGCGTGGTTGGTGTTTTCGGTATTGCCTTTGGACCATTTGCGGATCAGCTTCTTCAACTGAAGGATCGGCTTTTCCCATTCTCAAGGGGACTGTGCCATGCATACTGGGCACCAAATTTCTGGGCGATGTACTCATTTGCAGACCGCGCCTTGATCCCACGTAAGTTCTGAACTTCAACGGACGTTACTACATGATCACAATTAACATGTCTTATCTATAGTCGCTCCTCGGCTCGGTCTGCCTGTGAACCGCGAGGCCCTCCAGAGTGTTACACGAGGCCTTGTTGGAGACACCTCGTTTGCGATTCTTCCCGAGGTCACCAAAGAGCAGACTTTCCTCCTGACCTTCATTTTCCAGCTTATTCCTTTGGTCAAGCTTTGGCTGCGTCCAGACTGGGATACGTTCATCGGAGCTATTACTCTCTGCGGCTACGCCTCATTCCTCTTTGGCTGGCACGTGCACGAGAAAGCCGTCCTTTTGATCATCATTCCTTTCAGTTTGATTGCCCTCAAGGATCGCCGTCACTTCTCTGCCTTCCGGCCACTCGCAGTTGCGGGACATGTCTCACTGTTCCCGTTGCTCTTCACACCGGCCGAGTTCCCTCTGAAGACCGTCTATACCATCTTCTGGCTCATCCTGTTCCTATTCATTTTCGACCGCATCGCGCCAGTCCCCGAACGGCCACGGGTATTCCTCTTCGATCGCTTCTCTTCGCTGTACTTGACTTTGTCGATTCCTCTAGTCTTGTACAGCTCGCTGCTTCATCACTTGATCTTCGGATCACAGCGGCTGCAGTTCCTCCCATTGATGTTTATGAGCAGTTACTCTGCACTTGGGGTGGTAGGAAGCTGGGTTGGATTTATGGTAGTATACTTTACTACATGAGTGTATTTCTAGATAGAAATTACCCCAAAAATTTCAGTAGACTCTTTCTTCATGATCTCGTCTCGTTTGGCCTACACATTGCGGCTACAGTTTTATTTTGGTAGGGAGTGACGTATACTTCAGGCTCTTTGCACTGTTTGACTGACCACGTGGGCCCAGACCCACCCAACCACGGAGTCTATTCTGCACCTCACCCAAAGAGGCTAGTCCCGCCCTTGTGAATCCATGCAGCATGCCGACTGCGAGATGCAGACTGGATAGAAATCGGAGGTTTGTAACATCACCCTGTTAAAGTTGAAATAGTCTAGTCTGAATGAATTAGTGGTAAACTGCTTTGGGATTTTGGTCTTTGGAAGAGTTTTCAGGTATTCTTTGGTGGAATATGGTGGATCCGATCGTGCGCAATAAATATCCGAGCGAAATCAAGTCCACCCTAGTACTCCTCGATTTTCTCCGCCCAGGCGGAAGTTCCGCACACTGATAGACACTATGATAAAAAAAAACCAGAGAAACAATACTCATATGTGGCCCTAATCAAACATATCTAGTACATCATTACCAAGAGTGGGCAATGACCACGAGAGCCGGAAGTCGCCTTGACAGACCATGACGAAGGCTATGACTAGACAACATACCTGGTAGAATCAGGCAATAGGACAAGATAATGTGTACTAGGGTTTCTTAAACAATATTTTACAAAGGCCTTGCTTCTGACCCAAGAGGAATCCAGGCAGTTGATAGTCTAAGTGGGTGAAGATAGAGCAGCATATTAGATGCCGCAGCCTAAATCTAGTATTCGTTTGAAAAGCACCCATATCTTGGATGTTATATGCAGTTTTCCCCTCTGACATCTATCTTGAATTTTCTGATTTCTAGCACCACAAAAACATGAAACGATGTGAAGCAAAGTCTTGATGTCCAATCCAAAACATCTGAGATTGTTGACACTGCAAGTGGAGGTTGATGCATCACTGTCCAACTTTGATTCCCAGAGGAAGGCTTAAAAGAATCGAATGATATTTTGGTGGTTAAGTCAGGTATTGAAAGTGAGGGTATCCCATAGCTCAATTGATTGCCTGAAGTTAAATTGCCATCAGAATCTTTGCGGGTCAAACCCTATGTAGGATTTTGAATTGATAATGGAGATGACAGAGTCTGAGCCCTGGGAGTGACGCATTCTGTTAAGTCTTCTTTTATTTGAAGATAGATGCCTAGAAATGGAACTTGATGACAGGTTTGATGCAACAACTCGCTGTTTCAAAGTCTGCTTTCATTGAAAGATGCAGGTTGGTAGTTTGCGATCAAAGAAAGACGGTTGTATTGCAGGGATCACAGCAAACTGAATTGGACAGCTAGATGCAGCTAATAATTGAGTAATCAGATCTAGCAAGTAGTAAGAGAGATTGATACAAGAGAGATAGGTAGCATAGAATAGCCCATAGGTAGGTAATGTGTAGATGACGGACTTCATTACCGAAATAGGAAGATTGTTGAAGATGAATGAATTGACATTTTGCATAGAAGGAAGATGAAACTGGCAATAGTATATCCTTTTGAATGTAAATAAAGATGGTGGTTGACAAAGAATGGATTTCTGGACGTATCTATTCGGTTTTGATTTGACTTCCTTTTCATCGCTGATCGACAGCTCGAGGAGTATAGTTGATAATTGGGAAGGGATACATATTTTCCACCTTAAACCGGATAGCTATGCATCTAGGTAAAATCTACCGTGACTGACGAGTCGAATGAGTACAAATAAAGGGGCTGTTGGGGTGGGCAAAGGGATGTGGATGCTCACGGCGGGCAGCAGGCACCGGACAGGGCGAACTGAAGGAAAAGGAGGGTCCGCAGAGGGCCGCCGAGGAAGTCGGTTTTCTGCCTTTGGCTCCCGCTGCTCCTCCTCTCCGCCAATCAGCGCCTTCCCTCCGGAGCGCGGTTGATCGACCGCTCCTCTTTCTGCGCTTCTTCTTCTGCTTTGCTTTCTTTTCCCCTTCAATTCTCTTCGCCTAGCGCGTTTCTCACCCACCCCCGTCCACAAATTCTCCGTCTTGTCCAAAGACAATTATCTAGGACTTTGTGCCTTCTGCGACGCGTTTCTCCCGGTATGTCCGCCAATTCACTATTCCATATCTCGCTTCTCCGCGCTCCGGTCTATGTCGCTACGACCACCAACCTCCGCGCGGTGCCGTCTGAGGCTCTCCGGTACCCGCATCATGACTTGAGCTGGAATTTACATCCTTTCACACACTGTCGTCATCTGGCGCGGCTCTGTGGTTTATACTTTCGATCTGATCTGATGTAGTCGCTAACGAGTCGCGTGCTTTTCTAGTTGGTTTATGTTCGAGGCCACTCGCGTTAGTCTCCGGTAGACTGGCGTGTGTTCGCCCACCTGGAAAAGGATAATGGTACGCGATTTCGCTCGTTCCTAGCAGAGATGGACTATGAGGTCACCGGCGGGGGAACAACAACGATAATCATAAAGCGCAAGCTCACTGTCGCCTAGGTCCTTTACAAACGCAAACCGGTCCAATACCTTCCGCGACCCGTGATCGAAGATGATAGCTCCGAGGTACGCCATTTGACAGCTGGGACGCACGATAATATTGCTTGATTGACACTTTTCTTCTCTTTTGTTAGGTTTGGGTGATCCCGGAGACCAACGAGGTCTTCACGAGCTATGAGCCGTACCTCCAGCGCATGGACTTTTACAAGTCACGCCGATTCATCTGCGAGATAACGGGCCATTCGGGAATGACATTTTTTGAAGCACTTCGCAGCGAGGTACGGGGAGTACACAGATGGCTGCAGGGACGTGTGCTGATTGTTTGGAACAGCTGGAAGAATCGCGCGAAGTGAACAATAGCTTCCCCGAGGCACTGAAGGAGCCAATCTTGCGCCGCATTCAGTTCTCGACGACATCTAGAGTTGACAATCTGGGTATGTTTCTTGAATCAGGGTAATTTATCCGAGACCACTGAACTAATCATTGGATATCACTTCGGCAGTGGACGAAATTTATGAAGTGAGATTGATAATCTGAAACCATTCTGCATGGAATTTGCAACTTACCTACTAACAACAATCCAACAGGAATTCAAGTCAGACTTCTACCCCGGAGAGCCGGTCCTTATCCTACTAGAAGACAACAGCAGACTCCACGGCACCATCAGAGACAAGGCCAACTTTGCCGAGCAGCTGTATGCAGACGGCACCATCAAGACCCCGGCATATGCCAGATACCTGGTTAAGATATCGGACCGGCCCAATGAGGAGGCCTTGTTGGATCAGGACCACATCACCCGTGATAGGAAGTCGTTCACGAAATTGATGCTTCGTGGCTTCATTAAGAACAATGTCACTCGAGAGTCGTGGACTGGTGCTCCATGGCTGGTGAAACCATCGGTCGCAGAGGAATACAAGATTTCTACGGAGGTACCTAAGCATTTACAGTATGGAGCCAAGGTAGCAGAGAAAAAGGCAATGAAGAAGGCAGATCAGGAAGGCTTCTTCGGATTCTTCTCTTCACAGCAGCTGCCTGAACTGAAGCCTGCTGTCAAGGGCGCGAAAGCGAAGATGACCGCACATGACCACGCCAAATCACGCGAAGCTCAATACCTAGAGTATCAACGATCCCTCAACGGCAATCCGACTTTCCTTCCTCCAAACAACCCACTTCGCCCAAGCAAGCCGCCGCTGGTCGGTGACAAGAAGATGTCTCATCTCTCAGTTGTCATCAAAAATGAGTCTCGACCACCATCACCACCTCCGATCAAGTACCCAATGGAGGATCTTGAGCTCGCTCCTAACAAGGAGAAGACTCATCGCCCGACTTTGAAATTCTTGATGGTCGGAGATACTGACGATGACGGAGCCGAGGACCTTTTGCCTGACGACGTGGAACCGGAGTCCGTGGGACTCCTCCTCGAAACTTGGGATACGCTAAACGTCTACTGTGAGGTATTCCAGCTAGATTCTTTCACCTTCGACGATTTCGTCCAGGCGATGCGCTTCTCATCGGAGGAGATGGACTGTGAGCTTTTCGTTGAGATCCACTGTGCCCTTCTTAAGAAGCTGGTTAATTCCGAGGGTAACGGCGGTGCTGCTCAGATTTCTCTTCCTGACTTCCCATCCGAAGACTCTGATGACTCTGAGAATTCGGACGAGGATGAGGAGAACGAAGAAAGCGAAGACGAAGAAGAGCCAGGTCCAGCAAGGAGGATGACTACTCGTGGTAGCCTGGCAAAGAAAGAGGCTGAGAACTTGAAGGCACAGCTCGAAGAGCCTGAAGAGGATGAACGAATCCACCGTGCCGCCGAGATGTTCGTCAACTACAGCTGGATTGATCGTCTACGACGACGAGACTTCCGCAATGGTGGATGGGAACTGGTGATGATTGGTCTCCTGCACCAGCTCTCTGTTCGGCCTCGCCTCGAGCAGACCTGCCATGAGATTCTCAAATATCTGGCGCCGCTCGATGAGCCCGCCACTCAGAAGACGGCACGGGAGCAATACCGTACCCTGGATGTGAACCTGCGAGTCAAGGCTCTCCAGATCATCTGTATGCTGAGTTTGGAGACCAAGGCCGTTCGGAATTACATGGAAGAATGCAGTATTCAGATGACGGAGTTCCGCAAGGTCAAGATCGAGCATCAAAAGGCTCGCAAGGCCGCGTAAGTTCAATTCACTGCGAAGCTGGCCATTAAGCTACTAGATACTAATTCTATCTTTGCTCATCAGACTCCAAGACCTGCGACAATTACACCAAGAGCGAAAGGCACTTCAGCCAGAACCCGAAAAGACCGCAGAGAAATCGCCGACACCTGTGCCCGAGCTTGACGGGTTGGACGACTCGAAGGTGACTGGTCTGGATGGGGATTCCGAGATCCCCATGGATTCAGATGACGAAGACACCCCTCGGCCGCGCTCACTCCGGGGCGGTGCAGATCGTGCCGCCGAACGTAAACGCAAGCAAGATGAGGAGCGGGAACGAAAGGAGCAGCTGGCCAAACAGCCCAAAGGCTCCAAGCAGTACCAGCGCGTGCTCAAGAAGATTGAAGACCAAAAGGCCAAGATTCAAAAGATCGAGGAAAAGATCGAATCAGTGGACAATGACCTCCGAGAGGCCGACTGCCCACGTACGAAATGCCTGGGTTTGGACCGTTTCTGCAATCGGTACTGGTGGTTCGAGCGTAACGCGATGCCTCCTGCTGGGATGCCGGATAGCTCCACGGCGGAAGCCGGCTATGCCAATGCTCGCCTCTGGGTTCAAGGCCCCGATGAGATGGAGCGTGCAGGCTTCATTGACCTGACTGATGAACAACGGAAGCAATACCAGAAGCACTTCCACACCACCCCGGCCGAGCGCAAGAAGCATGAAGAGGGCCCTACGCATGTGTCGACTGCCCGTGAATGGGGCTACTACGATGATCCCGAGGCGATCGAGCAACTGATCCAATGGCTGGATGCGCGAGGTAACCGGGAGTGCAAGTTGCTCAAGGAACTTCATTTGCAGCGACACAACATTGCCAAGTACATGACGAACCGTCAACAGTACCTGACGGTGAGCGCCGAACGAGCCGAGTCCGAGGAACTGCCTACGAAGCGCGTCACTACGCGCAAGAAGACGTACATGGATGTCAACGAGCACCGTCTCCGCTGTCTACGGTGGCACAGCGGCACATCTCTGAGCGAGAATGGCCATCTGCACGTTGACCCTGAGCGGCCCGCCAAGCGGCAGAAGCGGAACGCCGATGATACGCGAGGCGGCCGAGGAACGCGGGGAAAGACGTTGACCCGACGGGGCTCACGACGCGGGGGTTGATCCAGTTGTTCATTGATGGTCCCTCGAGCGAATCTGGTGTTTCCTTTTTTTTTTGGAGAATTATTTGTACCTGCTCACGCGACCCACGAATTCGTTATTGGTGTACGCTTCCTAGGAACTGGTCCATCTGTGTATAGTTGTTCTGAGCATCTTCTGGGGGAGTCGCGGGGGATTGATAGTTCTGGAGGGTGGTGTTTTGCTTGATTTTCCATGGTGGCTTGCGAATTCCAGAGGCAGATAGAACAATGGGAGCACATAGATTGATGAATACTTTGTTGTTGTCGTCGTGGTAGATACTCGCCTAACGGCCGCTGACAATTCGGCTTCTCGGGACTGGCAGTTTTTCGATTTTCGTGGCCACCACTCGGGACCCGGGGATGGCGTCCGTAACGGTACCGTAATTCCGCGGCTACACGCGGGGAGCGGCAGGTATCGGCACGTCAGTCCTTACGCCGAACCCGCAATGGCAAACCGACGTCAGTGAGGTTCGACGGGCAAACACTCAATTTCCTGCCTATCGCCTCTTCGTTTTCACAATCTCTCCTCAACGCTGCGCCGTATCGACGGTGAACACCCCAAACACTCGTCCTGTACATCTAGACCAATACCTGCATGGCCCGGAGAGGGTTCCGATGAGCCTCCGGTAGCCCGAAACTTTTCTGCCAAAATATCGCCGAGTGATCACGAGGGGCGCAGAATCAAGCGTTCAACCCGCCAGACCCTCTTTCCCCAGTTGCGCCTCGGCCGCACAAGATCGTCCATCTTCCACCCACTCCCTTTCCTCCCATGCCGGCTGGGATTTCAGACCATGCGCAGCTTGACTCCATCGTTCGCACCCAGCCACGCCACCAGTTTCACACAAGCCCAGAGTCCTCTCTGCAATCTAACTCTCCGATGAGTGGGATCGCTGAGACGAGATCGTCCATTGCTGGCGGTACCAGTGGCCAGATCACATCGAATGCCGGGGTTGACTCACAAAAAGCCGGCGGGGCTGTGAAGACGCGCAGTGCCGATTATATCTTGCGAAGCGGTCTCGCTGGAGGGTTAGCGGGCTGTGCGGTAAGTGCATACACAATTCGAAACGGGCCGAGGCAGTTGTATACTGATTGCGCGCGCTCCCCAAATCTAGGCCAAAACTGTTGTGGCTCCCCTCGACCGTGTAAAAATCCTCTTCCAAGCGTCGAACCCGCAATTTGCCAAATATGCCGGCAGTTGGGCTGGCCTTGCTGCCGCCATTCGTGATATCAAGCGCTACGAAGGCGCCCGAGGCCTGTACAAAGGCCATTCAGCCACACTCCTCCGTATCTTTCCCTATGCCGCCATCAAGTTCCTCGCCTATGAACAGATCCGTGCCGTCATCATTCCTTCCCATGATAAAGAGACCGCGATCCGCCGCCTAATATCGGGCAGCCTGGCAGGCATCACCTCAGTGTTTTGCACATATCCCCTCGAACTCGTGCGAGTACGACTAGCATTCGAAACGAAACGGTCGTCCCGCTCATCCTTGACCGATATCTGTCGGCAGATCTATAATGAGCGTGTTTCACCACCTTCGACAGGCTCTGCAGGGGCTAAGACCGCTTCGGCCTCCGTTGCTACAGCGGAGACTGTCGCATCGACAGTCAATCAGGCTGTGCCACGATCTGGCCTCGCAAACTTCTACCGCGGTTTCGGTCCGACCATTCTTGGCATGCTGCCATACGCCGGCGTTTCCTTCCTCACCCACGACACAGTCGGCGACTGGCTCCGCAGTCCCTCCATAGCACAGTACACCACAATCCCAGCCTCAGAATCTAAACCAAAGAAAGGTTCTCGCCACCCCCAGCTGACTGCCGCCGCTGAGCTCTTCTCCGGTGCAGTGGCCGGTGTTGTCTCACAGTCTTCTTCATACCCACTTGAAGTGATCAGGCGGCGGATGCAGGTCGGCGGCGCAGTCGGCGGCGGCCAAAGACTCGGCATCATTGACACTGCTCGCAAAATTTGGCTTGAGCGAGGCTTCCGTGGTTTCTGGGTTGGGTTGACCATTGGCTATATTAAGGTCGTGCCCATGGCCGCCACTGCCTTCTTTGTCTACGAGCGGTTGAAGTGGTCCTTGGGGATTTAGACCGCATTCTTTGAATTCCTGATTTCAGCGGGGTTCGAATGCCCCTCGCATCTATACGGTCTTCTCTACTTTTTTCAGAAACCAAGTGCATTCCCGCGATAGAACATGTGATTCTTGCTGCGGAGATAGTTGTGCAGCATTGGCATCGTTTTTGTGATTCCCAAAGTCGGCGTTGTGGATATTGATTGGGCTTTTTTTTTTTTTTTCTCTCAGCATTAGATGGGCCTAAGATGGCTCAAGTGGAGATACACTACGATGAATCCGGACATATAGTTCATTTATACAGATTTATGAAATATCCACAAGTAATTGGCCCTATATTCCCACTTTTGTAGTTGTTCGATCCCAGCGTGCAGAAGCCGCGGAGTCGAAGCGGAGCAGCGCACGGACCACTTGATCCGCGGCAAAAAAAAGTTGGAGACTTCAACTTTCTGTCGCGCTCCGCCGAGTCTCTTCCCCTCTTCTTTGGATCAACATACACTTGCACAATGACGACCCGGAAACACAACGAGTTTCTTGATGCGCCCAGTGACGAGGATGAGGCGAGCGTCCGCGGCTACGATTCCGAGGAGAATGTGGCGGATTCGAAAGGTCGGGCCGTGAAGAAGCGCCGGACCGATACACAAGACTTCTTCGGTCTTGGGTCAGACGAGGATGTATCCGCAGACGAGGAGGATGAAGAGGAATCACGAGCCGATGTCAAAGGAAAGTCCCGCAGGCAATCAAAAACGACAAAGCGAGATGGTGCCTCGGGGGAGGAAGACGAAGAGGAAGATGAAGATGACGAGCACGACGAGGATCAAGATGGAGGCGCATATCTCGAATCCACACCCGAAGAAAAGAAAAAACCCGCAAAGATCCTATCCACAAAGTCACTCAAAAAGCCCAAGAAGGACAAGAGCGGCGTTGTCTACCTCTCGTCACTGCCACCGTACCTCAAACCGTGAGTTATTGTGCCACCCAGATTCAACCGGCAATTCAGTACTAACTCACATAATAGCTTTGCGCTCAAAAATATCATGGAAAAACGGGGCTTCGGCCCAATCCGAAAGGTGTTCTTCGCTCCGCTCGTTCCCAGCAACTCCTCGAAGCCGCAACGCAGTAACAAGCGCAAACTTTATTCGGAGGGTTGGATTGAATTTGAATCAAAGAAGACGGCACGTTTGGCGGCGGAATCTATGAATGCTCGTCCGCTTGGCGGGCCGAAGGGGATGTACTATCGCGATGATGTTATTAACATGCGGTACCTGTGAGTTTCCCTTTAAACGCTTCGCTTTGCAAATCTCTGGACGTATACTGATTGATATTTTGCTAGATCTGGATTCAAATGGGCAGATGTAGGCTTCCCCCTCCCCTGTTGCACAGAACTAGCCGTTTCCTGCGCCCTTGATTATTCGCGCCTTTCGACAACCGTCTTTTCACTTTGGATCATTCACTAACTAATTGCTTCTAGCTGATGGAAACCGTCCAACGCGAGAGATCCGAGAGAGAAAGCAAACAACGCATGGCGGATATCCGAGCCAAGAAAGAAGAGAAGGTCTTCTTGGCCGGTGTCGAGGCAGGACGGCGTCTGGATGGAATCACCCAGAAGAACGAGGAGAAGAGGAAGCGCAAGGCCGAAGCAGAGGGCCAGACGGAAGGCGTGGATTTCGAGCCAAAGAAGCCTGCTCACGTACGGAGACGGTTCGTACAGAATGATGTCGTTTCTGCATCTGATAAAGATGAGAAGGCTATTGGGAATGAGGCTAAGAGGGTGCTTGGGAAAATCTTTTAATGTCTTGCTTCGAGGACTTTGTTATTCAGCGTATAGAACTGCATTTATTCATGCATACTACTGGACCTTCTTCTCATGATGATGTACCACCAAAATCCCGAATCAATCAGTAAACTTCCCTGCCGATGGTCTAGTGCTCTGTATGACCCGAAGGGTACTGGGACTGCCATTGCGAATGGCATCGGGGGATGAAGGTGGAGCATCGTCGTGGTTTAGAAGGGAAAGAAGGACAGGGAAAGTCTGCTCATCTAAGGAATCTGGAAGCTTGTATATGGGCAGCTACTCGATCCATCTTGCGATTTGACATACTATGTTCAAAATATCTAGCCTCTCCTCTGACGATGAGAATGCGCATACATTTGCATGCTATCTATTTGCAAAACTTTTGCTTCTGAACCATCCCCCTGAAGAAGATACAAGAAAAAGAAAGCATGAGACTATAAACAAATAACGCCAGCCATGATCATCAAGGATATCACTTGCATAAAAGCTTCATTCTCGTTCTCATTCTCATTCTTCGTTCATAGTGAGCTCGTCGAAGTCATCAAGCAGCTCATCCATGTTGATCTTCGGCACCTCGTCCTCACTACCACTGTCTTCGTCCATCTCATGGTCCTGGTCAGCCTTGAGACGAGCTTTATACAGATCCAGAGTTTGACGCAGCTCCTGATCTTCCTCGACATCCCGCAAGAACATTTCGAAGTCCTGTTCGAGACGATCCTGCTCCTGCTCTTGTCGACGGGTCTGTTGGCCAGCGAGGGCTTCCTCCTCGTACTCGCGAGCCATGCGCTTGAGGCGCCAGGCACGGTTCTTGGGCTTCTTCTTGCGAGCGTAGTGCTTCTTCACGAGGACGACGTCTGGAATCGTCGATCCATACTGGCTGCTGGCCTCGATGGCCTCGAAGTTATCATCGTTGAAGATGGTGCCAGTCAGATGGTAGCCCAGCACGGAGTCACCGACATGCAGAATACCGCCAAGGTGGGTTCGTGTGTAGTATGTGGTGTCGTTGCTGCCCAGATCCGATGCCCGGGCGACGGTAGCTTCGGCCAGGCGATACCGGCCGGTTGAGTGGCCGAGAGGCTCGATATCCATAATGATGAACTCCTTCAGCTCTGTGACATCAGCCAAGTTCCTGAATGGCGAGCGCCAGTAGGTGCCGCTGGCAACATCGGCCGTTTGAAGGGTGAGAGGGTCTAGAAGGTTGACACTAGTTCCGACACGGTGGCAGAGGGTCAAGGGCGAGATATTGCCCAGCTGGCGAGCAAGCTTGATAGGCATGGCAACCAAATCATCCTTACAGATGGGGATCAGTTCAACAGAGTAGGTGAACTGAAGACGCGTTAGTCACTGTGTAATGATGGTACTCTCGTGTCCGGCCATGACATACCTTGTAGGACTTGGTGGAGGTGTGGATATCCATGGAAATCAGCTCTTGGGACTTCTTCATCTTGCAGGGAATCGTGGACTGCAGGAAGTCGACCATCTAAATTGTGTTAGCATTGCTTGTCACGGAGCAAGATGATAACCGCGGTGACCCACCTTCTCAGCGTGATTACGCTGCGCAAAGTAGAAATCCAAACCATCCTTCGCTTCCTTAATATTGACAGTATCCTTGTGCGCACCGGCCTTCAGAATCAGCTGCTCCAGGAACAGGAACGTCCGCTTGTGTGGGACCTTCTGTCGAACTTGGACCGAGGCTCTCCAGGTGTTGTGTGTATAACTCTTCTTGCAGTCATCACACTGCTGGGATGCAACCACATATTCCACCTCGAATGTTTGCTGAACGATGGTGCCTTGGAAGGCCTCTTGCTGGATGGTGATCTTCACCTTGATACGACGAGAGTGGGGTTCTGTCCAGATGAAGCTCGCATCGATGATTCTGACTATAACAGAGAGATTTGATGAGTATGAGTTCGCTTATAACTCAAGACAAATCCGGATATAACCTACCTTTGTTGAGACCACGGAGACGGCGCAGACAGACAGCCAACAGCTCTTTGGATTCGGGGTTTGCAACGACCCAGCTATTCGGTGGTTGCAACCAGCGCTCACAGTCTCGGCAGCAACTGAAGATCATGTCAATATCATCACGTCGGGTGAGTCAAGCGACCAAAAGACGTACTGCAAAGTTCCCTCTCTTTGAATACCCTGAGACACGTCCACGGTGTTCCGAAGACACTCTGCACAAATAGATCAGTATCTTCAAATTCCAGAAGTAAGACTTGGGTTCTTACCAGAGCAAAGAGCACCAGCCGAGGCCGTTCCGTCAATAGGAGCACCACAGTTACAGCAGAGAATACTATAGCAGATTAGTTTAAGCTTGCGCAGCCAAGAATCGTGAGGAGACTCACGTCGCTGTGATAACGGGCTGCTCTTGCAGTCCCGTCATGGGAACAGGGGCATCTAAATCCATCGACATGGTGGAAATAGACGATCAACAAAACAATTTGGGAAAAGATTGGAATCTCGAAAAGATCGATTTGTAACTTTTGCCCCGCCTCGATAGGAATCTTTTTTTGTTGATGACTCAGCTGTTTGCATCCTTTGCATTCGGCGATAGCAGCCGCCCCGTTCGATTCTCCGACAAGCAAAGCTGCGCTCGTGTGCTCATCAGCTCAGTTTCATCACGCCGCAATGAGCAGGGCTTTGCTACGAGGGGCCGCATGCCAATCATGTCGCTATGAGATTATCCGATCATTCCTTGCCGTCTCCGGTGTGCCGATTCCCCGGTTTACTCCGGCTATTCGTTCCAGCTTTCCCTCCAGAGGTTTCTCCGTGGTAGGCTCTTTGCGCTCTGATCGGCCCCCTGTCTCGAATCCGCCAGATATCAATTTGTCACCTGTGGAAGAGAAAGATGTTGAAACGAAACCAACTGCTCAAGCTACATCGCGTGTTCCGTGGTATTTGCAGGAGGAGGCACAAACCATCGAGGAGCGCCCCATACCAGGCGATCATATCCCCGAAATTCCTGAAAATTCGCCCGAAATGCTTCCGGTTCTTCTCGAGTACACATACAAAGATCTTGGTTTGGACCAGTTGAAGCTATTTGACCTGCGAGGCCTCGAGGTTCCCGCGGCATTGGGTGCCAATGTGATCATGATTGTCGGAACGGCACGCAGTGTGAAGCATCTAAACGTCTCCGCTGATCGTCTCTGTCGATGGCTCCGAAGCAAATACAAGCTTTCTCCGTACGCCGATGGGTTGCTGGGACGTAATGAGTTGAAGATCAAACTCCGTCGCAAGGCTAAGCGGGCGCGTGCGGCCAGCCATGCCGGCCGCATGATCGACGAGAAGGACGATGGAATTACGACAGGCTGGATTTGTGTGAACGCCGGAGTGGTGGATAAGAACGCGGCTCGGACGGACCTCAGCGATGCTGGATTTGAAGGCTTTGGACAGCTGGAACTCGGCACCAACGTCGTGGTCCAGATTTTCACGGAAGAGAAGAGAGCTAAGCTCGACTTGGACGGCCTTTGGCAGAAGACCTTGGAACGAGCCGAACGAGATCGACTTCGAGAAGTGCCTGAATCAGAGCCTGGGGTAGAATACTCCACAACCAGTCGTCCTTCCTTCGGAGGTATTGGAAATCCCAATGGTCAGAGGAGGAGCATGCACACCGTTCAGCGCACCGTGAACCCCAGCACCGGGTCTGGGAAATCAGGACTGCTTGCCGCCTTAGCTGCAAAACCAACCACAGCAGAAGCTCCTGGTCCTGGAATGAGCACAGATTCCCTGCTGCGCATGCTCATGTCGCTCCCTCACGAGAATGCCCGGGCCGAGCTTGGATCTGGCCCGGATGACTACAACTCTACCGTGTTCTTGCAGCTCCTTTACGCCAGTCTCACCGACGATATGTCCGCACGCGATATCGCGGTTCTTCGTATGAAGTTGTACTCTATTGCCGTTTCCCGGCAACACCCAGCATATAGCAAAGATACCCTTTTCAGGGCCTTTACCGATCTCCTTCGTGATGGCTATGAGCTGGAAGATGACCTTGCTTTTGATACCGTTGCTGCGCTGTTGGCCCCGAGGTCTGTCCAGGATCACAATAACCAGCCTGCCAACTATCTTCCGCAAGAGGACATTGAGCTCGCGCTGGAGGTTCTGGATCGCCTCAGTCTACGTGGTGTTCCAATCTTCAACTTCAAAGTCTTCAACATGCTCTACCGAGTAGTTGATACACCTATGAACCCGCCTGCTTCGTCTCCACGAGGAGATTTGCCTGAATTGGAGCAGCCCGTCCTGGCTACGAGCGGTAAAGAGTGGACCAAGTCTCAGCGGCTGATGCTGAACCGATTGTCGAAATTGGTTTCTGCTGCTGAAGTTGCTTTTGATGAAGAAGAGGCACGGCAGCTGATGGTGACCCAGTTTCGATGTGAGGACTACAATGGTTTCTGGCGTATCTGGAGACAGCTTCCCTTGAAGGGCACTGGTCGTACGCAAGATGATTACCGCAATCTATTCCAATTGCACGCAGATCTTGGGGAAGAGGGCCGGGCACGAGACTGTCTCTCAATGTGGGTTCCAATGATGGATCGAGAGTCTCCCGCTATTGAGCTTAAGGGTCCTATTGTGACTTCCGTCATGCATTGTCTGCTGGTGGCAGACCCCGATATTCAGAACCGAGTCGAGGATGGGTCTCCCAGCTTTTTCTTGGGACTGTGGCGACGATGCCAGGAAGCGCTGGCACGGCCTAGCCTGTGAGGAAAAGTCATTCTGTATTATAACCTGTTATATATTGTACCAACACCGAGAATATCCTCCTTCGTATACTATATCATGTGCATTCCAGTACAGAGTGGTGGTAGAGTAGTGGAAATGACATAGTTCTGGTTAGAGTCGAGTGTGACCCGCTCGGACGACCTTGAGCCTCGGCTGAAGCCGATCCCTCAATCCGGCACCGAGCACTTCCCTTCTTCTCGACCGACCGCGCTCTCCATCAACCATCCATCTGCGACTGCTTGAGGATGACTGGTGCTCCAAATCATGGAGTACTTACCTAGTCTTCAACAGGAGTTTGATGAGCACAAGCCATCGCTCTTCGGTCAGTCCTCAAGTCTACCCTTTCTTGCGGGGGAAATGGAGTCACCCCTCGGAATCCGGGGAACTTCTATCCTCTCGTGGCGTCACGGCAAAGATTCCCAGATGCTAACCAATCGATTGCTGCTTGCTAGAACTCCTCGCTGAGCAACAGCTCTCTGATCTCCTTCCACCTTCCCTCCGTTACCTCCTCGCCGTCGCGACACACCGCCACCCGCGGTACCTCCTCCGGATCCTCAACTCCTACGACGAAGTCTACGCCCTCCTTTCTCTAGTTGTCGAGCGCTACTATCTCCGCACATTTGGCGGATCATTCACCGAAAATTTCTACTCTCTCAAGCGTGAGCGTGTGCTGCGAACCAAGAATGGCGAGATCCCACGCGCCCAGGTTGGCGCGGGCGGCCCCGTGCGCGACACCCTTAAGCTGCGCTCGGCAGACGTGTGGAAGAACCTGCTCGTCATGGTCGGCATCCCCTACTTGAAGCGCAAACTCGATGAGGGATATGACATCCATGCCGCGCCACAGGCATCCCTGGTGATGGGCGGCGGGCCGCGATACAACCCCAGCGATGACCTCCCACACAATCCAACCATCCGCCAGCGTATCTTCCACTACTATAAGTGGTTCTTGCGCAATGTATACCCGTCAGTCAATGCGGCATACTACTTCTCTATCTTGGCGTTCAATCTCGCCTACCTTTTCGATAATACTAAATACTCATCGCCTTTCCTTTGGCTGATCGGGACACGCATTCGGCGCCTGGGAGCCGCTGATCACCGTGCTATTGCTGCGGTGCTGGATCCCAAGCCCGCACCTGGCGGAAACCGCTCTCAGCGGCCTGGCTCGGGATTGATGGGTCTCTTGAGTCCGCAGAACATGTACCCACAACTTCTCACATCTCTGCGCTACTTCCTCCCCGCATCGATTTTCGCGTTGAAGTTCCTGGAGTGGTGGCATGCAAGTGACTTCTCGCGCCAATTGGCTCGCAAGGCGACTGAAGTCCTGGACTTGCCAGCTCCAGTGGTCTCGGGATTGACCAGCCCAGCCGAGCGACGCAAGTCTGGACAGGAAGAAAAGGAGAAGAAGCAGGCGGAGCAGGAGAAGAAGGCTTCTGGGGACCTGAAGTCTGCATTGAAATCACCTCGCCGACATCAACCACCTATTTCCGCAACTTCCTACCTTCCCATTTTTACCGTGCCTCTACCTCCGGCCGATACATCAAGCGCAAACACTTGTCCTGTGTGTTTGAACACGCTCGTCAACCCAACAGCCTGTCAGACGGGATATGTGTTCTGCTATGTGTGTATCTTCCACTGGCTCAATGGAGAGCACCAGCGACAACTGGATTTCATGAATGGAGAAGGTGCAGGTGCTCCCTGGGAAGAGGAGATCACTGGAGATGATGAGATGACGAAGAAATCATCAGATGGCCAAAGTTCCGACGACAAGGCCCCTCGCAAGCGTAGCGGAAAGTGGGAGAGTGGTAAAGGGAGATGCCCTGTTACAGGGAGGAGGGTTCTTGGTGGAACCGATGGCCTCCGGAGGGTGTTGATTTGAGTGATGATGTATATACCTACTTGTACCTCTAACTACACATATTCTCCTTGCATCACACTGAGCAAGTTCTCAGGAGCATCCACTTCATCCGAGAAGCTTCTGATATTTACTTTATCAAGAAATCACGCTGTACAGTGCGACTCCATAAGTTTAACCCTCAACCAAACTTTAATGATCTCGTCAATCATACTTGGAAAGATAACCTGACCTAGGGAGGAGTGAAGCGAGTATTAACTCATGATTTTCTCGGACATTTCTTGACATTCGATTCCATAATCATTAAGCATTTCTTGTTAGATAGTTGCTCCCTAACCCTATTTATGACCCTCTCCAACAACATGTTCCTCATGCTCGCTAGATGATGCTTTCTCAAGGTCCACATGTCTCTCAGCAGCCTGTCCCTCGGCAGTTGGAGGCTTTACAAAGCCAATCTTGTACCAAGGCAAAGAGAACAAGGCACCTGCGCTCGCCATGCTGCGTCCCTTGCATGCCGGGAAAGCAAAGAAGACCCACACTGTGGCACAGCCCGCGAAAGCAGTGAACGGGGCAAAGGGACCCCAGGCGTGCATGTCCACAGTCATGCTAGGGAACCCACGAGTAATGGCAAAATTCAGCAAATTCTGATAAATAAAGGCAATAGTCACCACCGTTCCGCGTGTTGAGGTCGGGCAGATCTCAGAAGCTGTCAATGAAAAGACGGGTGCCCAGCCGAATCCATAGCCAATGGCAAAGATACAGATGGCGACGATCGCGATCCATGCTGCAGGTGACGGGCTGGTGGATCCAGAAATATCGGCGACCCCCAGGTAAACGGCGAGGTAGAGTAGACACCCGGTGTTCATCGATGAGCCAATGATCAGCAGTGGATGCCGACCAAAGCGATCAGTGAGGTAGAATGCATAGAATAACACACTTGCGACTTTGATCATACCATAGACTGCGGAAAATAAGAGAACCTGGTTGGAATTGAGGCCGATTGACTCCAAAATGGTCGGCGCATAGTACGTGATCGAGTTTCCACCACTCATAATGAAGAAAGTTTGGACAATCATAACGAACAAGAGCATCTTGCGGGTCGGTGGATCATTGATGCATGTGCCTAGCAATGACTTGGTGGATTGCCAGGCAGAGAGACTTTCAGCAGTTGCATCGACACGGCCTCTGAGCGCTTCATACTCGCGGCTGAAATAACTCTCGTTTCCATCGATACCACGAGCCTTAAGAATACTCTGCCGGCCATCCTCTGCCCTTCCTCTCATCATCAAGTAGCGAGGACTTTCGGGGAAGAAGGGAAATCCAATAAGGAGCACGATAGCAGGGATCAGCTGAAGGACGAGAGTGGCTCGCCACTGCCACCTGTTCTGTGGAGAGATATGCTCATAAGAAGCATAGTTGATCCAGTAGCTTCCCGTAACGCCGCTCATGATGTTGATGTTGTAATATAGGGACCTGTGATTTACTAGATCCCGTTAGTTTTGCTGTTCCCAGCATAGCGCCCTAATACACCGTCTTGTCACCATTTCCTCCGTCGCCTCGACATAAAAGACCCGACCTGCCCTCTCGTCCCCTTCTATCCTTCTTTTCCCTCCCCTCAACTCCTCTATCTTGCACTCTGGCCCCCACCGACCACTGCGCCTTGTTGCCTAAGCCCCGTTGACTCTATAATCGATTGGCCGAGAGGATAGGATGGATCGATAGGGAAACCGGGATATACTCTAGCACGATTATATATGGACAGAAAATAAAGAGGGAACTATTATCTCCATATCGGTGCGTCCAGCGCATTTTTTCTTTGGTCCTGAGCCACGGAACAACTGGCAGGCAGAGCTATATCGATCCAGCGATGAGAACCAGACGCAGACGATACGTAGACATACGTTCCCCTGAAATAGCAACAGCGATTCACAGTATTTCTATAGGATCAAAGATCAGCGGGCAAGTCATTCGTTAGGTAGTCCGTTTCCACCTCAGACACAGCCCCAATATTACACCCCTCTCCCTCGCCACTGAAGGCACAAAGGTCGAGCAGCTTCCTATCTACAATCCTGACTATGTATGTTTTACCTAGGCGCGCGGCCTCCCGAGCAAGTCGGTCTGCCGCATTGTTCCCTGGATTATCATAATGACCTGGTATCCACTGGGGACGTAGCGCGATGTTTTTTACTTGGATCTTGGCTGCTGCTGAGAGAATCGCGTGGACGATTTATTGTCCTGATTTGCTTCTTGCTTTCTGGATTGAAGGCAATGCCGGACCTTCTATCGCAGAGAATTGTCACTGTTACTAGGCATCCGTACGCGTCACGTAAGCGCTGGTAAGCCAGCCTTAATAACATACTAATAGCGTAAAAGATGCCGATCAGCTCTGCTACGTGGACCGACCAGCGGTCCATCGGTCCTACTTGAACCTGATCAGATACCACAGCCTCCTGATTTTCATCAAGAGCGACCACGGCCGCGCCATAATAGCCCTCGAGACCCGAGGCGTCCGAGTGTATAATTATATCTGACGTAGAATGTGCGGTCTCTGCTCGTTCCCTCGCTGTTTCTCGGTTCGACTCGATTTTAATCTCTGCTAGGGCCTTAGCACGCTATAGCGGTAGCGGCCGTGAGCCAAAAGATATTAAGTAGCTGCGATAGGCATACTTATATCGAACGCTACCCCAGTTTTCCGCCGAGCAATAGAGGCTTCTGGTATTTTAGGCTTTACTACACCTCTCACCCTAAGTATCTGTTAGTTTGCTCCGTAAGTATATATGACGGGTAGGCTAACTAGGACGACACCGCTTTAATTAACTAAGGTCGATCTTAGGCCCTTAGTGCGGGTGAGGTAGTTAACCCCCCGCTTTTTGTATACTGATACGCGCATTCGTCCTCTTAGGCTATAGGCCTTGAACGAGGTCGGTCCGATTTTAGCTTGACTGCGTACGTCACCGGTTCACTACCGCCTCGCCGTATCGCGCACGATGCGATCCTAGACCGTATGTAAGCTTAGGGGCGTTCTGTCTTCTTCTTAGGACGACACCACTTCCACCGGTAATGCAAGACCGGTATGGGCCCGAGTGTGAGTGGGGTAAGAAGAAGTCGGATGGATTTCGTATCCTATTATCCCCTGATTTTGGTGTGGTCGTGCGGTCGTGCCCTGCACCCAGCGCACCGGGCCGGACCGTATAACCACGACGGATTCACTTTTGGTCTCCCTAGCGGGGATTAATACCCGACACTACACGAAGGTATAAAGCTATTATCCTAACAGCCTGGCTAGGGCTGTGGCCCAGTGCGAGCTCACTGGGGGCGACATCAATAGTACTAAACAGAACAGCCACGGTCTGGCTCATCGCCGCCTAAATGCATAGCCCCTACATCATCTGAGAGAGAGCACTTGAGAGTGCAGAGTACTTGTGGCATCAATTAAGGATTTGAGGCGCATAGTCAACCTCAGCTTGAGCCCCCAATCATGAC
This sequence comes from Penicillium daleae, assembly GCF_028827525.1. NCBI lineage: Eukaryota > Fungi > Ascomycota > Eurotiomycetes > Eurotiales > Aspergillaceae > Penicillium > Penicillium daleae. The sequence goes on from NW_026623153.1 coordinate 1,284,131, forward strand.
CTTAATCCGAGGGTTCCACCATAGCTAAAGCACTAAGTAAGCGCCGCCCGGGATCAAATGCAGCTAACGCATGGCAATCACGTTCCTAACGCGTCGCACGATCCACGTTTTGCATGAGGAATGCCCCTCGGAGCACACAATAATTAAATAAAAATACACCACTGCAAACGATTATCCTCACAGTTCGTGGGTCAGACGGGCTGAGCAGGGATTAATTCAAATGTCTCGTCCGGAGACCAACAACCGCTTCAGCAAAGTACGAACGACAGCTCCACGGTTGGAGCAAAATGTGGTGCGGCGGCCCCCAGGCCAACCAGATGGGGATGGGCAACAGGAATGGCCCCATCGATACCATATGCATGACAAATCGGCTACATGGGTTAGCTAGGTTCAGGCGTCCTTTGGGTCTCCTCGCTTCTCCTGTCAAGCTGCCCTTTATGACTTTCCCCTTACATAAATCCCATGCAATAGAAGTGCCCCAGGAAAGGCAATATGGCTACCAAAGATGCAGCAAAGGAGGCTGTGGTGGGAATCGCGAAAGAGTACGGTTTCATTCAGCCCAGTTCCCTTGATGAGATTGGTCGAATTGACCCCGCGCTTCGACGCGAAGTCGAGGAGAGTATGTTGGCTAAGGACAAGAAAATCGGACACTCGATCATCACGTAAGATAGCTCAAACTGTTTGATGAGCACAAGAAATTAACATCCTTATCTAATATGTGCAGACTTGCCAAACACATCTACAGCAGCAACGCACGTTTTGTCTTTGAGCTCCTCCAAAATGCTGACGATAACCAGTTCGGACGGGCGCTCGCAAGAAATGAACTACCGTTTATCGCCTTCCATGCCTTCCCCGACAGAATCATCATCGAGTGCAATGAGGATGGATTTACGAAGGAGAATCTTTCGGCGATATGCTCCGTAGGAGAGAGCACCAAAGCAGCATCGCACGGCTACATTGGAGCCAAGGGCATTGGTTTCAAATCGGTGTTTATCGCGGCATGGAAAGTTGAAATACAATCGGGAAATTACACCTTTTACTTCAAGCATGACAGGGAAGACCTCGGTCTTGGAATGGTGCTCCCCGTGTGGCAGAATGTCGGCGATAGCGTACCTGATTCGTTGACTCGTATAACCTTACATCTTCACCAGAACGGGGATCCAGACGAGATCCAACATCTCCACCAAACAATTTTCCGACAGTTAAATGACCTGGAGGAGACATGCCTCCTTTTCCTGAGGAATCTTAAAGAGATACAGGTGTCCTTCTATGATGGAGATGGCGAATTTCATGAATCTAAAAGGTTCTATCTTGAGGGGGATTCTTCATGGAAGGTTTCCCTCAACAAGGAGTCTGTTGAGAAGGATGGCAAGGAATCTGTTCAGGTTCTTGACTACTATGTCACTCGTTATATGGGAAACGGGCTCCCAAAGAGTGACAACCGTGAACTTCCCGCCACTGCAGAAGCGCAGCGAGTTTCTGCACAGGCCGAAACTGTTCTTGCGTTCCCGGTAACACAGGATAATTGTCCAATATTGGAACCTCAGTCTGTGTTTGCCTTTCTCCCTATAAGGAAGACTACTTTCAAGGTGAGTGATGGACGAGAGTTGCAGGCCGAAAAATAGCTTACTTGTCACAGTTCCTCATTCAATCCGACTTCGACACCAGTGCAAGTCGACAGGACATCTCTCTGACATCTAGACGTAACGCTCATCTTCTCGATCATGTTGCTTCGGCCTTTCGCCAGGCCGTCTTGGATTTCACGTCTGACAAGGACTTTTCATACAAGTGGCCAGCGTACCTTCCATCCTTAGAAGAAGCTGCCGGGACATTCTGGGCCGACCTTCCTTCAAAGATTCTTGCACAGCTTTCTGGACACGCCGTCATACGTACTCGACACAATAGGCTTCAACCAATTACCGATGTGGTGATACCGACTCGCGATTTCAAAGACAGCGATGGAAACGTTTTGCTTGATCACGTCGATATCGATCCTTTCATCTCGGACCACTATTCAAGAAAAGATAGAAAGTATCTTACTCCTTATGGCCTGAAAAGCATGACATTCGGGGTGATTCTGAGGCTTCTTCGGGAAGACCTGAAGAGTCCACTGTCGCGGATGAAATCGAAGGGCTTAAGTGATGATATTCATAGCCGCATGGCGAAGCTTCTGGCTCGATTTCATTCGTTTCAAAGTCTGCGGTCACTTGACCTGCTTCCCCTACAGGATGGGACTTGGGTTTCACCAAACTCAGGCCCTGTTTTCTTCCCAAGCACCAAGGGAATTTCTATTCCTCCAGGACTTGGTTTTCGCATTCTGGACTCAAGTGCCACCACTAATGAAGACCGTTACGCCTTTTTCTCAAGCATGGGAGTCAATGAGATTGCAGTTCACCTAGCACGAGAAGCAGCCTTTGAAAGGAATTCCTCAGTGTTTGGGCACCCAAACATAGCTAAATCAAAAGAGCACTTGGTCTTTTTGTACCGGACCCACCAATTCAGGACCGGTGGTGAGAAGAACAAAGCCATGCATATATTTTCTGAAGATGGTCATCTAAGAAGGACAAGCCAGCAAGATTGTTATATCCCATCAAACAATCCGTATGGCCCAAAGCTTCTCCTGGGACCCACGGATAGCCTGCCCGGCATGACAGTGCCTTTTGTTCATCCGAGTTACCTCGAGGACACCCCAGAAACACCCAGTGCTATACATTCCTCGTGGATTCAGTGGTTGCAAACGAGTGTCGGCGTACGGAAAACCCTGAGGCTTATCGCCAAGGATGGTCAGAGTCTCTCTTCCACCTGGGACTACCTGTATAAACACCGACCACAGAAGCTGCTTGGGTTTTTGAGACATGCCTGGGGAGATGAAGGTGGACTCATAAATGAAAACGAGTCATTGAGGCAAGCTCTTCGAGAAACAGATGCCAGCCGGCTCTGTGACGTCGACCTCCCAGGAGAATGTCGGCTTCATGAGGCATACCTTCCATTTCCGAATCTTACCCATCAATGCGCGCAGTTTGTAGACAACGAGGCTGTCTTTCCATTCTTACACTTGGAGGGAGATTCAACCGTGGAGCAACTAAGTTCAAATTGGCTTTTCCTTCACACCTCTCTTGGTGTGAAAAAAGACGAAGATCTTGACTTTTTACTCGACATCTTGAAGTGGTTGAAAACTTCAAACCCTGATGCAAGTCGTATCAGTGACTTTGAGCATATTTTCAGCCTCTATAGTGCCATACATTCCAAGTTAATTGGCACCAGAGACAAAGTGGAGTTGAGAGAGCGCATCAGGTAAGTGCGCATATCAACCGACACTGTCGATAAGACTCGTCCTAATTTTCCACATCAGGTCATTTTTTCAAAGTGATTCCTACATATTTGTTCCCCAATTTGCTGAGGCTAGCATCTCGAGTGCAACCTGGACCAAACCCGAGCTTTGTCTCTGGCGAGCACCCCAGAATTTAATCAGCAGATATCCAATTGAGCCAATTTACCAGCATTTTGTCGCTGATGAGACCCAACTATCATATATTTCGACCCTTTTTACCCAGACCCTCGGAATCAACTCGGCATCTTGGTCTAATTTGACCATTGAATTGGCCGTACTCAGAGAGTCTCAAACCCAGGATTTCGTCTCAATATTTGATGTCTATAAATACCTCCGTGAGATGAATGTTTTTCTTTTCGTCGAAGATCTCAGGTACCACAACCTTCACAGATTTGACGTATATATTCGATATTGATGATCTATTCCCAGACGTGAATTTCGCGAGAATGCGCTGATCTTTGTAACCAGCAATTCACAGAATGGCTGGTACAAATCTTCCGAGTGTTTATGGTCGAGCACCACAGACATACGCGGACGGGTTACACTCAATGAGGATTATGAGGAATTGAAGGAATTTTTCATTGACACCCTAGGGGTTCAAACGCTCACTCTTCAGATGGCGTATGACGATCTCCTAGAAGCCAGCTCCGAAGCAACGATGGATGAGATCATATCTAAGATTTGGTGTCTCAATGCATTACTGCCCACAGATGATACTTATGTGGACCCGAGGCCCCTGCTACAAAAGCCGATTTTTCCTGTTCTCTACCCCGATGGCTCAAGAGCTCTTCGTTCTACAGATACCCGGTTTGCAATTGCCGATCGAGAACACTTGGCATCACGATTCCGAGGAAAGATCAAAATGCTTGACTTTACCCAGGAGGAAGTTCGTAGCCTGAAAGTCTTCTTCGACTGGGCCAACCTTTCACATTGCTACCTCTCTGCTTCCGTCAGGGAGCTAACATCTATCGCTGGCGACACGACACCTTGCAATCCATCTCCCACGCGTGATTTAAAACGTAAAGCGTATGCTATTCTTCGGTATGTTGTATGTTTCCACAAAGTGATAAATTTTAGGCTAATATCCTCCGCCGCGATTCAGTGTAGCGGGCACATTCAAAAGCCCTAGGTATCATGCAGACAGACTGGACCTTTACAGACTACTTCGGACGGTTAGCATTGAAGTTGCGGAAAATATTGTCACCCTTCTGCGGATTACTCAGGGTGGTAGGTCAGTGGACGTGGAAGAAACGGTTGCAAAGCTACACATTTCAGAACAGGCATCTCTTCTTTCTATCTACCTTCCTAGGGACAGAAAGGCCCAGGAACTTTGCTATTGTGATCTTCTGCCAAGAAAGATTGTTGACTGGCTCATGAGGGATCCTGTCACACAAATCCTTGAACCTATCGACGCCGATATGGTGAAAGTAATGATCATGATTTGCAGCATCCACCCTTCCGCTGCAAATCTCATTTTAGATCGTGAGGGTGTGGCTGAAATTGACATCACGAACGAGGACATTGGAGTCGAGGATGACATCCATTCCGAGACCTCGGAGTGTTCTGAGATAAGCAGCAATGAAGATCCTAGACAGCTCACGAGCGCAGACACTTCGATTCCTATCCAAAATGTCCATGAGGCCCGACTCACTGCCAGACAAACCTCAACGGCATCTAATCCGCCTAGCCCCGATTATAATCGGCCAGTACCCATTTCCTTGTTCAACAGTCATTTGCCAGAGAACAATATGCAGTATCAGCATCTGCTAGATCATGTGATTCGATTCGCACGGCGAGCCTCATTTCCTTCAAATGGGGCATTCAATATGTCCCAGCTGAACCGAACGTTGCCAGGGAATGAAGAGACTGGTCAATACGAAGGATTCGATGGCCCCCAAGTTAGGAATGCTTTTCGCTCCAACAGCCAGCTTGAAAGAGACAAAAAAGTTGGAGCTGCGGGGGAACTTTACGTATGCATCAGTTCCCGACCAGACTTTCAAGTATCCTTCCGTTCGATCTTCAGTATCTAATGAGTTATCACAGGCGTTTGAGCTGCTCTGCGGGATAGACCCGTCACTAACAGGCTGGAGTGATCGAAATTGGCAAAGCACAATTCGTCATTACGTGACAATTCACCCCGACTATGCAACGATGGTTCCTTGGTACGGAAGAGAGACAGCAGACATCGTTTATGATGACACGGAGGGTGCTTTTACATCGTTGCTTATCGATCATGGATATCTTGAAGCCGATGAATGGGAGGATAGGAGGCCAAAATATTTCATCGAAATCAAGACTACGACAGGGCCATTGTGCACTCCTTTCTATATGAGCAAGCGTCAGTTTGAGCGGGTGAGTAAACTATGCATAAAACAAATGGCGTAACAAAGTCTAATGCGGCCTAGATGAGTGCGATGCACGACAGAGGCGATTATTCCGAAGTATACTTGATTTTCCGCGTCTTTGACATACATGGACCCAATATTGGGATGTGTGTATACTTCGACCCGGAACAGCTCAGGCTGGATGGGGGGCTGCTGTTTACTGGTGAGACATGGTCAGTTATTCCTGGATAGTGTGGCCGCGTTACGCTACATAAATACCCCATGAACCAAAGCTAGTGCGAGCTGAGTACCGGAGGAGCAACCTCCAAAACTACACTTGTTGAAGGTATCATTCCCGTTCCTCTTCTCTTTCCCATGATTTCAGATAGCAGTCAATTCGGTGTTTCAGAAACTTGAAAACCTCTTAATTTTTCCTCTTTTTCTCGCTAGCAGCGCTGTCAGCAGCCTAATCCCGGCCTTCCAATTGACATAAGAATCCCATGAGTCCCCTTGTCTGCAGACCCCAATGCAAAACTCTCATCATTTCCGCCATTGATTTGCAGATTTTTGAACTTTGACGCAAAGTCTGGCAAGGTGTATCTTACGAAGCATTTAATAAATTGAAGACCGAAATGGTGGGGCTTGAGCCTGATCCGCTGCTGGGGTGGTCAAGTGGCGACTCGCCGTCCTAAAGTTACCGGTGGAAAGGAGGCCGTTTCTGGCGCCAGAGGCTGTCATTTTCGGTGTCGTTTTCACAGGTCCCTATATTATAGTTGTAAAATGTGGTCATCATGCCACGCATTTCAGTTGGTGCAACCTCTGAGATGTATATAGGGCCGACGGTCATTCCAAGTCCAGAGCCAATCCCGGACATGACTCTGCCAACGAGTAGTTCGGCCAGCGAACCGAAGTTGACGGCCATACGGATGGCTCCGATTGTGTAGAAAATGGTGGCCGACAAAATAGAGCGAGAATAGCGCCCTTCAGTGGAAGATATGGATTCTGAGTACCAGACTTGGGAATCTGGATGTGCAACATGAGGATGAGGACCTCCTTCATTCACCTGCGAAGCAATTTGATGACCGGGATGATTTTGAGACGGATGTCCTTATTGTTGGGGGTGGAAATCCGTAAGTTTGAGGCAGATCTAAGAGGAAGTGTATTTGACTGAGCTTACATTCTGGACAGCGCCGTTTCCCTCTCAGCACGTCTCAAGGCTTTGGGCGCTGATACCGTCATGGTTGAAAGAAAACCGCATCCTGGTGATAACTGGGCTCTCCGATATGATTGCATGAAGTTCCATACCCCAACGGCATCCTGCGAAATGCCATTCATGTGTGAGTTTGAAGCCATTCCGAAATGTTGCTATCAGTAGACGCTTACAATGATTTGGAATTTCTAGCCTATGACAAGGAGCTGGGAAATTCACATCTTCTTACCAGAAATCAACTCGCGGCGCACCTTCGCCGATACGTGGAGACATTCAATCTCAATATGATCAACTCAACAGAGGTCCAGTCTACACAATATGACGTTTTGAAACAAAGATGGAAGGTCACATTCCAGACTCAAACTGGTATACACACGGCCGTCTCAAAACAGCTTGTATTGGCAACTGGCATTGGCTCGCAGAAGCCAAAGATTCCAAATCTAGGAGACAGCCATTTGTATCAGGGTATTAGCATTCATTCTACACAATATAAGAATGCTCAGCAGCTCAAGGAGAGCGGGGCCAAAGTAAGATGTCACTGAGTTTCTCCACAGAATTTCAAAGACATGTTGCTAACCTGGTGAATAGTCTGTTCTGATCGTTGGTTCAGCAAATACCGGTTTTGACGTACTCGAGGACTGCTATGCTGCTGGACTTGAATCTACAATGGTCGTCCGGTCGCCGACATACATGGTCCCAGAGGATTATATTTCCCATCCAATGGGCCTTGGTCTATACAATAACGGCGTTGAAGCAGCTGACAAGAGGTTCATGGTGCTGCCTATCCATATAGATGGCCATTTAGTTAGAAGCCTATTCGCAATGTTTGCGTCAAAGGAGCCAGAGCGCTACGCGGCTCTGAATGCCGCTGGATTTCCCGCTCTTGACTGCAGGGACAAGAGCCAGTGTCTGTTGCATAACACAATTGAGCGGTCCGGGGGTCACTATATCGATGTGGGTGGGACCAAGCTAATTGCAGAAGGCAAAGTCGGCGTCAAGGCTAGAACTGAGCCTACAGCGTACACGGCCACCGGATTACGCTTTGCTGACGGTACTACCATCGATGCAGATGCCATTGTCTGGTGCACTGGTTTTGCCGATTCCAACGTGCGTCAAAATGCTACCCAAATTCTGGGAGGCAAGTCTATGAATGATAGTAGTGCCAACGGAGAAACGAAATCGTTGATTGGCGCCCGTGACATTGCGGAACGTATGGATGGAACATGGGGCATCGATGCAGAAGGGGAGGTTCGTGGCATGTGGAAACGTCATCAAAATCTCGACAACTTCTGGGTTACGGGTGGCCATACACAATTTCAGCGATGGCACTCGCGCACACTAGTCCTTCAAATCAAGGCAGCTCTGGCTGGGATCCTACCTCCGGCCTATCGAGATACGCCGAAACCACGGACGGGTTAAGAAAACACCATTTAGTGGCTCTATGCAACCTCAATGCAATTATTGACTTCCTGTGTCGTCCTCCCTCGGATAATTAAAGGACCAAGACACAAAGCCGATGCGAACTTCTGAATTAAATGTGGCGTTAGTGTACCAGAGATTGATTGATTATAGAACATGTCAAAGCACCAACCCGGGTTCTGGTTCTCTGTAGTCAAATGCGGCACATGTGCTCTGCCTCTAGAAAAGACGGCCAGTCCGTCCACTTGGGCCTTAGTGCTGCTGCCTATGAGATGATGAAGACAAGTTGCGTCAAGACACTATTTCCCTCAAACCTACAAGGCCGGTGAGTTTCATGATCAATCCGAGCTCCCTCGAATCCTCGAAGCTACCTTACTAGATCAGCTGGGTCGCTGCACGTTTTTCAAATTGGGGAATCATTTTCAGCCAAGGAGTAATTGCCAAACTAGTAAAGTAATTGAATTGACTCCGAATGCCGATACCAATCACCTTATTGTTCTTTGGATCAGCCCTGCCAGCACAGATAGAAGCTAGTCATAAGCTGTATATGAAGGGAGCACACTCACCAGCAGGATCATTGATTGAAATTCATAATTGTAATCAGGTAGAGTGTAGCTTTACATGCTTGCTACACGCAGGGAACATTTCCTGAGCTGTGGTTTATGTGGATCTGCTTTTATGAGCCTGATGTCAGGATATTGATAGGCCTTAGAGTATCAGATATCCATTATATCGCACCGTTGCTCGTTCGTTTAGCATGGCGAGAACGGGTAAGGCTAAAGTTGCCCGACACCGAACTATATAATTCTCCTATTCCAAGCGGGGGTATTTCAACCTTGACCTAGCTGTAGATAGTCATCAAGTGGATTAAAAGTGTAAATTACCTGCACATTATAGCTCACCCTTCATTAGTCCTTCCCGCTTTACGAGCTAATAAACATCAAAGGATAAAAATATAGTGATGACAAAACAAAAGAGATCGTAAAGAGAAAGAATGAGGGAACATTCTCCTTATACATCAGCTTGTTAACGACATAATTTGCTGTCGGAATTCAACAAGTTTTGAGTCCAGAACTTCGTTGTAACAACGTTGCCAAACTGTCTCAGGGTCGATGGGTTCGGCCTCTATTCGACTAGCCGTTGAGACGAGAGCACCGCTAACCTTGATGTTGGGTGGTGGTCTTGTGTACAGCTCGGAGGTGCTCCTGAAGCTTGTCCTTACGCCCAAACGTCTTATCGCATTGTACATGTGGACATTCAAAGGAGTTTGGAGACACGTGGGTTGCCTTTAAGTGTCGCATAAGAGAGGATTCGCATGAAAATTGACCTGTATATGTGCAACCTTCCCACTGACATCTTCTTTCTGGAAAGCTCCTGCCCAGAAATCATTATCCTGTCAGCAACTCGCTTGAAAGAATTGTCATACTTTTGGCTTGGGGCAAACATACTGGGGTTTTGACCCCTGACAGCTAGGTTGAGCATGCCTGCCATTGGTAAAATCACGAATCTCATCAACCGGGTCAACCTGGCGGTGTGACCGAGGCTGCGATGTCATCTGTTCGCACTGTTTGATTTCAGACGTGGTTAGACTTAGTTCCATTTGATCTTCAAATACAGTTATGTCTAGATAAGCAGGGTAGGGGTTCACGGCACCATTTTCCATCCTATGGGAACTTGGGGCCTTGGTCCGTCCGGGGGTATCCAGGATGCCTACATTGTGGTTCAGCTGTGTCCAGTCTTCGGGGTCTTGATGCCATAAAGTTTGAGTCTGAGAAGTCCAGTTTGGAGGAACGGCACGTATTATATCATTTTGGCCCGCGTGGGGCTGTATAAACCTGGATCGTGAGGGAGTGTCGGCTTGTAATAGCGTGTAATCTTCTGAGACCGGCACGGAAATGGCCAAATGGTGGAAGTAGTCGTTGGAGGCTATCCAAGTTTTCGGCAGGTCCGTCTCATCCAGTCCTGGGTGAATGGAGTTGCCAAGATTCCGGTTAATTGGGGTTGGCGGCATGATGAGTAGGTTCAGATTGGGCACGGGGGAGGTGAAATGCTTTGATGTCAAAGGGCGACATCCGTCGAGCAAGAATCTGAACAAGAAAAGAACGTGGGACTCCCTGGTGGCTTATAATTGCGATATAATGAACGTGGACAGGCGCAGCAAGCCCTCATGTAAGTACGACCATTGGATATACTGAACCGCACTCAGATTATCTTGCATTGCGGCCCATCGACCCAACCGAGGTGTTAAAACAGGCCCGGAGCCTCGTGGGTGGAAATCAAGAGGGTTCAGGAGACAGTCCAATGATTTTCCGACCGAACGTTTTCGCGGTTTAATCAATCCAATCACCAGCTGATTCCTTCCGACAACCGAAGCTAGCGCTGGTGTCAATCTGATCACCCATTAGGCGCGTATGTATGCAATCCAGCCCAAAGACGAAACGGCAAGCCAGCAGTCTCGAACCCGGGTTTTGGCGGAGGCCAACTTGGCTTAATCGTCTCGAATGGGGTTTGGTCTCTGCTTAACCTCCTAGCCACTAGCCATGGAAGACGGTTTAATCCATCGCCAGCTGAGAGCTCTACCCACACCATACTATCGGCGACTTTCGGGTTGAGATGTCCATTTTTGCCATCTTTGGGACCGTACAGGCTCGTTCACACGCATTATGACGTCTTTTGCGCTCAGACTAAACTCTCACGAGGTGTTTAGAAGTGTGATCAAAACGAATATTAGTAACATTAGAAAGCTGGATATGTACCTATAAACCCAAGGAGACTCTGGAAACCGACGCTCAAAGTCGCGTGATCGGGACTCGTCAGGGGCATGAAACTGAGCGACCTGCATTGGCTGACAAAACGAGGAGCAGCTTTGATAAAGCGATGCGATGGGCATCTCAGCGTTTTCGGTAAAATTCAAAAACAACGACTATTCTGTTTTACCTGGCATTTCCCCAAATTTAACCACGTGTTCGAAATGAGACACAGTCTAGTTCAAGAGAGTTGAGTCTCCGAGAATTAGCTGCCCGACATCTCGGTCATGGATCAATGCCTGAACGCTGCCTTGTCGCACTGTTCGCCAATGCCGACAACATTGAGTAGTAATGAGGCTGACAATATGGGAATCCGGGTCAGGCTGTCTATCTGAACTCGAGCCTCGATTCAGGCCTTCAGTCTTTTGGTACGACATAAGTCCTGGCGACTAGTCAATCATCTCCCTTCTTAGAATAAGTGGGTGCTAAATGTGGGCTAGTCTCCGGTCTGGTATCGTGTAATGCAGCCGCAATTCGACGTGTTTGATGGGGCTTGACTCTTTGTCGGTCATCATGGTAACTCGACAACGTCTATCGTCGAGGCAGAAAGTAAGTATTCTGTAGAACTTACCGTGTTCATACGAGGGTTGTTAATCATGGTGTTCAGGATCCTAGCAAAGCCATGTGAGAGCGAATATTCTGCAACACCCACGGAGCACCTAGATGATATGAGAAAGCTGCTGTTGGTGGATTCGAGATTCCCTCTCGCACCATTGACCCACTTGACTTTGAACGCAATCATGATTCGATTATGGAGAGTATCTAAAATCACAAACTCCTGGAATTAGTTCCTCGCCTGTATGACCCGCAACCCTAGAGCCCGAAATTGTTGAGTATGGTTTCTATAATAATTAAAGAGAATGCGACCCGCGCCCAATTGGAAGCCACTGACAACAAGCAGAGCAAATCATTAAGAATGGCAGGATGGACAGTGTCCAACAGACGTCAGATGTGCTTGTCGCATGTGGGATTGAAGTTTGTCCTTCCGACCGAAGGTTTTGTTGCATTGTGGTTCTGGACATTTGAATAAGCTTGGGGAGACATGTGTGGTTTTGATGTGCCGCCATAGGCACGTTTCCCGAGTGAAAGCTCCGGCGTACGTGCAGCCAACCCATCTGCACTTGAACTGACTGGGTCGATGGCGTCTAAAGTTCAGTCAGAATGCAAGTGTTCCATTGGTTGTTTCACACAAACATACTCGGACTGGCTGTCAGATCCGCGCCCATGGCCATCTTCGCCTCCTGCGAGGGTATGATCGTCGGCACCATTTCTGGATACTGCCGCTACTGAGTTGAATGAAATAGCTGGTTGAAGGCCGCCTTGTGATGGGTGATCGAAGGGGGACGAATGGCCCCAGTCTACCCACGAGACATTCTGGGGACTGGCCGTGGACCCGGAACAGGGCACTGGGGTGGCATTGACTACCCAAGGTGCTCGGGCAGTTCCGTAGTTTGATGAATAAAGCATTGAGCCGTTAGGTCTAAGTGGAGTGGAAGGAACCTGGGCATGCACTGCCCTACGAAGAGAAGGTGGGACGCTTTGTCCAGGGTTTGAGAAGACAGGCGATGTATTGTTGGAAGGAGTCCAGGGGTACTCCCAGTCATCCTGATCGGCGTGTCCACCCTGGCACTCCCGTCGGCTATTGTATGGAGACGACGCCATGCTTGATTTGATATCGTGTGGGATAGCTCAATGACTAGAAGGTTTCATCAGGCAGTGATTGTGAAAGATTCTGAGACCTGGATAGGAGCCTCTTTATAAAGAAAACGTGACTTCCCGAATGGCAAGAACCATCCGGTGATAAACATGCCCAATGCAACGCGGGGGGAAGTAAGTTACAACCCCCGTGAGTCGTGGAGAAAGGGGGCGGGGAGGAAAGGGGATTTGGAATCACGCCAATGGGAAGGAACCCTCGTAGCCTAGAGCGACCTGAAGCGCGCGCAGCCTAGGGATGTGGATACAAGTGGAGCTTTGTGAATCATATGAGGCTGAGAGATCGCCAATTACGACATGTCCATCCAGAATTAAGGGAAAATAAGGTAGTTCAAGTGCCCTAGGGCCTGAGCAATGTGCCGGAACTAGCCAGGCCCACCGTTCATGCGAGCTGGCATGGGCGAGCATGGAAGAATCATCCACCCGTGGATAGGTCATTTTATGGACAACTCTTTTGATCCTTGTTTGTTTGTTTCATGCGAGCAATGTTTCAGGACGTTGTTCATCAGCCACACTTTCTTCTTTGGCAAGAAGCGTACACATGAATGAGTACCGCTCGAACAATGCCCATCTCATTTCAGATCACAATAGCCGTTCAGAATGTTCTCTTAGTCAATGGCCGACCCGCTTCAAAAAAAAAAAAAAAAAGTACCACCAAGGTATCTGCATTTTGCAGGCATACCAAAGACCTGGAATAGGCCCCTCGAAGATCTGTGATACGCGTTGCCGCAGCTCGATTCAAGGTTCTGGCTTTGGCTACTAGGCAGTGATCGACCAGTAGGGCGACGGAACATCCAGTGATCGTCCCGGATGACTAGCAAGGACCTATCAGAGTCTAGAGATTATGATTGTCTTTTGAAACTCCACAAGTGACATCGGACCTCATTGAGCTCATGCTCCATATGGAAGGACGCTCGGGCGTGGGTCTAGGGCGCATAAACCCCAAGGGTCGGGAACGGCAGGAAGCACGGAGCATCTGCACCGAATGTTGTAACAGGCCAAATGAACTGCGAAATGCTGTAAAGACGACGCCATGAGGTCGGTCACGCCGACCTATCCTTGTTACATCGCACTTGTCGCCTTGAAGCGTCATTATCCCCGGCTAGCTTCGGGATCGCGATAGTCATTCAAGTAGAATTCCCAATTTTCATCAAAAAAGCGACCGATGTGAGTCAGGATGTGGGCAGGAAGAGTCCGGACTTAGAAGTAGTGACATGAAACAAGGGAGTTCATACGGGGCAACAAACGAAGGAGGCCAAAGACCGGGCTAGGCTTTAAGATTAGCGTGATGAACAACTGAGCTTTTTATCCGGAAACGCCACCAGAAGCCAAAATTCCGTCCAATTTCTGAAGCTCTTAATTGGATAGCACATCTTTATAGCACCGCACCTACCTTGTCTTGAGAATATTGTAGCTCGCGTGTTTGAGCTTTACTGTCTCCAAAAGGTCTGATTCCCATGGAGGAGAGAGTAATGATATCAAGAAAGTTAAAGGGATTTCATTTCGAAGAAAAAGTGAAGTAGGTCAATCAAAGAGCCCCGTGGTTGTAATCATTGTATGGCATTCTGAAGTGGGCTTTCAACAGGTGCAGGTGATATAATCAAGGAAATTGACGTATTTGGTCGATAACCACCAAAGGTACCTAAACTCAGCGCTGCTCGAGTCTATCCTCAAGGGACCTGCGATGTCTCAATCGTTTCAGGAAGTTTGGGCACAGTTTGCGGGATGTGTTGATGAAATACTCATTGGAACTTCCGGCTTGTTTGAAGCCAACCCTGATGGAGACATTGCTTTTTTTTGCAGATCAGGGGCAATACCTTTGTCGATTCACTCGGTGTGCTATCTGGATCCACAAGATCCAAAAGGCAAATATGAGGACAAACATGAATCGATTCCGGTTGAGTCGGCTGAAATTCGCGCCTGATAAACGAGAAAATGTAATCGACTTCAATGAGGGCATCCCGATTATACATAAGTATAATCCGCTGGAACCTCCCGTTAAAACCGGGAGATCTTGTTTTGTTTCAATGGGGGAATCCTGACCTGCCAATTTCGTGCGGCGGCAAATTGTCAAACCAGGCCACTTGCAATGCTTGTCAGGACTGGCTTTTTGCAACCCCGGTAACTCAAACTCGTGACCTGGATGTAGATTACAGCAACTCTGGCAGTAAGTATACCGCGCTGTCTGAATGTGCTGCATGAACTGGACTCTGTCTCTGTATATCTCGAGCTCAGCGAAGTATCCGGTGCGCGGGTCCAAGTTCGATGGTTTGAAGATAGGATGTTCAAAGACTGGTGTCCCATAGTTGTAGGCCGCTTTTCAGGTCATTGCCATGCATCTCCATGCGAGAACGTCCAGTTGGTCCCATATGAGACCTGGTTCATCAGCTCAGGTGGTAGACAGAAAATTTGCGAAGACCCCTCTCTAGAAAACTACCCGCTTACCTCATTCGCAGTCTGGGGTGCAAATGTTCGCTGCTCGAGTTGTTCTCCCAGCCCTGCTCCCTTTCCTCTTCCTGTAAGTAACAATTTTAGGCCTTTCCCCCAAACAATAGAGTTCATTCGGTTCACAACTCTTCTTGAAGATAGCCGAATATCGCCGTAGGAAGCTTCTGAAAGAATCAAGGACGAAAGGGAAAGAAGGAGAAGAGATAGGGAGGGTGAGATATTGGCTGTGACAGAAGTATTGGTAGCAAGAGAGCGCGAGAAGAGGTAATATATAGAGCAGATGAGGAGTTTCTCATGCAACTTTCCGCAGCCTAGGTCACAATGAACACCCTGTTCTGTAGTCCACGGAGGGCGTCGGTCTGGCCTAA
The DNA here is from genome assembly GCF_028827525.1 of Penicillium daleae. NCBI lineage: Eukaryota > Fungi > Ascomycota > Eurotiomycetes > Eurotiales > Aspergillaceae > Penicillium > Penicillium daleae. The sequence goes on from NW_026623153.1 coordinate 1,299,751, forward strand.
TGTTCGCCTTTGAAGACGTCCACGGAAGTGTTTTTATCTGGATCTATCACTCCAAGGCTTGTGTTCGAGGACTTTTCCCACAGGTTATTGACATAGGATGGTCACCGGCTATAGATTACCCATATTCGTAGGTGGTCAATATGCATAGGTATATAACAACAGTGACAGGCTCGGGATTTATAGGTACGTATATGAGGCGTATGCTCGGGGGCTGCCAAGGAGGCAAGATTTGGCTTTCAAACGACTTGGATGAAGTAAGGTGAAGTAAGCGGGGAATGATTGCCTCTATATTTGGGCCGCCATGACAAACGGCGCATCCTTTGTATATGCCGCTCCAATCACTATTTCCTTTTCTAAGAGGCACCAAGAGTTTGATGTGCCTTGCTCAGACAGCAAAAGATTATCAGATACTATTCCAAGATCCAGATCGGTATCAAAGATTTCTCCCTTGAACTATCTCCACTGGAACTATCAACAAAAGCCGCAGGCTCGGCAGCTCCTGAGAATTTTAATTAACAGTATATGGTTGGGCGTTGTCTCCAAAGATCAAATGAGGCCGCTCCTCCGCAACTTGAAGGATCGTCTGAGCAAACACAGAGTTCGCCCACGCAAACCAGGGACGAGTGTACGTCTTGATGTTGGTGACGTTGATTGACTCATGAATAAGGCCGAGCAAGCTGGAGTCGCGGACCAGATTGATAGAGTCCAAGATCTCGGTGTCATCGTCAGAAGTAAGAGCCTGCATTAGGAGGGACATGGGCCAGGCATTCTCGAGACCGACTAAACTATGGTGAGCGCGCTATTTCACAAGATAGAAGTACTTGATAACTTACTGTGAGGACCACCGATGCCGTGGAAAGCAGGACCTTCCAAGTAGTATGGATTTCCGGCCTTATCGGTAATCATCTTGCGAGTGTTTTGGTAGACCTTATCGCTCTTGTCAAGGAAACCAAGATAAGGAAGAGAGAGTAGAGATGGGATATTGGCGTCATCCATGAGGATGCGAGAGCCGTACCCGTCGACCTCAAAGGCGTAAACATCCCCATAATTAGGGTGGTTGACAATACCGTGATCCTTGACAGCTTTCGCGAGGTTCTTGCCCCGTTGGTCTAGCTCATTGACCAAGTCATTGTGGCCACCCGCAGCCTTGATAACCTCGGCAACCTTCTGCAGCTGAACAGACATCATTGCGTTAGGAGGAATGAAATATCCCAAAATTGTGGCATCATCACTTGGTCGGAAGGCGCTACGAATCAGACCCGTGCCACTGTTGAGCGGGTTCCCAACGCCCTGCAAATTCAGCGTCTCGGTGCCAATGGTAGTCTCACGTTGGAAGGTGTACTGATTGGTGACAAACTGATTCTTTGAGTTGAAGGTAGGCTGTGACTGCGCATCGATCACGTCGAGCACAGTTTGCAGCGCTTTATACCAACGATCGGTCAGAAACTCGGTCGAGCCGGTGCTCTCATGGAATTCCGTGCCTAACAGCAGGAAGTGTGCGAGGGAGTCAAGCTCGTACTTGCACTCGAAGACAAACGATTTCTCGTACGCCGGGTGAACGGTGTCCACTTGAGTGCTGTTCTCTGGCGGGATGCCACTTGCCGACGGTGGCTGGAAAGCATTGCAATAGGGCGACTGAATCACAAACTCTGCCTGGGTATTGATTGCACCCAGAATCAAATTATACAAGCTCTTATCTTTCTTTGCAAGAGCTTGGTAGTTGGTAAGCTGGTTAGTGGAGTCACGCAGCCACTCCGCGTTGATGTCACCCGTAACAATGAAGGTCTGCGCGCCGGTCCACTGGGCCGTGTCGCGTTTACTTTGACGCTTGGAAGCTGCTGTAGTACCATTTTGGTGCCACCTAATTGTAGTATCCAGGGTGTTTGGGAAGGCGTTGCGGAACAGCTGCGCCAGGTCCTTGTCGACGAGACGCGAAGTCACGTCGTCGATAACCTTCTCCACCGATGCCGACGAGAAGGTGCGGCATGCTTCGGCGGGACGCTGATAGGGGGAGATTTAAGGGACCACCGCTGTAAGGGCCACTTCAGGGGCGTTAGTCCATCAAATTCAACCGCCTCATTGTATAGAATCGGTGGCGGTATACATACTGCGGCGTCGAAGCATACGAAGTGTAGTCGGGACACGCTCGTCGGAGGATCGCAGGATTGTCGCGTCCAGGCAGGGCATGTGCCTGCAGGGCTAATAGCCCACTCAGTAGAAGTGTTGATAGCGGCATGGTGTGTGAGTTGGAGAGAAATCGAGACGCCTGTACCTCAGCTTAGGAGGGATCGTGAGGGGGTAAATAAACGGAAGAGGGGAGTCCATCGCTCATGCCGATCCGAACCAGACAGGGAGGGTGCATTCCGCACGTACTCCAGTCAGATCCAGTACCTAGTCCTGACTGCCGATATGACTTTAGATATGGAGTCATACTGGCCAGCCTCATGCCACTGCAAAGTAAGAAGATCTACAGTTGCAGATGCACTGGAGTCCTTTCGAGTCCCGGTCCAAGTCTCGGGGAAATTGCGGGCGAGGTGACATCGTCCATGGGATGGTTGCACTTTGGCTCCACCTCAAAATGCGGAGAAGCGATCGGCGGTTGTTTACTTGGGGCCAACAACAAGCTGGATTATTACTGTATTCCGGGAAAAATGCAGTAAAAAGGTGAAAACAGGATATTTTCTGTATTACAAACTATGCCTGGTAACTACTTTTTGCCAAAGAACGACATGATACTGCCCTGACCTCCAGGTTTGCCCGTCTTGCCCTTGGCAACATTCACTGCAGGCTTCTTCTTGGGCGGCGCGGGTTCATCCTCCGAGAACGACTCCCACGTCGCTTCTTCTCGAGTCACTATACACATGAATCAGTATGGTGGCGGGTGGCGTTCACCACAAGGTATGCATAAATTGGTTGGGACCTCAGTACTTACCCAAGTACCCCTCTTCGTCCTTCAGCGTCCGTTTCTTCGTCACCTGCCGCTTCCCGCGCCGACGCCCACCCTGCACGGTGACCTCCTCTTTTAGCTCAGCCGGCTTAGATGGAAGTAGTGGCGGTTGCTCCTCTGGCGTGAGCTCTCGCTGAAGCTCCTCATCGGCGTCGCGCATTTCCTCATCTGGACCGGAGTTAGCGGCTAATTTCTGTGTAAACTCAATGGGCGAACGCAGGGACCCATACCATCAACGTCCTCTTCCTCCATCATCTTCTTGAGTTTCTCTTCTCGCTCCTTCTTACTTTCGCGGTTGGCGGAAGGGGCTTTGTCCGCGGTATTGGGGAACAATTCTTCTGGTTCATCTTCAGAAGCATCATCCAGCATCACTGTTGGTTGTTAGCTAATGTCTGTTGCAGGGATTGGGGATAACAGACTATCTTCCACACCACTCTGTGCAGCCTATATTGACCAGTCAGTAAACGGTTGCAATGTAATGAATAGACCACATAATATCACGAACCGATTCTGCCGCCTTGGGCTTGGGCGGCTTGGTCTTTGCGAACGAGCTAAAGAGGTTGCTCTTCTCTCGTTTAGGAGCTGCAGGCTTTCCCGTAGACTTGACTGAAGATTGGGAATCGCTGGTCGGTTGTGACTCCTCGGGCTTGCTTTCTACCTTTGCGGGAGCTGGTTTCGTCTGCAAAGATTGCTTGGACAGCACTGTAGATTCGGCTTTGGCCTTAGGTGCTGGAGCAGCCGCGGGTGCAGGTGGTGGGCGGGCTCCGGTTCGACGCTAGATATGCCATGAGCCTCATTTTTTCGATCCAAGGTCAACTCCACAAACCTTGACGTTGCGATTTTGGATCATGCCCCATTGTTGTCCACACTCCAGGGGGTCGTCTTGCGCATGAGCGGTCGCCATCTCCCTACAAACGTCCGTCAAAGTATTAAGATCCTGAAGCGTAGATGATTGTACGCTGTAAACATGAATCATCGATATTGACTGGAAGATCGCCTTCGCATCTAGTTCAACGCGCTGGTCATCAGCAAGGCAGTCCCACTAATTGGTTGACGAAGTAGCGTACCTTCCAAGTCCTCCTCACGAGCCAATATGATTGAGGCGACGCGCACAGCATCGGAAACAATTTCTTGGTTCGGCATGGAGCTAGGCAGATAGGGACTGCTTTGCATGATCTCATCTTCGTCGTTCGTATGGCCGTTGGTCGCTGGGGCCTCGGGGGTTTTCTGAATGCCGGAGATGAGATAGGTTGCGTGGACGCTCTGTGCTCTCTTCGCGTTTTCATTTCGATGAAATTCAAAGAGTATTCTGGGGTCTCCACGTCAGCGACTGTCTATGAAGGATAAGTAGAATATTTACTGCTTAGCCCGGTTCGCGTGGACCTTCAACGCACGGCTTAGTGACCGATAAGTGACCTGAAACTGATGAGCTGCTTGAAATCGGACACTAGACATCGTTAAGACTTACCGTGCGTCGCTCATTGAGCACATTTTCCGCTAGGAACTTCGCAGAATCCATGGTGTATGTAGCTCCGAAGCTCCGAAGCTTTGAAGTTGCTCAAGTTGCTTGACGCGTGCCAAACCACTTTACGCGTATCAGTCAGCGGGTCTTGGCGTGCAGCACCTCCACCTTTTGGCGTCTTCCTCTTCATCCAACACCATAAAAGTCGGTCCCAATCTACGACCTAGCCTCTGTGCATGCTCCAGACGGCTCAACTCTTCCGATGGAGCAGTCTTTCGACCTCCCCGACTCCACCGACTGGCTTGACACGCCGCTCTCCCTCCTCGCGCCACTAGAGTCCTCGCTTCGCTGTCAAGTCTGCAAGGACTTCTTCGACACCCCGGTGATTACTTCTTGCAGCCATACATTCTGCTCATTATGCATTCGCCGGTGTCTTAGTACTGAGGGCAAATGTCCTACATGTCGCTCGGGCGATCAAGAGCTCAAGCTTCGCCGCAACTGGCTTGTACAGGAAATCCTCGAGGCGTTCAAAAACGCGAGGGAGACCACGCTCAAACTTGCGAAGAAGGAGGCCGCGCGGATCGCTGCTGGTGACAATAGAGCTCCAGAACCGGGCCCAAAGAAGCGGAAAGTTAGCCAGGTGGACTACGCCGAAGCGACCGATGCAATCCATCGTAGTCCGCAACGCGTTCGTACAAGGTCAAGGTCGCAGATGGCGCAGGCGCAAACAGATAGACATGAGCACAATCAGGTCTCAGGGGTACCAGAAGTGATCGAAGACAGTCAAGATGAAGATTTCGTTCCAGGTGGGTAGCATATTGACCATCGCTAATTGCCCCTCGAGTCTAACTTTGTCTATAGTCGCAGATGACGGCATGGTTGCTTGCCCTATATGTAACCGCAGAATGAAGAACGAGGCTGTCTTCGCACATCTTGATAAATGTACGGGAGATCCAGGACCGGCTTTAAAACCAGCCCCTGCAAAGCAAACATCATTTGGGTATGTATGATCAATTTCGTGGCGATCCGAGGACTTTAAGTCTAACTCAATGTAATTCTAGATCCCTACAACCTCAATCGCGCCAAACTCCGATATCCCCTTCAAAAACACCCGATAGACTCCCAGCGATGAACTATTCGCTCCTAAAAGATCTGCAATTGCGCAGGAAATTCCGAGACCTGGGTATCCCCGACTGGGGCCCGCGACAGCTCCTGCAGAGGCGTCACACTGAGTGGATGAATTTATGGAATGCAAATTGTGACTCCACATCCCCTAAATCCAAGAAGGAATTACTGCGTGAGCTTGACATCTGGGAAAGGACACAAGGCGGGTTTGCACCAACGCAGTCCTCAGTTGTCGCGACCAACACAGTGATGGCCAAGGACTTCAACACGGCCCAATGGTCTGTCAATCACGATACTGACTTCAAGCGTTTGATTGAAAACGCTCGTAAAAAGAGTGACGCTCAAGTGAGATCGACCATTCCTGGTGCTGCTCAGCCAGTGAGCGAGGTTGAGGGGGGCGCTCCAATTGAGATCAACTCAGACCCGCCAGCTCCAAGTGAGATGTCTGGGTGATTTCGCCTTCATGGATAAAGAGGCATCACGGTTGATGACCCCTTGGTGTGCCATCAACCGATTGAAGCCCATGGTCCACTCAATTAATGGTCACCTAGTTGGCGGGCAATGGGCGATCATCGACCTTCATATGCGAGAGCCTGTCAATGCTCTGTGCAAGCTGGCTTTCCACATCTTTCTCTGCCTGCGCCTGGCGCGCGGCTTCATCTGACGCTTGTTTGAGACTGTCCAACTCGGCAAGCTTCTTGCGCGTAGCTTCGGCTTCTTTTTCTTCCTTTGCCTCCCGATCTACCTTCTCCAGGGCCTCGAGCTCCTCATCGATTTCACCCTCATCAAAGACAGGTCCTGTCTCGTTCATGATACTTCCGACCTCGTCCACCTTAGACATTTCTTCACGGAGCTCCTCGATCACATCCTCGACACGCTCCGCTCCGCCGATTTGCGCATGCAGTCCACGAAGAACACCAGTGCTGGCCTCCATGACCTGCACAATCTCCACCTGACCTGCAGCCTGCTCAATTTTTGCATACACTTCCTCCAGCTGGACAAGTGTGTTCAGCCGCTGCTGAAGATTATGCTCGACCATCTTCTTGGACTTGACGGCTGACAAGGCGGAGATACGATTCTTGTTTGCCAGTGCTGTCTTTGCAGACACAGTCAGTTCAGCAACCTTGTCTTCCAGGTTCTTAACCTGCTTGGAAAGGGTTGACAACAGCGTCTTGATCGAGGCAATCGTGGTATCTTGCTGCGTGATATGTGCCGGTTCATCTTTTGACATGAACTTCACGGTCTAATACTTTTAGTTAGCATTTATAGATCTCAGGCTTGTATAGCTCTCGCATACCTTGCCATCATATGCGATAGCGCCGCTGTCGCGGGACAAATAAAGCAAAAGAATATCAAAATCTGAATCTGACAGTTCAGTGGCATCGTGTAATACGGAGGCGAACTCCTCAATGAAGCTTTCTTTGGAGTAGATCAGGTCCAACTTGGAAGAATTGCCAGCAGTGGCCTTCTTTACAACCAAATCCGCTGCTTCCTGTAGAGTGGGGATTAATGTCAGACCTCAAGTGCCTTTTGACTACTGCCCCATCTGATATACACACCTGCAAGTTCTCGACCAAGACCAATTCCTGCACCTGCAGCTTTGGTGCAGATTCGCCGTCAGAGCCCACAACGAAGCCTTTCAGCTGTCGCACTCCCCAGCTCATCACATTCCACGGACTCAGGGCACCGGGGTCAATGAGTCTCCACTGAGCCTTCTGGAGACTCGCTCTACTGGCCATATACGCCGGTAAGGGAACCATGGTATGTTTGCGCATTGCCTCTTCCTTTGACATAACCAATCAGTACGCTGATATTACCAAATATACCACTCAGGCCCATGGGGCGACATACAAATACAGCACCCAGTGCTACTGGTCTTCCCCACTCGGGTAGCTCCAAGTCTCGCAAAAGCGACTCATCCGTGCGGAGGATGAGGTGATCGGTCTTCTTCCTGTTTTCACTCGTATTATTTGCAGATCGGATAGATCCAGAGCGTACGCGCACGCCTCTCGATGATGTATAGCCACGCTTGGCGGCTCGGTTCAATGCTTGTTCCCATGCGGCTACGTTGACAGCGTAGCCGTCGGGATTCGTCTTCTTTTGAAGTGTGAAGTCGGAGTAGAGCGAGGGGAGGCGGTTTCTAGTCACAAATTAGCTTCCTTGCCTCGGTATTGTGTCTGCAGCCGGCTCTACAGGCGCGGGGGATCGGGGACTGGAGATTGTACCTTCGAAATGCATCCTCATTGTTGAGGATGTAGTTCAGGAGCTCACTCATGTGGAGTTTGTATATAAGTGGCCGGTGTGATTCCAATCAGGGGGTTCGGTATTTGTCGGCCTTCAAGGCTAGGGGAATGTCTAGGTACCTCGAGAGGGAGACTTCGCTTGGTCGCTTTCGGGAGTTGCTGTCAACACTGTAGCGCCCACTTGGGGGGCAGCTTTATCGATAAGCCCACGTGATCTTATCATCTGCACGTGTGACGACAATCGTGACGATGTCAATGAAACAAGCTCTGTGAAGTCAACTGCAGATTTTGAAATAGTACCTTCAGGGTCGATTTGAAAGCCCTTCTAGACATAGAATGAAGTAAAACAGGCACAGTCACCCCGGCTTTCAGCCTAATGAGCATCTACCTACCATTTTCCACGCAGACATATATTTTACAACGACCCGACTGGCTTCGAACACCATAGGATTTTCATATATGTATAAACCACCGGAAATGTAATCTATTCTTATATGCTATGATGAGATAAATATTAAGGTCGTGGATTAGGCTCGTTCAAAGTCGTCATTTGGTTGGTCCTCAGCGTCCCTCGGGCCTGCACTCATGAGAGTTCCAGCATCCAGTTGCGCCGGGAGACCAATCAGTGAGCGACGATGATTGCGCTTGTCCAATTTCTCACTAATCTCTTCAGTGCCAAGAGCGTCATCGACGGCCGGCTCATCTTGAGTATCGAAACCCCGAGCCTGAAGATACTCGACTTTCACGGCGTGACGCAAGTTGTCGATGAAGCTCTGCATCTCTGGCATTGGGAATACGCCGTCCGCATCGAGAACGTCGGCATACAGACGTTCGGCTTCTTCAAGACAGGCAGAAGCGAGGGTAGGTTTGCCGGCCTTGAGCCACTGATCGGCAGCAAAGATGCTCCACATGCCAGCTTTCCTCCGACGCGCCCCCCATTTGGCTCCACCCACAGGGGTCTTGGAAGCATAGCATGCGGCGACTCGCTCCATAAAAAGGATCTGGCCAACCGAGCCAACTAAACCGAAATCCATGACCCGCATGGCCCATCTGGCTGCACTCTCGGTTGCTGATCCACCCCTGGACTTCAGAAGTTCCACAGCCAAGGCCAAGCATCGGAGCGCATGTGTCGCGTCGGAACATCGAGTAAGATAAGAATAGCAAGCAGTCTCAAACATCTGGTCGATGCTCTCGAGCTTGATCTTGGCTGACATAGCAAGCGGATTCAACAGCATGCTGACAGCACACATCTCATGAGCTCCCGCATGATATTTCCACGCTTTGTCGTTTCCATAGTCCGAGCGAATCATCTCGTATGTAGATGAAGCAAGCTTCCAGTCACGGAGCATGAATGCATAGTCAGCCATCTTTCGTAAGATTGCCTCGGGTGTATCTTGACGGTAGAAGTTGTGCTCCGTGTCGTAATTACCACTGGTTGCACCTCCTGAACCACCAATTCCAGATCGTGAGCTGGAGCCAAAGCCAGCCCATCGTCTTGACATTGACATAAATCGGCCACTGATACCGCGCCTACGAGATGCAACCTGGTCATTCCAGACTGCCACTCGGTTCTCCATAAAGGGAATCACAGATTGGACGGTAAGCTCCCGAATGAAAGATTTGATTGCGGACACATCGGAGTCGAAGAGGTAAGGTGTACCATCTGTACCAAGATCCACAAGTGTCTCTGCGATGGTGTTAGATGGGCCGTTGATGTGGAGTTTGTGAGCACTTACCGGCTTCCCCGGCTCCGGACAGGTGTTCTTGCGGAGACAACCACTCGCAATGTGGCACTTGAACGCTATCGTCGTCGGTTACAATGCATTGACTGCTTCGAAGCCTCAAGAGATGACAGTGTAGACCAAAATGACGCTTCATCTGATCGTATAGTCTGGTAGACTCGGTGATGTCGTCTCGGTCTTCATCGTGAACCAACACATAATAGCGAAGATACTCCTGGTGCACCCAATCTGGCAGCCGCTTGTCACCCGTGTTGGTTTCGGCATACAGCTGCCGAAGGGTCTCCAAAGGGGCTTTGTTGCGTGAGCTGATTGTAATCACACTTGCCACAGGGTGGCCGAACGTCTCGTGGGGTGCAGCAGTCGTAGAGGATAGAAGTTGCCTCAAGAACAACTTAGCTAGAGATATGGTAGCAGGAAAGCCCAGAACATCTTTGGAAGACAAAGAGGCTCCCAATGAGCCCTCTGCTGACCCTAATTGCTGAGCCAGAACTTCCTCGATCTGCGCCAGCGCCGAATCCCGCCCTGAATCCCGACTGGCAGGTGCCCGACCCAGCCCTTTCAGATCCACGAACCGCACCCCATAGTCTTCCCAAGCCCGGCTAGACCCAATGCTGTCCCGGATGATCACCTTCCCTGTGATAGTCTCCCCGAACGGCCGGAGCAGTTCCCAGAAGCCCCCCTTAAACCCCTTATTCTTGATGAGTTCATCCGTGTCCTCGGAAGCATAGACAGCGATAGTCGGAGAGAAAGCACGGATAATCAACGATCTAATATCCTCTGATCCATCGAACCGTCCGTCAAAAAGGGACCCGAAGGATGACCGAGCTAATTGCGGGGTGGACGATCGAACCGAGCGAGCTTGCGGTGATGCTGACCGAATCCGCAGTTCTGCAGTCGTAGCTGACAGCGGAGGTGTTGGCGAGGACACGGAGCCGGTATCTGCCAACTCAGCGTCTATAGATAGTGTGGGCTCGTGCTCATCCGGAAATCGGGACTTGGATGCGCTGCGCCCTACGCCGGGGGAGAAGGACGGCGGAGGTTTCACCGGAGTGGCATCTCCAGGCGATGTCATGGACACCTCGTGCACTCTGCAGGTCTGGAACTAGAAGAAAGAATCGGTGAGCCCCATCGACCGGGTGGGCAAGTTGAGGATGTTTTTGTAGCTAGAAGAGAAGGCGACGGCGGGCAGGTGTTCGGGCTCTCGCTCGGAGGGTAATTGTTGTTGTTGGGAAGGGAAAGAAGGCCACGTCCGTCAATTCGAGCGGGTAATGACGGGAAAAGACAACGGTAGAGCGTGTCCAATACGACTAGGCAGGTCAGAGTTATGTCCCGACTGTCGACTTAGAACTGTACTTTGGGTCGAGAAACTTGTAAGCTCCGTGGCTCGGGCGCATTGGCAGATTGCGGGTGGTGATGCAACCACGTGAGACCGCGCATCTTATCGGGCGATCACCGATTTGAGTCACTTCTTTTTTTTTTCCCCCTTTGTAGCTGCGTTCCCTCTCGGCTGTGACTCAATGGCTACATTTGATGCCTAGCCTGCGCGCATTACGGTCCTTACTTAAGGCCAGTCGCCCATCACGCCCCAGCGCTCCACTCGCCCGCGCTCTTTCAACACCAACAAAAGAGCTTCATCCGCGGAGCTTCTCCAAATTTCCCCTCCGACCCTATTCAAGCAGCTACCTGCCCATGCGCGGGCGCGAAATCGATTCGCACTCCCCAGAGCGAGAAACCAAAAGGCGACGCATTTCAACCTCGAGCGAACGAGACGTGCCTCACGAAACAATGGATCTCTCAAACCCCACCATCCACCTTACACCTCTCGAAAGCACCCTGCGAACTCTCCTCCTCGATGTCGCAGCATACATCCAAAAAGAGGGTATTACCGAGGAAGGCAGTGATGACAGGAAGCATCCGGAAACCGTCCTACGCTTCACAGGTGGCTGGGTGCGCGACAAGCTGCTCGGCGTGGACAGCCATGACATCGATGTGGGGATCAGCAGCATGACAGGGTACCAGTTCGGAATGGCCCTGAAGGACTACTTGGATGTTCCCGACAACTTGGAGAAATACAAGCAGAGCCTCCCCAGTGAAGAAATGAGCGAGGCCATCGTGAGCTTGCACAAGATCGATGCCAACCCGGAGAAGTCCAAGCACCTGGAGACCGTGACGACAAAGATTTTCGGATTGGACATTGATTTGGTCAACCTGCGCAAAGAAACATACTCGGAAGATAGCCGGAACCCACAAATGGAGTTTGGAACAGCTGAAGAGGACGCCTTGCGACGAGACGCCACCATCAATGCACTTTTCTACAACTTGAACGAGTCAAAACTGGAAGACCTCACTAAGCGCGGCCTGGATGATATGAAGATGCACATTATTCGAACCCCGCTTGAACCATATCAAACTTTCAAAGACGACCCTCTCCGTGTACTGCGGTTAATCCGCTTCGCGAGCAGGTTGGGCTATCAAATCGACCAAGAAACGGAATCGGCGATGCAGAACGAAGACATCAGCATTGCATTGAAACTCAAGATTAGCAAAGAGCGGGTCTTCACAGAGTTGGATAAGATGCTTCACGGTGAGTGTATTTGCAGGATTCCAATGATCGGCTCCACTAACATTGTTGTAGGTCCTGATCCACACGGAGCTTTGAAATTCATCGATCGACTCGGCCTATACCCCACGATCTTTGCCAACCACCAAGATGAAGTCACGGCAGATACATCGACTTGGCCTCTCGCCTATAATGCGCTCGCACGATTGTTGCAACCTGAATCCACCGAGACCGCTTTGGCACGTGTCCGTCAGATTCTTCTGCATGACAAGCCTAGCCTTTACAGCGCCTGGATGATTGCAGCATTCGCACCTTGGACATCTGTTCCTGCTCGAGGGAAAGGTACTGAAAAGAGACCCCCGCCCACACGCCCTGTCGAAGTTGGCAGGGACAGTCTCAAAGCCGATAATAAGACCCTCCTCATACTCCGTGATGCGACCTTGCATTTCCAGGACGTCAACAAGTGTAAGGAATCGTTGCTTGGTAACACTATCCAAGCCACACCAGCCGAAATCCGCCAGCAGATCGGGCTCCGAATTCGGTCTTGGGGCAAGGATTGGAGACTTTGTGTCGTCTTGGCCATACTTCAAGAGGTCATGAGAGGACGGGATCTCACCGATGGTACGATACCTTCACCCGTTGTCCCTATTGGACTATGCGATACTGACCATATGTTTCTAGTGGCCCATGAGTATGACCAATTCCTGGCATACATAGTAGAGAAGGACTTAGATAGCGTCTGTGACCTCAAACCCATTGTAAACGGAGAAGATATTATGCAGCATCTGGGGGCGAAAAAGGGGCCCTGGATGAGCAAAGCGACCAGCCTCGTGGTGGAATGGCAGTTGTTGCATCCTGAAATCACCGACAAAATGGCGGTCCTGAAGGAGATTTCGGAACGCCGCGCAGAGTTGGGGTTGTGAATGAAGGCGGAGAACTCTTAGAAATTCCAAATCCACCGGTTCCAAGAACCACATCTTTTCCTCTTTTTCCAATATTTTGTAAAGCAATCAGGCCCGCACTCAGTATGGATCAGCTGCGTAAAGATGCCCGTGAGGCACTCCTGCGCGATCCTTGGAATCGACCGATTTTCTTGGCGGCGGGATTCACTGCGACAGCAAAGAATGGGCTGCCCGAGCTGTGGCAGGACGTGTCATCTCACGATAGTACCGTCCATCTAGATGTACGTATCCAAGACACTATCCTTGAATTGTGCTAGCAGACTTATCATCTCAATAGATCTGCGAAACTCTCTATACGGCCTTTTGCTTCGTCCATGGCTGGGATACCCTGCTACCAGATGATGGCGGGCCCAAGCAGCTGAACGAGAGAGAGACTGAAGCCGTTAAGAACTTGTTCCAATGGGCCACTCAACTGGCACTTCCATCGTCGGCATTTGCAGCAGCCTTTGATGAAAATGTCGAAATCACAGAAGGTAAGAACCCCTGGATACTCATCCCGGCCATGCATGACAGCTTCGGCATCCACTAACTAACTACCCGCAGAGATCAAGAAAGCACAGGAAGAGAGCCGACTTAGATCTGTCCTAGCTATCCAGCTCATTCTACAGCTGTCCGCAAAAGCACCCCTAGGTCTATCGGATCGCTCCATAGCTAGCTCGCCCGATATCATTCTGGCTGCAGCCTGCTTCACCGCAGAGAAAGACCCATGGACGACCGAGGATAGCTACGAGGAGGCGTCCATGTATCTTGATGTGACAATGCAAGGCGACAAGTGGAATCTTATTGCGCGATTACTCAAGGAGAAAATCAGACCATTGTTCACCAAGACCAAGAATCCTGCTATCACCAGCGAAGGCCGCAAGAACTTCCACCCTGTGCCTTTGACTCGGTTTGATGGAAGTGTTCTTGACGATGAGATGAAACCCTGGAAGAATAAGGATGTATATGCTACCCGAGTCCTTTCATGGATCGTTTCGCAGTATAAGGTACGTGGTCACCAATTCATTGATCCTTGCGATCTCAGCCAACTAATTCGTCTCAGCCGACCGACAAAGCCCATCTGGAAGCACACTTCCCACTTCTGGTGCCGGCAATCCTAGCCTTGATAGATGACAACAGTCTCACCTTCAAGCGGATGGGCTGTGAACTCTTCAGCGAAATCCTAAAGCCCATCCACCACAGCGGCTCCGACATCCTGGTGCGCACAAACCTGACCTCCGTCTTCGAGGATGCCATCACACCCTGTCTCCTTTCCCTGCCAACAATCACACCAGAGGATAGCTCTATCCAACTTCTCGGTGCAGCATATCCAGCACTCCTCTCGCTCTTCAAGACAGTCTACAAAACCCCCTCTTCCAAGAAATCAAAAGACCAAAACGACAAAGATAGAGAGACATACACCGCCAAGATGTCCAAAATCCTCCGCTCAAATCTTATTTCCTCCTTCCACCACATCAGTTCCTCAACGCCCACTGCTATCTCGACCTCAGTCTCTTTCCCCCATCCACGTCTATCGACTTTCCTCCTGGAATGGATTACCACTTTCGTGAAAGAACTCGGAATCAACACGACGAAATACCTCCAGGAGATCGTTCCGGTTCTTTACACGACGCTCTCCAATCCTTTCGGCACTGCCCACCCCCCTCTACTCTTCGCCGCAGTAACAGCAACCAAATTCGTCATCCTGAATGCAAATCCCCGTATCTGGAGATGGCGTGGTGAAATCCTCGGCGCACTGTGTGCATGCTGGCTCCATATTGTCGGCGAGAAACACGATTCAGAGAAAGGGAAGGGAGACAAGGGATCGCCGCCGGTGACTGAGCTAGTAAAGATTACAAAGGAATTGCAAGGTGCTGTATATGTGTTGAAGCATACTTTGCAGAACCCCGTTGCAGTTCTCAATGGGGAGCCTGACAAGGATCAATTGCTGGCGAAACAAGAGATGCAACAGGAATTGCAGACGCTGGTTGAAGCGGATAGCGAGTTGGAAGGTCTGCTGTTTGCTGATGTCAAGGCGTGATGGTTTAGATTCGTTAATTTAGATTAGAACATGATCACCCCTTACTCCTTGCTGAGACACTGCTATTTGCAGGTCTTCTGTCGGGTGTAATCTAGCTTCTCATTTGGAACATGAATTACTCGCTTGAAGAATCTCAACATCATTCATTTACTCATGACGCAATTTCTCAAAAAATGCATCGGGGGTATCATTTCCAAATTATGCACGCTAAAAGCCGACGAAACAAATTTGCGCAGCCATCATACATCAACGCGTTGCTTGAAAAGGCTCTTCCCCCGTAGCCACTGCCGATAACGCTTGTACCTCTTTTTCTGATAGTCCTCGCTCACAACAGTCAGGCCTTCCTCCGAGACATTCAAGAACTCAGCGTAGTCGGCCATGTTCTCCAGGGCGTTGGTTTTGAGGGCGGCTTCCTCAATATTGCATTTGTTCACATACTCGAGTAGGTCGAGATTAGCACCGTGTTCTCGGAGTGACGCGGCGGTCATCTCATCCTCGGATGTGACAACCAGCGGGACTTTGAGGGGATGATTGATGTATCGCTCGTATTCCTCTGCCTCTGCAGACGTCACCGATGGGTTCAAAGAATCGGTGACCAATTGTCCTAAGGTCCATTGGGCGATTTGCGCTTTGCTGGGAGTTGTTGTGGAGTCAGGGGTATTGATTGGAGGAATGTGCGAGTCTTGATTGGTCTTGAAGGTGGGCTCTCTAATAATTCCTGCCGAAGGGGGCTGCTTAGATGATGACGGAGGTTGATGTTTCCAGGTATCGGGTGCGTCCATGATGGGCGGCGTGGTGGTTGAGTATTGGGAATTGTTGTCAGTGGGCACTTGAATTCTCACGGTTCGCTGTGGTGGACGATCACGTTGGTTTTGTTCCGGAGGGATGCGAGGTACGAATGGGCTGAGATCAGGAGTTGTATGTCCAGGACGGTAGGGAGGTAGGTAGCGTAGTGTTGAGTTCATTTTGTAAGAGAAGATTTTGGACATGGTCGAGACAGCCAAGGGCCGGTAATATTCCAGCCAGTAATCGTCGAAGTGGGACAGCGGCTCCTCGGGTCGGATTGGGAGTGGTGGAAATTCTCTTTCTTTCAGGTATTCAGGCGTGTACCAAGAGATGTAGTTGGGGCGCTTCTTCTGCAGGTAGGATCTGGGATCGGCATGGTGTAGATAGTAATCAGTTGCAAGGTCCCAAAGCATTGGAGCACCTTGAGCGAAAATGTAGTTGCCTAGGAACAGGTTGTAGGCCTCTTGTCGTTGAGCATCAAGGAAAGAATTGTTGTAGTATCGCTTAAAGCTTTCGACCATATCGCGCGAGTGACTGCTCCACTGATTGATCTTACGGTACGTGGCCATGGTATTGACCAAGTGAGATCCTCCGTATTGAATGGCAATAGTGTCTCCATGGTCGTGCCACATGTTGGTGAAGAGATTGACGGCGTCGGTATCGTACTCGACTGTTGTTTCGTCAATGATGCCGAGAGCATGCAACTGGTAACCAAGTGCTCTTTTGCCAATAACGAATTGTGCCGCATTGGTTCGGTCAAGACAGTCGATGCAATTTGTTCGTGCAACACCGTTCTGAAGTCGCAAACCAGATTCCACATCCTGTCCGTTTTTGAAGAAGCCAGTTTTCGGGATGATATCTCCAGCAATATCTTCCAGGGTTTGAATGACGTCTTGATCACGGCTCTTTGCTGCACGGCTCATATCCCATGCCTTGTAGATAAGTTTTTTGTCCTCTGGTAGGAACTGATTCAAGTAAGACACCGCATTCGTGAACTCATGGAGAAGTTTTGATTCTCTGGGTGTCCGTTCCCGTGACTTGACAAGGTTTAAAATGTAGATTGGCGCTCCGTACCGTTCAAACAGGTTGTCAAAGTGCAATGCAGCGGCCGAATAGAATGGATCGACAAGATTCAACTCGATCGCAGGCTTGGGTGACACCCCCGTATTTTCCTGAGTCCAGTACAGAGGAATGCTTCCACGATGCTGAACATAAGAAGTATAGTTGGGGTTTGCGTGCAGCTCTGGACCAGCGGAGTGGAAGGATGTGGTGGTCTGCTCGGAGACAATTTGTTCCGTTTCGACATCGTTGGCAACAAACCCCAAGTCATTTGAGCCACGCTTGAGAAAGCGGGCACCTGCGAAAAACCGAGACCGACGGGCGATGACAGATACGTACACCACCCTCCCATAGACACTTATTTTGGACTGGTCGACATAGCCATGGATGATCGGGAGACACCATTCGTAAGGATTCTTCAAAGTATTGATCGCCGGCGTAAGAAGATGGTGATTCCAGATAAACATTGTGTTGTAGTCTCGGGAGAGGAATTGGGAAGTCCCGTCATGATGGGCCTTCCGTTCGCGGCAAATGTTATGCTGAAGAGAGCGCGTAATATCGTAAGAGTAACTGAAGTAAAACGACCTAGTCAAGTCGAGGTTGCTCAAAATCGCCCTGTATCTTTCTTCCTCTGACTGCTTTTCGGGTTTTAGCCGCGAGGACTCGGCTGGAGTCAAGGATATCAGTTCCGTTTCATCAATCTGGTAGACATTGTGGCCACCAAGCACAGCGACTTGGCTCCTCTTGGTAACTAGGAGCATATAATATGCCCCAGTAAAGCGGACAAAACCAAGCAATGCCCACGCGCTGCATTTCTGCTTCAATCCACCAGAGCTTTTATTCCCGTCATCAATCGCATCCAACAGCTGGACCATCTCCCTTTTTGTGTAGACCATATCATCTTCGATTATGCTCAACTCGCCCGACTCGGAAGTGCGATCAAGTTTAAGAATTCGAAAGCGAGTCTCTGGAAGGTTGATACCGACCATGTAGAAACGAGTGGCAGTCTCGTAGAGCGTGAACTTGTGCATCCGGTTGATCCCCTCATCCTCTGCATCCACGCCAGATCGGTGTTTCTGTGCGAAACTTGGACTCGATTCTCGCTCGAAGGAAGTCGCGACTCGAGGCTCTTCATCTTCTTCTTCGGGTGGAAAGTCAGACGAGATTGAAGGCTCCCCAGCTAGCGCATTTGTGGCTGTTTCGATTGGGGCCCGGCCCGCGTTTATCGAGCGATCAGAGGTGGGAGTGCCTGGTTCCGCCGATTCCACCTCGGTGGATTTCCTGGGCTTCGCATCATTGCTAGCAGGAGGTAAATGGTCGTCTAGAATCGAGGGATCAGACACAGGGCCCACTAGTGTCACGTCGTCGAAGCTCTCCATCGCTCTGGGCGAGGAATAAAATGCCGTAGGGGAATGAGTAGATGGCACTGACGAAGGACGACGGGAAGCTTTCCCCACAAACGTGACGTCGTTTGGTATTGGGTCCTGATTGGTTTGGTGCCTGAGGAATCAACACATGCACAACATCAAAATAAAAGTCGACGTGCCTACAGGATAGCGGTGGATTACGCTGGTTTCAAAACCCCCGCTCTCGAGATATCATACTGCATATATAACTACAAGAGATTACTGCAGGTCATTAAAGAGAAATGTCTGAGGGACTTCATTTGAATTGCTTCAGTGCCACCGTTAGCCCTTCAGAAGTGTCATCTATGATAGACAACAGTGGTCCTTCACGAGCATGGTTCGGATGCTAAACTGGGTATTCCATGAATAGGTCTAGCCCCCGATTCACCAACATCTGTGATAAAAGTTCTCATTCAAGAAGAAGGTTAAGAGTTGTGAAGGTGTTGAAGCAGAGTCGTATTCGTAATTGTCTTTGAAGCCGGTTGGTAGGTTATCTCACCATAGGAAAGGAGAAAGGAAAGAACTCTTCAACATGCATAGCCCTTGGAATAAGAAATCCGGGATAGGAAAGTGGAGAATCGCATGGCACATATTGGATGTGAGCCAGCAGATAACTACATACGGGCAATCCTAAACTTTTGACTGTCTCTTTTCAAGCGCCTTCCGTCTTGTCCGCAAAGCCTTAGTTTCTTCCTGCAGCGCCAGGCCCATCATAATTTCCTCACTCCCACCACCGACGACATGTACCCGAGCATCACGACTAACCTGTTCGATTCTAGCTCCCTTACCAGCCTTATTATACCCAGCACCGCCAAGAATCTGCTGTGCCTCGCGAACACTCTTCTCCAGCGCTCTTGTAGACATGACCTTCAGCAAGGCGGTCATACCGCCGATCTTGACATCGTCGACTGGTCGGCCCTTGGTGAGCTCCAGGACGTTAACGAGCTGCTCCATGAATGCATATGCCGGCTCAATCATCAATCCGAATTTGAAGATCTTTGCTTGGATGGCTTGTTTCTGGATCAAGGGGGATCCGAATGTCTCCCGTTGTATGGCGTAGTTGAAAGCGTCTTCGGCGCAGACGCGAGCGAGTCGCAGGGATGCACAGGCAAGTGAGAGACGCTCGGGGTTGAAGTCTGGAATGCTTCGTCAGTCGGTTCTTAACAATTGGAGGACTGGCGGACTTACTAGACATGATGAGAGGGAAACCCTTGTTCTCTTCGCCGATGAGATGATCAACTGGGACACGGACATCATCTAGCTCGATAAAGGTTGAGCCTAAGGCTGTGTTAGTGAAGGATTCAACTTGAAAGCTACTCATGATAGCCAGTCATACCGCTCGCATTGACACCCGAGTTAAACATTTTCCGGCGAGTCACTCCTGCGGCTTTCAGGGGGATGACAAGCAAGCTGATGCCCGATCGTCCGGGACCGCCAGTGCGTACTGCAGCAGTGCAATAGTCGGCCCAGATACCATTGGTGATCCATTTCTTCGCTCCGTTGACGATATAGTGGTCGCCCTCTCGCTTGGCGGTGGTCTTAATATTGGCCACGTCCGAGCCAGCTATATATTCCCACGACATTAGCACTTGGCATACGCACAAAATGTTGTTATCCTTAGATCTCACCATCTGGCTCCGTAATTCCTAAACAGAATCGAAGATCACCCTTCGCAACACCGGGAAGCCATCGCTTCTGCTGCTCCGGCGTACCGAACCTCGCAATAGGTGGACACCCAATGCTATTCCCACCGCCAAGGCCCCAGATTACACCCACGAAGCCCACACGGGTCAACTCATCCCCGACAATCAACGTGCACCAGGTATCCCACTTGTCACGGGGTACATTGCCCGGCAGCGGCAGACCAGCCGAGTGCTCCTCCGTCGTGAGAGGGTGCACGATGCCGAAGCCGAGCTCGCAATGACGTCGTCGAACCTCCTCGGGAACTTGCCCTGCAGTTTCCCACTCCTGTGCGTAGGGGGCGATCGAAGTGTCAACGTAATCGCGGACCCACGCGCGTAGGTTGTGATGCAGGTCGGTATAGTAGGGATTGCGGACGTCGAGCTGGGGGAGAAGGGGCTCGCTGTAGGGAGCTGTTGCAGGGCGGAGATTACGCGCCATGGTGAGTTTGGGAGTATGGATTTTGGGAGAAAGAGAGTTGAATGGTATTGGGATTTTCTAGAACTCGGATCTACATGAATTTGATTGATAGCTGGGGTGTAGTTGAATCATGCGGGGAAGAAGAGAGGTTGAGCTCGGCCTGTGAAAAGGACGGTCCATCCAGGCCGAGGCCCGACGCGTGTCGCGTCGATCATTCCCCATACTTTTGGTCTACATAGTACCTGCAAGTAAGCAAGTAAGAGTGCGCATAATTGAAGGAGAGAGGGGAAATGCATTGCTTTATGCTGGGGTATTATTACATGCAATCTTTATGAGTATGTCCGAAAGTGCTCTTCCAAGCCTCCCAGTCCCGGCCACCCTAAACTTGTAGGTGTTTGATACTCTTGTACACCGGGCGCAGGTGCTCTTTGACTTCTCGGAGAGTCCATCGCCGCCGGGACTGGGAATCCAACATGCCCCTGATGCAACTCATGATAGTCTCAGCGACGGTAAGACCTGTCTCGAGTTTCGTCTCAAAATGGTCGATCTTAACCGCAAAGTCACTTGGGAACGTAGTCGCTCGTCGTGTCAGATCGTTCAACACCATCTGTCGCTCCATCTTGGTATTCAACCGATAGAGAAGCTCAAACAAGATCACACCCAAAGCATACACGTCAAGTTTCTCGTCAATCTGGTAATCATCGAAATAACCTGAGGAATCTGAGGTGCACGAATTCGCAGGAGGTCGGTAAAACTCGGTCCCAACCACTCGTTGTATCTTGGGACCTTCATGATAGGGTGTCATGGCGCCGCTCTCGACGGAAGCCTCATTGAAATGCGAGATATCTGCAACCAGACCAAAGTCGCCGATACGAGGTCGACAGAAATGGGTCGGTGAGGTCGGCGAGGAAGGTTTAGCATTGCAGGAAGCGCAGATGTCCAGAGTAGTGCTTTCTGGTGCGCACAGGAAGATATTCGCTGGCTTTAGATCACGGTGAACGATTCCCTTGGAGTGCAAGTACTCGACACCCGCAATGATATCCAACATCAATCTCAGCGACGGCATCAAATGGAAACAATGTCGGCGGGAGGGAGAGCCGTTGTTGGTGTTGGTGTTGGATTTATCGACTGATGATTGTGGATTTAGGTAGGAGCCGAGGGAGATTGGGTGAAGAGACATTTGGATGTGAAGAATGACAGCCGGTGCTTGTTGACCGAATCGATGCTGCCGCTGAACTTGAAATTTCGACTGATCCTGGCTCAATCCATCGGTGAAGATGTCATCCGTCTCTCCATATGTGGAGGTCTGACCATACGAGGGATTATCGAAATTTCGAGGAATAGATTCGATGTCTTCGTCATCGTCAACTCCTGTTCCAGAGCTCTTCTTAGAACGACGAGAAGACGACGTGGCATGGCTATCCCAGCGAGAGATACGGGTTGAAAAGCCATGTTCATCGGGTAAAGAACTACTAGCATGCGACTCCACTGCTGAGCTCTCAGAATGCTCGAAGACAATGCCCATGCTAGGCTCATTGATTGAAGCCTGACTGGATATGTCAATATGTGGAGATTCATATTTGGTGTGCGCTTGTGGCTCGAAGGGGCCACGACCCGAGACATGCGCCTGTTCGACCCATGCACCGTAATACCGAACAATATTGGTGTGCTCAAGTCGAGCAAGAGTCCGTATTTCCTTCATTATGGTTTCCAATTGGTTCTGGCCGCCATACTGCAGCTGATCAAGGCGCCTCTGGCTGAGAGGGATTTTCTTGACAGCATAATCTTGCCCATCAATATGATTAGTGACATGGTATACCTCCCCAAAGGATCCACGGCCGAGAATTTTGAGCTCGGTGAACTCGACTGAGTAGCGCGACATATTTTTGTACGGTGGCATGGCCGGTCCATTGAATAGAGGCATACTCACGGGCGAGCTTCCAAATAACGGTCTCGATGGCGCAGGCAGGTTGGGTGCGCCGATTGGAATACCTTCAAGGACATCGAAATTGCTGGTCGAAGGCATATCCTTGCGAAAGGGTGCTTCCTCCCCGGGCGCTTCCCAGAAACGGCCATTGCCATCTGTCACACTGAGTCCTTGCTGAGCCCAGAAAGTCTTCGACACCAAAGCAAGCTCCTCGCTACCTTCAATCGGCGATGGTGGCTGGGTTTCGTTCAAATTCAAGTCCTCCAGAGCGGAGAGTCCCAGCAAATCCAGGTTGTCACGATAGGTCTGTCTTGTTCCATCCAACTCTTCCTTCTCAATGCCATCTGCGAGAACGCCATGTGATGCGAGGAATTGGGATTTGTACTTGTACAGCTTCTTCCCAAGATATTGTGCCTCTGGGCAGTGCCGAGTGAACCGTTTGGTAGAGCCCTTCTGCGCATTGAGGATGTCTGCCGCTCGACTTTGGCAATAGAATTCCAATAACGCGGCAGTCATGAAATTTGCATGGCGCTGCACATTCGAGCCCAGGGCATCCTGTGACAAGGAAGACAAATCATCTCGCGAGATTGAGGAGTCTATTTCGCTGCCTGAGTCCAAGCTGCTTGAAAGGTTCGCGGTTGCCTTGCCCTTATTCGTGCTCCAGCTCTCGGCGGCACCTTCGCCATTGGTATTGGGGGTTTTATGGCCACTAGACTCACCCTCATCCGAGTCGGTATCTGGATCGGATGATGAAATATCTGCCGCAGATCTGAACATTGACATGCTGGTGGTGGTCGTTGAGGAGCAGGCGGTATCAAGAACGCAAGAGATGGCTACGCAAAAGGAGACCAAACTGGCTCCATTGAGGTCCGAGATGGGCAATCGTGATCAGATGTGCCCACAAGGTTAACTATGACCAACAGAAGGGCAGTCGCGAGGTTTGTTGGTACTGCTCCTGGTGAGGCGTGGGCGGTATAAATATGGTGGGGTGGGCCAGAACACTCAGGTTGTCGTACCAGCCTGGTTGAGCAGTGGCGTGAAGTATAGCGTCGGAATCAAAAAAGATGCCCAGATCGCGAGGTGTTGTCTCAAGATGACACGCTGGATTTTACTCAACACAGGCCAAACATAAACAAGACCTGAGCGAACAATCCTAATGATTTGAGTCAGGCTTCCATTGGATTCTAAATGTCTCTTGTAGGGCGCGTCATGCGGGCGGTGTAGAAGTCACTATTCGGGGAGTGACAATGTCAGGTCCACTGATACATCGACTGATCTGAACCCGGGGATCAACGATGAACAAAGATTGTTCTCTGATGACAATCGAATTGTATGTTGAGCTAAGGGTGAGATGGCTTACAAAGTGGCCAAACGGGAAGACTGATTCCGGTCATTTTCTGCCGGCGGACTGCGGCGCGGGATAGAGCCACCAGGACAGTTACTTTGTGGATAAGCCAAGGTGACCGAATGAGGAAAGCCATGGTAGGAAAGTGGCCATCAGAGAAGAGTGAGAGAAAAGACGTATATTTCAAGAATATCTAACTACTTAGTGGTAAACTCGTGCTATGGCTACGTGGCTATCTTCCTCATTTGGTGGCATGAACTGTTTGAGTTGGGTCCTCTTATCTTATCGGCATGTGACTTGACTGCTCACGCGTAAAGAGCGTCACGTCCAGGGCGCGACTGCGACACGACTTCCGGACTTTCGGAGTGTTGCTCACCCAACCCATTCTGCTCAAGTCCCCCACACACCTGGTTTGAATAGGGCCTCTGAAGGTATTCGGCAGCACATCGAATGCATTAGCACCATGCCTGAAGCCATTCCGCCCCATAAACGGGCTTTGACCGACACAACCAACAATATTCGTGGCGATGCCGTCTCCCCCGCGGCGCTGAAGAAGCGCAAGCTCGATGTTAAACTCTCCTCACAGTTGAAACCCCCGCACAGAATGCCCAGCGGAAAGGATTTGGTTCGACTCAACCGCAGAAGAGTCAGTTTGAGGAGGAAGTTCTTGAGAAATTGACGCAGGACATCGGAGATTTGAAAGGCAACAATGCGGAGAAGGACCAACAATGGGAGCGACCCCCTTTGGGCGATTTCGACCCAACCAAGGAGAATATCTGTTTTCAACAGATTGATGCTGAAGAGGGTCGATTTGGAGCCGACAAAATGGCAGTTCGCCTCTTTGGTGTCACCGAGGTAAAGCCTGCCTTGCCTGGGTCATGATGCCCCAGAAGCAAAGATATCTGACAAACTTTCATTAGCTCGGTCAATCAGTCATGTTGCATGTTACTGGCTTCCAGCACTACCTCTATATCGCTGCGCCGGTTGGCTTCACAAAGGAGGACTGCGGCCCTTACCGAGCCTTCCTCGAAACCAAACTCGCGCAAATGGTCCCAGTCATCCAATCCGTGGAGGTAACCCTACGGGAAAACCTGTATGGATTCCAGGGAAACCAAAAGAGCTGGTATCTCAAGATTACCGTGACCGACCCTAAGTTTATTGCCAGGCTGCGAAGTGCGCTTGAAACAGGCAGTGGCTCAATGAACTACAAAGGTCTGTGGAGCAACTCCGATTCGGGGATCCTCACATTCGACAGCATTCAATATCTTCTGCGATTCATGATTGATACTGGTCTACACGGCATGTCGTGGGTCGAAGCCAAGGCAGGAAAATTCCGCCTTTTGTCAGACCACGAAAGGCAATCGAATTGTCAAGTTGAGGCCATCATGGACTATCGCGACATGATTGCGCATGCTCCTAACGGAGAATGGGCCAAGATGGCTCCACTTCGTATCCTTTCCTTCGATATCGAGTGCGCTGGCCGTCAAGGCATCTTCCCAGAACCCAACGTCGATCCAGTTATCCAAATTGCCAACGTCGTCACTCGGTACGGAGAGTCCAAACCTTTCATTCGAAATGTATTTTGCCTCGATACTTGCAGCCTCATCGTCAATACACAAATTCTGGAGTTTGAGAAGGAGGAAAGAATGTTGATGGCATGGCGTGACTTTCTGGAAAAGGTCGACCCCGATGTCATTATCGGGTACAACATCGCCAACTTCGATTTCCCTTACTTGCTGGATCGTGCCAAACATCTGAAGTGCACCCAGTTCCCATACTGGACTAGAGTGAGGAACTGCAGGACAGAGGCCAAGGAGGCCAGTTTCTCGAGCAAGCAGATGGGCAACCGAGAGACCAAAGCGACCAACACGAACGGCAGAATTCAACTCGACTTGCTCCAGCTGGTACAACGAGATCATCAATTGCGAAGCTACACCCTCAATTCCGTATCATACGAATTCCTGGGAGAGCAGAAGGAAGATGTTCACCACACCATGATCACAGAACTGTTCAACGGCACGCCCGATTCTCGACGTCGATTAGCGGTATACTGTTTGAAAGACGCCTACCTACCGCAACGGCTGATGGACAAGTTGATGTGTCTGGTCAACTACACGGAAATGGCAAGAGTCACGGGTGTTCCCTTCAATTACCTTCTTTCTCGGGGTCAGCAAGTCAAGTTCATCAGTCAGCTGTTCCGAAAGGCTCTCGAGCAGCAGCTTGTCATTCCCAATTCCAAGTCGCAGGATGAACAGGATTATGAAGGTGCCACTGTCATTGAACCGAAACGTGGTTACTATGGCGTGCCAATCGCCACTCTCGATTTTGCATCGCTATATCCATCGATTATTCAAGCGCACAACTTGTGCTACACAACCTTGCTCAACAAGAACAGCGTTGAGAAACTTGGTCTCAAAAAGGACGAAGACTACATTGTGACGCCAAATGGAGACATGTTCTGCACCGCGAAAGTTCGCAAAGGTCTCTTGTCGCAAATTCTCGAGGAATTGTTGGGTGCAAGAAAACGTGCGAAGAAAGAGTTGGCGAGCGAGACCGATCCATTCAAGAAAGCCGTCTTGAACGGTCGTCAACTTGCTCTGAAAATCAGTGCCAACAGTGTGTACGGCCTGACTGGTGCCACGGTCGGCAAGCTGCCTTGTCTTCCGATTGCCAGTAGTACTACCAGTTATGGTCGTCAGATGATTGAGAAGACCAAGGCGGAAGTCGAAGCGCGCTATACTATCGCCAACGGGTACTCTCACGATGCCCAGGTCATCTACGGTGATACCGATTCAGTCATGGTCAAGTTCGGTGTCACCGAATTGGAAGATGCGATGAAGCTAGGCGAGGAAGCTGCGGACTATGTTTCTTCAAAATTCATCAAGCCCATCAAGCTCGAATTCGAGAAGGTGTACTTTCCCTACCTGCTCATCAACAAGAAGCGTTACGCCGGTCTTTACTGGACCAACACTAAAAAGCATGACAAAATGGACACCAAGGGTATTGAAACGGTTCGACGTGATAACTGCCTGCTGGTCCAAAATGTCATCGAGACGGTTTTGAACAAGATTCTTATCGACCGAGATATCGATGGTGCGCAAGAGTAAGCCAAATGTTCTGAGAATTGATCCGAAGATGGATGCTAACTGTGGATGCAGCTATGTGAAATCGACCATCTCAGACCTCTTGCAGAACAAAGTGGATATGTCCAAGCTAGTGATCACGAAGGCCTTGTCGCAGAAGGAATACGCGGCTAAGCAGGCTCACGTCGAGCTTGCCAAGCGCATGACGAAGCGTGATGCCGGATCCGCCCCTGCTCTGGGAGACCGTGTGGCCTACGTGATGATCAAGGGTGCGGCTAATTCCAAGGGCTACGAGCGGGCCGAAGATCCTATCTTCGTCTTGGAGAACAATATTCCCATTGATACCAAGTATTACTTGGACAACCAGCTTGCCAATCCCCTGGGCCGTATCTTCGAGCCCATCCTGGGTGAGAAGAAGGCCAACCAGCTGTTGACTGGCGAGCACACACGATCCATCTCTGTTGCTGCCCCCAGCTTGGGTGGACTCATGAAGTTCACTAAGCGCACTCAGACCTGCATGGGCTGCAAGAAGCCACTCTCGGGCAAAGAGGAAATGGCCGGTGCGGTGTGCGAGAATTGCCGCCCTCGCATTGGCGAGCTGTACACCAAGTCCCTTACCAAGGTTTCGGACCTGGAAGTTCGCTTTGGACGTCTGTGGACGCAGTGCCAGCGATGCCAGGGCAGTCTTCACTGCGAAGTCATTTGCTCGTCACGCGATTGTCCCATCTTCTACATGCGCATGAAGGCGAAGAAAGACGTGGAGGATTCTCAGAAAGAGCTGGCTCGATTTGACTTCGATGCTGGTGCCTGGTGATGCTACAAATGTAATGGATACTGTATGATTTCACTTATGGAGAAGATGAAGCTTCGTGGTGCAGGGCGGGTCTTGGGCGTATTTCATTGATGGCGTTGGGGAATACCTTGTACACAGTTTTAATGCAGCAGAAGAGTTTCTCAAACCAAATTCATCAAGGCTCCTAGAAAATGACAGTCATCCAACAAGGTTCAAATTGAGATCGCTGCCTAGCTCCACTGTAGCCTTCAAGTTTCTGGGGAAGGCAGCCCATCCCCTTTTTGGTCGTCCCATCGCATCGCTCCTGCAGGGCGCGAGTCTTGGCGCGGAGCAGCTCCATCCTCTCCGCCGATCCCCTGCGAGCTTTCTTTTCCCCTCAACTTTCGGACGACCTTTGCACAACAGTTCCCTCGATCTCCAGTCAAACACGAGCCCAGTCATGAACGGCGCTGAATGCATGTTCGGACACGGGCAGACGCAAGCTCCCTTTGGCTTCCAAGCCAATGGCGCACCAGTCCCATGGGCGGAGGTATGTCGTCATCCCAATCTTTCTCTCGGCGGCACAAACCAAGCAGTGCAACAATGGACAAGAGACTTGCGACTGCCCTTTGTCTTCGTCCTTTCTTCCTCCTATTGATTCGTCCGTCCCCGCTTATATATTACCTCCTGTAACAGATTTTTTCTCGGCACGAGGCCATACTCAACTCGCACCTTGAGATGCTCAGTGCAGTGAAGGGTCAAATCGCGCCAGACAGCGAAATGTTCCGGACAGTGTCCTCCATGGTGACCAAGACGATCCAAGCGATGAATCAGTCTAAAGTTGCTCGAAAGCAAATGGTATGTGAACGTGGCCGGGTTACTCATCTGGATTATGTCACTGACGGATTCGTCTGCTCTAGCCCAACCGTATGCTCTGCCCCAGTCCCCTTGGATCTTGAGCATTTCCCCTCAAACTGTCGTTTACACCATGGCTAACAAGTTATTGCCACAGGAAAATCATCTGAAAACGTATTCAATACTCCCCGCTCCTCATCCTCCGCACCCAAGATGAATGCACAACCCGCCGCCACCCCGCAATCAACGGATACAGAGACTAGCAGCCGTAAGAAGAGATCCAGAACGGAGAAAGTGGACACGGCTATGCAGTATCAACCTCCAACGCCAGAAGATGATCCCCGAGCTCCCAAACGGCGGCGTGATCTGGCCGAAGAAGATGCTCGAAGTACACACTATGCCTCGTCCGGTTCCCAGGAAACAGAAGACATATCCGCAGAAGTTCAGAGACGCCTTAAAATCAGGGAAGAGAGGCGGCGCAAGAGAGAAAATTCCAAACCAGAGAAGCGCAAGCGCGAGAGTCTCATATCGAATGACAACGAATCGCCTGCTGGACCGTATCACAGGAAGAAGCGTGCACGGCGGATGAGCTCCGATCTGAAGAGGCATGGAGGACCACTGGTAGACAAGGAGACAGACGGGAGCACAAAACGAGTGAAGAAATCACACAATGGAGGCTAACCTTCCGACCGCAGGAAGGGTGGTGGTTCTTGTCTTGGATGGTCGGTCGAGTCAATCCACAGGTTCTAGCTTGTCACGTCCATCCTTACTTCTATTGTTCCTGACAGAAACAACTTTGTCGTTTTGGAGAGCGAGAGGAGGAGGCTAAAATCAATGACGGAGCTGATAGGCCGCTATTGTATTTCTACCCCTGACTGGCCTTTGTCAAAGGATGGGTTTTGTCAGAAAGCTATTGTCTAGTCTATTATTACTATCAACATTTCTTTCAAGACATCTTATGACATGCGTCGCCTTACAATTAGAACAAACACTTGAAACTCCCAGAACTTCTTTTACGTTGATCCGCCCCGGCGTGGTGAGGTGAATATTTAATGTCCAGCTCTTCCTGCTCTCCCAGTCTGGGGTATTACTTCAAGAACACATCCAACTAGCATCAACCAGACACCTTCGCTAGATCTCCCAAAGCAATCTTCGCTGACTTGTTCGAGTATCCATCCCGGCGGCCGTCATTTCTTCCGCTGCCCTTTTCGGAAACTATCTTTCCCAAACAAGCCAAAGGGAAACCCTCTGTGGATTAGTACTTCCAACAATCCAAAGCCCGTTTCGCCTTTTTGGGACTAGAAGAGGCTGAAAATAAAAGCGGACGACGAAGATTTCCCCGTACAGCGTCCGGTCTAGGATCATCGAACTAGCCCTAATTCCTCTCCCCAGCACTCTATATCCACGGATCTGTATGTCAAAATAGGCATTCTTCTTCCAAAAGAATCAGTTGCCATACCAAATTCGAATTCTACTAATCCTGCATTTCCAATCGGGGATAGTAGACTTCTACAGGACTCTGGTCAAAACGTCTTTCGCCCCCGTCTGTCCCTGGACTCTTCTTTCTTCTCTCCATCTCTCCTCCTTTACTCGAGATCAATCACTCCCATTCCGCCAAACTTCGTGAATCACGCCTGTTCTATACTGGCATCCAACACAGAAGAGGCCACCTCAGTCCTCCTCCTCGGGGTATCATATCAAGTGCGTCCGGGTCACTAGGTCGAATCTAAGTGGTCGGACTTCGGGGCTTCAACTACTGAAACTTGAGGGATTTCATTGCGTGCAAAAATTGTTCCAAAAATCATTTAGAAAACTGTTAAATCGTTCAAATCTTTTTAGTCACATCCCAAAAACAGCAAAGCGGGTAAAGACCCTGAAGTGGAAATCCGGCTCTTGGGAGGAGACAATAGGACTCCTCTTGTGTGATCTACTCTGGGGTTGAGGCTGGGGCTGAATCGCCCCCCAATTTACAAAGATGGCTGTCCGACGTCCAACCGGCCCGTCTTTTGGTGGAGGCAGAATGCGTCCTGCAGATAATCAACAAGCCGGGTCTCTTCGACCAACCACTAACGGCTCAGGACGAAGAAACAATGGATGGAATGGACACGGCAAGTCGAACTTACGGCACTACAATCAAGACAACCGCTCTCATAACTTCATTCATCATCAACCTGTCCACCACTTTGGCGAGAAACCACGAGTAAGCAATCCTTTGTGATGATTGAAATTGAATGATACTGATGATACTGACGATACTGACAACAACTTGCAGATCCAGCCACAAAAATGCAAATACTTCCGCCAGGCCAAGTCCCACCGTTATCCCAATCAACAGTTCCAAACCTATCAAGGTGGTGACTTCAATGCTCCCAAGCATGTCCAACATTTCCAAAACAACGCCGGTAGCGAGAACCCAGTAAGTGTTCCAATCGTCTCCTTGACTCTGTTTAAGCGCGGACTAACAACATCAATAGGTTCAACTCCAGACTGGATTCCAAGACCATCTGCGCGCACCTGCTCCACGCGGTCCCAAGAACCGCAACAACAAATGGCGCAATCGCCGAAATCAAGTAAGTCCCAACTGGAGAAACAATTTCATCTATCAAGCACTCACTGATATCTCCCAACAGGTCGCTCTCTACTCTGCTGTTCATGACATCGAAATGTTCGATGCTTCAAATATCGACACGGACATTGAAATGCCCGACGCTCCTCCACTGGAGTCTTACAATGTCGACAATTGGATCAACGAGCCTGTAAGTCAAGTCAATTTCATGAAATCTAAAACTGCCAACACTTATTCTAATAATGATTTCAATCAGACGCTCCTCGTCGCTGATGGCCTCGCTTCTGCGAATGCAATGCTCTCTCGAATTGAATACTTCGTCCGCACTGGCACCATGCCCGCTGACAATTTCACCCTCAGCGGTTGAATAATTTGTCTCAGCAATGATCAGTAATTTTTAAATTCGCCACAACAAATTTGATATTGAAGTCCTGGCCAAGGTTTTTACCTCGACGTGCCTTATCCCAAGAGCCGCGAGGAGATTTCCCTTGAGCCCCGTGGCACCAAATCAACCACCTCGACACAAGTCACAAGTCCACGGCCTAAATGGGAGGGCTATTTACATATCCACGCTTGGGTTGGAGATTTGCTACTATGTACCTCGTGCTGTTCATGTCTGGAGACAACCAAAGGGGAGTCATGGCTCTGGAGGTTGTTCCTCGGACTGAGCGGTACTTGGATTTTTCTCAAATTCCTGACAATCTCGTTACTTTCAGATTTATTTCTTCCAATACTTGCACATTATTGTATATCAGGATATTTGTTCGATGAGCATATTGATACTTGGGCTTACTTCACAATGGACAAAGACATTTCTCTTTTACTCAGACTCTCTTCACAGTTCTGACCATAGTAAAAATTCTAGCATTTTGACTTGTATTTTGGCCGTTTAGTCTAGAAGAAGTAATGTAGATTAGAATCACGAGAAAGCTATAGACCCTATTCGTGAACATGCTTGCTCGTCGATGCCTATGAATTTATCGGTGATTGAAGTATTATATATTCGATGTACCGAATTCCTGGTGAAAACAAGACCAAGAGACTCCAGAGGGGAGGATCACCATTCCATGAGTCTAGATAAAGAACCAAACGCCCATTCCCAATGCTGAATCGAAGGAGATATTGGTACAGAGATAAGTGCCGACAGATTGTAGGTATGTGCAGCGACATGAATGAAAGTCGCAGAGTCGAGGTCGAAAACGGCGGGAGCATTAAGTATATCGAGGATCGACCATCGAGTATCGAGGGGATGCAAGCCTGCAACAGAGAGAGGCTTTACTCGTCCTCGTCTTCCTCCACCTTCTTCCCCCAGTTCCAAACCTCCCAAACATGCTCATAAATCAAATCTCCATATCCCTTCCCTTCCTCCAATGCTTCCTTCTCCTTCCTCAACCGCTTCTCCATCCACCCCTCCTCCTCCCCACCCATCCACACCCTCTGCGCAACCCCCTTCTCTTGCATCTGCCGCGCCTTCAACCGCTCCAACTCATCACTGACAGAGCTGGCCTTTGCCTTGGACTCAGCCTCCGCCTCCCGAATCTGTGCATCCCGCGCCGCCCGTAGTCGGGCCTGGATTTCCTCCGCGCGCTCGCTGGGCAATTCCCGCATGATGCTGGGTGGACGGGATATCCGCGCTTCGATGCGCTCAACGATACTGCGACCTGTCCGCTCGCGGGTAATGTGATTTGCTGAGACGGCAAATGCACTGGCGAGGAGGACTGTGAGGTGATCGAATTTGCGGGGTGGGAGGGCGATTAGTACTGGCGAGGCAACGAGGAAGGTTATTGCCGCGTAGTTTTTGAAGCGCTCGTAGTCTGCTTCGCGGGACACTTCAGGATTCGGTGGTTGTTGTGGATTAGGAGTTGCCATGTTGAGCGATTGTGAGGTATGCAAGACTTTGTCGAGGCTATACTGGCTGTTTCAACTGGATATCTGATTGTAACGATTCATTCAATCTTGGATGCGTTCATTTCGCCGAAAATTTACGGGGGACAGTTCGTGCCAAGTATGCAGGTCATGTGACTAGGCCACTATGCTTTTTGGAGTAATAAGTTTACCGTTGAAAGCATTATTCATCATTGTATTTCAATCATGATTTGGTTCAGCCATGTTCTTATTTCCTTTGTTTTCTTTTGAAGGACAAAGAGGACCCTCGGTCTTGCCTTGGGTCTAGACTTAATTCCCCAAATCCCCACCACCAAAGCCTTCAGGTGTCAGCCACATTTTCAGAGCGGTGTGGTACGGCCAGGACGACAGTGTCAACCCATTGTCTGAAAGATAGTATCCAAACCTGCTTGGTTGGTTGGTTGGAGATGAAGAAATGAGCTCCGCTAACTACCGAATAGGACAAGTGCCAATGTCTATAAACACCACAAATAATGTAAATAGGAAATCTTCCATAAATCCCGCGACAATAATATTACCAGCGGGAGAATAGAAAAAGGCAAAGGATGCGGTAATGACATTCGGGTCCTTCTCGAACTCCTGCGTCCCCTCGGGATAACTCTTGGTCGTGCTAACTCTGCCCTCAAAATCTGTTGTCTCCATTCCGACAACACCGTCCTCGTACACCTGCAACCCCATAACATCGCAAAGGCCGATGTCTTGTAGAATCGCCCCTAACTCATTCACAAAATCCATCGGTGGCTCTGGAAAACCTTGCCCCCGTTTGTATTCATACGGGTACAACTTCCCCTGGTGGAATAGCCAACTGCAAGGCTTGATATTAGTGAGGTCGTTCGAGGCAATGGCGCGTCCATCACGCTCCATGTTCCGCTCGGCAGGGCTGAGGTTGAAGTGCCTGTGGATGAGGCAAACATGAATTCCTTCTCGACATTGTGCTTAAGACAATCTCGGATGACAGTGTTGATATGGTGCATGCCGTTTGCGGATTCGAACTTTTCGTTTACAGCATCAATAGACTGCGCTGTGGCATTGTGGTAAACGTCATGATCGTAGGAAGCTGGCGTTATGTTGCCATTGCGATGGTTAATGTGAGAAGAAGACACAGAAAAGATGCTGGTCACCTAGTAGGCTCTGCCTTTTCACTTCTTATCTGTTAGCGCCTTCGGGTCTCGGTCTTTCTACCCCGCCTGTTCTGCAACTGAAAAATGGGCCCCGTTGCACAGACACTGTTCGTAACTGTTGCTAAATCAGAGTGGGTCTAGGTTCGCTTCCAGTGTATATAGCGTAGATATTAGCCAACAGAATCGGGGGCTGAGCTCAAGGAACGGAAACCGTCCTGAATATAACCATAATCCCTGAAGACCCAGCCAGCCATCCTACGATCGACCAGTCTCTCCAAAGAAACATCTTTCCAATTTGAAACCGTTCAAATGGAGCCTACCAAGTATGCATGCTCCATCCTCTCTTTATTGTCGAGTGCGATCCATGTATGTATCACATTTTAAACAAATCTTGTTGACAGGACCGCCCTCTCTCCTTCGACGCCCATGGGACCCGGTGTGAAGGCAGTTTCGTTCTGTCCAGGTAAATTCAGCTGCCCGTTTGCGGCTCCCGCAGCGCAGGTGAATGAGCAACGCTAGAATGACGAAGGGATAATGGACTAGAAAGCAGATTGGACTGGATTGGATCGGGGCTGGTTCTGTGATTTTACTGCCCATCAATACTGCAAGAGCATCATGGAAGCCGAATAGCTCTTGGGCCAGTTAGCTGCGGAGCTCTGACGGCGTTTTGTAGCTAGCCTGATTTGGATTAGATCCCACGTTGCGGGTCCAAGACACGTCACCGTATCCTGCAACGAATTACTAGTTACTTTGTTCTGAACTCCATAAACTGATTTTTGAAAATCTGTTGGGATTATTAGCGCCATTCAGCATTAGGCATGGTAGTACCACACGAATAGCACATAACTTCTCGAGAAGATTTCCGGATTTCTGTCTATAGTAGTGAGTAAATGATGAGCGAATTTGTGCCGGACAGATGTTAGATAGAAACACAGTAGAAGATTCACGGCAAACTTTATACTCCAAGAAGAGAATTGCAATCACCTGGTCGAGTATGCTAGGAACTATTCTAGATTGAAGTGGCTCTTTGTTCTCCTCGTAGATCCATGATTCATCCTAGGAATCCGCGCATATTGTTCAACGGTGCCATCTAGCAATCGTAGAGCTAAGATCTCCTAATATGAGGCGGTCTAGCCCCGACTTCTCTGTTGTGTTAATCTGCATCACGTGCATTTCCTAATATCTTGGTACCCCCCACTTTAACCAAGAACTTGCTTAAGTCTACCATAGCTTAAGGAACATATCTACTATCCGTCCCTTCCAGCTTCTCACCTTCTGCGTCCCATCGCGAGAACGCTGTGGATAGGCTGCCTAAGGCACTGATACAGGTGGACCAGCGACGAGGGAGCGAGGGAGGGATCGGAAGGTTTCACTGCATTCCCACTGTAATCAATAACCATTTCCACAGCCCAGTTAGGATATTAGGCACATATGATTCGATGATTCAGACGAGTTTCAGGGGGCTTTTGATTGGATTACAGTACAGTAATCTTCTCACGTCATACGCATGACTGTTGTACGGTCGATAGAACGTTCAAAGCTCATATGAATCTATCCAACCCTTTGCCATTTCCTCGGTTCATACTCGAGCTCCCCGTCCAGAATCAGATACGCCCCTTGCGTATATCATGCGCGTGGAGTGATCTCATCTACCTGCCGATCACCGTCGGAACAACGTGGCGAAGCTTTAACCGTTCAGTGGAGGTCATCCTGTACCAGCCACTGATGTACTGGACCGGTCGGTCGGATCGGTTCGTATCCTATCATAAGAAATCCCTCGTCCAGGGATACCGCCAGAGTCTGTCCTACTAAGCTTTTTTTCTGCAAGATTACGGTCATTATTACGACGCCAGGTAGACGAAGTGGATCCTGGATTTACGTCCTGTGCGCCAGCCACAATAGGAAGATTCTAGGGAGTTAAAGATAGATATTACAGTACGTACTTTGTGATTAGACCAGTGGTCTCAAAAAAGCAACAAAATACCCTGCCAGTCTAGTAGTATGAAACCGTAATCCTGTGCGATACGGCGCATCCTTATCCCCCCTGTCGACCCATATAAAACCACCCCATACCCCCTCGCCCTCCTTCCTTGACCTCCAGGCCCCGATCTACTCATCCCTAATAGGCTGCTCATTTTCCTTCACAAACCAACTCAACCAACGCCCAGCTTCGCTGACCTTCAAAAATGTTCGGCAACGGTCTCTTCAACTGGTTCTCCTCCTCCAAGCAGGAGCCCACCAACGGCGCTACATGGGACGCGACCACCGCCTCCGTCCACAACCAGCAGCCCACCAGCCCCGAGGCGCCCTCCCCCGAGCGTGTCGTCACTGAGCAGCCCGTATGTAGCTTCAATATCTCACACTCAGATCTCCTTCATCCAGGCTGGCTCTCCATTTGCTAACACATTACTTTGCGACTCTAGAACTCTCAGGAGAACATGAAGCTGCGCGGTGGTGGTGCCGGCGACGTCTGCTGCGGCGTGTAAGTGTTCCCCTTGCTCAGGTTCCTCATTTCATGCGGCCCGGCCCG
Organism: Penicillium daleae; assembly: GCF_028827525.1. Classification (NCBI taxonomy): domain Eukaryota; kingdom Fungi; phylum Ascomycota; class Eurotiomycetes; order Eurotiales; family Aspergillaceae; genus Penicillium; species Penicillium daleae. The sequence continues at coordinate 1,336,267 of NW_026623153.1, forward strand.
GTGCACCAGAGAATGCAGGATGCTTCCTTCTGCAGGCGCTTGCTACTTCCGTATATTTTTGAAGCCTACTGACGCGTTCTAGCTGCGCCGGTCTGCTCTGCTTCGAATGCTGCGAGGACTGCTGCTAAACGATGACCCAACACCCATAATCTCGGCTCAAGGTCGTGATCCCTGTGAATCGAAACGTTGAACGAATGGGCATACCCGATTCCCGCGCATTTGATGACCCATCAACTTAATAATCTCCTCGATGTCGCGAGCGATGGCTACGAAAACCATGAGGGCTGTGCACTTTTTTGTGCGGGAACTGGTTGTGCTCATTCTATTCCGTTCGGTCAACTTCAGTATTTTCCCAAAGATACCGCTTGCGATTTGAGATGCCCCATTAATGTGATGATTGTGATTCTTAACTTTTGGGTTTTTTTCTGGTTTTATTGCGCCTTTTGACTCTCTTGCACAGAAACCGTGTCTGCCTGGTGCCTGCAATTGGAGTCAGGGCTATTTTGAGAATATCCTTTAGCCGAGCAATCCCATTGAATTTTCTTACTACCGTATCTAAGATTTCGCCTTTTCCTTGGAATATGAGAAATATTTTGAAGGTACTCATTGGATACTTTCCTTGCTGGTTTTGCAAAAAATTGGGAATGCGGAGCAGAGACTCAGAAATCAAGTTAGGTTGTAGCAAGACTAGGAGAGCCTATTCATTTCTTAGGCATATTGTAGGAAGGAGCAGCATCATAACTTGACGATTCCAGTCCATGCTTGCACCAAACCGCATTTCATTGCAGTCCCTAGAAACGAGAGAAGGGCAACCTGCAATCGTCAGTAGAGGTACCTCGGCTTCCACATACAATGTTAAGAGTTGAATACTCACCACTTTCCGCGCAGGGTAATAACAGCCCAATTATTCCCATCCGCATCAGTCTCCTTCTCCACCTTGGTCGAGAAAGATATAGCACTCATAATGCCATCCCCAAACTTCTCATTCAGCACCGCCTTGTACGCATACCCATAGTTCTGCACAATCTCATACAACCGATAGATCAGTGGCTCCTTGGGTGGCATCTCGACCGACTTGCCACGATCGGGGAAGCCACTGAGCTGCCCTTCCAAGTGAGCATGGTCGATGCTCAGCAGTTCGGATAGTTTCTGGATATCCTCCGGGGAAGCTTTAGCTTGGCCGTAGAAGATAGCGGCCACGGCTACTTCATTGCGGCCGATGTGCTGGGCAATCTGCTCGAAGCTGAGCTTTTTATTGGCTTTTGCTGTGAAAAGGGTAGCTGAAGAGGAGGGGAGATTGGGGTGTTGGGAGGTCTGGAATGTTTATTAGTATAGAAGTTGGTGATGTTGATAGTAACCTTAGGGCTGGCATACGTCGAGAGTGGCGAGAGACATGATGGTTGGTTGTTTGAGAGATCAGGAATAGTTCAAAATTGGAATGAAGTCAGAGAATATATGAAAAGTGGCGAAATGAGGGGGATCATTGTTTGACCCTGTTATCAATGATGATCGGGGTATGATGGTTGTCACTGACATGCGGGGCAGATAAGGACTTTTGATGCTGCGATGACGTGTGTGGGGAATTCTCCGCGGAGGACAGAGGACTCTCTCAGAAGGGTTCTTATCAACAGTAAAGGATGTAGGACATTATTCTATCGCGATCAAAAAAATAGTAAACTTAAATCTCGGATCTGATCTGAATAATACTTGGTCCCATAGAAGCCCGAGAGATAGAAACGCGATGATGAATCTCTATGAGGTTACCAAGGTCCCCCCCCCCCCCCCCCCCCGCGCCGGACGGTACGAAATCATCGAAGACATGGAAGATGTATACTGTGATTCCCTCCCATCAGAAAGATCACCTTCTTGTTTTCTCTTTCCAAACGACCAGCTATACAACAACAGTTGTTGATTGTGGGTATATGTTAGAGTCGTGGCTGGTCGAAACGTTACGTGTGCTACTCTCAGCCATGTCAGAACATAGCATTATTCTGACCTAATAATGTTATGTTCTGAGAGATTGGGTCTTTTGGCCTGTTTGGCTACCGGGTCTGGGCTCATGTCGTAAGTAATAGTACCACCCTAAGTTACTTCAAGGTGCTTATATAACGCTCGCCTCGGCTGGTTAAACAAACACGACTCGTAGGGCTGAGAAGCGGACGCAAATACACACTGGCTAGAAGGATAGCATGAAGGTCGCATGACGTGCTCTACAAAGGACTTAGGCATTATCTAGGATGCATGAAGCCTTCGCGATGATCTGCCGAATATACCTTTTTCTTTGAGTTTCATCTACTGGCAGGACCTATTTTCGTTCTCGGCCGTACTGATCCGTTAGGCGATCCGCGGCCACGTTGCATCCCACGGTCCGTGGTCCATGGCCCACGGCCCCACTCTGCACGAGCAACGGAAGTCCCAAGGACAAAGACGAAGAAATACAGTAAACAGCCCATCACAACCTCCTAGACACAGACAATCCCTCAGTTGGTGTCTATCATACACTACACTTTTCAAGCCTTGTACCTGTCAGCTAGGTCAGCTCAGCTCAGCTCAGCCCAACTCCACAAGAACCAGATGCCCAGGATCGCGGAGCCTCGCGACTGGTCCAGCACAGCCACGGCTCCCGTCCCCCCATCGTGGCTTGGCAGCGGGGCATTTAGAGCGGTTTAAAACAAACCCCCCGCCCCAGGCATCTTATTTCTCCGCTGATTTTCTTTGCATTTTGTTTATTCCTTCCTTACACTTATCTGTCACCATGTCGCAGAATAATGACTTGGCCTATGGCCGCTACTACGAATCGGACCGCGGGTCGGGCGAGGGCTCTAGAGGTCTAAGCGACACCTTCAAGAAGCTCAAGGATACCTACAAGACTCACTCCAAGCCGTCCGGTCAGGGATATGGCCAGGGTGGTGCCCAGGGGGTAAGTGTCATGGTCCCAATTGTTTCCTAGACTTTGTCTAACGTATGCAGTCGTCGCAACAGAATTATCAGGACCAGAGTCAAGGCCCATACGGGTACAGCCACGGTCCACAAGGCCAGCAAGGCCAACAGGGCCAGCAAGGCCAACAGGGTCAGCAACAGCAGTATTACTCGGGCCAGACCCCGCAGGACCAGAATCACCCACAGAAAGAAGATAAAATCCAAGGATTACTGGGCAAGATCCAAGGTACCGTGACCGATCTTGGTTCCGGTTTGGCTACCAAACTCGGAACCGCCATCGATCCACAGGCCTACGCCGCGTATGGAGCGACCAAGCCCAGCTCAGAGCACCGTTTTGGCAGCTTCGCTCCTCCCCGTGAACACAATGATGTGAAGCCATACGTCGATGGTTGCTCCTATTTCTGGGCAGTGTCAGTGGCGCTGGAGAATGCGCGCGAGTCGATCTGGATTCTTGACTGTAAGTTCGGATCTTTCGGGGACATGCATTGGAACAGTATGCTAATTTGTTCATTAGGGTGGCTATCTCCCGAACTCTACCTGAGAAGGCCTCCCGCTGAGAATGAAAAATACCGACTGGACCGAATGCTCAAGGATGCTGCAGTTCGTGGCGTGCGCGTGAATATTATTGTTTACAAGGAAGTCACCCAGGCTTTGACGCTGTCCTCCGCCCACACCAAGCATGCCCTGGAAGGCCTCCACCCCAATATTGCTGTCTTCCGCCACCCTGATCATCTGCCTGATCGCCAGGCATTGGTATCCGATATCGCGCACTCGTTCGAGAACCTTTCGCTCACCTCCACCAGCCTCTCGAAAATGTCCAAGGACACCTTGAAAGGCCTGTATGGCACGACCGACGATGTCATTCTATACTGGGCTCACCACGAGAAATTGTGTCTCATTGACGGCCAAATCGCTTTCATGGGCGGCTTGGATCTGTGCTTCGGCCGATGGGACACTCATCAGCACGCAATTTCCGATGTGCACCCGTCGAACATCAACGAAACCGTCTTCCCGGGACAGGACTACAACAACTCCCGTGTCCTCGACTTCCACAATGTCTCGGAGTGGGAGCAAAACCAGCTCGATCGACTGACCACATCTCGCATGGGATGGTCGGACATTTCGATCGGCCTGCGAGGCCCGGTTGTCGAGGACCTTCGACGCCACTTCGTGGAGCGCTGGAACTTTATCTACGATTCGAAGTACCAGGTTCGTCAGAATACTAGGTATACACGACTTGCACTCTTTGGACAACCTACTTCATCTTCTGGACCGCAACCCGGTGCTGCACAGCAGCCGGGACAAAACCAGTCCGGAGCACCCAATCAGTCACAGCCCCAGCCCCAGCAGCAGCAGGCATCGACTCCCCCTGTGGCAGACTCAGCAGTCTAGTACCACAAGCCAGCAACAACAAGGGTCAACTCCTCAATGGCAAGCCTCGCAATCCACAGGAACGCCGAGCTACCCGCCGCCTCCTACCCAGACATCTTCGAGCCCCCAGCCGCAACAATATCAGCAGCAGCAGTACAATACCTCTTCATCTTATCAGTCTAGTAACACGCCCAGCTACCCTCCCCCACCCGGGCAACACTCGTCCGATCAGAGTCACCAGCAACAGCCGCAAATCCCTGCTCCATCCTCGCAAGCATACCACTCTGATAACACTCAAAGCTACCAATCTGGCCCAAGCCCATCATCAACCCCCAATCAGCCATCCCCAAGCCAAGGATCCCACCAGTACAGCTACACGGGTGATTCATTCCCTCCACCACCCCCAGGACCGCCACCAAGCCAGTCTCCTGCAAGTCAGACATATCAACATCAGCAGCAACAGACCCAAGCACCCTCCTACCCTCCACCGCCAACCCAAAGTCCCAGCGGCTCGACCCAGCAGAGCCAGCAACAGGGCCAGACTCCCTACTACCCACCTCCACCTGGCCAGGAAACTTCCCATTCCGGCACACGTGGAATTGACGACTACAACTATGGAGGTGACCAGAGTCGGGGCTTCGCGCCGAAGGGCTTCATTGATAATATCACACAGATTCGTGGCCAGCTCGCCGGCCAGATCCACCAGTACCAGGATCGGCTTACCACGTACGGTCGCCCACAGTCGCAGGGTCGTGGCAACATGTCTTGCCAGATTGTCCGCAGCTGTGCCAAATGGAGTAACGGCAGCCCGGTCGAGCACTCAATTGCTGATGCGTATGCTGCCATTATCAAAAACAGCCAGCATTTCGTGTATATTGAGAATCAGTTCTTCATCACGGCCACTGGGGACTCGCAGCACCCCGTGAAAAACCAGATCGGTGCTGCCATTGTTGAGCGTATTCTGCGCGCCGCTCGTGCTGGCCAGAAGTACAAGATCATCGTGGTGATGCCTTCGGTACCCTCCTTTGCGGGTGACCTCCATGATGACGAAACCTTGGGTACTCGTGCTATCATGGAGTTCCAGTATAACTCAATCAACCGTGGCGGAAACAGCATTATGGAAATGATCGCCAAGGAAGGGTTCAATCCAATGGAATACATTCGTTTCTACAACCTGCGAAATTATGATCGGATCAACAACGCTGGACTTCTTTCTGCTGTGGAGCGGGAGAGCGGCGTTCCCTACGAGGACGCTCGCAAGCAGTACGATCAGCAGACAGCCGGTGCTGCTGGCTATCCTGCGCCTCCCCCTGGACCTGATGCTACACGCAGCGCATTCGATACGTCTGCTCCGTTCCAGCAGTACCAGCAAGCAGCCCAGAATCACAATCAGGGTGGCAAGCCTGCTGGATCTGGCCAATGGGACAGTGTTAGCTCGTGCTACATGCTGGGCGGGCAGGATATTCGCAATGTGCCGTGGGATGGACACCCCGACGCCGAAATCGACGCTTTCGTGAGCGAGGAACTCTATATTCACTCCAAGGTAAGTTACAAGCCGCCCTAGATACAATCCAGATGATGCCTTCTAACAATGAATAGGTGATGATCGCCGACGACCGCGTGGTGATCTGCGGCTCCGCCAACCTCAACGACCGCTCCCAGCTTGGCTACCACGACTCCGAGATAGCTGTCATCATCGAGGACTTTACTCCCCTTCAGTCTAACATGAACGGCCAACCCTGGATGGCCAGCCGCTTTGCCGCATCCCTGCGCCGCGAACTATTCCGCAAGCACCTGGGTCTGCTTCCTCCCCAGGACTATAAGCGTCCCAACGCCAGCTTCGAACCTCCCGGTGTCCCCGATAACTTCGACCTCGAATGCCCCGAAAGCAAGGTCGTCGCCGATCCACTCGCGGACACCCTCCAAAGCCTGTGGAACTCGCGTGCACACACCAACACTGAGGTCTTCCGCAAGGTCTTCCACGCTGTTCCCGACGATGTCGTGCGTAACTGGGCTACTTACAAGGAGTTCTACGAGTACTACTTCCACAAGGCGGATAAGGAGGCCGAGAATAAGGATGGTTCCAGCCGGCCTCCACGATTCCAGTGGGGTCACGTTGTGCGTGATGACTTCGCACCTGGTGCGGAGGGCGCGAAGCAGGTTAAGGAATTGTTGAGCCAGGTTAAGGGTACATTGGTGGAAATGCCATTGATGTTTTTGATTGAGGAGGATATTGCGAAGGAAGGTATTACGTTGAATGAATTCACGCAGCCGATTTATACTTAGGTGGGTCGGGATTTGACTGTCTGCCCGAAGGATGGAATGAGATGAACTTTGCATTTTGCGAATGTTTTATTAAGACTGGATTCTTTCTGGCTTGCTTCTTTCTGTACATGAGAGTGCCAATATCAAAGTATATTTTCCAAGTGATGGAAGGACTAGCCATGCTTCCAATATCTCGTAGTTGCCGTATTCATCGAACGGGTTTTGGAGTGGGCTTGCTGGAAGCCTTTCACCAACATCCTACCTAATTCGTTTCGGAGAGCACTTTCCATTCCGCGAATTCAAAGACCGCAGGCTCAAAGCATGGTTTACCGTAAGCACCTTGTGCATAAATTGCGAAATGAGAACCAGTGTTGGGTGATTCCTTTCCTGATCGGCGATGCGTCAATGCCTTGCTGGGAATTTCGCCCAATTTGACCGGATCGGAAGCAGTAGAATGACTGTCATTTTGGATGGAGAAGAAGAGCTCGTATCTTGTAGGGTAGGCACGAATGATGAGTTCAACGTCACGACACTCGAGAGGTAATTCATGCGTGAATTCCTAGTTGATTTAGTTAGCACGTTGGTAAACATGCACTACAATTCCGAGTCCGAAGAACAAACCTTGAACTGATCCTCCACTTCATTGTAACAACGTGATACTATCTCTAGCCCTGACTTGCTCTCGTCAAATGGCTTTCGAAGTCCAATGGAAGCATAGGCAAATTGCGACCACCAAATAGCCGTTCCCGCTTCGTGGCCAGCCTCCTTGGGTGCAAAACTAAACTTAACTCTCCAGTCACCGGAGAACCCAGTCTGCTTCCGCAGCAGCATAGATGGACATTCGAAATCATCAATGCGATATGCGTTTCCATAGAGGCTCAGCGATCCTGGCTGCTCTGATAAAGAGTAATCTTTCTTCAAGGGGGTTCGCAGATGATACCAGCCAAGCTGGAGCGTTGAATCCTGAAACTCGTCCCTCCATACCTGCGGCTTCGAGAGAAGCTCCATGCCCCTCGCCTGCATTTGGATGCTAATGGGCTTGCGCCGTTGACAATTGGCCAGCCGTCAATCCATTCAACGTGACTCATGAAGGTCTCGCGACCGAGTTGTGAAAGCAGTTCAGACTTTTCACCCTGGGGCCGGACTCCCAAAAACACAGCGACCCAATCCCCGTTTGCAGTTTCGATGAAATCCAAATGTCCCGTGTTTCGGATCGAAGGATCATTGTCATTGAAGATCACCGGATTCACAGTGCCCTTAGGACCTTCCTCCCAAGGGCCAAAGGGTCCTGCGGTACTGCGGAAAATCCATTGTTGGTGACCTTCATCAGTGCCGCCCTCGGCTGTACTGAGATAGTAGAAGCCATCCTTTTTGAAGATGTGAGGTCCCTCGGCAATTCCAAGACCGAAATCCGACAAGCGGTTCCATTTAGCTGGTCCAAGGCACCGACCGGTGACGAGATCAATTTCCGCGGTGAAAGTTGCGAGCCCAAGGCCGTGCTTTTTTATTCTCGGCTCGGTGATCAGGTTGACGGCAGAAAAGTACACCTTGCCATCGTCATCAAAGAAAAGCTTTTTAATCATTAGAATGCCACTTGGTTTCCCGTAGACTAACTACTTACATCTTGGTCAATTCCAGGGACGTCGAAAAATGTTGGGTCAGACCAGGAAGACGAGTCCCAGATATTTGTGGTGGACACGTAGAATCCCCGAGGGATGACAATATCCTGCGAAATTGTTAGCAATGTTCTCTATCAAGCTCGAGGATGAGCGGAGGGTAACTAACCCATTCCTTCGGGCGGAATCGATGCGTGCATCCTACGGAGACATAGAATCGCCCGTCATGGTAACGAATAGTAGGCGCCCATAGTCCGCCAGAGGGCTCAGTCGTCCGCATATTGATTTGCGAATGTCTCGTAATGACATGACCAATGAGCGTCCATCGTAGGAGATCTTTGCTGTGGTACACCGAAATACCAGGATAGTACTCAAATGTAGAAGTCACCAAGAAGTAATCGCCATTCACCCGACAGATTGAAGGATCTGGGTTGAAGCCGGGAATGATGGGATTGTTGAAGGCCCCGCCGGAAGACATGATGAGGCCGCGAGCTGTGCAAGTCGCAAGGCCAGCGCCCGTAATCTTTCCCTTTGCACGCTTGTGTGAAGATCGAGATTGGATTAATCCTCCAGAAGTTGTGAATCGTTAATAGAAGTTCTTGTAGGTACTTTCAATCCGTGTCAATTTGAAGCAACGATTGGTGGGGCAAAATGGGAAGATGAAGTGGAGTGGGTTTGCATGTGGAGGTGGAGGTGGAGGTGGACGGGCTCGGCTTGGTAAACAGCGGATTTGCCGAACCAAGTCTACTCCCATCCGTGGACGTCCTAATCAATTGACTCAGTAAGAAGCCGCTCGAGAATCTCTCCAAAAGAAATTGCCAGTCGAACACATCTGACAGCACGTAGACCATCGCGCGCGCCTGCAACTTGGTCGAGGAGCAAGTTTGCTGCTTGCGGGGATTCTTCGGCACTCAACTGAGTGTGACTGTCCACACCGTCCAGTCCTGCTCGAGGGAGCTCTGAAGTTCTAGAAGCGTTCAGGTGGGCGGCAATCGAATCGTTACTTCCGAATCGAGATATAGCCCAGCTGGTGAGACCACCCATAAACAAAGAGATCGCTAATTCGAACCCACTCCGCTGCATATCACCAGCTGCAATTGCTTCGTGCGCTGCATTCAACATTTGACTGTTGCAGGCAAATATTTTTTGAGCTCTCTCCCCCTGGAGCCAATTGCGCAATGATTGCACAGCCAGACCAATATCGGCATCTGAGCCAGATCTACCAGCGACAATATGCAGGTCTGAAAAATTCAGATGAAGGGCCAAATTCGCCAGATGATAGAGAAGAATTCCCGGCGAATTTTTTGAGCTGAGATCGGTCTCATCAGCTGGTCCGCCATCTCCATAGAAAGTGGCCCAATTTCTTAGACAGGCCTGCAGCCAGTTTCGACGCTCCTGTAGTGAAGCCCCGATATTCTCTGGTGCGAATGAGATAGGGGACGTAATTAGTCCTGTTGGATTAAGCATGCAGATGGTCTGCCGCCACTCGAAGACATGTGTATGCAGGACGTAGGCATAGAGAGTCTTACAAAAGTCGTCCAATGCTGGGAATGGTAAGACTCCCGGAATCTCATTGTGTAAGAGAATTGTCGTCAATGTTGTTAGGAAAAACGTGCTTGGCGGGATCTCGGCTGGTCCAAGTACAGCTTTCCAGGCCCAGGCAGTTGGTGCGTTCCAAAATATTTCCGAACATGGCAATGCGGCATTCACAGTCTCAGCCTTGCTAATGTATGGCTGACGTTGAAAAACAGCTGCCATTTGACAGTCCAGCAGCTAGCAAAAAAGTCAATCAGACAGTGGCTATAATTATAGGCTTCAGCCTAGACATGAGACTTACATATATGCACAGCCCTAGACGTTTCTTTTGCTCAATTATGATCCATTTTGTCCATGCCTCATCAAATCGATTCCGATTTTGCCTCGATGATGGTTGAGTGGAGAGGGTTGGTTTCATTCGGCAATCCAATAGCTGGCCTCGTCGGCAGTAAACAGCCAACTCGCCACGATCACACTCAGCACGCTCATATGCTGCCTTTTGCCCCACCCACATCGCAGACAAAGAGACTAAAAAGAATGCCAGAAGGTTCTCAGCCGAACACAACTGTAAAGGAATAATGTTAGCTTCGATCACAACTGTACTGTAGAATAATTTCATTTCACATAGTTCTGATCCCTTTCCTGCATCAACTTGATTGACATTCTGGCTCTTCGAGGTATGTCAGTGTGAACCTTCCTTGATTTGAGTCCGAGAAGCTGGACCCCATGATCGCCATGGCAAGCAATAGGTTCGGTGAAGAATTGTTGGGGTTGAATGTAGGGATGTGCAGCACAGGAAATCGAGGTTGGACGTGAACGAAAAATAGCCGAAGGAAGTAGGAAACTATGGGTAAGGGGGGGAATGACTGAGCACATTTCCCCTTCTCGCTGCAGAAGCCCTCGAGAAGAAGCGCGGTAACGGTATCCACCATCGCCGTATGACTTTCTTTCGAGAGCGGAATACTCATATCCAGTCGCCCTGATTTTCCAATGACTGGGTTGTCGATTTCATCAATATCAACATAAGCGGCTGCTCTTGAAGTTTCGCATGGCTTTATTCGGGCCTGCCATTCCTGAGGTCCATCACTTTGTAAATCATTAGAGGCAGTGTTAAAGTGATCCTCATGTCGACCATGGCTGAGATCTGGGTGTTCCAGCTGTATCGAAGCGCTCAGTTCCTCGTGGTCATGCATGAAGTCCAAAGGACTATGCGTAGATGCGTTGTTGGATAAGAAATCCAAAGTCCACCCAAGGTTGACATCCGGTAGACCTTCGCCGTAGAAGGGCCATTGCAAGTCCCAATCTAGTAATTGAGTGTGGTTGGATGGAAGGAGAGGACGACAAGGTTCACTATGTGACATGTCCACGGGGGTTAAAACTGGGCGATGGCACTTTTCTTGTGAGTTCGACGGAGAATTCATCATCATGGTGGGTGTCTCCGCCCTTCGACCTCTTTGTTCGGTGGTTTCATTATTCGAAGTTTGTCCACGGGAATAGCCCTCTGAGACATTTTCTCCCTGGTTCGAGTCATGGGAGTCTCTTTCTAGGCCACTTTCAGAGACAGTTGCGCTGTTTTCATGAACCTTTCTATGTCTAGACAAAAGATCGCTAATGCGTGGGAGTTGTCAGAGGCCTGCGGCGACCCAAAAAAAAAAAAGTGTCAAGCCTCACCTTCTTGTAAATCGACTAGGACACTGTGAACAGGCATAGTGTTTGCTATTTCTATCGTCTGTTGTATCACACCAGTAAGCATATCTGTTGCAATATGGGCCTAAAATCCTTTGATCAGGCGAAAGTGGATCTTACGTGCTGATCGCTGATGTCTGACAAGATTCTCTCGGCGAGAATAGGACTTGGGGCACTGCGTGCATCTGTGCACTGTTGGAGTTGAGTGCCTCTCCATGTGATCAGAGCAATCAGCAAACTCAAGTGGAGCGCGAACTGTTCCAGCTAAGCAAGGATGGCGAGTAGTGGAGGTTGAGGACTGGTGAGAAATGGGTGGAGGTGGAGGTGGAGGTGGTGGTGGACTGCACATGCTCAGGCTTGGCCCCATAGTAGAGCTAATGACTGGAATATTTACAAAAAAAGGAACCAGCCAATTCCAGACGTTTTGACTTTCTCAATCCCATTCAAACTTCTACTTCTGTGTTATTGCGTTTGGATTTTTGTTAATTATCACTTTTTGAGCTTGTGCGCGAGGCTTCTTGGATATGCCAGACATTCAAGCTTTAGCCTCTGCCAATGGCTCGACTTCGGGGTGTCACTACAGGGATCAGTTGTCCTTTTTGTCTTTAGAGGAAAAGGTTTCTCTGCTTTCCGGTGTTAGCTTTACAAGCACTGCCGGTATAGACAGGCTTGGTATACCTTCCTTGAAGGTTAGTACGCGAACGCACCGTTCTGCGATGTATTAAGCTAAATATATCGATGCATAAAACAGGTCAGCGATTCAATTAACGGTGTTCGCGGTTCCCAATCGCACCTGGAAGACACCGGGACAGCCTGCTTCCCAAGCTCGACCTGCCTTGCTTCAACATGGAACACGAGTCTGATGAAAGAATTTGGTGAAGAGGTTGCATTACAAGCCAAATCGAAATCGGTGCAAGTTGTTCTTGGGCCAAACATCAATATTCATCGGGATCCACGAGCAGGCCGCAATTTCGAAGCATTCAGTGAAGACCCTCTTGTCACCGGGGAGCTGGCTGCTGCTATTGTTAACGGAATTCAATCGCAAGGTGTGGGTGCCTGCGTGAAACATTTCGTCGCCAACGAAAGCGAGACCGTCCGCAGACGCTACAATGTCGACGAGTCAGGTGACGGTAGAACAATGCGGGAGTTATACTTGCGCACATTTCAGCACTTGTTGCGGCGAGCCAACCCAGTTTCAATCATGACAGCGTGAGTGCTATTTAATCATCTTTGAAGGTGACATAAAAATGTTCTGACACTCATTTCATCAGCTACAATGCGCTTGACGGCCAGTTCTGTAGCCAGAATCCGCTGCTCAAATCATTACTTCGTAATGATTGGAAATACGATGGCTGTCTTATGTCTGATTGGTATGGGACCAAAAGTACAATTGAGGCCTTAGAGGCAGGGCTTGACCTGGAGATGCCCGGACCATCTGTCCACCGGGGCTCGAAGCTAGTGCAGGCGATCAGACGCAAAGAAATACCCGAGGAAGCACTCAATACCGCAGTGGCGAATGTTTTAACAATGATCGATCGCACCGCTGTTAGTCACAGTGATAAGGACGAAGAGTCCTTGATTTGCCATTCAACCAGCGCCATGGCATTGAGAACGGCATCAGAGGGAATCATACTTGTGAAGAACGAGAACAATGTTCTCCCACTTGACATGTCAGGCAATCTGAAAGTGGCTCTTATTGGAGCTGCCGCTGTCAATCCATCTATCACTGGCGGGGGCAGTGCATGTGCCAGGCCTCAATACATTCACACCCCCTTGAGCTGTTTCCAAAATGCCAGTGAGAAGCTCGAGCAGGTTTCCTTTGTCCATGGTGTGAACTCTCATCACATCATACCTCTGATGCCGACCAACATGATGCAATCTCGAAATGGGCACTTCGGTGTAACTGTGGATTATTTCCTGGATGGTTCTGACACGCCCGTTTACTCTGAGGAGTCTGAGCAGCCTGTCGTGGTGATGCTTGGGAAGTTGAAGCCAGGCCTGACTCAAACTGGATTCTATTTTATCATGGAGACCACTGTTACAGCAGATCGAAGTGGTAATCACACATTGGCTGTACAAGCTACAGGAGATTTCACGTTATGTGTGGATGGAATGGAGGTATGTTTCCCAGTATTACATTGCTTGTCTCATATTATATTCGATTGCTCATCAGTCCTATGACAGGTACTTTCAAAGTCTGCCCCTGTCATGACAGTCGCAGATTTCTTATTTGAGCCCAAGAAATTGGAAATTGAGATTGACTTCCGAATGGAAGCTCATAGGCCTTACAAAATCACCTTGCGAACTCATTCTCGTGACATTGCTTCGGCCGACGGCGAAATTTCTCCTCATTCGGCGAAATTATGTTTTATGGAAGAGCATGACAATCGAGTTGCCATCGCCGAGGCAGCCACGGTTGCTGCTCACTCCGATATCAGCGTGATTTTCGGGGGTCGCACACACGATCACGAATCTGAAGGGTTCGATCTTCAGACCCTGAAACTGCCCCGCAGTCAAGTCCGTATGATCAAAGCAGTTGCAAGTGTATCGAAGCAAACAATCCTTATCCTGCACTGTGGGAATCCCATTGATGTCTCTGAGTTTGTTGACGATGTCGATGGGGTCATCCTGGCCCATTTCCCAGGACAAGAAGGCGCACAAGCCATCGTCGACATCATCACCGGAAAGACAAACCCTAGTGGAAAATTAGCTACCACATGGCCTATGCGGCTAGATAAAAGCTCTGTACCGACATTTGGAAACTTCCCAGCCAAAGATGTCGGAAATGGACCGGTCATTCGATACCGTGAGGGTCTGCAAATGGGCTATAGATCTCCTGACACCGCATCCTTCGTTCGCTGGCCTTTTGGATATGGCTTGTCCTACTCCACGTTCGAGTATAAAAACTTGGAGGTCATTTCTCACGATCCCATGAACGGTCACGCGTGGCTTAAAACCCACAGCCAGATAGTTCATATTACGGTGGATGTTCAGAATACAAGCGACAGGGCTGGGTACGAGGTTATTCAAGTTTATAGCCAGCCTCCAAGCCATCCCATGATCTGGAGACCTCGGTCTGAGCTGATCGCATTTACCAAAGCATGGCTTAGGCCAAATGAGACGAAGCGAGTCGGCCTCTCGGTCTCCCAGCAGGATATAAGTGGGTATTGGGATAGTGTGGCTAAATGCTGGCGGTCTCTCAACGGAAATTACAAGATTTCCACGGGTGGCTGTGCAGCATACCTGCAAATAGAGAACATGGGAACATGGAATGGCCTTTAAAATCAACGTGCAATACATAAACCCATCAATAGACAGAATTTTGGTGTTTTTAAAGCTCGGGTTTACATCGGAGAAAGCAGATCACGGTTGTAGTACGTTGAGTTTTTTTTGCTTCAAAAGTATGTGTCGAGTCATATAGCGCAATTTCCAGTGATTGTGTTGAAAGAAATCATTTGGAAAGCAGTTGTAAACTACTGTTAAGAAAGACAGAAGATTGAAACGTAGAGGGCAAGAAGTTTGGTATGGTTCGGTTTACAATTCCAGGCTGCCGAGGGACCTGATCAGATCGACTCAGTCCACCTCCACCTCCACCTCCACCTCCACCTGCCACTTCCACCCTCCACTTTTGTGGTGTTCGCCGAAATCTGTCACAGGAGAACCCCGTACTTCGGCTTGTCTAATTTCCCCAGCTTCTCCAAGCTCGTTGTGTCTGAAAATGTGGGGAGCGATTTTTTTCATATATATGTGAGCTTCGAGTCGGCATTCTTCATCTTTCAAGGCTCACAACAGTATCTTCAATTGGGTCCAATTTGGCTCCACATCAATTTTCGCGTTGTGGCGGTCATATTTTTACAGCCTTGTTGCAATGACTTCTACGTATCGCAGCCCATCTATCAAGTCGAGTCCTCTTCAGGATGAAATGAAGGAGAACGCCGCAGCAGAGATGGTTGAGACAGTATCTCGGACCCAGGGAAGTGCCGAGGAAGGCGCTTGGGCTTCTGCGAAGAAGAACCCTAAAGTGATTCTCTACAGTGTGGCTGCTTGTGTGAGCTCAATGCTTTGGGGTTTCGACATTGGTAAGAATCTATACTTTCACTGAATCCTCGGTTCAGTCACTGACTGCTCTTTCGCTACCTCTAGGCGTCAACTCCATAAGTGTGGCATTGCCTGCTTTTAAGATGATCTTTGGGTATGAATATGAGGGCGAGCTCTTGATCTCGGCCACGTGGAACGCCCTATGGACAGCCATGACATCGCTTGGAATGTTGATCGGTGAGCTGCTACCACATTCTTAAATGATACGCAGGGGCTCTAACCATCTGGCCCTCTAGGAAGTATCATTTGTGGTTGGGTGTCCGATCGCGGTGGTCGACGACTTGGATTTGGAATTGGCTCCGCTGTTTCTTTGCTTGGAGTAGGCCTCGAATATGCTGCCAGTGAGCCTGGTATGCTCCTTGCTGGTAAAATTGTGAGTCTTGACTTCATCCTCACTCATTGGCGTAAGCTTCTGAAATTCATACCCTACCACTAGATCAACGGTCTGTCCCTAGGTTTCTTCCTGACACTAGGCTCCACATACGCCTCCGAGATTGCACCAACTGCCTTACGTCCTTCTTTAACCGCCGCTGTCAACCTGTTCATCAATGCCGGTCAGCTGATGGCCATTGGTATTGGTAACACTCGCTTCGCTATAATGGTCCCTGCATCATACAAAGTCATCTTTGCGGCTCAATGGGCATTCCCTTGCTTTATCGCATTGCTGGCAATGTTAATGCCTGAAAGTCCCTGGTATCTTCTACGTAAGGGCCATGTCGAGCAGGCAAGGAAGAGCCTGCGGAGACTCCATCTGGAGGCAACTGACACAACGTTGATTCTGGAAGAGATTCAATCTTCAATTGCGGCTGAAAATGCGATTGCAGAAATTCAAAAGGATACGTCGTACTGGGACTGTTTCCGTGGCACTAATTGGCGCAGAACCCGCATTTCGTGCGGAATGTTTGCAGTGCAGCAATTCACCGGTATCGCATTCTATTCACAGGCCTTGTACTTCCTCGGTATCTCTGGTCTACCCACCGCTCTTACTTTCCAGCTCGCGCTCGGAGGCTTCGGTGTAGCCATGCTTGGAAACATCATCTCATGGTTCATCATGAATTATGTTGGTAAGTTACCCTCTTTCCCACCGGCTCACTGGATTCCAAATCTCAAATCTTCCTACAGGCCGAAGACCTCTCCTTTTGACTGGTATTTTACTTAATGGTATCTGTCTGATGTCTGTCGGTGTTGCCGGATGCTTCAAATCCATGGCTGCGCTATACTATATTGGATATGTGATGAACTTCGCCCAGCTCTTCTATGCTCCCACCGTTGGAGCTGTGAGTTGGACTATCAGCGCGGAAGTGGGTTCAGTCAAGCTTCGAGCCAAAACGCAAAGTTTGGCGATTGGAACCAACGCATTCGTTAGCTGGGCAATGAACTTCATTGCACCTTACCTTATCAACACTGATGAGGGTGAGTCTTTCATACAGCAATTTTCTAACACTTCGCATGCTGATAAAACCTACCTCTAGCCAATCTGGGAGGCAAGGCTGCATTTGTATGGATGGGCCTCTCCTTTGTTAGTCTTGCTTGGGCTTGGTTTGAGGTTCCTGAGCTCAAAGGTCGTTCTTTTGCTGAACTGGACGAGATTTTTGCTCGAATGACACCCACACGAAAGTTCCAGAAAGCATTGGTCGACTTCAGTTTGGGCTCTAAAGATGCTTCATCTTAGTCAGGCAGAGTCATTTGTTATCTTAGCGCTAATGTGAAAAGAAGAGCCAATTCAACACAAGACTTGAATAGTAAGGCCCGTGTTCGACACTGGATTCGATACTGCTTGGATAACCTGTTACCGAAACTTGGGCGCCTAGTTCCTCAGGCTGCGAATTAGTCTTGTATATTCTGGCCCCCACATTTCGGAATATCCGTAGGTCCGCTTTGCGGGGCTGTTCAGCTTCAGCTCACAGCCAACACCTCAATCAACATTAGTTGTAATTAATTCACGACGGTCTCGCTATGGCGCGAGTCTCAGATCTCATCCGAGACTCGAGGCTAGAGACATTTTTCCTTCCCGACTGTAGTGTGGAAACCGTCCATACTTCCCGAGAATCAGACATCACTTCACGCAGGCGTGTTGTTGCTAGATCAGAACACTGGAAACGACTTTCTAAAATTGGAGGTGGCGCATATGGAAGTGTTTGGTTGGAGAAATGTATCAAAGACAGTCATCAGCGCAACATACACGCTCTAAGAGCCGTGAAGCAGATTGACCTCGACTCGCGACTTGGCCCTATCGACTATAACCGCGAGTTGGAAGCTATCGCCAAGTTCTCGCACGCTCGGGTATGTGTGGAGGAAAAGGTTCATCATGATATGAAACAACTTTGCTAACTATTTAAGTATGTGCGATGCTTTGTTCGGTCATTTGGGTGGTACGAAGGCCCAGATCAACTGTTCATAGCAATGGAATATCTCGAATTGGGTGATCTGTATCAACACTTGTACGACAAACCACCCCTTCCAGAACGTGAGGCAAAGGAGATTGCCTTTCAAATATTGGAAGGTCTGGATATGATGCATGAAAACGACTTTGCTCACCGAGATCTAAAGCCGAGAGTAAGTCAGAGAGTTTCAAGAAGCCACTTCGAGGTCCTTTTCTGATAGCGTTCCTCAGAACATTCTTATCAAGGCGCGGCCTCCGGATGACTGGTGGATTAAGATCGCGGATTTTGGTATCAGCAAGCGCATTGAGGACGGCCACGGCCAAACCTCCATTCTAAGGGGTACCCCTGGATATGTTGCCCCCGAGCTTTGGGGGTTCATAGAGCGAGGCAGTGTATATATGACTGACATCTGGGCTACCGGAGAGATTGTTTTTGAGATACTTGTCAAAAAGCAGCCATTTGCACACCTAGGGCTGCTTTCGTCATATGCAAACCAGGGAACATTTCCATCAGGGCTGCTTGTCAATGCTGGTGTCAGTCGCGATGGCATCGATTTCGTTTCTTTACTGATGAAGGCTCACCCCAAAGACCGCTGCACGGCTAAGGCGGCTCTATCTCACAAGTGGCTAGCAACAATAGCAATCCCAGCTTCAGAGGGCCCTGATTCCGAAGCGTACAGTCCAGGAGAGACCAGTGACTTAAGTCCGATACCCGAATCAAAGTCATTTACGGTAGAATTGATGACCCAAGAGTTCGCTTCATGGGACACGGAAGAGCTTTCACAAAAGACGATTCAACCTCGCAAATCAGATCCTCATATAACAGCGTTTTTGAATTACGAGCAGTCCACATCAAGCAGCACTGATTTGAGCCCCCATAAAGGAGATAATGCCACCATGACCCCCTCGAGTTACAGTCCGACTGCCTCCAAAAGTAGCAATGCTTTTGATGAGCCTCAGAGCGCTACGGACCAGGCCGTTACTGACCCCAACAACCGCGCCATCTCTAGGAAGCCTGTTGCCGCGAATAACAACCCAACACGATCACCAAACTTCTCTACGTTCGACGATATCATCCCCAACGGTGAACTCAATTATTCACCCGGAAGTGCCAACTTCGAGGACCGCAGAAATCCTACATCGCCACCATCGAAGACAAGCCTATCTTTATGGTGGTGGAAAAAATTCCGAGCGGGTGCCCAGAGAGTCGAACCCAAAGGTACTTCCATCCCTAATCCATATCCGGATAGAAGCTAGATCTGAAGGCAGCCTGTTGAAGGCTTGGCCCTACTTCACTATTTGTCCAGGCTGACCCATTATCGCAGACGAAGGACCTCATGGTGTTTTTGGTGTGCCGTTAGATGCTAGCATTAAATACGCAAATGTTTCTCTCTCCGTAGTGAGTGAGGATGACGGTGCTATCATTATTGGTTATGTGCCAGTCATTGTCGCAAAGTGCGGCGTGTTTCTCAAGGAGAAAGGTTTGTGAAGATGTTCTCTCCTACGACCTGTCCATCATCGCTAAAGATTTTTTATTAGCCACCGAGGTCCAAGATATCTTCAGGCTCAGTGGATCATCCGAGAGAATAAAGAACCTCGAACTGAGCTTTGATAGCCCGCCGAGATATGGGAAAGGCCTAGATTGGACAGGCTATAATGTTAATGACGTTGCGAATCTACTTCTTCGGTACTTGCTTCAACTACCCGAGCCAGTAATTCCACTGAAGTTCAGCAAGGAATTTCAAGAGCCCCTGCGCCAATTCCAACAGGATCCAAGTCACTCGTCTGGTCGTGAAGTATTTGACAAGATAGTCAAGACCTACCAACTCTTGATCACCCGGTTACCGGATCACAGCAGACTGCTGCTTTTATACATACTTGATCTTCTTGCCGTTTTTGCTTCCAAGTCGGACAAAAACCGAATGACATCAGAACGCCTCGCATTAATTTTTCAACACGGGCTATTGGCTTCTCGACCATCCAACACGTACTATGAAAATACCGATATACTGAATCGGGACGTGTTGATTTTCTTAATCGAGAACCAAGATCGATTCCTGATCACCATAATCCCGACTGCGCATTCTGAAAAGCAGAACGAGGTAGTTCATGAAGAGCATGAATCCGGAGAGCAGGTGTTTCGATCCCCCGACCCGGAAGGTGGCTGGTAACTATTAGTGACAACTATAGTTTAACAAAAGAAACTTACTATACCCCGAGGATTTCCTTTCGGGAGATTCACCGTTTGTCCAGGCCATACGCCATTCACCTGTCTTTGGCATCCTTTTGCGTCCCTCCTTCTCCTTCAAAGAGAGGACAGATTGAGATTTCCCCGACTGCTTCCTGTGCGTAGGCTTAGAGACGTCTTCACTAAACTTTTGTATATCAGCTTGTAAAGTAGCCAGCTATCACATGCGAGGAGAATTATGCATGCAGTACCAACCGAACAAATTGTCGAAACTTCCGAGTTTTCAACCCGAGCTCGCCAAGGTTACCAGGGCAGTCAGCGCGTTGCACCTGTTCAATGTAAGTAACATGACGATAGGATAGATACTTCTTGGCTTCTTGAATTTGGCATACAATATCGATGATATACATCGGAGATGTTGAATATGCACAACTCTAGGGAGGTATGCACTATATCAAAAAGCTTTGCACTGGCTGCCCCGTCGGCACAGAATCCGAGGATCCGGCTCATTCACAGCAAAGGCTCAAAAATACTCAAACTCATATCATCCCACCAAGGGTCAGAAGCGTGGCGTGAGGTGGCGCACATGTACCGGGCATGAATTTGGCCGTGTAAACTGCATCATCAAAAAATAGAACTCGACTAGGTCAGTTAGAATCCATACAAGCCCAATGCTTTGCCAAGGCAGGAACAGATTGTTCTTCGCGAGGACAATTGGTGGGTCCGACTTTCTTTGTCTGGCACTCTCCACAGTGGGTTTGATGCGCCAACCATATCCGTGCCTTACTGCCCACCCAAACCGCTTCCCGCTTTGGGTGCGCCACTAATCCTCGTCTCTTACAATTCCTCGTCTCTTTTCTAAGAAATCTTCGAATTAACCACCCAATTAGCTAATTATCAACAAAAAAAGGCTCTCCCCTCTCTCTAGCTTCTATCTCATTAGCCATTGCCTGTTCAATACCCTCTTTCGACCTCTGTGTAGGTTTATAGCTATACACCTTTTCAAACTGCTTCGCTAGCTTCCTCTCCTCCGCGGCCGCATCTTTCTCCTTCCTAATGCGAATTGACCGATTCGCATCGCGAGGCTTTAATATACCAGACTGGCTAAGCGGTTTAACCTGCCGCATAGTGTATTGACGACGTTGAGGTGCTTGCGCGGCTCTGATTCGCTGAATTGTATCCTGGGTCATGGCGAGCTCTTCAAGCTTCTCCCGCTGGTGTGTGAAAATTTTGGTAAGATCTCGCTGCGCTTTCTGCGAGAGAGAATCGAGATGTTTAATTAT
The DNA here is from genome assembly GCF_028827525.1 of Penicillium daleae. Taxonomy (NCBI): domain Eukaryota; kingdom Fungi; phylum Ascomycota; class Eurotiomycetes; order Eurotiales; family Aspergillaceae; genus Penicillium; species Penicillium daleae. Next base: position 1,357,633 of record NW_026623153.1, read on the forward strand.
CTTCGCCTGATTCTTCTCGAGTGCTTTAATAGTGTTTGGAGGGCTGTTTTCCACACTAGAAGAAGAGAGATTTAGTAGTGGTGAAGGAGATAGCGTATGTGTAGCCGATCGGAGTTCTGGTGCGTAAAGATCAGGAATTACTAGTTGACTAGCAAGATTTTCAATAATCTTACTACCGTTAACCGGCTAAATACCACGATCTTTAAAAGATTCGCGAATAATTCGTTGCGTAAAGGCCCTCTTGCGAAGCGGTTGGATAATCCGTAAGAATTCCGATTTCCCGTACGGTCGGCCACCCTAGAAGGATAGCTTATTATTTATAAGCCGAAACTACTGCTTATAATTCAAAAAGGGCTTGCTATCAAGTGGTTGGTAGAGATGTGTTGAATAAGGTAGAAAACAGAATAGGATAATATCATAATCTTCGCATTTCGTAAGGAATTCGAGGGTAAGGTGTGCACTATAGCCATCGAATACAAGATAGCGCTTTTCGCCACGTTTTATGCGATGAATCGTCTGAATAATAAATTCATCTAGCTAGTAAAGGGCTAATTCATCAGAAATCCAGCCGTTTGGAGAGAGTGCAGTAGTTGTTTCGTATAGTAGGTTTTCACTACCGTCGAACCAGGCCTCCATGAAGTTTTTCCCGCTACTTTTGAATATAAAGAGCGGATCCATAAGCCAGCCATCTGTACTAATACACTCGACCGCGGTAATAGTTTCGCCTCGCTCAGTTTCAGCTAGATCAGGAGGGCGAGATGATTTAGAACCAAGCACCTTTCTCGATCGCCCTTGACCAGGTTGGAAGCCGCATTCATCGAAGTTGTATACTAGCCGTGCAGGAACGTCATGGAGAAGGTGTTTAGCTAGTCGTACTAGTGTTAAAGAAACCCTGTATCTTCAGCTTGGATTCGCCTCGATTCCTTAGTCTTCTGCTTCACTAGGGCTAGGTTTAGGTGCTTTGGTAGGCGTGCTTCAAAGAGATACGCCCACATCTTGCTAACCTGCCTCTCTGGTTCGCCCGCACGCGCAATCGCGCGATTTGCCCACGCCTGTATAACCCCTGCAGTAGGTGGTAGATACCAGCTATACATTTTGACTATCCAATCAACTAGGGCCTTCTCCTGGTATGGCTGTAGGGCGTCTTTTAGCGATTTAGTAGGTGTAAAGGGCGATCGTGCGATTTTGACGCGACTGTTCAAGGAAGTGCGAGAAACGCCGAATTCACGCGCAATCTTCGCGATATTCGGCTTTTTCTGGGCCATAACTGCTTTACAGGCATTTTGTAGGCGAGATTCGTCAAAATCGGCGTTTCTAGGCATGGTGGTTGGTTGAATTGGCTAGTTGTAGGCTATCCTTAGAAAAGAGACGAGGAATTGTAAGAGACGAGGATTAGTGGCGCACCCAAAGCGGGGGTCACTCAGTCCACTTGGTCTGACAGTCACCTCACATAACTTCCCCATCGTTAAATCCAACAGAATGTGCCTCACAAAGGAACTGCCTGGGAAATATACGAAGGCGGAGAATTCCCCTGTCGCCTGAAAACTCTCTTGATATTGTTCTGCAGGGAACAATATCAGAACAATATCAAGACCCCTCGCAAACATCAACAGCCCCATCTTCCAAACCCCCCACGCGTTCTTTCAAGATATCGTCCGCCTCAAGTCATGAGCCTCGTCTTATCTCAACGCTCTCAAGGTTGAAAGAAATCCCAACCCGGGTTGAGGCAGCCACGTCGATTCACAATGTCAGGAACAATATGGATCTAACGCCACACGTCAAGGGACAATACCAGATTTGCGCATTCTGTGACTCAAAGCTTACCCAAAACTGCATTAGGCTACACTGGATACTATCAATCCCAATCCTCCTCATTGTTCCTTCCCCTCGGGGATTGTTCAACGTCCTCCCCAAGGCTATCATCAACCTGCTATACTCTGCTCCATTATCACGATTTATCAGGTATAAATACCACCCTCGACACCCGCCAGAAGATCTTTTTTTTCTCATCATCCGCTTCATTACCAATCCAACATCTCTACAACAATCTTTTCGCTTTTTCAAAGCTCCAAATCTATCGCAATGGCCCCCGTCCAGAACTCCGTTGTTGTCAAGGGTATGCATCTTCAAAATATCCATTCTACATATTCATTCACTTGACATGATACTTACATCTTCCTCTTCTACAGCCGGCCCCGGTGGTGGCTGCGTTGTCATGTAAGCTCCTTACATGAGCGCCCCCCGAACCGCCTACCTCGCGTACCACCATGATGCCCTGACCTGATCACTGGTTTATGGCCGTGGCCGACAACAAAATGCACAATTTCACCAACCTACATTTCTATCCTTACGATATGACCACCAACTTTTGAAAAACATCTCTCTCAAAGACATGATCAATCACTCTTTGCCTTTCGTCGTTTTCTGTCCAGTTCATTCTTTTCGCGGCGGTTTCCAGTGTCTCTTCCGGTCTACTTCTAGCTTTCCTACTTCTCCAATCACCATTTCGCTGTCCGCCTGCAAGATGCTACTTCTACTTCAGCCTTGCTTCTCGGGGGCAGACTGTAGACCGGCTTGCCGGACTGTCCAAAGCTCGGGTGACCTTGTGGCCTGGTTCTCGCGGCCTCTTTCGTGGACTTGGGAACATTGGGGTGTTATGTAGAAAGGGGGTTTCGATTTTGTGAACTCTTCCTTTCAGCTACATTTTTTGAGAGAGCACGAAACTAACAAAAGCCTGTTGGCGATTTGCTTCGTTGGGAATGGGGTGTGAGTTCCAATGGTTTTGCTTTCTGGGGCGCTGGGTGTGTCTCTGGTTCGGGATATTTCTTTTACTTGGGTTGATCATGAGTGGCTGCTAGGAATGCAATTCTGGCTCCCAATTCTTTTCTCTTTTCCTTCGTAGACCACTGCCAGGAGCTACTTGAGTGTAGAACATGGTCAATATCTGCTGTACCCAAATTATCGCCCCCGCTTCCCAACACTAATTGAATCCATATTGGGGTCCCACGTCTGGGTATGCCTATGTATATCTAGATATTTATACGGTTAGTGGTTAATCTAGAGGACTGGAAGATCCCGTGACTAAAGATACGGTTTTAAAAGGACCCCGTTCACCCACCCGTCTCGATCTTTTGCAACAACCACCAGTAGGCTGTATCGATTCTACTTCACCTATTAATCTTTTTATCCGCCATGGAAGTCCAATTTTTGCCAAATGAGCCGCTTACCCTCGCACAGTTGCTAAGTGTTCCAATTCGCTCGCCCATTGAACTCATCAAGAATTTGCGTTCTGTGTACGCTCAGAAACAGGTTGAAATCTTCCGAGACATGCTAGACTCGCTTATCTCAAACGACAAATTTGACATACATGACTTGGATACAATTATGATGGATGCGATCAGGAACAATGACACACAATTCACCTTGGAGCTTCTTTCTCATGGACTGCCCCTGCTCCCAGATTACGCCTTAGAAGCAACGAAGTGGAAGGCGAAGAATTTTCTTGAACTGTTTTTCGAGAAAGGCTGGGATATCAACAAGCCAATAAGTCAAGCTCAACCCCCCCTACTCAGGTGAGTCCAATGTCTTGTCTCCTATAAAGTATGATCCATTATAGATAAATCTTTCCTAGTTTCGTGACCCAGGATCACGACATGATGATCTGGCTACTAGATCGGGGGCCGATCCGAATCAGAGATGTGGGATCGATTTGACACCACTTTCTTACGCTGTCAAGGATGCCCCTATCTCAAATATTAAGCTCTTACTAGGCAGCGGAGGCGACACACGACAAGGCAAGCTTCTATTCCACGCGCTCGAACGAAAATCGGAAATTATTCAAGTTTTGAAGCTCCTTCTTAGAGAAGGTGCTCCGCTCAATGCTACAATGTATCAGAATCATTATCCTTCTTGGGCGCTTTATTTCTTCATGGGACTTGGTACTATCTTACACAAGGCGGCGGAGCTTGGAAATGTTCAAGCCGTCAGCTTTTTGATAAGTGAAGGGATAGATCTAAGCATAAATGACGCAAATGGTGCACTGATTTTGATTGTGCCAGGAATCTTGACAAAGTCGACGTTGTGAAAGTGCTCGAGGACTCTCCTAGTCAATGAAACATGGAAGGGGAGTTTTTGGAGATAGGAATGCAGATGTTTAGGCCTAGTGGTACTAGTTTCGGACCTAGTGTCGTTCGGTACTGCGTAACGACCAGGTATCTGTACTTTAGCATATCAGCCATGATTTTTCCCCATACGCGTTCCTTCCCTATTTGTCCCATGAAGTTCCCACACGTCCCAGATCGCTACATTCGTCACGGCGTTGATATCAATACCTGTCGATTATTTACTACGAACATTGGCATAGAGAACCCTGTAATGACTCTAGCTCCCAGTATTGATCCATAGGAGCCATTAATGGAATATTTTCGGATCTATTTGAGGGTCGCCCTCTTAAGCATACTGGATAGAGTGTCCTAGGATACCCAACCCAGACCCTCCCTAGCACCTCAAAAAAAGATCCCGAGTGCATAATATTTCAAGGGTGCGACTTAGTCAATAAAAAAGAATGGTAAAAAGAAAATAAACAAGAGAGAGAAAAGAAGCGGCGGGTGGGATGCGCCTTTATATACGTTGAGCGGCGTGACGTTATCAGCGTTCGTCTGGGCTTGCCAACTACTGCACCAACTCATCACTTTTCCCCAATCATCCTCCTTGTCCTTTACGACTTCAACCCCCTGATGAGGTTTCAACAGTTAGAATTAGGCGGTCCTCGGATAATTACACTTTTTGCGTTTCTCTCCATGGGGTGAATGTATGTATACGCTATATAGAGTGGGGAGAGACGCCCGGATGGTTCTATGTCTCCCCTAGATCTAGATGAGCTGACTTGATGACCCTTCCAGGACTCGACACTGGCTACTGGAAATTCGCGCAAGAATGATCCAGCTTGATCGTGCCAAACTGATACAGGAGGTTCCCTGGGAAATAGGTGAACAGTCCCTGCCATTTGAGCGTCCACCACCACCCCCGAAGCCCGGCGCTGGCTTACGACTCTCCTTGAGATATTGCGCCGATGCCTTCCATTTCTCGACAACCCGCTTCAGTTCGAGCTGGTTGAACTTCTTCCACTCGCCGGCTAGATCGCTCGGCCCCCGGTTGGCAGTGTACCAGTTGTTAAACTGAAGCAGGTGTCGCGCATCCCATTGTAGCTGTCACAGAACGACTGCCACACCTCGGGATGGTTCCAATAGCTGAAGAGTATTCCAAGCTCTTTCAGATACGCCAGCTGCTCGTCGCCAGCATCCATATTATCCCACCGAGAGGTCTGAATTGCGGAAGAGCCTTTCACTATGGCCCCCTTCATCCAATTGGAGTCGGTAAGGATGATGGCGAAGCGGCCTTGTCGATCGCGACTTCCGAGCTCATCGCCCATTAATTGGGCGACGTTGTTAGTTGCCCCGGCCCAGGGAGCCCGCGAGAGAATCCAAGTGACGATCCAGGTACAGGGCCGAGTGACGTTGGCCACGCTCGTCATGTGGACGTTGAAGAACCTCGAGAGGGTCTGGTCTTCAAACGGATGTTCTGCTGACGGACAGGATTCTAGTTAGCATCGGCTGTGACAAGGGAGGAAGGCAACTTACTCTCGTAGAACTGGTTGTATCTGATGATGTTGGCTTTGTCCCACACGGTATCCGAGTTCGCAAATTTGCCCCAGGCCCAGTTGTTGCAGGTCTGTGACGAGTTATGCATATACTTGATGACGTTTTGGGTCGATCAGTGAGAATTGAAATCCTGGAGTCCGCAGCTCTCATTGACCAGCAGATCTCTCCGGGCCAGCGAGGTCTGGTCGGAAACCGGGAAGATATAATAGTCATCGTCCCGGACACTGCGCTGGGTGCCATACCGACACGGGATACAGGCGCATCCACAACAGGGCTCCTCGATAGCCCCCTCGGTGGTGCAGTATCCGCACCCATTGCACATGATCCGGGCTACCATCTTGTTCCATCCTCTATCACTCAGGTTAATCCCGGGGACCAACAGGTCTGGGTCGAAGTTCGGGTTCACGAGCTGGCGCCGCTCGATACTGTCTCGCTTAGTCGCCGCGTCCCCTATGAAGCATTGGCGTTCTCCGGCCTGCGCTAGCTCCTGCACGAAGGTCTTCGTCTCCTTGTCCTTCCAGCCGACGTAAGAACCACGCTCCAGATGGCTCTTCATTGTAGTGCCCAGACTGGTGGTCAGACAGGATTTCGCCCCGTCATGCTCGAAGTTCCGGCGGGAATACACCGACTGGGACAGGGACATATCCGTCATGGACTTACTCCAGGACATGAAATTTCCGAAGCTCGATGGCGATCCGCTTATTGACGATATCATCGACAAGTGCTGGCACAACCAATATCGCACGCTTGCGGAATCGGCCACACACGCAGTGACGCTGCTTAGGACGCCACTCAGCGAAGCACTGAACCCCGAATCAGCCTCCGCCCCCGGATGGCACACGAGTATAGAGAGAATACTGCCTCAGTTGTGGCACTACCCGGGGCCCAAAGGCGGAGCAACGGCGGAGCAACGGCAAGGTAACTAATAGTAACAAGTATTATAATGTGGAACAGGACCCATCTGGTGAGCAATTATCTTCAAAACAGGAATTCTGCCGAAACTTGGAGAAGCGCGGACTTCTTCGCCTACTTACTTCGGGTAAGCCCATGGAGCTTGGATTCAGCATGGAGCACAGGCATGTGTCACCAACTACTCTGCCGAGTTGAGAGGGACGAGACTACTATGAAGGGAGGTTGGATATTTGGATCCTATTTTGGCTAGTGCCGGTTGAGAATAAGCATGTTAGGGTTCGAGAGTTTAAGGTGGTTCGAAACAGTATATAAAAAGGCCTTCTAACCACGTTTAATTTCTCGTTGTTCATTTCTCGTATAATACATGCCTGGAAGTCGATGGCTGAGCTAGGTATTAATCATGCTTATCAGTAGTATGATGATTGATGGAAAATTCTGATTATTTTGCGGTGAGCAGAAGAAATGATAATGGAGTTTCTTAAATTCTAGATTCAGCAAACAGGGAAAGAAAGACACGACACGTACTTGGGACAGCCCGGGATTGAATGTCGGATAATTCAGTCATCTGGACGTTCGGAAGGTTTCTTTGCTTTGATATAGGCTTTATTTTCTATTTAAAACTTCTATATCTTATATCTAATATAGCTTTGCACTGTTAGCCTCGATATTTAGCTATTTGGCCACTCTGAGGGGGTTTAGGGCGTTAAGGGTTATCACAGAGTGGAGGTATTTCATGGTTAACCTAGAACTTGGATCACTACTTAAACTTATTTTTGTGAGCTTGGAGTACATACGACCATAGGGTGTGGAGAACAGGGCTTCCCGTCCGCTCAGCCGTACTTAAGCCACACGCCGGCCAGTTAGTAGTATGGTGGGTGACCACATGCGAATCCTGGCTGTTGTATGTTTTTTTTTGTGTTTTTTCTCTTTAGCTGTCCATACACTATACAGCTCCCAAGAAGGAGAGACTGCAAGAGAGTTAAGAAACAAAACATTATGCCCGTAAAAATCAGGCATGCATGAGCCCAGGCATCAATGAGGCATCTCAGCTATATCCATCCTTGACATGTGAATCTTCACGGGTAATCGGGATCGGCGATTAACTTTTAAAGTTTTAATGCAACCCGTGGGCTTGCTCCTCCCTTGAACCATAAAAATATGGTCGGGGGGATTGTTGCACCGAACGGAAGCTATTAATCAGGATCTCTACTGTCATTTCTTCGGGGGTACGGTCAATTCTTCAGGAAAATCTTTTTCGCAGTGTCCTTCCGCCCAGCATCAAGATGGCATCATTTGTTGCAGCCTTCGCCAATCCATTCAACTATATTGGTGGGGTGAACTTCAGCTCAGACAGAGACATTCCAGACCTGGCCGGAAAAGTTGTGCTGGTGACGGGCGGTATGTTAATTGACCGGACTTTGTGAAATGACACGAGAACTGACAAATTCCCAGGAAACGCTGGCCTTGGTAAGGAAAGCATTATTCAGCTGGCGAAACATAATCCAAGCAAAATATTTCTTGCCGCTCGTTCGGAATCCAAGGCCACGGAGGCAATCAAGTCAATCAAGTCATATATCTCGAACGATGTTGAGATTGTTTGGCTGCCTTTGGACTTGGTGTCCACCAAGTCGATTCGCAATGCGGGCGAGCAATTCAATGCCCAATCCCAACGTCTCGATATTCTAATTCTAAATGCGGGCGTCATGTCTCTTCCCTCGGGTGAAACAGAAATGGGTCATGAGATTCAACTTGGAACGAATCATACCGGACACTTCCTGCTCACCAAATTGTTACTGCCAACCCTGCTCAAAACGGCCGAGGAGCCCAATTCCGACGTCCGTGTTGTGTCACTCTCTTCTGTCGGGCACAATCTTGCTCCATCTTTCGATACTTTTCTAGACCAAGAAAAACTCAAAAATGTCAACACCAATGCTCGTTACGGTGCCTCGAAAGCCGCAAACATTCTTTTCGCTGCAGAACTTAGCCGCCGCTATCCATCCATAACCTCGGTATCTGTTCACCCTGGCATCATCTTGACAGATCTTTACGATCCCATCAGCCAGCGCTCATCTGCCATCGCGTTGGGCTCAAAAACAATGCGAATCTTTGGTTCTTCGATTCCTCAGGGCGCATGTAATCAGCTTTGGGCGGCTGCTGGTGCGAAGAAGCAAGACCTTGTCAATGGAGGATATTATGTCCCCATTGGTAATTTGAAACATCATAACAAGTATGCACAGAGCGAGGAAATGGGAAGACGGCTGTGGGAGTGGTCTGAGGCTGAAGCACAACGATGGGGCTTCTGAAGTGGTCTCTGAACTAAGGTGTTGATCTATATATTCTGCCAAATCATCATACAGGCAACTCACTGTGTATGTTATTTTAGGACTGCTGAGTAAAGTGAAACTCGATGGATAAGATTAGGTTCGACCCGTTTCTTCCAGGTTGTGTCCCGATAAGGCTAGATATGTTCAAGATGGAAACTGCAGCATTATTTTTGCTTCCATGCATCGAACTGCTGCGGAGTTTGGTGAAATGAATAGTCATATAATAATGAACTTACTTTGCAGGCTATTGTGGGATTGTCCTTATTGGATACGCAGGCCGCAACCTCAGGGACTAGGAGTCGTCAGCAAACCTGCCCTCCATTAGGAATGCAAAATCCTCCTACGGAGAGACTCGTCTCGTCTCCATCATCATTCCACTTGAAAGCTTCGGCCGGAGTGAGCTCTGTTCGTTACGTTCGATTAGGGGCCAAGCTAGATCATCTTTGTTATGACTCTGCAGTTTCACAAGATAACCAGAGTGTTACCCCCGTGCTACTCATGCAGGGGATGATAGTGTTTAAAACCGAATTAGAGTGGTATCATAAAGAATATCACTTGTTAAATCCACTCTGATATTCCTTTCCTGACATCGCATTCTTCACTTCGCCCCTCAAGTCGTGTAATAAAAGATACAGAAGAATCATGGGAAGCGCTAAACACTACATATTTATTAAACGCTGACACCGCTAGCTCCTATTTACTTCACGGGAAGACGAATATGGCGTTTCCTGTTCTAAAATTCAACGCACGTCGCGACTGTTGGATTTGCTGGTATAGGCAATACGATTCATTATCTAGGATATTTTCAAACATATAGATATTTACCCTTAGATGAGTAAGATAGCAGCGGAGATTTATCATCTTGTTTGTTATGACATTCCTCTGCTCCGCCTCCAATCCACTATCGTCACGCATCTAACGGCGTGACCTCGGAAGAGCTCCGGCTTGGGGTATGTAAACTCATCACTTCAGTGTCTTGTGTGTTGAGAGAGCCCTACGGGCTACATCATGCTAGAATTAATTTAATTCACCTAACTGCCACTGCGATCCCGAGAATATTCGGTACCGCGAGAGACAGAGATTAAAATATCTTGCTCTGCTCCCCACGATTCAGTAAATGATAAACTTAACAAGTACTATAAAGCCAATAGAGTGGTTTATACTTGAACAGGCAGTTTCAAAATGCCTTGGTCACTAATGATAGGTCTTGCTCAGGATATTCGAAAACTTAGATATACTTCTGGAACTGGATAGCTAGTCCGGCATGGGTCCTGATGACCATTTTGTCATCCTATTCTCGGGCGCCAACCATTTATTTGGCCTTCGATATGTTTGTTACTACAATTCTTCATGGAATCTGTTTTCTGACCCTTTCCAGCCATCCTTCATCATATCCAATGTTGTGGCACAGATCTCGAAGTACAATTAATTTCAACTCTCTGACTCTCTGTTTCAAAACGCCGATTCCAAAAGCGACTAAGAGGCTGTCCAGTGAACTGTTTGAACGGGTATTATGCCCTTACCGATTTGATCACCAGATCGATCCCAACTTAATTCTCCGCCTTTCGCGCACTGTGGAGTGCTTCATTTGTCCTCTTGGATATTCCCCTCTTCCAATCAGAAGCTCGCATTTTAATGTCTTGCTCTTTGATGCTGTGACAGCACCCAAGACTCGACGTTCGGAGAGATCGGGGATAAGACATTACAACGCCACGTGGGGTTATGAGCGCTGATTCGATGCGGGGTTAATGGCTTAGTCGGGTATTCTTACATGCAAAATTTGCCGTACAGAAGAAATGACCTTGTCGCGGATACCTGCATTTCCCAGAGCGGGAGTTGATTGTATAGTTCGGGAACCTAACTACCTGTTCATCGGCGACCTGTGCTAGATTTCATTTGGGAAGCAAGGCGTCCTTTCTTCAAGTTGTGGTGAAAACTTAGTCTGGGATACTCGCAACCAACAAGCATATTCACCGAGGCTAGATATAAGGGCTAAATGTATCAAGAAAATCTCTACCTGCAACTTTTTTGACATAAAAATCTACTTCTTTCTCCCCCACCCAGGAAGCTGAGGGAGTGATATGCATATCATGATCTTCTTACATCACTAGATATGTAACCAGTTCTTGTGCTCATTTTTGGAAGGAGCCTCTCTTCCGTGACTTAACAGGGCCATGTTTGTGAAGAATATACGAATCAGTCAGCCGAAAGAATTCGCTCTGCAGCTGCATCTGATCGGTCCCATGAGGCAGGCCAAGGCCACGATCTCCCACTTCACCAGTATCACTGGGTATTTTCTCACTACAAAGTGCCTATGCATCGTGCAGTGCTCTGGCACCCTTCATATAGCATAGATGGCTAAGCGAGTTGAATTTGATGTGAAGAGTGAGCAGATCTGTACTTTTGCGGGTTCCTTTATCAAAAGACACACTTGTGGGCCTAAATCAAATTGAATGGACTGAAATTTCTGGGCGCCCATCCCTTTTCTCTCGAGGAATTTCTCGTCCATTCATGGCCTAGACAACGAGCTCCTCGGAGTCTTCGAACTCATCTATGACTCCCTTCCTGAGCACTGTATGCGGCCTCCTCGGGTCCGTCAGATGAGTTCCCTTAGTCAAATGCCGAATAGGAACATAGTTAGTTAGTTAGTTAACTAGTTACGTTACTAAACCCTAGGATGATGACTAAATTTGTCAACTTATTAAAGACTTACTCGATACTTTGCGTATTTGGAATCTCCGGAATCGATACAGAGTCTACTCGGATATACCGAGTTTATCCTGCGGGGAAAACACTGGTTGACTAAACCTCGACACCTCGTACCATCAAGGCAGCCCGCATTCAGCCTTGTCCTCGTATCAAAGCCCGGTTGCAGCTATGATGTGGAAATGCCGTCAGACTCTGTAGATCTGTGACGATCATTAAAAGACCGGAAAACTCGTTGAAACACCAAACATCGACCTACTACTACAACTTGCACTACTTTTCTTGAACACATGACTGGCTTCTGTGATCACCAAGACAAAGGGCGAACACGAAAATCTGCAGATGCACTACGGTACAGAAGCAGCCCAAGTCAGGGCTGCTAGAGTTAAGGGCCGGACCACGAACCTCCGAGTCAGACCTAAATCAAAGTAAATCGCAAAGTCGATTATGTTATTGCGGACTTGCAAGTGGGCGGTGGGAGACACTACGGAATTACAAATTCTTCGTCAACTCTATGTTCTTCATACCTTCCGAGGTTTCCTCTCTTGGAAATTTTAGACTTTTGTGTCTTGGTTTTTGTTTTATTGGTGGAGCCCGCCTTGACGGCTTCGATGTTTCCTTCCGGACTCGCACTTCTAGCCATACCAGGAGATGTCACCGCGGAAATGTTATTCCTTGACTAATTCCTGTGAAGAATGAACGAAAAAGTACTATACTAGGTATAGCTTCACGCTCGGCACCTGTCAGGTCTGCAGATACGACATCATTGTGACCATACAATGTGTCTCTCAGTGGCATTCTGCTGTCCTCAGACCCCTACCGTTTACGATCATCACGGCCAAAACACCCAACGAACAAATAGAAGCAACCCAACAAAAACAAAAGCATAATTCTGGTACCTTATTCGTTGCATGCAACCTTTAGCCCGAGGCTAACGTCCCGAGGAACTGGCGCATGGTGTGATGGTTGAAGCACTAGTTTTCAGCCTAGACAAATTCGTTAATGCTTCTGCCGCCCCTGGTTGGCTCTCAGACCAAGACACAAAAGACTTTACTGAAAAGCATTGTGAAGGACAACGGAAAAAGCAGATGCATCCACTTGTAGAAACGACTTAGTACTTTGATGGCGAAAAATGGCCATTCAAACAGGGCCTCGGTCGCTCACGGGCTATGGCTTTGAGTGGTATTTTTTCTTTTTCGCTTGGTCCAAATTGATCCAGAATTGGCGAAAACAGCGATGAACATCAGAAAGAACGATATTCTTTCGCATCTCTGAACTACAACTCGGTGCTCTCTGCTATGGTCGGGTATCGGTGTTAAGAACATTATGCCCAAATCATGGAAATACAGCGACAGCGATCACTTGGTTGCCTGAGGGAAACCACCACATGTAGAAACGGAAACAATTCAGAGTGCGAAACCATCCAGAGTGCATATTGTACTCATAGGTATGAGGCATGATGAAACTTACTATCTCGTATCTCTGGCGGAGCAATTTACTTGAATAGTTCCCGTCTAGAGGGATCACACGCCGACTCCTACTTCCCACATGATTCATTATAGACTGCCAAAAGCAAGTCAGACTAACTTCCTGAGTTTATTATTCTGTATCACGGGGGATGATGTTTTGTCAGTGCGCCACTCCCCTGTTCTCGTTGTGCCACCGAACATACAGTCTGTACTCCGTAGAGTCAGCGCTAATTATCTACAAACCCCGATTAGAACCTGACGAATCCTTCGTTCTATCGGACATATATGGCGATGGGTATCTCTCAGAATTATTAATAGCATCTGCTCCGTACCAAGTCAATATTTCTATTAACGTAATCCACGGCCGAGCTGGCCACACGGTCGAGCTGGCCACCCCAAAACACCATACTAAATGTGAATTTTTACAACTTCATATGTCGACACTGGATGCTTAGCGTATGATCTTAGGATATCCTAGAGTTTGATATATCATATTAAATATCTTTATAAGGTCGACAAGTATATAAATGGGTGACAAGATGGGATTTATATCTGCATTGCTCGGTCGGAGAGTATTTTTTGGTAATGCTGGTAAATAATCATATACTGTATATCTTACTTAAGCTGTGCTATTTCTGACGCTGAAAATATTATCCATTTGAAAGTCGAGTAAAATCAACCTCTCGTTGTTGATATACAGTGACCTGAAAAATCGCATTTAGTATGGTGTTTTGGGGTGGCCAGCTCGACCGTGTGGCCAGCTCGGCCGTGGATTACGTTAACTTCTGCATCTTAGTCTTACTATTTTGACTAGTTTTATCGGCCATAATTCTTTCACGTATTAATTATCCAAGATCCTTCACGATAACTCAATACGAACTGAAAAAAGGAGGGAGGCCGCCTCCATAGCTATCACGAAGCTATTAATAAATGTTTGTATCAGTCGCTCCTACCACGGCGCAGAGCAGCGAACATCTCTGAATATTGGTGGGGCGGTCAATGTTGTAGCGTTGTTTTCGATTGTTATTGTTTCTGAGCAGATCAGGGTTCACCTGAAGCGGAAGGAAGCGACATTGATTGATTGATTATTATTGCACGAAGGAATAAACGAAGATAACTTTGGGTAACGGAAGAGACATAAAATCCGGACACAGACAGGGCGTCCAGGTAAGCAGCATCCCTCTCACTCCCAAGAATACCTAGTGGACATAGCCACAGAAACAAAATGAGTAAGGCGTGAAATCAAAAGAAAATATTCAAATTACGACTGTGCCACCTTCACGGCTAGCAATCATAACCCCGTACAGTTTACTAGCGAATAATGTTGATCAGGCGCCAACAGAGAGCTGCAATGGGCTGCCTGTCCATGAAGAAATGACGATCATCGTGGGCTTGTTGAATGTCATTAGACTGAAGGTGATCCAAGCTCCTGCAATCAGGCCGTCCGCTGACGAAAACCACGTGTTTCTTAGGCGCTGGTCTCGGTCACTTTATTACTGTACATATGTACAGTACATAGCAGATGGTGGCTTGAGCTGAGCTTACGCGGGGAGGCGGCGGAGTGGAAAGGGGCTGTTTTTCCCCCCTGGAGCTGCGTATCTTGGTTGGATGAGTATACATACGAGTGGATCAGAGCGGCTTTGTACGAAGTACATACCGAATACAGTATGGACAGTACCTGATACTGCGGCCCTTCAATGCCAAGAGAAAGTGAAATTGAGCGAAAATAAGGCCGCAACAACAAGAAGAAGCGCCGTCTTGGGACTTTACAGAGTTCGACTGGCGTTCTCTATCGGGGTTCACTGGGGTTCACTAGAGTTCTCCTCCCCATCAGAGCCATGGGAAGGACGAATTAGCTTTATTTATGCCAGGCATGATTTGCCGAATAAACGCCGGTATTTAATCTCTTTGTCGAAGTTTCTCGCGAACTTTGAGTTTCTTTTCGAGATAGGCGTTTCAAAGTTACGTACTTCGGCGAGTGATCAACTTCTGTTGACACCTTAACTTTGGGGGACAGTCTGCTTGTTATGTATGTGCAGAAACTCTAAGGAAAATATCCATCAAAAGCGGAGCGATACGAGTTGTAAGCCCCCCACAAGCGTGAAGAAAATCTGTCGGGCACGAGGGCGTCCAATGATTGGCATTAGAAATGGGATAATCGACTGCAGGGCAAGCTCTGTACCGGATATCATGGTGGGATCCCCCACTCTTTTGATTCGGATAAAGAGGTCAACAAGCTCTTTCACCTTTTTATGCTACGGCCGGAGTATTACTCCATAGGTGTGGACAGGCTCAGTCTTACTTTCTTCAGTACCCTTCGTAGGTAGAAGAAAATAGAATCGTTTTTCCGTCCGCGCAAAATTACCGGCTACGTATCGCCGGTTTTGTCTGATATCAGTACGGAGTACGGAGTGCTCCGTAAGACAGGGGACCAATAGACCCAGCTAACGGTAGATACATGGCTCCATACCTCCGTTAAGTCGAACTGCCGAGCATGGTCAACCATCCAGCCAGCAATCGTTCTCTAGCCACAGGACCCCGAGAGCCACACGAATTAATTTCGATAGGTTCACTCTCGGTTCTCCCAGCCTCGCGAACTTTCAGAAAATCGTAATGTTGGTCACCGGGCACTTTTGATTCGTCGCTTAACTTATCATTTTCTTAACATGGCTCGACCATTTATCCAGAGCTGCCTCTTAATTTTCCGATTCGTGAGTTGAGAGTCTTTTCGTGGTGTATCATAATCCACAGGACATTTTGGTTCCAGCCTTGTGTTCATTCTTCTCATCCTCCTCATCCTTCTATCTACCGAGCTAGATGTCTTACTTTCCAGTACTAAATTACGGTCCAAGACCAAAAAAAGGAAACGCTCAATTCGCAGGTGAACGATCAGCAGTAGCAGGTATCAAGTACTGAATGTAGTAGAGCTAACCGAGAAAAGATGGGTGTCTGCTATTATTGTCTCATTATTTGCATGGAGAGAATCCTTTGTTAGTCAAACCCCGCGACACTCTTCTTCAGGAAGTTGCAGTTCTGGGCGTCAGCCGCCAGCGGAGCTTATCAACCCAGCAGGTCCACCTGGAGAACCTCCAGGCGACCCAAGCAGCGCATTCTCTTTCCTTTGCTGTAACTAGTCTCTAATTCAAATCCTTCTCTTTACGGTGCTTATCTTACTCTCCATGATTCTATTTTCCCGCTATTGCCCCTAGCTTTCTTCCGCACCATTTCTAGAAAGACCATTGACGTCTGACAAGCACGATACTAATTTCTGAATCGGGCCGTGCAGGACTCGGCCATATGGCCGATTTGCGTTTCCCTCGTAGTCGCGTCCGTGCAGTATGGTAATATCCATACGGTATCGTTCCTCGCGGTAAACTATGGGCTCACTAAGACTGAACGGGGGAAAAGTGCGAAACCAAGATCCACCAAGCGGGTCCCAGTGACCACGTACTGAAGGATACGGGAGGGTTTTGATTTCTGCACAATCTCACATATTACTATGCGGCTGAAAACTATTGTCACCGTTCGGGCCCGAGAAGAGCCCAGGTTCAGCCCGTGCGTGGCAAAAAATCGTGTTGTATTCAATTTTGTGGTACGGAGTTCGTATATGTAATTAGTAATTAGCTTGCAATCTACAATTAACTATGTAGCAGGCAAGTCATGTCTAGATCGACTGCTAATCTTGAAGTGCACTTAGTGTAGCCGGAAGGGCAGGGATAAGGGGCGAAGGATGTGGTAGACTGCATTGGTTCAAGCCACCATAGGAGAATAACTAACTAACCAGCCATGATGTTTCTCCCACGGACGCCCATGGCCTGTGAAAATTGAGGCTTGGAGGGGGTTCTGGGCTTAGCCTCGATGGGCTCAGGCCAAAGCCTACGTTGTACTTTGTACCGCAGTGTACGAAGTAATTGCGCAATATATATTGCTGAGCCAGGGTTCGGATCCGAGCTGCAAGAACCATATCACACGGGAAGGAGAAAGTACAAAGTGTCTGGACCTTCTGGATCTCCACGAATGGAGATGCTGATAACCAACCTTAGCCTCTTGCCAGACACCGAGGCGAACACTGGCTAAAGTATTTGGCATGCCACATGTAAGTTACTACTCATCAAATGGAGCAGTTCGGGGAGTTGCTGTACTTGTTTAGATTTGGGAACTGGAACCTATACAGGGATGGAGTGGTCGTCCATGATCCTCTGGCCTGTGCCCCGCTGGTTACATCCTTGACCTTGATGATTTCATGATTGCGCTAGCTCTGGCAGTATCTGAAACCGCGGTCTTGCCGCGCTGCACTACTGCGCGATTTTGCCTCGATCGTCATGCTTGACTGTTGGATCCTGGATGCTCCTCTCTTTGTGCGGGGTGAGTATGAGAAGGGAGATGAAACCCCTACGTCACATTGCAAGACATTTATCATAACTGGTTATTTGAAAAATTTGTAGTACACAAGACCTGCACTCCATTCTTCTGTATATCGACTTCTACAGCGTTTAACCCTACTTTAGTGGCTCTACCAGGTTATTGTCCATGCCACCCCCTCTGCCTTCCCATCATGCAACTGAGCACAGCACAGCACATTAAAGGTGAGGCTAGTGTAGCTGCAGGGGGTCTGAACCAACACAATATAATGTGGATATGAAGACATCGAAGGACGAGTCGCGGACAGGAACGAGTCAGTGTGCGCAGGATCCTCCCGTTTCCAATCTGGTATGAAGCCATTTTTTCCCTAAATGGGGGGCCTTACAGAGTAGCACTGCTGCGTAGTTAAGCTTGCGATTGCTAGGATCCATGCTGGTCGAGACCGCCACGCCAACGCCAGGCAGCATAAGCCAGGCAAGATTAAATTGCGTGCTTTTGAAATGCTCGCGCTGTTGGAAATCTTGTTGGTACCAACTTGCAGACGGGCGGCTATCGCTAGACTAGCGGGGTGGCACAGGCGACCGGGGTTTTGGTGTATTGAATCGAAATTATCAGTAGTCCGTGCTAGGTACTGACTCGTCGTGGCGTTATGCCGATTTCAAGATTCCAAATTAACCCCTACTCTGGATCGAAGCCAGACTGGCCAAGGAGGAAGTGGTTCATCAAACATCGACCAAAAAAGAACGACGAACGAGGTCGCAGGACTGGAATCAAGGGGGGTTAGAAAAAGGATCGACATCGTAATCGGCATGTATCGATAGCGTTGAGCATTTTTCTTTTTGCCCTGCTCGAGCCTGCTTTCCTTCATCTGTCCTGTCACCTCCATCTTTCCATCATGGCCAGGATGTTCAGCCCATCACAGAAAAGCACGAGTAGAAGATTCGCTGATTGGTGGAGAGGCAAGCAA
This sequence comes from Penicillium daleae, assembly GCF_028827525.1. Taxonomy (NCBI): domain Eukaryota; kingdom Fungi; phylum Ascomycota; class Eurotiomycetes; order Eurotiales; family Aspergillaceae; genus Penicillium; species Penicillium daleae. Next base: position 1,376,033 of record NW_026623153.1, read on the forward strand.
TTTCTGGCCTCAGCTGCCACGTTCCACCCTGGTCACTCGGGGGGCGGGAGGCCCTTGCTTGATGGTTGGCCGTTGAGAGTGGCAGGATCGCAATGCAACATGCACGACATGACTCGTAACCGACCGCCAGAATGTGACGATAGGCAGACTATTTGATCCTTGACACGGGCAGGCTAACCCGCTTCGGGGTCCCTTCCACTGACCAGCGCCTGAATGGAGTCGGGTGCGATGGGTTTAGAAGTTTAGCGGCGGGGAGCTCGGGCGTTGTGCAGGGCTTCCCACATCGTACCCATGGAAAGAAGTGCTTAGTCGATCATGACGACCGCTTTTAGGAAGGAGACGTCCGCTTCGCATCGGCGAGGCCGCAGGGCGCTTGCTCACGTGATGAGACTGTACTGCGGCTACGCGACTAACGCCGTGTCTCGTTGCCTTGTGATTGGAGTGACGAATAGTCGAATAGATGAAAGGTGGAACCACTTCTCTTCCCCGAACAAAGAACCGAGCGGGGGCCGCCAGTCTGTGGTTTTTAGCCCCGGGGGCCATGTTGATCTGATCTGCACGGAGCCGGGAGGTCTCCCCTGCCCATCGAGGCTGCTACAACTACTGTGTGCATGAAGACGGGGGTGGACAAGGAGGAAAGGAACAAAGAAAAGACATGACCAACAGACAGCGCTAACGGAGGAACGATCTCCGGTGGACTCGCAGCAATAATACGAAGAGTATGAAGTACCTCGACAAGAAGATGAAGAAAAGGAATGATAGCAAAGACAAAAAAGAAAAGAAAAAATCAATCAATCAATCAATCAATCAATCATTATCCCTTTCGATCAGGGCAGCCTTGGTTGCTAGAGACTTGGCTTAGGGTTGGGAAGCTTGCGTACGTACAGTCCTTTCTTGCTCCATCACCTCGCTTACGATGTATCTTTGTATGTATTGTGTCCGATGAACTCATTTTTGCGGTTTTTCCATTCTTTTCTAGAACACGAGGCGCGGCGATTATCGAGCGTCAGCAAGGAGCTTGGAAGCTACGAGCTTGGACCTTCCAGCCTGAAGCATTGTATTATTGTACCGTATGTTACTGTCTTACTGGAGTTCGCTGCCCGTCATTGCATGTATGGTAAAGAATTGAAATGAGACGAGGGTGTGTGGGATCCATTTTTGTCTATCACGAACGGCCGAGTCGATCGGCCGATGGTACGCCGTTTACCTGAAGAAAATCGTCTGGGTAGGGCCAGAAAAGTGTACTATAATCTAAAGTGTAAGCAGTCTGTCATCGGGTAATATAGTATTTCTTATGCGAAAAAAATAATAATCCAAAACTAAAATGGTATTTAGCTCAAGCCAGAGGTCAGACCATCAACCGTTGCCCGCAATTAGACTGCAGATGACTGACGATCTGCCAGCCGCTGATCAAACTGCGTAAAGAAAAGCGAAATAAAAAAGAAAGGAGAAGGATGATGCCCGACATCACGCGGGACATTCATATTATTATTGTCGCCGTTGGTCAGCAACTACTGTAGGTTGAAGACCTGACAGCTAATCAAGTACCGAGTACTCCGTAAAGTATACACATGCGATCGTAAATTAGTGGTAGTCAAGCAATCGATTCATGGATATGCATCTCCATTCTACGGCATGAAATCAACAGGGCATTTCCGCAATGCCTGGCCGATCCAACGCGAGATCCGAGTCGAGTGGAGCACTCAATCCCCGATTTTTGACTCCGTCCATTTCTCTGATCTTCGGGGTATTATTATTTTTTTTTCTTATTTTCTTCAAGGGTGGTGTGGAGATGGGAGATGAGGGGGTGTAACTGAAAAGCAATTCGTCTGGATCACTAGCAGAAACAGACAGCTGAGTGGGATATTTGTGTCCTGCACGATGCCCGTGGCGGAAACCATGTTTTGGAATTTTTGACTGTGCTCCCGGGTGTTGCCGATGAGTTAGATGGAGACAGATTGATGCACACCTTCAGACCGTCAGCCATGTCGAGTACCCCCACTGGACACGGCCTTTTTTCTTCTTCCTCGTTTCCCCCAATGTGCATCATCCCCCGCGTCGGCGGATTTTGGGTGCCAGAATCCATCCTGCGCATTTTACAGTAAACCATGGTTCGCTCAAGCTTGGAGGTGAAGAGCATCCACTTACACCGTTCTGACAGGACAAGATACGAGCAACCCAGTGACTATCAAGTATTTGTCGACTATAATGGGTGGACTATGGACTAGCTATGGATTATCTGACTCGCTCACCATACCTCGATGCGACATCCGAGAATCGTTGATTCCCTGAATTGGTCTGATGGGACACGGAGATAGCCAACGAACGGTGGATGGAATGAATCATGCGAACCGGATTTTCGAGGCAATTCGTCCGGCAAAGATTGTCATGTCGTCAGTTGGTCACATCATTCCCTAGAAGGATGTCCTTTCTCCGTCCACCATACGTTGAAGATGTTCAACAGTGAAGAAAATAATAATAATACAAAAAAAGCAGATGCGTTGGCAGACGCAAAGTCCCCACCATCTGCATCTGAGGCCAAATTGAGCCCGCATTAGCTCTGGTCTCCCATTCGTTCCCCGTGTCCCAGGGCCACGGCAGGCGTCGCAACAGCTGACGGTTTGTAGTCCAATAGACGCGGCGCGTTTGAGTTGGTTTTTTAACTTTTTTGGCGGCATGGCTTTTTTATTTCTCCTTTCTTCTACCAAATGGTGCACAACTCGATTGAAGAATGATGACTGAATAAAAAGCCGAGTAAAAGGGTATTCAAATAGGACCCTCCCGAGATCCGGATGAATTCCCGGCGGGGCCTTTTCCTTTCCTTTCTAACGTCGGGGGTCAGAGCGTCTTCCCCCAACGTCCACTCGCACATCAACCATGGATTTACGACGGTTAATGATGAGGTGCTTCCTCGGAGGCTCACATGAAGACCGGCGTCTATCCACTATCCTAGTTCTCCCCCTAGTCCCTATATCCCTAGTCGCCGAGCGGGGGGTAGTAATACTTAGTACTTTCGCAGCATGTTGAAAGTGGGTGAATTGAAACATCGATCTAAAACAGAAAATGCACGCGAGTCCATGGCTCTAATCTCTGCATGATTATCTTCCAAGGCCCATGCTGGGATTGGCTCGCATGGCCCCCTGCCCAATATGATCCCTGCCACATCGCTGCTCGACTCCATCGCCAGTGTTTGAGGAGGCTGGCCTATCAGCCAGGGGCGATGAGCGGATGGAGGGGGAAATCGATTGCGCAACAACGCCTTTCCTGCGTTGCTCGTTGCTTTTTGTATTTCGTATTTTGCGTTTTCTTTTGGCAAATGTATGTACTCACGTACTTTGCGTTAATGTACATGCATTGCTCTTATGGTGACCTTGCACCAAAAGAGAGTTACTTTTTTTTGAGCTCATGTTGAGCAGTCTGACAGATAGCTAATATGCACGTAGCTAAGACGTATAATACTGTACATCATCTCGGTAAGCAGCATTACCGCAGTACGGCCGTAGAACCCCATCCCCATCGATTCTTGATCCATCAATACTTCGTACAGTACGGAGTACTGTACACCACAGGCGCGTCCCCACAATTTGTCATTTGTCATCGATAATTCGAGAATTTGAGAACCCGCACTATGAATGTAAAAGGCTAAAGGCTGGTAACGCGCCTGTAATTTTTGTAGACCTGCATCGGTGTGGATTCCCCTACGTGCGCTCATCATTGCCCAGCTTCGTATTTGACCGAAACATGTATGAAAAAAGATGCCTTGAAAAATAAAATAAATAAAAATAAATAAATCTCAAATAACAAAGAGGGATCGACCTTGTCGAATGATGGCCTCATCATGATTCATGGCAATGGAAAGAAGCTGTTCCAGCAACGCGCTGCGGTCGAAATTGCCGCGCTCCTTTTAGACAAAGAGAGAGCCTTACTAGCCCCCAAAAAATGAACCCATCGAAAGGGTAAAGAACGTCAAATAATCAGAACCTAAATCGTCTGCGTAAAATAATATCTCGTCGGCAACCGAATATCACCGACGAGGGACCACCTAGAAATTATACCCGATCCAGAGAAAAGACTCGCTCTCTGAATGGAGAGTATACTTTTTTGTTCCTTTGGCACGGCAAAGACCGAGTGGAACGCCCTGGACGGGTCGCCACCAATTCCATGACCTCCCCTTCTTCACGGAATTTCAAGATATCAATTTCAACAGTGGCGATATAGTTTCAACCACGACTTAGACAAGAGCCCAGGTTTACATAGTCTACAGTGCACAAGTTCAATTCTACAAAACAAAAAAAAATAACAATAATAATCCTAATCATAATCATATAATCATAGTACCAGAACCACTGGACACGGAACTCCTAGTCGGGTTCACCGGTCTCTTACCCTTCTTTTACCTCTCTGGGGGTGGATCCAAACGCTCGAATTGCCCTTCAAGGCACATCCACTCGCTGGCTACTACTTGCTGCTGGTGAATCTGGTTAATGCTTGCCCCCCCCCCCCCCCCCTCTCTCGTTGAGGGGGATCCCCCCCCCCACACATACTGTACCCATTACCAATATCCATAGTTACCCTCCCTCGCCCCTGTTAGCCCCGAGCAGGATGGTGTGTATCCGCGGTACAACGAATATAACAGGGGGCCAAAAGACAGGCCAGCCTGACCCGGACAATTGGTAGAGTGCACCCAACAGCGCTGTTAGCTTGGGACTATTTTCGATTTTCTGATTTATTGCTCGAATTTATTCACATTTATTCGGATGGCTATTCTCTTTTTCCTCATTAAAGCCCGTGTCTCCAGGTGATCGACCACAAGTAGAATTCTTTCGATCGACAAACCTTGCTTCCCTTTCTTGCTTTCTTACTTCCGACCCTAGAGGTTAGATCTTTATACTTCCCTTTCCCTCCACCTGTCAACCTGTCACATCGGCAGTTTCCAGTCTTCATCCTGGAATCTTTATCGACATTCTTCAATCTCACCCTAATATACAACAGTCGACCCGCTCATCAGCATACTCTATAATTCATTTCAGACGGCGATAATACGTACCAGCATCCCTATATGCATATCGTTCGATCTCTTTTCCTTGGTTCGCTCAACTGCATATCTCGGAAGAACAAGATCAACGATAGTACGGCAATTGTTCCGTTCCAGAACACTCGCGAAGAGTCATAGCTGTCAAGAAGAACAAAAATAAGGACAAGGACCAGAGTATTAATCACATCACATTGTCGACCTCGAAAAGATCATCCCTTTACTCTCTCAGTCATATTTTGATCCTGTGCTCATCCAAGCAAAAGGGAAGGGAACGAGAAAGCAGGACGCTCCCCATAAGGAAAAAGCACATATCACCACGCAACATTCACCATCACAACCACTACCACCATGGAGACCCGCACGGAAACATACACACGCCACCAACTACCCTCGGCACGGCAAGGCCGCATGAAGATTGACTCGTTGCTGAACCCTTCTGCTGATGGCGGGCCAGACGAACACAGCAGCACGACGGGGTCGCCATACAGCCAGCACGCGACGATGTCATCCTCGTCGCACGGCAACGGCTACGCACATTCACCGGGCTACCCACCATCCCCAAATCAGTACTGGCACGGACGATATCAGGGCTACCACGACACCAGCCCGGGCGCAGCATCCACCGCAACGACGCACGTCAGCAGCGGCAGCGGTAGTGGTAGTGGTAGCTCGCAGCATTATCACCAGAGTCAACATCACCCGAGTCAGCATTCAGCCAGCGGACATGGCCAGCACCACCATCACCACATGTTCCTGTCCTACCGACCCACGAACAGGTCAACCCACTCATCGCCGGACCCGTACCACCCACGTGAGAGGTACGACTCCGTCTCTTCCAGCTCCAGCAACAACGGCGACCGGCGGCGGCCGCCACGACCCAAGTACGAAGAAGAAGAGATGTACTTTATTTGGTACCACCGCGTCGACCTGTGTCAGGAGTGGAAGGAAGTTCGCGAGAGTTTCAACCGTCAATTCCCCAGTCGGCAGCGGCGCGGGTTCCAGGGTATCCAGTGCAAGTTCTACCGGTTCATCAAGGAGAAGAAGTGCCCGACGCTACGGGAGCAACGGCGTATGCGCGATGGCGAGTTCCTTCGTGAGGGGGCTTCGATGGGGGCCGAGTCTGGGGCTCCACGGTTTGGTGTGAGGGAATGGGCTGATGTGTGGTATCCGTGGATGCGCGAGGAGAAGGAGATGAACCAGACTCAGTCGCGCATGTCAACGTGATGTTCGTGGAACGAGTCATGACTCTACTTTCTTATGTTTTGTGATTTCGATCCTGTTTATTATCGAGGGGATGACGAGAGAACTGGAGGTTATTTGTCATTTTCTGCGCCTTTTCGTTCCAAGATACCTTGGTGGGAGTTTTGATGCTTTTGATTTTCAGCTATCTTCGATTTACAGTGGGAACATTCGTTTTGCTTGTTTGTTTTTTTTTTTCTCAGGGCAGCTTGGGCTTAGGAGGTCATCGTCTGTTATTGTTTTGGGATCATTCTGTCTCCCTTGGAACTCGTCAACGTTGGGAGGAACTTTTGCAGGCATTTCATTCGCGTTTTGTGCCATTCTACTTCATGTCTTTCTACTATATACCTTCCACTATCTACGACTATACTCAAACTCCTCAATTTCACGAATCCAAGAGTGACCAACTCGTTCGTCAGAAACATCCCGCTGCTGCATTGCGTAGTATCTCCCACCTCGGAAATTAATCTACGTTCTCACCAACTCAACAATCCCCCCTCCCAACTAGTCAACCCCCAGTCATGAAATGTCTGAGCAATGAAGTCTCGGTCCGCCTTGCTCGCCTTGCCACCGAAGCACCCGACCAACCAATACAAAACAGTTCCGACGCCGACCCACATTGCCCGGACCTCCACAACCCTCGAAAATCATACGTTGCAGCCATGGGGTTATGAAGCCAGCAAGCCCTGTCCTGTCATCTTAGAGCACCTAATCATGCAGGCCAACGCAAGAGGATAAATGGAAATTAAAAAAAAAAACAAGACAATCAGTCCCCTCCTCGAACGGGTAAGTAGCAATTCGCAGATCCTGCAGCGAACCTACCACGTTCCCCTCGAAGGATCCAATTTTTGGCTACTCGAGTCATGTCACGTTTTAGCCCTAGGCTGTGTATGTACGGAGTACGGAGTACAAAGCCCGGTAATATTTAGCCCCGTTGACTGCGACATGATAATCCTTCAAGGGGGTCCTCACAGCCCTCTGCCACGTCTGAGGGGTGAAAAGTAACTCCAAACGGGGTAAATGGAGGGACAGAGCCGCCCGCGCGTGTCATACATTCATGGGTTCGCATTGTATCAGAATAGCCCCTTTTCTTCTATTTCCGACCTCCGGGGGCGGGGAGTGTCGTAGTCACTTTCTTGGGGCGGGTTCGTTGACCCTGAGACTGGGGACGAGGGACAGGGGGTGTATTATAATTATCGTTATTGGTGTACACTGAGCGACACCTTATACCGTAGACTGATCAACATTATGGTGGTATATCCCGGCGCCAGCTACTGAGTGCAGTATGTACCACAGGTTTGTAGCCGTTTGCGTCGAAGCATCTTGGAAGATTACGGAAACCCTGCACCTGACAGAACTTCACGGCTCACATCCGAGGAACAGCTCAGTCTTGAAATAGAAGATGACGATTCCTAGTGGGGGGCAGCGATCGACGATCGTGCTCCCTGAGGATCCAACCCCGGTGGGCTTAGCGAGTTCCCCGAGCTAAAAGAGGGAGAAGTTTTAATTGACGATGATCCCCGAGGTTCGCAATTTTTACCAGAACAGACGGAAGATCCTGGAATCAAGATTACAGGTGCAGTGAACTTGATGGATGGTAAAAGGGGGTGTCTACAATATTACCGGTATACTTGGAAACTGACAACTACAGAGCCGCAAGGCAGAACTCACGCCAAAGTGTAGAGCTACCCTAGCGTCGAAAGTTATCGGTCAGCCTCGTGCAGTGCTAGTCTCGCGCATGTACTCCGTAGTCCGTACTGCAATAGAGCTTCCCTCTATGCAGAATAAATTGATTAAGCGAAATATTACTCGCATCTGAGCGTGCACTGCTCCGTACAGGCCACCAAGTACATAAATCGTCAAATCCATGCCGTCATGTCAGGCCTGGGTGCAGATTGATCCTCGATCCAATCATCCCCATCCAAGTCAGGTCTCAGCCTCACTGAGCGCAACTAAGTTACAGTACATACTAACAGATGCTAGCGGGGGCGCGGCCAGACGCGAAAGTACGTCGACAGTGGCCAAGCTCGACAGACTTATCACTAGCCCAAGACTAGGACGGGTATAGGGTAAATCAAGAGTCTGGCCAGAATACTGTAAAGGTTACGGTGTAATTCAATTGCCGTAATTCTCGGGGACTCGGTACGGTTCGTTCGTTTAGCTTGTTAGCCCGTGAGCCCGTTAGCTCGTGGGAGGACCTGGCTCGTGCGTTGGGGGCTGTTACGGCATTGCTGTATTTTCCTAATTAGGACGGTGGCCGGGTTTATTGAACGACAACCACTAGTTACCAGTGAACTAATTGAGAGGTACGGAGTACCGAACGGAGGACGCGGAGCCGCGGACCACGGAATATATACTCCGTACGGAGAAACTGTATATTGCTTAGCGACTATCCAAGCAAACTGTACGGAGTACAAATTAGCCAATTAAGTCGCCTGTAATTCAATATCTCGTCTATACGGAGACAATCACCGCGACTCCATCTTCAGTACTTTAATCAAGTGTTCGGCTGTTCAGGAATGTGGAGACGCGATTACGAATACACACCTGGTGGAGCTCAAGCTACCTACTGTAAGTACGATGTGCCAATGCGATGCGTGTCCCTTCGCAAGTTAGCTCTCATGGCCAGTCAAGAATTCATCTGCTTTTCGAGTGCCACAACGCAGCCAACCCTAGGTTCATGTAACGAGAGGACAGGCATTCAGTCTCGAACAGGCATCGCTGCTCCAATAGTTAACTAGGCACAGCTATGTGTATGCTTGTGTCTGTGTACGGGCCTTAAGCCAGACATACATGAGCGGTTATGAGGGGACTTCAATAGCGGAAATAATTGAACCCTTTACGCTTAAGGGCTAATGCAGACAACGTTGGTGGGCAATATCAAAGACTCGTCTGCCTGTCCTATCCTATCCATCCATCAACCTATGAAGCAGCATAATCCGACCATGCATCCCATCACGCCTTTGGCGCCACAAGCCCCCGAAATTCTCGTCACCCCGCCGAAGCCTGAATGCCAAGATGAACCGACAATGCAAAAACAGTAAAAACACCAAAGTTGACAAAACACTGAGATATGAGCTTTCGAACCTTCATCAACCCACTGCTCAACTCAAACACTGCGGATTGCGGAAGCGTTCATGGTGTTCATCGTGATCGTGCTAGTTTACCCGATGCCATGGCGGGCGGGACATACGGAATAAGATCCGAACAAATCATATTCATGACAAGCAGCCTTCTTAGCGCCGCTCTTGCTAGCTTCGTGGCTAGTACTGATGAGGGTTCGAGGATTGGATCGTGGATTTCCATGACTCGATGTGTGGGCAGATGAGTGACGGAGGGGATTCCGCGGTATACTGGACAGTAGATCAACGAATGAGATGAAGGGGAGGACCGCATTGAACTATGATCACCTGTTTAGCTAGTATGCAGCTGTATGGCACTGTGTGATGGACATGACTCGTTAGGACTTGGTGACATGAAGTGCATAAGTCCCTCGAGGTAACAAAGAGGACATCGTTGCAGATATCCGTACTTTTGCAGTCAGATTACTGTTCAAAGTGAGCTACGACGAAACCTCATTTCCCGGAATATCTTCATTGTTTCAGATCGTTTCCTAGTGAAACGATCTCTACCTCTCTCTCAGTGTTCACTATGCGCATCTTTATTTTCCCCTGTTCAAATCCTCCACGAAAGAGCGCATAGAAAAAGCATCTATCGCAATGATAGATCCCCGAAGCCCACGAAAGGACCATCGACCCCTTTATGATCATCAAGGCTTATGTCCAGCTCTCGATCTTGACCATGTTGAATTATCGGGGTTGGTCGGGCATGAGGAAATATCTGCGATCAGACGGCGGCGGCGGCAGCAGCAAGCGGTTGGGAACGTTGTTCCCGTGGAACGAAGTGGCGACCTTGCAACTGTTGATACAAATCAAATGGGTTAGCACACACTCAAATCCCAAATTATCGCGACGAATTGAATGTTAACTCACGGGTCAGCCACGAAAGCGACGGTGTAACCCGCCCATCCCTCGTTCTCCTCCAGCTTCTGCTTGAAGGTCCATCCGTCGACGATGCCGCAGAAGAAGAAGTAGGCGAAGTCAGCCTGAACAGAACGATTAGTAACTGTTGTCTCACTCGTCAATCAATGTGAACAATACATACCTTGGTCTTCTCGGGGCTGATGTCGTAGTGGTCGACATCGTACTCCATGGCCCGGGTAGTCAGCTCAAGGCTCTTCTCGGCGTTGAGCATTCCGTTAACGCGGACCAGGCGGGAGCCACCAGCAGCAATCTTGACCTGCAGAGCGGGAGAGATGTCCTCACCACGGGGGGCCTTCTCGACTTTGATGACCACCTTGTCGTCGGGGTTGCCAGGGTTGGAGAGAGTGATACCAGTGCCGTGAGCCTCCAGGTAAGCATTGCAGGTTGCCTCATCGCAGAACTGCACAGTGATCTCCGCCATGTTGGAACGGAACACGCAGTCGACAGCATCACCATAGATCAAACCAAAAGCGTCAGAGATGCTCATCCAGTCGGGGACATCCTTGAACAGCAGGACACGGGCAGGCAGTTCACGGGCCTTAACAGGAGCGGGGGCCTCAACAGTCTCAGTCACCGGGTCATCGTGCTTCATGCCGTTGAAACCGCCCTTGGCCATCCAAGCGCGGTGAGATTCCATGAACTCCTCGATAGTAGCCAAGCCACGGCCCGGAATGCCAGTGGTCTGCGAGGCAGGAACGAACGACTCGGCCTCAGGGTTGACCATGGAGGGACTGTTGGGAGCGAGGGCGTTCATGATGGCCCAGTAGTGGATCTTTCATTCATCAAATCTGGTCAGTCATATTTCTTTTATTAAAAATAGGAATCAGACAATGGAGGAAAACCAGAGTCAAGTATATACAAGGCATGATGACATGGAACAGTCTTCTAGAGACTGAGCATGTCTGCCCACAGATCGAATGGCAGCCCCCGCGAGAACAACTTGGAACCAAAAAAGAATGGGAGGCAAATACATACAGTTGCGATGAAAGGAAGACAGGCCTTGACATCAGCACGGTTGACCAAATCCATGTAGTGCAGCAGCTGCAAAGGTTTCGTATATGGTCAGCACGGTTCTGTCTTTGCGGTACTTATCCGCGGTGGATACCACCACCACCACCAAGAGAGCGAATCTATCAATGACACGCGGGCCCTCTGAGATTCACTCCAAGGCAGGGTAATGGCAGTCCCACGTTGGAAGCACGTTAGAAGGAGGGTGTTTACATACCTGGGGCTTCGGGAAACGGCCACCAAAGTTACCAGCCAGGGGACCAACAAAGTTACCAGGAGCGAACATGTTGGCCTTCAGAGGGTGCATCTCATGCGGCTTCAGGAAGCGGAACGATCCACCATAGAGGCCATGCAGACCGAGCGGGCGGTTAGCCTGCTTTTCCTCATGGAGGAACCGCAGGATCACGTTGCCAGTGAGCAGGATACCCATTTTGGATGATGGGCGTGCGATTGAGGGTGAGTATTTGATGGAACGATGCAGAAAAGGATGCAGAAGGATGATTCTGATGCAGGGAATGCTAGAAAGCGCCTTCGCGTGAGAGGGTGCGAGAAGGAGGAGGAGGAGGAGGGGACAGCAAGGGAAGAAAAACCGGTGATGGGAATTGGGCTGTTTGAAAAGGCAAACGCGATTAGTCGTCGTTATTATTGATTAGTCGTTAATGATGTCGTCGTCGCCGACGACGACGCCGACGATGGAATAGCAAGGAAACCGACGACTAAGCGCGTGGTCAATTGTATAGCATCACCAATTACCATTGCCTCTTGACGGTTACTGCGGTGCCTCAGTGTGACTTGCATCTTTCGAGCATGTAGGTTACCGCTAATGTTCAGCCTGGATGGAGCCAGTATAGAACTTGCAAGATTGATTACGGAGAGGGATTTGTATGCATATCAACATTTGTGGAAATATTCAATGATGGAAGCAAGGCCGTTGAGTACGGGCAGCTCGGTCTCTGCGGTTAGATGGCGCTGCGTTCTATCAATGATGACAGAACGTATTGTATTTGAATGGCAAGACTATCTTATGGATCGAATGTTCTGGTAGAGAGCAATTAGGGAGAAGGAAGAAACATAGTTTACCAGAGTTGTGGATGGATGCCCATCAGCATGTTTTAGGACCCCATCAAGTCAGCTATTAGATTCCCAAGAGCAAACGAGATAGCCAGAGTCAAGAGAAGAGACGTTGGATGACGTTGCGCTCAGCGATCTCTTGGAGAGGTTGGCTGAATTGATAGTATTCTGGGGGATGTAAATGCCCGTTGTGGTCGAAGAGGAATGGTGATTTCCAAGGTCTGCATTATGCATGGACCTAATAGGCTGTATGTGGATTGGAAACTATGGTCGAGGATGACCAACATGTGTATATCAGACCCGCAACAATTCTTGGCCATTGAAGGTCGTTTGGGGTAACAGTGGAGGTTGAAATTAGAAAGTAAGATCTGCCATGCATCCCCCCCCCCCTACGGTATGTATACTCCAGCCACCAGATTAGCAGCATCAGGAGCCATGTGCCATGTGCCGTGGACCGGTGTAGGGAATTGGGCCAATAAAAGTCCAATTTTGATTGTACGTTCATCAGCAGGGTCCTGGCATTTGCATGACAGCTCTGAATAACAAAGGTCTACGTTGCACAGGTGCTTTGCCTGATGAGGAACATGAGGCTGGAGCTTTAATCGTCATAGAATATTAAGCATCGCAACTCGGTATCTTGTATTTTGCCAAGTTATGAATTTCTCTTATCTCGTACATCAAACCCAAGGAAGATAAGTCCCAAGAACGATTTGGGTCCATGGGGGCATCACTGATGAGGTCATGACCGAAAGTCCCTCCGTCGGGTGCTGCATTCGCCTACTTGATCGGCCCGGAAAAGCACTTTGGATCAGCATGATACAACACAGCTAGCCAATATAAATAACATCAAAGAGAAAATGCCAATTCAAACAGTCAAAAATGCCGGAAGACGTCTAGATGACCAGCGAAGATAGACTGGCGCATGCCAGTGGCCGTTGGACCTGGTGGGGAGTTGGTGACGTAGCCAGGTTGGAGAATTACTTCGTAGCAACTGGACCGCCTGGTACTTTTGCCCTCCTCTTCCTATTCCCTTCAACTACAATCTTTCCTCTTGCAAAAGTTGTCAATTCATCCTTCTACAACTCCTCCATCTCCCTCCATCGACATCGTGGCCGATTCCATCGACCCCGCTCGTGAGATCACCGTACCATTCCATTCCATCCCCCCGCATCAACCCCGCCCACTCCTCTACCAACATCTCACCTAACATCAGCACCACCACCACCACCACTATCATCATGTCTCAATTCAAATTCGCCAATTCCACCGCTCCCGTGCCCGGCAAGGGGGGCCCTCCACCTCCCGAATTCGCAATCACCACCCCCGCCTCTACAGACATCTGGTCCAAACCCCCGTCCACCACCCGCTTCTCCGCGCCCATCCTCTACCAATCCATGCCACTCACCTCCTTTAAACGCGCGCGAGTCGCCATCAACGCCCCATGGAAACACCTCTACGACCAAGGCGGCCTCATCCTGGTCCTGCGCCACGCAGACGGGACCCAGAAATGGGTGAAAGCGGGCATCGAACTAACCCACGGCAAGCCGCATCTGGGCGTGGTGGCGAAGGACCGGTGGGCGGATTGGAGCCTGTTGCCCGTGCCGTCGGGTGGAAGGGCGGCGACGATTGAGATGGTTCGGGAGGCGGATGATAGTTTGTGGATCTATCTGGTGGAGGGGGTGCAGAAGTCGCCGATTCGCGAGGTGACGTGGATATTTCAGGAGGAAGGGGTAGAGGAGATTTGGGTGGGAGTATATGCGGCGAGGCCTGGGGGTGAAGGGGGGAGTTGTCGGTTCACTTTGGACATTTGATTGTGGATACAGCATGAGGATGGGAATTGGATTCGATTGTGTATAGGATTGGAATGGAATGGGCTTGAAGTAGAGGCCGGTTGGCCTTTTTATTTCAAAGGTGGGATACTGGTCATAGCAACGTGCCGTGCGAGGCAATAGATTTAATATGGAGAGGTATTTTAGATCGCGAAATGGGGTGATTGTCTCTCTTTTAGCTGCTTCCAAGTATCCAACAGTATATACTATACCACAGCCTGAAGGTCAGTACAAAGGTTCTCCTCGTCCAGGGTGCCTTTATGAGCCCTATCCGTCAAAGATTGGTTCGATATTGCTTTGGTCCATGATCATGACATGGGAAAATGAGAAGATCCTAGTCGGTTAGAAGGGAAAGGGCAGCTAGAAGTTGCATCGGTCTTGATCCTTAGCCAGCGGATGATCTCCGTGGGGATACACAAGAACGATCAGCGGGCGATCAACTGACTGTTATATGACATATGTAGGTACAGGCATCTCCCATTGTTCTATGAACTACCAGGTGTACTAGACTAGATGGTATGTTCCATCAGCTAGGGGGATGGTCTGACCAGATTGAGTTTTTTTGGGGGGGGGGGGGTTTGGCTACACCCCCTTCTGTGCTGCTTGATTCGGTTTATTCTCATCATAACTAGTAATATGTAATCTATCCTCCGTACTATACACATCACAGGCCGCGTGCCGGATCATGGGACTCCAGAGTCACACCACCGCCGGTCGCGTGGGCCCCCGGCAAACGGCTCGGTATCACTCGACTTCACTTCCACTTCAAGTATACTTGTCCTATTACTACAGTACTTGGACTGTGGAGATCTTCTCACACATCATCTCACCGATCATCACCGCCTTCTTCTTCATTATCCATCCCCGTCATGATCATAACACCCCCTCGTTAAGGGGACCCACTCCCCCGACACAAAAACCCAGGGACGCAACCGCCCGACGAACCAACGTCCATGCCAGCATCTTATCGATCAAATCAGATCTGATGCCTGCCTAGCCTTGGCTTTCTGTCATCTTTGTCTGCCATCTGCATTTCTGCATTGCTGCGGCTCTCGGCTGAGCTCCTTCATATTTCCCAGATCCAACCAGACCAGCATTTCCTGCCCACTTCGGAGTCCCTGCCGAGTCTCCGCTGGGTGGACTCGTGGCTCGGTGGCTCGTCATTTGGGCCATTAACCATTGACCTTGGACCAGTGACCCCCGTGTCTGTCCGAACCTGTCACCTTGCCACCTTTGGACGCTCCACCAGTCCATCGTCCGAGCTCAAACGGGACACAGGACGATTCTCTCTCATTTCATATTTTGTCAAATCTCCAGCTGGTCCTTCATCCAACTGCTCGACCACGCCAACAAACGTCTGCCAGGCACCAATCCACCACCTGCGCCACTCCATGATCGCCTTCTGACTCATTAAACTGATCGTACTGCATCCGCACTACCGGAAATGCGGACACTGAGTTCGGACCGCACCTTGCAACTCGTTTCTTCGCCTACAATCCCCGTTGACGTGCATAAGTGCGACCGACGATCGTGCTCCAACTCATCACTGGCAGCCTTCCCTTCCAAATCCATCCCAGCTGAATATTCTCTTCTTCAACCACCACCACCACCCAGCTGGGCGCTTCTGAGTCGGTCCATCTCCCCTTGCAGTTGGCCGCTGCTCTCGTGTTCCAGCTCCTAGCCCCTCTCCACCACCCCCCCCCCCCCGACCAAGCCCCGAGGGATATTGATTATTCATTTTGTGATCGCAAGACAGAGCGGATCTACCCATCCGCCCACACCCCGCTGCCGAGAAAACCGGCTTGTTCCAGCATAAGAGTCCTTTCATGAGTTTATCGACTACCGCGCTTGCCCCGGTTCCCTTTCGACCGCATCGCCGTTGCGCTTTGCTCCATCATTCTTCCTTTTCGCCCATATTTTATGGTGTTCATTTGCATCTTCTTTTCCTGATCAGCCCCGCTGATTTTTTGGTGGCCGCATTTCGCATTTTCTTTTTCTCCTGTGGTGGATCTGACCGGTTCAGGCCGCCCCCAAGAATCCCCCCCCATTCTCGTGCCCAAGTGCTGTTTAGTCAACCAGCAGGCCTTTTCTCGCCTTTTATGTGATACGCCCGCCGCTTGTCACGCTCATGTTGCATGAACTATTTTTGATAGTCCGGATATCCCTTTTTCCTTACTGATCAAGATCCTGTCCTGTTGTTTCTGCTATCTTGGGACTCGACGATTCGACTCGACTTCCTTGGTGCACTCTGATCTAATTGCGACCTTTCGAACACATGGACTCTTCTGTTCATCCTTGACCTCTTTGTCGCTCTTTTCTCGCCAGACATTCCTCTGTGTGTGCGCGTCCCCTTGGGTCGTGGAGATGCCCCTGCTCGACCCTCGTTCCGGTCCGTCCTACGGTGCTATAGATCAACCAGATGATAGCTGCAACATGGACCACGAACGAGACCAATTACTGCAGGATGGGTACGAGACCGAAGGTGACCTCAGTAGTGTCGAGACCACTAGTGAGGCACAAGAGGGTGTTTTGAAAATTGAGGCAATTAATATGACCTGGACAATGCGTTCGTTGATTATTGCCTATGTCAGGTTCGTGTGGCTTGCAGTGGCGCCTTGCCGATTTCCTCATTCCCGTTCATCACGCACTAACGGGGCACAAAGTATATTCCTCATGGCCTTTTGCACGTCATTAGAAGGCCAGACGGTCATGTCATTATCGGCGTATGCGACGAGTGCATTCAGCAAGCACTCGTTAATCTCGACGGTCCTCGTCGTTCAAAATGTCGTCAATGGTGAGTTTCAAGTTTCACTGCGGGGTCCGCAACGGGACCACCACCACCACAACACAACACTGCTAACTTGATGGAACCAGCCGTTATCAAACCGCCCATGGCCAAAGTTGCCGATGTGTTCGGTCGCTTCGAAGCTTTTTGCGTCAGTATTTTGATTTACATCCTGGGCTATGTGCAGATGGCCGCGTCGACGAACGTGCAAACATACGCTTCCGCCCAAATCTTCTACTCTGCGGGCTCCACGGGCTTGCAAATCCTTCAGCAAGTGTTTATCGCCGACAGCAGTGACTTGCTCAATCGTGCCTTTCTAGCTCTGCTGCCAGAGTTTCCCTTTTTGGTGACTGTCTGGCTCGGTCCAACCATTGCCGATGCGGTCCTGCGATCATCATCGTGGCGATGGGGCTACGGTATGTGGGCTATCATTCTGCCTGCCGCTTTCCTGCCACTCGCACTATCGCTACTATTGAACCAGCGCAAGGCTCGACGTTTAAATCTGATCAAGTCATCTCGGCACAAACGGAAGCGAAGCTTCCTCGCCGTCGTGAAACGGACTTGGTATGATTTAGATGTCGGCGGATTGACTTTGTTGTCTGCCGCGGTCACTTTGATCCTGGTGCCGCTGACATTGGCGGCCAATTCAAAGAACGGATGGGGAAATACCAGTATCATTGTCATGATGATCGTCGGTGTTGTCTGCTTGTTCGTCCTGCCGTTTTGGGAGGGCTCGAAGAGACTGGCGCCGAAGCCTTTGCTTTCTTTGCATCTTCTTCGTCAACGAACCGCGCTCGCGGGCTGCGCGTTGGCGTTTTGGTATTTTAGTAAGTATCTCATCTATCGTCGTTCTAGCGGTTCTAAAAAAGATGTGCTAACTCCCCTTTTTAGTGGCTTTCTATTTCTCCGTCCAGCCATACCTCTACTCCTACCTCCAGGTTGTCCAAGGCTACGACGTAGCCACCGCCGGTCGCGTCACTCAAACTTTTGCCTTTACCTCGACCATTGCAGCATTTACCGTTTCCCTCCTGATTAAATATACCCGGCGATACCGCGTCTTCGTTACTGTGGGCTGCGTGATCTACATGATGGGCCTAGCATTCATGCTCCTCTGCCGAGGCGAAGGCGCCTCCCACGCCCAAGTCCTCGGTGCGCAGATCATGGTCGGTTGCGGCGGTGGCCTACTCAACGTACCGGTTCAACTGGGTGTGCAAGCCTCGGCGAGCCACCAGGAAGTCGCAGCCGCAACTGCGATGTTCTTGACCTCGATGGAGATGGGCGGTGCCGTAGGAGCTGCCGTCTCGGGTGCAGTCTGGTCAACCTTCATCCCGAAGAAACTGATGCAGTATCTTCCGGACGAGACCAAGCCCGAGGCAGGCGAGATCTTTGGCAAATTGACCAAAGCGCTATCCTACCCGCCCGGATCACCCACTCGCGATGCAATCAATCGCTCTTACCAGGAGACCATGAACAAACTCCTCGCACTAGCCCTCCTCGTGACACTACCGCTCATCCCGCTCAGTTTGATGATGGAAAACTACAAACTCGACAAAGTGAGTGATACGCCGCCCCCACAACTGGTGTGTTGCGAGACAAACACGACGATACTAACCGTCACAGATGAGCCCGAAGAGCAGCGCCGATCACGATTCCAACAACCCACTCCCCGTCGAGGCCGAGCCCGACTCTAACGATACACACCACAAGCGGACCTAGACCCGCAACACCACTGAGCGTCTTCAACTGCCAGATATGAGTGCCACGATATTACGAACTGCATTTATACTTCCCACTTCCTTGCGATCTATCAACATCACATTACGCTGCATAAGTCATTGCATATTGCATCTTGATAAATTTTCCGATTTGGTTTTTTTTTTTTTTTTTTTCAATTTTCAATTTTCATTGCTTTGCGAGTATACTCCGCACATATACATCTCCGGCCTTGGTTTCTTCTGATCTGATCTGATCTGAAACGAAATGGCTGATCTGCTCGATCTACATGTCCATATCAGCGAACCCTCGATTCTGTATCTACTGTACCTTTGCCCCTTCATCCATTCCCTGCATCCGGCGTTTCAACATCATGGACGCCGTTGACCCGAGAATGTGAAGCAGATACTAGACTTGTGTTTTACGGGGGCTCCATCTCTTGCACTGCCTTGGATTTGATTTTATAGACTTATCTGCCTAGCTAAGCTAGCAGAACGATACGAGACGAAATACCACAAGTTCTTCCTAAATTTCCTTCGTTTCCATCCAGCCTAACAACCGGATATCAACAGTACCACAGTACAGTCCTGTAGAAGCCTACAATCTTCCAAGGCTTCTTTCCCTGCACGTACCCATGCCTGAAATCTACAGTGTCTGTAAGTCAAGGTTATGGCCCGCACCCGCATGTACAGTGCAATGCAATGCAGCCGAACCAGATCAGGCCAAACCAGGCAGCATGGGTATTCTAGACGCCCGTCCGAAAAGAAGAATTGTAATTCTGACTATGCGGGACTAGTCCGGATTGCAATCGAGGCGTTTGGTACCGGGAAATAGACGTGTCGCTGGCTGTACTTTGTAGATGACAGTAATGCCTATGTTGGACTTATTTGTTTGAAATCCTGAATGCCATTGACTTGGAGTCAGATAATGGGCATGATCGAGAACATTGCATCCTGCATCTATAATAGCTGGTCGAATTGATCTTGAGTTATCACTTTCTACTGGAGATTCCAATCTTAATAGGGACATGATACCTGAAACCAAACCAATACCTTTATCACTCCCCTCATATCCCCCGCGTTAGGTCCTGTACAATCAACCCCCTCTATAAGGCCGATTCCCGTCTACCCAGTTCAATTCCTACCCTAGCTATCAGGATAACTATCTAGCAAGTGAATTCAACCACATTTCTCATGACACATTCCTACCCGCCTAAGCGAGTGAAATGCACCAGTATAATCGACAAACGATCCAGTTTTTTGTCAAGCCAAGCCCAAGCCCAATCCAGCCTTACGGGAACCAGTCAGCCTTCCGGGTACATAATTAGTACCTGTATTACCTCTGCATGCAGGGCGGGCAAGGCCTTATCGGTGAGGCTGTTGGCGTATATTGGGATGAAGGTTGCGGTGTGTGGGCGGTTTGGGTTGGGGTTTCCGCTTTAAGGTACAGGAGGGAGTGTGCCTGATTTTGTTCTTAGTTGTACCTATAAGCGGAAATGTATACCATTATTCGATATAGAAGTGTATGTAATTTATAGTATTCAACGGAGGTGCTGTTGTACTTGGATAGCTAGACGTAGAGAAGGGGTGTTTGGAGTAGCTGTAGCCTAGGTAGCTACATACAATAGCTCAAGCAAAATAATAGAGAGGTACAAGGTGCACGGTTTAAGCGCCGAGGTATCAGGCACTGGAAGCTAAGGTACAAGATAAGATCCAAGCTCCAAGCTACATACAAAGCTATGTACTCCGTATAAGGAGTACACTAGCGATGAAATCACGACCATATTCGGCAGTACATTTCACAATCCCCATCCCAGAAGAAGACTGGTTCATAAAAACACAAGCCGCACTATCCCATTCTGTATCGTTTTACCTGAGTAAACCAAGCAAAGACTCGACTCCAGCGCTACAACATCCTCGTATCTCCGAACAGGGGGGGTTTCAGATCAACCCAAGCAACAAACGGAAATTAATATCCGCGCTGTCCCTAGCCCGTGACAAGATCATACCGTTACAGTATAGTAATCTCCTTTTTCAGGAGGGGCGAGTGTGGCTTGTTCAGAGGCCAAGAAGATGCTTGAGGCGGGATTCTGGAAGGATGAAAAGGGGCCCCGGCCGTTCAGGGGCTTGGGCGGAGACGGGGGGTGAACCAACGATTAACCATGAAGACGAGGCCTCAATTTAATTTATGCGGAGAGGAGTCCAGAGTCTGGAATTGGATATTTTGGTCTGTACATGTACGTGAATAGTCTGTGTAATAGTTATGGAGAGAATATGTGTAATAGATCTTTATAGTATGATAGAGATATTCTGTGTTAGAGTATGGCTGGTAAAGCTAAGCCTCTCAACGGGTGTTTTGACAGCACAGAAGCTTTGTTAGTAGACTCACTAAAGTACAGTATTGATCATTAAATACTCCGAGCGCGAACGGAATAGCTGGGTAATTGGGTAATTATGGGCGTTTCGGGGATTACTCCACGGCTTTGTTTTTTTTTATTTTGGTTGAAAAAAAAGACGCAATTCTCTACGACGTGACTCGATATTTTGCTTTTTATCCTCGGACCTCTAATGTAATTCGAGAGTAGATAAGGGGGTATATGGCCTCAGTTTCTATATACTCCGTATAATGTACTGTACCTTGTACCTAGCTATGTATTCCCTGCGGAGACATGATCACAGTGTTCATCTCCCCAATACAGTATTCTAGCAGTGGCAGGGCCATGATTAGTCCCGTTGTTTGTGGATCACACCCAGCCAGCGCGTAGCCGACGGCAGGCGGCCGTCACATCGAGGGGATTGGGCTACAGTACAGTATTTGGGGGATGTGGCTAGGCGGTCCGGTTTTGATCCTGCCATGATGAATGGAGATGGTTGGATCTGGATCAAGAATATAGATTGACACTGACATAGGAGGCTACTTGATACTTGGCTTGATACTTGGATCCTTGAGGATGGACTCCGTCCTCTGTACTAATACATCATAATACCGGATCTTGGCAGGATCCGGAGAGCTTAATCGGCCTGGTGGATGCTTTGTTCGGGCTTGAGTATTGGGGGGAAACATTCTCCGGACATGCAAATGGAGGGGGTACTTGGGGATTGTCCTGATGATGGAGGAATTGTACTATTCTACCGTATGTATTCTATGTCAACACTTTGTATATAAGGATAGAGCAGGAGATTAGCAGAATATCTACTGGGTATATTGAGCACTCCATACTTCTTATGTATACTGTTCGTTCCACTGGTATGGCCCGTGTATTCTCCACTGACACTGTCTAGACCGAGTTCTTTTTTTTTCCTTTCCCGCCCACAGTCCTGGCTTAACCACTCAGAACCCAGTCCGTTATTATTATTCAGTCCGCGATTTTAATATTCGCGTCTCTTCCTCAGGCTCCCCTTTGGGGTTCCTCAGGCTCTCAGGCTCCCATTGCGTGTCTCTGCTCCCTCCCTTTTCGGTCTTTGGGGCCCACCTTTTCCTTCCTCCACCGCTGCCGCTGCCCGCTGCACCTCCAACCTTCTCTCTCTCCATCCACACCTCCACTACCACCACCACCACCTTCTCCTCTCGAACCCTCTCTCTCTCCCCTTCTCTTCTTGTTTTTTTCCACCGCTCTCTTTCTTCCTCCCCTCTCCCTCTGGTTCATCTCGAGTTCCTACACCAAAAAAGCACAATGGTTGTCGCTACCATCAAGTATCGTCCCTTCTTCCCCCTCTCTCCCCTCTCCTCTTTGACTCCCGCTGCCTGGTGGCTTTATCCCCTCTCCTGACCGAGGTCGCGCAACATTTCTATCATCATCAACACCGCCACCACTGCTGCCCTCCACCGATGGGACCACCATCACACTCAACACCCCTTCTCCCCAGCTAAGCTAACCGCCCTCTTCTAGGTGTGTCGTCGTCGGCGACGGTGCCGTCGGTAAGACTTGCTTGCTCATCTCCTACACAACCAACAAGTTCCCCTCCGAATATGTCCCCACCGTATTTGACAACTACGCCGTGACTGTGATGTAAGTCGTGTTCCACCGGCTCCGGAAGCGAGACAGAGAGAAGAACAAAAGAGCGACACCGCCCGAAACTCTGAGAGAAAAGGAAATCCGTGTTCTGACCGTGTCCGCTTTGTTGGGGGGAAATATAGGATCGGCGATGAGCCCTACACTCTCGGTCTCTTCGATACCGCCGGTCAGGAGGATTACGATCGCCTGCGCCCGCTGTCCTACCCCCAGACCGATGTGTTCTTGGTCTGCTTCTCCGTCACCTCCCCGGCCTCCTTCGAGAACGTCCGCGAAAAGTGGTTCCCCGAGGTGCACCACCACTGCCCTGGCGTGCCCTGCCTGATCGTTGGCACCCAGACCGATTTGCGCGATGACCCCGGTGTCCGGGAGAAGCTCGCTCGCCAGAAGATGCAGCCGATTCGCAAGGAGGACGGTGACCGGATGGCCAAGGACCTCGGTGCGGTGAAATACGTGGAGTGCTCTGCTCTGACGCAGTACAAGCTGAAGGATGTCTTTGACGAGGTATGCCAGTCATGTCTTCTGTTTTGCCCTTGGATATTTGCCGAAGATGAGATCCCCGGTTGAACGGGATGAAGCTGTCTGCTCTTCGCCCTGCCTCATCCCGTGGTCCCGCCGCCCTCCACCTGTTCACCGCTAACTCCTCTTCTCTCCACTTTAGGCCATCGTGGCTGCCCTGGAGCCGGCGCCCAAGAAGAGGTCAAGGGGCTGTCGTCTGCTGTGATCCACCCCCCCGGTACATTTTTCACAGGTTCGTCTTTTCGCCCTTCCCGTCCGGTGGCTGATGGTCGGCCGACCGAAATCATGAGCTCGAGCTGGAACAGCGGTTAACTTTTTTCCCGCTCCATCGCTATTCAGATACGACGGAATGAATTTTTGTTTGTTTCTTTTCTTTTCTCACTGGTTTTGGGAGGCAAACTACTTGGCTGGACTATGTTTACTGGGATATCCGAGAGGAAGAAGCTTAAAAAAAGGGGAGGGGGGGGAGGATTTCTTTGTTATGAGCTAGCGCTTGCTATCTGAAGTGTCTCGATGTGATCTCGATTCGAGTTCCATGCCATGCTTTTCTATGGTATCTCTCAGCTTTGCTCCTGCTCTGCTCATCCTCGATAGTTCCATCTGTCGCCTTTCTTGGACCATCACCTCGAGAATCCTGTCACCAAAAACCAGATCTCCTCCGGTTCTCCTGCCTCCGGCCTTGCCTCCCTCCTCCCAATCCCCTTTCTTCCCTCCTTCTCGTTGGCTTCGACTGTGTCCATCTGTTGGCCATCCTTCGATTTGCGGATCTCAGCCTCGAACCCATGTACTTTCTCCGGCGACATCTACCCTCCCCGATCTCGTTTCCCCAATTACCTCCACATTCCATCCACTCCTTCAATCGACGGCAACCGCAACCGCGAATTCCCACCGTTCCCCCTTTTCCTCCCCGATCACGTACGACTTCTTTCGCACATCGATTCCCCCCCGTTGTTCCCCCGCATCTTCCCCGCACCACATGTTGTTCACCTCTTTCATCGTCTCTCTCGGCGTTGGACGTCAGGGCGTCGTGTTTTTGGCTGGCCGATGATTTTCCGTCCTTTATTACCTTGCTATTTTTACCATCAATCTACTACGCTTTTTTCTCCAATCTGCTTCTTTGACTGTACTTGTGCTTGCGCTGTTCGTTCGATTGTGCTCCGTCGGTGGACGGAGTCATCCAAAATTGTCAAGGGCGTGCCACTTTGCCGCTGTGTTTGTGTTTTGCCTGCCCTGTCCAGTCAGTTCTATCAGTGGCGTTCATACTCCCCCCGCGGACTTGAATCAGATCTTCTCTGCTTTGCTGGTTTCTCTCCCTTTCGATACAAGTCTCATGTTCGTTCTTTGTCCTTGCTGCAACTTGATTATCTGCGTCGAAATTGTGGAGGCAACCGTGAGATCTTAGAACGGTGCAGACTGTGGACTGTCGATCTAATAAGCTCTATGGTGGTTCATGTAGTGTTGTAGGGTCACGGATGCTGTGAACATGGTATCGTGCATTTGGCTTGATGAGCGGCTGCTCTCGACTAGTCGTGGCTGTTTATCGTGTCGTCCTCTCTAGTTAGAGCAGACATCCCACCGAATAGATGAGGATTATACATTCTCGAGTAGAGCCCCGGATCTTGGCAATCATGTCAATTCATATCAGTCATTCTTCAATCTACAATCATGAGTTTCGTATATACAAATGCCTATGTCCATCCTATCCATCCCTTTACAGCTCATCCTTAGCAGCACTCTCCACCTCCTCCACAACACCCACACCACCCGAACCATCCTCGTGACGTCCATACCACCCACCCAGCTCCTCATCCACCCCCGACTTGACCATACTGGTAATAATCTCAAAGGCAACCTGGGCCGCCGCCAACGCAGTCGTCTCGCCCTTGTTATCATACGCCGGCGAAACCTCCACGATATCCGCGCCAACGAGATTCAACTTCTCCAAACCACGCAGAATGCGAATAAACTCACGCGTAGTCCAACCACCAGGCTCCGGAGTGCCCGTACCCGGCGCAGTCGACGGATCCAGGACATCAATATCAACGGACAAATAAACGGGCTGCTCGGGGTCCAGTCCAATGCGATTCACAATGGCATCCACGACACCCATCGGGCCCAGCTCATCAATATCATCCGCATGGATCCGAATAAAGCCCTGCTCCGGACCGGGCGTGGTATAATCGCCATCATCCACACCAGTCAAACGAGTGCGCAGACCCGCATGCGCAGAGGTCGAATTGCAAATCAGTCCCTCGCGACTAGCCTTATGGAAGAAACTGCCATGATTGAACTGAGTCTGCTCACTCTGCCAATACGCCGAATAGCGCACAGGATTCCACGTATCAAGATGGGCATCGAAATGCAGCACCGTAATGGGCTTCTGATAAATCTGGTAGAGTGCGCGCAGCGCCGGCAGCGCCACACTATGATCCCCACCTAGCGTGACAAGCTTCGGATGCGACGCGCCAATACTAGCAGCAGCACCGGCGGCAGCGCCCTTCGGCGGGGCATTCACAATCTTCCGAGAACCCAGCTCCAAAAACGCCTCGTACATCTGCCGCTCGGCCAGAGCGTTGTCAAAGGGTGTGATGGGGATATCGCCACAATCGGTGATTTTGGCCCAGGATTTGTACGGGTTGATGCCCGCGCGCGTGTTGTAGCTGGTCCCGGCCATTTGGCGGGCGCTGGCGGCGCGGATAGCGCGGGGCCCGAAGCGGGCGCCTGGTCGGTAGGAGACGGCCGTGTCGAAGGGGGCGCCGATGACGGCGATGTCGTAGTGTTCGGAGGGCTCGACGAGACATTTTACGGGGCGGAGGTGGGCGAAGCTTGCTATGCCGGAGAAGGACCACTAGAGCGGGGGATGGGTTAGTAGCTAGTTGCTATAGTTTATAGTGTAGTTCGGAAGGTGGTGATGGTGGTGCATACCTCTTGATCCCACTTCTTCAGCAGTTCCTCGCGCTCCTGTTCAGGGACGACTTCGGCGTCGTTGTGGTGCGCGCATGAAACGGCTGTACTGGCCAGAGCCAGTACGCTAACCAGAGACTTCCAGGCGGGCATGGCTGGAAAGAGGAGAGATTGACGGGAGTAGAGAAGAAAAAAAGAAAGAAAAGGAATTAAAAGTAGAAGGGGTCCAGTAGTTATATAGGTCTGAAGTAGTGTCCCACTCCTACTACCCAGTAGTACCCAGTACCAGTCCCTAGAGTCGAGTATGTCGGGTCCGGTAAGTATATGGAGAAGAATCTCGCAACGAAGCTTGGCCTTCTCCGCCGAACTTCCTAATCAGCGATGGTTTGGAGGGGAGAAAGATTAGAATAATGAGATGATTGGGTCAGGAGTGTATCATCTTATTGGCAGATGGACCAGTATCTCTCTTTTTTTTTGTATGCGAAGTACTAAGTATACTCTGCATGATGGATCTAAAGGGAAAGACGAGCAGATAGGTACGGAGCACTCAGTAACTACTGTAGTTAGTGAATAATTGGTTACTCATGGAAATCGTGCAGACTTTCCCTTCTTGGCGACTCTCCGCTTTTGCCTTCCTTTTTGTTCCAGCAGACACTACTGTACCACTTATGTAGGTACACTACTTACTCCTACTACTACTACTACTACTACTACTACTACTACTACTACTACTACTACCTCCTCCATCTCAAGTATATCACCCGATCCAACGATCCAACAAGTCAACCCTCAATGCCATGCGTCGCGTCGTCGTGACGGGTCTGGGCGCAGTCACTCCCCTCGGCGTCGGTAAGTCAATAACCAATAACACACCCCAGTCCATCTACCATCAACACACCCTCGCCAGACTCCAGTAAGCTCCATCTCCAATCTGCCCAGCTACACAAGCAGAACAATATCACCGGAGAAAACTCCGCCACTCTCCGATCCATCCAAAAGTGCCCCCTCCCCCGGGAGAACCTGCCCAGTTCTTCGCGCAGAAAATCGGCGCGGGTCTCCACCCTGCCACCGCCGGAAGGGGAAGGTCTTGACAGCCAATGACGGGGCATTTTTGGGAGATGGGGCTTCGCGGGGCGGGCGATTTCAGATTAGGGCCATGCGGAGTAGGAGTACCGTATGCTTGTCTGTTATCTACAGTCTGGGAATTGGAGATTGGAAATTAGAGTGTAGGAGTCTGGCGTGGCGAGATTTCTATAGATGGGTGTGATGTACTAAGAGTGGTCTGTGTGATACGCTAACCCATCTATTCCCCGGCGATAGGTCTACGGCGGACATGGAAACGTCTACTAGACGGTCACTGTGGGATCGTCAATGTAGTCTCGCGCGATGAGCGCTTTCGAGAGGTCCCCTCGCAGATTGCAGCTGTTGTGCCGCAGGGGAAGAAGGACGAGGGAGGGTGGGATGCTTTTGAGTGGTTGAATCGTAGGGTATGTCATTATTTTCTTTCTCGTCCAAGCTGAGCTTTTACAGAGTGGAATTTACATGTTTGGAAATTGTGATATTATGCTAATGCTGCTTCTGCTGATAGGAAGAACGTGTAATGGCCAAGTTTGCGCAATATGCCATGGCCGCCTCGGAAGAGGCTCTTGAAGATGCCGGTTGGAAGCCGACGGCTTTTGAGCAGAGAGAAGCTACGGTATGGAAGTATCAAGAAGAAACGATTGATTCGGATTGAGCATGGTGGAGCATTGGTTGACTTTCTCATATGTGATAGGGAGTCTGCCTTGGCTCGGGTATTGGCAATTTCGAAGAGATGTTCGATACGGTGGTTAACTATGAACAAGGGGTGAGTTTCATCTGCAGTTGTAAGAAGGATGATCTAGCTGACGGGGATGTTTAGGGCTACAGGAAAATCAACCCTCTGTTCGTCCCAAGACTATTGATCAACCTTGGCGCCGGGCATATCTCCATGAGATATGGCTTCATGGTACGTATAGACCAGCGGAAAAGCCCCAGGCAGTTCATGGAATCCACGCTTACTCTTACTCCTATAGGGCCCCAATCACGCCGCAACAACGGCTTGTACGACGGGTGCCCATTCCATCGGCGATGCAGGACGGTTCATTGCCTGCGGCGACGCCGATGTCATGGTTGCTGGCGGCGGCGAGTCCTGCATCCATCCCCTGGCTATTGGCGGGTTTGCTCGGGCTCGCAGTCTTGCTACGGATTTCAACGATAATCCCGAGAAAGCGTCGAGGCCGTTTGATGCAGACCGTAAGGGTTTCGTCGTTGGCGAAGGTGCTGCCATGATGGTTCTAGAGGTATGTATCACAGTGGGGTTGATAGAAGGCGTGTTCCCTTGAAGCAAATTCTCATTCTCATGGATGTCTGTTTAGGAACTGGAACATGCTCGCGCTCGAGGCGCCCATATATACGCCGAACTGAAAGGCTACGGCTGCTCTGCGGATGCGCACCACATGACGGCCCCGAAAGAAAACGGCGTTGGAGCGTACATGGCCATGAAAAAGGCGCTCAAGCAAGCCCAATTGAAGCCCAGCGCGGTAGACTATGTCAATGCACACGCAACCTCAACTATCATCGGCGATGCTGCCGAGAATGCCGCTATCAAGGCCCTCCTCCTCGGACCCGAGGGCAAGCAAAAAGCCGCAGATGTAAATGTCAGCAGCACCAAGGGCGCTGTGGGACACTTGCTCGGCGGTGCTGGAGCGGTGGAAGCCGTGTTCAGTGTGATGGCTATTCAAGATGTGAGTGATATGATGATGCTTGAGTCGATATCAAGATCATGTGCTAACGTGTATCAGAATGTTATGCCACCTACTATCAACTTGGACCGGTTGGCTGATGAATTTGACTGCAACTATGCACCGAATGAACCGCAGTCGAGGAAGATTGATGTTGCCTTGACGAACAGCTTTGGCTTTGGAGGGACGAATAGTAGCCTTTGCTTTGCTAGACTTGAACAATAAGCGTTGTCAAGAGCGAGTCGTGTATGATTAGTGTTTTATTAGCGTTATTGCAGTGTGTTTCCCGTTCGTGACGACTTTATAGAGTGAATGAATGTGCTGCATTGCTGTCAGCAGTGATTGACTCTGATTGATACCTACTTAATGATCTGCCCTTGCTTCAGGACTTGTATCCGATCCGCTGTAATCCAAATATACGCTCCAGACAATGGCAAGTTGAAGCCATTCGCCTTTCTTCACCATCCAATCCAGCACGTGACTTGATCCCGATGCGGAGCCCCCGACCTTTTGACTCCGGGGACGAGAGACGAAAGGCACTACGGATCAACACATCTCCTCTGGCGCGATCCGATCTTCGAATATTGTGCCAGAGAGTGTACAACTGTGTCAGAAACTTTCCATACCTTCGCCCACCATGACGACAAACGGCGATGCTGGTCGAGGTATGCTTGCCACTGAATCCAGTCGCTAGGGATCCGCGACCGGGGACCAGCGCGCGTGGTCATCTGCGTTGAGGGCTTTGAGCTTGAGAAAAGAGTAAATGCTAACTTTTTTCATCTCATACAGCATCTGGCAGCTTGGTCGATGCATCGGGCTACAAATTCACCGAGAAGGATACCAAGCCGGGCAAGATGAAGGTCAAAAAGACCGCCAAAGCCTCGACGAAGAAGAAAGCAGACGGTACATATTGCGTCCCAATATAGCATCCATGCTTCTCGTCAGAACCAGACTCATTGGAGGATATTTAGATTCCAAGGATGGCCCTACCGACGCCTCACCCACCTCCTCCCCTCTCCCCAAACTAGACGACAAAGTCGCAGCCTCATTCCCGACCGGCAAACCCCGCGAGGAAGACCTCCTCGAAACAGTGATTTGCAAGCACTGCAAACGCCCCGTCCTCAAATCCACGGCCCCGGAACACATCCGCGGCTGCCTCAAGGCTAAACAAGAGAAAGCGCGCAAGAAGAAAGAAGCACGCGACGCGGCCAACCGCGCCAAGGTCACCGACGGTAAGGACGACGATGACCTGCGCGATAAATTTGACGGCGAGGACGCCATGAAGGGGCAGAAGAGTGCCAAGAAGAGCGCTGTGAAGGGGACTACGGACGATAGTACGAAGAAGGGCAAGAAGCGCAAGGCCGACGAGGATGATAACAAGGAGCCGAAGAAAAAGAAGAAGAAGGATGAGCCGAAGGCCAAGGCTGCGAAGCCCAAGGGTCCTGTTGATGTCGAGAAGCAGTGTGGTGTGACTCTTCCCAATGGTGCGCAGTGTGCACGCTCGTTGACTTGCAAGAGTCATTCCATGGGTGCCAAGCGTGCTGTGCCTGGTCGGTCGCTGCCATATGATATGTTGCTGCAGCAGTATCAGAAGAAAAACCAGGCCAAGCAGCAGAGTGAGTTTCCCACTTTACTCACCATCGGCCCTGTATCAAACAATCTAACAAATCTGCTTTCCCCAATACAGGAGCCGCAATCGACGCCAACGCCCCTCTCCCCGAAGACATCGACACCAACGGACCCATCGACTCAGACGAAGAACGCGACACCGTCATGGCAGCAGTCGCCCGGTCCCACCCCAGACCCATCACCGAACACACCCTCGTCAGCACAAAATCCAAATACCGCATCGTCCGCATCAAAGAACAAATGCTACACGCCATGGGCGGCCGAGGCGGCGCCGGACTATTCTCCACAGACGAGAGCCAGCCCATATTCGGCGGTAACCTTTTCCAAGCCTTTGATAACGACATGAACACATCTTCTTCACCGGTGATTCCTACCGGTGAAGCTGGGGGTGGCTCAGCCGGCGATGGAGCTACGAAAACGCCTGTGCAGGGGACTCGGAAGACGCCCGTTGCGGCGGCCTCGTGAGGGAATAAAGAAAAGCAATTCCTTTCACGCTCGTCCGAGCCTACGATCCTGCGTGAGGTTCCGGGTCAACGACGTTACGACTATCTCCGGCGTTCTTCTTTTCGTTTATTCTTCGGTTCAGCTTGTTGCCCGGTGCACTGGATTAGCATTGCATTGCGATGCTGGCGTTAAGGGATCCCTTCCATCCTTATTTATTCTTATTCTTATTCGTCTTTGTTGGATGGATCCGCATGCGATGGGCCTTTTCGGGCGTGGGAATTGGCTGGTTTCGTTTAGTTAGGTGATGATATGATACCCCCGGTAGTTGATGATACACTTTGCGTGGTGCAGAGTGCAGAATGGATGCAATTATTAAAATGGCGGGTTTACTCGGATTTGTCTAGTATGGAGTACGGATGGAGTAACTTTGTGATGTCAACTTACGCTGGACGTGTAGCAACCCTGCGTCAATAAGCACTCCATCCTCCTCAACCTTGTCCTTGGGTTGGATTCCTATCCGAATTTCCTGCTGTAATCAACAAATCTGATATTTCACTTTGGTAATGCAATAATTTCACATCCCATACATCAACCAGCTCGCTTAACTCAGTTGGTAGAGTGCGTGACTAGTAATCACGAAGTCGCTAGTTCAAATCTGGCAGTGAGCATTTCTTTTTGCTTTTGGTTTTGGCTTGGGGGTTTTCGTGAAAATGTTATTATTGTTGCTTTTTCTTATGATTTGGGTTTTTGGGATGGGGATGTATCGTTTTTGATTTGACTCGACGGTGATTCGAGAGCTAGCGAGGGGTCAGGGCTCTAGTCGGGTCAGTGGAGGGAAGTAAGTATGAGGTGTGGGAATATATATCTCGTGGATCCGACTATGCCTGCACCTAGGTATGCCCGTGCGCGAGCACAACCGTTGACATCTACTCCGTACGCTTCTATTAATTAACACTATGCCTGGACATGGGATGGATATCTCCAGTACCCAGGGTATTATCACGAAAATGCCTTGGATATCGAATCATCCACGATAAATCCACGTCATTCATGGAATCTAGACAATTCTTCGACGACCACCTGATCTATCAGAATGAACTGGACCAATAATGCTCAATGGCCAGGCTCTTAAAAGGCCCGTGTTCCAATATCAGTACGGTCCATACCTACGTGTTCTTCCCGAATTCAAATATACACGTAAAGCCGAGCTGGAAGCAATGTCCATCTGGGATAACTTAGTCAGAGAAGTACTGGAATACATGCACTCGATTAATGACCAGGTATATGTTTTCGATCGAGTCCATTCATGCGAAGCAATCTCTCCGGCTCCTTGCTGAGATATTCTTACCGCGCCTGGAAGGGAGCAGATACATAAGCTCTCCCGCAGAAAGATTCAAGTTAAGCCAGTTATTGTAGGGTGTTCATCAATTGACCGCGTAGGTAGCAAAAAAAGCCAAAAAATGCTCACTGCCAGATTTGAACTAGCGACTTCGTGATTACTAGTCACGCACTCTACCAACTGAGTTAAGCGAGCTGGTTGATGTACGGATCCCCAAATTTGGACTTATGTGTAGGGGGCAAAGCTTGCATCCATGTTTAGCCTGAAAAGGGGACGTTCAGCATATATTTGCTATTCAGAGACAACAATTGGCTCCGCAGTATGTCCTATTCGCTTTACAGCTCCTAACGGACGTCCAAAAGCTCAAAAATCCGGAGAAAATGCCAGGAACGGAAAAATGAGGGCCTCTTCACGTGACACGAGATCTTCCGACTCCATGAGGGCAAAGTGGGTGCCTTAGGCAGAATGTACTCACTGCTTCGAGCTCCGCTGATCGTCTTTGAGACCATCAACCATGACGACAGCCTTGTTCTGAAGCTCGGTAGGGCTGAAAGCGCCTTTGAAGATTCGTCACAGATTGATCATATCCCACAACCTGCGTGGCTGAGTGGTTTGGCCATTGTTATCGATTCGCATCGACCGCTGCTCAGCACAGCTCGTCTCAACTCCCGAAGCACCTGAATTGAACCGCAAATACCCTCGCAAACCCGCCTGACATCCCACCCTTCTCCTCGTCCTTCGCGATCATCACCATGAGCCACTCAGTCCCTGACCTCGATTCGATCGGCGTCAAGGCCGAACCCGAGCTCGCAGACTCGTTCCGTCGCGAAGTCGCAAACCTCCTCGGCCGAAACAATCTCAATTTCCCCGGCGCGCAACCCGTCAGCTTCTCGGCGAAACACTTGACGGAGCTCCAAAAAGAAGATTACTTTGTCTGCGAAAAGACGGACGGCATTCGCTGCTTGATGTACTTTGCGCGCGGTGATCCCGACTCCGAGTCGCCTGAGATTCATTATCTGATCGACCGCAAGAACGACTACCGCTTTGTCCCTGGCCTACACTTCCCACTACCAGACGATGAAACCTTCCAGTCTTTTCATGTTGACACGCTGGTGGACGGTGAACTGGTCAACGACACGTACGAGGACGGTACTCAGCAGCTCAAGTACTACGTCTTCGACTGCTTGGTGCTTGATGGACAGAGCCTAATGCACCGCACTCTTGACAAGCGGCTCGCATACTTCAAAGAGAAAGTATTGAGGCCTTACAACGCTATGTATCGCAAGTTCCCGGAAGAAAAACAACACCGCGCCTTCGCCGTCGAAGACAAGTCCACACAATTCAGCTATGGCATTGAGATGATGTTCCGTGATATCATTCCAAAGGTCAAGCGCATCCACGGCAACGACGGTCTCATCTTTACCTGTCGCAGCACACCCTACCGCATCGGTACAGACGAACACATCCTCAAATGGAAGCCACCCGCTGACAACACCATTGATTTCCGCATGCGCCTGGAGTTCCCAGTTTTGGAACCAGACAGCGAGGACGAAGCTGACGGCGTCACCGAACCATACACAGACTATGATGCCATCCCGATATGCCACTTGTTTACAATGCTCAACAGTAACGAGTACCGCCATTTCGGCGAGATGTATGTGACTCAGAAAGAATGGGACGACATGAAAGCCATGCGCGTCCCGCTGGACGATTCCATTGTCGAATGTTACAAGGATCCACAACAGCGTTGGCGATTCTACCGCCTTCGCGACGATAAAGCGGACGCGAATCACATCTCGACGGTGGAAAAGGTCCTCGAGAGTATCGAGGACCGCGTCACTGAGGAAGATCTCATCCGTCTCGCACCTGCTGTCAAAGCCGCGTGGAAAAAGCGTCAAGCAATGGTTTCTGAGGGCAAGGCCCGCCCTGTGCCGCCTACTGCTAATGGGAATGGTGTCAAGCGGAAATTTGAGGAATGATAGAACAAAAGACCCTGGCACGTTTTGTAATTTCTTTCCTCTTGTCTCCATTTGCAAGGCGTCTGGGCGTTGTGCTGCTCCACTCTAATTCTCCGATTTACTATTTTTCATGTTTTCGCATTATGAATTGGATCGGCGGTTGCATTTTTTCGATATGAATATGATGCCCTTGGTTTGGTTCCCTTATGATGATATTAACTTGGCAGGTTGATCGTTAGTTCATCATAAGAGATCCTATATGTACGTTATGCTCTTGAAGTATCCATGAATTCTTATATAATGACTCCATATTTCACGTAATACCAACATCCGCCGTTCAGTAAGTCAACTGTAAATGCGATTTTGATCACCTCCTATACCGGAGATATCCACCACGCCGCGACTCAAGAAAATCCTCGAGATCTTTTCAACACACTGCTTTATTCTCCCTTTCATTTATCAACCCGGAATGGAATCGAAGGATGGTAGCAACCTCCGTCCACGTAGCGCCCACTAATATTCTTCGCAGGAACATCCTTGCCAAACTCGATGATGAGACCACCATCTGGCTCAGTAGGATCAAATAGCGGCCAGCCAACCATCTGTGAGATAGTGGAAGGGTTCTTAATGAAAGCAAGCAGATAGTCTTGCATGGCATTGGAAGTGTCGACTTCGAGTTGGGAGATTTCTCCGACGTTCTTGTCATAAGTGCCGAAGATCATGAGCAGATCAGAGTAGTGAAAGGCTCCTAGCCAAGGAGCCGGGCTGATGTTGGTGAAATTGCCTATAGAATAATCAGAGCGTTCCTCTGGCACGGAATCAAGTGAATAGACCGAAGGATGATACAACAACTTACCTGCCCAGAAATATCGATACGTATCGAGACCATGCGAAAACCGGAGAGCCGTGTCAGAAGCTGCGAGACAATCCCACTGGCGTGCGTCTTCTTGCGAGGATGTAATATTGTTGTCAACCGCAATTTCTCGAGTCGCGAATGATCGAATAGCTGGACCTTTGGCTACCTTGCCCTCTAAGTAGCGCAATGTCTCGTTGGAGAAGATGTATGTTTCATCCGCTGTTTTGCACCGGTTAGCTTCATGGGCTTCATCCAAGTTGTCCGAGTTTAATAAACGTACGGATATACTCCATAAAAGATATCGGCGGCGTGCCTTGGTAGCGATTGATGTATTCTTCAATCTGAACCCAAGAAATCATGCGCATGCAATTGAGTTCTGCCTCAGCATCGTCGCCGTAGTTGCAGCCAAGTGCCTTGGCAACGATGTCAAAGTCTAGGTAGGGATCATCCGTGGTAGGGAGATCAAGAGTGGTGCCAGGCTCTTGTGAGATGATACCGTAGCTTGCCACCAGCGGGTCATCTGGATAGGCGAGAGTGTATAGGTGGGTTAAGGCTGCTCCTTGCGACTGGCCCCAAAGCTATGCAGATTGATCAGAATTTGTTAGAGCGAGCCATCTCAGTTGGATGAGTTGGTATTCAAACTTACAAAAATATTATCAGGATCTCCACCAAAGGCTTCAATATTCTCGTGAATCCACTCGACCGCGGCGCGCATATCCATCAAGCTGAGCGAGGTCTCTTTGAGAGCTCTAGATTTGGGATCTAGAGAACGTTAGAAGTCGAAGAATGATTGACCTCGGTTTTTTAATTCACGTACTTCCAAAGATATTCACTCTGTAGTTCAAGGCAATTGCAATATGCTCCTGAGACCGCGACACCCACTGCGTTGGCAGATGAGCCGGAATCATAATTCCGCCTTCAACTCCAGCACCTCCAGTTGCGAACAGTGTTACTGGGAGCTTGGAGCTTTTGTCGGCTGAAGCAGGAGTCCATATTGCAATAGATAAACAGTCTTCAGCTGAAGACCAAGTGACCGATCCCTGGGTTAAGTTCTCCCCGAGGTTGATCACAAAACTTGCCGGTTCATAGTCTTTCCAGAATGAGTCTTCAGCTGAAACATACTGAGGACAAGCTGAATCAAAGAAGACAGTCATAAGCAGAGGCTCTATGCGAAGTCGTCACATACAACGTACCAGGGCCATAGATAGTGGCATCATATTTTCTGCTCGAAGATGGAAGTTTCTGCGGGGGCATCCAACGGAGATCACCAACAGGTGGCTTGAGCGAAGTAAGAAAAAATGTAAGATAAATGACGGCAAACTATCAACCTGGGAACTTGGGATGAGCCTTTACCTGTGCGAAGGGAACGCGCAAAAACTGGCGCACATTGGGATACGTATTATTGAGCATGCCGATAAACGTCCCAGTGCGCGTTTCCACCGTCAAACTGGACCAATTTGACAGATATCTCGGCTCTTCCCATTTCAGATCGCCGAAGTATGGTGGGAAGGACTTGTCTGCCGCAAGGAC
Source organism: Penicillium daleae (assembly GCF_028827525.1). Taxonomy (NCBI): domain Eukaryota; kingdom Fungi; phylum Ascomycota; class Eurotiomycetes; order Eurotiales; family Aspergillaceae; genus Penicillium; species Penicillium daleae. The sequence continues at coordinate 1,412,709 of NW_026623153.1, forward strand.
AGTGACTGCCACGGCGCCCCATATTCCGATGGCGAAAAGCTTCAGCATCGTCAAGATTGGGAGGATACGATGAAGACAAAGGTCGGACACTTTAAGAACTACATGGAGATGATCTATGGTAAATGAGGTCTTTATTGGAAATTGACAACCTACTGTAGATATTGACGAGCGGTGAATTCGTACCACCTCTCTTGTACACTACCGGAGGACCGGAATCATACATACGCCTAACATAGGCCAAGTTAGAGTCAGCCTGACGCTCGGGACATTAATTTTCAAGGTATCCCGGTATTCAGCAAGTTTCTTATTTGTCTGATTGATTCAAGCTGAAAGAGTCCGAGGTAAGGAACATGAAGAAACAGGTGAGTGTGCACTTACTAGTGCGTAACCAACCAATCAGATTCTTCAATCCAGGCCATTGAGATACAATAGTCATGACAAATGATAGAATCCAACACATGGTAAACATGTGAGACCCACAAATATTGCGATATCACCTAGAAGATGAGGAAAAGTTATGCGCTAGGGTTTGTCTTCTATGATATAATAGCTAAATATTCAAGGAAGTACATGAGACTAGGGTCTTTCAATTACAAATTGTATTCTGAAGGTTGTGGGATATTGACTCGCTGGACGTGTCAATCCGCCCGAATCGGCAACCGTGCTAAAAGTGGCCCAAGATAAAGTTAAGTGTTGGAGGTAGTACGAGGTAGAAACTCCAAATCAGAAATGAACATGAAAGACCCATTTGGCCGAAAGAGACAGTCAGGTGGCCACCATAAGGCTATATCATCCGAATAATGACCGTGGTACCAATGCCTCGGGAAGGTTTGGATAATAGAACTACGGAGTGATAGGAAAACTATGCTTTACCGTAGCGTGATTTATTCTAGAGGTAGTCAAGTCAAGTCTGCATAGAAGGCTTCCACTTGCGCTATAAAAGAAAAATACAATTGCCTGATAGATCGGAAAAAAGTGGGAGAACCAGCCAAAAAGCAAGAAACGCAAGAAGAAGTAAAGACAGACCCGGACTTCACCTCAAATTCGTAACGACCGACAGGGTAGATGTATTGGAAAAAAATATTGATTGAATGCAATAAACGAGTGGTAATATTGTCTGACAGGTAGGAAGAACAACAATAGATCCAGCTATGAATTTCCCTTCTGGTAAACAAGAAATGGCGAAATAACGAAAGACAGGCTTCAACTTCTTGCGGTATTCGTAACGACTGACAAAATTGAGCCAAACGAATGGAAATTTTTGTGAAATACTTGATGTGGACGAAAAGAGTAGAGAATCACGAAGGAATATACTCTCGTAAGTCACAGACTTACGAGGTCATGGCTTAGCAGGCGGATCCTTTAGTCAGGATACTCTTAGCCTCCTGGGCATAAGTGCAGCCGTTGTTAACATTTGAGTCCGAATAACCAGCGGACCACATCATCACACCACCAAAAGCAGAGTTGCTCTTATACTGATTAACGAGTGTTGCCAGCGAGTTAGGGTCGAGATAGTATTGCGAACCGCTCGAGGTGCCTGTAGCAGCAAGCGGTGATGCAGGAACACCGATGAATATCTTCGCACCGGACGAGGGAGTGTTGGCTACGTTCGAGACCCAATCATTGAAGTTGATGTTACCATTGACGGAGCAGCCGGGGTTGTTATAGAACTGGACCCAAAGGTAATCGAATTTGGCGTTGGTGACGATCACTTGCATGTTGGGTTCTGGGATAGGGCATTGTGGAGCTCCCGTGATGTAGTAGGTGTTGGAGCCGTCAGATGCAAAGTTAGATCGCAGTTTTGCCAGGAGATACTGATAGTACTGGTTTCCACTGTAGGCCTCAATATCCATATCCCAGCCATTGACAAAGGTTTTGCCAAATGGTCGAGGGACACTGGAGCTGCCGGCAGTGTTGCCGTATGCATCCCATAGATTTTGACCAATGGTTTCCGCCTCAGCTTGGGATGACAGAGAATAGGCACCTGCCGCACCTCCTAGAGATAGGATCACTTTGATGCCGTTGGACTTGCAGGTCTCGATGTCGGTTGCCAGACTGTCGCAGTTCTGCGGAACACCGGCGGAGGAGATATAACATTGGTCTCCAATGGTGCCCGATGCAATAGTTTGACCATTGCCATATTCATACAGGAAAGCAAGAACAATGATGTCAATTCCAGAAGAAGATGTACAGTAGTTGGACAGAGGCTGGACGTTATTGTCCTGGCCCCAGTACACTACATTCTGGCCACCGGAGGCCCGAGTGTGAAGTTTATGAGGCACAGCTGACACAGCAGTAGCCAAGATACCGACACTGGCGATAATGGTAGAGAAGTGCATATTGTTGGCTTTTGATAGAGCTTGGAATTGTGTGGCTTTGAAAGAAAGAATGTAATTGGAACTAGAAGGAGTGTGTGTGAATGTGAGGAATGAATGGAAAGATCCTTCAAGGATTCAAAGGATTGAAGCTGAGTTGATGCCCGTGGATGAAAGAAAAAAGATCTTGGAACAGAGAAATGTTGATGTACTTATACTCATCATCACGAATATCCAACTCTGGTAAGTTACGTTTCATTCTTGGAGAGGATCAAGACCCTCCATAATGTGGTAGATGGCGATGGAAGGCGCTTGAAAGTGTGGGTCACAATATCGGGTGGCTTTTCCCAACTCATGCAACGTCGCTAGGTCCTATGAACTTGACGGTAGAGGCTTCTTCTGACAAAGATGAATACAACGTCCGACGAGGGTCACAATGCTATTTGACTGAGAAGAATCACCGGCATGGAACCACCATGGATCAAGCTTGCCTTGCAGGGTGTGAATGGCTTCAGTTCCGAAATTCATGGTTGACCGGAAACCACTTTGAAGTATGACCCCTGTCAGGAGTTATTTGCTCCGGATAGCTATCGGGTGTAGGAACCGCAGGTTGGTTGGAACATCGCACGGAGCCACGCGCCCAGAACGTGGTTAGTGTATCTAGAAGGTATGATCTCCCCTGAAGCTGCAACCCTCGACATGATCTGAATACAAATTGACTCAACGCTTGTGATACCGGAATTACAAAACGGCGTGATTGTAAAGAAGCGACAATGAAGGAGACAAGCCTGTAGGACCTTAATTTGGTCCATCTTCACTGGAATTTGGTCATACAGTTATAAGATGTTAACTTGAGTCACCGAATAAGATATCCAGCTTATAGCGAGGCTTATGATGGTAATGAAAATCCCGAGCCCACTATCAGGCACGTACTTCCTAGCCGGGTATAATGATATTCGATTAATCTGAAACTCTGCAAGGATTTAAGGTTGCAGAAACCGATGGCGGCGTTTTCGTATAGACTTGCAGTACCACTCCTCGACGAGGTAGGAATAGTCTACTATGTATACCCGGGACATCTCGGTACATTTGATATCGTAAGGACAGAAATTAATCCTCCACAATTGATGAATGCTCGAACAAACTCCAAGCCCCCCAACTATAACGGCTCAGAAATTTCCTGGGCCCAGTCCCCTACCATCTCAATATTCCGCTGCTACGAAGCCTAGAATATAAAGCACTTTCGAAATACTAAGATTGAGCTCAAGCATTGTCAGAGAACCCACAGCGGAATGTCGGAGACGCCCAACAAGAACTCCCCCGCTATGCCTCTTTAGTACGGCCACCCCGCTCAACTTGTACTGATTCTGGTTTAGCGGGTACCTTGAAACGAAAGGAGATCTGTTCTATTCGCTGGAACCAGCAAGAGTGCTTAATCCCCAGAGAGTCTCCGAAACAACCTATGAGCCTTCTAATAATTTAATGGTCCATTAGTTCGTGCATCGATTGGACTCAAAGGGACCCCACACCGGACAAGGCTTGCTCATCACGTACATCATTGTCCGAAGGGCTTGCCCTTTTAGGAACTTGCAGTTGGTCGTGAAAACGCTAATCTCCCATACACCCTAAAGCCATGGTCCTGATTATCGCGGGGTGACATTCGAGGCTACCTGGCTTGCATAAGTGCTGGTACTGTGGCATTTAAGAGCGCACTTTATGATAGCAAAGTGCGGGCGGAAAATGTGATCACGCGTGCTTGTCTCGATGAAACGAACTACCGATTACCCCGATATCTGCGAAGGAGCCGAGAAGATTCCCCTGGGCATGCGTGGCTTGTGCCTGAAGATACGCCTCCGACTCCACCGGAAGGTTACCTTCGAGTTATCACAAGGCGCTAGTTGAGCCCAGGAAAGGTCCTGCTGGTATCAGACCGAAATTTGACCTTGATGTCACACCCCCAAAGGGTGAGTTAGGGGCTAGGTTTGAGGATGCGACTGTAGATAGTTGAAGATGATTGCGGGCTCCAGATTAAGGGTCTTCGACCAATGCAAGAGAGCGATCGGCATTTTCATTTAAACCCGGACACTGTCACTCATATGCTTCTCACTGCAATTGCTCAAAGTCCGGCGATTTGCCAAGCACGATGTTCGTAAATCAAGGCAGTCAGCCCTCGACAGCCAGCACATTGCTTCAAATAATATTCGTAGAGATAAAGTCTATAGACAAGTCATCAGACATCATAAGATCCGTGAGATGCCCTTACGGCACAGCCATGAACGTGGGCCCGTTGTCAATGAGGTCAAATAAAGAGCCCTTGAACCCATCCCACCTTCGTTGCCAGAAATACTTGTGAAAGGCAAAGAACTGCTCAGCGCACGCTGGACAGTAAGAAAGCCTCGTCAAACTCTTCCAGAGGGTTTCTGGCCGCAATGGAATCTCAAGCAGCGCCAAGAATAAAGGGAAACAGCCAAACTGGAGCTTTGTATCGGGCCCACCGTATAGAAGAATCTTATCTTTCTCCTCCATAATATCGTTTGCATAAGATACTGCAATCCCATCTTGGCAAGATAGTGGGTACTTGATGCGATGAATGAGCAGTAGAGTGGCAGATCGGTATATAGCGGCCTGAGCCCTCAGTAGCATGATCTCGGAGTCGGTAAACCTCGAACTATGTAGAGATGATTCATCAGGGGTCCAAGACAGGACTTTTTGCTCGATGACATCCAGGTTATGGCTATCCGGTTGGGATTGAACCTTCATTTCGTGGCTCACTTCGCACAAATCGTAAAGTATCGGCATCAAGGAAACACAAAACCCGAACAACCGGTCGACAACGTGAGGCCGATGGATCCGAGGTCGAATTATCGGAGTCTCCCGCTTGATCAAACATTCAAGTATCTCCCAAAATATCGGGGTCACTGTGACAGGATCCAGAAAGTCCACCTGAGCCAGGTGGGGATACCACGGCTTGACCAGATAGAGCGAATGGCGCAGGATAAGCATTGACCCGGTAGAAACAATAAAAGTGTCCAAAGCGGCCAAGCTCTGGCCGAGAACCAGTACAGCCAACGCGTCATTCTCATTGGATATTTCCGTGACTTGTAATTTTCGCAGCAGATCTGCAACTCCAGCGATCTCTACATGGGCAGGAGCAGTGGTATTCGGCTTCATAGTGTTCGTCATGTATCTGATCATGATAGAGAACATGTCCCGCAGAATATGAGGAGCTTTCAAGTAGGAATAATTCAAAGCTTGGCGAAATGTTTTGGTAAAGCTTGGGCCGATCATGAAGATATCATTCAACTCATAGAACTCCTCGTCCGTGGGTTCTGGCGCCGGCGTGAGTTGTTGTTGGTTCTGACCAAGCTCTTGAAGAATATCCGGTAGTCTTGATTGAACGCCATGGCTGACTGGGCTGCTGATATGATCAAATACTGAAGAGCCTTGCTCTGAAGCTGTATCGGTAGAAGTACTCTGCGAAAGCGGAGAGGTCCTCTGGACCTCCGTGTTTTGCGAAACAGGTGTCTGTGAAGCAGGCGATCGCTCTTGTGAGGCCCACACTTGAATTTCTGCAGCAGGCCCAAGAAGTTTAGATCGTGCAGGACGGCCCGGTGGACGGGAAGAGCGAGCCGTCGAGCAATCCAGAGCAAGGTGGGCACATCGGATACATTTGGCGAGGCCTCCCTCCCGTTGACACTTCTTCTTCTGCACATAACATTGGTCACACGATCGAGAGGTCGGCATATTTCATGTCGGAGCTTTTTTCAAGCTTCTATTGGATGCGTTTGGCAGCGTCGAATCGGGACGCTTTGTGTCACATACAACTCGGGCCGGTTGAGAAGGTGATGCTGATATTCTCGACAAAACTCTCGTCCTTCAATGTGCTTAATCTGCTTGAACATCCTTTGCTCTCTATGTCATAGAGCCATCACGAAGTCGAATGCACACTGAAAACAAAAGAAGGGGGAAAGCAGCATGCCCAAGCAGCCCGCGATGATTGGATTAGCTAAGCATAAGCGGAGGCTTATTTCCTATTTGGGTAAACGAACTGGGGCTCTTTGAACTAAGTTTCCCCGCATCCCAAAATGTCGCTTGAGTTTGCGGAGATACAAAGTATGGTTATGGCCTTAGTATCGGCAGCTCGGCAGGATGATCTCGAACGGTTGAACTGCGGAACCGCGGGACTGCAGTTTAGGTCCGAGCTTCAAGCTCTCCACTGTGCGTATAGGCATGACTGGCGACTAATTACCTATGCTACGGGAGAACTATGAATGAATCTGCCTCTACTGCCGCTCTGAGCACCGTTTTATAGTACGGGTAGCATGTATGATTCCTGTCATATTGTATATTATCACTACCTTCCAGCTTCAAGAAAAGCAGTTCTTGCAACGTTCGAGTTCAGAATACAATGCATTTCATCATAAAAATAGTGTTCATTGGGACGAATAGTTGTCTGTCATTCGCAAATGCTGTACATAGCTGCGACTTGTAAACAAGGCGCATACGCACATCACCTACTCCGCTGCGGCTTTCTGCGTGGCAAGTGCCGTCCGCAACTCGCGAAGCTTTACGAACTGCAAAGAGCCCTTATCCCTCTCTCGCTCTTGCAGCCAGTTGGGCAGACTACGCATGAACGACGCAGGGCTCAGTTTGCTCGGGATGATGATTTGGCCGCCAGTCTGCGACACTATCTGCTTGACCACAGCAGATGACACGTCCTTCGGGCTCAGGATGGGAGCGCCCAAGTGCTTGCCTACCTTGACCATGTCGCCAATCAAGGGAGTATGCACCCAGAAGGGGTGAATAACGCTATTTCACCGTGGTTAGTATGATTATTCCCGGAAAATTCTGGAAGAGTTGACAACCGACCTTGTTCGAACCTTCTCTGCTTTGTACCAATGCCGCAGTTCCTGAGTGAGGCTCTCGTGGAAGGCAAGTGCGGCTGCCTTTGAACTGGCGTAGGGGGCTATTTCTCCAAAGCCAACGAAACTTGCGAGGCTCGCCACTGTTATAACGTGGCCGTGGTTTTTCTGAACCATGGCAGGTAGGAATTCTTTCACCGTCCAATAGTGAGAAAGAGTATTAACTTCCATGGTAAGGCGGATACGTTCTTCGGACGCATCGAGAATAGGGTCTCTAAAGCCAACGCCTGCATTGTTGATCAGGATAGTAGGATTACCATGCTCTTTTCGAATCTGATTTCCAACTTCCTTCACAACCGACGAAGAGGTGATATCGGCACGGTAAAAGTATGCATTTGAAGCTGCGATCAAGGGTCAGGTGGTGCCTCACGCCTGGGACGGAACTAGAGACATACGCAGTTCAAATTTTGGATCTTGCACGTCCAAGATGATGACTTTCACGTTCAACTTTGTCAAATCTTCCAGAATTTGCTTTCCAATTCCGCTGCATCCACCAGTGAGAACCACAAGTTCTTGGCTGGGATCCCAAGGACCAAGTCGTACCCAATTGTTCTGCGCTTGATGGGAGAGGTAGCTATTGATCACACTGAGAGTTTTCCATGCTGCCAAGAATGCAAGTCCCTTCCTGACAGCGGGGAGTTGTATAACCTGCTGTATCTGATGAGGCAACTTGTCGAAAAGCGCTTGGGTTGCTTCCGAGACAACCTTGCTGAAGGACATCGTGTAGTGACCTACGTCTGGTAGTGAAGAATATCCCGGAGGTTACTGAGAAATGTCCCAAGCACTAAGGCCAGAACAGAACAGCCTGTGAAGAAAAATAACTATCAAGTAGTGAACAAAGGGGAAGAAGCCGGATTCGCTGGCATAAATAAAACACGAGGGCCAGCGCCTTGACTTAATACGAACGCTGACGGGGTGATGGTTGGTTGGCAAACGCCACCAACCAGCTCATCGTCTCAAACCCTCGGGGTTACGTGCGTTTTATTTAATTTCGATTGTATTACGTGAGAAGCAGAGGTCGAGGGGCTTGCTCCTCCCTCGACGCGCCTGTTGGTATGTGCGGGGAATTCCTGCTCCTTCGGGCCAACAAGCGTCTCCTGGACGCCGGGTTTCGACCCTAGATAAAGTTCATCAATCGCCAGCCGAGGTACCGAAAAATCGGATGACCTCTGCGGGGTTCAGACGATTACAGACCCCCAAGGCAGTTCCGAATCTTATATATAGCAATGGATACTGAATATACGACATTCGCATAATCGTACCAAGACCATCGTCTACCCGAGACAGCTTATTGCCTAGCCACCTATAAGTATCGCGCCACCTCTCGCACTCGCTCCCGAATCTGGACACCATCATTATCATACTCCATCAAGATCACAGCTCCTGCCCAAAGCTGAGATAAGAGGCTTAAATTGAGAACACCAATCAAGATCAATCCAACCTATGCACCTGTGAACCACGTACAATGACTGGCGCTCCCATCACCAATGAACAAACATCATTCGATGTCTTGATCATTGGCGCCGGCATATCCGGAATCAACGCCGCATATCGCCTACAAGAAGCATTCCCCAACTATCGATATGCGATACTAGAGGCACGCGACCGCATCGGCGGCACTTGGGATCTATTCCGCTATCCAGGGATCCGATCCGACTCGGACCTATACACCTTTGGCTTCTCATGGTATCCCTGGAACCGATCAAATCCCATTGGTGAGGGCCAGGACATCTTGGCATATCTCCAAGATGCTATGACGACGCATAATATCAGCCCTCATGTTCAGTTCCATCACCGTGTGCTTTCAGTCGAATGGGATCAACAAACCTGGACGGTCAACATTCAACACGATGGTTCTCAATTCCAATATACTGCGAAATTCCTCATTTTTGGAACCGGCTACTACGATCATAGCGAGCCGCTAGCCACAACGATCCCCGGGATTGAAAACTTCAAGGGAGATGTGATTCACCCTCAATTCTGGCCCGAGGACTTTGATTACATGAACAAGAATATTGTGATCATTGGCAGCGGCGCCACTGCCGTGACACTTGCTCCCAAACTCTCAGAGAAGGCTGATCGTGTGACGATGCTCCAGCGAAGTCCCACGTATCTCGCATCACTCCCCAATCGACACTCCGGGAGCTGGTTGAGCCGAATACTCCCAACCACGATCAACTATTACATCAACCGGATGAAACGGCTTATTATTGGTCACTTGATGTACGCTTTCTGCAGGGCATATCCCAACGCGGCGAGGGGTATACTAGAGAAAGGCATGTTGAAGCAGCTGCCGCCTGGATTCCCCTTGAATCCGCATTTCAAGCCACGCTACAACCCGTGGGAGCAAAGGCTCTGTGTCTGTCCGAATGGAGACTTCTTTGCGGCGATACGATCTGGAAAAACCCACGTTGTAACTGATTACATTGAGACCGTTGACTCGGATGGTATTCAATTGAAATCGGGCCAGAGGCTGACTGCCGATACCATTGTCACAGCGACTGGGCTGAAATGGCGATTCATGGGCGGAATCCCCATTACTGTGAATGGAGAGAAGATTGATATCTCAGAAAAATACATGTGGAACGGCTTTATGATGCAGGACCTCCCTAATGCCGCTGTTCTCGTCGGATACGCCAGTTTGTCTTGGACGCTAGGTGCTGATGCGAGCATGTCTTCCATCTGCCGACTTATCAAACTCATGAACAGCAAGGGCTATTCTGTAGCTCGTCCCAGTCTCCAAGACTCGTCAAAGCTGGAGCCACGGCCATTGCTGGACCTCTCATCGAATTACATCAAGCGTGCTGAGGGTATGCCGAGAGCTGCGTCTTTGCGACCGTGGATCGGCCGGACGGGCTACTTTTCTGATATGTGGTTTGCGATTTTTGGAAATATCACGAAGGGGTTGGAACTGAGTGCTTAGATTGGTTGAGGATGGGGTGGGATCTTCGGGTTTACTTTGCAGCAGGGATCGTGATCGTACTTCGAGTTCAGATACCTTTTGTGTTTCAATACGACATGGCACATTTACTATGTGATCTGTATTGAATCACTGTTTAATTCTACGTCGTGAATAGAGTATACTCTAGAAATTGGCAATAGGGTCAATTATATTCTAGTATTCATGGGTCACATTGATATTCTCTATTCGGTAGTCATCACCTGGAGTCCTGGCTGTCGTGGCTGTTCTCTTCTTCCTCTAATATGGTCGATGATAAGAACATTTTCGACTCCCAGTCGAACGATGAGTCTTTAGACTCTGCCAATTCGGTCAAAGGAGACATCTCAATTGATGATTGCAGTCGGAGAACTTGTGACAATGAGTCTTCAGCGAGGTATAAGCATAGGCCTACGGTGGCTCCAGTGACGACTGCGCAGGTCACGAATGTGAGGAATGCCTGGGGTTCGGTGAGTATGATTGTACAAAAAAATAAAAAAAGCATATCACATCAGTTCAAGGACGAGGTTCGATACTGACTTCAAATTTCAGCAGAATTTGTACTGGAAATAGAGCGATGGAGAGCAGACCATGGCCAAGGTAAACCAGGGGCGATACCAGTAAATAGAGGAGAAAGTAGAGGAAAGACCACGTGTATGACAAGAACACGGTCAGCACGCCAAGGAGTGCACTCAAAATAGACAGCAGACCCGTCACGGCCGGACTCTCATCCATCAGGAAGGGAGATCTTGCGGCGAGATCTGTATTATTTACTTCTCCCAACTCAACTCTGAAGCTTGACTTGGAAAGGGGGCAGAATCCGGGGAAGCCGAGTTATCACCGCCCGTACCCTAAGCCCTAGCCCGATTGGACTGTCCAGCGTCATCATCTCGACCGTCAACTTCTCGTGGAAAGGAAGCTCACTCCACTTCGCTGCTCTCTACGACAACTGGATGAAGTCAGCTTGATTCATAACCACGCCAATCCCCTCTTCGGCCGATTCTCCCTTCTCGAGCGCCCTACCCCTCCCACCCTCCACCCTCCCACTTGCTACCCCGCCTTCGATGGGCAACAGCCCTTCCAAAGGTCCATCCGGCGATGGACAGGCCGGCCATATCCCTCATCATGCAGCCGGCGAGCGCAAGATAGTGCGTCGCACCTCGCTGAACGCCATCTCGAATCCAAAGGCGACCGCTGCCGATCCCTCTGCCACCCGGGAGACAGCCGCCGGACAATCCGCCGCCTACCAGGGCTCGGTGCAGCAACGGCTGCAATCGCGAAACCCGGCTGAGTCCCCGACTAAAAGCACCAGTCGACCTCAAAAGTCCGATCTGAAGAGGCCCGACTATGCGCAAGGCAGGAATATGCCACCGCAAGACCACTCGAACCCGATGCAGGTGCCCACCGCGCGCCAGGCCGCGGGGCGCGATTCTGTGGCACCTTCGGGCCCGCCGCTGAGCTCGTACTATAGCGCATCGACACATCTGCAACGACCGCCGCGCATGCCATTGCCCATTGGCGATGCTACGACCACGCCTGGCTCACCTATCAGCGGACCCGAGGATTCGCATATCCAGTCACTCCCGGCGGATCAGATTTTGGATGAACATTTGGACCCCGGAGCATCTAATTTGAGTAGTGCGACCTTGGACGGTGATGAAATTGTGGATGAGCTGCAGCCGTATGCTACTAGTGGGATTGGGAAGGCAGTGCCTACTTATATCGAGTGGTCTGGACCAGGCCACAAGGTCTATGTGACGGGTACCTTTGTCAATTGGGAGAAGAAGTTCAAGCTGCACAGAAGGTATGGGAGTCTTGGTGTAATACGAAATGCACTTGCAGAAGCAGATGAGCTAATATCAGAACAGTGAAGGCGAAGGCACCACCATGTCGACAACGCTGAATCTGCGACCCGGTACACACCACCTCAAATTCATCGTTGATGGAGAAATGCGAGCTTCGGATACACTCCCCACTGCAGTCGATTTCACCAACCACCTGGTCAACTACATCGAAATCAGCGCCGATGAACAAGACAGCATCCCGCCAGGTATCCATCCCGGACACACCTTGGCAGACAGCTCCAAGGACGGCCAAGCCGACGACGCAACGGACGACGCCCCTAATAAAGAAGCCGAGGAAGAAGTACCTCCCGGTGATTTTGGCCGGGCCATTCCTCAATTCCTCGCGGATCTGGACAAGGACGAGGATAGCGCTGCGTATCTACAGGCGGCGAATGTCATCAACGACACTCCCACGCCTCCCAGTCTTCCGCTGTTCCTGGGTAAATCGATTCTCAATAGCAATACGCCTACCAAGGATGATAGCAGTGTGCTGAACTACCCCAATCACACCGTTCTGAATCATCTTGCGACGAGCAGCATTAAGAACGGGGTTCTGGCTACTAGTGTGACGACCAGATACAAGCGCAAGGTACGATTGATTTGTCCCCGCATATCTACCGGAATTAGTTCTTTGCTCATCATTTTGCAGTATGTGACATCCATTTTGTACAAACCGACCGGCGACATTACCGAGTGAGCACTACCTTGTAATGCGCAGACCAAAGTCTGCTTCGAGGGATAAACGACCCCTTCCAGATGCCCAAGACGCATAACTCAGTACCCTGGATTAGGGCCTAGCACATTCAGTGGGCGTAACGTCGCAATCTGTATCTGTCAGCAGAAGCCTGGAATCCACAAAACCATACAGGCATCGTTTACCGCTCATATAAGCTACGAGGAGGAGAGAAGAGGGCAAGCTGCGATGGACAGAAAGGTGGCACAGGTCACATATTGCATGAAGTTCACGGCGTTGTTGTATTTGATTCTTGGGAGGGCTTACATGGGAGCTGGAGTTTTTCGATCATGCAAGCGAGGTTCATACCCATGGCCTCGCAGGCGCTTGGATTCTGTGGCGAGTACAAAGACTTATTTAGTTATCAATATTACTCTCATCCTGTACCTGATTTCTTATTCCACTCTTTCCTTGGCAAGTGATGGACGTATTCATGAGCCCTAACATTCGGAACTCCCTGAAGGATGCTCCTCAACCTGGATATGCTTGTTTCGTTACGCGTGATAATTGTAGCTACTGTATACTTTTTGTGTGCCCTCTCAATCCTCTCGCCACTTGACAAATACCTCATCCGTCCGGAACCGCTGAGTGCAGGTAGACTCCTTCAACGGAGTCCGGAAGCCCGTCTGATACGCCAGCATGCCAGCCTGCGCAATCATAATGCCATTATCAATGCAGAATCGCTCATCCGTCGCATAAACACTGCCGCCGCGATCCCGAGCCATAATACCCATCATCTCCTGCAGGCGTTCGTTCGAGCCCACACCACCCACAATCAGCACTTGCTTAGACCCAACATGTGCCATTGCGCGCTCGGTAATCTCAACCAGCATAGAGTAGACCGTTTCTTGAAGAGAGAAGCAGAGATCAGCCCGAGTAGGCTTTCCGTCAGTCTCTGGGATTATCTGCGCCTCGCCAGCAAGGGAGTCTTGCTTATTCGCGTCCGATTTCGCGGCCTCTTCGCCGCCTAATCCCCATTGTGCAGCCAAGCCATCAATTGCAGCCAAGAGTCCTGAAAATGAAACGTCCATGCCTTTCACCACGTATGGTAGATCCACGAGCTGCTTGCCTTGCTTGGCTAGTTGTTCGATATTATATCCCGGTGCCGGGTCATTGGAGATATGTAGTGTGCGCGCGAAACGATCCAAACAGTTGCCGACTGCGATGTCAAGCGTTTCACCGAAGATTCGGTATCTTTGTGAACTGTAGGCGATGACTTGTGTGTTGCCGCCAGACACGTATAGAACGACCGGGTTGGTAGCGCCGGTAATAAGGCGGCCCATTTCAATGTCTAGAAAAGGCGAAGATGACGAGTCAGTTTCGGTATATTGAAAACCATATGTCTTGCTTTTTGCCTGGGTTATCAAAACTCACGCCCAACGCAATGGTTCACCCCAACTAATGGCTTGTCCCAAAGCAAGCTGAGCATCCGCGCGGCAACCACCACGCTCTGTAGCGGGGCTCCCATTCCCGGGCCCTTGGTGAAGCAAATACAGTTCACATCCGCCACCGAGACACGAGCCTCTTTGAGAGACTTCTTCACCAGCTTGACCACCCATGCGCGATGATGGCGCGCAGTATCCTTGGGCAAGAAACCCTCGCCTGGTGGGGAAACGTAGGTGTGCCGAATGTTGGCGAGGACTTGCGGCGGGCTGCCATCCTCGGGATGCAGCATGATGCCCACACCAAGCTTGTTGGCGGAGCCCTCCATACCAATGGCAATCATGGCGGCTAGAATGACGAGAGGAGAGAGGACACGATGAAGAGTATCAGCGAGGGCAGAAGTACTGTATGAAATTTTGACCAGCTCGAAGGAGGGCGGTTTTCTGCGTTATCAGCCTATCGGCCCACTAAAAGCGGCGCTCCCGTTTCTCCGAACCAAAAGTACTTTCTTTACTTCGGACTCTACTTCCCATACTCTTCTTTTCTTTTCTTCCTCCACTTCTACTCCTGAGTCTGCTTTTCTGCCCTTTCCCTTCTTTTCAGGGCTTCTTTGTACAGGCTGATTGCGATTTGTCTGCGTGTCTTCTTGTATATCTCGTCTTTCACTATTCCCCTGCCCTTCTCACCTCCCTAAGATACCGGCTTTGGTACAATGTCCTCCTCCGCCCACTTCCCCGACCCCTCGAGCTTCCAACACCAGTCAGACCAGTTTGTTGCTTGGCTGGAAGCAAATCCAGGCGTGAAGGTCAATCCTAAGATTTGCCTGGCAGACTTAAGATCCACAGGCGCTGGTCGTGGAGTCGGTAAGTACAATCTGCATTTCATTCCCCCCCCCACCCACCACACAAAATCTACCAAGCGGGAGAAAGTGTGTGTGTGGCCACCAAACCTCCATTAAAAAAGAAGCATCCTTCTCATGACGATTCTCCTCCAGTGGCACGTACCAATATCCCAGAAGGCGAAGAACTTTTCTCGATTCCGCGGAATCTCATCCTCGCCGTCCAAAACTCGGAGTTGAAGAACCTGCTCGGGCAAGATGTGGACGCTCTCGGTCCATGGCTGTCCCTAATGCTAGTCATGCTTTACGAATACTTGCAAGGCGACAATTCAAGATGGGCCGCCTATTTCAGAGTCTTGCCGACGCGTTTCGATACACTTATGTTCTGGTCGCCGGCAGAGTTGCATGAGTTGCAGGCTAGTGCTATCGTGGACAAGATTGGTAAACACGGTGCCGACGAGTCAATCTTGCAGTCGATCGTACCTATTGTCCGGGGCAACCCGGGTCTGTTCCCACCTGTCAATGGGGTCGCCTCTTATGAGGGTGATGCTGGGGCCGCGGCTTTGCTTGAACTGGCTCATATTATGGGCTCGCTGATCATGGCCTATGCGTTCGATATTGAAAAGTCCGAGACCGAGGAGGAGGATGATGTCGATGAAAATGATGAAAGCTACATGACTGATGATGAGGATGAGCAGCTGCCCAAGGGCATGGTGCCACTGGCAGATTTGCTCAATGCTGATGCGGATCGGAATAATGTGAGTGATCCCGCAGTCCCATCTTGCACACTTGTTTCATACTGATAGATCCACCTCAGGCCCGTCTCTTCCAAGAAGAGGAGTGTTTGGTCATGAAAGCTATCAAACCCATCCAGGAGGGTGAAGAAATCTTCAATGATTATGGAGAAATTCCCCGTGCGGATCTGCTACGGCGGTACGGCTATGTCACCGACAACTACTCCCAGTACGATGTCATCGAACTGCCCCTCCGAGATATCTGCCTGGCGGCTGGTCTGTCCAACAGTGATGTCGAGTCTCAGCCAAGGGTATGTAAACACCCCGCATCATTAGTCGCCTATTGCTTGCTTACCACACCCCTGGGTCCAAGCTAACACTGCCTCAGCTCGAACTCCTCGAAGAGAACGACATCTTGGATGATGGCTACGTGATTCCCAGGCCAGCACCCAACGCTTCTCTCCAGGACATTCTTCCCGCCGAGCTGGTCGTCCTGCTCACCACCTTATCCCTGACACCAGAAGAGTTTGAGCAGCGCCGTTCCAAAAACAAGCCGCCCAAGCCTTCCATGGAGAGCAACCAAGCTAGCTTCCTCTACAAGATCTTGCAATCCAAGCAAGCACGGTATGGCAGCTCTCTTAACGATGACATACAACTCCTCACCAACCTTCTCCCTCCAAATGCCCCCGCCTCGCTGGATGGATCTGCCCGTCGCCAAAAGATGGCCCTGCAGGTACGCATCGGTGAGAAGGAGGTTCTGCAAGGCGTTCTCGCCATGCTGGAACCGCTAATCTCAGGCGGATCCCTCAAGCGCTCCGCCAACGGTGATGCGGGCACCAGACACTCGAAGTCTGCGCGCGTGTGAGCAAACAGACAATCTACGATACCAAGCGCTTTCCCACCATCGACCGAACCGGATTACTCTACCAAGAACCAGAACGACCAAAAGTTTTCGCGAATGATTATATTTCTGTTAGATTTTGAAGTCTTTGTTTTCTGCCTTTCTCCGCTTCTCCCCGTCATCGCTGGCATCATAACTTCGGTTATCCATCATACAAAAAAAGCCATTCCATGGCTCGGCGCTCCTCCCCAGAATAAGAAAGGTGAAGAGAAAAAAGATAATATGTACACTAACAATGCAGAAGACCTTGGAAACAGGCAGCATTGCGAGAGGCCAGCAAGATGCACAGCCAGCCAATGCGCGCGCCGTCCTCTCCGAGTTTGGCATCTGCCCACGGGGTTTGGGAGATTGAAAAAAGAGGTGTGCGGGGAGGAGCGAGAAAGGGGTAGAGGTGGGTGCGACGCGAAACAAAAATCAAAAAGCCGGGCTCCATTGAATCCCTTCGTCGCTCGCGGAGTGTCGTCAGAACATAAGGGGGTGGTGGTACTAAAACTACAAGGGTGGTAGGAAGATGGGAAAGATTGTGCGACGAAGGGAATGAAAACAAAA
The DNA here is from genome assembly GCF_028827525.1 of Penicillium daleae. Classification (NCBI taxonomy): domain Eukaryota; kingdom Fungi; phylum Ascomycota; class Eurotiomycetes; order Eurotiales; family Aspergillaceae; genus Penicillium; species Penicillium daleae. The sequence goes on from NW_026623153.1 coordinate 1,429,866, forward strand.
CACGCAACCCACGCGAAAACGCCCGCCAAATGCTGAAAAAAACGGGGAGGGAATAATCAACGACAAAAAAGAAAAAGGCACAGAGCACACACAAGATGCTGCTCTCATGATGCCTCGGACGACACAGTCACGCCGTTGGGGACGGGATTCGCACCCTGAGGATTCCCGGCTTGGTCGGCCTGCAATCGGCGTTGCTGGGCTGCCTGTGCTTGCGCCTGCGCATGAGCTTGGGCAGCCACTGCGGCTTGTTCGCGCGCCTTTGCCATGGTGATGGCGCGGTGCTGCATGATCTGGATGCTATATGCGTCCGTGTCATAAGTCGGTTCCTCGTCGGAATCCTCCTGATCATACTTGAAGCGATCGGCCTTCAGCGGATCCAGTTCGACTTTACAGCGGGCCACGAGGTTTCGACGGTCAATGAACAATCGACCACCTCGTCCGACTCGACGTCGGAAGGACGGCATACGGTGTGGCTCATCATGCAACACCATGGCTCGCGAGGCCAGCTTATCCTTGGAAAAGAGTGGGCTGGTCACATCTAATGAGGAATCCATCACGTCGCCCGAAGACTCTGATGATGGAGGGGTTGGCAATTGTGCCGTGAATGCAGGACGGAACGCAGCAGCGTCGAACGTCCTTTCGGGGGATGGGGAAAGTGGCGCGCGGGTATGATCCACAAAACCCTCGTTCCACTTGATATGCTTGGCAATATTTGCCTTGATATCGCGAAGGATCTCGTTCTCCTTCTCGGATTGCACGTCCTCCAGCAGTTGCAAATCCTCTGCGCCCTGGAGACCAGGCTTGAGGGGCATGCGAAGCTGGGGCGCATTGGGTTGCCGAGGAGGCATCTCCATCGCCTTCTTCTTGGGCTGCGACAATGGTCAGTATATGTGGACGCACGTCAAATGAGGCAGTCAGGCTGCTTACCTTCTGGTTGATAAGGTCCTCGTCATCGTCCTTGATGTTGAGTTTACGCTTCATCTCCTTGACCTCGTTGCGCTGCATGAAGAGCGTGCGCTCCATGGCGAGCATCTCTTTACGAGCGACCTCGCGCTGGCGCACCAATGCGACCAACTGTCGAGCCTCTTCCAGCTCTTTACGAAGACGTTGAAGCTTCTCCGCGCTTTGCGCATCGCGACCACGAGTCTTGCGAATTTGGCGCACTTCACGACGGCGGAAACAGACGAAGGGATCGCTATCATCTGTGTCTTGACCGGTTTCAAACTGCGAAAGAACAAGTCAGTATATACAATTATTTGTCTCATGTTCGTCCGGGTTAAACTCACCTTCAACATGGGCTCCAGCGAGAGGTTCTCCGTGGCCAAACGGCGCACCTTCCAATGCTCATAGATGTCCTTGGCAAAGCGCTTTACACTTTCTTCTACGGCAGCATCCATGGACTCGGCCATGTCGGCAAAGGAGAGGACCGGGGGACTATCAACGGCAGCAAAAGGCTGTTTTGCTTGGGCAGTCTCCTCAAAGAAGTTCATGGTGGCCTCGAAATCATCCTCGGAGCATTGACTGGAAGCGTCGCGCTTGGAGTTGTAATTCTTCAGCCACGCATCATCCTCCTCGTTCATGTTGTACGGACATCCGCAACAATCCTCCACTGTAGAGGAGAAGCGGATGTAGGTCGCGGGCTGCGAGAAGATGGGAGGGTACAGCTTGGCATATTGGATGTCGCTGACGATGACTTCACGAGTTGGAATATGGGCATCCTTGTCCTTACCCTGTGCGGCAGCATTGATCGCGGCTTGCAAGTGGAATTCCTATGTTGCGCGCCTCGAGGTTAGCACCGTGAAAATTTTCGTGTCGCTTTGGCGATGCAATCACGTGATCACATGCAGGGATGAGGCTAAAAATAAGTGGCTCATGGGGCAGACTCACCGACTCCTCAGCCTTTTCGACACCGGTCTCGATCTGTTGGAGTGTAGACTGAATCTCATCTTCTACGAGATCGATCTCGTGTTCGCGGACGATGGGGATGGACGCCTTGGAGGTGAGCTTTTTCGGGCGCGTCCGGCCCAGGCCCCCGTACCGAGTCATAGCGACGGGACGCGCAAAAGGGCAACGACCATGGGCGGGGGGTGGGTGAAATGGGGATCACTGGAAAGGTCTGGTCATGCGCTTTCTCGTAGTCGTAGTTTTGTGATGAAATTCGATGGGTGGGAGGGAGATATCGACGGCGGAAGTTGGGGGGGTTCTCTGCAGGCGGATGGGTTGACGTTGTAATGTCACCCGGTGATGGCCTGTTTTGGCCGCGCGCACGGCCTCAGGGGCTCGCTTGCCTGTCCAGATGCGGTTAGTGCGGGGCTGGGCATTATCAGAATCATGTTGATGCCTTACTCGGGAAGATATGTGTGCCTTAGAGATCAGGCACCGATCAGGTGGTCGTATCAGGTGCCAATCGGTGCCTCAGGCTGGACAATCCGCTCTGGTGCTTGTTTTGGGACCTTCCCAGTTCCTTCTCTCTTCTTTGGTCTCTCGTCTCTCTCCCTCTCTTCTCCGCTTATACGGGGGTTTCTTCTTATTTCTTTTTTTCCTGCCTCCTTTCTCCACGCTTTCACGTAAACGTTTCTCCCTTTCCTCCTGCTCCTCCTCTTCTCCTCTCCTGGATTGCTCTCCCTATCTTGCCATCTCACATTCCCCTCTCCCCCCGAAATGGACCAACCCGCTGAGCCCAACACGGCAGCCATGCACCATGTGCAACGCCGCCGAGGTTCTGTTGGTACTACTCAGCTGTTCGATAACATCGTCTCTACGTCCAACTGTATGTGCATTAGTCGCGAGACTTGGATAAGGCTCGATGGAACCCCCCACCCCGGAACTGACACCCCGCAATAGTCGATCGTGATGAAGTGGACCGCCTGCGCAAACGTTTCATGAAGCTCGATAAGGTATCGCATGGACTCCTAGGCACCAGCGACTCGTGTAAACTTGACAATTCGCTCACACTCGTCTTTAACAGGATGCTTCGGGCACGATCGACCGTGAAGAGTTCCTTTCCCTCCCCCAGATCTCCTCCAACCCATTGGCCACCAGGTTCGTTCCACTGCTCCGAAAAAAGACGCAGCCAAAGAAAAGGCCTGGATCTTGAAAGGATCTCGTTTTAATACCGGGCACCCTTCTACAGAATGATCGCCATCTTTGATGAGGACGGCGGTGGCGATGTCGACTTCCAAGAATTCGTGACTGGTCTGTCGGCCTTTAGCTCCAAAGGTAACAAGGAAGAGAAGCTGCGCTTTGCCTTCCGGGTCTATGACATTGATCGCGACGGCTACATTTCCAACGGCGAGCTGTTCATCGTGCTCAAGATGATGGTGGGCAACAACCTGAAGGATATCCAGCTGCAACAAATCGTGGACAAGACCATCATGGAGGCCGACAAGGACGGCGATGGCAAGATCAGCTTCCAAGAATTCACCCACATGGTTGAGAGCACAGATGTCAACCTGAGCATGACCCTGAGTACGTTCCTCGGCGCTTCTATCGAGCCGATTGGGTGCTGACATGCTATACCAGATCAAATATAACCGGACTCGGGTACAGATGCGCTACCCCACGCCGCGCAACTCGCAACCTCGTGTACTCTCTCTCTCCAGCCCTTGTCCTTTGTGCCTCTTTTCTCACTACATTCTCCACTTGATGCTGTACCTTTGATATTTCTGCCAGCCTTGGTGCGACATGACATGACCCTTCTATGACCCGCGACGTGTGCTTATGTAGTCTACTTACCTTCTTACTGGTCTAGCGTGACTGGAATCTGATAGAGGAAATTATATATAAAAAAAGTCAAAACAAAGGAAATAGATGTGCACGCATTGTCCAGCCTCATCTGATGACTCCATCTTACGGCAAGTCCTTGTGTGACCTCCATCTCGAGTGAGAATAGCGCAGTCTTTGTCCATTCTCTTCGTGCAGATGCTAGTAAGGGTGTGTTTCATTTGTTTTGATTAGTTCATTGGTGAGACCCCAGGACTCGTAGGTTTCTTATGGATAGAGACTGCTAGACTAACTCGAGGCTTTAGTCTACCTGGCCTTTTTAATTATGGAGTCTTGGACTTTTGCTTGGTAGTGGATTGATTTCCACCTATCTCTGAATGGGATATTGGTATATAGGTGTTCAAGCGCGGAGATTCTCCCCTGGTACCTTCGGACTGTCCCGTCGTACATATATATCTCTGCCCAACCTGCCTGTTATTGTCTACAACACATTCACCACTTTGAAGAAAGGATAGACCCATTAGGTATCTAGCGAAAAATATCTCACAAGCCAGTGAAATGCCCAATCTTGTCCGGTGGTAAGGTATACTTCCCAAACCAAACCCAAACCCCAAATCCTAATTACAAGCTCAGCCTCCCCGTCATCAACCCTCAAACCCCTTGACAATCATGAAACACTCAGGTCGGGCCAACCTCTTCCCGTCCAGGCTGCACGTCTCGTGGTCTAGTAACAATATCAACCAGGGAAAGGGAGGGGAGCCCGTCATAATCCCAATCTCGCCAGTCCACACCCTCCACACCCTCCAACTGGAGGAAGAACACCCGGGAAGGAGGGTGGCACCGAAACCGAACAGTATCCATTCGAAGGCATGTCCGATCCCGATAGGTCGGAGTGAACAAATCTCGCTGTTTCCAAATATTGTTATTATTTTTTTTTTTTGTTATTGCTTTGGGGGATGACTATATTTGGTATCGCGCCGCGGCGTCCCTTCGGTCATCGTCAGCTGACAGGAGTTTATGCACGTCGGGCGCTGGTCAGTTCGTGCGAAGGTAAAACAAAGCCCGAGGTTCCTAAATCCGTGGCTGATTACGGTATTTCGTGTAGTTCTAGTTCATAATCGTGGATTCATTATGGGGTTATTTCCGATGTTGTCGGTGAGATGGTCGAGCTATGTATACGAAACCTACTTGAGAGCGCTATGAACTATCGGGTCAGAGATGGGATAATAGAGAAGTGAACACTGGTCTATAGTGGGTTGGTAACTGGTACCTATCAGCCAACACCATCAGCCTCACGGTGCAACTACTGTTCCGGCCACCGGGCTCCTGGTTGCTGGCTGTATACCGAGGTACACAAGGCATGGAGCGCGACTGATAGCAGGCCAAGTCCCGAGTTGTGCAGATTACATCATTTGGTAGGTCGAGGATCATGGAGACGGACAAAGGGGAGTTGGAACAAAGTAGTTGGAACTTGCATGCGCTTGAACTGAGCTGCTTGGCCTGCTATGAGGTCGATCTGGACAAATTATATTTGGACATTCATTGTGTACTTTGGTGCTAAGATACTGGAAGATAGAGATGGTTACACAAGCACGAATTAACGCGATGATGATATAGCTACGGTACTGCCTAACAATGAACCTCTCTACACCTGGAGTTTTAACCATGGCTGGCCTGTCTCGGGTACAACTGACAGACAACCTCCATGACCCAGGATAATACCTGACACGCCACGTTAATCTCAATCTGATGTGGCCCCCTGAAATACCTCGTGTCATTTCTTCATCGCATCAAGTCAGATCATGTGGCTCATGGTGGTAGACATCAGGTACGGCATCACAATGTAATGTGTACTATGAAAAACGACGTGAAACTAAAGCCCCACGCGCCTTAATTCCTAAAAGTACCCACCCCAAAGGACTAGACCAGCCACCTGAATCTACGCACTCCCAGCGGCGTAATCAAGTACCTAACCCCCAGCATCTCACCTTAACACCGAACACATCTCATCCAATATAGAGCTTACAGACCTAATCGTTACCGAATTCTGGTAACTGGGCACCTAACCGCCAGCCTAACTCCCGACTAAGTTCTAACGCACCCAAACCTCGGCAAGTCCCCATTCCAACCAAAGCACCGGATCCGATTGATCCAGTCAATCCAGTTGGGGGTAGAATGACAGAATGACAAACTGACATGGGGGCCACTATTCTTTTCTGACAGTTGCCCATCGAGTTCTACCTCCTGGCTAGTGTCCACTCACAGCCCTCAGGGCGTCAGGGCTGGTGCAGATCGGTCATGCAATCGGGCAGATGAGACCTGACAATGGATGTCTCTGATTTTTAGTCCCTTTTTTTTTACGCCTCATTTTTGATATTCTTTTTATCAATTTATATTCTATATTTCTAACGTATGTACATGTCAATTGAGTATGCGACAATCGTGGCCTGGCATTGTTTAGTGTGGTGTCCTCATACTTCGTACAAGACAATAATATCAGGACGTGCGACGGCCCAGATACAGTATTCACCTGAAATCTCCCTCGAAGACTCGAGCCATGTCCTCTTCCATCATGGGTTCGCGATGGTTCATTGAGTACAGTACTGTAGATATCCGCGAAAGGGGGGTTTCCCGCGAGAGACGCGCCCAGCAGCTGTCCGGGCAATTGTGCCCGCGGAATGTAGCCACCAAGCAAAGCAACAAAACCCTAGCTCGCGAGAACGAACCCCTTTTATTAATTCTGGTCTCGCATCTCTGAATTCTCTGGGAGGTTTGTATTCTCTTGCTTCTATTTTGCTTTTGATTTCTTATACAAATACATTTCTTCTGATCTTGCCGGCCGAAAGGATTCATCCTACAGTACAATTCGGCTCTAGATTTAAACTGCGTAGGCCAACTCCCAGCTGGTTGGGTCTGGAGTTGACATTCGTTCTCCGTACAGGAGGGCGATAACAATTGCTTCTTAGTACCTTTGTACCTTTGTTAGTAGTGCTGATCCTTTCCGGTAGCGCAAGGGGATCTCCCCCAGCCCCGGGGGGGGGGGGGGGGCTGACTAGACCGAGGAGATCGGGATCCAGAAATGATGATTAAGATGACGGCAAGATAAAAAAAATGAAATAGAAAATAATATCAAACCCAGATCTACTGTAACTATTGCTGTCTGTATGTAGTCTAACTCAAATCAAATCCAATCCGTCCATCAGAATATGACGATCATTGGTACTTTTTCGCCCTACCTTTCGACGGGCACCGCCACCACGCCCATGACTCCATGGATCGTCAGCCCCAAGGCATAAGAGTTACACATTGCTAAATAAAATAAGCATGGAAATTCAAATCATCACGGAGAAGAGGGCATGATCATAATCATAATTATAATAATGACAAAACACCACTCGCAACACCTGACCGAGCTGAGACTGCCGATAGTCAAAGGAGTGTTAACAAAAATATACACAGAGAACACACCTCCCTGATCTTGATCTGTTTCTAGTTCTTTTCCATGTTACTTTTTTCCGTTCGAGATTCTACCCATTGTCATTGTCTCTCCCGATAGTTAGCATCGCATCTGTCAATCTGTCATGACTTCCATTCCCCCTTCTGTAAACCATCCCTAGCTTTTTTTTTTTCTTTTCGGGAAACCCACCAGGAACCAGCGCGCCGGGTTCCCGGGCGATCACAGACGTACAGGCCCGAAACGAGTTTAGGCGTGGATCGATGGGATCTTCGCTCTAGCGCCCTTCCTTCCTAAGCCCTGGGAATTACAGAGTTGTACTTTCGTACTTCGAATCAGACGAAAGTGTCCTACGGAAGCAATAGTGCTCAAATACTACTGTACTCCATCTATCCACCCAAGTCCACCCGCCTAGCCCCATCTCCCTTCTTCCCTTTCTACCCAAGCACCTGGTCCACCACGAGCCCGATGAAGAGGTCGTGCTTTTGATCCGCTCCCTTGGACTGTGGCCTCTTGTTCCTGGTATGTGTGTTTTTCCCTTTTTCTTTTTCTTTCTTTTTTTAATTTTCGATTTTTCGAGAGAATTTCCCCATTTTATTATTTTGTTCCTACTGTATTATCCTTATCCTCCCCTACTTTCTTTCCTTTTTTCAGCTAGTTGACGCCCCTCTCTTTCTGGCTTGACCCGTCTTCTCTATTTCTCCCATCTAGCCTTAGGGTCTTCTTGGTCCGTCCTTCTACTAGCGTCATCTTGTCTCGCCCTGCCGCCCAGCCGTCTTGCTGACTCGCCGTGTTCTCCGATTAGATTCGTCATATTTTATCAAACTTCATATTCGGTTGCTTCGGCCGTCTATATATTCTCATTGTCTCATGAACTGTTAAGTATTCAGGGATTGACTTGAGCGGACATCTTAAAACTTCCGTTTTTGTATATGCACTTGCTTTGTCCGTCTCCTCCGCGTGCAAGTTAACACCCTTTCGATATTTAAGTGTCTGGACTGTTCAGTTGGCACCATTGCAGTCGGATCACACATTGCCTAACAATTGTTCAATTTCATACTGCCAGTCGCCAGTATATAACAAGCCGTGAGGGAGGTCAATTGCTGATCTCAGACTGAGGCTAGCCAGTTCGTGTTCATTCCCTCCGAATCTCTCTGTTTAAAGAGAGAGAGAGAGAAAAGCATTCAGAAGAAGAGGATCAGAAAAAGGTGCATCTCAAATTATCACACGACAATCTGCATCTCTCCTCCCAAGCTGGCCTCCTACGCAAGCCCACCGCTGTCCCCCAAACACTGGGCCGATCTCGATCCACGCAGGCCCGTGTGGGACAGCCTGATGGATGGCGATCAACGCATCAAGCAGCATGAGCGGTTGATGGCACGGTCCATCAATGCCGCGAGCAGAGGCCGAGGCCGTGCAACCGATCGCTTCGAACAGGCCATGCATACACGTGGAGACCCAACGGGGATTTCACAGGCGCCAGAGCGCGCTGCCATGTCCTACGATTACGGATACACAGGCAACTCTTTCCCCGGCGGTTCATTGCAGCTAAACGACGTACAAGCCTTCGGGGTCGACTATACGCGGCCGCGACAGACGCCGCATCCTTCACTCGGACATTCTTCGCAAGGCTCAGTGCAAGCGCATCTTGCGCAGCAGCAGCATCAGCAACAACAACAATCAAATCAAGAGCCAACGCAGCAGCAATCTCGACGACGCGCAACAGCAGAAACCACGCCATTGGTTCCGTACGAGTCGGGGATGCTGTACGGCTTCAGTCAGCAGGGTTCAGCTCATGGACCCTTCGACGTTGTCCCACAATACTCGACACGGCAGTCTGCAGCGATTGAAGCCCTGTCGAACCAGATGGGCATTCCACAATATTTCCCAGAGGAACCCACGGGGCCCGGGGTCCCTGGACTGTCCCCATATCTGAACTCACTGGCATATAATCAACCCAGCCCCATGGCACGTCCTAGCAACGCGCATCCTTTTCCGACTACGATGGCTGATTTCACGCCAATTGGGACCGGATCATCTGCGAGATTAGACCAGTCTGTTCAACAGCAGGAGCAACAACAGGTTGATCCATCTCAGCAGCCTGCCACCGACCCTTCTGGTCTTGATCAGGCGTCTCAGTACCAGCGAGCTTTGCGCAGTACTTTCGATCAAACCCGCGCTGGACGATTGGTAGAGGCGAGCGGATCTTTGCTGGAAATTTCCGAGTGGCTTGTGACTAACGCACGGGATCTTGGTAGGTTCGGCTCGTTTTTGAAGAGTGTTTTTTTCTTTGTCTTATTCCTGATTTTGCATCCGGTGTTGCGCTGGTGAAATTAAGTTTTACTGTGGTGATTTCTCGTTCCGTCTACTCGATGCCTGAGAAGTAAACTCGGGGATGTGGCCTTGGGCAGACCAGACACCACGACATACACTGGACCGACTAATTCCTGTTTTCCCCTACATTTCTACTTTTTCCGGTTACATGTCTTTTGAACCTTTCTTTTCTTTTTTCACGGCTTGCAGCCACGCATCATCTGACATTTCATTTCATTCGATGGACCAGCGGGGAAATGGGGGAAACGGGGTAATAAAAAAGACACTAATCGCGTTTTGTGATACGTAGGAATTCTGCGAGACGACCGTGAGATGTACCCACGTCACTTGCAGCTTTGGAATGACTTCAACCTCTGTTGGCTAGCGCTCTGCCAGAAACAAAAAGATTTGACCCAGGATGTCGTGGCGACGGGCCACCAACCATCGCAGACCAGTTTATTGAGCCGGGATCGAATGGAGGCTATGGGCAAGGAGTTGATTCAGCTTTGCGACCAGCTGGAACAGCACGGATTGGTTGATTATCAGATGGGGATTTGGGAGGAGGAGATTCTTTCTGGTAGGTGGATTCTGCTTGTTCTCTTGGTTTTGTTTCATGAAACGCGCTTGCCATACTTAACCCCCTTTGGCTTTTTTTTTGCTATACATCACTACCCAGATACATTCCAATACTAATGTCTTGTTAGTCCTGGGTCAATGTCTAGATCTAATGGAGAGTCAACCCGAACTCCTCCGTATTCAGACCGTCCCCGAGCCTGCGACAGCAACCCAACGACCATGAACAAACCCGCCAGACTTGAATCAAAAAAGGCCCCCAAAAGGCCAAGAAAGATACCCAAGGAGAAATAGGAAACTCTCAACTCGCAAGTTCCGACTCCGATGCCCGATCCAAGTCCCCACCCTCCCACAAATTGCAGACTAAATGTAGTCTGTCAGACGCGACCTGTGACCATAGCCCTGGCGCCAGTCTCCGTCCCAGTTGGGGTTCCTGCTTAGGCTCCTCCCGAGGGATCGGGCCTCATGCAACACTGGGAACAATTGGGAATCATTCCGCACGAATCGAGGACTCAGGACCCAGGACTCAGCCCTTGAAGGGGGACTTACAGGGGAAGATCACCCGGCGAAGTGGGTGCGGGGCAAACATGATGGGATGGGTTGTCAGCCACGGGAGAGGCTATTGTCTACTAGCGTCGCGCCAATCGGGATTTCCTGATGTGATATTCGAGATCGCCACAGAGAGACACTGGTCACGTCCAGGCCGAAGCCACAACAACTTGGCTGTACTTAGGATCGTTCCGCTGGTGCTTCGGATAGCATTTCCTCCTTTCTGATTCTCCAATCATGATTATTTATGATTGGAAACGATCACAAAGAGTCTCGATCTATCCCACTTCCAATGGAACCGTGAAGTTCTATACCCCTGGGGCCAATTAACCCAATTCGACACGTTGGATAATTGAATCCCGTCTCTCCCGTGTCCAGCCGCACTCGTTTGGACTTTAGCTTGTTGCTAGCTCTGCCTTGGAGTCTTGGATATGAGAAATCCCCCTATACCACGGTTGGATGACCACTAACTTAGGCTAATTAGTTAATAACTAACTAGTTGCAAGTCTATGCTACACTTAGCCTGGTCTAGTAGCTCATTCCCTTGCAACGATGTTACCGAACAAATGTCACATTATGATCCTCATGTTACGAGAATAAAACAATGAATAAAAGATACTTTCTATCCATTATAATTAAACCCACTTCGTCCATGTAATCTGGTCTCTGCTGTAGCTGTCAGAACGAGTAACATCCCCATATCGCCACATATCATACCTTGCTCCTGTCTTCGAATCCCTCTTCCTCATCCCGAGTAACATCCTCTTTAGGATAGATGCATTATAAACCCGCTCATTCCCAATACATAATTACAGAAAAGAATCCAAGAGCAAAACAAAGTGCCTGAGAACGGCAATAGGAAGCAAGTTCCCGCGCAAATTGGTGCATTGACGCTTAGACCGGTCGATTAGGGTTCCTGCATTGAAGATCATGGTGATTAGTTTTTGTAGATCGGGACCGGATCGCCTTGTTATGTACAAAATGTCGGTATGTCCTGCTGATGTGCAGAGTACTTTTGTTCTTTCGGATCCGAGGGTGGTCTGGAATGGGAAAATTGGGATGCCCTGCGTCATTGATGTATAGTTTATGGAGTTGTTGATTTCCTGGGTGGGATTTGATCTGGAGAGGATCTCGGTTCAATGGACCTCATAGTTAGATCGTTGGAATACTATGTATAGTTTCACTACAGTAGATGGGGATCTAGGATCGGTTTCATCACGAAATCATTCACATAGTCTACCAGCACATTCAATTGCAGACCTCGCAGACCAGTGACCATCGTGCCAAAATTGATCCCCGAATCAGGAAAGACTGTGCCTGTGGATCAGTTCATGTTCCAGACTCTACACAGACTCTCAGACTCAGTGTTGACAATTGTTAAACTTTATAGCGACCATAGACCTGCCCTGCGATGCGCATAACGCAGATCGACAGATCATCTGCCAGGTACACTTGCACAGCACAATGGCACTCAGCCTTCACCGTACTTTGATCAAGTGTGAAACGCCACCGATATTGATTCAATGGAAAAAGCCCCATATGCATTGTACAGGATATAAAACAGGACTGGCGGACTCGATCAGCCATGCAGGTAGAATAATACATGATAGATAAAAAAGAAATAGTAGAAAGACATCGCTCGACAAAACATCGTCTCTCTCCCCTTTAACGCTTAACCCAGGTAGGCATCTTGCGGGCCTTGACGTGGCCAGGCTTCTTCCTCTCCACGCGACGAGCATCGACACTAATGACGCCAGCTAGAAAGTAGAAAAAGTAAATTGTCAGTATACGGTACATAACACAACACAACGTGTAAAAGAAAGATTCAACTTACCCTTGCGCAGAACAGGCTTCAAAGCTGGCTCATGCATCAGCAAAGCCCGCCCAATAGCCAGCGTAATGGCCTCGGCCTGGCCAGTCACACCGCCGCCTCGAACCGTAATCCACGCATTATACTTATCCAGTCTCTGTGTGGAGCGCAGCGCCCACAATGCACTCTCCCGATCATGCACCCGCTGGAAGGCCTCGACCAGCGACTTGCCATTGACGAGGACCTCGCCCTCACCCTCGACCAGCTGCACGACGGCAATAGACTCCTTACGCTTGCCCTTGGCGCGGGCGCGCCCATTCTCATCTACCGTCCGTTGCACATACTGCACCGCATATGGGTTTCCAGGACGCAGGAAGGACTTGAGCGTGCGCTTGACCTCGCGCGGCACCATCTCCGGCTGAATACGGTTCAACCGTTGCAGGATCTTCACCAGACTCTTGTATTTCTTCATTGGCACTGGCTCGCCCACGTAGTCACGGAATTGGGCGAACTTGAACCATGCCATGCGCGGAGCGTCGCCGGCAGCGACGGTTGGGAGCGAGGCGTACTTGGCTTGCAGGGACTCCAGCTTCAGGACGTGGTCGATGAAGCGCGGACTGCCGGAGAAGTAGGAGGGAGAGGCGGGGACAATGCGGGCTGGACGACGGGAGAAGTTTGAAAAGTCGATTTCGGGAGCTGCTGGTGCTTGCTCTTCTGTCGCGAGTGCCGAGGGTTGCTGGCCTTCTACTTCGGTCGCATACGTCCGGGTCTGCCGGGCCAGACACCGGGTTACCGGGCGGGATGTTGTTGAAGAGTGTAGCCGCAGAGCCTGGAAGGCCTGGGCGAGGCCATTGGGCGTGGGCCTAGCCATTGTGACGGGAATATTCTGGGAGAACGGAACTCTCGTCGTAGTCCGCGGACGAGTCCTCAACTTCGTGGTCGCTGTTTTTCCCGCCACGTGACTTGTCTGCAAGAACTGTTCCTCCGAGAGCCGAATGGGCGGGATCCGCACAAAATTTCATCTGCCCCTCTCCTCCTCTTCCTCCTTCCTTTCCTTTCTTTTCTCTCCTCATCACACATCCCTTGCTTTCAAAATGTCTTTCGGAAAGCTCTACGGTCTCCCTGTACGTTTTCAATCTTGAGGTACTTTTCTATTGTTTCTCCTTCTGACTTGCGATTCCCTACAGGACAACGGTCGTACCATCGCCGTCCTGGTCGCTGCCAAGCACAACGACCTCGACATCGAGCTGGTCAACACCCAGGCCAACTCTGCCGTCAACACCAGCGCTGAGTACCTCAAGATCCATCCCCTTGGCAAGGTCCCCGCCTTCGAGGGTGCCAATGGCTTCACTCTGTCCGAGGTCATCGCCATCGCCATCTACGGTATGTTGATGCCAGCTGTTTTTTTTCGCGCTCGGATATTTCCACTTTTCCGCCTTCACGCCACCACCACCACCCCGCTCCCTGTTTTTCATGATGAGATATATAGTTATCCCTGGCAGAACTACACTGTTGAGATGAACACACTCTGATCAAAACCGTCACTCGAAAACTTGAGTACCCCGCTATCCGAGGGGGAAAATTTTTTTCGGACGGGGGGATTGTTAGGCGGAACTTGGGCTTCGGACTAAGCTCCCCACTTCAACCCCCCCTTTTTTCCCCTTGAGCACATTGCCCCATCACCACTCCTGATTGCATGATTCAATTATGGACCCACTGCTGTTTTGAAATAACAAAACACAAAAGAAAAAAGCCTCAACTAACTTGTTTTGGTTATAGTGACCTCCCAGAACGAGAAGACCACCCTTCTTGGCAAGACCAAGCAGGACTATGCTTCCATCGTCCGCTGGTTGTCCTTCGCGAACGGCGAGCTCCTTCCCAAGGTCGGCTCGTGGTACCGCCCCCTCCTCGGCTTCGACGCCTACAACAAGAAGACCGTCGATGAGGCCGCCAAGGCTGCCCTGAAGACCATTGCCGTCCTCGAGCAGCACCTCACCGCCAACACCTACCTGGTCGGCGAGCGCATCACTCTGGCTGATCTCTTCACTGCCTCCCTCCTGACCCGTGCCTTCGCCACCGTTCTGGACAAGAAGTTCCGCTCTGCGAACCCCGCCGTCACCCGCTGGTACAACACCATCATCGCCCAGGCTGCCTTCAAGGCCGTTGTCCCCTCCCCCGTTTTCGCTGAGGAGGTCATCAAGTACACTCCCCCAAGAAGGAGGAGAAGCCCAAGCCCGCTGCTGCCCCCGCCGCCGCCGCTGAGGAGCCCGCTCCCGCCCCCAAGCCCAAGCACCCTCTCGAGGCCCTTGGCAAGCCCACCCTCATCCTCGATGAGTGGAAGCGCCAGTACTCCAACGAGGACACCCGTCCCGTTGCCCTCCCCCTGGTTCTGGCAGAACTACAAGCCCGAGGAGTACTCCCTCTGGAAGGTTGACTACAAGTACAACGAGGAGCTCAAGCTCACCTTCATGGCCAACAACCTGATCGGTGGCTTCCACGCCCGTCTTGAGGCTTCCCGCAAGTACCTCTTCGGTGCCCAGGCTGTCTACGGCGCCAACTACGCCTGCGTCATCAAGGGTGTCTTCCTTGTCCGCGGCCAGGAGGCTATTCCCGCCTTCGACGTCGCTCCCGACTGGGAGTCCTACAACTTCGAGAAGCTTGACCACACCTCCGAGGCTGACCGCAAGTACATCGAGGATATGTGGGCCTGGGACGTCCCCGTCACCGTCGACGGCAAGACCCTCGAGTTCGCTGACGGCCACGTCTTCAAATAAGCGCGTGCGCCCAGCACTCCTTTCTCCTTTCTCAATGAATACCCCCTGGAGAGCGATGTCTGATCTTTTCTTGACACTTGTGTCCCGCTCATCCTTTCTCCCTCTTCTTTCATGCTACCTGTGCCTCGATATCGGGGCCGGAAGTTAAAATGTTCCCCTTCCTATCCTACCACCCCGTCTTCTTTTTTTTACGTGCCGATGTGGTTCATGTTCACGGTTATGATATGTTGTGATGCGAGATGAGATGAACGACCTGCGTAGTTCTGGGTTGCTATCATGCGCTCGGATGCGTGGTCGCTGCTAGGTTACTACGTCTAGCTATCAATAAAGGAATCGGGACTTGGTCCTGATGAATTTGTTTGGGAATGTCTTCTTTCAACTGTAAACTGTAATCGCCCTAGTAAGTCTCGTAGATGTTCTGTGTAGGAATCGTGTTTACTGCTTGGCATTCAGTGTGTACTCTAAGTAGGCATGCCGTGCCATACCTTTTAAGGTCTTGTACCTGACCCGCCGAGAAACTGAAATCATACAGCAAGTATACATTCCTCAGCTGCCAGATGAAATTCGAAGCTCAAGGCACTTTTTGGAAATTTTTTTTTATCAACCAGCAAGTCCCTATTGATATTAAATCTTAGTGAAAAAGTGCCTGCGGGGTTTGGCGCTACTGAGGATGCGACCAGTCACCTGATGGTGAGGCTGAGGCACAATATCCATTCATCCAAAGCCAACGACTACCTCAAGCAACAATCATGCCATATCACAATGGCATCTTCGGTGTCGTTCGGTGATGCGAACTCGGGTCTTCAAGTGGGCAATAACTCCGGGTCGATTACGGCCCAGATCCATCTCCCGCCGAGTATGTATGCTCTATGACATATGTCCTAGTTGGGCACCACTGACAGTCGATCTCCATCTATAGAGCCGCAGGAAGCAACGCCAACTCCCCTGTCTACAATTCCGTTTGCTAGAGATCCAGATTTTGTTGATCGTGGGACGCTGCTCGACGAAGTACACAGTATAAGCTCCTCTCCTGCCTCACGCCTGGCGGTGGTTGGTATTGGAGGCGTGGGGTAAGTTACAAAAGTGGGTTGATATCACTACAATCCCCTATTAACAGCCTACAGAAAGTCTCAACTTGCAATCGAGTACTGCTACCGCTTTCTCGACGAATCACCAGACAGATGGGCATTCTGGATCCATGCAAGTAATGCTGGTCGTTTCCAACAGGGCTGCCAGTCAATCGCCGACCGGGTCAAGATCCCCGGCCGTGATGATCCCAATACCAGTTCACTGAAGCTGCTGAGTGACTGGCTATGCGACAAAAGGAGGGAAAGATGGGTACTCGTTCTTGACAATGTTGATGACGATACTTTCCTCCATGAAATTACACGGAGTGGGGAGCCACTTTCTGCCCAGCTTCCGATGAGCTCAAATGGTACTATCATTATCACGACCAGAAGCAAAGAGGTGGCATTAAGGCTGGTTGAAGATCGAAATATCATCAATATCGAGCCGATGACCGAGCAAGATGCGGTGACCCTCTTCGAGAAGAAGCTGGGACCGCAGACCGAAGAGGAAGTTGTCATTGAGCTTACCACAGCTTTGGATTTGATGCCACTTGCGATTGTGCAGGCCGCAGCGTATATCAAGCAAAGAGCACCACGGTGTACTGTACAGCAGTACCTCGAACAGTTCCGCAAGGACGACCGTAGAAGAACAAAACTCCTTGATCACGAAGGAGGACGACTTCGCCGAGACTGGGATGCCAAAAACTCGATTTTGGTTACGTGGCACATATCATTTGATTATCTTCAACAGACTAGAAAATCTGCCGCTGATCTGCTTTCTCTGATGAGCTTTTTTGATCGACAAGGTATCCCCGAGTGTTGCCTTCGAAAGAGAGCCAAGACAGTAGAGGAACACGTCAATGATTCGAATCAAGAGGTCGCTGACAATGACTCCTTGGCTTCAAGTACCATTGACGAGGAGTTCGAAGAAGACATTCACAAATTACAAAGCTTCTCCTTCATTTCCACCACATCAGACGGAACCACCTTCGAGATACATCGGCTTGTGCAACTTGCGACCCGGAACTGGCTCGAAACACACGGTCAATTCAATAAGTGGAAACAAATATTTATCTCAAACCTCTCGCGGGAGTTCCCGTCACAAACTTTGGGGTATGAGAACTTGAGCAAATCCGAGTCGTTGTTTCCGCACGTCCGACTGATAATGACCCATTACCCGGACTTGAACGATTGTTTGGAGAGCTAGGCTGAACTACAAATTAAGGCATCTTGGTTTGCAGTGCAAAAGCAGCATATGACTGAAGCAGAGAATCTGTCAAAGGGAGCACTTGATCTGCATCGAAAGCTATATGGCCCCGAGGACCGAAGAACTCTATTGAGACTTGAATTCCTAGGAATCTGCTACGCGCGCGGAGGCCGCCCGCAGGATGCAGAGGCATCGATAGTCCAGGTGATGAAGATTCAACGGAGGGTGTTAGGCGCTGAACACCTTGATACCCTGTCTAGCATGAGTAATCTGGCAACAGTCTACCACACCCAACATCGGTGGCACGAGGCAGAAGCGCTATCCATGCAAGCTTACCTTGGCCACCTTAAATTACTGGGTGCCCACCACCGCAACACCCTGACTAGTGCAATGGATCTGGCAGGGGGTGTATCAAGGACAAGGCCGTTGGCAAGATGCAGAGAAGCTCCTCATGCAAATTGTTGATACCCAAAAGAGTGACCTGGGTACTAATAATCTCGATACTCTTCGGAGCTTGCGCATCTTGGCGACAGTGTACCAGGATCAAGGCCTTTATCACAAAGCCGAATCGCTTCTTACACAAGTCATCGATACTGGTACCAAGGTGTTTGGCACCGACCACCCTCAAAGCATTATAAGCATGAGTCAACTAGCAATCTTGTACTTGCATCAAGAGAAATCATCAGAGGCCGAAACAGTACTCGTGGACGTTACCGAAATCTGCAAGAGGACACTCGGCGAGGAGCATACAAATACCGTGGGTCCGATGAGACTTTTAGCGTTCGTATACACACATCTAGGTCGGTGGCAAAAGTCAGAGTCTCTGTACAGGCAACTTCTCGATACCTGTAAGAGCAAACATGGAGCTGAAGATCCTTTGACCTTGACCATCACGCATGACCTTGCCATTTCCCAGGGTATGCTAGGTCGTTTTACAGATGCTCAAAGCTTGTTGAGAACATGTGTGGAGATACGGGCGAGACTACTAGGTCCTGATCACCCTGACACTGTGAAATCTGTGGAATGGTTGAAACTAGTTAGCACAGCGCATGAATCGTTGGAGGCAATCAAGGAATGAATCATGTATGGTGGCGGTGAATCATGCGTCTTTTTCGTTTCTGTATAGTGCAGATCGTTCAACGAGATGATTTCAAAGACCTGTCCATTATTCTTCACGAAGTCTGATACTGGAAAAAAGAACGATATGAGAGGATAATGAGAGCTATAAAACATCAGTTGTTGACTTTATCCAAGAAGTATTAAATTCAAATGCAGCTTAACAAATGTGAGCCTGCCAATTGATTTGTCCTGTCATCACGCTGTTAATCTCGTGTGTTGATCAGACTCACCGCTATCTGTTTACATGGTTCATTCCCATTCGGTATAACATGTACTACGCTAAACTTGAAATGGGAAGACGTGTGTCCACCTCGCAAGGCTCCAGCAAGGAGGGGATGTTTCCTTTAGCTTTGTTCATGCCAAGGAGATTTGTTTCTCGTCTTGAGAGTTACTTCCAACGTGTCTCGAGTCTTCTGCTGTAAACTTTCAATCACGCACATGGTAGCTTTCCAGAATGTCTCCGGTGGCCGATGTTACTGAGCCGACCATGCACGAAGACTCTCAAGAAACGGAGGATGCAAACAAGTATCTTAAGTTCTCGAGTGTGATCTTGATCTCAATAGTACTATGCTTGGCGACACTATGCGTAGCAGTGGACAATACGATAATTTCGACCGCCGTCCCTCGGATTACCTCTGACTTCCACAGCATCGACGATGTGGGTTGGTATGCAGCGTAAGTCTCTCAGTTCCGACGTTGGACATTTCAAAAAATTTGACAAATCTTGGAAAAGAATCTACCCATTGACATCTTGTGCATTCCAACCTTCCTACGGCAAGATCTATACGCTTTTCTCCAGCAAACCCGTTTTCCTGGCAGCGCTGCTGATCTTCGAGATTGGAAGCGTTGTATGTGCCACTGCGCCAAGCTCCAACGTTTTCATCCTTGGACGGGCATTAGCAGGTCTGGGTTCTGCGGGGATACAAGCAGGCACGACACTTATTCTCGCCGAGTGTGTGCCGCTACACCGGCGACCGACTTGGAACAGTATCATTGGTAGCATGTTTGCAGTTGGGAGTGTAGCTGGACCGTTATTGGTATTTACCTACACCTGATTGCTATGTGGCCCATTGTGGCAACTAACAACTGGAGCAGGGAGGAGCATTTTCAGATTCAACTACATGGCGTTGGTGTTTTTACATCAATCTCCCAATCGGGGGTGCCGTCATGATCTTCATCGCCTTATTCTACGACGGGACGCGCAGCGGCAAAAGAGGACTCGAGTCGATCGGATTTCGCAACCATATTGCGCGATTTGACTTGTCTGGCACTGTAATCTTTGTGTCCGCGACGATTTGTCTTCTCTTAGCACTCTCATGGGGTGGAACCACGTATGCATGGGACAATGCCCGTATCATAGCCCTGCTAACGATCTCCGGTGTCTTGTTCTGTTCCTTTGTGGGCGTCGAGTACTGGACGAAAGATAATGCCATTGTGCCTTTACGTTTACTGCGCAGGCGAAGCATAAATGCAGCGATCTGGTTTGGCCTTTGTCTTGGTGGCGTGTTCTTTGTACGTGTCCAACCCCGACTTTACATTACCTCTAACTCACAATTCACCATCACAGGTCAACGTTTTCTACATACGTAAGTACCGGAATTATATAGACAATTACCTAAATACTGACCAAGATTCCAGCACTATGGTTCCAAATCGTTGACGGTGTCTCCGCCGTCGAATCCGCAATCCTCTTCATCCCATTCATGCTCAGCGTCGTCGGCGGATTCATGTTCGCAGGCTTTGGAACCGCCGCGACAGGATACTACACACCTTTCGTCTACGCAGGCTCAATCTTCATGTCAATCGGTACTGGTCTTCTCATGACCGTCAAACCTCAACAAACCTCGCGAGCCAAATGGGTCGGATTTCAGATCCTATGCGGAGCTGGAATCGGCCTGGGAGAAGAACAAGGGTTATATATGGTGCAGGCGACACTACCCGAAGATGATGTAGCAACTGGAATTGGTCTCATCTTGTTCGCGCAGACGTTTGGTGGAGCACTCTTCGTGTCGATTGCGCAGGCGGTTTTCCTGCAAAATATCAGCAAGGCATTGAAAACACTGGCACCAACTGTGGACCCTAAGTCTATCCTGGACGGCGTATCGACGGGCTCTTCGAATGCCCAGACGTCACCAGAGTTGCGAGCAGTCTATGGCGTGGCGATCAAAGATGCTCTCCGTGTCGGGCTCATACTCGCAACAGTCTCGAGTCTAGGCGCCGTTTTATACGATTGGAAGAGCCTGAAGACTAAGCGCGACGATGGGAATGGGGAACGCAGCAGTGACAATGAGCTGAATCATGGAGTGGAAGTTGAAGCAGAGGATAAAATGTAATTAGGACAATTTTAAACACTCTATAGATAGAAGTGGTAATGTATAATACTATCTGAGAGAGGTACATTAGTCTGGGTCATACCTGAACACTCACCCGACAAAGGCACAGAAAGCGCAAATAAACAATGTAGCCTATACAACCCACAACGTTTACCCTCATCGGGAATTGCTCTGATGGGACTATCTATCCTGTAGACTATGCTCGCGCAGCCGCACTTCTTGTATCACAGAATGATGTTCATCAGGTAGGTAGTGCACCACTAATCCCAGCGCGTACACTGTAGTATAGATGTAGGATGTATGTACAGAGGAAAAGAATAAACAAGAAAGCTATCCATTCAGCTTTCTATGTATTGACTCAAAACACTTCGAAATCTCATACCCAATGCTAGCCTGAACTTCCCACATAACGTCCCCCTCCATTAGACCTGGGTCATTGCAAGATTGAAAAGAATCACACATGAATATCAGACTGATAGAACCTTGTTTGATGATGGCCGCCGCTATCTCTTGAGCTTGATCCCAAGCCCTTCCTCCAACTTATCAAGCAGCGTGTTCCCGGACGCAGAGGATGTAGCCGGTGAGACAGAGCGTCGGCCATCATCGGTAACGGGCGAGATAGAACGGTGACTTGGGTCCACTTGGAAGCGAGTCTCGTCCTGTTCTTGAGAATGTGGACGTGGGATGGAGCTTTGACCGGATTCGAGTGATTGGCTGCGTTTGTATTCAGCCCAGGAACGATCCAAAGCCTGAGACGCTTCACTTGGCTCCACGGTGATCTGCGATGTTTCATGTCCTGGTACTGACAACCCTTCGTTGTTCTCAACGGGCGTGTATTCAGGTTCATAGCTGTGATCACCCTCTTCCACCATGGGCTCGATGATCACTTCAGGCTCAGATTGAACCTGACGGCGGAAATTGTACCGTTTCCCATCGGTATTGTCGATAATATTCTCCTGCGCATTGGGTTCAAGCTCACGCTCGGCATCAAGCTCTTGCGCCTGGGGACCCTTTTTCTTGCCCTTCTTGCGATTCTTCAGCTTGGCAGTCTTGGTAACCTTGGAAGGGGTAGCATTTGTGCTACTAGCGGCTTGAGTCGAGGGCTGAGTGTTACCCTGAGTCTGTTGGGCAAGTTTAGTGGCAGTTACCATGGCAGCTTTCGCAGCCTTCTTCTCCTTCTTGCGGGCCTTTCTTCTAAGACGCGTGGCTTCTTTGGGGTCTAGCTGGGCGCCAAGATGAGGTTTTTTCTCAATGTCGATGTCGATGGGGTTGGCGGAGGAGCCAGGGGCCGTAGTAGACAGGAGGCTTATCCCGCCTTCTTCTTCATCGTCGATATCTTCTTCAGGTCCGATGTCAAGGTCCAAGATGCTGCCTTTGCCCTGTGCAACACGCTCGTTCCACTGGCGGAGCACTTTACTCACGTCATCATATCGTGACATGGCGTCGAGTTTGGCGAGGACTTGGGTGAAGAGGTTTGACTCGTCGATGTCGGGGTCATTGGTGAACTCGGGGATCTCAAAGATGTTGAATGGTTCACTGAGAGCTTTGAGCTTGCTGTCGTCAATGAGGATGGTATTTGTTTGGTCCCAGCGCTGACCAGGTAAGAAAGATCCGGCCTGTTGGCGAATCTGGTTCTTCTTACTGTGTTTTCCTCCTGTCCGTTTTGGCGGTGCGGGCTGTTTGACGGCCTTGTTGCCTGGATATGCGGCTTGGATCTCAGGGCAGGCCCATACTTTCCGCAATTCCTTGTACACCTGCAACTTGGCATTGTATTGTGCATGGGTGAGGCCGAATTTATCACGGCCCCACAGGGCTACCATGCGTTTGCGCTTCTCGTCTGGAAACAACTTGCCACAGACTGCATTCAGGGTAGGTGGCTTTGAACTTGTCCAGATCATCACTGCATATCTACTAGTCAGGATATCTAGGAACTCATCCAGCCCATGCCGACGGGAAAAAACTGGAGGCAATTTGCGGTGTTTGCGGAATATCAGAGTACCGTTTAGATCGAGAATTATCAGTAGCGGTCGTTTCGATGGACTCCTTTGCGGGGGTTGAGACGCCTGCAACATGTACTCCTTCGTTGGCGATGGCTTCTTCATTGGTGGTGTTGGTGATTGTGTTCTTTTTGATGGGCCCAAATTAGGAAGATGCCCTGCTGACCCTGCCATTGTACTCATGTTCTGCGTCTGCATGGGAAGCATTGGGTTGAAGGGAGGCATCATTGGGAAAGGTGGCATGCCACCAGGTAGGTTTTGGTTGAAGAACATCGGGTTAAAGAACGGGAATGGCGTTTGGAGCTGTTGTGTGGGCATTGGTTGACTTTTCATATTCACAGGACTCCATGATGGGACATTGAATGCGCCGAAAGCATTTGAAGGCGAAGCCTGCATGTCCCGGCTGGGTAGCTGTACACCGTCATTGACGTTTCCATTTCTGGGATTGTTGAACATGGGCCTTGGTGTGTAAGATTCAGGATTGCTCGTCGTTGATCCTGACCCATGAGGCAGACCTGAATTTCCTTGAACGGCATTATCCCCGACGCCTTGGTATGCAGCAGTCTGGCTTGTATTATGCGACAGGCTCTGATCACCCATTGAACCGCTAAAGGCTGGTACTCGAACCGGCCACGATGGTCTCGTCCCCTGTCCATTCTCCATATCACCCATTATGACGCCCGGCGCATATGCATATTGCGGGGGTTGAACCGGCGCAGCTAGATCCGCAGCGCCATGCGCAAGCTTCTGCCGTTTCTGCTTTGTGCAAGCCAGCTTGACAGATCGTTCAGGATTGCGCACAATGGACCTAGCTCCGTGGGAAAGGGAGGTGATATCGTGACGAGTCCGTATGGAGTGGGTGATGCGCTATGCAAATGCCGGGGTTAGTTTCGCAAGCAAACAATGTGTATTCGCTTGCAAGAAGATACAAAATAATTGGACTAACCGGAATAGTCTGACAAAACACACCGCTCCGTCTCCTAAATTGAGCCAAGAGGTTCCACGATCGCGCGGGGCAGATCGAGCGTGACATCGACTGCGCGACGAAGTGGATGTTATGGCCATCGGCGGAAAAAAAGGTCTAATCTTATCGCTCTCACCGCCCGCCGCGGCAATATTTTTCTTTTCGGCATGATCGTTTCATCTCCGATTTAACCACTCGCCGTTGAAAGACTCAGAAATGGCTATTACAGATATGCTGAACCGCCGTGTGCGGGCAAGGCCTGATGATGAAGATGATCTATACTCGGAGCAGTCCAAAACGGGTGAAGAGGGATCCCAGGACGAAGCCGAGGACGACGATTCTGATGCTGCAGATCTGCAATCCGATGATGTACGTAGATTTTTGCACCAGCAAAAGCCCAATTACTAACAAAATCCCTTGACAGTCACAAGACGAGGATTCCGAGCATGGTGACTCGAACTCAGACGGCGACGAGGACAAAGACGAAGATAGCAACGAGAATGCCTCCTCCTTCGAAGATGAAGACTCCGCCTCCGACAACGACATCCAAGCCTCCCTAAGCAACATATCATTCGGCGCCCTCGCCAAAGCGCAAGCCAGCATGGGCCCGAAAAAGCTCAAGTCAAAAGCCAACAAACCCACCACTGAGTCAACACAAACCGCCTCCCCGCTCGACGACATCCGCGCGCAAATCCGCGCAGCCCGCGACCAAAAGCGCGAAGCCGCCGCCAAAGCGGCAAGCACCAAAGACGGCTCCTCCACGAAAGAGAAAAAGCAGCCCGCGCCTCCAAGCACGCACCAATGGTGCAATCCTCCAAATACGCCGTCGGCCGCAAACGGGTCATCGTCGAACCCCCAGCAACCGCCAAAGCGCGGGACCCACGCTTCGACGCCGCAGTCATGGGCCACAGCGGCAAGGGACTCAATGCGCAAGCATCTGAAAAGAACTACGCATTCCTGGAAGAATACCGAGTGTCAGAGCTACGCGATCTAAAGCGACAAATGGCAGCGACGAAGAACCCCGAGGCCAAAGAAGCGCTGAAGCGACAGATTCGGTCAGCGACGGATCAGCAGAGAGCGCGGGAGAATCGGAAGCGGGAGGAGGTAGTTATTGCGGAGCATAAGAAGAAGGAGAAGGAGGCTATTCGAGAGGGGAAGAAGAGTACGCCGTATTATTTGAAGAAGTCTGATTTGAAGAAGCAGGTTATGCAGAAGAAGTATGAGGAGATGGGGTCGAGGGATCGGGCTAAGGCTTTGGAGCGGAGGAGGAAGAAGTTGGCTTCGAAGGAGAGGAAGGAAATGCCTATGGAGAGACGCGGGTTTGAGAGTATGGTTGGTGATGAGCCTCCTGCTCGTGGTGGAGGTGGGAAGAGAAGACGACTTGAGTAGAGATACCCAACTGGTGGATTTGATTAGAGAATCAAGTATAGAAATAGTCCAATCCGTGGATGGCTTGAACAGGGTTGATGGAATATTCCCAAATGCTAGTCCTTAATTCCAGTCGTGGTGTACTATATTAGGCCCCAGGTAATAACAAACCCAATGCTAAGGTGGATCCAAGGGTCAACCTCAACCCTGACACAAAGAAATATAGTCAAATGAAGAGAATAAGACGATGGGAGATAGACTGAAAAAGATCTCAAAGAAACCCGTTCAAGAATGCTGAATTGCCCAAGTGAAGAAGAAATGAACAACGTCGAAAAATAGGTATATGGTGGAACATGAACATGCGCAAAAAGATTCCCAAAAAAACGCCTAATGCGAAGCAAATGCAAGAAGGGTTTCGGTAGCAACCACGACCGAGTCCCAAAACAAAGCAAGTAAAATAAAAACGAACCCCCCCCTTTTTCCAAGTAAGCCTTCGTAGAGGCCCACTCCCTGTCGTACCGTAGGTATAGATGAGATGGGATATAAACATCAATGTCATGTAAACAAGAAAAAAACAAGATAAAAAACCTGAGCCCCCTGGTACTCAAATCATCAAGATGAGGTGTGGGCAGGTAGAAAAGAGGAAAAGAAATCTCGAACATGGCAAGTCATCCAGTTCTGGTAAAAAGATCCAAGCTTAAGAAGAAGGTCAGGCTAGAGCGACGGAAATGCGCCCTAACAAGACTTATTTTTGGATTCGGGCTTGCCGAAGGATGGGCCAGCGGAAACCTCAAGGCCCAGATGAGATGAGTCTCACATATTTCCCAAGAAGTGATTGCCCAGCTGTCCCTTTGCGGTGGCTATCCATTCGTGTAGACAGGAGGAACCGCCCTTCTTCAAGAATGGAACAAATCCCAAGCTCGCGCACACAGACCCAAAAACTCTTCCTTCTTTCTTCGCTGAGTCTCTGGCGAGTCCCTGCCTGCGCCAAACGGACCAGGGAAGGTCGAATTTGGCCCCATGGCCGCCGCAGGGTTGGGCCGGCTGTGAGGATCGGGGCCATGGCCCAAAGGTGGGCTCCCATTATCCTGCTCATATTCGCTTCGTGGGCGGCGGCGAGCAGTGATATCGGTAGAGTACATTGGCGGAGCTGGCGGTATGCTGTGGGCGGGTTCACTGATCAACGGTGCGGTCTTGGGAGCCATATGGCCAGCATGGGGCGATGGGGGAGTAGGAGGTTGGTGACCGCCATAGTGCACGATACGCGGGAGGAGCTCTTCCCGTCCACCGGACATCTCCTGAACTGCCTCTTCAGCGGAACGGTACTCCCGCGGCCGGGTAGGCGTTTGGGACATGTTGCCAGGCAGACCGGGGGAGGGCAGGGGAGCCAGGTTGGACTGGGAGGAATTGGAGCTGGATGCATGGGGATATAGACTAGGGCGGTCACGGTCACGACCGCCCAATGTGTCTGATCCAAAGACATCGGAGAGCGGAGGGAGGCGGTTGTTGGTCTGAGTGGCGGGAACGTGGTGCATATGCGATGTTGACCCCAGTGTCGGGCTCTGGTTGACGATATGGCGGGTCAATGGCTGAGGTTGATACCGACCAGTGAAGGTCTGATTCAACGGCGCGGATTGAATCACTCGTTCATTGGCAAACTGGGACGCGGATGGCGGGACAATTGAAAGGCCAGGAGGAGGTCGTCGCTTAGAACCGGACTTTGGTACGGCCATGAATTTCGACTCGGACGGTTTGACTCCCTCGGGACCTTCATCCTTGGCTGATTTCTGTAACCGCGCCTCGATTATTGACCGCTGCTGGTCCCGTACTGACATACTGCGCTGCAGCTGCTCTCGCATAATCGGATCGTGCGTCTGGAATCCCGGTGACAGGCAGGCTAGCCCTACATTTTGCATGGTGAAGCCGCCTTCCCTGGCGGTCATGGGCCCTCCCGGTGGACGCACCTGGAGGCCACTGGAAGACGGAAGGCTGGTCGACAGATCCAACTTTCGGGGCCGTGGGCGACTCTGCATGCGCGGCGACGAGGGCGGTTCCTTCTTCACGGTAATCCTTGGGCCGGTGCTACCTTGGGACCTACAACGAGATAGCATTAGCATTGCGCATTCTCTCTGGTATTTCTCACCCTCCTCTACTTTGTTTCGGTCTCGTGGTCAGAATCAAACTTACGGAGACGACGGGTTGCGCTCGGGCGTGCCACTGGTCGGGCCATCTTGGGAAGTGGTCGACATGCGCGAGGGAGAGGAATTCGCCGGGCCACCGGTTGGAGGAGCCAATGTCGGGCAGTTCTTCGGGCTCGGATCGCGGGTGGTATGCGGAGAGGATAACGGAGCAGCCGTCGCGGATGCAACAGCCGTTGACATGGTGTTGCCGACTAGGAAAAAAAGAGCCCGGGCTTGCGGTGGTACTTTGCAGTGGTACCTCGAGAGAAGCCGGAGGATCGCAACTAACAAGCCAAAGACTAAATAGCCGCAGCTAGATATATTGATATCTCAATACCACAGCGCGGGATCAGCAACCAAAAGACCCCTCGAAAAAGACGTGAAGCATCAATGGAAGCCGACGATGCGAGGCTGACGTCGAAAACAGCCCCCGATCCCGAAGTGGTCGGCTTAGTTGAGGCTTAGTTTTGAGGCTGACAGTTCGGTTGATATCCAAGTCGGAGACTTCCGCGAACAAAGAAAAAGTCGGCGGTTAGGTCCAAGATGTGGACAGGAGGGGCATGAACTGCCAGTCGTGACTGTCGAGTTGAGAGTATTGGAGGAGAGAGGTGATAGAGGGGGGAGGGCGGCAGTTCGGCGGCAAGCAGAGCGACTAGGAGAAAAGGGAAAAAGTCCAGAGGGTCAAGCGAAAGAAATGGACCGCGCGAAGGATTGGACTTGATGGGCGGAGACGAGCTGGCGAGGGGTAGGAGGAGGAGGAGAAAGAGAAGAGGAGAGAGAAGAGAGAGGCAGAGAGTCAGTTTGGATGGAGGAGGGTCTGGGCCCAGAAGGGGGAAGTGGAAGATTGTCCACGAAGGAGGGGACGAGCGAACCAGGGGGCGGAGAGGAAGTAGAGGTACTTAGACATACATACTATGACTCATATAAGGGGAGGTATAGGTACCTATTTCGCTCCCAATGTTAGACCCGCTCCTGGGCCCGGCGTATCAGGATAGTCTGGCTGAGACACGACGTGTTTCTGTTCTTCCCAACCAGCTGAACAGTCCTGCCAATAAGCTGCTCGTGCGGATCTGCGACCGCCAGCGTTCCAGGCTTCGATAGTTTCATCTACAGAGACACCCCCCTGGTGGCTGACCCAGAGACAGTAGTCACAGTCCGGAGTGCCTCCCGTAGTTGACTGGTCGATTCTTCCACAGTCGCCGTATCCTACTCCGTATTCAGGGTAGTAGAGCCTCCCATTTCAGGCTATCAGCCTCGCCTGTCTCATATTTAACTCCTAGCTATCCAGTTATATTAATTAGTTCCTTATTAATGAGAAGACCTTCTCCTCAGAACAGACAAACGACACCGTCCCCACGAACTGCGATAGGCAGTGGACCCGCCTCCCCCCAAACTACGTGTATGTATGCAGCATCAGCAGGTCCACTGGAGTATTTTAGCATCATGTCAAAAGTTCAGAACAGATGCGATCCGTGCTTTTTCGAGGCTGGCCCCGGCGATCAGTAAATGTTGGTCTTTATAGCTTTTTTCTGATGTACTGACAGACATCTACTATACTTAATAGTTATACTACTATTGAGATAGAGCCACTCACCGCAAAAACAAATTTCAACTACTGTATTCCATCAAAACACCCTGTCAGATGCTAGATCCTCCCGAAATGAATCAGTCCCCCCAAGTGGGCGTGAGAGATTACAGTAGACGGAGAATCCACTCCGCCTCGACACTATTGCTTTGGCAATCCTGGGAAGGGTTGAATCAGTGCTGGGGCGCTAGCTTGGTGGCTTGATGGCTCCGCAGTTTCCAGTTTCCACCCGCTCCTCCTCAGACAGGCCCATAAATTACGATTTCTTCCCTGACGAACGACGGGAAAATGTGTTTCTGATTTTTTGATCGTCAAACTTTGGAGCTGCCAGCTGGTTGACTGTAATCTTATGCCCTACTCCGTTGAAATCATCTGGTTCGCCGTGCCATATCCTTAATATGTACCTGTCCTTGTCCGAAGATATTATTTATTTTTTTCCATTTATTGTAGACCAAGCCTTTCATCTCTCATCCTACTACAATCTACAAAAATCCATACATCTCATCTCCTTATCCGATCGGATGACGTTGGCACCCTAATCACACCCCCATCCAGCGACTTACATCACGTTTCTCCGTCAAAATTGGGCGCCGCCGGGCGCTTATAGGCGACCAGGGGGGTGGATTCACAAATAGCGTGTGGCTCCCGCAGAAAATCCCTGTCAGAAACACAATACATACAGAG
This sequence comes from Penicillium daleae, assembly GCF_028827525.1. Classification (NCBI taxonomy): domain Eukaryota; kingdom Fungi; phylum Ascomycota; class Eurotiomycetes; order Eurotiales; family Aspergillaceae; genus Penicillium; species Penicillium daleae. The sequence continues at coordinate 1,459,566 of NW_026623153.1, forward strand.
TATACCTGAGTCAGTAGTCCCCAGGGCAGAGTAGAATTCTAAGGACTGTAGGACTGTAGGTAAGTCGTACTCCATAGTTTGAGTATCTTGGTTACGTACCTGCCCAACGAGGTCGAGCTCAAAGTCAAATCTCGACAAATGGACCTGATCCTAAACCTACAGTACATATTTGGATCAGAGTACATACAATATCCACTCATGTCCCCCACCGTCTACCAACTAGAGCTCCACGGACCGCGATCTTCCATCTCCCTTCAAACTTTTACGCTGGTATGAAGCCGCAACGAAGCCATTGGCTGGCGCCCGCACGTCACTTCGATGGTCGAAGGTTGAAGGTTGACCGATTAAATTTCAACTCGCACGGATCACTGGCAACAAGCCAGTAATTGGGGGTCCGTTCTTTATTTGCGCTAAACTGTTTAGAGAAGGGTTTAGGCCTGGGACTTGGGGGCCGGGATGAAGGTATATTATTGGCTGGGTGATAGTATGGTGGTTCTTCCATGGTGAGATTACCATCGAATAATAATGAGGATGGAGGATGTATGTGGTAGGGTATGGAGATGCATAATCTGAAGTATATCCATGCAGGCACAGTGTACAGCATCCAGTGCTGTTTGAGTCGGGCAAGATTGGATGATAAAGCTGTGATTGTTTTTATCTTTGATCATGAAGTTGCTCTATTTCGAGGGTGGTCTGTGTGGCTCGTGGATTGATTATTGATTCGACCGTGCAGCGTTCTTCGTAGTACATTTGTTAGTATAGAGTGGAGATTGAGATGACTGGCAGGATTCCTCGTATACGAGAAACTGGAAGTAAAATGGTTAGGTCTCCGAAAAACTTGATGTATAATTACCCGACCTCGGATTCTTTCCTGTAAGATAGGTCGGGAATAAGTCTGATCGATGGCGCCAAGTGCTCCAGTCTTGGCATTCGAATTGAATTTTACCAATATACGCAAATTTGCGTGAAGCATAATTTTGTATACAATTATTACTGATGCAGATCCTGCTATTCTGTACCTTGGCTGTAACAAATCTCGGATTTCGAACCACTGCAAAACCGGTAGATCAAATGAACATATTTGAAACTATCCGCCTCCAAGTTTTGGAACATGTGCAAGATTAACAATCTGCAGCGAAACCAGCCCCTCGTCATGTTTTTCTTCCTTGGCCCCATCAAAAAAGCTCATCGTTCCATATTGACACAAAAGCCCCTTATTTGCCTGTTTATCTAACAAACACGAGACACAAATTGACCCGTGTCGCCCTCGCTCGTGTGGCATATGCCCCGAAGCTTCTCTTCATGCAGCCCTACCGGCGGGATCCCGATCTGTATACAGTACTCCGTACATTACATGTCTGAATGTCGATTTTCCTACACAGGAGTTGCACAACCTTTGATAATCATATTGAATGTCAAGAAACAATAATATTTCACGTCTGAACTCATTTGAAACCCATTCAATGTTCCAACTTAAATCAAGTAAGAAAAGAAGCTTGTCCCTGGCCAGAGTATGGACTTTCACGAAAGCGGTAGGCGGTGAGACGCTATCGATAACGCACTTTTTTTTCTTCGGCGTCTCGACGATCATCGAGGAAGCCTTTGCGACCATTCACCTCGTCATATCACCTCTTCTCTCACAAGCCCGACCAAAGAGTCGCCCAACAGTCAAATTGAGAGAGTTTTCGTCCACACCTGATCTCTGCCCGTTCCATCCCACGACCTTCAACCACAAGGACCCATTGAACTCGATCACCTCGAATCCAGATACTCCAGACACAATGCCTGCCTCCGTTCACTCGCAAGACTCCGAGGAGCACGATCAGTCCATGATGGACGTCGAGGCCGAGCAGCCCGTCAACCCCATCCTGCTGGATGAGAAGCGCATCGTTGTGGTGAGTCACGCACCGTGGAAGGCCCACGCCGCGACATGAGCTATTCATGCGAGAAGTTCTCTGACATTTGGGTCAATCTAGCTGCCCGGTTCCTCCGACACCGCTGCCTCGTTCCAGTTTGAGGGCGAGGGTCACACTCTGGGCAACGCCCTCCGTTACGCTATCATGAAGAAGTAAGTGTGCCGCTCAGGGCTGTCGAGTCGAAGATCAGACAACAGAAGGTCCGAAGCTAGACGCTCGTGAATTTTTGCTAACACCTTCCCAGCCCTGCTGTCGAGTTCTGCGGCTACACCATCCCCCATCCTTCCGACGCCAAGATGCACGTTCGCATTCAGACTAACGGTAAGCCAGCAAATACCTGAAACCGATCCCTTCTATCGAAGATCCCATATTGATCATCTCTTCTCTGCACAGATACCACGACCGCCCTCGAAGCTCTGGAGAAGGGCTTCAACGACCTGATGGACCTGTGCGACGTCGTCACCGACAAATTCACCGCTGCTCTTGACCAGTACAAGGAGGATCAGGTCAACCGGATGGAGGGTTGAGCATGGCCTGAGCTGGGGAATTCCTCTTTTGCATTGCATTATGTTATTCAACGGATTTTATTGGCGTTTGGGTGGAGTTTAAAGCGTCAAATTTTAGTGATGCTACATGATACATGGACATTTTCATGACATATTTGAGAAAAATAGAGCTGTAGGGAGTTGTTTCATAGCGTCATCAAGACTCCTTTTGCAATGGATGGCTGAGTAGATTCGAAGTTGGATGATAAGTACTGCACATCTCTCTTGGTTCTTGATCAAGACGTTGGCACTCGTGCAGCTGCATCACGGGACAATGCCTGCTATTCTCGAGTGTCGTATTGCAACACCTTCAGCCCTGATCTGCAGATTCCACTGGGCACTTACGCTTGAGGAATTAATGTTGATGGCATTACTGGCGCAACTACGCAAAGGGAGCAGAGAAAAGGGAGACAATCGATCGAGTTGGAAATCCGTGAGAACTATCTAGGAAGGAAGAAGAAGAAAGGAAAGAAGCAGGCCTAAATAGGCCTCTTCAAACGCCGGGCTCACAAGCTAGTCAGGTGCAGGGTTTTACATAGATTCCATTAAACTGGTCGCCTGATTTGCCTTCTAATGTGTAAGATTGATCTCAATAAGCAGTTCTCACGCACAATGTGACCTGATTTTATAGACCGAATATCTCTCCAGTGTCTTCTGCCTGATCAAATTCCACATCCGATTCAAGGTTATCCCACATGAACATGGACCTAGAAAAAACGAAGGTTGAAATTTCACTCTCAAGGATGTCTGAATTTGCTGGTCATATTAAGGCTATAAGCTTCGAAAGATGACATCGATTGAGCAGCAATGCCCAACCTGGTGCAGTAGACTTTCATATGCCCCAGTAGCGAACCAGCTGGTCTTGCCATCTAGTCCAATGACAAGCTAATCCTTCACGTGCTTATTACCCTCTGTCGATCTCTCAAGGTCAAGTGCCACCCTGAATTAGCTTCAGTGGCTTATTTTGGGTTAGAGAATGATCTGCAGTGGACGTTCGCAAACAGCCACTCGGGATCCCGTTGCACTCCCGAACATTCCATTGGGCATGGACCACCAGGAGTTGATTTCCGGAAGCGTATTACGTGGCATTCGCCCTTGATTAAGCTTGATGCTAGGTACATACTGTAGCTTCTTTAGGGTTATCGCAATACATTGACGCTTTAAACAATGCTCGTGTGGTCAAATATCAAAGGAGTCTACTTTGAGCGAAACAGGCAGAGAGCGTTTCAAAGTGTTCGTCTAGTAGCCAGCAATCAGAAAGGGGCAGTTTAAACACGGAGATTTCTTTTCTTCGAATCCAAGCGTCTCACATTCCGGGCACCTGAACCTGGTTTTTCATAATAGTTCCCAAGACACACACTTACTCGTACACATTCTACCTCTCCCCGACTCCCTCCATCTCCATCTCTCTCATTCACACATACACGCTAACTAACCAACGGGAGAACCTATTTGATACTTGGCATAGGAATCCAACCATCATCCAATGTAACTGTGATATGATCAACGTTCATGCTCACGGAAACTTCACGTTTCCCATGCAAGGGGTCGCGGATCTTGCCAATAATAACTCGTGGATCACCCTCGAAACCCCTGGGTCATGACGGTTAGACCCTGTTATGAAGATGATCTTTACTTGATGGAGCATATCAGGGCTCCAAGAATACAAAGAATGCACACCTCAAGCATCCTTCCATGGACGCCAGGCTCTAACCACGCCCTTGCCCATTGCTTTCAGGTACATGCTTGGAATTTGCATGACGTTGGAAGCTTGGAGTTAAAAAATCTAGACTATGAGGCTGGTAATGCCAAAAGATATTTAAAGGCTGACTGCCACCCCGGCATAGAGCTTAGACATCTTCAACCTATTCCTACAACTCCCAAACCAACTCCCAAACCAACTCCCAAAACCACTCCCATACCCAGTAAGTCCTAACGCATATGCAGAAGCTATAATTGCGTTGCTCAAAGTCTAACACCCTCCAGATACTGCAAACATGTTCGTCAAGTCCATCCTCGCTACTCTGGGCCTTGTTGCCCTCGCTATGGCCGGCGGTGGTGACAAGGTCTGCGCCAGCGACCAGCAGGTTGTCTGCAAGGACAACGGCAGCGGTCTCCTGACCCTCGGCAACATTCTCCCCGGTGCTCTCGGTGTTGACTGCTCTGGCGGTGACGTCTACTGCTGTGAGAATGAGGACGTTAAAAATGTAAGTGATGCGCTCTGGACAATTCCTGCACAAAGCGCCGCATTCTCATATTGATATACCTTGAAACTGACCAAATGTTTCTAGCTCGGCCTCGTCAACCTCGACGTCAACGCCCAGTGCTCTCTGAACCACGTTCTTTAAAGAGGCTTATGTACCCGTTCAACACATGTACCTGGAGGTGCGCAGTCGCTTCGATTGAACTCGGAAAAACGTTTCAGTTCACATGGGGTAGAGAGAGCTTTGCTCTGTGATTGAAGCGCTAGAAAAGATCACATCCATAACACCTCCAGTTCATTGTGGTGATATATGTACAGAGGCCAATTTATTTTGGTGAAGAGTTTTAATTCTAGTCTAATTCACTGAATTTCTGGATACCTGAGAACCATGACAAATCTGTATAATGTAGATGTGAATATCTTCAGTCCGGCTGTAAGCTGCATGCTCCCTGTACAGGTCATTATGCGGTAGGTTCTCGGATTTCATGGATGTTCAACTTTTCAAAAAGTTGGTAACAAGAATTTGAAGTTCTCTCAACACTGTACTCTAGCCTTCAAGTCAAAATACATATATAATATCAAAACGGGGAATCAAGATTTCGATATTGATTTACTCTCATCATTTAAATCATATTCCACCAGAATTGTATCTAATGGGGAGTCGGAGTACTCTATTCCAGTTATTTTTGGACGTATTTCCCACACAAGCTTACGTTTTAGTCCGACGAATACATCCGAATGCGAAGCATGAACTCATTGCCGCGTTGGGTAAGCCCAGACGGAGAGCCGCAAAAATAGCCTTGGCAACCAGACAACTGCTACGTCCCAGAGCGTTCAATATTTGGGATACACTCAACCACCATCTAGCTTGCAACAGTTGCAATGTTTAACACTAAGACATTCTACAGTAGAAAATAAAGTGGGGCGCCAGGCACCCTATATCAAATCCTAAGGTACGTTCAGCGGATACGGTCAGGGTCGATGCTGTTTCCGGAAAACGGACAACCTCTGCACGCCGTCTTTTACCTGCCAATCCCACAATTCAATATCACTCATGTAACGGTGGTAAACCGCACGCTCATCCGCACTCGTTATTGACGTAACATGTGCGCTATTTCTCTATGAATCCGTAACCTCTATCCTTCTCCTGAGTGCATAAATAGCAGCAAGATGCCATCCAGGATAGAACTTTCACATCCCATCAATATCCCATCAATCCAATCTTTACCAAGACCGTTCGTATACTTGCCCGCTAAATTTCCGCGCTTGGTTAATTGATTCGTTCTCTAGGTCATCCACTTCCAACCATCAACATGAGATACTTCTTCGCTCTCCCCGTCCTGGCTGTTTCAGCCCTTGCCATGCCCACCAATGATGGCCGCAAGGGAGGTGAGGAGCCCTCCGCCCCGGAGACTGTCTGCGAAAGCCACCAAACTGTCGTGTGTAGCGGCAACGGCAACGGTGGTCTGCTCTCCCTGGGTAACATCCTTTCTGGCGCCCTCGGCAAGAGCTGCTCCGGCGGCGATGTCTACTGCTGCTCACAGAAGGACGTGGAGCAGGTATGTCATATGTCGACTCCGTCTTCAAGATCCATGTTCTCTGATAGCTAATACTTCATTCAACAGTCTGGTCTGATCAACATTGATCTCAACTTGCAGTGCAGCTTGAACCACCTTCTTTAAGAACACAAAGTTCGGCTGCGTGTTACGGAATAGCTATCAATATTAATACGTAATCAATCTTTGAATATGTCCCAGATCAAGTAGTTGCAAAAAACCAAGTCTAGATCCTATGATTTCATTTTACGAAGAGCAAACTTGTTGTGTAGAGGACTGATGGGCTATACTTCAGAGGTCTTTAATCTTCGAGGCAACATGACTCAGGTACAGAGAATGTTAGAAAGGATCTAAGAATACTCTCCTGTGTCTTTTTCATGCCTTATGGGTGATTATTATCAAAATATTAATCTCCACCCTATTAACGACCGCAAACGGATTAGATCCAACCTTGGTTGCCATCATTTGAATCTTAAAGTCTTTGTTTGGCAACGAAATTCCAGGAAACCATGCTCGCTGTTATTCATTTGCCATCTAAGAAAGAGTGTACATACCCAGATACATGATAGCGAAATGTTCTCTACACTGCTTTATTCCCTTTGCTGAGCCGAATTCGCATTCGCAGGAGGTGAAGTTGAATAGTCAATTTCATGTCAAGGAAACAGTTGTATGAACGCCTGCTTCAGCATCAATGTTGCCAAAATGGAGGCAGAAGATGGAAATCTTTTGGTTGGTGGAACTATCATTTTTCATCCGCTCGGTTATATCATCAAGGAAGCGAAGACTAAAGAGGATGAGCTTATGGTTACAACAGTTGATTTGTCTGACTGCCATAGTCTCAAGAACACAGTTTTAGCTGAACCTCGATCTTGTTGCTACAAATCTGAAGTTGAGGGCAATCACCTTTATTATTACAGTATAAGAATCGGGATGTCTCCTCGTATTCTGCAGATCGTACAAGTCCTGTCACCTTTGCTTTCTTAGCGGCGATCGTCTGCAAGGGGGTAATAGACTAATAGTCTGATAATAGTCCGTGACCAGATGACGGATGACGGCATGCAGGAACAGGAAACCATAGCCCTGACCGGAAATGATTGCCTGCTGTCAGCAAAGCTAATACCGATCATCTGTCCTTAATCCTTATGCTAACTGTGCAATTTTTGAAGGCTCAAGAAAGGAAACAGAGTCGCTCAGCTCACCTTCTACACCTTCTCGAAATGGATCTTATAAATTGCTTTTTCGTCGACTATTGACTTGCAACCAAAAAGTAGTCTAAAGCTCTCTCTACAGTACACTAAGCCCAATGTTGCTTCGGAGCAACAATGCTACTCCTATTGGTGTATCCAAAAGCTTTAGGCAGCTTTTCAGCAAATCAATTGGTTGCACCTGATCATCAACCGAACTTTATTTCCCCACAATTTGAAGTAATAATAAGCTTCAACTGACACAAACCTAGCACGGATTCGGCAACGACCAGAAGGGCGTAGTGTTGATGTCATCGCAAATTAGGAAAGGCCTTCCCCCGTATTACAATAAACTACCCCGCATATTTGAGGACGTAGATACCGACATCGCACCTGTGAAAGACCATCAAACTTGATCAATCTCGAATATTCCTGATGCTTTGCCGACGCGCCTTTTCACGATTAGTTCAGCAGGTTGGTCATACCGTTAATGCTGGTCGATCACACAGAGAGTTTCGGATACTGATGCGAATGTAGCATCATGGCTTGTTCAAAATTCAAGTGCGACGTCTAAGTCTTCTGGAGTATCATTCGCATAAATTACTGAAGGATGTAAGATCCAACCTATCTCGTATACGGTGTGCTCATGGACTTACTATTGCCAGTTCGACATTCCGGTACCCGACGGATATGTCGTCGGGAGTCCGGAAGAAGCCAGGGAAGTGGTCTCGAAAATCAGTAGGTCACCTCTGGGTTTGATACTGACACTTCTCACTATTAGAAGTTTGCCCGTTGAATACTCACTAACCTTTCTGTAGATGCTCCATCGGTTGTAAAGGCACAAATCCTTGCTGGCGGGCGCGGCAAAGGGAAATACGAAAGCGATGGAAAAGGAGGCGTTCGAATCATGAATTCGTAAGTTCTGAAACAATCAATCAAGAAATAAAAAGGCCAACAATAACTCGTCTCGAGACCTATTGAGGCCTTCGAAAATGCCTCCAGAATGATCGGATACTACCTCACAACAAAGCAGACTCCACCTGGAGGTCTTCTCGTCAAGAAGTTATACATCTACAAAGCCGTCGATGTTGCGCAGGAATACTATGTTGCACTGACCTTCGACCGCGACCGGTCAATGCCTGTTCTGCTCATCTCCAACGTTGGAGGGGTCGACATCGAATCCAATGCAGATAAACTAGAGCATTACTGGTTTGACATGACGCACGGCATCACATCCGAGATCACTGCGTATGTTCAAGCCCAGCTTGGCTTCCCGGATTCACAAATTGGCGTGATCAGCCATATCCTTCATCAAATGGTGAAACTATTCCGGGAGAAGGATGCCACACTGCTCGAGCTGAACCCTCTGGTACGCACACCAGAGGGAAAATTCGTCTGTCTCGATGCCAAATTTACGTTTGACAACTCGGCGCGATTCCGACAACCGGAGATCTTCAGCCTTGAGGAACGGTCGCCAGATGAGGAAGACGAGTACGAGGCGTCTCAGGCAGGCCTTTCCTACGTCCGTCTTGATGGCAACATTGGAAACATTGTAAATGGAGCTGGCTTAGCAATGGCGACGAACGATCTCGTCAGTTTGTTTGGTGGCAAATGCGCGAATTTCCTCGATGTCGGCGGAGGAGCCACCAGGAAGACTGTATCAAAGGCATTTGATATCTTGAACCGGGATGCACGAATCAAGGGGATCCTGGTCAACATTTATGGCGGTATGTGCTGATTCAGGGTGAAACGGTCCAACTACTAACCCAAAGTGTAGGTATTGTTCGATGTGACATGATCGCCGAGTCTATCATCGCTGCCGCGGCTTCGACCGGGGGATTCAAAGTTCCTGTCGTGGTTCGCCTCCAGGGTACCAACTGCGACAAAGGTCTAGGAATGGTAAGGATATGCATCGTTCCATTGGGATAGAGCGCTAATCATCTCTGTAGATTGAAAAATCGGGGTTGCGTAATTTGATCGTCGAGCCAGACTTCGAACTCGCGGCTGAAAAGATTGTGACGGTGACAACAAAATCAGCATAATGATCTCAATGCACTCGAATTGTAACAATTCAACTGTAAACCGTCTCCATCTTCAAAAATGGTAAATCTGGTTCAATGAGGTTCCTAAGGTTCTGATCTGGGTCAACCAGATCGGCCTATTTCCCCTTTCGGGTATGAAACCCCATTTGCTCGGCATAGCTTCGGCAACTGCTGCATCATCGTCAGTCTTTTTTAGAAACCACGCTTTAGGCAAAGACCAGCCCTGAGCCAACTATAGAGTAGTACGCCCCACAGGTGTCTCACATCTCAGCTCCAGCAGGCAATTCACTGTGGAGAGATATCGAAAAGAGTTTTCGTCCCTTGTGCTTTTTGCAATTTATCATCCAGCACCGAGTCAGGAGTAATAGTTTCAGAAATCTACCAGAATTCCCATGTTTTATTCTCTAGACCTTGCGGCAGTTGTCTCACTACTCTGAGGACTGCATCACTTCCCCAGAACAAGCGATACCATGTACAGGCCAACCACGAGAAATGAGTGGCTTTTCTGTGGGACATTGGTCGCGCAAGCCATTATCATCATCGCACTAGAGCTGTAAGTAAAGCATCTAGAGGAAACGGAGTGATCTAGAATGGTCTCATTTTTTTGTACTAACATCTCTAGATTCATCATCTCCGAATGGCAGATGTGGGTTCATCCCAATATAATTCAAGTGATGGTCTCATACGTTGTACCAATCAATTTGGCCATTTTCGTCTTCACTTGTGTTTACGAGCTCATCCTCGCCATCGATGCAGTGCATCACAAGAATAATCTCTTGCTATTCGCAGTATGCGTCAGCAATGCCTGTATTCTCGCATTCTCTGCAATGCAGTCAAATTCCATAAAAGATATCGCCCGAAGACTACCGGCTGCCCGTGACGCTGAATCGCAGCCCTTGGTTGATCTCGATTTCGATTTCTGGAAGAGAGTTGATCCAGCGCAAATCGCCTGTCCGATTATCTTTGGGATATGCACTCTTATCATCTGGCCTTGTGCCTACCAGCTTCATAAAGAATATGCATGGGCCATTTACCGGAGCATTCATGGTGATATGAGAATCAAGACTCGCTTTTTGACCTACGAGGTAGGCTTGCTTCGCCATATTCTTGCTTATACGCTTACTAACAACTGTGAAGATCTACCTTGTTCTGATCAAGCTTGATTTCTACTTCATTACGTGTTTCGTGATCCAGTATGACTTGATCGATGTTCATTTCAAGGAGCCAGAGTTTGGCCTCACTTTGGCTCTTCTACCTGCATCTTTGCTTATGATGATATTGGCTGTCTGGTTCGTCCGCAGGGAGTGGAAGATTGCAATGGTACTCGTAGTTGTAAGTCAAAGTCATCCACCTTGGAGACCATCGTCCATGCTAATGTTGCTGGCGAATAGCTCTGCCACGCTGCAATCATTTCCTATCTAATTAGCCGAATCATGGTGCTTTACGGCAATGGGCTCCAAGCGAATACAGCGGACAAGGATATGATGCTGCTATTCGCCTTTGTCGCCTTGGTTCTCATGACTTGCACCTTGATCTGCGCTGTCGTCTGTGTGTTTAACTTCGATCGCGGATTGAAAGAAGTTCTTGACGAGAAGAGCTATAAGCGATATACGCACTTTGAGGCTCTTTCTGGTCGTACTGATCGGTCATACTCGCCAGATCAACGACTCTCGCTTGAGTAGGATGCTTGCCAAGACGTGTTGATGTAAAGCACCGAGAACTTTTTTTTTTACTAATGACTGGAGTAATAAGATAATATTTGCCCGGTACAGGAATGTCCACTCTTCTAGTATGAACGGAATATGTAGCGTAGAAACCATATGGATGCTTATGTTTCTCTGTGGCTTGATTGGCTCACGCTACCCGTGAGGCTAACAAGCAAAGGTGGGTCGGTTGTGTGCATATGAACACAATGTGCATTGGGCAGACAAAAGAGAGCTACTGGTTCTGAACGAGATGAAATGGAATCAAGATGGTTTGGCGAGCTAGTCAGACAATATTTACACATCATGCCGCGGTCGATGACGCAGCCGCTCCGACTGTCATTTCACGGACTTGCGATAAAGGAAAAGAAAAGAGGAAGGGTGTGGTGGATGAGGTATCGAAAACGGGGCTTTTCAGTTGCGGCCCTCCAGGAAACCAGAGACGAAGTTGCGGGGCAGGCGCGCACCGGGGTCCTCCTCAGGCCGGAAGTACTTCATGACGTGGGACAGCTGTTTCCAGTAGTTGAGGGTCTCCTGGAACTCCGAGTGGCTCTGGAACAGCAGGACGTCGATGACACTCAGTTGGCTGACGTAACGGTGCTTCTCGAACTCCTGGCGGATCTTTGTGCGGATGGCGGACACGGGCATGTTCAGAGAGTACATGGTTTGAATCTCTGGGGACTGTATCTCAGACAAGGTCACACGTTAGCTTGACGTTCAATTCGAGTCAGGAGCCGCTAGTCGTTCTCTTGACCGCTGTCGCTCTCCACATCCCATTATCTCCGGAACGTTGAAGAGTGGTGCTGGCGCTGGAGCAAGGGCATAGGCGTATCTGGGTGACCACAGGGTAAACTGACCGATCGGAGCCACTCTCGGTAGGACTTGAGAACACGGGTTTTGGCATCGGTAAGGTTGACGGCTAGAAATCAAGCACAACTCCGTTAGCTACCTCATACAGCTCACAACAGTCTCAATTGCAGGGCTCGCCTAGCGGGTGATCGGAACACCTCGGGGTGTGATTGACGAGAGGGCCAGGAACGTACAGGAACGCGTCCGTTGCGCGAGGTAGGTAGGGTTGATGGTCATGGCGGGTGAGTGAGATTGCGTCCACTCAGTCCAGTGCAATTCAATCTCTTGGAGGGAGGGTGCGGGGAGAGAATTGGACGCTGGCGAGCTTCTGGATGGTGGAGGTTTCGCTGAGGTTAGGTGGATGGAATCGGGGCTCTTCACCGCCTTCCTGATCCAAAATTTCTTTCGCAATTTTGAAAGCGCCGCCGAGTCGCATGCTCTTGCTTGGCTCAAATTACTCCAATTGCCTCTGCAATCCTTGAATTGAGATTGAAAGTCTTGAATTACGGGTTTCGACACAATCATTTCTCAATTCTAGTGAAAGTCGCACCTTCTCAGTTCGAATCAACCTAATTCTCGCTCATTTTCACGACTTTCGCACACCAACAAATGGCGCCCACCAGGCCGTCCAAGGGCGCCTCCTCCGGAGGTACCTCCAAGGGCTCCAAGGGCTCTAAGCCTTCAAACATGTCCTCATCCTCCCGCGTGAGCAAGCCCGGCGGCAAGCCCAGCGGCAAGAAGAATGTCAAGCGCCCCCCGCCACAAGAAGTCAAGTCCAAGGCGCGCACCGCCCCAGAGAATTTGGCAAGGAAGAAGAAGAGAGTCTACACCGAGGCAGAGCTTGATCTTCCCAAGCTGAATCAGATCACACCCGTTGGAGTTGTTAAGCCAAAGGGAAAGAAGAAGGGCAAGGTTTTCGTTGATGACCAGGTGTGTTCCATTGCGCTCTTATGATCTTGTCTAAACTGGGGGATTGATCTGCTAACAACGTTTGTTTTTGTCGCTATAGGAGGGTATGATGACGATTCTCGCCATGGTCAACGCCGAAAAGGAGGGACAGATTGAGTCCAAGATGATGAAGGCGCGCCAGCTCGAGGAGATCCGCGAGGCCAAAAAGGCCGAGGCCGAGGCGCGCATGAAAGAGAAGAAATCCAAGTTGGACGCTGTGAAGGATTCGATTCGCAACAAGAAGAAGAACAAGGGTGGGAAGGAATGGGCTGCAGAGAGCTCTTCGCCTTCCTCCAAATCGGCCAACGGGTCGAAGTCTGCCAAGGGCAAGCGCAAGAGCGTCTCATTTGCTTGAACGACCAACAAAAAAAATGGCTATTGTCTATACCATCACCATGTACTTAAACGGGGGTTTGGCGTTTGTGTGGGTTTCATGTTTACTTCGGATTCGAACCATTGTGAATAGCGTTGATCCTATCTGGGGGCTGTCTCCCAAAGCTTGATGAATCACATCCAACCTGATCAGAAAAGAGTTCTCTTTCCTATCCATCGCAGCTTGAAGATCCTTTGGAATTGCTACAGCTTGCATAATATTTTGAATTACTGATAAGTAACTTTTATGCCAGTATGGATGCCCCACTTAGGATGATAGGCAGGTAGACCGCATTATCAGGTAGCTTTACGAAGGAAGGTCCAACACAGGTGAATTAGATAAGAGGTCCTCAATCTGTATATATGCCACTATATACACAGGATTTTGTCCGCCGGGTGGGGCTTTCCTGTCTGGGCTGCCGCCGCTTTAATAAGGGCGATCAGGCTCAGGCGCACTGAGTAAATATCAGCACGGGATCATGCTCAGTGATCTAGTCAGCGCAGTCATGTGATTGCCCCGTGACTAATCATAGTTGCTCAGTGATCGCTCAGCTGCTTACTCACCAACGCTCATTGTCCAGTCAGCGAGCCGTAACTACTTTTCTTCAGCCCATATCAGACCATACCCAAAAGGACATGCCCCGCAGGGTCATCTATTCTGTGAAGACTAGCGCGTAATGGTACGCGTGAGATCCTCCCATTCTGGAGGTCTTTGGTCAAAAAAACTGCGCCATTAACCCCCAACCGAATCAAAAGTGAGGTGGACCGTACTGTTCAAGATTATGCAGTTTAAAGTGGCCTTCGCACTATCATGTATCGTGTTCTGTGATCTACAATGCGAAAGGAGACTATCCCCTCCACTGTCATATTAAAAACAGCATCCGTTCATTGCTTGCTTCTAAGTTAACTCCTTCTCAAAGACTGCCTCTTCACCTTTCATGAGCTAACAGTCAATACCGGGCTATGGGTCGAAAAGCTTTTTTCTTAAGGCTGATGAGAAGGCCAAAGAAAGGCGCCGTCTCTTACGGCAGAGAAATGGCTATGTAGAGTCTGGGCAACTCATACGCGCCCTCCTCTTTCCGCCTCTCGTCCATGATCTCGACCTCGAATCCGCCCTCTTCCGCGTGCTGCCTCTGCTTGCCGTCTGCGCTCATCAAGCAGCTGGTCTGGGGTCTGCCCGGCTGCATTCGGTTGATGCATGGAGCCTCCAGCCTCCACCAAGACTTTGATCCACTCCTCCCGTGCTCGTGTTGGTGCATCCATTGGTTGCGCAGGATCAGGCATTCTATGTTCATCTCGACGTCAAATCAAACATCCTTTCATCAAGTCATGAAGAGGCGTATTCCCCTTGTGGTTGACCACGCACACATCCGCTCCGCGGCTGATCAAATGGCGAGCGGCCTCGATCTGATCCAGATGCCGGTGAGATAGTACATCGCCGTACAGCCATCGGCGTCCGTATAATTAATGTCCGTCGGCACTCCAGAAGGCGGTCCAGCATGTTTAGACTAATAGGCTCATCCCAAATCCCGGCACACAGCCGATATAAGCATAACCGAGCATCAGCCCCTTAGGCGAGGAAGGTCTCGATCAGCTCCGTGAACCGCTCATCGCGGACTTTTCCGTGTTGCCGAGTGTAGTAATTCACTATATCCTGTCAGAGTGTTAACGTCCCGGTGACGGCGGTGATGGTGCCTACCCGGTTGGTTTTCTCGTCGGGGATATGATTCAAAGTCAAAAGCCGCGGTCTCGCATCGAGAAGCACCTTTATAGCTGCCAAGAGCCCTACGATTCTCGCCGCGTAGGACTTAAACCGCGTAATTGAACACCGTAGCCCCCTACTAGTCGCGGGCATTAATCATATCCGGATTCGCGTCTCGAAGCTATTTAACGGTATCTAGGCGTCGTCCCGTCCTCCGCCGGGATCTCGTCTGGGTCATTCCCGTCCTCCGCGTCGAACGTGTGAGGCCCCTCATCTGCAGCGCTTGGTAGGGCCCAGTGCAGGGGGAGTCGACCCTAATCGTCCGTGCGGGCCATCATCTCCGCCAGACTCACGCGGCCACGATAGTCCACCAGCGCGCGCAATCTCTCGAGGTTCCCGTACAAGCAAGCAATATACGAAGCGGACACCCCTTTGCTGCCTTCTCGAATAATGCGCTTGTTAGGGGTCCACTTGTAGCTATCGGACTAGCTCTGCCGGGCATACACGTCGGCTCCGGCGGCGATCAGACGCGCCGTTATGCCGCATGCGGTAGCTCATATACGGTATGCGGAATCGCGGCGCCGAGAACCGTCTCTTTGAACTCCTTTTCCTCTTCATTTCCTTCCTCCTCAGTATTAGCATCATTATCAGTCCTTCCTACTCTTTCCCGACTCTGTTATCCCTGTCCTTGAACAGAAGAGCAATAGACATCTGAGTCCCTCACCTTACAACCTAGCTATAGCCTATCCAGCAGAAAGCAGATATAAACGCCTTCCTCCGCTCGATATCCCCCTCTATAGCGCGGCAACCCACTAACGGCACATATCAACGGCGTCCGCCCACCGTAACCCTTCCCCGGATCCCGCAGCGCCGCTACCAGCCGCTCACCTCCATTCTGTTTCTTCGATAACAACCAGAGGGTCAAACCCCGATCTGCAGCCGCACACGCCATATAGATAGGCGAGAAGTTCCAACGCGCCAGGTACTCCTCCAGCGGGGGATATTCCGGCATTTGGTAGTCCAGATCACTCGGGTAGATCTCTAGCAAGACGTGGAGGGCGTCGCGGCTGCCATAGCTACCTAGGCGACTGTACTATGTAGTGGCCTTCCTTTTACTGCCGTATTATTAAGGCATCAAGGTGACATCATTAATATCCTTCAATTACGGTTATTCAGGAACAAAACAAAACAAAAATATTCCTAAAACATTCCTACACCCATAATTGTTCTCTCATCCATCATTCTCCTCTCTGGTTGATCTCGAGCTGCCCACCCCAACTGTCACTGAAAAAGATGTCGTATGCGTATCAAAGCGAGGGTGTCGTGTCAGAGGAGGAAGGGACATGTACGTTTCTCGCGTACCTTCCCTCTGATACTCCCGTCTATCGTTACGTCAAAAAGTGCACAATGGAGAGCCTCCTCCCTCAGTATTCCGTCGAGGATCGCTTCGTCGTCTTGAAAAACTTCCCATCAGAGACACTAGCTAAACGCGACGAACAATTGCCCGGACGCTGTGACTACTCGCCATCGCTTCAGATTCTGATCATCACGATGCCTAGCCTACCACACGAAGAAGCGGCGTCCAGTTTCGACATAATGATTGCGGCCCTCGCCAAAGAGATGAAAGTCTATCGACGGATTACAGATTGCGGATCCACCCTTGTCAAGACCCCCGACCGAAGCAAGCAGGCAGACCGGTCGTGGCGGCCAGCTCGTCCGCGGAGAAAATTTCCAACGGTGGTATTAGAAGTTGGATTCTCCGAGGCAACAGCGAAACTGGAAAGGGATATCGCTTGGTGGATCAATACATCACAAGGCGACGTGAAAATGGGGCTTACTATCGATATCAAAAGAAGATCTAGCTCTATTGAGATCAAGTCCTGGACGCCAGCATTCATGCCATTACCGAGCCATGTCTATATCACCGCACACGGTCGCCCTGTTGTTGATAGACGCGTCAGTGATCCCCCACCTCCTCGAATGACCCAGAGAATCTTCATCACGAGAGGGAGAGATGGCTCTAATCCTACGATTGAGGGGGGAGACCTAATTATACCATTTCATGCTCTGATGTTGGAACAACCGGGAGAAGGCGAGCACGATTTTGTGTTGACAACCGAGCTTCTATTGCAGGATTTGGCAGAGCGTGTGTGGGTTGCGATCGACAACGCTTAAGCGATCAAGGCAAAAAAGAGCAATACTATGTAACTCTTATGATTCCGAATTGATTGTCCCGATACAGTCGCCGCGTTCAAGGGGAATGGCAAAGAGAAAATTGTATGTATTCTAGCAGCAGCCTTTCTAAGTTTTACACAATCCGATTATCTTTACGGACGAGAAAAAGAGACATCAGAAAGCACAAGTGTACAGTAACAAGACTTTAGAAGCCGGCAGTAGCGCGAGCCTCATCATTAGGACCATACAGACCAGCACCCAAGTTCGCAACACACTCGCTCTGCCAATTCGTGGGCGTGAACTTGTCGACAATCTCCCTGAATGCATCCAGCGTGCAGACCGGTGTCATCACTGGGGAGGTGGTTCTCAGCCTTCGCTACGCAGCCAGGAATGCGCACAGGTCGATTGTTGTAGCGAATACGGACGTAGTGCTTACGCAGTGTATCGCGAGCCTCCTCGGGGAAAGATGTCACTCGGGTACGAGCGGTCTCGGATAGAGCTGGTGGCTTAGATGCGACTTGCTGCCACCAAGCAGAGACGAGAAAACACCACGCTTCTTAGCGGAAACGGGCAGGTTGGAGAACTCCTCAAGCATAATGCCGGCATCGACGTTATTTCTAGGAGCCTGGGAGAAGAGCTCAATAGCAACCGAGGAGGTGAAGGCGACCAGGATTCATCTTGGAAACCGCCAATGCTGGAAAGGATAGCTGAAAGGGTGGTATTATGGCACCCTCTCATGGCAAACTTGATGGACTTGCCAGCCTCGGAACGCCAGATCCAGACGCAGAGCTCTCACTGCGCCAGCCACCATCCACAGCGGTGCTGACCATACGGTCGACAACGTCGCCCATCAAAGCTCCGATACCGAGCTTGCGGTACTCGCTGCTCTCATTATAACCAGCAAACCATTCTTTAACCGCAATGCTATCCATGATTGCGCGGCCTTGTCGTAGAACTCCGAGGGGAGCTTGGTAGTCGGGCCATGCGCATCAGTAGCGTTAATAGTGTCCATGATACCCGAGCATCCACAGCCACCCTGGGCGAGGTCTATGAAGAATGGACTCCGGAGAATAATTGATGCATAGAGCTGAAGGGAGGCCATATTTATATCACGCTCTAGTATCCACTTATGGGTCCGAAAGTGCCGTAAATGACATCAACTTTCTACGGTGCTTCCAAGTGGTGTGAATCGGCAAAGATAAACTGCTATTGTGCTTCCCAGGAACTGATTTGCGACTAGATCCTGTTTCCGTCCCAAAATAAACTTATGAAGCCTCCCTATCGATTTTGCAGAGGGCAATAACCGATAGGCGGCAATGGCATCATGCCCTAGTCAGACCTGTCACCTAAGCTCCCAGGAACCTAAAAGGATGTTTCATCTGAACGAATTATTTTATTCGCTCAACAACCCCGCACATAATATGACGCCCTGAGGGATTCCTGGGAACACGCTGACGCTCCCAGGATTAATTGTTTGGGCATATACGAATAGCAGAGCCAACGTTCCCGTTAGTATCTACTTAAAATAGCGAAAGTGGCATACGTCGAAACCCTAGATCTTTAGCAAAGAGATGGCCGTGGAAAGGTATATAAATTTCCACAAAGGGATCCCTAGAGTGACTAGTAAAAAGGCTGGAAAATTCGTAGTCTATCTAGGAAACACACTCTGTCATATTTGCCTCTGTATCCGGGAAGCGGTTTGGGTGGGCAGTAAGGCACTGATAATGTGCAATACCTTCTCCTAATAGGGAAAGCGGTGAGCCGCGGCTTCAAGCCTGGCTTTACGCCCCCACCTAAGTTCCCTTCCACAGGCTCCAACCAATCGCACTCGCCCATCGTCTATCCACGCGCAAGGCTTCAACTATCGTCCGCATCTGTCATCGATCCCCTTTACGAATATCCCAGCCGATTCAGCCGCCTTGCTTTTACCGGAACCATCATACCCTCCAGACTGGCCCAAAATGTCATCATCCTCGAAGACGGTCAGTCCCTCTGTGTCTTCTAGTCTTTTTCAATACTCTTAATCAGGCTAGAAGCTGGATCAAAAGCTGCGAAGTTACACACCACTTAAACCCACGGACAAAACCAAGGAGTTCCTCCACGACTTCTTCAAGACCCTTCCTCCTGAAGGAAAAGGAAATCTGGTGGAGGACGTTTCAGGGTGTGCAGACGATGAGAAGCTTCGGCAACTGGTCCAAAGCATCAGAATCGGGCTGTTGATTCCTATGAAAGCACAGGGTGGAAAAACACCCACTGAAATCACTCCCTCCCCCCGTCCTGGTGTTGAAGATTCAATCGAGGATCTCAAGAGCCAAGACATCGACTCCACCAGCAGAAGCGTTCAGTCGCAACTCCGGTCCCACTGTTTAGAAAGAGATGGCAACAAATGTCTTGCATCGGGGTATTACAGTTACCTTCACCCCTATCCACAAAACGCAAAAACGGCCCGTCTTGAAGCAGCGCACATTATTCCATTTGCGCTTGGATCCTTCGATGCAAAGAGCGGCGAGGCTGTGGACAGACACGCAAAGATTTGGGTCAACCTCAGGCGCTACTTTCCAGCTCTTCGCCGAATGTCCTTTACCTCAGAACAGATTAATTCAGAAAAGAACGTCATGATGCTAGACGCCCTCATTCACGCTGAATTCGGACAGTTCAACCTCATTTTTGAGTCAACCGGAATGGCTCACCAATATCGAATCAAGACCTTTCCAGGAATTCCGACAAGGTCAATAGAGGGTTTACCCAGAAATCGGCTTGTCAAGTTTCGAGTTCATAAAGGAAGTTGGGAACTTCCACATCCTAAACTTCTCGAACTCCACGCTTCCATTGGAAACTTCCTACACATGAGCGGTCAGGCGGAGATAATTGACAAGGTTTTGAGGGATTTTGAAGATTGTGGTGGGCTTGCCCCGTGTGGAAGCACCAACATCGAAGACCTTCTTGCAGTGAGCAAGCTCTCATTACTAGCCTCGAATGTCGACGAAACGTCCGATTCCCAAAAGCCCACAGAGGAGCAACGTCTTGCGGGAAAGGGTCTCTCACCACTACCCTCGAATGTCGACGAAAGGTCACGGAAGTCCACAGATAAGCCACGTCCGAAGGAGGAGCAAGGACGCCTACAAGCGAAATTTCCTGACACTGAGAATAATCCATGGGGATACTAAATCTTAGGGATAGTCGTGGGCGCAGGAATTGTGTAATTCTCCAGATTCTAGGCAAGGACAAATACGACCCGGATAATCTACACATCAAAGCTGAACTCCTAGCAACGAAGAAAGATTAGTCCCCGTGTACAACCCAGTTTACCAAAGGGGTCGTTGATTATCCGTGATCTTCGGCTTTGGCATGCGGGGATGCCGAATCGGACGGATGAGCCGAGAGTGATGTTGGTATCGATTCAGTTTCCGAGTTGGTATCGGAGTGATCAGAGGTTGATACTGCCGAGGTCGCTGGAGGGGAAGATTGGCTTTGGGAGGACGGTTCCCTTTGTGACTTGGGTTGGGGAGGATTATGATTATTTGCAGGGTGCTCATGATCATGATTTGACACTAAAGCCTTGACGGGATCAGACTCAGTTAGGGTGGTATTAGGTGTGGCTTTATGGTTTAGGGTTGAGATTCAACAGCACGAGGAGTGTAATCTATTTCTACTTGTCAGCTATTGTACCCACTTTGGTCGCTGAAGAACACCAATTCTATTTAAATGATTCTCATGAACATTAGCCTATGTATATATTGTATGTGTACGGAGTAACCATGTATATCCGTGTGAGAGCCGAAAAGCCGAGGCAAACAGATGGCGCTGGAAGGGTTTGATCAAAGAATTAGGAAATGCGCCAAAATTACTTGGGCAGCTTCATATCAAGCTTGCGATTCACAGGCCGGAACTCGGGCTTCGGTGCCAAGTCAGCGTCCTTTTCAAGGCCAGGGTGGCTGGCAATATGCCCTGGCAGCTTCTCCGGGTGCTCGACGACGCCAGGAATCGACGTGTCGATTTCTTGGGCCATTTTGTTCAAGAAGTTGGTAACCTTAATAAGAAATCAGTATCAATGCTCAAAATTACGACTCGCGTGTTTTGGAAAGAAGGCACTTACCGGCTTGACAAACCAACGAGCACCACCAAGTTCGAACCAGCCGAGGTGGCCACCCCACGACGTGGTCATCATGACACCGTAGGGGGTCTGAGTCATTTCGTGGAATGGCAGTGCGTTGCGGGATGCAATCTAAATTCCTGTTAGCGGCCTAGTCATGAATGGAGATTAATCGACATACGGGATCATCCTCAGCCTGCACGGTGAAGAACGGAATGCGAATCGAAAGCATTGCGTCCGTAGATGCGGCGTCACGGTAGTAAGCACCCTCGGTCGGATAACCCCAGGCGGGACATTGAAGGGCTCTGTTGAGGTATGGGTTAGGATACACAATGAGCGAAGTGATTGCAGGAGGATATCAAACTTACCGATCGAACTCATGTAGATAAGTGATGCTTCTGACAGTCTCAACATCAATGCGAGGGTTCTTGGACACTTCGTCAACGTGGCTATGATCGCATTAGTGAATTCTTTTTCCGAACACCACGGTGAGAGGTGAAGACTTACGCTTCGAAAAGCCTCTTCATGCTAGAGCCCATCGTCTTACTGTATACCTCCTTGCCAAGCCAAGAGCTTACCAAGTTGACAGAGCTGACATCCAAGTTCCAGGGACTAGCACAGAGCACTGCAGCCTTCAATTGACAGTGATCGCCTTCTTCACCCAAATACTGTGACACAGATTAGTACATAATACTTCCAAGCGAGTTGTGAGGTGTTGATCACACATACATTTGCGAGAATGTTAGCACCAAGCGAGAATCCAATGCCGAAAAGAGGACGATTAGGGAAGGTCTTCTTAAGCCACTTCACTGACTGGCGTACATCCCACGTTGCACGCGCATTATACAGTATTCCCGTGCTAATCTTCGTCTGCGCGCAACCCCGCGAGTTGACCACGCATGCCTCCCATGCCCCATCAGCCACGAGAGGCGAAAGGACATGGCGCAAATACACCTCATGCGAACCTCCACTCAAACCATGCAAAACAACCAGCATGGGCTTCGTATCATTCGAAGCAATGCCTGCAAACTCCTCCTCCGAATAAAACGACGTACGAGTCGGCAGGCCTGAAGGCTGAGTATACTTTCTCGCCTGATCCGTCAACTCGCCCTCGGGCGGCATCTCATAAGGCTTGACAACGAAATCAATAGCATATGTCCCAGAGAACATGGCGCTATCAGCCTCAAACACCTTCCGCTTGTAGTACACGGGAACATTATCATGTTTCAAGACCGTGTACATCGTCTGCAGATGGCCATTGAACAATAGAGGGTTGAGATGGCATGTGTCGGGAGTCGCATCGCGACAGAGATCAACCAAGGTTGTTTGCTCCTTTGTGCCCGACTGACTTGACTTCTTGGTCAACACGAGCTTATTGTCCTTGGCGTGAAAGAAGGAAATTCGCCCGCTCGGGCGCGCCCAAGACAGGAGGCCCATTGCGATGAGACCCGATAAGAGCAGCGATAGGGGAAATGAGTCGCGCAGCGCTGATGCAAACTCCATAGAGGATCCGTCTATAATGCAAGGAAAGAAAACACACGAGACAAATGGAAAATTAAGAAAAAGAAAGACGTCCTGGAGGCAACATCTCATCCAGCCAAGTCACAGAAAAAAAAGCCTTGATAACAGGCAACCTCGGTACTTCCCGATCGGATCGGTGTGACTAAGCCCCGATCTCCGGTTCGTATCTCGTGTTATCTCCACGTGATGCACGTGCAACGGCCCGGGCGGTGAATAATCCGCTGACTAAGCCCCATGTGTCCCTCTTAGTCCGCACTGCTTTGTGGCGGCCTGAGGCCCCCAAACCCGTGAAGGTGGGTCATGGGACTGAAAGTCCCTCCAGAAACGAGAAAAAGTCAGTTGACAAGGTCATCGTATAGAAACGATGAGAAGATGCTGCAAGCACTCCCAGGGGCTGACTAGGCTGAACGGGCTAGACTGAAAGGGGACTCAGTTTTGGGAGAGGGCTTTCGAGTGATGATGCGATGATGCTTGATGCGGCAAACTGATTGCCGCATGCGGAACAGCCCTGGATAGCATCCGGCGCCCACGCTCGTAGACAATGTAGATTGTCCAACGCTTTTATATCCGATAAAGGCAGAAATATTCTAGCAGCTTTAAAGCAGTGCATTTGGACCGAACAAGGGGCCAATAATCAGCGGGCTAGCTTTATTTGTATACATCCGTACCTGGTAGATGTACGGAGTCAGAAGTATAGCTCCAGGCCATGTAATGCTGATAACATTGCCAGTCCTGCCGTGACCCCATCCCATGGACCGTTTTCGTGCAACTTTATCTTTGGCCCAAGGCCTACTTCAAGGTCAACAGATCCACGGCCTGCATTTACCTCCTTTTTTTTCTTTTTAACCTATGATGCGGCTTTCTTTGCCGTCACACGATGCATAGCGCCTCTATCAACGACATGACAATATGATCTTACAGCACAAGCCACCAACGCATCATCTACCAATCTGACAACCCTAATCCGATTAAAAAGCCCACCCATCACCACTCATGCGGGCTAGTCATAAAAGAGCACTGAAAGCCCTCTGTTTCAGAGACAAAGAACAGAAAATGCCCCTCTTCTCCATGGCTTTAAAAGATGCCCAACCAGCCAACATGCCCGAGCGCCTCCACCGAGCAACCGAAAAACTAAGAACAGTCATGAGAATGAAATCATGGTCGCCTACCCGTTCGCGCAAGCAGCAAAAGGACGAGTCTGGCCGCTGCTATCTCATGGAACTCCCCACCGAGTTATTACTGGAGATCGTCTCGCACTTGACGCTCGTCCCGGATGCGGCCTTTGCGCTGACCTGTAAGCGCATGCTAGCGATTTCCGGCGAAATCCTCAAATCAAAATCGCTCCAGTTCAGTCGAGACTTTGCGCCGCTTTTCCACCACTATCGCAATGGTCACAACTTTGTCACGCCGCGATGGCAGTTTATCAATCTTTTGGAGAATTCTCGGTGGCGCGTGTGCTCCAAGTGCTTGAAATTACATCCGCGGGCGACATTTTCCACGCGCGAACTGAGACGCAAGTCAGATCATCGATCGTGCAATGTGGGTGAACTAGCAGGGATCGTCGACTTATGTCCCTGCAAGAAGATCACCTTTCGCGACAAACTGGATCTGATGGACCACCTGCGAGCCCGGAAGATCTCTGTGAACGCTCTCCGGACACAGTTTGGCGACAAAGTCGGGGACCGATATTGCTGGCATTCATGTACAGAGCAGTATGGACCGACTGAGCTCAAAGTATCTCTCTTCCCAGAACTTGACGAGGAAGATCAACTACTTATCCGGACCGAGTACGAACTCACAACCGTATCGGGCCAAGTGGGTAAGGAGGAGTATATGACACCGCGCTTTGGATGCGCACACCGATCAGTCGATCTCTGGCTTTCAAGCGTCTACCAGACTACTATCTGCCGTCTCTTCGACTCATTTTGTACCTCGTGCCGCCGCATCTCAGTCTGCGGCGCCTGCAACACCACCTTGAAATGTTCGCGAAAACAACCGTTCCATTCTGAAGAGTCCGGCAAAGATACATTCTACTTCTGGACACTGCGCAATCTCGGTGGTTTAAATCCCATTCCCGATGCTGCGTGGGGTGCGCAGCGTATTCATCCCGCGGAGCACTCGATCGGCGTGGAGAACTGCAACGAGTTGTGTCCCTGGACGGTGCGGGAACATCCTCCTTTGACGTTTTCGCCCAGCATTGGGGAAGATGTGATTGAGCCGGCGATCAACCCGCAGCCTTTGAGTTCGCTCTATTCATCGATTCGCATGTTGTAATGGTTTTGTCGTGGTTATTGTGTTTTTGATGTATTGGCAGCGTGGCGTTGGAAGGGATTCTACATTATAAGCGGGTTGGAGTTGAAGAGAGATTATTTTGTTTTATTGCATTGGGTACAATACGGCGTCATTGGGTGGACCACTACCGGTAAAGGTGCGCATTGTTCTCAGGCGGATCTTTTATCGTGTTTCTAGAATGTATAGAAAGTTGGTCGGGTTAATGGGGAACAATTTCATCAGACTGTGCGATCAATTTTCCTGAATTTGATTACGTATGATGTACAGACGGTGGGCTTCGTGTTGCTTAGAGATAGTTGCGTGATTACACCAGTTAAATGGGCCGTTTTGTATTTCGGAAATCATATCCTTGCTACTCTTTATAAGGTTTATCTAGTGTTAAGATACTTAGTACAAGCGCGCCATTCTTAAGGTTACTTAATGTCCGAAGGAAGAGGTTCCCGGAATACGTAGACGTAGGTTGTGTCCAGTCTTTCAGATAGTAATAGCGATGGTTCTACATATCTTGATGATACCAACCAAGATTTTATAGCAGACGCGGTGAGCAATTTGATGGAGCCTAAATGTGTACAACTAGATGAAGTCTAGTAGATTCAGCTTCTGGCTACATTTCTTCCCAAATTAAGTTGGAGCAAAGCTGCTTTGGTCGCAGTTTTTCCATTTCAGGCCAAAACGTGCCTTCTCCTTCAGCACAGAGATAATTTCCTCTAATGATGTTGGGTAAACAATCTGGCGAAGACATCGAGAAAGCTGATTCCATCCATAAAACTTCCCACCAGCCGTGAATATCACTTCACTACCAACCGTGTCGCACATGACGGAGATACATTTCCCAAGTTTGTAGTCCACGCCGATCTGATACCCCCAACTATCTTCCGGGCCCCAATCAGTCTCATAGTCGAG
Source organism: Penicillium daleae (assembly GCF_028827525.1). Classification (NCBI taxonomy): domain Eukaryota; kingdom Fungi; phylum Ascomycota; class Eurotiomycetes; order Eurotiales; family Aspergillaceae; genus Penicillium; species Penicillium daleae. Next base: position 1,485,570 of record NW_026623153.1, read on the forward strand.
CTCTTCCGCGGCCAAGACAAGTTCTAGAATTCAATCCTCGCTGGATATCTTTGATAGTGGCTTTTTTGACTAGATAGAACAAAACTTCGACTCTTAGAGTGGAGCTGAATGTTGATGTGGAAATGTTGTTGATAATTATAGTTCCTCCGTCATGCTGATCTCCACTTATCGCGATGCTTATCGTCTCATCAGCTGACCGCCTCGAGTTTCTCCGCCCCGACGCGGAAGGCAGTGATGGTGCTTCACCTTCGTGTCGATCGGTGATCACAGCGAGAGTCTCTCAGTCCAAATACATGTCGGGGCGATGAGCTTCCCACCGCCCAATCCCGGTCAATATCCGCAATATATACCTCCACCGCAATACCAGCCTGGCCACGTCGCGCCGCCTCAGTTCCCGTACAATCATGTCGCGCCCCCTTCGCCGTCGCCCTACGGCTGCGGTAAACCAGCTGGCTATCCAATGGGGATGATGCAGCAGCCGCAACAGCAAGTCTGGAACCAATATGGCCATCACTATGCACAGCAGATGTCTGCGCAAGCGCAGCCCCAGCAGCAGCAACAGCCAACCCTACAACCTGCGGCCCTCATCCACCCCCAACACCTCGCGCAACCTCAACATCCGGCCTTCTCTCAAGCGCAGCAGATTCCCATGTCGCAACTGCAACAACCTCCAATCTCTCAACCCAGACAATCCCCCATAGTCCAGCCGCATCAATCACCCCTTCACCAGCCGCAACAGCCATCCCCCCGCCTCCAAATGCAGCAACAGTCTCCGCGAGTCCAGATTCAGCCGCAACAATCTCCAAGACCCCAGCTGCAGCAACAGCAACAGCAATCCCCTCGACCGCAATTTCAACAGCAGTCTCCGCGACCACAGTTCCAGCAACAACCGTCTCCCCGTCCTCAATTCCAACAACCGTCTCCTCGTCCTCAATTCCAACAACAGTCTCCTCTGGTTCAGATGCAACAGCAGTCCACTATCGTTCCATCGCAACAGCAATCGCCGAGGCCTCAGATGCTGCAGCCGTCCCCTCGGCCTCAACTAAAGCCGCAGCCTGCTCCACAACCTCAGATGCAACAGCATCAGCAGCTGCAGCCACAGCATCAGAACCCGCAGCACCAGCACCATCAGGCGCAACATCAACAACAGGTGCAGCAGGTGCAGCAACAGCAGCCACGATATCAGCAGCCCCAGCCACAACACCAACAAGCACACCACCAGCAACCGCAGGCCCAGCAGCCCCAGCTGCCCCAACAACCACAATACCAGCCACAACCATCCCCGGTCTCCAAACCTCAGACCGTTCCGCCTCAACCTCGGCCACCGCCTATGCCCCCAGCGCCTCCTCCATCATTACCCCCAGAAGAGCCACAGCATCAGTTCATCAACCCGGCCGAGCTCTTTGTGCAGCCGCCACTTCCAACGGCCCCCCGCTCACGATATGGCTCCTTGTCTCAATATGTCGACCCAAGCGACTTGTCGACTTCGCTTGAGTTGCCCCCGATGTCGTCGCTTGGTTCATCAACACCTCCTCCAGCTGAACCCCAGGCCTCCCAAGCACCGGACCAGAAAGCCACGCCCACCAGTCCTCAGCAAAAGACGGAGGCTACTCCTAAGCAGTCAGATATAAAACAGTCGGATATACAGATACAACCTCCACCTGCACCGAAGCCAGTCGTAAAGGTGGAGCCTGCAAAGCCCAAACCTGCGCCGAAGAAGGAAGTGAAACAACCCGCAGCCACACCCAAAAAAGAGCTCAAGAAGGAGCCTAAGCAACTTCCGGCCACAACCAAACCCACGTTACCAAAAGCTGCAACGCCAATACAACCCCAGCCAACCCCCTCGCCCACAAAACATGCCGTTCCGAAAGTGATGATACCTCCGCCTTCTCAAGAGTTTCGCACCAGCAGTCCGAAGCCACTTCCGAAGAGACCACAGCCAAAGAAACAGCCAAGTCAGCAGACTACCGACAAAATCGCAAAGCCCACCAAGCCTCCAGTGGACTACCAGGTCTTGCTGCTTTCGTTGGCGGATGAATACTTGAACGCTGCGCATCGTCATGGAACAAAGACAGCCCTAGTCACCAGCCAGGCAGATGTTGAGGAGTACTATAAGCTAGTCTCAACGGGGCTTGGGTGCTTGGAAGCGGTTTTGAAGGTTAGTCTTGTATTCTGTTAGCCGTAGGCCTCTACTGACAATCTCATCTTTTCCAGAATTGGCGGCTGCAACCTCGCAAGGAAGCTCTAGTGCGGCTCCGTTATGCTCGAACATTGTTTGAGGAAACCGACAATGACCTCGAGGCCGAAACGGCTTTGAGTAAAGGCGTATGTTTTCGTCTGTTTCCTCCTCTTCATTAGACCAACCAGCTAATCCTTTCTCCAATAGATTGATCTTTGTGAACGAGTTAGTTATGGTCCTTTTCGATGGTAAATCTGTTCACAGACTGACTTCTCTTAGAATCGTATGCTGGACTTGAAATACAGCATGCAGCATCTTTTAGCGCGCATGCTCCACAAGACCAACCCCAAGGCTTCACTGAAGGCGGTCGACGGTATGATTCAGGACGTAGAAGCGTACGTGTTAAGCCTCCGTCAATGAGTTCCTCAATTGCTAATATCTTTCCAGATATCGCCATACGGCTTGGGAGTACACCTTTCGTTTCCTTCGCGTGACCCTGTCACTCTCTTCTTCGTCACACCAAGATTCTGTGCAAGCTCTCCAGCATTTGAACAAAATCTCGGCCATGGCTAGTCGCAATGGAGACAAAGCTGTCGCTGCAATGGCTGCCGTCATCGAAGCCCTGGTGCACTTGCAGCAAGGTACAGGATCCGATGCCATCGAGCAAGCACAGCGTGCTGTAGCCGTTGCGCGAAGCCATCAACTGAATGATGAGCTTCGACATATCCCGCAGCTCGTCACTCTTACCCAGATGGTTGATATCTGTTGCAGCCTATTGGAGTACGATGTGCCACAGGCTTCTCAAAAACTCAAGGTTCTGCAGACTTTGGCTGATGAAACCCTCAATGATCCGAACTGGCAGGCGGATGGGTCATTCTCAATTCCTCTGAATGGAAAGTCTGCGGGCCCGTCCTCCATCGACACTGGGGACATTCTTCAAGTGCAAAACGGCACAGTCCTTCTTAGTTTCAATTGGCTTCCCCAGCATGACCTCTATGCGCTCTCATACTTCCTAAGCTCGATCACACTCAGTGCTAAGAACTCTTATGATGGTCGAAAGGCGGAGCAATTCCTCGATGAAGGACTTCGAATGATTCAAGGTAAGTCATAATCTGAATTTCGAAGGCTGGGAAATATCTAATATATTATTGCAGGAGGCTTCAAAACTCCACAGGAGATTTCCGAGTCCATGGCCAATGCCTCGAGACGTATCGAATGGCGCCGCTCTCTTTGTTGCAACTTCCTTCTGCAACGGGTCTTCCTAGCCTGTGCTCGTACCGATTGGGACCTGGCGACCCAGTCTTTGAAAGAGCTGCGGCAGTTTACGCAAGAGTGCGGTCCCAACCTGCCCAAGCCTATTGAGTGCTTGATGGAATACGCCGGTGGCACCATCGCCCAGGCCACAGGCGATCTAGCCCGGGCATTAAGCATTTTCCAATCCCCCTTGCTATTGCTCTCACCATCCGCTAGCAAAACAGCACGCAATGATCCATGTCGAGATACATGCATTCTCGCAGCACTCAACACCATCCTTATCATTCGCGACCCCTCTCATCCATCCCATTCCTATCTTCCTACCATCCAAGCAACCCTCGAACCCTTCTGCCAAAACGGGCCAAACAAATACATCCAAGCAGCATACTATCTCGTCTGCGCCACCGTGCAAACAGAATCGACCATTCAAACCAAGACCTTCCTCCAACATGCCCTGCAGTCTGCTACGACCATCAGCAACTCGCAAATCACCTGCATGACCCTGACTTTCATGAGCTGGAAATACTTCCGCGGCGTTGTCGGCGAACAAGCCGAGAAGAGTGTCCGAGCTGGTCGCGCCATGGCGAAAAGAGCGAATGACCGCCTCTGGGCCAGCGTCACTGACGAGATGCTGGCCGAGACTCTTGAGCGACATGGCAAAGGTGACGAAGCTCGAAGTGTGAGAGAGGAGGGTCAACGGTTGATTACAGGTCTCCCGCCTAGCTTGAAGCGTCCCGCTTGAGACAGCGCTGGGAAGGTCTATACTGTCTTGTTTATTTTGCATGTGTGACTCGGTGTCATTTTTTCCATGTTTATCTTAGGGGCTTTTTATCATCTTTTTGGGCTGGCGCTTCGTTTACGATACCATTCATAGCTACATTGAAAAGGCGTTATCTTTGTTTCTCATATTATTCCCTCCAATGTCTTCTTCGCTTGGCTACCTAAGTAGCTGGAACATAGCGAACAATTGCCCATCTTGGTCCACCCAGAATGACGTATCAAGATACCTACCGGCCTGATATAATACAGACAACTTGCTTTCATCCAATAATATCGTTATATAGTAATAAGAAGTCAATTGGTAAACAAGCTCCCTGGAACTCAGCGTCGCCACGACGCTCATCCAACACTCCTCATTGGCAACACTACCTATAAGGTAAAATAAAAACACCCAACATCCATATCCATGCTAATGTACAACCGTGGTATAAGCAGAGAGACCCAAGTAGTCAGAGTCGGAAAGAAAAAAGAAAAAGAACACCACCAAAACACAAGAAACAGCAAAACACCACCGTGGATACTCCATACCCCCAAGACGCCAACAGCATTGCCAACAACGAACCCCCTCAGAGTCAAAGGAGGCCCAGGCAAGCGCCCAAACAGGGAAAACAGAAACAGATTAAGATTAAACCGGCAAACAAAGCCCCGCAAAACAAAACACAGCGAGGAAGATGCCAATGCCAAGCTTGAACTCCCACGGCAAAACGAGAAACCCCCTCAACCAAGACCCGCCCAAACCCCACGAATCCTCCTCGCAAGCTGAATATCCTTCTGCATAATCGTCACCCGCTTCGCATGGATAGCGCACAAATTCGTATCCTCGAATAAATGCACCATAAACGCCTCGGCGGCTTCCTGTAGCGCCTGGATCGCATGCGACTGCCAGCGGAGTTCAGCGCCGACGTCGGCGGGGAGCAAATCGAGGGCGACTTCGCGGACGAGGCGGGCGAAGGGGAGCTTGGCGATTAGGAGGTCATAGGAGCGTTGGTAGCGGCGGATTTCTTTGAGGGCGACTGTGCCGGGTTTGTAGCGGCGTTTTTTGCCGGTTGGTGTTGGGTCGCCCGCTGCGGGTAACGTGTGAGAAGGTGGGACTTGGATTCTTGGGTTAGGGAGGGGGTGTGTGTGTGGTCAGGACGTACGTTGTACATTTGAGGCTCTCTTTCCGGCGGGTCGTTTTCCTGCTGTTGTGGATTTGCGCACGCCGCTGGCTGGGCCGGCTGTGGTGATCTTCGCTGCGGGTGCTTTTGCGACTCCGGTCTTTCTTGCTTTGGGCGTGGGTGGCATTGTGATTGAGTGGGATGCTGTCGCGAGACCTTTTCTGATATGCGCGTAGTTTGTCGCGAGTAGTGGTCGTTTCCCGGACGATCAATTGAGCTGAAAATGTTGGAGTCCTGGCGTGTGTCTTGCTGCAGGGTATCCGCGCACGCGTCGAGGGGTGTCGCCCTTGCAGGAGAGCTGCTGGAGAGGGAGCTGGAAGGCGATGGATTGAGGTAGGTGGGAAATTATCTCGACAGTATTGTCTTGAGCATGCGCGGGGGTCCAGCAATTTGAGGGGAATCGAAAAAAGAGGACAAAGACCAGGTAATGGAGGGGGCTGGGGAAAGGGCCAATATGAACACTTTCGTCCTTAGTGTCTGGTACCGCCCAGCCCCGTGATTTTCGGACGCGTCGCGCACGTGACCCGATCGATAAGATTGCGGGTGGACGGCTTATCGGGGCTGGACTATCGGTCTATCTGGTCTTTCCTCTGGGGAACTCTCATCCCACCTGTTCACTTCCCTCCCACAACACACTCAACAACTCACTCTCACTTACTAAACCCCCCTCCCCACAATCATGGCTGATCTCTGGGGAAACAATGGCCAAATAGGTCAATTCCCCCTCGAACAATGGTTCTACGAAATGCCCCCCGTAACCCGATGGTGGACAGTAGCCACCGTGGCGACCTCCGTCCTCGTCCACTGCAACATCGTGACCGAATTCCAACTCTTCTACAGCTTCCGCGCCGTGTACGCCAAATCCCAATACTGGCGCCTCCTAACCACATTCCTCTACTTTGGCAAACTAAACCTCGACCTCATCTTCCACGTGTTCTTTCTCCAGCGATACTCGCGACTCCTGGAGGAATCCTCCGGCCGATCGCCGGCGCATTTCGCCTGGTTGATTTTCTACGCGACGAGTTCGCTGCTGATCATTTCGCCGTTTCTCTCGCTGCCGTTTTTGGGGACCGCGTTGAGCTCGAGTCTGGTGTATATCTGGGCGCGGCGGAATCCGGAGACGAGGTTGAGTTTTCTGGGGCTGTTGGTGTTTCCGGCGCCGTATTTGCCGTGGGTGCTTATGGCGTTTACTCTGATTGTGTACAAGACGGTGCCAAAGGATGAGATGCTGGGTGTGGCGGTTGGTCATGTGTGGTATTTCTTCAATGATGTCTATCCGACTTTGCATGGTGGTCATCGTCCGTTGGATCCGCCGATGTGGTGGCGTCGGCTTTTTGAGACTGCCAGGGAACGTGAGCGTCCAACGGAGGCAATTGATGTGAATGCGGACCTTGCTGCTGCAGCGCCGGAGGTTCGATGAAGCATTCGCTGTGGAGGAAGGCCGAACATGGTCGATCTATGATCTGTGGTTGTCAACATTCGTGTTGATATTGAATTCGACCGAAGGAGAGTTTGGGTCAGGATGTTGACACATCCAACCGTGTGACATGACCTGGCCTGGCCATCTTAGCTGTGTTGGTCAGATCGTGCGGTTGACATTGTACAAGGGCCAGTCCCTATACATGCTCTTGCCCGTGTTGGTGAGATGGTATGGCAAGGTGAAAGATGGCGGCAGATGTTATGCTTGGAAAAATTTGCATGCTTGTTTCAAGTTAGTCATAGCGAAGATACCCTATTAGCTTTAGTTAATTCATTCACTCGTCTCCTTACATGGGAGTACTCAATGTAAGAATTGCCAAGTCAGCGTGTAACTAGAGAGGAGAGTGAAGAACGTATATGCTACCTCGAGACTTGCCCTGGTTGAACATGTTTTCAAAACTAGCCTGTGGGCGAACAGACTTTTAGTCAGGACATCTTAAAACAAAAAGCATTCGTGTATCCAAGTCCGGTTGCAATTGCAGATTGTGCCTCGTCGTAATATACGCGACAAAAGTATGCAAGGATGACAGCTCAATCCTGCCGTCCAGTGAAACGAGCTACAGTACTTTGTTTCCAACCTACGGCACCGACACTAATCTCGCTACTTCGTATTCTATACCAGACCCGTCCACTTCACAGCCTCTCTCCCCTCACATCACATCGCACATCACACATCACGCCGAGGCCCCCAAGCCAGACCTGACAGCAGCATCCCTCCCAATCCGGACCCCAGCCAAGCCCAGTCCCTAATAAGCATCAACCACTCGCATCTACCGATCCGATCACTCGATGCCTGTACGAGGCCCTATTGGTCGGCTTGGACCCTTGAATACCCAAGCCTTTTCGTTGATGCCAAGCAGGACCGTATTCTATTCTTGTCTATGTGTACGGGATACGGCCATGCAGTCATAGTATTTACTTGACTACTAACGTACAACGTGGGGTTATCTTTCCAACATAGTGGATACATGATGACCAGCCGTGATACCGTAGTAATGATGTACTGTACATACTGTAGTACGGAGTATAGTTAATGAACTAAAACAAGATAATACCTCAACTCTACCGTAAAACCAACAAGTTTTCGGCACAATGGAAGCATGCTTGCATCGTGGCTATGGCGATGAAGCATGGGCAGATAGTCCTTACCCCGGCGGGGTGGCTAGTCCACTCACGTCATTGATCGCGATCCGAGCGCCGATCTTGTATTGAACGGGCAGGAATCTGGAGGTTGGAAGTTGGGGTTGGAGGCTGGAGAGCACCGTGTCTGGGGAGGAAAGTAGGTAGACTTGGACTTGGACTTGGTAGGGAGAATGGGAGGGATTTATTTGTGGTGGATGGAGTGGTTGCTGAGTATTTGGTATAACTAGAGTCAAAGGTATCTACAGTAGTGTAGATACTAGAGCACCGCCAATAACAGGAAGCGATTAGTATCGTGATACAGTTCAAGTAATCTGCTCAACCTCGTCACAAGCACATCCTTATCTGGAATGATCTCAAGAGAACAAAAGCTCCTTACGCTACTACAACATCCCTCCAAACCACCGTACTCCACCATAAAGGCAGTTCCAAGTTCCCACCCATATCCAACTCACATCCACCACGGTCGGGATGGCAAAACACCCCCCCGGCCCCGGGAGTAAACCAGGCCCAGCCGCCAACCGAACCACGGCTAGCACAATCCCGACCAAACCACGAATAGGGTATGTATCTCGCTTTCGCACGCCGGAAGTGGAGTGTCATGCGAGATCCGCCACCAATAGTCCTCAACTTTTATTTCCCTTCCTTGGGGGTTAATGGGTTAGTTAACATGGTCCTCCTCGGCCTACTAGTAGTAGGAGGTTTAGTACTGCTAGTTAGCGATTTGGATAATTACAGTATTTGGGGGCCGTGGGGAAGAAACAGGGGAACACTGGTGTGTGCTATACCTGGTTTGGTTAGACTCGTTGGCCCGTGACGACGCGTTGAGGGGAAAAAAGAAGGGACGGGGACGAGGACTCGTGGAGGAGATTTTTTACGGTGATACGAGGATACGAGTACGGCCGTAGAAGGGTGGGTACGGAGGTTATGGTTATGGATTTACAGTACGGTAGTACAGTAGGATATCGCTAGTTTCCTTCCAGCTGGGAGGTTAGAACCACCCATGGATTAGTTAAGCGGACTTGTGAGCCAATTCGAAGAGAATAATGGGAGACGATGTTTCGTATTCTCTTCTTGCTCTGATGAAACTGAAACTCCTTGCACCGTGCACCACATGTACTTCCAATAATCGCCTATAGCGTAAATAACTCGACAAACTAGAGCACACCAACGATTATAATACACGCCCTGAACCATCTGGATAATTAGAATTTGGGTCGGAGCAAATATTGTACATTCTATCTTACTATCCTACAGTAATAACCACAAATAATCACCGAGGTTGAACTATTCGGCCGAACAGCCTACCTATTTAGGCAATCATTGCGTCGAAAAACTCACTCATCAAGAACCCATACGGAGTTCCATCTCCTGTAGGCTGCAGTCGTACCTTACTATTAGACTTTCCATACTTCTGCAGTCAATGTCACCGGCCCAACACCATAGGCTTATTGGCCACGGCTTGACGCAAACCCGTCACGTCCAACGTCTTAACGGTCGCAGACTCGCAGGGTACTTCGGAGCAGTTAACCGGGGACCGCCACACGGGAACGGCCTTGACAGCGCCGGGTAGGTATTCGAAACCTCCGATCCCCGACTCCCGCTGATGCTTATGTACGGAGTACTCCGGGCAGACATAACTACGGTACTACATAGTTATGCAGTGCGAGGGAAATTCTCACATCAAAATGTGGCTCAATATGGTTCTAGACCTAAGAGTTGATGAAATTCGGGGCACTACAGGAAGCTGTGAGCCAGTAACCTCAGGTGTAGTTGAGCTCTACAACCTGGAACCATAGGTATCGGTTTGTTAAGGGCGTGGGCTCGAATGGGTAGGCGTTGTAGGTTATACTTCGTTTATAGCAGGACTGATAGTTCTCGGGAATGTCTATGCTTACCTAGTGCTTATACTGGGCGCTAAGCGATGGGCTTTCTGTAGGATAAACAGATGATAAAAAGACAGTGAACCTGCGTGGTAGGATGCCCATTCATACTCCCTACCAAGTCCAGGATGTCAGCCCCATTCTCAAGTTCTCTACTGAACCTGTCTTCGCAAAAGATAAACCATTCCCTGGTTAGCTCCCGTTGAGCGCCACGTGCACAGCCTGGTTCGAGAGGCGCAAGGCAAGGCAGCCAAGTAACCACAGGAAGTGAAGAGTGTACAGCAGTAGAGATGGCGGTACTGTAGCCTGTTCTCAATGGATGAATGTATGGATCGGGCCTGCGTACTCGTTGAATGTTGGCCACCACTTGATCCGACTGAACCGGCAGACCTGATTCATACGACGATAATTACCACCGTTGACACCAGGATGACCGAGTCTTACACCAATAATACGCCCGTCAGGAGTTTGCCCCACTGGATCCCCCAGCCCACCAATCACAGCGGGTCAGTTTGAGGTAATCTGCCACAGCCACGACGCTCAGCCTCGGTCTGTACATCAGCACTGGACAGAGCCAAGGCCTTGGACATTGGAAGATGGCGATGATGGTTCCAATACCCAGTACTTCATACTTTGCATGGTTCAACCACTTCTTCTCACCTTTTTTTCTTGGTCAGAAACTAAAACTAAATCATGCGAAAGAGAAAAAAAGAGTAAGCTTCTCCCCCACTCACCACGCATTTCCACGCAACCAAAAGTGGAGCTGGGACCAATGACGGAGCCCTAATGACCCTTTTGCCTTTTGCCTCTTGCCTTTGGGGACTGGATCCGCCCCTGGCAGACCTGGTACTGGTAATTTACCATACTTGACCACAAATGACCAGGCTTACCAGACTTCCAATACCAGGCGGTACCAGAATTACCTAATTACCAGGTGGCTCATCTCCAAAGTTCAGCGTTAACGTTCGGTCCTTTCCTGTTCCTCCTCAACCTTCAACATTCGCTCCTTTCTTCTTCGGCCTTAGCCTTTTCCCCACCTGTCGCTCCTTATTATCGTCGATGATCCTCCCCTTTTAGTTCTCGTATTTTTTTTTTTTGGATTTCCTCTTTTTGGTTGGAGATTGATTTCCTTTCGACTCTAACCCTTTTCTATGTTGGGGCTTCCTCTCCAACCCGCTCTCTCACTCTCCTAACTTCTACCCGACGGCACCAATCTCTCCTCCGCTCAACCAACAACTCCAACTACTCGACACTCTCCCTCGCCGTCTCTCTTCCTCCTCCCTCTGAATATACGCGCGCCCGCCCCCATATTACTCTCTCCATGATCTTGACCTGCTAAAGGCGAGAACCAACCCGCGGCTTAATACAACCACCCCCCTTAACGAACGTCCAACGAACACCGCGGAGATCGCTCGCCAGATCGATCTTACTCCCCCCGAACGGCCCTCGGAGGCCTGTGAGTCCCTCACACGACACGACTTGACGACTTTGCCTGTGTACAAATTCAATTGCACAAACTGCATATCGCCCTTCAATCGTCGACACCAGAAACCCCTGGACGGATTGACTGTTGACCGGCGGAGAACAAACAACCTTCCCTCACCTCTAAACCCTCTACGCGACACATCGTCGCAACACATCACCCACCATGCGGCGCGGTCTCCTGATCTTCATCCTGGTCAACCTGCTCATCCTCACACTCTTGGTCCGCAGCGTGTCAACCCTGCTCTCCTTGTTGGTGGAAGATGCTTCCGCAGATGCCATCCACCGTGCGGAGCTGCCATCTCCCAACTCCAGTCTGATCGAGACAAGGCCTCAAATCATTCCCAAGATCATTCACCAGACCTACAAGAATGAGACGATCCCCGAGGTGTGGCGCGAGGCCCAGCAGAGCTGCATTGACTTGCACCCGGATTATGAGTATATTGTACGTGGACACGGAACATTTCCAGCACAGGATTGAAGCTGTATATTAGTTGGGCACAAGTTGGCTAACTCTCGCGCAGCTGTGGACTAACGAAAAGTCTCGCGACTTCATCGCCGCCGAGTACCCCTGGTTCCTGGATACCTTTGACGGATACAATTACCCCATCCAGCGCGCAGACTCGATTCGCTACTTTGTGCTGGCGCATTACGGTGGCACTTATATCGATCTAGATGATGTACGTTCCTTAATCTACGCATTGACTTTTCAATTGAGCCAGTTCTCATTATATTTACAGGGCTGCAATCGTCGTTTGGACCCGCTCCTCGCCTACCCCGCCTGGGTTCGTCGCACCGTGCCAACTGGTATATCCAACGACGCCATGGGCTCCGTGCCACAGCATCCATTCTTCCTGCGCGTGATTGAATTGCTGCAAAAGTACGACCGCAAATGGGTGCTACCCTATATTACGGTGATGTACTCGACGGGTCCGTTGTTCTTGTCAGTTATCTGGAAGGAGTACATGCAGGATAAGCCTAGCGAATCCGGGCGCGTGCGCATCCTGATGCAGGATGAGTATAACAAGTTCTCGTGGAGCTTCTTCACGCATCACACGGGAAACAGCTGGCATGGCAAGGACGCGCACTTCATCTTCTGGGTAAGATACGTTCCCCTCCCCTTTATCCCGTCGCAATCACTAATCTTACTTGTTTAGATGGGTCAACATTGGGTGTTACTCACTTTTTGCGGATTCATCGTCGCCGGTATCGTCGGTATCTGCCTGTGGTGGACATACGGCCGAATCATGCTACTCGGCGCCAAATACCGCTATCGCTACACCAAACTTCCCTCCATCATCAGCCCGCGCCTGTCATCCTCTCCCACCCGTCGCGCTCGCCGGATGATGCCCACGCTGCTGCGCAGCGTGAGCTTCAAGGAAGATGAAGAAATCGGCGGGGCGACCGAGACCTCCTACGAACTCGGTCGCCGCGACGACTGATTCATCCCTGGCTTCCTTCAACTCTTGATTTCCAGCTGGCGTGTGATTTTTATTTAGCTATCTCTGTTTTCTTTCTCCCACACTACCTCATCGACTGAACCGCCCTTGAACTCGACGGTTACAATGTGCGTCACTATCAACCCGACTAAACCTATTTACCACCCTCGACACCCGTTTATTGTATCGATACGGCCTGGATTACGATCTGCATCATATCAGCATTACATACAATGCGTTGTATAACCTCTCTCGTTTATGTCTTTTTTTTCCGACCTGCGCCGATGATTGCGATGAAAGGGGTATGAACCTCCTTGAACTCGTCGACCCGTTTGTTTCCCATTTTATTTGGGATGCGCTGTTTTGCAGCGCTTGCATGGTGTCCTGTCCTGTCTGGTTTGGCAGAATCCGGATTGCAAGCTTGAACTGGGGCACTTGAGCCGCCTTGGAACTCGATTTTGCTACGGCATCGCATCGCATCGCATCGCATGATCTACCCATGTGATGTGTTACAGTGTCCGACCTCGAACTACCCATCCCACTACCTGGTCTCACGTCCCCGTTACCTCCTGGATGCTATCATCTCTTCTTCCTTCCCGTCTATTTATTGGCTACCAATTTTAAACAACATTCCTAGATTTCCATTCTTGGGATGAAGAAGGGTGATGATTCTGGAACAAGATGTGGGATTGATTCTGGGATTTGGGGATTGGATGGGGCCTGGATTCTGCCTGGTTCTTGCACTTGCACCTTGGTATGGAGATGGACATGGCATATGGATATTTGTGAATGGATGTATCTCTGTTGAATAATATCAAATTCAATTATTTCAAATGGGCTTATCAATTTCTCTTGTCTTCGTCAAGTAAAGGTTTCTATAGCTCGAATTCAGGCGAATGATGTAGTCCTGTAAACTAGCGGCTACAGTCCAACGGGTCGGCTCCTCTCAACCAACCAACCGCCATACCCAAAGTTTACTTCCGCCTTTCAGCGTTTCAGCTTCCTGAAACATAACCCCTAGCTAGACCCTGCTACCCTGCCTCGTGGGCACTGCCAGTGGTGCAACTACTTACAGTAGCACACTCTTGAGTCTTAAACCTACTCAACCAATAAGAACCCCCAACCATACATAACCCACCATAGTCCCTGACATAACCCCCCCCAAATCTACTACCGTACCATGATCCTCCTGACCATGGGGTTTTAGGGTTTCTGGGGGTTGGGGTTTAACTGGATCGCGACTTTTTGCGAGGGGGTTTCATGGGCGGACTGGTTCGACGAATCCTATCGTTAATATTGAATCTGCTGTATAGATTGGGAGTTGTGTATGACCTCGACCCCGTACTTTGCGCTGTTGTATTATGCGTTCTATGGCTGGTACATTCTATCCTGTGGTGTAGGTGGATAGTTACAGTAATACTACAGTAGTTGCTGAGTAGTTGAAGTGTGGCGTAGAGCATTCATTCATACCATCCGCGTCCCGCAGGCAATGGCACTGGCATTGGCATTGGCATTCGACAACGCGGTTGAATCTCGCATTCCCCATGACGGAGAGGAGACATGTCCAACCCCCCTTCTCCTAGCTTAGACTTTTCCCACCACAACTCCTTAATTTGCAATGTTAGTGGTTTCGGGGCATTTGATTGTATCTACTGGTGTAGGTTGTAATGTGTGATGTATCATGCCATTTTGCCCTTGTTTCGGGTCACATTTTAGTGGGTGGATGGGGTTTGGCGTGAGGGTATATAAGGTATAGGTATAACCCTTGCCTTGGGTTAATAGGAAGGGACAGTATTCAGGACTGACTGACTTGGTGTTTGACTGCGACAAGTATCCAAAAGAGTTGCCATTTACAATCTACTTTCAACTTGATTTGATCGACTCTGTCACCACAACTTGTCCATTCTTTCTTGCTAGTCTCTTCCATCCATTGTCTCCATCGATCTATAAACAAACTATCAAACCACCAAACCCTACAACCACTACAACTATCAACAACCACCTCATCCCACACTTTACAAAATGCACCTCCTCACCCCCCTCACCCTCCTCCTCACCCTGTCTCTCTCAACAGCCCACCCCCTCCACAAACCCCTCCACAAAACCAAAACCAAATCCGACACCGCCATAACCGAAGCCCAAATCCTAACTATCGCCCCAACATCCAACACATGCGACAACCCGCCCGCCGTGGGCGAATGCGCAACCGCAGATACAGCCGCCAAGTACACAGCCCAATCATTCGATACGTACAGCGTCACCAGCAAGGCCGAGCAAGCCGCCGTGATCAGTCTGATGGCATTTGAAAGTTTGGATTTCAAGTATAACAAGAATCATTTCCCCGGTGTTGCCGGGCAGGGAAGTACGTTTATACATGCACCCCATTCCTAAAAGACACAAGTTTCAATCTCAATCTATACACCTCCCATCTTCCAAAGATACCATACGCAAGCAAGCAATCAACTTAGCGCTAACCCTTCTTCAACCAGCCCGAAACATGCAATCACCAACCTACAACAAAAAATACGCCTCCTCCCTCCCCTCCCTAGCAGACAAACTCGCCTCCGTGTCCGACTCCCCCGCAGACCTACTAGACCTGCTCCGCGCAAACGAGGCCTTTGATTTCGGGTCCGGCGCGTGGTTCCTCACCACGCAGTGTACGGCTGATGTGCGGGCTGCGCTGCAGAAGGGCGATCAGGCCGGGTGGGAGCGGTATATTAGTGATTGTGTGGGGACGAGTGTTACGGATGAGAGGAAGAGTTATTGGGAGAGGGCTGTTCAGGCTCTTGGTGTTTAGTTGTTTAGGTGGGGGGTTAGTTGGGATAGGATTGGGATTGGGATTGGTATTTGGAGTTTTTGGTATGGCATCGGAGCTGGTTCTTCGATTCTTTGATGGGCGGTGATTTTACCGGTTTATTTTTCTGGGAGTTGTGCGTTCGCTTACTGGCGTGTATGGTTTACATGGCGTTTTGATAGTCTCTTTTAAACAGTGTTGATTCCATTCATCTCGAGTGATTCACAAATCAGCCACTACTCAACAGAGTAAACAATATCTCTTCCCATGTTCGTCACTTGCTCCATCAGACGTATTTCTCATAGAATCGTCATCGACTTGTGACTCCTCCTCGTCCTCCATCTCAACAAGCGCCTTAAGAATTCGTAGTCCCTCCTCTGCATCCTCCTCATTCCATGGCTTCAATTGGGACGAGTACAGAAACATTGACCAGCCGCCGAAGGACTTGACAATTGCCCGTTCAGATATGTGAGAGGGGGTTCTTCGGGCAATCATTCGCATGATTTTTGGGTTGATTGGGAGGGTATCATACGAGAGCGTCGGTTGAAGGCATTTTGTTCTTTGTTCTTTGGAATTGGTGATGAGGGTGGGGTTTGTTTGTTTGGAGAGGGTTTCTGGAGTGAGGTTCGAATCCAGCGGTGAGGATGAGATACATGGGAGGAGAGGAGAGGAGGGGAAAGAGCGTCATCTGATACCTGATATTATCTATACGGAAGCTAAGAGTTGGTTTATAGAAAGGAATACTTGATTTTCAAGAGGGAGAGATGTGCTAGACTTTGTATTTACTCTGGGAAAATGCTGGCTCGCTGATTATATGCCTAGAGCATAGACTGTCTCTTCTGGTAGCGCTCTGTACTCGAGTCTTCTCAACCCTGTTCCGAACCACGTTATTGATATTAAATATTAGAGTGAGAAACAAAACGCAAGAGGCGAGCTAGAAGGTAGAAAGAAGTACGGAGAATATACAACGTGAGATGATCCACATGTGGACTTCGTCCAGATAGGTCTACACTAGAGGAGTGGACCCGGAGTATCAACCTTGAGGTCCGAAGCTTGGCATTGATGAGCTTGAATGGATGGCCACCAAGTAAGAGACTAGGCACATCCAGTTCCAGCAGCCCACTTGAACCATTAGAAGATATCTGCAACGGTAGATCAATTCAGGAGTCATTGAATTCTCCATAGTATATACTGTATTCACAACTTTTAAGTCTATCCGCCAAAAACAACAAACAAGAAAACGTGGTATATCAACTCATCCATCATCATCATCAAGAAATTACCACCCACCATCTTTACTTTACAAAACTCCCTTTGTACTAACAATATCCCCCGCCCCAACCTCCCCCTCAACCCTCCGCGCAGTCGCCGCCCGGATCGCAACAGCAAGCGCCTTAAACGCACTCTCCGCGCGATGGTGGTCATTATCACCATAAGTGCAGCCAACATGCAACGTGACATCCGCCGCCTGCGCAAAGCTCTGCAAACCGTGGGTGATCATCTCAGTGCTCAGATCACCAATCTTCTCGCGCTTGAAGCCAAGGTTGATCACTGCCCAGGGACGGCTGGAGAGATCGATGACGGCCCAGGAAAGCGCTTCGTCGAGGGGGCGTCGCCGCGGCCGAAGCGGGCGAGGGATTGGCGGGCGCCGAGGGCTTTTGTGAATGCCGTGCCGAGGGCGAGGAAGGTATCTTCTGTTGTGTGGTGGTCGTCGACTGGACGGGGAATTAGTAAGAAGTAATGAATTCATGATGTATAAGGAGAAGGTGATTGATTGACTCACTGTACAAATCGCCCTTAGCCCGCACAGCCAAACTCCACCCACCATGCTTCGCCAGCGCATGCAACATGTGGTCCAAGAACCCAATGCCTGTGCTAATAGTAATCTGCTGGGTCGGCGTGAACTGCGTCGCATGGTGGGCACCCTTAATCGGCACAATGCCCTTCTTTTCGGCCTCGGCCTCGGCGGGGTCCGTCGATGGGGGGAAGTGCGACATCGGCTCGAAGGGTGGGAGGACGCCTCCGTCCAGGGAGAGCGAGACCTGGATCTTGGTCTCGTTGGTGGACCGGGAGACGGTCGCGGTGCGGGCGGGGAGAGGCATGGTGGGATTGGGTGTGAAGTTGCAGATTGAGAGGGAGAGGAAATGAGTGTATTGGATTTCGGGGTGAGGGTCGGTGATAATCGGATTTGTCTTTTATCGGAGTGGCTATCGGGATTATCGTTGATCCGGGTCGGTGATTGGCGATTTCGGGGTTTGCTCTGACATCAAGATAGGGAACTAAGCTACTGAATTCCAATATTCGACTGAATCTGTCTGGCTGGTCCGGGATTGCACTATATTTTTTTTTTCTTACCTGTTTGGATTTGCTTCAGCTCTGGATTACTATTGGATTCGTGCCTGATTCGCTGGATTGACAATTCCATACATTTGAGACTACCGTGCTTCCCTTCTTGTCCCGCACCGCACCGAGAGCTCAAGCTTTCCAGGGCAAGACAGTCTTCTAGCCCACGGTTATACTATTACATCCTCACTCTCAATATGCCACCACCATCCAACCACAGGGCCGATATCGAGCCCCCAGAGGAGATCACCACCGAAGCCGCCAAAGGATTCATGACGGGCGTATTCCGCGTAAGTTCTCGCCTTACCACCACAAACGACATATACTCCTCCTCTGCCATCACCTACTAACCATCCCAACCACTAGTTCGGCTCCGTCTCCATCCTAGCACACATGATAATGATCCTCCCACACCCCTTCACCTTCACGACACCAACATCACAAACCACCACCACGCCCGAATCCCACCCCCGTCCCCGCCCATCACCCTTCTCCCGCGAATACCTCCGCTCGCGCCTCTTCTACAAACCACTAGAAGGATTCTCAGAGTGGCTCTCGCCCGCGTCGCGGGTGTACCGTGGCCTGACGCCGCAGTTCAAGGTGTTTCTGCAGATTGCGGCGATGACCCTGGGGGGATGTATTTGGGCCGAGAGACGGGTTAACGAGTATATTGAGATTATGAGGCGGATTAAGCGTGCGGAGCGGCTTCAGGCGCAGCGGGAGCATGGGTCTCGGCCGTGAAATGAACTATGTGGAGGGGGATTAGGGAAGGGTGTTTCGGAAGTTGGTTGGGAGGAATTGATGGCCGTTACGGAGTCGGTCATATCGGGCGCTTGGATATCGGTATTAAAACAGGTTGTACAGTACGATATTGCTGGTAGCCGGGACATACTGTAACAGGAGGAAAAAGGGCAAGAAACCACAATTGTACTCCGTCCTCGCAGCACCGGCGATGAGTTGCTTGTTCGGACGTCGAAGATATGACGTCAATTGTCATGACAACACGCAACCATTATTTCTTGGGGAAATCAAACTCCGTCCGTGTGTTGATCTACAGTATTGGGATCTCCATTTTTCGTGAGCCCTAGGCCTGGGGACATCGCGTCAGACTGACCCCGGGAGGCTGGAGGCTGGAGGCTGGGGCATCCATCGTGGTGCGTAAGTGGGCGATCATGGTGGATCCGCGGAGATCGACTGGGGAGATTGGGATGTTCTCAGGAATTGGGTTGTAGGACTTGACTATTTGTATTGAGTGTTCGTCTGTGGGGAAGGTACTTAGAAAGTACTGTATGTACTGATTGACCGGTATGACGATAGCTCGAGGGGAGGTACCGTAGTAGCTTGTAGAATTTCCATAGTTCTATCTGTGGGTATCAAGACACTACTAGTTAATCAGCACTATTCCAAGGCTGTCAGCACCTATATGTACTAGTTAACTCCAGTAGGCTAATCCATTATTATTGTATGTACTATCTTACTACGTACAGTATCAGTAGTTAGTTATATCCCGCCAGGGCCTAGCGCCGGATCCCAGTACAGTAGTACAGTAGTTCCTGCGGGACAACCAAGACCCAACCAGTCACGATCCCTGCCGGTAGAACGGTGGCCAAGGTCAAGCTACTACTGTACAGGAGTTCACCCCGTCCTCGATGCTGATAGGGCGCTACAGGAATTAATTTATTGCCTCCGTACTTAATCCATCTCAACCGATCGGGGTGTGGAGTAAGTAGCCCGCCTCTTACGTGGCCCGGGGGGGAACCCGCCCGCTCGCATGCGGGATGCAATTCGACAAGTTGCGAGTCGTGAACGCATGTCTTAGCAGACGGGCGGTGGGCGTTGGGGCTGGAGCTGACGAGAGGCTATGTTTGAGAATAGTTTATTGGGAGTGTTACTCCTATGGGGATAGTCCGGTAGTAGGGTGGGGGAATGGTACTATTCTTGGGGTTGGGGTATCGTGTTGCAGTTGATTAGGGAATAGTAGTATATACTTTGTATGTACTCCGTACTCCGTATACCTTGGAAGACAAAGTACGAGACATCGGAATAGAAAATAGAAATCTGGACTGACTCCTGCAAGATAGAACAGACCAAAAGCGACCGAAAACGACGAGCGAGCCGAGCCTGAAACACCCACTTGGTGTTGCGTTTCTCGTTCGTTTAAACTGGTTGAACCTGCATCCGTCCATTCCTCACCTCCTTTTTCTTGTTTCTTCTTTATTCGAGAATCTCAACTCCACGCCCTTGTCTGTATTCCTCCTCTTATCGCCGCGCTCGTCCATTCTCCGTCTCGGGTTCTCTCTCTCTCTCTCTGTTCGCGTCCAAGCGCTCGGACTAATCCCTGTCTTGCCTGTCTTGCCCAACTTACATAACCCGATTCTCTCGAGTTTCTCCGATCCTCGCCAATAATCATCCCCGGTTCCTTTCGGTCTGTCCAAGCCCATTTCTCGTTGATCGGCATCTCTGACCTCATCTTTCGGTCGGATTAGCTTTGGAAGCATCTGCTCCCAACCGCAAGTCGTAACAGGGAAAAAGAAGAACGGCTGCATATCGGACTAGTCGACTGGATCACCGCCCTTTTGGAGCTCATATTTTTTAGTTTTAATTTTTTTTTTTTGGTTTTCTTTTCTCTTTTCCTCGTTTCTTTCTTCCTTCTTGCTAGTTAAACCGTACCAGAACAGCTCCAGATTCCCCCCCCACCCCAATTCCGGACCCTCTAAGCTGTTAAGCTGTCTCTGTTCCTGTCTGTTCCTGTCGCTCTCTTTATCTTCTCTTCGCCTGGTGCAACCATCATCAACCCACCTTGTTTCCCTTCCCCTCCAACCTCGCCACAGTGTTGACTGGTGCCACTGACGCGTCTGGAGATTTCCGGCTTCGACACACACTTCTCCCCCCCCATATACCTCCTTTGACAGCCGCATCGGAAACTACCCTGGTGGATTCCAACCATCTCGCCTCCCAAAAATCCCAATTGCTTCTTCTCATGGCGCCGTAAAGGTTGACTGTACGCTACAACTCCCTCCCCTCCCCCCATCTCCATCTGAACATTCCCCCGGTCCTCTACCCCCGCTTTTCAATCCCACCTTCCCCGACTCTCCTGCAAGCCAGGCCTAGCTCTGGATGGTGTAGATGATATGGCCAGTGCATTGCAATTCTAACCGGACCTATCCAGTGAGAACGACGTTGGGGGTCGTCAATGAGATACAGCTTGCTTTTCCCGCCTACTCTTCGCGCCGCAGATCTCGGTCTCCGACGCTCACGCTCGCTTCAATAACAATCTACCTTGTGGTCCTCTCTCCCCCACCTCTCTCCCTCGCTTCCTCAACCGGTCAATTGTCCATCCTCGACCATGGCCGAACTTATCATCGGCAAAAGAGAACGAAGAAAATCTCTCAGCGTCTTTAGCCCATCGTCTGTCACATCGGCCCGGCCCGCTCTTCATGCTCGCACTCCATCCGATGATATCCTCGCTCGAGAGAAGAAAGCGCGTCGCAATTCGGGCTTCTTTGGCCGGTCCCAAAGTCCCAACCGATGGGCCAGTGGAGGGAATGTCCTCCGTCGGCCGGGCACCGCAGGCTCGGACACCGCCGCCTGGTCGGCGCAACCACCGCCCCTCGAGACCACCCGGCCTGGGCGGAAATCATTGCAGAAGAAACGAGCCTCCGTCTTTGGCTCATTGAAGTCGATGCCCGCTGGTGAAGATGATGATCCCCTCAGTGCCTCCATTGCTTCCCTGGGAGATGATCCGCAGAGCGCAAGCAGTCCCCGAAATGGGATCTGGTCGTCTGCAATTCTCCATCATGGCGAGATTCAGACAATGGGTGGTATGTGGAAGCGGAAGAGCCAGTACCTTGTTCTCACGGACACGCATCTGGTTCGATTTAAGAATCAAGCCAAGGCTGCCGATGCCTTTCCCTCGATTCCGCATTCGTACAATGCCCGGGCCCCGGCGTCGAACCGTCAATCCGTAGCTTCGATCAGTTCGCTGCAGGACATGCAGGTGATGGTTTCGACCGACGCGTCTGCCGGTATTCCGCTCAACAGTATCATTGCAGTGTACATGCTAGAAGATGGACGACTCTCGCCTACCGTGGAAGTGGCTTATCTCGATGAACGTACCCACAAGGCGGCATTGATACAAATGCAGACCGCCGATCTGCAGGAATTGAATCTCTGGATGGTTGGAATTCGCCAGGCCGCGTCGATGGCGCGGTCCAACGATCCCCTCCCGTTCAATCGGGGCTCCGTCGAGTACGTGGCCCGGATGTTGGAACACGAACGAGATTATGATCCGGTCGCTTTCCGGATGTTCCGTGTCATACAGATTGCGTCTAGCAAGTCTCCCACTCGTTCGTCTTCGGATGATCTGACAAAGTTATCGCCCACGGGGTGCTACCTAGCCATTGGTCTACACAAGGTCCACCTGATACCCATGCAGAAGGCTGCCAATCGGTCGTCGGTCGTGTCTCTGTCTGATCTGGAGACGGGTGCCTCCTTTGGTCTTATGAATCTGACGGGTCTTTCCATGGAGTACGGCGATGATAGTCTGCATCTAACGTTTCGGTAAGTCATCGTCAAATCTTGCAAACGACATCCCGCTTACACATACCTCTAGGGTCCCTCTGCGGAAATCCTTCAACGTATTCCTGGCCTCGGTCCATTCAGTAGAGGTGGCCCGTTGGATCCGACAACATACCCAGTTTCTGCGCCCGTTGTGGACAAGACAACCGTACGACTTTGTAGTTCCCCGGGAATTGCATAATGGTGAAAATTTTCCACCCGTCACTTTGGATGAAGACTATGGCTGCTTTGATCGGACCTTGGTTGCTTATTCTGCTAGTTACGACGTGGATACCTCCAACATCCGATACACGATTGACCTGGACTGCGAGGATGCTCCATGCTTCCATCTTTTGCGACCCGCGTCTCCGACGAATTCGCGGTACAGCGCGTTGGAATTGATTGCGGTTATGCGTGCGCTGCGATACAACGAGTCCTTCCGGTCGATTTCATTCCGCGGTATCAATCTAGATGCGCTGCAGGGCTTGCGAGATGTTCATGGCGTGGATGTCGACGTCCACCTCGACCGATCAGGATGTCTTGTACAAATTCCAGGTCAAGCCAACTTGACCGTCCTGTCACAAGAGGTACGCGCGTTGGCATTGAAAAGTAAATGGCTGCGTCGACTCGACTTTGCATACTGTCTGACCCGCACGCCCACTTTGGACAAGGGCAGTCGTGATCCCGGTTGCGGAATCCCAGAAGCCATTTTCCCCGTGTGTCGTCGGGAATTGACCAGCGTGAATTGGGTTGTGCTGAATGGTATCAAACTTGGCGAGTCGGATCTGGATTACCTGGTGGATGCGGCGTCGCAGAAGAGGAGTCACCTGCGAGCACTGGAAGTCGGCGACTGTGGATTATCAGTGCACGATCTGGACCTTTTGCTGTCAACTCTTGTCGCACAGGAAAAGACCCTCGAAGTTATCAATATTTCCGGAGTGCAGGGTCGACTAAGTCCGGACATGCTGCATCAGTATATTGGATACTTTGGCCAGCTTCGAAAGATCAATCTCTCCCGCATTTCGCGCACGTCCGGCCCCGAGCCGCTGATCACGGCAGAAATGCTGTTCAATTGGCAGCTCGAGGAACTAGTTCTCAGCCGGACGGCTGTCAATCGCGAGACCGTGGATTCCATCGCCACGTATCTGGCCAGCGACCGCTCGCGTAACTTGCGCATGCTTCGACTCGATCAGTGTGGGTTGAGCGGGGAAGACGTTGCCATGTTCCTGCATTCGATGTCTCTGGAACCAGACTCGCCGCGGAGCTTGCACTTGCATGTCAACGAGAACCGTATTGATAATGGCTGCTCGTTTCTGTTCGACGCCATCGGCAAGAATATGACGCCCTCGCACTTATCCATGCAGATGATCGATTTCAAGAAAGAGGAGCATTTCCGAGAACTTGTTGATTCGCTTCGCAAGAACCGGACCCTGCGGTACCTGGATATCTCCAAGGCTTCCCTGCCGTACGATGCGGGTCCGGAAACCTGCCGTATGCTGCAGTTGATGTTCGAAGAGAACGAGACTCTAGAAGCTTTTGATATTAGCGGGGAGAGCGCGCATCTGGATGTTGCTCGGTTTGGAATCGGCCTTAATCTCGCGCTGACAGGCTTGAAGAAGAACAAGTCTCTCAAGGTATTGCGCATCGAGCATCAGAAGCTGGGTCTTCAGGGTGCCAATACGCTGGCCTCGGTGCTGGAGGAGAATGAATCCCTTCGTGAAGTGCATTGCGAGAACAACGATATCAACCTTCAGTCCTTTACCGTGTTGGTTAACGGGTTGCAGTGCAACCGGACTCTTCTTAGCCTTTCTCGAATGGATCGCGACAGAGTTCTCTCCCTTGACAAGGTCCGTCGGGAAGTTGATAATGTCCGCTGGGATAATAGTACCCTGCAGACATCGACGGCAACTTCGATTCGTCGCTCTTTACACGCTGCGATGAGTGGGCGGCCTGGTGCTGCCGGTAATCGCCTCACCAAACACATGCCCGCGAACGCTGTCCCCTCTCCTGACTCTATCCCATTCGCCAGTCAAAACGTGGACCTGGTAGTACAATCCTTGCAGCGCAAGTGGGACATGGAAGTCTCTCGTCTGCAACGGTATCTCCTTCGAAACTACAACATCGCGAACGGCATCATAGACGAAACGCTCGACGATGCCGCCAGCGACGGTCGACCTGGTACAGCCGCCAGCCTGGGCACGATGCTCGATAACCTCAAATTCGAAGTCGCCATATCCGCAGACGAAATCCACGCCTCCCCACCAGACCCAACCTCCATCCCTATCAACCTCACCCGAACAAACACAAACACAAACAGCCTCGAAACCCAACCCATCCAAATAACCATCGAACCAAAATCATCAACATCCCGCAAGAAAAGCACCCCAACTCTCCGCTCCCAACCATCCCATCCATCCCACACCCTCCCACCAGAATACCCCTCCAGCCCATCCTCAGCACGCCTCGCCCTCCCCGTCCCCGCCGTCCCCGCAGCAGTAACGAAGGCGAACAGCGTGCGCAGCGCGCGTAGCTCTAGTACCGTGTCGACGGGTGCTGGCAGTGGACGCAGCACGTATGGAATGGCCTCGTCAACGCTGAGGGGCTTTTTGACGGGGAGCGCTTTGAAGGAGAAGAGGCGGGTGGAGGGTATGCGTCCTGTTTGTGTGGCCACGGACGATAAACCGCCGCAGTTGGATTGGGCGCCGCCGAAGTTGGATTTACAGGAGTTGCAATAATCCTACGCATGGTGGCCTATGGATTGTCGGTGATATCTCGTTGTCTCGTGGTGCGTTTGTATATGGATCGGATCGTGGACCGGGTATAGCATCCGAGTTTACGTTTGTGAATGCGACTCGGTTTTGGATTCATGCATTCAGATCCGAATTACGTCCTAAGAAACTCTGTCTCACCCTCTTCTCATCTACGTTTCTACGTGCAGAATTGCAGAATAAATCCCGATACGATATCCCTTGTTCCACGCTTATCTTACAACTACCTATTGCAACTACTCATCATCATCGCAGGCGTTTTACATACTCCCCTTCTACATTTTCACACTTCATACCTGATTCTGTTTCCATTCCAATTTGCATTTGCATTTATTTCCAGGGGGTTGGGTTACACCCCCTATCTCACATTCACATTCACATTCACGTTAATCTCATGTTCCTCCGTCCAAGTCCGAAACAGGTACAATAACCTCGATTTGGCATCTGGCATTCGCAGCGTTGGCGTTGGAAGTTGTCGTTTTTTTTTTTTTTTTTTCACTCTTTGATTGGACTTTTGCTTTTTTTTGCTTTCATATCACTACTTACCACTTACCTATATCCCTCGCTGAGCTAGGCTGGGCTAGGCTGGGGTGCGGTGTTTGTTGGTGATGTCGATGTCGATATGTGACCCTGTGATTTTATATAACGGTTGAATTTTGGGTTTGGGTTTCTTGCGCTGGTTAGTCTCTTGTTTCTTGTTTCTTGGGGTTTGGGGTAGGTGTTTTGTCCGGTGGATTTTGGTTGATTGGAGGGGTGCCCGCCTATTCTGGGATAGGAAATGTTAATACAGTGCTTTCTAGATGTTGAATGTTGATGATCCATACTTCTATTTCAACTTGGTTATGGTGCTGGGTTAATCAACTGTCCGTAAGCACAGTCTCTATACTGTTCCCGACCAGTATGAATTTCTAGTATTCCAGCAAGAAGACGTGACAGTTTAACTGTTCTATTTCCCTCTGTTGATATTAACCCAATAAGATTCAATTTTGTATGATCTTCGCTGTCTCGCGATGTCCTGAATCAGTCTTGCTGGCATCATGATCGTCGACAGTAAACCACGAAGCGGTATATGATGCCTACAACTCTACACCTTTTCAAGTCAAAATCCACAGATCTGCGAGAATCGTGTATATAAGAAGTCTATACCAATTTAATCTGCGATAATAAACATCAAAACAACAAAATCAAGATCCGAGCGACTGAAAGATGAACGATGCAAGCTTAGGGGCAAAGTCTCCCCTCATCATTGTAAAGTGATTGGTGCCATGAGCCTTCTCAATAAGAATCTTACACCCAGGGAAGAGCCTTCCCCAACCATTATCTGAGAAATCAGTACGAGCCTCAGTCAAGAACTTCATTCCCTCCGTGTCCTCGGGACAAGAGGGCGGCCGTGGAATGTCCGCATTGTCCATGACACTCTCGCAAGCCCAGATCATCGACACGCGGGGCTTGTTAGCGTCAGTTAGCGTCAACGGAGAAGCATAGTACTCGTGCAGCGTGTCGATCGTGGCATTAAAATGGGGGACCAGCCATTCCGGTACCTGAGTGGGTGCATTGTCGCCCTGGGTCTTACCAAAGAGGTGTACCTTGTTGCAGTAGTCATAAAAATGCTGCGGGAGACGATCCAGCCCGTGCGGCACGGGGCTGTCTATGAGAGTAAGACTTTCGACTCGTTCGTGATAATCCTCGATCATCATCTGGGTGGCGCGGTAGGCCAAAATACCACCTGCGGACCAACCGCCAAAGTGGTAGGGGCCACGAGGCTGACGGCGACGGACTTCTTCGATATAGCTCTTGATCAGGTCATCCACGGTGCAGTTGAAAAGATGGGGCTGACGATGATAAGGCGAATTCAGGCCCACAACGGAGACGCTGGAGTCGACACGAGGGATCCCTGTGTATGAGGTCGCGGAGCCAGCGCCATCGGGGAAGAGGAACAGCGTCTTGTCCGTCTTGGATGGTGAGCCTTGCAAGAGAACTGAGGTGGTACGTGGCACGGGCGTAGCTGCTGGCTTTACATCCTTGTCCTCGCCAGGCGACGGGAAGTAGTCTGATGTTTCTGACGCTGGGGTGATAGGTTCTGGTGCTGGGGTGAAATTGTGGTTATCGTCGCCCGAACTCGAACTATCGCTACTAGATCGATCCCCCGCAAACAGGACTTTGATCTCGCCAATGGTCGGATAATCAGTGAAGATAGATTCCAGTGGAATATCCAATTCCAGCTCTTCGGCGAACCGGCTGACGATCACAAGTGATAGCAGTGAGTCGATGCCCATGTCAGAAAACACGCAGTCGTCCGTTAATTCGGCAATGCTGATTCCACTCTCCTCGGAAATGATTGACAGTGCAGTCGTCCAATTGGAAGGGGTTGACACGACCTTGACTTGGGAAACTTGAATGGGGATTTCTCCAACAGGAGCAGACGCAGCGGGGACTGATGTCTGTGCTAGTTCGTTGGTTTGATGCTGGTCGAGGTAAGCTTTCAGATCAGCCACCGTGGGATAAGTGAGGAAAAATCCTTCCACAGGCACATCTAGAGACAGCTCCTCCCGGAATCGACTAGTGATGACAAGAGAAAGCAGAGAATCAAGTCCCATGTCGGCAAAGACACAACTGTCTTCCAGTTCGGATAGCGCTACGCCACTCTCATCCGAGATGGTTTGCAACGCGGATGCCACGAGCGAAGATGAGTCCGCCGGTAGTGACGACTTCACGGCTGGAGGCGTTGCACTGGGCTGAGGATTAGTAGCTCGATGCTCGACCTTCTTTGGTGCAGAGGCAGCTGCCTTGGGTGCCTGCTTCGCAGAGGCGACAAAAGCCTTTTTAGCAGATGCCACAAGGGCTGGGTCACCACTCTCCATCGAGAGCACATAGCGCAGGACATGTCTTGGGACACCTTGAGACTGCACAATAAAAGTCAGCATCTCCAGCCAGATATGCTTGTGGGAAGGACAGCAGTAACTCACAACCACGCCTTGGAAAGTCACCACAACAGTATCACCATCCATCACAATCATATCGCCCTCGAACATGCGACTTTCTCCCTCAACCATCTGCACAAACGTAGCGTAATGTGCATCCGGTCGTAACGGCTCATACAACTGCAAGCTCTTCCAACCATGGTTAACAAAGACTTCCCGGTCAAGGTCCGCATCATCATTGCAATTCATCACAAATCCGCTGGACTGGGCCAGACCGTCGAGATAAGAGGGATGAGTATGGAATTTTCCAGGAGATTGTACTTCAGAGAAGCATACACGACCTGCCGCCTCTAGGGTCTTGCTATCTATGATAACCTCCTCAATCGTGCGGTAGTCTTGATGGAATTCGGCCAAGGGACGAATCATCTTGTACACCATAGCGCGGTTGAATCGCTGGGTCTTGCCGGGCTCCAGGCCCTCACGCATCTCGCGCATGCGTTGCTGAATCTTAGTACGTTCTTTTTCAGCGGCTGCGCGGCGAGTTGGGCTTGACAGCAGAATTGTGCAGTGCGCGTGTTCGTTAGTTGGCTGGCCCTTAGACTATCCCAGAGTAAGCATGACCGTTTTTATGGCCGATCTGGATTGGACTTACATCGAGAGAAAGGAATCGACACAGAGCACTGCCTGCGTCCCAATCAACGGTTGTCGCTGCGCGCAGAAGATGCGTGCCACTGGATTTTGCAATAAGCGCCTTTTTGATGGTCATATCGGTGATGGCAACCACAGAGTCGGCATCTTGGCACTGGTGCCGGCCACGCAGATATTCACCCACCGTCATTGCAATATCCGCATACACCGACTAGAGAAAGAGTCAGAAAGTTTACAAACACTGGGGCTAGGGGAAACGAACTGGAGTGCAGAGAGGAATTCCATCCACGTTATGACCTTGCACAATCGGACTCAGATCCTTGCGACACAGATCAGCTTCAACCATAATACCGTCCTTGGTTTCCTCCAAAATGCGATGGATAGTAGTCGACTCCTCCAGACGAGCGCTCTGGATCAGTGGTGGATCTCCTTTGCGTAGAGACCAGTCATTGACATACTGAACCCAGTAATCTTTCAGGTTCCAGTTATACGCTGGAAGTCGAATGACATGCTGCGCTGCCGCAAAGGGGCGATGGCATTCATTCCAGGCAATATCCAGCCCGGCACGATACAGCATTGAGATAGCCTCACCCAGACTCTGCCAGTCGTCATGCCCTCGTTGCAGAGTCGGCACTGCGTGAGCTATTTTGGAGGATGCCTTGATCAGGCCCGTCACTACTCCATGCGGACCGATCTCCACGAATTGGGTGCGATCAGTGATTACCCCCGTAGATCGAGCAACCTGAATTGCCTGATGGAAGTTGACAGTCTCGCGGCAGTGTCGCTGTAGATAATCTGGCCCAAAAATTCCCCTAGTCTCCACGATCTCACCCAGCAAGGGCGACAGAACAGGGATCGACGGCTTGTTGAAAACAATCGGCTGAGCTGCCTGGACCAGATCATCCAGAATAGGCTGCACCTGGGAGGAGTGATAGGCATACGGAACTGGGATTGTCTTGGATCGCACACCTGCTTGCGAAAGGGTTTGCTGAAGAGCTTCGATTTGGTAGTTGGGGCCAGCCAGAACTGTTTCCTCCGGGGCATTGATACACGCGATTTCATGTTCCATCCCAGCCAAGGCCAACTCGACATCAGTTACTGATGCACGCGCCGCCAACATGCTGTGGGTATGCAAAGTGCAGTGCTCCCCCAAGAGCTGTGCCCGCTTACCAACAAGGAAGACGGTATCAGCGTCGGAGAGAACACCGGCAACGTTTAATGCGGCGTACTCTCCCAGACTATGACCGACTACAGCGGTAGGGACGATTCCAAATGATGCCCAGAGGCGTGCCAGTGCGATCTGAAGGCAAACACTCGCCAGCTGTGCAGTCAAAGGCGAGAAGTGTTTCAAGCTGGAGTCTGAATCATTCTCGATGAACGGCAGGAAGCTTTCAAAGCCCAGAGACAGAGCAATGCGGTCTAATAGTTGCATATTGCTGCGGAATGATGGCATACACTCGTATAGCTGTCGACTCATTCCAACAAATTGGCCCCCCTGTCCAGTGAAGGTAAATACCAGCTTAGGGACCCCAAGAGGACGATTGGCACCGTCACCGCGGGATAGAGCAGCTTGGAGCAGCTTGTTAATATCGGAAATGCTGGAGCCTTGCACAATCACACGATGAAGATGGTGCATGCGACGAGCAGTCGTCGTGTAAGAGAGTTGTGGCAAAGAGAGATCTTCTCCAGCAGACGCAATGAAACCAAGAAGTGACTTGACATTTGCTTCGAGGGAGGAAGCACACTTAGCCGACACAGCAACAAGATGACTAGTACGCGGATCACTTCCCTCATCGATCTGTGGCAATGAGGGTGCATCTTCCAACAAGAGTGCAGTGTTGCCTCCAGCGGCGCTGAAGTTATTGACGAGCACACGACGGGGCTCACTTTGTCGTCCCCATGCTGTAGGAGTCAATGAAATATGCACATTGCGATCACCCAGGTCGGTGGGAAATTTGCGATTGATGCGAGTCTTGATACCACAATGGGGGACGATGGTATTGTGCTCCATCATCAACAAGACCTTAATAAGACTCGACACACCAGAAGCAGCTTCTCCATGGCCAATGTTAGCCTTTGCAGACCCCAAGTACAATGGCTGATCCGGAGTACGATAGGAGAGAGATGAAGGTGCCAGCGCAGACAGCACCGAGTTCATCTCTCCAGCATCACCAGCCTGAGTACCTGTTCCATGCATCTCGGCATAGCTAATGCTATAAGGAGCAACCCCGGCCATCCGTAGCAGATTTTGAATAAGAAATTGCTGCGCGCCGGAATGGGGCCTTGTGATTGATTCTGCATCAGCAGAGTGGTTCGTACCGGCGCTCAGGATGACGCCGCAAATGGGATCACGATCGGCCAGTGCATCGTCTAGCCGCTTCAAAATGACGGTACCAACGCCCTCTCCACGGCAATATCCATCTGCTTCGTCATCGAACGTCTTGCAATTGCCAGTTCGAGATAGGAAGTGGCCGCGGTCCAGACCCGCCGTGAAGTCAGGGTTTGTGAGAACATTGGTGCCTCCTGCAATGGCTGTGTCGACTTCACCACGCCACAGAGCATTGCAAGCGAGGTGAATAGCTGCTAGAATTGACGAGCATGCAGTGTCAACAGCATAGCTTGGACCAGTGAACTTGAAGCAGTAGTTCAACCGGCCAGGGATGAACGCACGATTGCCGCCGGGGATGAAGTATGTATCGATGTTTTGCGCGGTGTTGGTCTCCATCCAATCATTGGATGTAACACCATACCAAACACCAACACGATCCTTGGCTGTAGATGGCGTTGCATTAGGTACCAGACCAGCTCGCTCCATCGCCTCGTAAGCTGTCATTAAGGCAACGCGCTGCGCAGGATCTACCTGGGGCGCCTCGCGAGGTGACAGGTTGAAGAAGCGAGCATCAAACGCTGCTGGGTTCTGCAACCAGCAGCCGTAGGGCGTGGCACTCGTGTTCTTCTTTCCCTTGCTTGGCTCGGCGACATGGGTTCGTGCGTCCCAGTGCGTAGCTGGCACGACCTCGTGAACATCAAGCCCCTTGATGAGTAGATCCCAGAACTCTTCGTTGCATTCGGCATGAGGATATCGGCCAGAGTATCCGATGATGGCAATTTTGGACGAGTCGATATTCTCAGTAGGTTTCAGTGTCGGAGCTGTAGCAGGAGCAGGCTGATACCGAGTAAAACTGGTAGCAGCTTCAATGGATTCGGCAAGTCGAGGTCCTACCAAACTACCAAAGGACTGGACGTGGAACTTGGGTGCTTCCGGCTTGTCTTGCTTAGGAAGAGCTGAGATCATTCCATTGACCAAGCTCTGCCAGCGAAGAGTCTCCAAGAGAATTTGAGCTAGAGCATATTCAAATCGGGAGCGAACAACTGTTCCCTCGAAAGGGTTTCCACTTGTACTAGAGATGAAAGGGATGTTGCATTTAGTCTTCTTCTCATCAGCGAGAAGGTCACCCAGAATAGACTCGGAATCTGTAACATCAAAAAGGGTAGAAGAATGATAAGGAGCAAAGATCGGAATAGATCGCGGATTGAGGGAAGCAAACTCGGAGGATTGTCTCAGACGAAGAAGACTCGTCGGCGGTCCACTGATTGTCACAGCATGTGACAGATATGCGCTAATATAAGGTCGAGTGTGCGATGGTAGATGCTAAATGAGGTCAGACTTCTGCGTCATTTATATCGACAGAAAGAACGAACTACCAACCTGAGCTTCTATGAATCGATCGATGCGGAGTGAGATCTCATCTGGTGACCGTGTAGCAACAACCATAGACCATGACTCTGTCTCAGATTGATCGATCGCACGTCCGACCCGGGATACATGCAGCCCTGTTCTAAATGCGATCTGGATTGTTCGTGCGCCAACGTCTGGGAGTTCGGAAATGGACTGGCAACTGCTAACGGCTGCAGCAGACAAAGAGCCAAGGCAAAGACCACCAATAATTATGTCCGATGGGCTGGCATAAGTGGAGGCTGTGCTTTGGGCTCTAGAAGAGATTGTTAGAATATCAGATTCAACTCCCATGACCGAGACGAAGGTAACAGACTTACTGAATAAAATGAGCCAGTTGATTGATACAGGTTAGAACACTGTCAATGGCTGGATACGCCTTCTTCTGAGAATCCCTCCAGTCCAGCAAGCTGGCCACGGAAGGGAAATGAGGATATTGTTGACGGACTTGGGGCGCCAGCGAGCTGATCTCCGTACGCACTCCTCGAACAGCCTTGTTCAAGAAGGAGCTTAGCAACGGTTCAGTATTGGGGGATAGTAGACGACGGAGCGATGTAAAGTCGTCAGTCTGGTCTCCAAACAAGATGATGTGCTGAACGCGTGCCATTCTGGAAGAAGATTCGGTAGTACTCATGGAAGGTAGTTACTGCATCCCGATCTACTCCAGGGGTATTCAGCTGTGGTTTTAGAAGAAAAATTTTTCTTTAAATATTTTCCGTCGTATCGGTATGGATCCATGACCCGAGACAGCTGAAAGCATATCCATCCAGTTCCATCGGGTCAACAGAGAAAATCATCTGAGATACAGCCACCAAGACACTTACAGATCTATCAGCGATAACCAATGATTGGGTCATATAAACGTGCAGAATCAGAATTACGATATCAGAGTGTGACTCGCTAAAAAATGCTGATAATACTGATGATCGAGATCCGGCCTCTGACCCTCATACTCGGAACCCGAGGGTGCCAAACCCGGCCTCCGAGCTACATTCGTGTCTGTCCTTTTGGCTTCTGTCCTCTGGCTTTTCTTTTTTCTGTTTTCAAAAATTAGCGCTCTCAAAATGTTGAACAATACATTTCATGGTATGCTTAACTATCTGTATTCTTCGGTTACTCGTGTCATGTCTCCCCTGATTACAACAGCCTGCCTTCGCCAGTCTTGGGCTCAACAGACCCGGGGTCACTCTTCTTTGTAGACGATGATATTCTGAGTAAGTTGCTAGTTCTACTTTGACTGATACCCAGCTTCTCAGGACTTTTCTGCATTCTGACTGTCATGTTGCGCCGTCATTAAACCGTGGCGCTGCTTCAAAGTAGTTCCAGCTACCACTCCCACCGATGTACAGATGGCACCCGAAGCGTTGCTCGAGGTAGCCATGAAAATGTTTCACCTTGTATAAGAATACCTACCTAGCCTGGCAGTGCATGTAGATTGTCACTTTTCCCAATGTCTTGGGAGCGGGACCCGTATTGTCTCCCCCTGTCTCTCCTTCTCACCTTCTCCACTAAACATATCCAAATAGAACCAATATCTATCGTGTCTCAATATCTGTTGTGTCTCAATATCTATCGTGTCTCCATTGGTCAATTCATTTCGGGAGTTTTTTCACAGGTTTCTTTCATTGAATCAACCCCCTATGTCCGATGAAAGCGTTCCGGTGAGAACACTGAAGACAGTAGCACGGATGATCATGACAAGCCGGGTCTTCTACGAGACCCGGCCAGGAAGCATCGTCACACCACGAAAACAGCACAGCTCGTGACCAATGTGAGTCTCAACTGGTATAGTATAGCGGCCAATTGTGACCACCGACCAGAAACCCATTTCTTGAGGCAGAAAACCGACATAATACTGAAATTGACGACTTCGGCAGAATCGCAATAATTTCTAATTTCGACAAGAGAAATTACTACTGGGGCATCTAATTCCGCTCCTTAAAGCTACTTATTAAGGTTAACTTTAGAGGAAAATAGATATTTGATAACTGAATCTAGACTGGAAGTGACCCTCCCTACTTAGTGGCCCACTCTCAATAACCGAACCGAAAATTCACCAACGAGAAATAGACAGCAAGAGAAGATTAAGGGTGAGAATGATAGCTGAGAAGACGACTGAGAATTTGACTGAGAAGATGACCTGTAGTAAGAGAGGGCTAGGGGTGATATTCGTTGATATCTACGGTCGTTGAAAATCACATTGAATTGCCTAATTAGCAAGTATGATGCGTCTAGGCCTCAAGCGGCGTTAGGACGGTCAATAGGGCTGTCAAATGAAAGTCTAATCAAGAGTGGTTAGTGTAATTTATGTGCGAGGCCCTTTTATCGGCTGCCCCGAGACTTGTGGCTGCTACAGAGCGATGGCCGATTAGCCAGTCGAGGACTGAGACGGCGCATAACGTCGCTGTCTTTTGCTTGTATACAGGGTCATGTGACAATATAGCTTTCGTTCTACTCTCTTACTCTCCTTCTCCTTCTCTCCTTCCAATTGAAACAAAAATGTCAAGGTGCTTCTTCTTCAAATCTGGAGCGTATTTTCAGGCATGCCACTTTACCCATGAGTAGTTGACTCTGTGGTCGAGTCGGCTCCGGGAACGAGTTCTGAACCGATCTAAATTGCATGATCGTGCTTGAATATGAAGCCTATGCTAGCCCACCCACAGAAGGATGCACCTATTTCTCACCTTGACTCATCCCTTTGACCAATAACTCTGCGATATGCTGAGACGTCTCCTTTCCACGTGGAATATCATGACCACCACCATGATCCCACAACGGCGCCTCCCCCTCACACAAAGCACGTAACTGTACCGCAGCAGGATAATGGAAATCTTTCGAACCGCAAATATGTATAGTGGGAATTCGGATCCTCATATCAGCCGGTTTAAGTGACAGATCTAGCCCAAAAAGGCTCGTTTCGGGCCCTAGACTGCGGATTACTTGCCAAGTACCCGCGCGTGGAGTCCATTCATCGGTGGTTGTGGAGAGAAAGAGACGCCTTGTTCCCTCATCGAATCGATGAGCTTCTGAAGAAATTGGAAGACCCAAGTCTTCAAGCACGGAAAAAGGCACCCCACCGCATATGAAAACCGCCAGCTGAAAAGGTGGCCGTGTGTTGGGATGTGAGTGCTCATGGTAAAGCAGGTAACTGGCGACAAGACTACATCCTTGCGAAAAGCATAGAACGCCATCATAGGGTCCATCACTGTCTAATTTGGCCTGCAATCGGTCGAGAGCGTCTTTGATAGCAGGAACCGAACTCCCTTGCCAGAAAGTGTAGTATGGAGCCGAGTAGAAGGGTTCTACATCCAGAGCAGGGTTGGACTCGAATGGAGCATCTATAAACTCAAAAGTCGTATCTGGCGCAAGAGATTCGAGCTTGAGACGAAATGATGCTGGATTCCATCAGTACTGATGATTGAACAGTAATTGATAATCATACCAGTTTGAGACTTGAAAATGTGGGCGCTGGTCCCGCGCCCATGCAGACAAAGGAAGCGCATGGTGAATAATTCAGCATGAACAGCGTTTGGCGACTCTGAACAAAACTAAATTATTCACAGACTGCACTTGGACGGATGTTCCCTGCCGGGGGCCGGGGGGGGGGGATCAGCACTGAGCCAGAGGTATCTCGGAGCCCGATGTAGGCCTAATTTACGCTGACCGGAGTAGATAGGGAGCCTGCAGGTTATATGAGAAAATAGAGAACAAGAAACAGGAAATTTGAGTCGGAAAGAGGAGTAGATCCCCGGATCGGTTAATGCCGAGAGAAAGAGAGAATGCAAACCGAAAAATGAACTTTGCCCGTATCCCTGCCTTTCTGCCCACCCACCGCATTTGCTTGTGGATGGAAGGGTACCTTTCGAGTAGTGACTTGAAGGAGTAGTTGCATGTCCCCAAGATTACATACATAAAGCACACCATAAGCGTGGGAGGGTGTCAGCACCGAAAGGAGTTACTGGTAAGTGTTGACCCACTTTTCCTCGACGATCTCTCCTGGTACTCATAGTAAAGTGCCGCGTGTCTCTCTGCCCTTCCTGACAGCTAGCCAAGATAGTTAGAATCCCGACTACGTACGCTGAATGCTATTGTCGTGGCCTAACATCTCGATCTGACTCAAGTGAGCTTCCAATGCTCCCCTGTAACCCCTTAGTTTAGTAATACGGGAGATAATGCGCATTTATAGATCAGCTTCTGCATCATGCTTGACGGGACTATAGAAATGTACAAACCGACGATCATGCATGGTCGACTGCGGGCTTCACGATGTACTAGTTATTCTAAGGTCTACAGTCTATCTACTATAAGAGCATAAAGCTTTAGAAAAATATACCTAGGTGAGGTTATTGTGCTCCGGTTCAAGGTACTCAATAGAAAGCTGAGACTATCCTCGTGATAAAAATGAAGACGCAGATATATATCTTACGAGCTCTACATACATATCGGTTAGTGATCTCCAGATTTTCAATTTTTTTCAAAGTAAGTTTTGTTTATACCATCGGCATTCGTGTATTATTTCAGGCTCGATATAAAAATTTTTGCCACTTTTATCGTTCAGCCTGTTTTTATAGTGGTTATTATCGACCATAGAGGTCTACAAATGGTGGCAGCTGGAGTTGGAATTCAAGGTTTTTGATGCGCAGCTAGTCAACACGCACCATCAGGCCCGGAGGACGCACCACGAACCAATCATGGCACAAAGAAATGGAATCAGCCCCTGAGTCGTTTTAACAATAATAGGGAGTAGGAGGCGCTATAAATGGCTTAGTCCCATAAAATATCGACACAAGAAGTGGACAGCAACTATAGCATTTCTTGGGCCGCGAGAGCAGCAAACAAATCCTACAGGTAGTTGATTAGGCCAATCTAGCTATCAATCGCGTAACATCCTCGGGCTTATCTTCCATGGGGTAGTGGCCTGCATCTTGGAGCCAGATACCATCTGGCGCCCAGTCCGCCATGTTATTCTTGCCAATGACATGCACAAGGGTCTCCTTGTAATTTTCGACCAACGGATCACGTTCTCCAAATAGAACAACAATTTTGAGTCTGCTCTGTGAGGCCTCATGTGAATTGCTTGGCTGTTGTCGTTGCCAGTAACTTCTCGCATTGTCACCCCTCTCTGATAGAAGCGCTAACGCGTTCAGCTCGATGAAGTTCTTTGGACCACAAATAGCTTCAAGTATCTTCCAAGGCGATGTCTCACGAAGATCTTTCAGAAGAAATTGCGGCATTCCAGTGCCCATATATGCAAAATCTTCGACACTAGGTCTAGCGTTAGCGGCTAGGTGCCGGTAAGGTGCTTCATATCCTTCAACGTCTCCCTCCAAAATATCTGGAGAGATAAATCGCGTGATAGTGGATTCAGACACATAACCATGTAAGACTCTAGTCAAGAGAAACCAGACTGCATATAAAAGACGACAGTTCCGACTTATCTCGTGAGGTCGATGCGGCAAGAATGAATTAATGAGAAAGAGGCCACTGCATGATGATGAAGGGAGAAGGGGAATAGAGCATAGAGCTACACTCCTAAAATGTTGTTATTATTTGTACATAAGAAAACCGGCAGTAAGGGACGAAAATGGTCAGGAGTACCACGAGTACAGCCCTTTTGTGCAAATAGCAAATAAATGAAAATGTAAGCTTACCCGCCCCAGCTGTGTGCTACAAGGATGGCGTCTCGGAGTTGCACATGGTTGAAAAAGGCAATTAATGTCCGCATGTGCAGCTCAAATGTAACAGATTCGCGATGCTTAGGTTTGTCGCTTAGTCCATATCCAAGCCAATCCAAGGCAAAAATCTCATGGCCTTCTTCGAGAAGTTGAGTCATAATCTGCATATGGGTAAGTATTAGCACAGCTCACGGTTGAATGTAATCAATGGTCTTTGCCTAGACGGAGTATCATATGAGAAACCTTGAAGTAACAAGTCCCAACACACCTTTCTCCACATATAACTCCAGCTCCGACTTCCATGTAGGAAAAGGATGGGCCTCTTGGGTAAACATCCATTCTGGCCGGTTTCGTTGACAGTTGGCCTTAAATGAACGTATCTCACTCTTGCACCACAGGCAAGAAACTCTTCAAGCTCGTCAGGCCATCGAATATCGTTCATCCAATGCTTGTTGTAACTGTCGACTCTAACAATCTCTTCCTCTCGAAAGATATATTTTCCCTCCAACTGAAGCTGGACCTGAATCGCCCACTGTCTTCTGTAAGCTTCACTATCTTCGATGAGCTTGTTCCAAGGTAAGATAAGGCATCGAATATTTCCGAGGACAGTTGGAAGAAGTCCAAAAGAAACTTGTAAAATATAGACAGGAAGAAGTGCAATAATTGCACACAGCCGACATATAGTGAAAGATAAGAAAAATACACTTATGTTTTCGTGAATAGCCTGGACGGTGACAAAGAGCTGCACGGCAATTAAGCGCAAAAAACAGCGGGTCAGGTATACCACCGCCGAAGTTGCCGCTTGTGGCATCTCTGAGTCCAACATAAGGGCTACTGGATTTTGCTGGCCCCATGCCATGATTGAGCAAGCGATTTTGAAAGTTGCTTCCTTATGAGTATTTTTAGACTGGCGGGATTATCAATGGACTTGAACAAGATGGTGCCCCTTAGGATCAGAGTGAAGGGAAAGTAATAACTTATAACCGATCTACCAAGGAAGGGGAGTTCCCCCCTTTTCCTTCACTTTTGCCTTCTTTCGGCATTTACCATTTTATACAACATAATCCTTTCCGCTTAGTCCTTCAAAGGGAGAAGGTATGTGACATGCCAACGCCACTTGGAAATGGCTGTGAAATGTTCAAATGCAAAGCCCTCCTTCAGCTGATGACGTAAAAAAACAAAATCTCGGCGGTCAAGATCCACATTCGCTTTAATCAATTCAGTTTGCGTGCGGCAAAGGAAGCTTCAAAACAAAAATTTCTCATTCCAATCTGGTGAAGACGAGGGTTATACGGGTCTCGTCAAGCTTATCGCGAACATCAC
The DNA here is from genome assembly GCF_028827525.1 of Penicillium daleae. Classification (NCBI taxonomy): domain Eukaryota; kingdom Fungi; phylum Ascomycota; class Eurotiomycetes; order Eurotiales; family Aspergillaceae; genus Penicillium; species Penicillium daleae. The sequence continues at coordinate 1,525,128 of NW_026623153.1, forward strand.
TTCCTGCATCTTATCTCACAAATCAAATTTGTTCGTGACTCATAATATTTTTAGAGCCTATTTCGTCATCAAATCCTCATATGGCATACTAACCTTGCAACGTAATCTCTAAATACAAATCGAGTGAAAGAGGTAATGTTGCTCGGAAAGGCCGTGCAGAAAGATACTTCCATTGTTCTGGGATTCGTGAGGTAACAATTTCGCGAAATATTGTATTTGGTGATAAATGAATTTGAAGTGAGCCTCTAGTTTTGGATAACGTGTCACCAATAACGTGTCACCGATAACGTGTCACCAAATTCAAGGGCCCACCGAGGAATGTGCCAAATTCACGGGCCCGTCACGGAATGTGTCGGTTCTAGTAAACAGCTTGATGACTGGCGGCTAACTTTCCCATTCCTTATGAACATTTCAAGAAGCGCAAACCAAAGCACTCAGAGTTTCCCATTCCTGAGTTAATTTGGCCTTTTTTTAGCTTCGGAGGGTTTTTTGGACCCTCATGTAAATGCCGAAGTTTTTCTACTTGCAAGGTAAGAAAGTCATGTATGTACGTCTCACAACAAAGGGTCGAAAAGTCACAAGACGATCTACATAAAATATCCTTCAATTTGGGATGAGAAAGCCATCTCGAATTTATAAATAGCTAACATTGTGCCGCATCACAATTTATCTATTCTCGATTGTGGAAGCCCATAATGATTGAAACTCTGACGACCTCGCGATGAAACCTGATGCATTGCAAAATGTCGACTACCTGTCTTTTGAATGGAAGCCGGAAGATATATGTGCCACCAGATACAATATTAGCCAATACAATATTAACCAACGAAAACCTCATTTGAAAGTTTACCGGCGACTTTCGAATGCTCTTTGGAGAGCATGGACCAAGCTAGAGAGAAATCTGGAATGCTCTACTCCCCGATTTATTGGATGGTGATTAGTTATGCTTCAATCGTTGTACCACGGAAGAAGGTTTAACTTATTCTATGATGCAGGGATAAGGACACCGATACGACTTGGCTTTTTGATCGTGGAAAAAGTTTACTGGGCCCGAAAATGTCATTATCTGTCCCAAAACGGCCGTAACAGATCATGAAAGGCTTCTACTATCATAAAAGCACCCTGTTCCTAGCTATAACAAATCCAGCTTTTCTGCAAATCGAAGTATACCTCTTCGTTCACGACCCACACCTATACTCAACCCGCCAAAGCATCGGGTACATCTTAGCTCTCATAGATTTAACTGAATTTTGATTAATATAAGAAATCAGGTCGAAACCCCTGGGGTTTTGTCGCCCAGACGAAGAATACGTCGAGTTCATTTCAATCTTTTTTGTGTTCCGCAGGATACATATTGGTATATTTCCTTGTGGCAAAAACTTCAGAGCCAATACACCATCGTGCCTAAGGATCGGGTGGATCTCTTGAACCTTTTGTTCAAAGTTCACAAAGATGGACAGCGTATACTGCCCTTGCCCCCGACCGATATGAGCCTACATCGGCTGAGGGTGGCGACGTCATCAATGAAAACGACGGACTGTCGTAAACGGGGACGGCAGCAAGCACGCGTGGAGGCGATTCACGGACGAGAATAAGCTGAACAAAAGGAGACGGATGATCTGCTGGGACACAAAGACACTGACGATGGAGGAACAAACCGAAAACAAACCGAGGGCGAGGTCTACCTTCCCCAAGCGTTGGTTCTTCGATCGACCAAGGATGGGTATTCTCATGTGAGTTCGATCAACATTGCCTCCATGGTATAATTCACTCTGATAGCTCAACCCTGGCGCCGGTCAACACGATACAGTCGACGCTGGTCCCTGTGCCGTCGGCTTCAGATGACCGCGATCTCGAAGCGGCCAAAGTAGTGGATGACGAGGATACAATCCGCCCCTACGAATACAACAACGACGAAGCTGTCCACCGCCGGCTGCCGTCGCTCAACACGAACCTCGCCCTCGTCGACTTCATGTGCCTGTGGGTCGGCTGGCTGTTCCATACCGTGCTCCTATACTGGACCTTCTCGACGTCGTGCAGCCGCTCGTCAACGGCCTAATCCTTGCCGTCGACGTTAGCATGGCCGCGGGTAGGAGTTTATGACGGGCTGGGAGATGCCCATCCACTATCTGAGTTTGCCTTCTACGTATGGCTGCCTGTTCCTCACCATCGTCCTGACCATTGGTACGGGCTTCCTCTGATGCTGATAGTTGTCGGCATTGGCAAACTCGTCGTGCCCCAGCTTCCGGAATTTGGATGATGTCCATATCCAACCTCCTTGATATGGCAACCACGTTATGTGCCCGAACGGGCGACACCATCGGGATTCACGCCGCCGGCAAGGGAGAAAGAAGGACCGGTGCATTCCATTACTGTTGCTGATTTCTGTATTTTTCGGAGTAAGTCAGTATTGATTTTCGTCTGACACAGGTGACTGTCTCTTTTACAATCCACAACCACTATCGATCCTGCTTTTGGTTAGCACAATAAAGCGCTGTTCACTAATTGTATTAAGGCACGGGTGGGGTCGGTCTCGCTGAAGATTGGATTATCGTGCCAGTGGTAGATCTCAAATCCGTGAAGTCCAAGCTCCTAAGTTTGGGGGTTTACCATTGCATTTATGGGATAAGTGGACAAATTTGTGTCGTTGTGCCAGGAGTGAAATAAGAATATGGGTGCCAGGGCAATGTGACGGGCGGAAATCGATGTCAGGACCTTTTCAAATGGGCTGGGATTGTTTCAAACTATTAATTTGCTAAAGTTAAGTGTCCAAGAGAGCGGGTTAGTGGGCCATTAGAGGATAGTGTGGACCTAGTGACTCCGCTACACGAGTCAGGTAGTGCCACCATGAACAAAGTGGACCGCAAGATGGACGGACACATCATAACCTTATGGATAAGACGAGGATCCAAATACCAATCAGAAGACAGTGGAATGTCATCTGTGTTGTCACGTAAAGGTCCAACTAGGGGCCGTCCAGACTTTTGCAGAGCACCCTAGAGAGTATGCTAAGCTGGCCTTAACCCATGGCGACTTGACGATCAATTCAAGGGGTCTATGCCCTAACAGCAAAGGCTTATCAGAGAGAAATTGGCTCAAGTACTGTGCTTTATTGAAATCTACCTATACTATGTACTTTTGATGTGGACGAACCAAGATCGCCAGGGGTCAATGCGACGATTGAGACAGGGATGTTGCCCATAGCCTGGTGCAGACACAGACAGCTCTTAATGTGCTCAGACTATACCTTGCTTTAGCCCCTAGTACGCTAGCTCGTGTGGGCACGAACCACCATCAAGAAACCGTTGTTGCCTTTTGGGAGATGCGCTGATTGACGTCCCTCCATCTCAGCCACCGGCAACGGGAGACTCAAAGGCGGCATGTGGCAGGGCGATTTTGTTTTGCCCTGCCAAGTCCCAGGTTATGTGGTATGCGAGAACAGAGTTCAGTTCAGCGGCAAGGTTGGGCTACTATATCAGCATAAGCGTCCGCACCCCAGGGTGAATTCCCCCGGTGTATATTAGCAGTCCTTTGCATAACTAATTCGCCGGGATACCATGTCCCAGGAGTTGCGGCAAACAAGCCACCAGATTCTCACTGGAGGTGAAAAATTTCCCCGTCGCCAGTCGTATGCCCAATATGCGTCGGATGCCTCGGGGGCTGAGTCGGCTCTTTTCCAGTACGAATGGCCACTGCCTGGATACCCGCAGTCTTTGCCGATTTGCCTCCCGGTCAACAGCGACATACTCACTGGCCGCGATGAACCTCCAGGCCATCCAGGCAATGGTAACCAGCTCATAAATGCTAAAATTCCCATTTCACGAATTGCACGCCACAGTAATTGTACCATTAGTGGCCGAGTTAGTCGAGCATGCGATAATTGCCGCGAGAAAAAGACCAAATGCAGTGGTAATCGGCCCTCATGCCATCGTTGTCATGATGCTAGGGTGCAGTGTTCCTACGGGGACCGGAAACGGGAAAAGATTTTAACGTGTGTGTTTCAAGAATCCAGTTCTAATTTGGCCTCTAAGAAAGAATTCTAGGCAGCTGGAAGAACTCAGCACGCAGGTTCATATCTACGAAAATTTGCTGCAATATTTGTACCCCAGACTTGACGCATCGTCGTCCCAACATGTCAATCAGACACTTGGTGATCAATTAGTCAGGGTGAGCCTCCACGGCCTTTTTAATTTCCTCTCTAGTGCTACTCATCTCCTTCCTAATGGACTTATCGTCGTCCCCAAAGAAAAAAATGTCTAACACCGGACCATGGTTGGCTACAGAACTCTTTGATGTCTCGTCCCAAGGCTGAGGCTACGGGCTCCCTTTTGGCGACTTTGGAACACACTGAAGAAGATTTCAACCGCGATGAGAGGACTCAGGCGGTAGGGTGCGTCGGCGGTCATTCGGATTTGGTATGGTTGCACACACTACAGCGCGGCCTTGACCATGACAGCACTGCGCCTGGCGGCGAGACGCCAGATCAGTTGTCAATCTCATCCATAAGCTACTTTCAAGATGACGTCAATATCTTAGGCTTTGACTATGTCGACCTACTAGGTCGACCCCAGCAACACGTCGCTGATAAACTCGTGGATGACTTCTTCCAAGCCGTGCATCCTGTGTTCCCGGTTATTGGAAGGGGGATGTTTCTGGGTCAATATCGGTCTCTCTATATGAACCCATATGTGTGCCCAGGGAAACGATGGCTGGCTATTCTAAATCTGGTGTTTGCCATTGCTGCAAAACACTCCCTGCTTGCCGATAGCCAACCTGAAGGAGACGTTGATGCTCCTTCGTTGTTCTTTGCTCGAGCGTGGTGGCTCAGCATTGATAATGTAGCGTTGATGGAACACCCCAACCTGGAGCAGGTGCAAGTAGAAGGTCTGGCTGCTTTTTACCTTCTTTCCGCCGGTCAAGTCAACAAGTGAGTTTTCCCCTCCTGTGCTATTATCCCCAAATATAGGTGGTGAGACTTGCATCTAATCGAGGTTTATACTCTGTAAGGTCATGGCGACTGATCGGGCTTGCAATTCGATCCGCGGTAGCTATGGGTCTAAACCTTCGTAGCGAAGCAGATGAAATTGGTCAGGTCTCAAAAGAAACTCGATACCGCGTATGGTGGGCATTGTTCACGCTAGACACGATGTTGTGTGTGATGAAAGGTCGCCCGCCCAGCATAAGCGACAAGTTTTGTACCACGCCTCTACCGATTCCCTATCGAGAGGAGGACTTTGGGACCGAAAGGATCGCGCAACTAATTACCAACCGAGGCATCAGAACCGCCCTGATGGAATCCTTGTTATCATCAAAAAAGGCTATAGCTTGTCGAAGCGAAGGTTTAAAAGATCACACTGTGGCAAGCTTCGGGTTAAGAACGGGCAAGAAGGAAACTAAACCAGCCGCTCAATCCATCACCGAACCCTTAATACCAAATATCTCCTTGTACTTTCTGTACACGGTGGACTTAGCGTTTCTTACGCGAGAGGCTATACAGACTCTGTACGCTCCTGGCGTGTCGAGAAGGCCTTGGCTAGAGATGGAGACGACAATCTCCGGCCTTAGCAATACTGCTGACAGTTGGCTTTCCTGTCTTCCAGCAGAATTCCAATTCAAAAATCCGGTCCCAATCCGACCATTTGCCCCCCAGCGCACCAGCCTCGCCTTCTCCTTCTACGCCACCAAGATCCTCATCTCGCAGCCCTGCCTCCGCCATCTCGCCTACCAGCGCCCCGGAACAGGCTCTCTTGGGGCCCTCTGTGATACCATGGCAGCAATGTGCGTGAAGATTGCGAGGCAAATGCTTGAGCTCCTCCCCGACGAGGCAGACACTGCCTGGCTTTACACGATCTCCCCTTGGTGGTGTATCCCGCACTATATCATGCAGCCCACCACCATTCTCCTAGTTGAGCTATTCACCCGCACTCAACCAAGAACACCTAAGGCCGCCAGTCTCGTCAAGGAGATCCAGAAGGCCATACGGTGGCTGCGCGAAATGTCCACTAAAGATCCTTCCTCACGACGAGCCTTTCTTATCTGTACAGATATCCTATCACGGCACGGCTCGAAATTCGCCATATAAATCGACGTCAAGCTTTAGGTACGGGAGTGTTTGTGTGTAAATTCATTTACTCCAACCTCTCCCAAGTTTTCGCGAGTTTATTTACCCAACTAGAAAAACGAACTGTGCCCAGTCTAGCAGGCTGTGCCTCAAAATTCAATCTCGTCAGAAATACGCAGGGTACAACAACAATATACATCCGTGTACGTTAGAGTTTTCCGCTTCCCTTAAAACGAACTTAGAAGTTCAAGGCCTATGTTGTCCTAGTTGGTATTTCATTATTCAGCTACCCTCATAGGGCGCTGCCGCAAAACCAATAACCCCTCGGTGAATTCCAACACGCTCTCAACTGCCCTGGACCGCGAGATAGGCTTCCATTCTCACCTTTTTGTTAGCCTCCCAACAGGCTTGACACGCTATCGAATGCGTCTTAAAATTCTCTTATTGTCTCTTCGGAGTTCCTCCGAGTGCAGACACTCCACCAACTCATAGTTGACTGTTCCTCGTACTCAGCACTTGCATTGGACCCAGCAAGGAGTAAGTTGCCCCACACCCAAGACCCTGGAGTTAGCGGCGTTATCAAAGAGTATTAGCCATTCCTTAGTCTTACAATAGTCACCGGGGGCCAACACAACGTTGCTTTTACCCTAGCTTCCGACACAACTACAATCCCAATAGACTGGGAAGCCTGGCAGAATTGCGAGGCGGGTGAACTACCACCCCAATCAGTAAGGAGAGGGACTAAGTCAAGAAAGAGTGTCGACTGGGATGATCATTTAACAATTACTGAGCCAAATTTTCATTAGGTTCCCTGTGCTCGCCTTTGTTAAGTGATACCAATCAAACCCGTGCTCTATAGGCACGGAAACGTGGCTAAGAAAGTAGTTCTCAAGAACGATTATACCTAGCGGGAATGCGAATCAGGTGGACTACGTAAATCAGGGCTGATATCACACTAATGGTCTACTACATTGTTTTCGATGGTAAGGGCACCGGGGGACCGGTATGAATGTCGGGATACATCTTAAGTGATGCAAATTTTCCCGAGGCTTTTTGAATTGCATGGTTTCTCGGATCTAGTTCCTGATATTTGCAGATCATGACACAGTCCTTAAGGCTATAGGTGTTAAAATGTGGATCAATTTGCCGACATCTTGAAAAAACCAGGGCTGGATTTGCTTGCATCCCTATGCTAGTTAGTAGCGGTTTAAGTCTCCTACTGGTAGAATGCTAGTCGCCTTGCAGTTGTCTAAGAGGGTATTCTGAGTTGTGTCGCGAATAGCTTATAATTACCTTTCCTGCTAGTGCCTCCTCGGTCGTGTGTATCAGGATAGGTTAGATATATACTTAAAAGACTAGATTTTAGGTATCAGGAGCCCAGATCTTGATTTCTTTTAGATCTAGGTGGTTGCACGGTATTTGCCTGGGGAAGGATATTGAGAGTCTCTGATTAACACAAATCAGACCTCGAAATCGGGCCGACTCGCTGTCTACTGTCAGTCGGTATAGTCTCTACGCGCTATAGCTCACCTTTGTTTAGTATAAGGTGATAGACAGTTCCTGAATAAGCAGCATGCCATGTATTAGGTCTAGTGGTCGTTATTAGGGGCTTCATCGTCCACCCTTGACTTTATAATGTTCAATTCGTAGTTGTTTCTATTATCACCAAGGGGGTCCGTTAGCGGGCCTCGGGCATAGAGGATTCCTAGTTCTATATTCAGTACTTCAGTCTACAAAATATGCTTTAATACCTAGTAGACATCGTGCTCGTTCATGCCAGCCACCCTAGTAGCCTCACTACAGGATTCACATGATTATAGTTGTTGACCATAATCTAATTAGCAGAAGTACTACGTCTTTCGGATTTTGGATTTACTTACTCTTCCGACATGTCGTTATTCTGTTAAAAGGCTATATAGATTACAAGCCGTTCTACTACGGTTGGGAAACAATTCACGTATCTCCACTGGGAATGGATATGAACTCAGTGTATTGTGTACCGAGCGGGAACTAATCACGGACCGAAGGCGGACACGAAGGGCTATCTGGTGATCGTTCTTGAGGGTTTCCCTTGGACAAAACACTTTGAGGAAAAATCCCAATCCCTAAGGATTTCATCTATAGAAGATGATTGAGACTGCACTGAACGTTCAAATCCAGGTTGATGACACCAATCTAAAAATGATGGTTAGTTATATCCGTCTTTTATGGAGAGTTTCAAGATGTTTCATACCTCATTCACATCTTCTTCAGAGCAGCAGTAAACATCACCGCCGGAGCAGTTATCGCCAAGTGCACCCGTTGCAATATTCCCCAATGATACAAGTTTACCATCTCCGTTGCCTTCACAAACAACAGTCTGTTTGCTGAGGCAGATTTTGCCTTCGCTGTCACCTTTGTCACCCATGCTTCCAGCCAAGGCGGCCACGGCGAATGTCAAAAGAGTGATGGTATACTTCATGACGAATCAGAGCAAGATTTGACGAATGAAAATGTAGTATTAATAACTTCTTTTATCGATTTCAGCAACGAAAATCAAAGGGGTGGAGAATAAAAGAGAGCAAACGTACCGAAAGGACTATGATTGCGACGGTAGTTGTTAGAATCAGAAAAATCAACGAAGGTCATCTCCTTATATATTAGTTTATGAAGTGAGGAAGAATTTATCCAAGGGCGCTAAATGCAACACCTCAAATTCCACCTCTGCCAAGCATTCTTGGCTTTATAGAGCGGAGACTTCCCAGAATTATCGTTGCAACCCTAATTCCGTGATGAGGCTTCAAAGAATGTGAACTTGGCATTTGTACCGTGGTGTATAAATCAGCAACAGAAGTTTGAAATTGTTGAAGTTCAACAACCGCATGATTGAAACGTTTATAATTGAGGACGAGTAGGATAGACGGTTTTTTCACGCGGTATTTCAAGCGAGGTGAGTTCTTCCAACATATGTTTTTCTGGAGGAGGTGGACAGTCCCAAGGCCTGTCCAATGACAAAATCCCTTCTTGTATCCCTTTGGTGTTACTTGAGGCAAGTAGCTAGATAACCATAGGATTAACTTTGTACTTTTGAGTCGGTCAAGAGATCGTCAGAGGCGGAAGTCGTCATTAGATTCCAAGTCTTCGGAAAACAATAATACGCCTGGAAAGATTACTTCAGGACCGGGGTGAAATCCCTCGTAAATACCTCATGTATTTACATACATCTTTGATCCTATTCGCTCTGGCGCAGAGTAGTCCATACTGTTTTAGATTGCTTTGATAATACCTCATGTTTGGACTGGTCACATGAAAAATTCCGCACGATTTTCAGACAAAATGCCTATCAGTCACCCGGAAAATAAAATGTTTTGGGACAAATTCCAAAGGGAAAGGGGGCTTACAGCCCCAAGTCATGTCCCCTCGCCTTTGCGGCCAGCGAGTACGGAACAATAATACAGCCCACGAACCACAACATCCAACCACGGACTAAGCCATATCGTTCAAATAGGCATTTAGTTCGTGGTTGCTGGCATGGTAGTTGACTCTGGTTAGAGAAGGGAACCTACGCACGGACAACACTTCATGGGTTCACGCGCGTCGGCTAAGTCGGGAACAGATCTGCAAGGAAGTGGTGAACTGATCGCAGGGTCAGTGCCTGTGGCCGAAGCCCACTACTAAACGTAACGTAAGAACATGAATTTTGTCATATGTCCCCTTTATGCACGTGTTTGAAAAAGGCAGTAGATTCGACGTCAAACACGAAAGGAGGAGATGCATCAACCGCACCGAAGTAGAGTTACTATGAGATGCGTAAGCTTTCAGCATAAATGCTCGCCCCACTAATTGCCGTCAATTCCGGGGGTGCCTGTTCAATGAAAGCCAACGTTGTATAACATGAAGCGCCTACACACACCCGTGAGCGTGTGAATCCTAGCACTGAGGTAAGTAAACCGGAGTGGGCACTACACCAATCTACCTTACGGGACAATTGTTTGATGGAAAATAACGAGCCGCGATTGCTTGCAGTGAAACATTCAGTGTTCCTTTCCTTGCATCTTTCAGCGCCCGATTCGCTTGGCTTATTTCGGGCATAGATCTATCTAGCAACCTATCACTAAAGTAGGGGTTAACTGAAGCGGATAAAGAAAGACTTAACGACAGATAGTGCTGAAACGAAGTATAGTGGCAGCCGCCCCCTAGTTGCCTTACCTGAGCACAAGTATGCGAACAAAGTACCACTATTCCCACATATTCTGATCTTGGCTTGATATTCCTAAAATGCGCAAACTACTTGTGAGATCCACTTAGCTGATCCCCGCCTGAGGGAAACCGATAAGCGACGGCATGCACCGCCCTTTGTTATGGTGTATGTAACAGTCCATTGGTAGCCCAGCGCGTGCGCCAACACCGGGGAGATCCCCGTTGGATATAGTAGGAGATTGTCCCACGGTATACACTACTGGATAGTCCGGCCACTAAATTCGCTCCCTCATTTCCTCCGGTTACCCTATTCGCGCCATATTTCCGAACGCTATGGATCCACTTTCACCATCCGAAGGTCATGCCGTGAACACCTGCAAGCCACTTCCATTTTCGCGCGACCGAGACTCATCATGGAGAGCGAACGTCTTTGCTATCATGTCTGTCAACGCAAGCGACATGACTAGGAAGCGAGGATGTCTCGATGGATTCCTATTTTACTAAATCTAACTGTAAGAAAGGTCGATTCTTTCATATAATAGAAAAATAGGCTCATTGACAGGGAATTAGGTATTTGGTGTTATTACTCTCTTATGACCTCTGCTTTCCCGGAGCACTTGCGGTATTGTTATACTGGTTATTGCTCGATTCAGGTCCCTCAGGTTCTTATATTCCTATACTTAAGGCACCCGTTGGATGTTTCAAGGTCGATAGACTGACTTCACGGGTGATATTAATGTTTCTACTACGATATCGAACTCAGCTACGGTTCCTCGTCCCAACTGGTGGAACGGAATCGACGCATCGCAATCACACAGATAGCTCTCTTCCAACCGGCTCTCCAGCGCATTAATAGCCCGTTCCTGCTCAACAAGCCGTTCCGAAACACTACCACCCACAAGCCCATGTTCCATAGCAGTCAATTTGCGCATACAATCTCCAATCTCGAACCGGATCTCACAAAATAACATCTCCGTCGCACCTGGACGATCACGCGGGAGTTCCTGCATTAGCGGGGATAAGTCGCTGTCACTTAGATTTCGGGGCCGCTCAGTGTCCCAGAAATGGTAGGAGTGGGCATCAACGACGATGCCGCATAATTGCGCGGCGCGACTGTCCATGAAGACAATTTGCCACCAGAGACGATGACACATTTCGCACTCGAAGGCGGGGAGCGAACTGAGGCTGCGTTCCCAGTGAAGGCCCATTGTTCGGGCGATGCGACTGGCGATTCCGGTTAGGAGCCAGCGGGTTTGGACGTCGTGGAGTTGTCGTGTTGCTAGCTACAAGCAAACAATTAGTGTCAATCTCAAAGTTGCCTTGACTGGTATTCTGAATAAGTGTCACATACCAGGTAAAGAGTAAGCGCTTTCAAAACCAAAACATTCGTAGACCGCAAAACCTCAGTATTAATGAGCGCCTGCTTTGCAGCCCTTGAAAACCAAGCCATCAGGTCCGCCCTAGACGCACGCAATATCTGACGACTGCTCTCATCGTCCATAGAAGCCACTGCGCAAAGGTAAGTGCTAAACAGCAACGCCTCCGTCGGCTGGGAGATGTGATCCAAATCCGACGCAGCCTCCAGAATCAACTGCTGCGTTGACGGACTATGAAGCAGTTTCACGATGGGATTGACGTTATTCAAGAATATCTGCCATAGCTGGAAAATCGGTTGTGTATTTGGGTGCAAGGAGCGAAGGTTCTTGGGACAGGATGGTTGGAAGAGTAGTATGCCTGCGTCAGCGATCGGGGTCGCCTCGGTCTCAAGTTCGCCTGCGACGCTGCTGCAGCTATCTAGTTCGTTGGTTAGGCCTTGCCAGAGGGGACTGACGAATGAATCAGCAGACGTCTTTCTCGGAAGAAGATGGGAATGGCAACAAGGAAATCAGGATATCACCATACTTCTCTACATATCGAGCATGAGCCGTCTCCTTAATCAACTGTCCCTCCAGCATCGGCCACGACGCACTCGGCATGATCCGAACTGTAGCCTTTCTCTCACCCTCAGTCCCAGTCTCTGTCCCAAGATCCACCGAAATCCCATGAGCCTTTACAGCCCTCTCACAAAGCTCAAGTCGTCTCGCCAGTTGCTCCGTGACACTAGTCACGCCCACATCTCTGCTCTTCGGTCGGTCTCACGGTGTATGCGATTTGGAACCCATATGTCGAATGCATTCTTGTCCATTGCGCAGACATGTTGAGCAGGGTCTGTGGCCATCACAGCGGACTTTGCGTTATTGTCTGAAAACGCAGGAGTGGCCTCGCGTTACTAGGGATGGCGAGGGGAGCATTGTGTATTTAGTATGTCGATCAAAGCATAGCGGGATTGGGCATTGAGGGTGGTAATGGCGATAGAATGTCATATCGCTGTTCATGGGGTTGTGCTTGCCCGAGTTGACTGAGTTCCGTTGACAGACGAGGAAGGCGTAATGTATACAAAGGATTACCCCTGGGAAGTCGAGATCGTAATTTTGGAGACTCGACAAACTTTCAACAATTTATTTCTAGCAATGCTTTGGAAGATATCCTGAGAGTAATATTCGGTTTTTTATTGAATGTTAGTTTGAATCCTGATTAACAAAATCTTTCGAAAGACGTTTCAAAAGGAATCATGCGAGAGTATACATGATAAGTTGGAATTGCTAACCCCCAAGCGGGTCAGGTCAATGTCATGTAAATACATGTTATCTCGGCCCCGAGCGGTCGCGTCGGTCGTACTGAGTCGAAACTAAATTCCAAGCCCGTTCGGCGCCGAGAGTCTTGTTAGACGTTCCTTCATCGGTCCCAAGATACTTGTATATAAGTCTGTCCCTTCCTCAATGAATGCGCCTAAATAAAAAAAAATTGAATCGAAACTTCTTATCTTGTTTCCCAAAAGACATATGCAACATGTCGCAGTCCATACAAGAAGAGCATCACCTTCACGAGCAGCCTCGCCAATCCTTGGATACCACCGAGAAGCCCTCGGAGATCCAAGAAGACCCGAGCCGATTTCCAACAGGAGCCAAGCTGGTGGTGATTGTGATTTCGATTCTGTTTGCTATGTTCCTGGTTGCGCTGGTACGTATTCTTCCCATCAAGATCCCGTCCTTTTAATCGATAAAAACTGATTAGTCCGTTGGCTAGGACCGCACAATCATCGCCACAGCAGTCCCCCGCATCGCAAACCAATTCAATGCCCTCGAAGACATCAGTTGGTATGCCAGTGCATACCTCCTAACAAGCTGCGCAACCCAACTGGCCTGGGGCAAAGTCTACACCTTCTACTCAACCAAGACCATTTTCCTTCTTGCAATCCTCATCTTCGAAGTCGGCTCAGCTCTATGCGGCGGCGCCCCCAACTCCAAAGCCTTCATCGTCGGCCGAGCCATCGCAGGCATTGGATCGGCTGGAATCTTCTCCGGCGCGACAGTCATTATCGCTCAGATTGTCCCGCTAGCTAAGCGGCCCATCTATGTCGGGTTGATGGGATCTACATTCGGATTCTCGTCTATCGTCGGCCCATTGATGGGCGGCGCTTTCACGGACAATGTGACATGGCGCTGGTGTTTCTATATTAACCTTCCCATCGGTGGATTCACTTTGGCAATGCTATTCTTCTTCCTGCGCGTGCCTCACACGCCTCAACCCTGCGGCTGGAAGAGACAGATCCTCCGCCTTGACCCCCTGGGAAGCGTCCTCTTCTTGCCATCCGTTATCTGTTTCCTTCTTGCCTTACAATGGGGTGGAACGGCATATGCCTGGAACAGCGGGCGCATTATCGTGCTGTTTGTGCTCTCGGGTATCCTAATGATCGCCTTCATCAGTGTACAGGCCTGGCTGAAGAAAGATGCCACCGTGCCTCCGCACATTTTCAACCAACGCAGTATCATCAGCGGAGTCGTCTTCGCCCTCTGCGTTGGCGGCGGCCTCATTTCCATGCTCTACACCCTCCCACTTTGGTTCCAGGGTGTACACGGTACATCGGCTGTAAAATCCGGAATCGACACCATCCCCATGGTCCTCGCACTTGTCGTCGGCGCCATCCTCTCCGGCGGAATCATCACCGCAACAGGATACTACGTTCCATGGATGTTCGTCGCAACAATCCTAATGTCCACAGGCGCAGGCCTCATGACAACCTTCAAGCTGGACACCAACCACGCCGCCTGGATCGGATACCAGGTTCTCTTCGGTCTTGGCATCGGCACCGGAATGCAGCAGCCCTCGCTAGCAGCGCAAACTATTCTCCCTATGGAGGAAGTTGCCATTGGCGTTTCTCTTATGTTTTTCTCCCAGTCTCTCGGTGGTGCTGTCTTCATTGCGGTCGCACAGTCTCTTTTCCAGAATTACCTAGGCGCGGAACTGCCTCATATTGAGGGCATTGATCCGGTCAAGGTGTTGGCTGCTGGGGCTACGGGTCTTTCTGAAGCTGTGCCAGCTAATGAGCTTATCGATGTTCTGATTGTGTTTAATGATGGTATTCATCGGTCATTTATTGTTACTGTGGCCGTGTCTTGCTTGATGGTTTTGCCGGCTTTGACGATGGAGTGGAAGACGATTAAGAAAGATAATGTTTCTGTTCCTGCTGCTTGAAGAGATGATGTATTGTTTTGAGGAGGAGAATGCTCGGGTTTCGCTGCGATGTTATACAACATTCTCCAATAAATGTTACCACTGGCAGTTTTATAGCCTTGCGGAAGTGAAATACTGATTTCCTTTTACTGGACTCCCCCACGAGATGGTAGACTCTAAGAAGCACGAACCCCCAGTGAAAGCCATTTCCCCCTCTCCTCTCCTTTTCTCTTCTTCAACGCACCCAAGATGAACACAAGGTGAGTATCATACCCCAAGATCATTGATTGTTACCTCGAAACCATCTCAGATCTCTGCCTTGAACCTCCTGGTACTACCCTTACCCTCATCCACGCTCATCCACGCTCATCCACGCTCATCCACGCTCATTCACCGATGCTTCGTTAATACCGATATAATGGTTTAGCTCCGCTGGTGATAAACGCTCCGGCGAGGGGGAGCCCCCACGCCGCGATAAGCCGCCCCGATGCCCCCAATACGCCAACAACCACGTTGGCGAGTGCCGCGCCGCCTGCCCGACCTGCAACAAGCGCCATCTTGGCTAATGTTGGGCGATTGGCCGAGGTTGCGGAGGAAAGAGGCCCGGAAGCCGAAGGGGAGGCCAACCCCACGGCAACCGGCAAGCTTTCTCCATGCCCTCGCTTGTGGTCTCCGGTGGTAGCGCCCAGGTGAACTTATTTTTCACCTCGAACGGCTCTCCTCTTCCTCCCCCTCTTTCTCGTGGCCGGGGTCACGCTCCGCGCTCGGTGGCTGCGCCTGTCCCTGCGTCTTTGGCACTTGGAGACGCGACTGAGGAGGAATTTTGGGAGTTCCTGGAATGGCGGGCACTGCGTGCTCGGTCCAGCGCGGCAGCTGGTCAGCGGAACGCCAATCTTCCTCTCTACCTGGCCCCTGCCCCGGGTGATGGCCGGATGGCTTGATGTCTATCTCTTCATTTTCCGTTCCTCGTACAGCCGTCCTCCTGTACTTTCGGCTGCCCTGGAACCGGCCAAGATGCCTGTGGTGTGTATGATGTCGTATCTTATCATGTTTCCTTTCGGATGCGAGTGTCTATGGAATAGTGGTAGCTTATCACTCCGCTACCCAATTGAAATCCAAAGTGCTATTTTCTTCACCTTTTCTTTCTTCTACATTATAAATTGACCCGAATTCTGCCCAATTCAGCCCCTTCATAGTAGTCTTTTCTCGAGTTGGAGTATAAGTTTGTCATCCTAAAGTTGAACGTGGTCAGATTATTTTTGACTCTCGTGTAAATCTTCCAACACCTCTTCCAACACCTCTTCCAACACCTCTTCCAACACCTCTTCCAACACCTCTTCCAACACCTCTTCCAACACCTCTTCCAGCGGACCTAAGGGCAGCGACCCAAAAGGGGAAATATTCAATGGTGTCTATCGGCCGGCGTATACTATGGAGGTATAACGCCAGTGTGAAAAGGAAACAGTCGCAGATTCCGCAGCTCACTAGGCACGGGAAGTATTCATTAAGCCAGCCGCCTCTATCTCAAAACAGAAATTTCTAAATTCTACGCTGATCTTGTTCCGCACTACACCGTCCCTCGTCTTCTTGTTCATCTAGAAGACGCTATCCGCATCTACGTATACATGAGACCCTCACTAAAGCTCCTAGAGGCACCGACCGGGCTCCAAGGAGAATTTTAGTTCCGGGTGCTAGATCAATACCAGGCCTTTCAAGGTAGGTGGAACTGCCTCTAGTGCCTCTTCATCCAATCATGAAGAGCTAAAGATGGGATATTTTGAAACGCGTATCACCTATGCATTCATCACAAGGTTTCTTTTCCTTGATTCCAAGAAAACAATAAATATCTTGTTTTAGAGACTTAATGAAAACACCCGACGCCGAAGAGCAGTAAGCATATCTAGGTACGTGATATCAACAGGATATTCAATATTCCTCGTATGCTTGTGAAGCGGTCTTCCTAGCAATTAATACAGAAGGACTTAGGAGAGAAACACAATTTAATGCCGTCTAGTGCTAGTGGAATATGCCACCAACTTCCACGAGGTTCCAGATTCCATATACCATACTGTGTTGGGCTTGCCTCAATTATAGGTTCAATAAGCGACTAGATCTGGAAGGTTCCAAGCTGGCACAAGAAAGTACATGTCGCACCCCAATTTACAGCATCTAATTCTAAGGCTAAACTCTTAGCAGTGGGGTCTTATATCAAGAGATAAGTGTAAAACGGTGAAGCTGGTTTTGGACTTATCTGTAATACACCTGCCTTCTAATTAGCCAGTTAGCAACAAGCGTTGACGTCAGAAATCCGAAGTAACTCGAAAGGCTTGTGGGGGTCGTGAGTTTAAACCGCCAAATAAGCGTGTCCAATCAGCCTTCCGGAGAACCCCTTAAGTTCCCCACTATCTTATGGCTAATGGCCTGCTCCCGAAGTTTAAGAATACTTTGAAGTTCATGGTTCAGAATAACCTCATTCAAAACCTCAGCTCTTCATATCTTTTTATATAACGTAAGGCTACTTAAAAGGGTAGTCTTCTCTCTAACAGGAGCCGGCGAGAATGACTATAAAACTGCTTACACGCCTGAGATTGAATCGCGCATAACCAATTTCGTAAATGAACTTTGCCCGTTCCAAGACCCACGGTCAAAGGTTCCCTATCTAGAAATAGATAACAGCCTAAGATATAAGGTGCAAGAATATGAACCTCTACGAAAGGCCCTGCTATCCTTTTCTCCGCATCCAACTCCATCACTCTGGCGGCGTTGTGAGACATGGCGTGGTATTGGTACGGCAAGGTTAATCTACTCCGTATTAGGTTATGTCTTGGCGATAGCGCCTAGAACCATCACTCTAGGGTGGCAGATTGATAACTCTGTTGCCCCGCCACAAGAATCTAACGCGGCGTCGGGAAATCATGCCGCGACTTTAGCGCCTCAAACCTGCCAAGGAAGTCTGGGCCTGTCTATATATCTCGTTATGTTCCCACCATCTAAGCCACCTTGACGCTTCCACGCTGTGGGCTGCGAGCGTGCCTTTGAACGTGGCCGACCAAACTATCGATATTGTGTGTCGGGGATAAGCCCAAACCCCTAGGAGTCCCATTATACGACTTCCGACCTGCCATCTCCCACTCTTGCCATGGACTCGGATCAGACGAATCCGCTGTTTCTGTCCCTAATAGGTGACTCGTCAACGGGTACAGCACCTCTCGGAAGTCTATTCATTATGCAATATACTGTATAAGGCCTTATGGATCATGCGCATGGCACATCCTAGACATCGGAACCGGCAAGGGCATTTAGGCGATTGGGTAACAAATTACCACTTTAATGCCAAAATAATCTCCCTGGCCGGACTCAGGGATGTTGTTCTCGAGCGGCAAGTACTCCTCGTCGTTTC
Organism: Penicillium daleae; assembly: GCF_028827525.1. Classification (NCBI taxonomy): domain Eukaryota; kingdom Fungi; phylum Ascomycota; class Eurotiomycetes; order Eurotiales; family Aspergillaceae; genus Penicillium; species Penicillium daleae. The sequence goes on from NW_026623153.1 coordinate 1,543,322, forward strand.
GCAACCTTACCGCTAGCACAGCATAGCCACTGTTCGAGGCGTCGACCTTTTCCGGCCTCCCGCTGCCTGGGTACTGCCAAACTGTATTCTGAAGGTTGACGATCTGCCGCTGCGCCGCGCCAAACGGCGAACCCTTTACTGGGTTGGCTACTATTCAATTATCTGCTGAATATCCGCGTGTTCTCTCTTCGTTCTCCTCTCCTCCAATGTTCTTCCCATTTCCCATAGTAGCATCATTTAGCTCCAGTCCTCTTCTATCTTTCACAGCTCTGCTTTAATCTTATTTTCAGAAGAGGAGATAGCTTGGATACTGTCCTTGATGTCTCGAGCGTCCTTCAGTTTGAGATCGATGATCCGTTCCTTCGTACGTTGTTTCCCAATAATTTCAACAATGCTGCGTCCGTGTGAGTCATGACGTGACCTAGCAGGCGGCACCTAAACGCCTGCATGTCGCTAGAGAAGCGGCAGCGTTGCACCACATGGTTTCCCTGCAGCTGAAGGTTTAGCTCCCTCATATTCCTCTCCTGTCGATAAGAAGATTCATTAGCTAGGACCCAGGAAGCTCTCGCAAGATCCAGTTTTGGAACCACCTGCGTTAGTGACTTCTTCCTTACCCTAACCAACAGGCTTTCTACCCTGCAAGTAGATATGTTAACAAGTATAGTATTTCTTAGAGAAAGAAATAGCATCGTTTAACTAAGGAGATTAAATAATTACTTACTTGATTTACCGGACATACACTCTAATCAAGTGATACAGCTATATATATGTATATGTTCATACCTTAAAATACTTCTCCACCTGATTAAAAAAAACTTAGCACACCTAATATAGCAAGCACTAGGACATCCTAAAACCGTATTCCAAGTCCTACTGTTGCCAAGAACCGGGGCTATACCATGCCCCGCTTTCTAGATTAGACATCTTTGGATCTGCTGCTCATTATTACCTGCAGCTTAGGTATATAAAGGATGTAATCCGTCGCCGATAATTATGTTCATTAACCAGATTTACTATACAACACTGAGGAAGTTGTTCTGCAAAGCAGATTGTGAGCTACGGAGGTTAATAGGGATCACGAGTGCAAGAATGACAAATGTGGCTTTTGTCGGGCAGAATTCCCGGAGAATAGTTACGCAGGTACAAGTCTAGCCTTATTAGACCTAGCGTAATACGAAGTAACGTCAATTGTGCCCAATTAAATTAGGCTTAAGCATCAGGATGAGGAAATGATGTACTGGGTAGTACTGCAGATGTCCAACAGATTGATTGATTAAAGATGAGAATGATTGAACACTCCTGAGAGCCTGCATTGTCCAGTTGTGGTGTGTTACACCATACTCCGAGTCTAACCCGAATACCATGCCCTGAAACGAACGAAGTGAGAGGAAGGGCTTACCTTCGTGGGTAGGGAATACCCCTGCTATCAAAAACTTTTATCTACAGTGGCGCCACAAAAGTCTGTGACCCCCTGCTGACCGCCAGCAGTACCGCCTTCCTATAAGAGCCTACCCAACCGCATAGTTTTGTATCGCATTGGGTTTGATATCTTGATCATCAACTATCCTAAACCTCGCACAAGAGCTTTGTCGGTATCTAGTCCTTCATTTTAGCTATTGAATATTATTTTTGAATGTTTTTGTGCGACAGAGTCTCTAGCAGAAAAGAGCGGTCAGGTAAAGGGGGGTCACAGACTTTTGCGGCGCCACTGTATAATGTTACTGTTAGCCAAATGTTGCCTTATCATTCGCTGGTCCTATCTACAATCTTCATCTTATTGGCCGCTTCTTTTGTCCACATCCTCTTCTGATTGCTGTTCTGCAACTTTACAATCTTAGGCCTAGTGCTAACGGTTTCGACTTTGCTCACTGGCTCTTTCCTTTCTTCGCTATTCTGTGCTTGTATGCTTTTCCTACGCACTTCTATAAAGTCTTCTTATAATTGGATTGCCTCCTGTATATCATTCGTGTTCCACTACATATATTGAACTAATAGCAGGCAAGGTTAGGCAGCAATGCGTCAAAATCTGTTTCTCTGTCTCTACAGCAAAATCAACGGTCTTTAGAACAGCCTACTTATTTTAGCCTCTCATCCGTGTTTACGCTATGCTAGCCAATCATCGACCTAATGTAGAGAGCCTCACCTATAGAAAAGCCATAGGGCCTGCCTGATTTGTACCTCTAAGCATTACCTCCGGACCCTCTAGAAATATCCTAATACCTAAATTGATTGCTTGAATAATATGGAATTGCTTCCTACCGAGATCCTCTTCGGCATCGTGAAGTGGTCTGATAATCGGGGTGTTAAATAGCTTTCCCACTCTAGTAGGAGAATGAGGGACGTCTGCTTACCCTCCCTATCTCGCAAAATCAGCATTGAATTCCCTTGACTTGTTGGAAAGCTTTCTGAAATCAAATTTGCTTCGGTATATCGTCTTCTTCGAGTACGTCGCCTAATGTTACTTGAACCTGGTAAGGGTCCCTGAGCGAATCATCCATTTAATGGACAAGCCTGACCTTAAAATAGAGATACGAAATTATGAGTTTTCCAACACAAAAATCCTTACTACTGACGAATATGTCGATACATGCGAGGGTTATGATTACGTGACCGGTCGTGAGGACTGGGTCGAAATGGAATATCTCTCGGGCGACCACAGAGTCGTATACGCGTGTCTATAAGACGCTACGACTGGCATGTGCCGAGCAGTATGAGATCATGAAAACAGGAAGGGCTTCAACTTTGATGAGCGTTGTTCTCAAACTGCTCTCTAACTTGAAGGAATTGATATTGGTATTTCGTTAAACACAGGGCCACAGTAGAGAAAAGCACAGACACGGCCAAAGGCGACAAAATATATCGCGACTCAACTTCCCAATTTTTTTCTACCAAGATCCCACGGAATTTCATCTCTCGGAATTTTGGGCAATGCCACTCGCGCATCATTGCGAGAGTACCACTATCACTTCAAGATCAGAAAGCATCCCTGGGAGTGATCCTTCCTCTGAAAGGCTGACTTGTGTCCACAAATCACTTTTTCGCCTTGGAGAAAGTCATTTAAGGATGCGAGCTCGGGATTAGAAAACGCAAGTTTCAGAAGATGATGCGTTTCAAGGTTTTCAAGCTGCCTTTGGCCTCAAACTTCACCTTTTTCGGACATTCTATTAGAAGGTCTTGTTTTACACTCACGACTTAATATGGCTTTTGGAAACTGGAAGCCATAAAAATTATCAGGTATGATGTAGATTTGCATCCGTCGGTCTCGGAACGTATCTCCCCAGGTAGAATTTGGAGTTATGACAATGTGATCCTGTCAAAGCGAGCTGAATCGGTATAGACTAGTATGCGTAGGGACGAATGAGAACTACCAGAATCATCAGATGAAAGATTGATTGAAAGAAAGAACCAAAACAAACGAATAGGAACAGGGGCAGGTTGAGCTGTCCCATGCGGTGTAACCGAGTATTCAAGTGACAATACCGATGTCGAGGTGTTACCCGCATTTACATACAAACACAGAGGAAAAATGGGTTGGTTATGGACCAATCCCATGTCACTGTAATAGACCTCTCCACTTCTCCACGATAGTGGGTACCCTATGACACGGCAAGAAGGTTAGCTAAAAAGTGACTCAAATCTGCTCACGGATGCAGGACCACAGGACCGATTTTGATTGGCTCTCACTCGCAGCGAAAGCTACAGTATGAATGAAAAAAGCTTCTCCTCAATCGCATGCGATTGGCTGTATGCATAGCACGGGACAGATCTAACTGGGACCGTGCGCCGGGCTGGCAAGACCCCGTCCCATCCATGAAAGTCGAAAGCGCCATGCTTCTTCAAACTGAAAACAACTGAAGAGCAGAAATTTACTCACTTCTTTGTTCACCCTGCAAATTTGGCGAAGGGCTATTACCCTTACAAGTCGTTCCATCAAAGACTGGTGGTCCCGGTCCCAGTATGGTTGGGTCTGCACCTGCGCCAGGTGCCAATTCCCAGGATCGTACGACAACGTTCCTGTTGTCAAACATTCATTGTGCCTCATGCGTGTCGAATATTGAAGAGGCTCTTTTCCGGCTTGTCCCAAGGCCTAGTTCGGTGGATCCGTCTATTGTCTCTCAGACGGTCACGGTTCGCCACCATCCATCTCTACCCGAGTCAACTCTATCACGAGCGCTTAGTGATGTTGGGTTTGAGATCTACAATGTGGTCAGAGACGCGGAGAATGGATTTAATACCGATGATGGCACCCCCAACGACAGCGCTTTGGCAGGGCAAGACGGATGGATCGATCGGGCCGTTGAGATATGGTCAAGGCGCTACAAGTCGGCCAAGAAGTCCGAAAAGAAAAGACTAGCCAGACACATTGAACGATGCGATATCTGTCGCGCAGAGAAAGGGGCGAAATCGGATGAATTCATGCTCCCTGCTTCAACCTTAGGGCAAGGTAAGAGTTCTGCAATAAAATACAATCGTGGTGACAGACTGCGATAGAAACTAAAATGCATAGGTGCAATGAACGAACTTTTTGTTGTTGTCGATTCCGCAGATTCTCCGAAGGTTGTGACAGTGACAATATCTATTATTGGAATGACTTGTGGCACCTGCGTCGGCAAGATCTCCGAGGCACTCGAAACGCAGTCATGGGTACGGTCCGTGAACGTTACTCTTCTTACAAATAGTGCTGTGGTTACGATTCTGGACAAAAGCCATGTGAGGGATATCCTTCAGAGCATAGAAGACGTGGGATATGAGGCGACAGTGGAACAAATTTATGAACATCATACTCCACAGGATACCGACCGCAAGCCTCAAACTGCCACTCTGCGAGCGTCATATTCTGTGGGTGGGATGACCTGCAGTAGCTGCATTGGTGCTATTAATGGGGCACTCAAGAACTTCGGCTGGATTAAAAAGGTTGACATAAATCTCCTCTCAAACAGCGCCACGGTCATATTCGAAGGCAAAGATCACCTGCCTGAGATTGCAGGTATTATCGAGGATATTGGTTACGAGGCTGTTCTGAATGACGTGAACGAACTGGACAGCACGCTGTATCGGAATCAGCAGAGAGAGATCTCAATCAACGTCAGCGGAATGTACTGTGATCACTGCCCTCCTCGAATCATTGGGTATCTAAACCAGTGCGCTGGGGAAGTAGTCCTTGATAAAATGCTGAGTGTGACCGATCCAATCTTAAAGGTCAGATACACGCCAAACGCCCCTATTTTCACTATTCGGCACATACTGGCTTCAATCTCAATCGCGGACCCTAATTTGAAGGCCTCCATTTATCACCCTCCAACGTTGGAGGAGCGTTCGCAAAAGATCAATGCTCGCGAACAACAACGTCTTCTACTTCGGACCGCTCTGTCTATCGCTGTCGCTGTTCCAACCTTTCTAATTACGATAGTTTTTATGAGCCTTCTACCGTCGGAGAATCGTCTTCGGCAATTTTTCATGCGGCCGATGTGGTCTGGTGAAGTTCGGCGTGGAGATTGGGCTTCCTTTCTTATGGCTTGTCCTGTGTACTTCTTTGCTGCTGACATCTTCCATCGTCGTGCATTGAAGGAGATATTCGCGCTATGGAAGCCTGGGAGCACGACGCCTATATTGAAAAGATTCTACCGTTTCGGAAGCATGAATATGCTTATGTCCTTGGGAACCTCTATTGCGTTCTTCTCATCGGTCTCGGAATTAGCCATTACAGCTACGCATTCGTCAGTTTTGGCCACAGAATCCAACCACACAAGCTATTTTGACTCGGTCGTCTTTCTAACTATGTTCCTCCTCATTGGGAAGCTCATCGAAGCGTACAGCAGAGCAAAGACAGGAGACGCGGTGACGATGTTAACAAAGCTTCGACCAACAGAGGCGTCACTTGTTGAGGAAGGCTCCGGACAGCGAACGAATCAAATCAACGCAGACCTTCTGGAAATTGGTGACGTCGTCAGAGTTCCGCATGGCGGCTCTCCCCCTTGCGACGGACAGGTTATCGAGGGCGAGGCATGTTTCGATGAATCCAGTCTTACGGGCGAATCGAGACCAGTGAAGAAGTCGGTTGGTGACGAGGTCTTTTCGGGGACCATAAACAATGGTGGTCCTATTACTATCCGGGCCAGCGGTATTTCTGGGGCGTCCATGCTGGATCAAATTGTGGATGTGGTTAGGGAAGGCCAAACTCGACGCGCTCCAGTTGAACGTATTGCGGACCTTCTGACTAGCTATTTTGTGCCATTCGTCACGCTCATCGCTCTCTCTACATGGATCGTGTGGCTGGGTCTTGGCCTTTCTGGCGCACTACCACGTGATTACCTGGATATCAACCGCGGAGGATGGCCACTTTGGTCCTTGCAATTTGCTATCGCTGTCTTCGTTATAGCCTGCCCTTGCGGCATCGCTCTCGCCGCTCCTACTGCCCTCTTTGTTGGTGGTGGCTTGGCCGCTCAACACGGGATCCTTGTCAAAGGCGGAGGAGAAGCATTTCAGGAAGCCAGTGGACTGGATTGCGTCGTCTTCGACAAAACTGGTACCTTGACACAGGGTGGTGAGCCCGTGATCACAGACCATGAGGTCATGCCTGGTGCTGACGAACGTTTGGTTCGAACCATGATCAAAAGTCTTGAGGAGAACAGCAGCCATCCAATCGCGAAGGCTGTTGTCTCGTTTTGCGAGTCAAATGAAACAACATCACTCCAAGTGGGAAACATGGATGAGATCGCCGGCAAGGGTATGAAAGGCACATTCTCAACTACGGAGCAGACTGTGATGATTATTATCGGAAATGAGGCTCTCATGGCTGATTATAATGTCTACATCCCAAATGCCACTGCCGAAAGACTTGACACCTGGAAAGGTCAAGGGAAATCGATCTCGTTGGTTGCCATGAAAGTTGCCCCAGGTGATGAAACTGGGCTACCACTTACGGTCTCTACGTCGTTGGACTTGGTGATGACCCTTGCAGTTTCTGATCCACTCCGCCAAGATGCATTTCCTACTATCAAGGCTCTGAAAAGGAGAGGAATAGACGTCTGGATGATATCCGGAGATAACCTGACAACCGCAACTGCCGTTGGTACAATGGTTGGGATCCCCGAGGAAAACATAATTGCGAGTGTGCTTCCCGGGCAGAAAGCCGAGAAAATTCAGTACCTCCAAAGGACGTTGAAGAAAGTCAGCTCTCGGAACACTTTTGGAAGGGTACTTGAACACACAGACCGAAGGGCGACGATCGCCATGGTAGGTGATGGGATAAATGACTCACCAGCCTTAACAATGGCAGATGTAGGGGTTGCGATTGGTTCTGGTTCCGATATTGCCATCTCCTCCGCTGATTTCATTCTTGTCTCGTCTCGGCTAGATTCATTGCTGACACTGATTGATCTCAGTCGCATTGTCTTTAAGAGGATCAAGTTCAACTTCGCATGGGCGTTGGTTTATAATCTCATTGCCTTACCTGTGGCTGCTGGAGTTTTATATCCGGTGAAAGCCAGTGGAGGTCATATCAGACTCGACCCAGTCTGGGCTAGTTTAGCCATGGCATTAAGCAGCGTGAGCGTTGTCTGCAGCAGTCTACTTCTGAGGAGCAGTGTACCAGGGATTGGATTTAGGCGGTCAGAAGATCGCTAATACGATTAGAGAGCTGCAATTGAAATCTCTTTAAACGCTTCAAGCTTTCATCAATCTTCCACTTACATTAGGAAAGACATTCCTCCAGCCCCCTGCAATGGCTACCGGAAGCATAGACCACAGGACTAAGAGACTATCCTCGGGCTTATTCCGAGATAAGAAGTAGCTAGTTCATCTATCTCGATATTACTATAAATAGAGCTAAATCCCTACTATAGTATAGCTTGCATCTTAATTCGGACTATAGCGATTTAGCCATTATTTACAAGGGTAAGATTCTCCGCACCTATAAGCTTGTTGATTGCCCTATTCAAAATACTTTCAAAATGCTTATTATTGCGGGTTTAAGGTGTCTGTACGTAGGGGAGGTAATCTGAGCAGTGGACATAGGAGCATAAGCAAAAACATGAGCGCACGCCAGCATCACTATCGATGGGATTTCTAGTAGCGTCCCAAAAACTCCATTTGTCAATGCGCATGAAAGGTTTACAGGTGGCCCGATTAGGCTCCTGACCCAGAGACAAACAGTTGGGGGATTGAGGCTCTAATACTAGATAGCCGTTGGAAATGTGATTGGCCAGAGGCAGTCGCACCATCACGTGCTGGCGTGTCACTATGTGTCGCACAAATATAGGGCATAATACCGCTAGACTAAAAATGCTCCATGGGCTACATTCTTAGTCATACGGGCTCCTTGTTGTTCCGTCACACCCCCTCAGGGTTCAGCGAATATATGTGGTCGGGTGCTGTGTATATGAGGTGGATCCTGGAAACTCCTATTTTTGCGGCTTCTGTTGGGTCACTCTTTCCCGCCTTCAAGGGTGGATTCAATAAGATCAATCGTGTACGGTTCTCATTCATCACGGATTCATCGCAACGTTTCTTAGTTCTCTTTCATACCCGGACTGTGGCTGGGTTCGAACCTGTGACCTCCTCTGCAAGCATAGCGCGAAACGACAGTCGGGCTCATAACTGTCGCACAAATATAGGGCATAATACCGCTAGACTAAAAATGCTCCATGGGCTACATTCTTAGTCATACGGGCTCCTTGTTGTTCCGTCACTATGGGAAACAAACAGGCTGACATGATTTTCAAAAACTCAACTTCAACAACCCATCAAATCCACACAAATTGGCCTGAAAGCAAAGGCTCACTTCAACAATGGGATGCGACTATTACGGCCCATCGGCTCTAGCCCCTGAGCCTGATGTTACGCGACTCGCGCCTCCAAGTGAGAAGACTAGCAGTTGCCAGGATTCTTGCTGTGATATCGACGACTCTGAGCCTCTCGACACCACGGCTTCGGGTCAGAAAGAGCTCACCCCGGAGAAAACGGATGATTACTGCTCTCCTGGCAAATGTGCGGACAGCAAAACTGAGAATCATACCGACGCGCCTGACTGCTGCCGTGGCAAATTCAGCCCATGCTGCGACACGTCTTGCCTTGACCGCTTGGCAATGCGGGAATGCGAGATGAGTGCTACGACTGCCCCCGGCCTAAACAGTAAGGCAAACAGTGAGTATCTGCATGTTGAGAACGGCTTTTAGAGATTTCTAACTCCTTTTAGCTTGCGACGGAGCTACCGACCGCAAGGCATGCAGCCAGCATCGTCTCTCTGCCCTCGACCGCTACGGCGCTACTCTACAAGCCCTGGGATGTATCTGCCGCGCTCTTATCGCTCTTGGCCAGGAAACCTGCTGTGAAATTCGCGAGCGACAGTCACTAGACGGGAAGCAGTGCTCTAGGAAGTCATCTGCTCGCTCCCTTCGCACTTCACTGGATTCCTGCTCCAGCAACGGCTTCGTCATCAAGGGCCAGGCCGCGCAAAACCGTATTCGCTTGCGAAGGGGTTCTCGTGAAAGCACCAGGTCTGTCAAGAAGGCGTCCGCGAAGTCCTGCTGTGCCTCATTTTGCTCGAAGCCTTGCTGCTCTGAGGACACGCCCGCCACGGCTCCATTAGTCAAGGACAACTGCGCCAAGTCTTGCTATTCCCTTGAAAAGCCCCCAAAGCAGCCTGCTGCTCGAACTGGACGCCTTGGTTCTTGCTGCTCGGAGACTCCCCGTTTCGAAGAATCCCCTCCCAAGGTCGGTTGCCCGGGATCTTGTTGTCCCAGAGATCAGCGTGTCAAAGACAATGACACTAAGAGCATTTATGCGGATCCGTGCAGTTCGAAGGTCAAACCCGTTGTTGAAACACCAACTAGTGGGTGTGCAGGGTCTTCTTGTGGAACAGCTAAGAACATGATCACTAAAGAGCTTCCCAATGCCGCCCCCTCTAGCTCCTGCTGCAAGCCACCAAAGCACGATATCGTGAAGACCTTAATGACTAGTTGCACGGGTTCTCGCTGTACAGAACAGCGGCCGGCCAGCCCTCAGGGCGCTTGCACCGATGTTTGCTGCTCCTCTGCCATGTCCGAGCCTGGTTTAGATATTGAGAAAGCCTCAATTCAGCCCATCACCGACGTAGAGAATCAAGGTACCGGCAAGGAACATGTTATTCTCACCATTTCTGGCATGACTTGTACTGGTTGCGAGACAAAGCTCAACCGAACCCTCGTTACTCTCCCTGCCGTCAAAGACCTGAAAACCAGTCTGGTTCTCTCACGAGCCGAGTTCAACATTGATCTACACCTTGGCTCAGTGGAGGAAGTCATGAAACATCTAGAGCGAACCACTGAATTTAAGTGCGAAAGAGTCCAGAACCAGGGATCTAGCCTAGATCTTATCGTCCCTGACGAGTCCTCGAAATTCATTAGTCAGACATGGCCAGACGGAGTTCTTGACATGGCACCTGTGGATAAGCAGACTGTGCGAGTTGCGTTTGATCCGAAGATTGTGGGAGCTCGAGACCTTACTGAGAAGGTTTGGGGTCCGCCAACTGAACTTGCTCCTCTACGCGGTGACCCTTCGCTTGAGGCTGGCAGCAAGCACGTTCGTCATGGCGGATACATGGCGCTTCTCTCCGCTATCCTCACGATTCCGGTCCTGGTCATGGCATGGGCTTCGCTTCCTGAGAGGGAAGTGGCATATTCCTCGGCTTCACTCACCTTGGCCACGATTGTTCAAGTTGCTATAGCAGGACCTTTCTATCCTAAGGCCCTGAAGGCCCTCATTTTCTCGAGGGTTATCGAGATGGACCTCTTGATTGTCTTGAGCACCAGTGCTGCCTATATCTTCTCGGTGGCCTCCTTTGGGTACCTTATTGCGGGGCGGCCCCTTTCGACTGGTCAATTTTTTGAAACGAGTACTCTCTTAGTCACCTTGATCATGGTTGGTCGATGGGTTGCCGCTCTCGCTCGTCAGAGAGCTGTTGAGTCTATTTCTATCCGGTCACTTCAGTCATCGACAGCTATACTTGTCGACCAAAATAGCGGAACGGAACGTGAGATTGACGCACGACTCCTTCAATATGGCGACACCTTCAAAGTTCTCCCTGACACCAAAATCCCGACTGACGGCACCGTTATCAATGGGTCGTCTGAGGTTGACGAGTCTATGCTCACTGGTGAATCTAGACCGGTGGAGAAATATCCCAAGTCTGTGGTGATCGCTGGGTCTATTAATGGACCTGGAGTTATGACTGTTCGACTGAACCGTTTGCCTAGCGATAACACTATCAATGCCATTGCTGCGATGGTCGATGAGGCCAAACTGTCGAAACCCAAGCTGCAGGATCTCGCAGACCGGGTAGCATCCTACTTCGTCCCGGTTGTGCTGGCATTGACAATCATCACGTTCGTCATCTGGGTTGCAGTGGGAATGACTATTCGTGGATATGATGGATCCGAAGCTACAATTCAGGCTATCACCTACGCTATTACTGTCCTCATCGTCTCTTGCCCCTGCGCTATTGGACTGGCTGTTCCTATGGTCATTGTGATTTCTAGCGGAGTCGCGGCGGAACGAGGTATCATCTTCAAGTCAGCAGGTGCTATTGAAGTAGCTCATAGGACCTCTCACGTCGTATTTGATAAGACTGGGACCTTGACTCGGGGAAAGCTTTCTGTGGTTACGAAGGACTGCGACAATGTGGACCAGCTCCCGCTTCTTCTCGGCCTCATCGAAAACAGTCGACATCCAGTCTCGATTTCTGTGGCTGCTCACCTCAAGGATGCTGGAATTATGGCTTCGACTGTTCCTGAGCCTAAGACCCTTACTGGCAAAGGTGTTGAAACCACCTTCGGTGGCCGGAAACTTCGAGCAGGCAATTCTCGCTGGCTGAATTTATCGGAAAATGAACTTGTTCAACCAATGCTTGCGCAAGGGTACACTGTCTTCTGCTTTACTATCGACAATACGTTACAGGCGGTCTATGGTCTTGAAGATGAGCTTCGACCTGACGCTAGAGGGACGATCGAGGCCTTGCAGAAGCGTGGTGTCTCGGTCCATGTTGTTTCTGGCGACGATGACGGAGCTGTTCAGTCTTTAGCGTCCAAGCTTAGCATTCCTGGCGGCAAGGTGCGTTCTCGAAGCTCGCCCGCCGACAAGAAGGACTATATCCAGACGCTTCTCGCTACCGGCGTAGATCGTAAGAAACCGGTTGTTATTTTCTGCGGTGACGGCACGAACGATGCCGTTGCTCTCGCACAGGCTACGATCGGCGTCCACATGAACGAAGGCACGGATGTCGCACAATCCGCCGCGGATGTGGTTCTTATGCGGCCTTGTTTAGCTGGTATCCTCACCATGATGGATGCCAGTCGGAAATCTGTCAATCGCATCAAGTTCAACTTTATATGGAGCTTCGTGTACAACACCTTTGCAGTCCTTCTCGCTGCGGGTGCTTTTGTCAATGCGAGAATTCCTCCAGAGTTTGCGGGGCTGGGAGAGTTGGTGAGTGTGTTGCCAGTTATAGCTTCTGCGCTGCTTCTGCGCTGGTCGACGATCTAGGCACAGAGCACCATAATTGCACGAGTCACAACAACCGAAGTTCCACAAAGTGTCTTTGATTTCTGACTGGAATCGTCGTTTTGAAGACGGAATGCGACTGCTCCTGTCATACTCGGTTCTGAATCGCAATCGCGGAATGCTGCAATTTCTGTCGTTATCGATAATCTGCTTCATGTCAGAGAAGACTCCAAGGAAGCCTCAACTCAATCCGTTCCCTTCTCTACAGGTCCTATTCGATGGGGGGTAGTCGTTAACATTATGGCTTTTTTGTGGAATCTGTCGCAGAGGGACCACGTAAATGGGTTCGCAGATCATCTTAGCTTCATTCTCACCGTTGGAGAGAGAGGTATAACTATTTTGGAATCTTGCCAGAACACTCACGACGCTGTTGTTACTGCGGCCACTTTGGATGTGATTAATCTCTTCTTACGGCACAGTGTATGCGCATGATAATGACGATGACTGAAGGTTGCCAAAATTTGAATTTTAAGCTATGTTATGAAGGGCCAGTGTATTTTATGGCGTTTGAGTTGAGACGCTTTAGTCTGGACGTAGATCATGGGAGTGGGGTTTTTTGAGAAGTAGCAGTACATATGAGCACGGCTCACGAGGAATTTTACGTGGTGTTTTCCATATCATTCGGCCCCGAAACAGACCTGCAATTATGGGGGTCACCAGAACGGGAATATCTAGTCATGTGATTAGGGTTCGAAAGAGCCTCTTATATGTCTCCAACGTGGAACGCGATAAGGCACTGTATTTTTTTTGAGATATGAAGTTGTTATTTATCAAATTTAGTTTGAAGCTTTGGGGTATTTCACACGCCCGTGGATCACGTTATTTCGACCTGGAACTTGGTAGGCCTGTTCTACGCCGTCCTGGCTAACCTAATTAGGGCAGAGCGAATAAGATCTAAAATACAGGCGGAAAGGGAGGCAGTAGACTTATTGGCCAATCATATTGGAATTTGGGTTATTGCACTCGTGAACCCTAACAACCTCCGTACCAGGGTGGACTAATTTGAATGTTTGGTCACCCTCACCGCCAAACTCTTGTTAAATAAGGGCGAGTCTGCGGAGGAAATCTTTAGTATCTCTTCTAGTATCTCTTATATTTTTTTAACGATTAAATTGAGTAAATTTTACTTTATTATATAATAAGTTATATCTAGTACATTCTTTCTGTATCCTTTATTAAGCTAGTTATAGACTATAGTATAGTAAAGCTATTTATATTAAAGTAGTGGTGTATAGCACTATTAACTTATTAAGGTTTGTATCTACTATTCTACTTTTCTATAAACTACTTATCTTTCTATACTCGTAATGCTTCCTTTAGGAAAATAAAAGCCTAAAAGCGGAGAAATTGTTCACCAATAGTTCTAGAAGAAGAAATTATTATATTGTTTTTGTACAGAACCTCGAATTCATGCGCAGCGAATGGCCGAGCTTTACCTTTTATGCTATGAATTAAGGACCTACGACTACCTATTCTAATTAGGTTTACAGCTTCCGCTGAAAAATGTGCGTTACTAGATGGAACCTAGACTTGGTTCTCGTAATCCTTTGGGTGAAGCTTGGAGAGGAATATAAGGAACCATTGATATAGGTGCAAGCCACTTACAACAGCGTTATTAATCCCAAGACACCATTGCAGGCTACATTTATTCTTTCTTTGGCATGTCCCATCTAGAGTCTGCATCTGCATCATTCTCAAGTTCCTGTCCCTCATTGATCTGACATTCTCGCTGGCCCGGATCTTCATTCGGCAAACGCGGCCCGAGATACTTGCCCTTTTTCGAGAACAAATACAATGCAAGCACGGAGATTGTGAGGCCAATAGACACAACAGAGACATAATTCATGTTCTCTTTTGTCACTGGCATCTCAATCGGGAAGAAACAGAGAGTGTCAAGGAGAAGTACCCATAGCACCGAAATAAGGTTGATAGCAAAGCCGAATCGGCCGAGCGAGAAGGGTCTTTCAGGTAAAATGTGTCGCCCACGCCACAGAAGAATGGCCTGTGGTAGAGCACAGGAGGTTTGAAGAAAGATAATGGCAGCGCCGACCATTGCAGAGAAGGCGGTTGATGAGCCAAGGAAGATAAGGCCATATAGCTTGTAGTACGGGTCAGGAATATCCCAGTCTCATGAAATGGCACAGACTTACCGAGACAACTGTGCGAGTTAGACAAAGTGCGTTGAGTGGGATCTTAAAAAGAGTATTGACAACTGCCCATACCCTACTGAATGGCAGCATGTCGTCGCGTGAAACAGCCCAAATCGTTCTCGAGCATGTGGTACCTGAAAAACAAGAAATTAGTGACCCAGAATCATCCGTGGAGGCTATGAACTTGCCATTCCCGACAGTGCACCCGAAGAAGCAAAATGCGAATAGAGCCAATAGAATGGAAGAAGCTGCTTTAGAACCGGTGCTTTGATAGTAAATCTGAATCAGAGGTACACCAGTGGGCGAGTTAAGCACTGCATCTATATCGGTGATGGCGTTCATACAAGCGGCAGCAAAAGGAAACGCGGTTAATAGGCCTATGAGGATTGGGTACAAGATGACCTTAGGTGTGTTCCGGGTTGGATCATGAATCTCTTCGCAGATGTGCGCCCCGCAGTCTGTCCCGAGAAACGCGTAAACGGCATTACAGATCGCCAGCAGAAAGGCGAGCCCCTCGCTTTGCCAGCCTGTCCCATTTGTCGCATCACCGAATGTCCACTCGGGAGGGGCGTGGTTGTTTCGACTGCAGACGAATACTGTGATCGTTGTTGTGGTGAGAGTAATGCATGAGACAAGGACTATCAAAACATATTAACACTTATAATTTTCCAGGGAGTACGACGTGTACTGCTCACAGTTGAAGCGATTGTATAGAGGAAGCAGCTGGGATCCCCATGTATTGAACGCAACTGCGAGCCACACCACTCCAATGTAGACAAGCCATTGTTGCCAGTTCTGGATCTCATAGTTCGGGTACCATAGCACCACGATCGATAACATTAAAGATGCAATGAAGTTGCAGGCTGCACCACTGGCTAGCCACCATCCTAAAATACTGAGCCAGCCGTTCCTGTATAATGAGTGAGCATCGACTACACCATAAGCGTTCTGAGCACAAACATGTAAGAAGCAAACGCTCGCCATTCTTTGGATGCAAGGCAGAATGCCCAGTAGTACTGGGCTCCAGCGACAGGATAGGCGGATGCTAATTCGGCAACTCCAGCGGACAGGATTGCAGTCATCAGAGCCGCCACTGGAAGTGACCATATGGTGCCGGCCGCCGAGGCCTCCTGTAGAGAGATACCAATTGATGAGCCGGTCCCGGACCAGGTGCAAGTTAGACTGAAAGAGAGGGCAACAAGACTGAAGGTCGAGAACTGCCGGGGCATTTGACGGCGATATCCACGGGCTTCAAGATCCAAGTCATCCTGGAGTTCAAGTGACTTCATGGTTGGTGGTATATATTCTATTCAAGACCTGATGTTTGATGGCTGAGTAGAACAGGGCGATTCGAGGGTTATAAACCCCATTTCTCGTGCAATATAAAACCAATTGAGGTTTTTTCCAGCGACCGCTATCTCTACAAACTACTTTGCTGAAATCTAGGGTTGACCATTAGAACTCTATCTCCGCGCACGGATAGTTTATTCCTATCGGGTGATAATCCTGTGTCAGCGATTGGCCAGTGCTTTTACGCCGTTACCGCTTGCTTTGTGATTGGTCTGTATCGTGTCTAAAAGTCAATGGTTTTCTCCACATGTCGCCTTCCCCCGCACGTCTGACGCAGAAACATTTCCTATCCATTGAGCAACTTCCCCCGTATCAGCAATTCTGCGCCGTTATCGCCCACATTATTTGAATTACTACACCCCGGTGCAGCTTGTTTTACACATATGCCTTGTTTCCAACCACTATGCCCCCGACAGAGCTCGCTATTGTCCCCGCATCCGGGCGAATCGTCCCTCGGATCGTGAAAAGACGAGGGACTACTCGAGAGCGCACGGGATGCCTGACCTGCCGGCAAAGGTGAGTGGGCGAGCATTATACAGGCTCTTCGCTCTGAATGCTACATAGATACTCATTCCTTTCAGAAAGAAGAGATGTGATCTCGGCCAGCCCGTATGCAAAGGGTGTGTACGATTGAACTACAATTGTCGGTGGGAAGACCTTAGAACGGTCGGCGACAACAATACATCTGAATCGCTACAACCAGTCGCTCAGACAGAGATTGTCTCTTTTCGGCTCCTACGAAACCCTGATCCAATGCTATTTTGGGTCGATGACCATTCTGATGGTGCCAGCCCGTCTAGTCGCCGCCATTTTCTCCGCTATTACACTCAGACGTTTGCTATGATTCTTAGAGTAACATGGAAAATAATTGTTTCTTATCAGGTCTGTCATGGGAAATTACTCCATATGTTACTAATTGCCGCTGACAATCTCTTGACAGTATTCCTCCCACTGGCTATGCATAGCCCGTCCCTCTTGACCTCGCTGATTGCTTGGTCCTCTTCCCATTTGTCATTACGTGACCCCTCATTCCAACAAGTTGCTATACGGAACCGTTGCACCGCCCTCCGGGACCTCCGAAATGCTCTTGATTGCGAGCCGACCAATACGGAGATCACGCTTGCCATGTCATTGGTCTTGTGCTCATTGGAGAGCATAATGGCTGATAATGGCCACGCTTGGTATCTCCATCTCGAGGGCGCCGCTAGGATCATCGCCTCTAAATTCAATACTTTGGAATCATTGGAAGACTCAGAACATTGTTCGCAGCGTGTGCTGCTGCAGTTCGATGATGCGTATACGGGCCGCTGGTTGCTCCGCAACTTTGCATATCGCGATATTGTGATGTCCGTAGCTCGAGATCGAGCGCCCTTGCTCAACTCCTATTACTTTCTGCGACTAGACGAGCCCCGGCTTCCTGATTCCCACTTTGGTCTTGCGTCCGAAATTTTGGAGATTCTGTCTCTCACCAGTACCCTCCAGGAGAAGATACAAACTTTGCTCTCTACATCGACAACAGAAAGTGAATCTGGACTGAGTGAATTCAATGATATCCAGCGATCTACTCAAATATCCGAGCTGACGACCAATCTTGCCTCACTTGAGTCTCGCCTTATCGGCTGGACATGTCCTTCGTCTTCAGATATGTCATTACGGCTATTGGCTGAATCCTATCGCAGCTCAGCTTTGATTCATTTGTATCGTGCTATGCGCCGGGCGTGTCGAGATCGACAAGCCGAACTCTTAGCGAAAATTACTGATCAAGTTGAAGTAATTGTGAGCAGTGTTGAACAAATGCCAATGCGCTGTCTGCCGGAGTGCACACTGCTCTTCCCGCTGTTTTTAGCAGGAGGGAAAGCCACCCAAGAATCCCATATCAATTCTATTCGAAACCGAATGCTTGACATGATTAAGTCTCGGGGGTTTCGCAATGTGGAAGTAGCGCTGTCTGTGTTGGAAAAGCTCTGGCGACTGAAAATCGTAAGGCAACCAGCAGAGACATCTACGCGAATTGACTGGCTTGATATTGTACGGCAGGATGGAATTGATCTTTCTTTGTCGTGAGATTCACGAGAGCTTTCTTGTATTTTTGAAGTGTATATCAGCTGTGAATCTAAGGATACGATATCTACCGCACGAACTGGTCTGCAAAGCCCGCACCCAGGCCAACCTCCTCATAGTGCTTCCTAGCTGCCTCCAGCTTGCTGAAAACATCCTCAATTCCCAATGCTTTGCCGTCCACGTCAACATAGATGTATGCGCCGGTCACATGGAACAATGTGACCATCTCCTGAATTCCTTCGGGAACCTCCAAGGTGTGAATGTCACCGGGAGGCTCGAAGGCGTATCCGCCCTCCTCAGCCCACCAAGGGTGCTCAAGGTAGTGCCATCGGCCCCGTAGCACTGTGGCATGAACAGGTCCTGTGTGTCGGTGGCGCGATAAAATGCCACTTTTTCTAACGCGCAAGATATTCACGAAATAGCCATGCGACACATTGAAGCATAGAGGGCGGAACCACACGTCGTTAGCCTGAGGCACCCATAGACGTTCGTCGCATTCCAAGTTGAGAACATCGGTAACCACCAGGTTTTCGGGGACATTTGGTAGCTTAGGACCCCGATAGGGTGCAGTAGAGAGATCGCCCTTCTCCATCGTAACTATTGAATAGTTAGTGTTGTGTGTGAACTTATTTCCAGCGGAGTCCTTGCCTTGTATGAATGGTTTATTCACAATGTGGGATACTGTAGAGATGTAGTTATTCGAACTATCTCAGACTCACTCGAGCTTTATATGCAAAGTTTAGACAGTTACCAATCTCCCGGCGTCAAGGGCGGCGAAACCGATCGATTTGGAGACTTGACGGTCTCCACAACAGCACATTAGCTTTTTCCTTTCTCCAACTTGTTTATGTGGAACCTTCCCACACTTGAGGGCCTTGGCTTTGAGTGCTCGACCGCTGGCGTCAACGGCGGCATTCTCTGGCGTCGGCTTTCGTGGTCGACAGCTGCCCTAGAAATCGTATAAGATGTCTTGGTATTGCGCGGGTCATTCTGATTTACCTCTTATCTTTTTATTTATTACTTAGCACTCGGTGTTTCCAAAATGACCGACGAGTTCGTCGACCGTTCCCACATCCTGCATCGGACTTTCTCTGAGCGACCGTCCAAAATAGTTGGTGGCGACGGTATCAGCCTCATCCTAGAGAACGGCAAGAAAGTGATCGATGCCTGCTGTGGCCCCTCGGTGTCCTGTCTCGGCCACTCGCAGCCTGAGATCTTCGACGCCATTGCAAGTCACCTCAAGAATGACATCGCTTATGTCTACTCTGGCTCTCCTTACACCAACACTGCCACCGAGGAGCTTGCCAATATGCTTCTCGCTGATAAACCCGGCGGCTTATCTAAGGCCATTTTTGTCAACTCGGGTAGCGAGGCGACCGACGCGGCCCTGAAGCTGGCTGTGCAGTATTGGCACGAGCGTGGCCAACCTCAACGCACACACTTTATCTCTCGGAAGCAGAGCTATCATGGCAATACTATCGGCGCACTATGTGTCTCGGGTCATGCGTCGCGTAGAGAACTCTATCAGGACTTTTTGTCATCGAATGTGTCCTTTGTGGATCCTTGCTACGCCTACCGCATGAAACAGGAGGATGAGTCGGACGAAAAGTTCGTTCAACGTCTGTCTCTCCAATTCGAGAATGAGGTCCTACGCGTTGGCCCCGATCGTGTTGCGGGCTTTATTGCGGAGACCGTCAGTGGCACCACTCTGGGCTGCCTGCCTGCCGTGCCTGGCTACTTCAAAGCTATTCGTGATATCTGTGACAAATATGACATTTTACTTATTCTCGATGAGGTATGAAGAAAGTGGATGATTCTATTTATGTGCGGAGAAAAGTTGTGACTGATTATTTTTGTAGATTATCTGCGGTATGGGCAAGACAGGCACTATGCATGCTTGGGAGCAAGAGGGTATACGAGGCCCCGATATTCAGACAATTGGCAAGGCCCTCGGCGCAGGCTTCGTCCCATTATCTGGTGTTTTGCTCCACCAGAAGATATTTGACGCGTTGTCTGTGGGCTCTGGTGGTCTCGCACACGGTCACACATTCCAGGTTCGTTACCGACGCATCCAGAGTTGATGGCAAGGACTAAATCTGTTATTATAGGCACATCCACTTGCGTGTGCTGCCGCCCTTGCTTCACAGAAGATCATTAAACGCGATAATCTGATTGAGAGAGTTTCACAGATGGGCCAAAAGCTCGAGTCACTTCTCTACAAGGAGATCGGCCCTCGTCCACTCGTCGGAGATATTCGTGGACGTAGTCTGTTCTGGGCTATCGAGTTTGTACTTGACACAAAGTCTAAAACAGCATTCTCGCCCGAATACAATTTTTGTGGCAAGGTTGTGAAGAACGCTCTTAGTTTGGGGTTGAATCTTCTGGGAAATCTAGGCCATACTGGTGAATACCAGGTTGATCACGTCTTGGTCTGCCCGCCCTACATCACGACGGATGCCGAACTTCAGGACATCATCTCACTCCTCAAAGCTGCCATATTGAAGACGAGCCAGCCATTCACTTATGATGAAAGACTTATCGAACTCTCTAACGGCAAGACCAGTGCTGAGATTGGAGTTGTTTATGTGTCGTGAGGAGGAGCAAAAGAAAATAAATGAGATACACGTAGAACAATTCATTCTTCAAAAAATTAAATGCAATATTATGCTCTCAAGAAAATGAGAGTCAAATACTTATTCATCTTTGGTCCCAATTACCACAGTCCCAATCACTTCCTCGGGCGTATTCTTTAGATATGAATCTAGAGACCGAAGGAACGGTTCAAACAAATAGGCTTCAATGTTCTCTTTTGGAAAACATCTTCTGGAATGACTTTTGCAACGTTTTTTTGGATAGATCGGGCAACGTCTCTCAGTTTATCTTTCAAATATGTTTAGTGATATTATTTTGGAACTTTCTGAGGGGCATCAAACTTGTGGAACCGCACTATTCTATCACCAGAAGAGTTTATCAGATGTCTTTAATAGACGACTATCCATGGGTCAAGTTTTCAATCAAGACTTTGAATCTCATGAAAGTACTTCAAATAGATGGCAGTTCATTATCGCGTAAATTGTTAGATGACAATATGGATCAAAAAGCTTAGGGCTGCTGGACACATAATTGTTGACACGTAATTGTTGGATCAATCCGCCAATATATGAAGACTGCATTTCCTCGCTACTCCTTTCGTATTCCTCCATATACCGTTCTCTGTATCCTCATTTCCTGGGAAAGTGATGTTTGCATGATGCCAGCCAAATCTTAGACGTAGCTGACCTTGACACTGTTGGAGGTGACAGAGCTGGAAGTAAGAACCTTGCCGTTCTGCTGAATGTCAATGAGAGTGGCACCAGAAGGCCCGACCTTCGAACCATTGTCAGTCGCCTGAGCCCCAGTAAAAGTGACAGTCCCAAAGTTGGCGAATTCCACAAGAGAACCACCAGACTCGAAGTCCTCAACGATCCACTCAGCATTAACCTCGCCTAGGCTGCCTTGGGTGCTACCAGAGGAGAATGTGTGAGAAACAGTCTTGCCAGTGGTAACATTCTCGATAACCGCAGTACCGGAGGACTTGGAAGCAGCAGTCACGGTGACTTTGATGACATCCCCAGCGGAGATGGGGATACTAGTAAAGTCGTAGGCGTAGTCAGGGTACCACTCGTACCAGGCATCGTAGCTGACCTTGCCATTCGTGATTGTAAAGTCAACGCCGGTCTGGAGGATTGCGTTTCCCCAGGTGTCACCGTCGATACCAACCCAGGCAGAAGCAGAGTATGTTCCGCTGCTGCTACTGCCGCTAGGGACCTTGGGAGTTGGGACCGTGAATTGACCGGTAACCGCAGAATAGCCGGAGCCTATGAGAACGGCGCCAGCCCAGTTGGAACTGTACTCCTCGTGGGCGGTCTCGTTGAGGTTAAGAACCTCGTGACTCTCAGGTTTGAACGGAGGATTGCTATGGCGCTCTGTCACACCCGCTTCGGCGCGAGCCAAACGGCGAGCTTCATAGCGGGCTTGACGTTTAGCAGTCAAGGGCGCAGCAAAAGCAGCAGTCGCGAGAAGCGTGCTGCTAAGAATTGCAGCACAGAACTTCATGATGAAGACAGGATATGATTCTTAAGACAAAGTCTTCGAGGAAGATTGCAGGGAGGGAAGATGGATTTCTGGATACCGAAGTAAATTCCATCGCAAGGAAATACAGAACACCTTATATACCCGCTCCTAGGTCCTTTGGTTGGGACATATATGACCTTGAAGACTCAAGCAAGGTTGATTCATCAATCGCTCGGATTCTTGCGAACGAGTGTCGATGCAACATCAATATCGCGTAAGAGATCCAGGCGGCGTTCATGATAGAAGACGAAGCACGCTAGAATGGCGAATTCGTGACACCGTCGGAGACCGAAATGGAAAGTCATCAGTCTAGATCGCGCAATGCACTAGTGCAATTTCTGCAGATTCTATTCGAAGGGCACCCTGGTTCAACTAACGGGTAGTGGGCATGCCAAGATCGCAGCGCTATCATGCCTCATCCATCAAATTCCAACAGTGGTTAGACTGAGGTTGTCTTGAAAGAGCCTGAAATGAGCCGAGACCCTTTCGGCGGGAACTCCATTGTGCAAAATAAGCATCGACATTAAGGAAGATTACCTATAGAAACGGTGCTTGTATATTTGAAGAACATTGTCGAGAAATAAATCATGAAGTCAGGCAACATTATTCTGGCTACCTCAGTCTACAGGCATGGCGAGTAGGATTCCTGGAGAGGGGTAAGGCTATGGCCAGCTTCCCAGGTACTCATGGTCCCATCGGTATCTCACACCTTTTGGGAGAAGTCTTTGTCTTGCTATCTCATCTCACAGAAAGTTCCGAGTAAGCAAGTCATTGCGTTAGTCGAAGGGTATACTCACGACGACAGGGCGGATATCGATCCCTCGTATTCGTTGACTTGGCCCTGCATCCGCCACCAGCGCCATATAGCTGCATTGTCCAATGTGAGCAGAGATCGAATAGCCCTGCAGAAAGACGCCATCCGGATCTCCGACTTCTCCGCACGCGAGTCATAGAGGAAACCCAGTTTTAGGACGCCGGGAGCGCTCCGAATGGCGATATGCATACTCAAGATGGTTATCTGGAAATGAGCTAGCACGGATGGGGCAGCAGTCGGCTGTTTACGACAGTAACTGGAAGCGATTGTCGAAAAACAATGTTTATGCGATGTTACTGTGGCGCACAGGCTAAAAAGGTGATCATAAGCTACAGATTGCAGGATGAACCAAGCTTTTGACGTGCAAATGTGCCGAGCGGGGTCAAATCAGGTCGAAATACAGCACGCACAACAAGACAAAAAGACACATTGTCGATGGCGGGACTGAACAGTAAGTCAATGTGAAGAAGCAAGAAAAATGCGTCAAATTGGCTTTGGAAACGTAGTTGCCCTCGAATTCCGAGTTTTCGAATCGAAACTAACCCAAAGACGGGCTCCCACTCAATGAAAATAATTAGAAGCACGCGCCAAGACGGGGCAGCTTTGGCAAAGCTTACTACTGTAGCCATTGGCGCCAAGCCAGGAGTGAAGACAACTATTCGGCTTGCCCCGGGGGCACTAACTGTCTTTGTAGTTCATACCCGGATCTCACGCAATCAGTCATCGGGGTCTTGCGAGAGGGACTTCAGCGAGGAAGAATAAACTATAATTCCACCAATTGCTGCAGATCGAAGAGGCCAAATGATGAAAAATATACTATCTTATTATTCCGGAGTTGTCACGAGCCCAGATTTCCAGCCCTGTCAAGAGGGGTATTGTGTCACAATAAGCAATCGTGTCGCGAAATGTGTTACGCCTCGCGCAAGGCACGTACACTAATAAGATAGGCATTATTATCAAACGGCGTGACAAACTTCATATTCAGTCATGCAAAGTACAAGTGGCGAATACAGGGCCAGAGAAATCAGTCCAATGGCAAGTCATTGAGAAAAGGCAATGGGCAAGTTCATGCCGTTCATTCAATTTCCGGGGTGGACGCATTAGGCTGAGTGGTGGTCTGTGTGAAAGCAGTAAGCTGGGTGTTGACCTGCGCCACGATTGCCTGGAAATGGCCGAGAAGCGTAGTTACGGCGACGGTGCCAGATAGTGTTGCCAGAAGAGGGCAGTCTAGCTCTGATACAATGATCGACACAAGAAAAAGTCTTCAAATCAAATATGGATTACTGGAACTCGTACGGTTATGATGTCAAAGTGGTATAATAGTTGAAGCCTTCCAAAGAAAGACTATCAATAGCATATAAGGTTGTTTGGTAACTACTGTAATTGAACCTACAACCCATAGTAGAATTGCTCTTGAGGCGGCACGAAAGCTGTTCAGAAAGACATTAAGAAAGATATGAAGATATGATCCTCTTATGAAAAGCGAGTAAATCGCAAATATCTTGGTTGTATTTAGCAACCTTGACGTACCCGCCAAGATACTGACCTGATCTTGTCAATCTCTCCACAAACGGGCTAAAGATCCGCTCATTGTATGTTGCTTTGACGTTGTTTCATTCCTGATTTATCAGTTCGCTCTACGCACGAGCGGTCTCGAGGATTACTCCAGTAGGGAAGGCACGTGTAGGCACCTTGCAACGAAGCCAGCTCGGTAAGCGAGCTGATTTAGTGCAATCCAACGAGGCGGGGATATGCTTTTCTTGCCACTTCTGTACACAGACGCAGAATACACTAGATTGGAAATGAAGATTTTCATTCAAACGCCAAAGCACGCCTTGTATGTATTGTCGGATAGCCGTCCTTCGCCATCCAGTGCAAAGGTAACGAGGTTCCACAACCAAAATACAGAACGGGGAATCACATCTAGTAATATACAGTAAAAATTGTCCAAGGTTCGAAGCAGAGACGAACTCATCTCGAAAGACATCTTGAAAAAACAAGGTGCTACTCAAGCACGAAAGACGCATCACTCCGCACCACTATTCTTGACACCGTCTTCCAAGACAACAATGCCAAGCTCCTTATCGAGCTGATTCTCACGCTCTCGGTGCGTGCGCCCCGCTTTGCTGATTTGTCGCAGGCGGCGGATATAGACGTTGCTCGCAACCTCGAGTTCGTCCTCACCTCGGCCCTCAAGACCCCTCATCCGACGAGTTTTGCACATCTTGTAGAGAACATGGCCCTGTGCAGGCGACAACTCGCTCAGTTCGTACTCAACCTCCCACTTGTCGTCGGTATTGAATCCTTCTGTAGGTCGGTCGACATACTCGCCATTGACCTTGTTCCGGATTGTCAACGCCATAGCAAGAAGTTCGCCCTTTGCTGCAGAGTCCTCTTCCTCGGCCTCAGCATCAGATGGCTCTGTTGTCACTTCGACTTGAGGGGCATCGAGATCGCTGTCATCTTCGCTTGGCTTGAGATTCAGGAGGCGCTGCTGGTAGGCGTCGATCTCGGCTTTCTTGGAGTTTTGAATGGCGTGGATTTCCTCCTTCGTGACGGGCTCGACAAAGATGTACATGAATGGGGTCACGGCATCACGGGTCTCAAAGTGGAACCGCAGCGACCGTTCGGGGTACTTCTCCGTTGCTTTGTCCAAAATTTGATTCCACAGCCCCAGGCTGAGCTCAAATTCCTTGTCACCCAGCGCAGTGTTTGATGTTCCGTGCAGCGTCTGATCCATCTCAGGCAGACTGACATACTGGAATCCAAAGATGCGCTCAACATTGTGGAACGCAACGAAGATCCCGTCCATGCGGCCAATGCGGACCTGAAGAGAATACTTGAGGAAAGCCGCGCGGATCATGTCGTAGAACTCGCGTTCGTAGGACTCAAAATCGCCGAAACGGGTCTTGATCTCGTATCCAAGGCCGTGCTCGAAGTTCTTGGCATCCATGCGGATTGAAACAACAGCGCGAGTCTTCAGGTCAAACATGCCGGTTCCAGGCAGACGAGGATCATAAGCATCCAATTGAGATCGCATGATGAAATCTCCATAAGTGGAGTAATGGTAGGATTCTGGAATGGCTTGCTCTTCTTCGGGCGAGATCTTGTTCTCGCTTGACCGTCTGTAGCGCTCAAAGTCCTCCTTGGGCATGGTAAGGAGCTTCTCCATTGACTTTCCCAGGTTCATAAGAATGTTGGCTGAATCGAATTCCTTGTCCGCATCAATAGCGTAGACTCCGTCTTGGTAGTGCAAGAACATGGCAGCTGGCGATCGAAGGAGTCGGGTGAAGGACCGAAGCTTGTCTGGGAAGCCCTGGGACAATGTGCGGGTGTCGATACCCCGCCAACTTGAAAGAAGGTAATGGAATTGGGACAGAACGGACGTCATGCTCGAAGATGATCCGCTGTACTTCTTCTTTTGTTTGATAGCGTGACTGCGGAGCGTATCATCTTTCGATGAAGTGATGTATTCCTTTAACGCGTTGAAGTCGAATTCCGTGACAGGCATAATTTGGCCCAGGTAAGGATCGAAATTGTAGACACGCGATCGAGGGTCTCTTAGTTGGTATACACCAGGACTGGAAGCTCATCATTAGACTAGTGGGGTTAGAATTGGGTTATATGAATAACTTACTTGAACAAGACCCGATCCAGGCCAAATGACAAACCAGGCACAGGGGCCATGGGGATATCCAAAGCTTGAAGTTGTCAGACAAAGCTCCAATCTCCATTGCTGAGAAAATAGCATACCTTTGAGTTTATCGCTCTCAGAGTCAACCACTCCCGTGTGCTTCTCATTGATGAAGTTTGCGACGTGGGAGAGTTTACCCTTTGGTCCACGCGGTCCCTTCTTTGGCGAGGTCTTCTCATCGAGGATTTGATTCACTTTTTGAATCGCGGCCTTGCGTTTACTCGTGGGTTCTCCTCCGCCTTTGGTCTCTCCTTCATCCGGTTTTTCATTTTCCTTTGATCGCCTTTTCTCGCGTTGTCTTAATGTACGCCTCGCTCGCCTCGCCTCAGCCTGTTGGTGTTGAGGCTGCGCGGCATCTGATGGCAAAGTATCGGGTAGAAGTTCATCGCCAAATTCGTGATTTGCTTGCTCGACTTGCTCCGGGGTCTTCTAAATCCAAGTTTGTCAATTTCGCTCGTTACCAGATAATGCACGAGCCGCGTGATCGGAAATAGCATACCTTGCTGGACGAATCTTGCTCCCAGTGGGCCATTGACGGCACAGCCGACGTGTCGGTTGCACTACTTCCTCCATTCTCACTGCTAAACTGGGCTCGGAGCGCAGGTACGCGGTGAAATCGGCGCAGATTCGTCGGCGCGGCGAATCGGCGCGCTAAGCAGGAAAAGCAGACATGGTCGCGGAGGGGGTCTGATACAGACCGGAGTGAGGCCCGAAACATACGGACCACGGGCTTGAAAGAAATAGGGGAAGAAAAATGAGCAATGCCCGGAGATGCGACACACGACGGGACTTGGACAACAGTCAGTATCGATGGATTGCGCGCCGTGCAGCTGTTTTTTTCTGCCGCGCGACGCCGCTTTTTGTTGTTGCCACCTTAGGCACCAAATCTTGAAAAGTATACTTTGACTGCAAACTCAACCATAAGATCGAGATAATCAAAAGAAGAGAGTTTGGTTGAAATACTAGTCCTATCAAAACTTTATCTCGTACAAGATTGAAGAAGCCTAAATCTCAAAACACTCATAGTCGGACAGAAAGAGAAATACTATTATATAGGAACTCCTGGATGAAGAGTCTAAGTACAGAGTACCTTGTGCGCTTTACAGACGAAGCTAATGCAGTAGAACTCACAAAAACCCAGGTAACATATACTGTATGATGAGGGATTTTTCCAATCCAAGAGGTATTTGAGCATTTCCAGTCAGATGGGTCTCCATTAGTTAACTATTTCGTATACAAGAAGAGTCATACCCAACGGGTCCGACTCCGGAGAAACACCGCCGCCGGCAGAAAAAAAGTTATCCAGCACGGCGAGAACCTTACGATCTCCATCCACTTCTCCCGCAGTTGTTTCTCAGGTCTCTCTCGGCGAGGTGAGTATATTCAAACCCTCCAAATTCTCAATTGCCTCTCCTATCCTGCTTTGGTCCTGTCAATTCAGAACCTCCCCACCGGAATCACTAGAGGAGGGGCATATACCCCGCGGTGGGCTCCCACAGTCGCTAACTTTATCACAGTCGCTCGAGACACTGCTTATACAATGGCTCAAGAACAATTGCGCGTCCTCGTTGTCGGCAATGGTGGCCGTGAGCATGCTTATGCTTGGAGGCTGAGCCAGTCGCCCCTCGTCGACATCGTCTATGTCGCTCCCGGAAATGGCGGTACTGGTATGGGTGCTTCCACCAAGATCACCAACGCCAATGTCAAGGGTGATGATTACCCCGGTCTCGTCGCATTCGCACAGAAGAACGGTGTGAACCTTGTTGTGCCCGGTCCTGAGGCGCCCCTCGTCGATGGTATCCACGGATACTTCCAGGCCGGTAAGTCGAAGAAGTTTCAACTGTCCATGTATCATTGATTGCTGAGGCATTTTCCCACTCTGCATAGTCGGTATCCAATGCTTTGGTCCTTCCAAGGCTGCCGCCCGCATGGAGGGCTCCAAGACCTTCTCCAAGGACTTCATGCAGCGCCACAACATCCCCACTGCTGCCTTTGGCAACTTCTCCGACTACGAGTCCGCCTCCCGCTACCTCGACTCTGTCTCCCACAACGTTGTGATTAAGGCCTCTGGTCTGGCCGCTGGCAAGGGTGTTGTTATTCCTACGACCAAGGAGGAGGCGCACAAGGCCCTCAAGGAGATGATGGTCGATCACCAGTTCGGCAACGCTGGTGACGAGGTCGTCATTGAGGAGTACCTGGAGGGTGACGAACTGAGTATTCTCACCTTTAGCGACGGCTATACTATCTACTCCCTGCCCCCCGCGCAGGACCACAAGCGCATCTTCGATGGTGACAAGGGCCCCAACACTGGCGGCATGGGTTGTTACGCCCCTACACGCATTGCGCCCAAGGAGGTGTGCGACGAGATCGATCGCACTATCATTCAGCCTTCCATTGACGGCATGCGGAGGGACGGTACGTAACTCGCTCTTCAATTGGAAGCTTAGCGCATGGTTTCTAATCCAATATAGGCTTCCCATTCGTCGGTATTCTCTTCACCGGTCTCATGATGACCAAGACCGGCCCAAAGGTCCTTGAATACAATGTCCGCGGTGGTGACCCCGAGACTCAGACCCTTCTGCCTCTCCTCAGCGAAGACACCGATCTGGCCCAGATCATGGTCGCCTGTACCGAGCACTACCTGGACGGTGTCTCGATCAAGGTTGAGCCCAAGTACTCCACCACGGTCGTCGCTGTCGCTGGCGGTTACCCCGGATCCTACGCCAAGGGCAAGCCGATTACTTTGGATCCCACTCCTGCCGGCTCCTTGATCTTCCATGCCGGTACTACGCTGGCCGGCAATGAGCTGCAGACTGCTGGTGGCCGTGTGATCGCGGCTACTGCCACTGCTGCAACCCTCGAGGAGGCTGTTTCCAAGAGTTACGAGGGCATTGCCACTGTTCACTTCGAGGACATGTTCTTCCGCAAGGACATCGCACACCGCGCGTTCCGCCAGACGGCCGATACCTCGCTGACCTACGCCGCCGCTGGTGTGTCTATCGACGCTGGCAACGAGCTGGTCAACCGCATCAAGGCCTCCGTCGGCCGCACCAAGCGGCCCGGTACTGACGCCGTCATCGGCGGCTTCGGCGGTCTCTTCTCTCTGGCCGCCGCCAACCCAGAGTACCACGCTGACTCCCCGACGCTGATCGGTGCCATTGATGGCGTCGGCACCAAGCTCAAGATTGCCCACACTGTCGGCATCCACGACACCGTCGGTATCGATCTGGTCGCTATGAACGTCAACGACCTCGTCGTCCAGGGTGCCGAGCCCCTCTTCTTCCTGGACTGCTACTCCTGCGGCCACTTGGACGTCCCCACCGCGACGGCATTCGTCACCGGTGTTGCCGACGGCTGCGTGCAAGCCGGCTGTGCCCTGATCGGTGGTGAGACCGCCGAGATGCCCGGTCTATTCGTGGACGAGACCTACGACGCCGTCGGTGCAGCTGTAGGTGCCATCAACACCAGCGGTCCCCACGCCCGCCAGATCCTGCCTCACACCGATGCCATGCGCTCCGGCGACGTGCTCCTGGCCCTTGGCTCGTCCGGCCCACATTCAAACGGGTACTCGCTGGTGCGCAAGATCGTCGAGCGTGCCGGCCTGGACTTTGCCGACCCAGCCCCCTTCACCATGCCTGGTCAGACCGAGCAGCTCTCCGTGGGCCGCGCCCTGCTCACCCCTACCCGCATCTACGTCAAGCCCATCCTAGCCGCGCTGAATGCCCACTCCTCTGCCATCAAGGGTCTAGCCCACATCACTGGTGGCGGTCTCACCGAGAACATCCCCCGCATGCTCCCCGCAACTCTCACCGCCGCCGTCGACGTCAGCTCTTGGGCCCAGCCTTCCGTCTTCCAGTGGCTGCAGCGTGCCGGTAACGTCTCCCCGGCGGAGATGGCCCGCGCATTCAACTGCGGCGTTGGCATGGTCATTGCCGTGGAGCCCACCGCCGAGGCAGCCGTTCGCCAGAGCTTCGAGGCTGCTGGTGAGACTGTCTACCGTATTGGTGAGCTGCGTGCCCGTGCAGAGGGTGAGGAGGGCTGCGTGCTCAGCGGCCTGGAGTCGTGGAGCGTATAATCTCTCCTCTCCTGGAAAGACGAATGACTTCTCCTTTCCTCGGGTTCCACATTCCAAAAATTCTGCGATGGTCAGTCGTTGATTCGTTATGGCATGTTTTTTTCTCTTGTTACGTCTTTGTTGGTCGGTTTGGTAAATACAAAATTACAGTAGGGCTGTTCGCTTTACCTAGCAGGTCCCTTGAATTGGAGTGGGAATGGGAATGATATCGATGATGCTGAAATGTTCCTGTATTATGGAATGAAACGATACATATACTTCTATACTGTCAAGTCAAGAATTGAAAGTTTTACTAGATATTCACTGGCTCGTCCCCCCTTTCTAAATTCCTCTTTGTCTAAGACTCAGGTCCAAGCAAGCACTCCTACCTATCAGTGCACTCGTGGGTGTCCATGTCTATCACAGAAAATTAGGTATCTCGACCTCAATAGACGTCTATATTAGACACCCGCCAGGAATAGGATAGGTATCAATTCCGTATATTCCATATCGCACCTCGTCTCTCTTCCTTTCTTCTCCTTATACTCACATTGTCCTATACCAAGCTAAGGAACCTACTCATCCAAAGCACCCATCCCATATCAACCATCCAATCCAACAAGCCCCCCGTCACGTAAATAGGATAGATATATACCTACCTACCTGCCTGCCCACCTAGGTACCCAGCGGCATCGCCACACAGGTAGGTACCGAAGTCGAACATGCGCACCAGTTCCAGACATCCCCTGCAGCTCTATCCTCCCCTCCCCTCCCCCATGCTCAATCCAATCCAAGCCAACCCTCCCGGGGTTACAACCTAAAGACTACATCTACACAACCTCCACAAATCCGCAATGCTAGTATAGGATAACACAGCAATCGAGTCTAGGCTAGGAAAAAGGAACAAGGATAGAGAAGATTTTAGATACTCGACTTAGACTTTGCACGGCAGACTAGAGCTAGAAGCTAAGAGTAGGAAAGGATGGATAGATACCTAAACGGGTGGAAAAGGACCTAGAGGAACGGGAACGGGGGTACGACAACAACAGAAGCAGGGAAGCATGTCAACAAGACGCAAAAAGCAGAAGGAAATCTCAAAAGGTTGAAAAGACCTGAAAAAAATTATTCAAAAAAAGGACCGACTCTATTCCACTAAAATCGAAGAATTTCCATTTTCAGGCTATCCGCTTGATAATGCGAGTCCAACAACGCTTGCGATCCACCAGTGCCTCCATCCTGCCTTTTGATACACCAGGAAAGTACGAGCGACGACGATCAAAGCTTCGAACAAAGAAAAGTAGAAGCTTAGAAGCACTTGCGGTGAACGATGGAGGGACCACTCTCGTCGTACTCCTGCTTGGAGATCCACATCTGCTGGAAGGTGGACAGGGAGGCGAGAATGGAACCACCGATCCAGACGGAGTACTTGCGCTCGGGGGAGCAATGATCTTGACCTTCATGGAAGAAGGAGCAAGAGCAGTGATCTCCTTCTGCATACGGTCGGAGATACCGGGGTACATGGTGGTACCACCAGACTGGAGAAAGGAAAGCAAAGTCAGTCGTCGAGTCAAAACATAAATTCTGGGGGGGGGGAAAAATGACATACCATGACAATGTTGCCGTACAGATCCTTACGGACATCAACATCACACTTCATGATGGAGTTGAAGGTGGTAACGTGGATACCGCCAGACTCGAGACCCAGAACGTTGGGCTGGAACAGAGCCTCGGGAGCACGGAAGCGCTCGTTGCCAATGGTGATGACCTGACCGTCAGGCAGCTCATAGGACTTCTCGAGGCTGGAGCTCTGAGAAGCGGTCTGGATCTCCTGCTCAAAGTCGAGAGCGACGTAGCAGAGCTTCTCCTTGATGTCACGGACGATTTCACGCTCGGCAGTGGTGGAGAAGGTGTAGCCGCGCTCAGCCAGGATCTTCATGAGGTAGTCGGTCAAGTCACGACCAGCCATGTCGATACGGGAGATGGCGTGGGGCAGGGAGAAACCCTCGTAGATGGGGACAACGTGGGTAACACCATCACCGGAGTCGAGGACGATACCAGTGGTACGACCGGAGGCGTACAGGGACAGGACGGCCTGGATGGAGACGTAGAAGGCGGGGGCGTTGAAGGTCTCGAAGACAATCTGGGTCATCTTCTCACGGTTGGACTTGGGGTTGATGGGAGCCTCAGTCAGGAGGATGGGGTGCTCCTCGGGGGCCACACGGAGCTCGTTGTAGAAAGTGTGGTGCCAAATCTTCTCCATGTCGTCCCAGTTGGTGACAACACCGTGCTCAATGGGGTAGCGGAGGGTAAGGATACCACGCTTGGACTGTGCCTCATCACCGACGTAGGAGTCCTTCTGACCCATACCAATCATGATACTGGAAAGAGTGTGTTAGTCGGGGATGTCGAGCTTTGCATTGATTACATTGGTGGTGGAGAGGAGATTCGCAGTGCTTGCGACCAGCGCAAAACGCAAATAGAGGCCTTTCCAGACCAGGGAAAGAGTGGGATAAAGGGAAGGGGGAGGAGGAGATATTTACCCATGGTGACGGGGACGACCGACAATGGAGGCTATTCATCTTGGTCAGTATTTGATTTTTTGTTGTGGGGAGGTGTTAATGTGCCCGGTCCAAGTCCAAAGGCAGCAAATTTTCCGACCAACCCCAGCTGGGCCGACGAGCCGACGCAAGGGTTGGTGGGATGGCTTGCCAGGAGGAGGGGGAGGGTTGCCATTGTAATGGAAACTTTGTGTGGGGAGGGGGAGTTTTGGTTGGGGACTTACGGAAGACAGCTCGAGGGGCATCGTCACCGGCGAAACCGGCCTTGCACATACCCGAGCTACAAACAACACATCAGTAAGAGATTCTTCCATCGCAGAATAGGGGAGAAATAGGCTCGAGCTAGATCCTGGAAGTGGTCTGGACAGCGATTGAGATTCCCATGTGCCGTGGCGGTGGATTAGGGGGGGGTGGGAGGATGATGGAATCGGGACCGCGACCGGGCGGTTGACGAGGCACCCAAACACCGCCAGACCAGCTCTCACAGGGCCATTTCTCCCATTTTCATCACGTACCCATTGTCAATGACGAGAGCAGCGACTTCCTCTGTAGATGAATCGATGAATTAGCATATAAAATCTCGATTTCGAGGATGGGTTCCACAGTCAACCCGTCAGCTTCCCTCAGCGCTGGTCGCTCCCCAGACAGCTTTGGGGAGGGGGGGCAGCCAAGGCGCTGAGGTGGCCACAACGGGATCAAAAACAACAGAGAGGGGGAGAGAGAGGGAGGGACAGGGAAGAGCAGTGCATACCTTCCATTGTGACTGAGATGGATGTAGATTAAGATGGGGGATACGGAGAAGGGAAATGAGAGGGAGGGAGGAGGGGGAGGTAAGAAGGGTATAAAGCGGGAGGTGCGTTAAGAGGTGTAGAGTCGAGTTGAGTTGGTGGTAGGGGGGGGGGGGGGGAGGGGGAAAGAGGGAAACAGAGTGGAAAGGGAAAGAAGTGGAGCGGGGCCAAGTTGGGTTTGGCTGGTTTGTTGCTGGTTGGGCCACTCGCGAGAGGACTGCCAGTACGAACAGCACGAACAGGAGGATGGACTGGACGCTTCTCTGCTCGATTAGCCTGCTCCAACGCTTATCACTCTGCTCTTGTTGCGAGTCCGATTATTCGACGCTCTACCCTATTTATGCAATTGCCCTGCCATCAATTCCCCAAGGCAGACACCATCATTCCCTGGGACTCCGACTCTTGTTATGGATCTGCCTACCATCCCACCCGGACCGACATTGCGTATACCTCGTCAAGAGACAAGCTGGAGAGCCTCCAGACCCTTCTTCATGATTCATGAGCAATGACATACTGTACATGGACATTCACATGAATATCTGCCTCGTAACATTCACCACAATGGTCATAGTCATATCGAGGGACCATTTGTTGCCCTCCTCGACTCCGTATACTCTGTAATTACACACTTCGTAGCCCAATTGTATAGAGCTGACACTCTCGAAAACCCAGACCAGGCTCCGACATTCATGGAGTCTTTCCTGTGGCGGGGTGGACAGGGCCAGCCAGGACGGAGGCGGGAGTTAGTGTGGTTTACAGTACACTCCGTTTTTTCATGGACTGTTTGGCTGGACAAGGTCACTTCTAAGTATAGAAAGCACTGCCCCGACCGCCCAATGGTACATGACCGGTACCACCTCCGTACTGGACTTGGTCCCGTCATTATTATGGGCATCATACCCACATACATTTTGTCGTATAGCATACCACAAGTAAACTTTACGAAGATACGAGGCGTCCGGCTGTTTCCAACTATGCCATTGATGTCCTAGCCCATGACCTAGTGATGAACAGATAAGACAGGTACAGTATTACTGTCAGTGTCACTGTCCCACGGTCATCGAGCCTTACGCAAGCGCCGTCCAAGAAACATGGTTCGTGGTTCCAGTGGGTTACCGCCATTTCCCCGTGGCAGTGCGAGACGGTGAGTGGCAAGTCACGTGCTGTCATCACATGACCTAATGGAAGATCGTCCAGTCACATGATCGAATCTGCTGGGCGCCGCACGAATCATCCAGATTCGACGTCAGATTAGATAAGCAGTTCGCATCGAGCTTCATATTACCAGGATTGCTAGATTCTCGAAATTCTCTCGATTCTGCACAACCTCTCCTCCAAAAAAGAGAATCAACCCACAAGTCCTCTCTACCCGAAACACCCTCCCCTCCACACACCACCACAATGGATCCCACAATGAACAAGCTCCTCAAATGGAGCGTCGCAAACTCGCAACAAAAAAACGAAGACGGCACCGTCACAGCCCCTCCCAGCGCCGACGAAGCCTCGCGCACCCTCACCCCAGACATGATCAATGCATTGATGGGTGGTCCCTCCGACGCAGACCTCATGAAGGCCGCCATGGAAGTCCTACACTCGGACGACACTGACCTGGAGAACAAGATGATCGCCTTTGACAACTTCGAACAATTGATCGAGGGCATCGATAATGCGAATAACCTCGAGCCGCTGGGTTTGTGGACGCCGCTGGTGCAATTGCTCAAGCACGAGGAGGCGGATATGCGTCGTATGGCGGCGTGGTGTATCGGTACGGCGGTGCAGAATAATGAGAAGGCGCAGGATAAGGTATGTGTGAACTCGTGATATTTCCTACAACGTCACGATACAGATGCTCGAGAACTTGGGGAAA
Source organism: Penicillium daleae (assembly GCF_028827525.1). Classification (NCBI taxonomy): domain Eukaryota; kingdom Fungi; phylum Ascomycota; class Eurotiomycetes; order Eurotiales; family Aspergillaceae; genus Penicillium; species Penicillium daleae. Next base: position 1,579,308 of record NW_026623153.1, read on the forward strand.
AGATGCTAATACTTTGGTTTGGGTTGATGTGCAGCTCGTGGTTTTGAATGGTATTCCTGTCCTGGTCTCCATGGCCACCGCCGATCCCAACCCCGCTGCCCGCAAGAAATCCATTTATGCGCTTTCGTCGGCGGTGCGCAATTACCAGCCTGCTATGAATGAGCTTGTCAAGGTTCTTCCCGAGGGCTATGCGACTGATAAGACTGATGCCGGTGATATGGAGGTCATCGACGCTATCATGGAGAAGCTCCGTGCCCACCCCGTCGACTCGGCGTGAGAGTTGCTTGTTGGGAATCCGATGTTCTCTCAGTGCGCCTCATAGGAGAGGGATGCGTGATCTTCACGATGGAATAATGAACACCAAGCCTAGACCATGTGCCATCCATCGAGGCTCCAGCATGTTGCACACCTACTCCTGCAATACATTTCCGGAGAGCGAGACCGGCTCGCGATGGCTAGGCTTGGCCTCAACCAACCACCTCCACAAGTCATTCATGTTTAGAATGACACCGTCAATCACATGGATGGTGCCCATCCCACATAGCCCAGGGTTGTGATACCTTGAAGCACCCTCCGCCTCAGCAGAGAAGTGATTTGATCTGATGTATATACCCGGGACTACAAGTCCCATACGTGACGATTTCAATTCAAGACATTGCATAAATTCAATGGTTCGAATAAAATTCATTGTTAAGAAATGTAGTTACCTAATTTGCGGTACGCGCAACGCACTCGTAGATATCAAGCCAAAGCTTGGCGCACATCCAATATATACTTTGCTGCCTGCGACCATCTCAACAACTGCCTAAGACGACAGTAAATTCGACCTCACTCCCCATCCACTAAATATCCATGTAGGTAGTTTTAGAATAGTTTAGCTAACAAACCAAGTCCCCACCTCACAAATCCATACCCAACTCATTCGAACCTGTAATCCAAGTGCCTCGCTTGACATCCTCAAGCTTACTACCACCCGGCCCGACATTTATCCGCACCCAGCGCGCCATCGTCATCGGCCTCCGAAGCTCACCACACACCCCAGGTCCCCAGCTCACCCCATCAAATACACAAACAAACCACCCACCATGGACGTCTCCAGCAACCGGCTCTTCCGGTTCACCAAGCCCGAATGGCTGAACAACGCCGCCGTCCGCAACGCAGGCGTCTACACCTCCGGCGCGCTGGTACGTACCGCACCCAACATACCAACCATCTCCCCAAGTCCAAACCCGCACCCACTAACACCGCTATTTTCTTTTCTCTCCTCCCCAGTTCGCAGCAGGTTTCTTCTTCCTCGTCGACGTAGCATCCTTCTCGCGCAGCGCCCGCAACGGCTCAGACGTGCACATCAAATTCGTCGACTGGATCCCCGCCATCTGCTCCGCGCTGGGCATGCTGGTCATCAACTCGATTGAGAAGTCCAGGCTGCAGGCCGATAGCTTTAGTTACAGCGGGGGCGGGGTGGCGTGGAAGGCGCGGTTTGTGCTGTTTTTGGGGTTTGCGCTTTTGGCGGGGGGTTTGGCGGGGAGTGTGGTACGTACCGTTCATCGTCAACATTGACATTGACGTTTATCCAGTCGAGTTTCAGGGAGGTAGATGTGGGAATATTGGGGTTGCTAATGTGTGCTTGCAGACGGTTATGGTGCTCAAGTACCTTGTTAAAGATTATCCGCTTCAGACGCTTTACTTTGGTATCGCGAACGTGGTGGCTAATGGGCTGGTTATGCTGAGGTTTGTTTTAACTCCAGACGCTGATCTCCAGACTTGGAAGATTACTTTACTTGTCCGGGATACCCTTGGCTAATGTGTGCTACAGCTCTGTCGTCCTTTGGGTCTCCCAGAATATCGAGGATGATTACACCTATAACCTGGCGCTGTGAAGTATTCGCTTTGACGGATTGGATCTGAACAGTCCCCACGGACCTTACTTGACTTGACTTGAATTGACTGGACTCGATATACCTATTTTGCACCCCGATGTCGCTTATGTATTTTATGCGCAGATATGATGATTTGGGATTGGGTGTTCAGCATTCGCATCCTGGCCGAGGGCTGGGGATTAGCGTGAATGGAATGGGCTTTTATTCATATGAATACCTTGACTCTGGGGGAGTAGTGAGTGTAGTTGTGTAGGGATTTGTAGATGTACTCTACTGGAGACCACGGTAGATGATCTTATGGATACGTGTAAGTCGAACAATGTAGAAGGCATGACGATATGATAATGACATTTTAACGGGGTATAAACACCCAACGCCTAACAAGTAAACCAAATCATCTGTAAATCCCAGGACTTGGATATCAAAAGTATCCTCATATCCCATCAATCCAGTCCACGAAACATCACAAACACCACGAACCCAAATGCAAATTCATATTCTCATAACATGGTATACCCCCAGAGATCCAAATCTAAATCAATGATCCTCGCAAAACAGCTTCAACAACTCATCAATACACGTCATAGCCTTCCCCTTCTCCAGTAAAACAGGCGTAGCTCCGTTTCCACCTGCACTACTATCTTTCAGATACTTGCGCAGCGCAAAGGCAGACGCCTTATACGTCGCGTGATACATAGCTTTAAACTCGTCATCATCCGCGGCGGCTCCAGGGGCGGGTGTCTCCGCGCGAAGAGTCTCCAGTGCTGGGATTGCGCCTCGAGGATCTATTTCTGTCTCCGCGGCAGATCCCGGGCCAGTCGGGTTTAGCCTGCTGGAGAAGGAAGAGGAGGAGGAGCGTGGATTGGAGCGGTGAAAGCCATATAGTCGCATGCAAGTGAGGATTGTACGGGTGATGAGGTTCTTGTTTTCGGCGATGATGGCGTCTGCAGTTTTGGGTGGGGAATTGGGTGTTGCGAGGTTGTTTTCTGAGGTTGAGGTTGAGAGGAGGGATGGAGGTTGAGTGTGTGATGCGCGGCGGGATGGCGGGTCGAGGAAAGGGTTTGGTGTTGTAGTGCGTTTTTGAGGGTCTGCGTTTGGAGTTGCACCTGGAACTGGAACTGGAACTGGGGTTCCTGTTCCGCGTGCGCCGAGTCTGCTCACTGGTCTATGTAGGCCAGCTCCGATTGATACGGAGCGTGCCCTGTGTGCGACCAGCCGGTCGAGTGTTGGTAGACTCGGTTGGTCATCTTCGGGCTCGCGTTTTACTCGGAGAGTCTGGAGATTCTGGGATGAGGAAGGTGGCCGCGATGGGGCCATCAATTGGGAGACTGCCTCGCCACCGCGCTGTCGGACGCGACGGTGGTGTTGTGCTGCCACCTCAAAGAGAGTGGCGACTCGTTTGCGCTTTGGACTGGGCGAGCTGATATCTGGGAGGAATTCAGCCTGAGTAGAGGCGCGTTCTTCATCTGAGCTTGGTGGAGGAGACGGGAAGGCTTGAGCCTGGGTGATCAAGGACGTGGATAGTGGTGCAGCATATATTCTGAGCTGATACGGTTTGCCCGGCAAAGAATTGGGCTGTCCGGGTATATCAGAGGGTGACGAGTGCGGCGGGGTCGGCGGACGTGCACAGGATGTCGCTGTCGACAACACGCCGTAGATCAAGAGGTCCGACGTGACCACGCTGGTATTCCTCGCTGGAGTGCCGTCAACACTGACCAGCAGGCCGACGGGGCATTGTACAGACTGGTGGAGGTCCAGTTCATCTTGATTTAACCATACGGCTCCCGCCAACTTGCCCTGGAGATATCGTGACGTCCCCGCGTTCAGAGTGTGTACTTCGAGGTTAGGACCTGCTCGCGCGTGAAGCGGGATCAATGCTGGGTTGACAAAGCTGCGGAGACCGAGTTTGGCAGTTTTAGATATGTCGCATTGCCAGTGGGAGGTCGGGTCAACTAAGCGGATCCCTAGTATCAAGGTTAGCCATGGGCATGACTGGCACGAGGCGCGTCGAGGGCTTTACCTTCTAGCTGGCGGTCTGGGTCCAAGCTAATGGGCCCCGACCAGATGTTCATTTTCAAGTCCTATCAATCAAACTGCTCCCCCATGGCAGACTTTGGGTGCAGTTGATCGTGAGAGCGGTCGATTAGTTGCGTCTGATCATCGACAATTGCTTGTTGGCGGGACGCGCTATGACGCGCGACGTCACGTGAAACTATAGATTAAAAGCCGATGTGATGGACCACTGGTATGTTCATAAGGTTGAGACGATACAAGCTTGGAATAATATTCTCAGTATGTAAGAGATATGAAATGAAGAGATGATAACCACTGTATGCAACGATCATGGAGAAACCGCCGTCCAAGGAAATGAAGCCACAACACAAATGGCTGGACCACTACACCACTAGATTCGGATTCTTGGGTTTCTACAACGTTTAGCACAAGCAAGTTCTACCTGTACACGCTAATTCTACGGGGGAGACAGAAGAATCCATCGAGAAGTCTCTATATACACACTGCGTTAGAATACACCCAGAGTAACATAGCCAAAGGCATGCTAAGCCAATAAGCGGCAATCGATGCTAGAAAACCATTCCCCCGCTCCGGGAATACCGTAGATACGTTTCAAATAAAACAAATCGCGCAAAGAAAAAGTCATCACGGAGGCAAGTTGGATCTTCGTTGAACCCCTACGGCCTAACACGAGAATTCAGGAACAACCGGCACCCCAACCAGTCATCGCCATTCAGAACTCTTCCTGCTCCTGGAAAAACATCGAGAAACTGATGATAGTGCCGTAAATCAACAGACCGCCAAGGATGGACATGATCATAGCCGGAAGCTCGATCGCTCCGCTGTGTGCCAGAACTGCGGGGAGGGCTAAGAGAAAGTGGGGTGTCAGCAGATCAGATCAGAGAATAGCTAGCCACCGCATAGTTGAAAGAGTAGGGATTCTTGAAGACTTGGAGCAGGACTTTGTAGAATAGCAAAGACGCCCAGGAATGACCGTCCGTGGTACGTTGTCTCCTAGACATGGCGGTAATAAGCTGCACAACTCACCGATACCAGTAAGAACCAGGAACCCAGTCATGAACCGTCCGAAATCCATGGCTGAATTGCTGGAGCTGTCCATAAAATCATCTGGGTTCGCACATCGTCCACAGATCCAATTGGGGAGAGGCGCAACGATATAAATGGCAACCACCAACAGGGGCCAGTACTTGTGCCAAAGGGCGGAGGAGAGAATAACGAGGAGGAAACCAATCGCGAGCACCTATTTCAAGTCAGTAAATCGTGTCAGCCAAGTAGAACAAGCTGGCAGGCATGGAGTTGCGTACAAATGAGAGTGCGATGATGGTCTTGAGTCCAGCCGCCATGATTACGGAGTCGCCGAAGCTGCCCGGGTTGACGAGATAGGAGAGGTTTGGTTAGGATATAATAGCGCGCTGTTCAGATGATAGACTCAGAGGTAGTTCGGGAATGACAGCCCCATTGGCAGGGATTGAGGGGAGGAGTGAGCTTCGGAGATGGACGAGGAATGAGTGACGTTGGGGCCTGAAGGTCACTGGGTGTTGTTGCCTCAGGCAGCAAGAGCTCATGCTTCACACCGCGTCACCTTACCTGCCTGGCTACAGCGTCCCCATCTCAGCCCCAAGCTCCATCCGCGCATTCTATTGCTCTCCTTTCTATTTTTCTGCTGAATTGAAAGGGCTCTTATCCTCCCCTTTACTCTCCTTGTTCTTTATCCCTTCCCGCCGCCATGTTCAGAAACAACTACGACAACGATGCTGTCACCTTGTAAGACCTACCCCGGCCGGTCCGCGAGAAACCAGCAACATACTAACTCGAGACCTGTCACAGCTCTCCGCAAGGTCGGATATTTCAGGTCGAATACGCACAGGAGGCTGTGAAGCAAGGATCTGTGGTTGTGGGATTGGTGAACAAGACACATGCTGTCCTGGTCGGACTCAAGGTTCGCCCTACACCCGCACATTCAACGCCATCAGGGCACGCCATATCCCAGACCAAGAAGCCAAAGCTAATCAAACCCTGAATAACAGCGTAATGCCGAAGAACTCTCCTCCTATCAGAAGAAGATCATCGAGATCGACTCGCACATGGCCATTGCCATTGCCGGCCTGGCCTCAGACGCCCGTGTCCTTTCCAACTTCATGAAGCAGCAATCCCTCGGTTCCAAGATGACCTACGGCCGCCCAATCCCACTGGAGCGCATCGTCACGCAGATCGGCGACCGCGCGCAAACCAACACCCAGCACTACGGCAAGCGGCCCTACGGCGTGGGCCTGCTCGTTGCCGGCGTCGACGAGGCCGGCCCGCACTTGTTCGAGTTCCAGCCCTCGGGTCTGATCCACGAGATGGTGGCTTGTGCTATTGGGGCTCGCTCTCAGATGGCGCGCACATACCTTGAGCGCAACCTTGATAAGTTTGCGGACTGCAGTCGTGACCAGCTGATCAACCATGGTCTGCGGGCTTTGAAGGAGACACTTTCGCAGGATAAGGAGCTTACGGTGGATAATACTTCTGTTGGTGTGGTTGGGCTGGCTCCTGAGGGATCCAAGGGCCGTATTGAGAGCTTCAAGTTGTACGAGGGTCAGGAGACTGTGCCTCTTCTGGAGGCTCTGGAGCGGTCTGAAGCATCTGGTACTGTGGAGGGCGAGTCCATGGAGGTTGATTCATAATTTCTCTGGTTTTTAATGATTCCGCATAGACATGAAATCCTTGCTTATGCCGTGCTTTCCCCCTCATTTACTCTTGTTCTGACCGTACCGAATCGGTCTTCCCTTAGCTCCGCTGTTCAAGTCGAGGGATTCTATAATCTAGCGGTTTATCTGGATATCTCTAAACCAATACCCGCAGAAACATCAGCAACCAATGCAAGCGATCACTCCTGGCCCCAGTTCAACTGCATCCGGTCACAACTGCACTGATACTCCAACAACTTCGGCACAACCTCCTCAACAGTATGCGCCTCGGCCAAAATCGACCCATTCTCCCCAGTAATAAAGCCCTGCTCAACAGCATTCCGCACCCAAGCAAGCAACCCATCCCAATACCCATTAATATTCAACAACACCACCCCAACCCGATGAATCCCCAACTGATTCCACGTCGTCATCTCCATAACCTCCTCAATCGTACCAAACCCACCCGCCAACGAAACAAAGCCCGAACCCGGTCCACCCTCCAACACCATCGTAGCCATCAACCGCTTACGGGTGTGCATATCGTGCACGATCGTCGTAATGCCGTATTCCGACTGGGGGATTTCTTCGCCCTCCTCGGCCTGGGGGAGTACTCGTTCCGCGGCCTTGCCGCCTTTTGCTTCCGGGGTGGACGTGCCGCTCTCGAGGCCCTTGCCTGATACTTTGACCAGGGCGCGGGGGATCACGCCGTGGACTGACTTGGGGCCGGAGAGGGAGACGAGGGTCTTGGCGATCTCGCCCATTAGGCCTGTGGTGCCGCCGCCGTAGACGAGTTGGACATTGTGCTTGTGGAACTGGTAGGCTAGGGCTCGGGCTGCTTCGAGGTGGATGGGGTCTTTGCCTGCTGTTGAGCCGCAGCTGTATTACCCCCAGGGAAGAGGGATTAGTTAGCCTGGGTTGTTCATTGTTTGGACTCAAGGCTGCTTGGGGGGAGTATACAACTCGGCCAACAAAGAATGAGGCGGGTGGGGGAAGTATGACTCACAAGACACAGACGACCGCGGGCTTGTTCTCTGCCATGGTGGATGGTATTCGGGAACAAGGTAGTAATGAAGCTGTAAGTATGTATACAGAGTGCTGTGCTTCTTCCAAAGAGAAGAAGAGGCGTGGTAATGGTTATTATGTGGCAAGAAAAAGATGATGGAGGCCGCGGAGGACAATCTTGGGACAGCAGCCCCACAGCGATAAGATAAACGCAGTGACGGACCACGGAGGCAAGCGAGAGGCCGTGGTTGGTTACCTGACACTGCTAGGGGCTTTCTTTAGTTAACTAGTTATTTGCTGGTTTAAGGGGTTGTGAGTCATTCGCTTACAGTACTTCGTCTCTTCAGCTGTTGCCACCGTTTTTGGTAGTTAGCCAGCAGGGGTTCGGCTCGTTTCTTGATCTACAATATATCCGACCCAGATCGAAGGATATCTATTGCGCCGCGGTTGATATACCAACAATAACATAGTTCAGAACAGGTCAATAGCTGCAGAGGACAAGTAGTGTCTTGAACTTCGTAATTCTATTAATCCAAACCACCCAGACGCCAATGTATAAGAGTATGCTGTGCTCCCTCTCGACACAGCACGGGTATCATCAAGTATGCAAATCAGCTCGCAACGCGGTTCTTCCTCTTTTTCCCTTTATTCTCGCCCGAGCTAGGCGGGGAGCTACTCTTCTCCGAGGCCTTTCCAGGTGTGTCGATTCGAACTTGTGGGGTTGTTGATCGCCCTCGTACACCGGATGGCGTGTTCATTCCCGTACCCAGAGTCCGATTGGCTGCGGTCTTCGCTGCGGCGCCAGCTGCGCGATCGCCCTCGCCGACCCGCGAGAGAATAAACGAGCCAGGCTCTCCGGTTAACGGATGCTCGTCCATGAATTCATCGCCGTATTGGGTGAAAAGGTGGAACGCCTCGGCCAAGCTTCGCGTGTCTTGGTAGCTGGTGCTTGTCGTCGAGACACCGAGACTAGCCTTGCCTGTTGATTGCGATTCGGCGGCAGAAGACTGAGTCGCATCAGGCATCGGAGTGTTCTCCTTGCTCTGCTGAGATGCCTGCTGACCGGGTTCCGTGGTGCGGGCTGCGGGTGGTAGATATGTGTGGCCTGTGGCTGGGGTGAATGTAGGCAGGGCCGAGGCTGCTTTCGAGAGTCGCGAAAGAGAGGTGACGGCGGTCAACTAGAATCGAAATGCGTATTAGCATAGTGTCCGGGTGTCGCGCAAGACCAACCCCAGACCGCAAAAGATAGAGCTTACAATTCGGTTTCCGACCACACTGGCGACAGACGGTGCCATGTAAATAGTATCGCCGACCACGAAATAAGTCGCAATCACCGTCACCTCATCCTCCATTCCACTCCGCTTGCGTCGATCCTGCTTGCGAATGACCCAGATATTATTTGGCTCAAAGTCAAAGCGATTCGGGTTCGACTGTGCGGCGGCCTCGAGAGGGTCGAATGAGACGATGAACTCCAGGCCTTGCATCTGCTTCAATTTGCTCTCGAATGTCGCGCGTGTTTCAACGACGTGCCGGAGGGACTCGTTGTATGTTGCTTGCGTCGCGAGGATACCATTATTGGACTGAGGATCGAAGAATGTGGACTCGGCAAAGTAAAAGAGGACTGTCCAGTAGAGTCAATAGTGGTCCGAGAGCTAGCGAGAACTCAGATGTAGTGACAGATGTCGCGAACGTACTGTTGTTGGAGTGCAGGTAACCCCCCATCATCTGCACGTGCTGGGGGGATCTCCAGATAATCTCCTCCATTGGGGCCGCCTGGCTCGCCATGATGGCGCGAGCGCGAGTGAAAGATCGATCCCCTTGGTGTTAAGCTATTTGAGCTTGGGCATCAATCCCTTGAAATGAGTAGTGGAAGGCGTTGAGAGTAAGAGTCTCAAGGGTGGTTCGGCGAGCGGAGCTTATGCATGTTTAGCTTGTTTGCACCTTGACGTGAGGAGGCTGGTCTCCGTTCAGCAACAACATCTACGTCTGAATGCTCTGCTCAGTCCCAATTAATATTCTAATTTTGTCACAGAGTCACAACTACGGTGGAGGCACTCTCTCGATTATCGAGCTGCAAATTCCCACAATTGGAAGCCTTGGAATGATATTAAGCAAACATGTATCCTAAACTAGATGGTCATGTAAACCCCAACAGCAAGAGAGACAGCAGCCAGGATCGTTCCGCATCGCATCAAACCCTGTTGAATATGATATTGAGCAGTGCGATTGATTTCTTCCGAGCCATTGATACGAGGGAATGGAATACCCTCTGGGACTTTCTTCCCTAGTGCCTTACACAAAGGCTCCCATCCATCCTTCACATCAAAAAAGACCAGACGATCCTCAGGCACAGTTTCCTTCAACCAAGCAATGTGCCTGGCATACGTATCGCGACCATGACTTCCAGCCTCAACGCCATACAGCCGCTTCCACTGTATAACAAGAAGATCGGCATAACCCACAAAATGCCTCATGGCGGGTAGTGGAAGCAGGACAGCACGGAGGAACCAGGCCATTGCTATGCTTTTGCATCTGAACCATGCTATTCTCCCAGGCAATTGGATCGCGCGTCGTGCAAATGATCTTTGCATCGGGATAGATCTCAAGAAGCTCAGGGACAAATTCTGAGCATGGTGCATCGGTGACAGCTGTGTAGCCGTCTAAACGCTGCCGCACGATTTTCTGCATCTCGATGCGACTGGATGCGTCTCCTTTGACCCAGTACTGTAAAGCTTTGATCCATGATTTGACTTTGATAGGTGCGCCTCGTGAGATTTGGGTGCCGCCGTGGTATGTAGGTCCGTCTAGAAGTATTTCAAGAGCTGCGCTGAATGACGCGGTCCCGGTTCGCGGGAGACCAGCGCCAATGACTTGAATTTCAGCGCCAGCCTTGGGAACGGACACCTTTTGGCCCATAATGTTGTAGAAGACGGACTCTCAAAATAATGAGAATTGGCTGAGTCTCTGATAGCCGTTGACAATTCAGGGCAGGCCGCGCTTTAATGAGGAACATGCATTTTGGCCCCAACGATTGCTGTCGCTGCATCTGCCCTGTTTGAGCTACCCGAATGGCTTCGTAAGACGAGGCTGCAGGGAGAAGACTTCAGCTGCGTTAATTGTTACGCGTTGATACCTCAGGAAACTACATGTGGCTTTTTGAAGGGCAGAATATCTATCAAATGGCTCCATCCCTATCCATTCTACACTTAGCTTGCATTAGGAATGGCTGAATATATGCTTTTCCTGACCTCTTTCCATGCCTATCCTCGAACTCCCTTTTTTTTCTCAGCATAGTCCTTGTTTTAAAAACCCCAAAGAAAATATTCCAATCGAAAACCCTCTTTCTGAAGCATGAAATTATCTGTCATCGAATCTTCCCGTGTTCCATCTCCTCAAAACGGCGCGGGACCATAGAACGCCCTGTCCCCACTAGCCCGCTCCTTGATCAGGACGAGCTATAGTACTCCGTGCAAGTTTCTAGAGATCTATCTGCGAATCTATCTATGAACATATCCTCCGATGAAGGAACTGATTGACGTACTTGTCCCTACTTGTCCTAGCATTTACAGTGTTATTCTTTCACGTTACGTTGTCATTTTAATAAAAGATGGCTGTCTTGTGACCAAATCCAAAGAAAGAAATCATATTGAGTATTTAAAAGGAAATCAAAATACATAAGTAGATCAAAGTAAAATGAAAGAAAGGAAAACATAAAACACGTGAAAAAAAACAAGCGAGGCCACCGAGGAGCTCACGAGCCCTGCTCGTCACGACCATAGCTCTTTGATCTCAACCTGCTGGAGGGCAACGTCATTGCTCAACCTATTCTACCTTTTAACCCGGATCCCCTCATACGTACAGCTCGTCTGGTACGTTTTGCAGGACCGTCGTAATCCTTATCGGGGCCCCGACGTCGTTTCCGCGGCCGTTCATCCCCTTCACCATCATCGATTGCAGCTCTGCGACGCTTCTTCGGGATTTTCTCAATGTCGAATCGCAAGTGAAAGAAATCTACCGAGGCATAGACCTTGATTTGGGAAAATCGGTGCGTTCCTCGTGGGAAAGCACCAAGAATGAAATATGACGCGACTGAGCCCACCCTTGTTCCGAGGATGGATGGCTTCGTATTCTGCAGTGCCAAACGCAAAGGTTTGATTTCCGGATGTCTTCCAGTCGAGTCCATTTCCTGCCGAGAAGATCTGGGTTTGGACCAAGTCGCGCGTGTCTTTGTTTCCAATGTCGATCGCCATGATATACTTCAGAGTGTTGATGGGGTATTTCCTCGTGTATAGAACATGGGCGATTTCTGAAACGTGGGGGCCCGTAATTCTGAACATTCCCATGATAAAAATGCAGCTCTTTGAAATGACTGACCGCCAGTCATTCCAAACCTCCTTTGATCCAGCTGAAATTGCTGGTTCTTCACGAGTGACGATCTGCATAGCTACATTGTCGTCAAACCCGAACTCGGCCACAGCGTCGGCAACTTCTTCATGTTCGTCTTCGTTGTCAGAATCGGAATCAGGATATTCGAGATCCTCCCATACGTTACCCCAGGCCGAAAGTGCATCGAATGTTAGAGCGCATGGGTTAACAATACAGTCCGCAGCTGCTGGGTTTTCAATCCAATCCTGGAAACGCTGCCCGCGGCTTTGATGTGTACCGTAGGGAAGAAGATTGCCTGGGAGTGCTGTCATTTTGGAATTAGCGAAAAACTTGATGCATGAACTTCAAAATATCATCAGGATGGTTTATAACACTTGATATGAAAATCTTCGTTACATCGGCTTGTTTCTTGTACGAGTCAAATGGACTCGACAAAATTTGTGGTCAAAGGGCTTTGTTAGACATGAACTTTAGTACATTTATCATTTCGCACGGTTCGAGGTTAGGCTTTGCTGACAACAGTATGCTCGCCTGCGGAATAAAAAAAGAACGGCTTGCGCTAATTCTAATCAAGAGATAAAGCAAAGCTCTTTCCAAAAATAAAAATTGTAAGCCAAGGACTTCATCCAACATTAAGGATAATATAATTGTGGACTCGGATGATCGAAACATGACTTGATGCCCATGGGTATGGTCACCCATTCAACAATGAAAATAAAATCTTCCCCTAAATTTAGGTGCAATATAATCGGCTCTCTTGAATAAAACAGAGAAAGCTTGAATTTTGTCCCCAAGTATTGTTTCTCATTGATGGAAGACTGCCTAGCAATCCGACGTGGAATTTGTCGGCACCTGAGTCATTGACTAGATATGGTGAGCAACTTGAGTATCAGCTTGTTTTCCAGCGATCCGGCGGAGGCTTATCTGCCAACCTTTGGCTCTTTTCAGTTTATATGGACTCAGAGGGTTCTGGGGTGTACACCCGCACGAGTTAGATCTAAGGAAAACTAGGGGATACTCTACTCGATTCGACTAGGTTGTACACGGAGAAGCGACGGAATGTGATCCTTGATGTTAATAGTTTGCTATTCACCGCAGACTTGGTTGGCAGCGTGGAGGTGTTGTCCAAGCCATAGCTGATCGACCGACATATCCCATAGCTAATCTGGGCAAATTTAGCCCCGTCAACTAACTACTACATACCCCAGGCACAAGATGATCTCTTCTTGTGTCGGTGCATTCACAACCGGCCCGAGAGCGGAAATTTGTTTTGAAGTGGCTTTACCCTAAATTCAACGAACCAAACTGCAGGAAACGTCATTCCTTCGTCCATCAATTCCATCTTGCTAACTGGTGATCTAGCAATGCCAGACAGTGTGTTCGAATGGCTGACAGTTATACTAACTTTGATAGCCTCGTTCACACAGCCTCATGACTCGATGGGAATGCGGGAAATGTCTCCACACTACAATCGGGGGGCCACAATTAACAGCCAATGGCACATGGCGAATTAGGAGACCAACAGCAAAGCGTCCGCCTTCTTGTCCCCGCACGATGAAATGTATTTTTCACTTTACATACTTCTATTTGTCCCATAGCGCTTGGCCACACGAAATATGTTGCTCCTCGATTTACCTCACGAGCTGCTCTTGAAGATATGGGAGTCCCTAGACGGAGCAAGGGACATGAGTGCTTTTGCACGAACATGCCATTACTGCTACGACAACCTCAACCATCGCCTATTCAGACATATGGTTGTTAGGGGACATTTTGATCGTGTTTTTACTAAGAATGCACGACCTAGCCTTTTCAGAAAGATTTCTATTAGACTATGCAGAAATATCTGGATGCTGGACTTGACCCTACGGGTGACTGGAAGGAAGGGTCGCCCCTAGATGCAGCGGCCAGATTTGGACGAGAAGACCTGATACGTGTGGTTCTGGAATACGGATTCGACCCAAATCACAGAGATGCCTGCGGTCATACACCGTTGCACCATGCAGCGATGTATGGCTATCTAGGTTCTGCTCGCATTCTCATTAATGCCGGCGCAGATGTCAACTGCAAGGATAAAAGGAATATTACCCCTTTGTCGTGCGCGCTCTACCGTGGACATACAAGTGTTCTTACTCTCTTACTCGATAATGGCGCTACGATGGATAACCAGCTGGAACACGGAGGAGTGAATCACCTCGCTTCGGCAGCTGCAAATGGAGACCAAGAACTTGTGAAGATTCTTCTAGAGAAGAGCAATATACTCGATGACACGGGAAGTCAGATACTGAATACCGCATTAGCGCGTGCCGCACGTTCGAGCAATGTTGAAATAACTAAACAACTTCTGGCGGTCGGTGCTAATGTCGACGCGATAACCGTTGAAGGCAAGAATGCTCTTCACTGGGCCGCACTTGCTCGGAGTGAGAGTGTTGTTACGTTTCTACTGCAAGAAGGGGCTATTCCTGACATCCCGGACCTCAGTGGATGCACAGCGTTATTCTGGGCATCCTCCGTACAGCCTTCAAATGAAAAGGTGGTAGAGCTACTTTTGCAAAGAGGGGTTCAAACTGAGGTCAAAAATGAGGATGGGCGAACACCGTTATCGATTGCGGCAATGCTCGGATTCTCGAATATAACTAAACCTTTGCTGGCCAATGGAGCGGACCCGACTACAACTGATAACGATGGCTATACACCTCTCGCTCTAGCCACTCGACATGGCCACATTCACACCGTTCTATCTATGCTAAGTAAAGGTTCCTCCTCGTGTACATCAGGTTTATACGAGGAGACGCCTTCCAACAAGATAAAAGTGGATTATAAGGCCTATATCGATACACCTGATCGACTCGGCCGCACACCTCTTTTCTTTGCCACCCTTTACGGATACAAAGATATTGTGCAAAATCTTGTTCGTCTTGGGACATCAGCAGCAGACTTCGCATCGAGCTGTGGTAGGACACCCTTGCGTATTGCTCGTGACTTGAGCCAAAGAACAACTTGGCCAGGTCATAAAACTATGGAGTTTATCTTGGAGAGTCTTCTCAGCCTTTCAAATGTCACTGTAGATGTGGCGAAAGTTCAAGCGCTCCCCAGAATTGACATACATGGAAATAAATATTGGTTAAGTGATCGATGTAATGTTTTTATTCCTCACTACGACTCATATTATTAATTGCGGAGTTTGCAATGACGGTAACTTCGACTTGTGTTTGGAATGTGTTGGCCATGGTGAGAGATGTTTGCATACTTCTCATGGGTTGCAATTGCTGGGAACCGTGGATAAAGACAGAAAATGATGATTCTAGCTCTGAATTGATCTATTAAATTGTGATTTAGCTCTTAGTTAGTCTCATGAAGTAATAATCGTTGATCGGCAATTGGCCTTTGAAGCATCCTGATCCGTGGTAGCATGCTGTAGAATGACCTACTGGGATTCCTGACGGCCCTGCATTGACCCTACGAATCTGCTTTTTTCCTCTCGTGTGATACAATAGGTCGTGAAGCCTTCGAAATTGAAATGCTTGGATAAATAAAGTTCGATGTCCTACGCCGCAGAATCGAGGAAGTGTATCGAGATTCGACAGAATTGATCCGAGGCAATCCCGTTCCTAAAGAAACCTACAAGAATGACATTACGCTGCTGAGTTCATCCGGAAAAATGGCTCAATCGCACGGCACCGGAGACTGCTTGGAGGTGGGATAGGAGCATGGCTTGAAACCTTACAGAACTGACTTTCTCCGCCAGACCGTCGCCTCAACGCACGACCACATGGCATCGCCACAACAATATTTATCTGACTGCCGATGATATATTCGGCTTTTGGAATCCATGTCCAATTCCTTCAGGAGACATACAACAAGTGCAAGAAGCGAAGAATCTTCTCGCCTAATGATATCCCAGTGCTTTCATAAGATTAGATAAGATCTTTGGAACTCCGAGAGTGCTTATACCCCTAGCGTATGCTGCCCTAAACGACCCTACAGGAGAAGGCTTTTTACACCGAATAGCGCATTGAATACAACTCTTGATGTGGAGTGGAACCTTTTATTACTCGCATGTGTGTTTCTTATTTTGGTCAATTATAAAACACAGGACTATATCTAGATCCAACGGATAAATTGGCAAAAAGTTGTGTGCGTGTGAGACAGAGAGAGCGTGTGTGTACCATGTTAGATACGGAACGAATGTAGCCACAGTCATGCCCAGTGCTGCATGCAAGCAGCATGCCCCACAAGACAGCCTTCCACTATAATCTGTCACCAGTTCCTCTACTAAAATACTAAATTGTGAAGTTTCCTGACTATTGGTCCACCCCATAACTAGTTGCAAATTGTCAGATGGGGATAATAAAAATTCAGGCCTACTGCGATTCCTTTGGTTGGCGCACTCTATCCACACATTCCATATTTCGACACAATTCATGCAGCCTGCACAAGTGACCTGAAACGGAAGTGCTTGGTCCTACATCGAAAGTAACGCATACACTTTTATTATGGAACAGACTGGGCACCAAATCTCTCAAAGATTCCACAGACTCGGAGGGTTATCTGTGGATTCTCGTGCATACGTTTCTCGTGAGCGTTAGGTCTATTGATAATCATCCAGCTGACCTTACCATTGATGCCAAGGGAGGAAGTCACTATATAAAAACAGAAAATTGTTATTGGAGTCGTTGCGTAAGCGGCAGCGTTTCTCGGCCGCTGATCCTAGCATCTCTGCTATCAACATATTACAACCCTTTTCCGAACTCTCCCCCGCCAGAGGCCAGAACGTACGCACTCAGCGGCCGTCAAAGAAGTCAGACTGGCTACATTCTGGGTGTCGAGTAGTAGACGTTCCGTCACCATATACTGTCCGACTTGACGTACCTACCAGGTTACACCCAGTCTTCCATACCGAACTAGTCCGTCTGGCCGCTACGGACCCGTTTCCGTCTCAGGTCGTGGACGATACGCAGCCGCCGCCTCTACTAATCGACGGGGAAGAGGAATACTAGGTTGAACGAATCCTAGTTGTCTGACGGTAGGAAGATTGGACGAGGTTATCGCGACGAAGCCCTAGTGAAATGGACAGGATACGCAGAGCAGACATGACAAGGATTAGACTCGGTCTAGAACTGTACCGCCCTAGACGCTTTCGAAGAACAATACAGTCATGTTTCAGACGTGATTCGCCAGCAAATCGAGACCGATAACCACGTTGTAATACCCCTTACGAGGTTCAATCTAGAACCGAGGTATTGTCACGGGCCAGTGCCCGATATTGGCCACGTGTGCCACGAGACCTTGGCATGTTGACATGAGGAACACGCACGAAGAGCTTCTCTTCTTTAAGCTTTTTGTACACAGTTTGTGGCCTAGTTAGATTGAATCTGGTCTTACTTCAGCCCTTCACAAGTTGGAGATGGTGGGCTAATATCGCATGTGCAGGCCGATTTGGCTAAT
The DNA here is from genome assembly GCF_028827525.1 of Penicillium daleae. NCBI lineage: Eukaryota > Fungi > Ascomycota > Eurotiomycetes > Eurotiales > Aspergillaceae > Penicillium > Penicillium daleae. The sequence goes on from NW_026623153.1 coordinate 1,596,727, forward strand.
CAACCAGATCAGCCAGCAAAAAGGGCTCCGCCAAGATGTAGTGGCTGCGGAGAGATTGGCCACAAGATCAACGTATGCAAAATCGCTAGAATTAGATTAATTCATGGGTTTTGGTTAGGATATCTCTATTTGAAAAATTTGATATGGGTGGGGTGGCCTGGTTGACCGTGTGACCGGTGTCGCCGTGAATCACGTTAACATCCAACTTGTCTGCAATCCTCGGAATATTCCATCCATCATGAAATAAAACAAAGCCTTAGTCACTATTCCATCATTGCTTCTCTAGGTAAAGCTCTCCTGATTCAGACGGTTCTTTCCCAGACTTCACAATCTGCCCCTCAACCAGTGTCTCTCGCAGATACTCCGGCACGACCTCATCTTGCGGAAAGAAGCCCTCTGTATACTTCATTGCCTCCCAACTGTCGTCCTGCGGCCCAACTTCCTGAGGATATACCTGCACTGGCCAAATCTTGCAGCATACATAGTACACCAGCGCCGAGAAAATCGTAGAGAGTAAGAATCCCATGTCGTAGATATGCACAGCCGCAATTCCGATAGATCCAGGCTTGAGAGCGCCCGAGACCCCGGGAATGACTAGCGCTACGCCCGCAGCCCAGGCTACAAATGCGCGTGGGTTGAAACCGTGGGTATAGAAATACGGAGAGCCGGGTTGTGGGTTATAGAGGGAAGGGACGTGGATGTTGCCACGGCGAGAGATCCAGTAGTCGACACTAACAAAGGTCATTGGTGGTCAGTACGTTGGACGTAAGGGAAGGAAAGGCTTGCAAATTGCTGGGAAGACATATAGGAGAAACCTACATCATGACGGATACGATTGGGCAGACAAAGCACAGATAGGACCCGAGGAACGTAAGGAACGACGAAGCAGAATAAGTCAGTTTCCATGGGACTAAGGCGATTAATTAGCCTGCGCGAAATTCAGGGTTGTGAGATGGACAAGCGCTTACCACATGCCCAGGCGAGCAGGAAGCAGGCTATCTGGCCACGAACAATCGTAAAGTAGCGCGGGAATAAGCCGGCCAGATCGCATCCGACAGGAATAGAATTACTGGTGAGATTGGTGACGAATGTCGCAAATGCCTATTGGATTAAAGTGAGCTGAAAGATAATCTTCGCGAATAAATGGATGTAGTGTACCTGAATGCCTGCAGCCAAAAACACTACCGTTCTGGTCCCTGGACCCCAGTAGTTATCCAGGACACTGGAATAGAAGTCCCACATGTTCCAATATGTCTACTCATGGTAGTCATTAACTATCAGATTATCCTTAAGAGCAAGCAACCTCGAGAAGAGCAACGTACCTTCCCAAACTGCTTATAGCCAGCAGCTGTAATGATCATGCCAAGGAACACAACAACCGGTTTACTCACAACAATCCCAACGGCCAGAGGCAAGGTGTCTCTAGGACGCTTTGTGTATCTTGCCAGATCCGGGATATTGACCAACGGAGGAATCACATTTGAGACGATCGTGTTGATGGATATAATGAATGACCACCCCAGAGCAGCACCGGAGGCATTTGCGTTACCGAGTCCGTGGAAATTAGCGCCATGACTACTGACCTGTACATAACCGTCAGCAGCGGGTAGAAATTCGCGGGGGCCGAATTGATATCTCACCAAGGCCCAAATCATAGTCGCAAACATGCCGATCGGTGCAAGAACGGACTTGATTGTGAAGACTATCGTCATCCTAGTCGGGTGCACGAAAGCAAATGGGAACTGAAGAAGCCAGATGATAACGAAAGATGCCAATTGGGCAGAGGTAACACCCGCGTCCGGCGGAAGATCTGAAACTGGAAGATTAGCTTTCTGTAGCAGAACTGGGCTAACTTGGATAGCTCGCGTACGGTTGGGAAGATCGGTCCACTTGTTGCCAAAAGCGCAGCGCAGCATCACGTTCACAAAGTAGCTGGCGTACAGCGTCTGTATGCTCATATAGACGATGGCGACTGCCTGAAGACAATTGGTCAAATATATCCCAGGATTTGGTGAGGCATGCGGTAACATACTCCTCGGAAGAAAACGAAGATGAGGGAGCCATAAATGCCAGATGAAACGCGAACAAAAGTTGGAAACCCCACATGGTACCTGCGAGGACAGTTAGTCAGGACAGGCATTAGGCTCTTGATGAGATATACAGTAGTGACATACCGGGAAGCTCCTCTAGAATTCAACCAGAGCAGTGCTGCGATCATGAACGAGACGATGACTGGCTCATGATTAGTCTCCTGGATCAAAAGTCTCCACGGGAGAGTGAAGCTCGACCTACTGGACGAAATAAGAATAGTCCACCAGCTCAAGCCAATAGCAAAAAGACTTGCCCCAACATTGTATGTTGTCGGCGAGAACGCAATGCTGAATTGGAACACGAAAAATGACCACCAAGTCCAGACTCGCTGCGACGGGGGAGATGGGTCCAAGTCCTTGTTTGACCAGCTTCCGAACAATCCAGCGTTCGCGTCATTCTCATTGTCTTGATCGATCCGGATCGCTTCCACAAACGCTCGAGGAGTGGAAAAGAGCCTTCCTACACGGCTCGCGCGCTGTCGTAGGGCCATCATCTCGACTGATTCCGTGGTACACTTTCCTCGGTGTGGAGTCCAGTATAAGGACGTTGAAAAGAGGTGGCTAGCTTCACTCCACCTACTCGGCGTTCCGAGTTCCACAACAAGAATCGAACTGCCTGATCGTATGTAGACTTCAATATCCAAACCAACCAACGTCCTGTCCAGAGAATATCAAGTAACAGACCTCCTTTACTCCAGGGTAGATATTAATCTCCCTGGCACCAGTCATAAAAGAATTGCTAACTTATCTGACTTATCAGAGTTCAAGGCGGGCGATAAGAACGACTTGGCGGATTTGGCCGATCTGAAGGTTTTGACCACTCGTTGCTGTACTCTGACCCCACATCGTGATAAGACTTGGCCGATGACCGGTAGCCCCTCTACAAAACGGGCGAGTGGGTATTGTTAGTTTCAATCCAGTGACTATTGGAATAGTAAGCAACTTCAGGTTCGTCCAACGGCACGATCTGCAAGAATAATATGGGAAATCTGTTCAGTGAAATCAGTAATTCCTAAGCTTCGTAAGTAGTTATCTCCGCCGAAGTTAGTCAACCGCTTTGTTGACTTGTTCCTCCACTGAGCTGCTTATGTTTTATATGGGTTAATGACTCCTAAGAGAACAAAAAATTATTATATATCAAATCCAGGCTATTTCTCTATTTTCACTATTTTATTGAGGCGCTTGGATGCAAACCCTTATATGTACATCTTTAAGACCAGTGCCTTTCAACCCTTCCAGCCCAAGTAGGAATATCGACTGTAACCGAGCATTACAGAAACAGGGCCGCTTCACGGTTCATAGTTGTTTTATTTCTCATGGTTGTTGATCGTAAGTGCGACCTTTTTCAACTTCTATCTTTCCCAGCAACCAGCTGGCCACTCACCCACACCAGCCGAATCGAGCGATCATCGCCCAGGAACACCCATTTCTTCACCAACGCCAGATCATCATGCTCCCAGCCATCGGAATTAATATTATCGTTCAAGCCAACGTCGATTAGCAAGGCATCAAAACACTTGCCTGGCTCGAAGTTACCAATCTTGTCCTCCATGCCACAAACCTGTGCGCCACCAAGAGTGCCCAGGAAAATGATTTCCTCGATCGAGAGACGCCACGAAGGGTCGCCGGTGCGGATGACAAGATGTCTGGATACATTGCTAGCTTCGCGCATCGCATTCAGAATAGATGGAGAATATCCGGCCGAGCAGTCGGTCCCCAGACCGACTTTCACCCCGGCATTCAGCAGTTGTCTCACCCTACATTCTCCCGCCGTCAAGCATGTGTTGGAATTTGGGTTATGGGACACGCCAGCATTATTCTGAGCAATCATGCTGATGTCGTGATCGGAGAGGTGGACACAGTGTGCAAGAATTGTTTTCTGATGCAGCAGGCCGTAGTGATGGTACATATCCGAGTACTCTTGAAACTCCGGGTGTAGCTTCCTCATGCGAGCAACATCCTGCGTGGTCTCGGCCATGTGGGTTTGGACGTGGTATAGCCGCCCATCCTTGCGACAGCATAACTCGCCGAGCCCTTTCATCAGGGCACCGGGCACAAACGATCCGCCTCTAGGTTCCACGCAGGGAGAGACGAGGCGGGCGTCGGGATCAACTTTTTCAATGTAGGCAATTGTCTTCCTCTCGTCCTCAATAGATTGCTCAACCGAGGCCTCCCAATTACCGTGGGTAGCATTGACCAGCATGCAGATTTTGCCAATGATGGCGCGCTGTCCGTATTGGAGACACATGTCTGCCAGGATCGTTGTTGCCTCATAATGGATTGTCGTGTTATAAGCCACTGTTGTCGATCCGTTTTCCAGCTCCTTCTGGACCACCTGACTGTACACCCTCCGCGCCTTCTCTGTGTCTTTAAAGGTAACCTCGAGCGGATCGGTAAAGTTTTCTCGCCAATACAAATTATCACCTTCCATCCCGATTCCGAAGTTGGGCCATTGAGGTGCATGCATGTGTGTGTCGATAAAACCCGGGAACAGAAATTGTAGTGGCTTGAGCGTCATGATTTTCGCATCTCTAAACCCGGCATATTTCTGCGCAGCCTCCTCGCCCGATGTAACATCTTCGTCGAGGAAGTTGATTTTACCGTCGTCGTTGACCCCTAGTGCTGCTTTGGTATAGATCTGGAGACATTTGAGAGACTTGCTGTGGACAATTCTCCCATAGAAAATGATCTTGCCAGTCATGTTTTTTGGTGTTGTTAGGGGAGGGGTTTCAATATTGAGGATCGTTGAACTATCGAAACACGGAAATACACACTCTCCTAAATATACAGCTCGGTGTTGAGTGTTGGTCAAATCGTAACCAAATTATCACGGGCCGAAGCTTTTCGGGAATATGAATGATCGAGTGATATTAGCGCAACCAACGTACGCACGCGGGTGGACCCATTTTATCGGCCGAAAAAAAGGCCTATCTCCCTTCTTATCTATCGGCGAAATCTTGGAATAATAATAACGTTTACCAGGTGACAAAATAACTCTGCTATTAAAAGTTATAATTTTGTAAGTGAAATGTACTCCGTACAACCTCCGAAGGTTTATAAACCGATGTATTTCGATTTACGGAGTGGATCAGCTTGTTTGCTAACTAACTTGTGAAGCGCCCTGTCTGTACTCCGTATAGTCGTTCTCGAAATCGCCTTGACCAATACACACTGAGAAACTCTTTCTTGGCCCCACCGCCAAGACCTTAGCGCAGATCATTTATTGAGCGGGCCGCATCAAACTAAGGGCTCAGTAAATTCGAAAACCGAGAAGAAAAGCTTCCTTCAGAAGGCATCCAATACCACTTCACCCCTGTTGTGTGTTGTATATTTCTTCCCTTCTTCACTCTAAAGCATACGATTTCACAGAAAACCCCCCAAAACAAACCAGACAAACAGACCGCAAAACAGGAACGACTAAACTACATAATGTCGCCAGATCCCGCACTACACTAGTTAGTTAACTAGTTATGTGATCGAAGACTTATGAAACACCACTGTATGCTTCTCATACGTAGTACTACATGCGACATTTGGGTCAGAGATATGTCATTTGCTGATACAAAGAATTCTTGGATATTTCTCTCAAAGTTGTCCGTTATGCCCCAGTGCGTTGTATCCCACTGTCCAAGAACAGAATCACAAATGAATATCAGAACGTCCATCTCTATAATGAATCCTGGAACCTCTTCAATTCACAGAAAATTATCTTCCATAGTCTTAAAATTATCAGGCCTTAGGTCCAGAGACAGATTCATCACTTTGTTCTGCTGACTGCTGTGCTTCAAGAACAACAGCGTTGTTGTGGTCAGATGCCAAGGGGACTTTGTATTGTTTAGACCCAGCGGCAAAATACCAGATAGTTGCCAGGAGTAAAATACCTCCGACAACCACGACGGTCCAGTTCATATTGGATGCCATATGGCCGACGACAGGGAGGAAGAATGGGAATTGCCAGAACACGATGCCGACCAATAGCCAAAGCAGGGAGAGAATGTTGACAATCAAACCCCATTTCTGCATATAAAAGGGACCAGGCTTGAATTTGCGACCGCTAGCGACCACGGATGCGATGGGGATAAAGTAGGCGATGTATGCCAAGATGAAGGACGATCCGACCAGGGCGCTATAGGCCTGACCAGCAAATAGATAGAGGAACCCAAGGAGAAAGACGATGCAGTTGACGACGAGTTGTGCGTTGACGGGGACCATTAGCTTTGGGTGAATGACGGACAGCCAGTCGGAGAATGGGAAGGCTCGGTCGCGAGCGAAGGACCAGACCATACGCGATGCTGTTGTCTGCACCTCCAAGTTCACACAGACGAGAATGCTGACAACCATGAGTTGGATGACGATGGCACCTGCCTGAGAACCGGCCGCCTGCAAGAAGAGTTCGGCGTTAGGAATAGTCGCGGACATGATGCGGTTGAGATCCTTGATGCAGTAAAACATGATGACCTGGAAAAAGAATCCCTGCGGAAACGAGACGGCCATCTGGGCGGCGATGGCGATAGGGATGTTCTTCTCTGGCCGGCTGGCCTCCTCAGCAAGGTGAACGCACACGTCTAAATGACCGTATTGGAAACCGGCATTGATCAACCCGGTCAGGAAGCAGAGCACATTGTTCCATCCAGTCTGGTTGATGTATTCAGCCCAGACAAACTGGCTGGAGGCATAATGGCCTTTGGAGCTGGCCAGCATGATGATAATGCTGATCACCATGGCCACCTGGCTCCAGTAGATTAGCCACTTGTTCACGATGGGCACAAGCGGGTACGCAAACATGGTGAAGAACATGCCCGCCAGCATGAAGAAGAGATATAAGATGTAGAGCATCCAGCGTTCAATGGTCACGCTCGGATGGGCGATGACCACAAAGCCGAAGATCTGCTGCGCATTCGTGCTAGCGACGCTGCCACAGGCACAGATCCAGGACATGCAGTTGGCGACGCCGGTCAACAAGGACAGGAAACGCGCATATTTAGGAGAGGCAACCTGAGCCACCCAGTAAAAAGGTCCTCCCGTGGTGGGATAGGCCGAACTCAGCTCAGCAAGCGAGGCCGCCACGCAAAAGGTAAAGAATGACACGAAGAGGAATCCATACAAGGCCGCGGCTGGTCCACCTTCAGCTATCACGAGGGTGAGACCAGCTCCCGCGAATGCCCAGGTGGAGGACAATCCGAGGCCCATTCCGATGACCTTCTGCAGACTCCATCGTCTCACCATCTCCTGCTTATAGCCGGTGATATTGGCGAGTGCGATGGCATCATTGTCGTTGTCGATCTTTGATGCAATAACGTGAGGATTGTTCGGCTCGGGACTGAGTTCATCCATGGTGTGATGATGATGATGATAATAATATAGATAATGAACGAGGGCGACGGGGATCAGGCAGGTTCAGCTTTGGTTGGCGTTCCAGCGTCATATATTATAAAGAGCGATATCTGGCATGTGGCTATCTCACAGGCCGTACGCTGGTTCCGTGGATCAACTTATCAAGTGATATCTGGAGCTGACGAGTCTGTAGTTGGCCTCTCTGTAATCATTGAAACTATAATTGAAACTTTGGCTGACGCTGCTATCACCCATCACCCTCGCGGACGGGATCATGGTCGGCGGACACGACCACTATCCGACCATAAAGTGATCAGAACAGGCAGTAAGCAGGCAGTAAGCACTACCTGTGTGCAATTTTGCAAGCTGACGCTCGGATAGTTGCCGTATCCATTTTTATCTCTGTTTTTTGATTGTAACGGCCTATCGCCCATCCGTCGGGGGACTGGTTGATCGGGCGATAAGAATCGAGCCTCAATCCGGCCGAGTTCGGGGGATTGATGGATCCACTCCGGGGTTTGGTGGAGTTTGACTACATGGGGTCACAGACACTTTGGTAATAAAATGTTCTCCCGTCATTTTCAATCCGAGTTGAACTTCATGAGCAAATTATTCACACATTCTCATCTCTCATCAGGGTCAACCAACATCTACACCCACCGCATTCAGATTTACTTGCTACATCCTACTCCTCCGCGGTCACAATGGCTAAGCGAATCCGTCTCGGTATCCTGACACCTTCCTCCAACACTAGTCTCGAACCGTTATCCCAAGCAATCGTCTCTAAGCTCCCTAATGTGTCCGTCCATTTCTCTCGCTTCACGGTCCTCAAAATCAGTCTAGAGGAGGATGCCCTGGCCCAATTCCAGACAGAAAAGATCGTCGAAGCTGCTCGACTGCTAGCCGACGCCAATGTCGACATTATCGGTTGGAGTGGCACCTCCTCAGGCTGGCTCGGTTTCCAAGCCGATGAGGAGCTTTGCGCAGCTATTACTGCCGCAACAGGGATCCCCACTGCTACCTCTGTATTAGCCTTGAATAGAGCCGTTAAGGCTCTTTCGGTGACGGAGCTAGGCCTAGTGACCCCATACCTGGACAACGTCCAGGCTGCGATTGTGAAAACCTATGCAACGATCGGTGTGGATTGCGGCAAGGAACGGCATCTCGGACTATCGAAAAATTCCTCGTTCGCAGAAGTTGATGAGCCGACCCTCGATGAGATGGTGGCGGATGTGGCGGGGAAGGAAGTCCAGGCTATTTCGACTTTCTGTACAAACCTTCGGGCGGCGCAGAGAGTGGATTACTGGGAGCGCAAGCACGGGGTGATCGTGTTGGATACCGTGGCGACAGTCATCTGGGATATGTTGTTACAATGCCAGGTGGACCCGTCTTGTGTGGAGGGATGGGGCCGTTTGTTCCAGCTGAATGTACTGAAGGCATGAGTATGAGGTGCATCGTTAGTAGAATCATACTCATCTCTGGCTCTCTGTACCTGACGTGAGCGAATTGATTAGGATTCCAATTTCTTAACGCCCCGGTCACTTGACTATAGTTAGATTCGTTGCTTAGAATTCATAGTGCTGGACACATGCCGTATCTCTCTCTCGCAGTACAATCCATGCATACGTCCGAACCGGGATGGAGTCCAGCGCTACCACAGATTGATGCATGGATTATTCAAATTATTCAATGTTTGTGACGAACCTCTCAGAGTACGAAGAAAGAACTGGCCGATCGGATTGTTTGTTGGATGCTTCGGACAGTTCTGTTTTGGGAAGTTTGCCAGGATGGCGCCTGAGGCTGGTTACCACAAAAGGCTCAGCTCACACCACTGTAGTTTTCTTCTTCTCCTTCTCCTTCTTCTTCTTCTTCTTCTTCTTCTTCTCCTCTCCTCAGAGTTGATTCCTTCGTAAAATGCTACCATGTTGATCCAGTGTCTTCGTGCCTGAGTGTAACAATGTTTATGCTATTAGTCGGATGATTTTTATACTTGCCAAATATACGATTTTATCGCATGAAAGTGCTATCCTAATCTTTGTCAGTTGTATCCAGTTCGAGTTAATTATATTCTTTTACGTAAATGCAGTCTATAACAAGCTTCTTAATAGAGTAGCACGCTATAAGTTAAGCCCCGAATGAGGTGTAAGTTGGAGAAAAACAGTTTTCACGCCAATAATTTGATGACCGAAGCTATGATTGGTGGCCAGTGGTACCACAAAAATGGCGCCAATTTGTGGTGCCTCCGAAACTTGGGGTGACCCCCTGGACTGGATGCCCCGTTCCGAAACCCACCGACCACCATACAGGAATAAGATGTGGTGATACAAAGCGATAAAAGTTGGCCGATCGCCCGGTGAAGTGGGGAGGGGGGCTTATCGGCTTCAATACAGTGGCTGTTGCTTATCTTCTAAGATGGCCGCACCGGCCAAATAATTTGCATCTCCGCCGAGGAGTTAGTCAAGCGACTGTGTTGACCTTTTTCTTGGTTCGCCATTTACTTTAGCAATCTATCCGCTTCTCTCCTTTATGTTGTGGATCTAGAGTCCACGTGCCAGGCACTCAGTGTCGAGTCGCACAGGCCGCATTCTCTGATTCTCTCTTGTCCTCTCGATCTATTGATAGGCGAGATCATCGTGGATTGGATATATCCCTGCACTCGAAACCATGCAGTTACTCTCCGCCTATGATTGTCTGATTGTCAACGGCACTGTCGTGACAGCTTCGGATACAGCTTGCTATGACATTGCCATCAAGGATGGGAAAGTCGCGCTGCTCGCCCCTACGGGTATCTTAGACCATAATGCGGCCAAGCGCGTCATCGACGCAGAAGGTGCATATGTAATGGTAAGCGATGAGCAGGAGGAGGCTGTGTCGATTCCCTCTTCCATGCCGCAACTCCCGTTTGGTTCCCATCCAGAAAACTGACCGTTTTCCAGCCCGGGGGTATCGACGCCCACGTCCACCTGGCAGAACCCCAGCTCTTTGGCAAGGGACGCACCGCGGACGACTTCACGACCGGTAGCCGGTCCGCCATCGGCGGCGGCACGACGACCATCATCGCGTTCGCGCCTCAGGATAAGAGGGACGAGTCTCTGCTCCCCGCGTTGGAAGAAACTTCTCTTAAAGCGCTCAACAGCACTTACTGCGACTATTCCTTCCATTTGCTCATCTCAAACCCCTCGCCAGTCGCCCTCGACGAGTTTACTCTCCTCCGAGATCGCGGCATCTCATCGGTGAAAATCTACATGACTTACGAAGCCCTACAGCTCCGGGATAACCAAATCCTCGATGTCCTTCTCCGCGCCCGCCAGACGGGGATCACGACCATGATCCACGCCGAAAACGGAGATGTACTGGCCTGGATGACTGCGAAGCTCGAAGAGCAGAATCTGCTTGCTCCAAAGTATCATGCGACTTCGCGGCCGCAGCTTGTAGAGACCGAGGCGACGAACCGCGCGATCGCACTGGGACAACTAATCAACACTCCAATCTTGATTGTGCACGTTTCATCTCCGTCAGCGGCGGAGTTGATTCGAAATGCGCAAACGAGGGGCATCCCCGTCTATGCGGAGACGTGTCCGCAGTATCTCTTTCTGACTCGAGATGATCTGGATAAGCCCGGTTTCGAGGGCGCCAAGTGCGTGTGTTCACCGCCTCCTCGCGAAGGAAAGCAGGACCACGAGCAGATCTGGAAGGGACTTCAGAACGGAACATTTACGATCCTGTCGTCCGATCATTGTCCTTTCTTCTATGATGATAGCGAGATTGGGAAGAAAGGTGCGATCACAGAGGATGCGCCCGTCGGACGATTCAAGTACATTCCGAACGGGTGTCCTGGGGTGGAAACACGATTACCCTTGGTCATGAGCGAGAAGAGATTGCCTGTGCAAAAGTTCGTCGAGGTGACGAGTGCCAACCCGGCCAAGTTGTATGGCCTTTATCCGAAGAAGGGCGCGTTGATTCCGGGCGTGTCCGATGCCGATCTGGTCATTTGGTATCCAGATTCCATGCAGCCCTTCAGCATCACCAATGACCTGCTACATCATAATGTCGATTATACCCCGTTCGAGGGCAGAATGGTCTCTCAATGGCCACGGTACACACTGATTCGTGGGGAAGTGGTGTGGGATCGAGATAATGGGGGCATCGTGGGCAAACCCGGCTATGGCCAATTTATCAAGAGAGAGCGTAGTGTTTGGGCAAGTGCCGAGCTCCCAGCATGGAATGTGGAGGACTTTTGAATAGTTAGTCTGGTGTTGGAGCGGTCCATCCCCAGCCCCGGTGATTATTGTATGATATCGAACATGGATGGTTTTCCCCTTTGAATCGAAATGTGATACAATCATCATGTCCATTATATCGACAGCTCCGCCTCTACCTGATCCCCCCTTAAAACGTCCGTCACATGCGGCAGCAGAATGAAGTTTTTCTCTAGTCCACCCATCTGCAACATATTAACCCGGACTAGACCCAGATTCATCAATCCTTCATGAATTCGATGTTGGCTCCGAAGCGTACGGGACCAGATATCGAGCAGATACTTCGATCTCAACGCGTGTTGGGTAGTGGGCGATTGAACAAGAAGCAGGGTGACAAAATTCGAAACCGCAGCGAAGCAAATTCGGGTCCCTGCCAGGTTACGTTAGTTAGCTTTCTCACCCTCGTTCAGGTAACTTTGAAAGATGTTGGAGTGAGGGTAAGAGGAGAAACGTTATTACAAGGATGCCAAAACGATCCGAAATCCCGAGGAAGCAAAGTCCCAACAAAATTGACGATAATGGCAGCGCACTTTTCCGCGGCATTCACCGTGGCCTCGGCAGCCTCCCCAAGCTCTAAGAAATTTGAGGCCGGGAGCTGGTCGAATCCATGCCCGTCGAAAGTCAGGTTTTCCAGAAACCATGGGGAGCGTATCGGTGGAGGATCCTGGGGAGGATCCTGGCGAGGATCTTGCGCGGGATCTTGGTCTTCCGAGATTGGCGGCGGCTGGGGTGAGCTGGCAAGAGAACGCAGGATGGCGCGGTACAGGAACATCTCAAGGACCAAGTACGAAAAGTGAAGACCTGCGGTGCCTTCTACTCGACCGTAGTTCGTGTGGGCGTTGGTGTCCAGCCTGGAGTTGTCCAGCCTGGAGTTGAGGTGTAGACTGTCCGGGAGCGAGGAGTACCAGTTCTGCAGTTGGGTGCGGATGGGCCGTGCTGCGTCGATGGAGGCACGGAAATCACCGGAGAGTCTTTGACAAGCCTTGAGGGTGCTATCGACTGAAGATCAGAATTGGGTGCGAGAAGCAGGAGGGTAGACAGGGGATCAAGGAAGCCTAACTAGAACGTCCGATGCATCTTCTCCACCACGCGGGCTAATTTCGTCGCATGAATAAAGATCGGTTCGCAGTGGTAGTCCCTGAGTGTATTAAAATATCCCGCTGGATTTCCATCCACCACAAAGTCATTACCGTCAAGCTCGAACACGTCAAAGTCCTCGTGGTGAATAAATGGAGGTCGACCCATCAGCAGGCTTCGCCATTTATCCTCCAGATACACAGCCCACCATAATCTCCTGCGAAGCCTTTTCTCCCACGCAGGAATGCCCCATGGACGCGGCTCGAGATGTAGACCTAGGGGAGGCCGCCTGCGCGACGATGGAGCCCAGGAATGACCAAATGAACGGACTATCAGAGACAGAACGTTGGCTCCCGCTCGGCATTTGTTGGAGATAGAGTAACGAGGCCTGCAGAACGGATAATTTGGGGGTGTGTATTTCTTCGGCGATAAGTTCGTAGACCATGCGCCACAAACGCGCACAAAGATGCTCCTCATATGCTGCAAAAACGCATAAATTGGGGTCGTGAACGGCGAAAGGAAATGCCGATGCGTAAATGGCCGCGAGTAAGTGGACTGCAATATGGCTTAAACAAGAATCCGATCCCGACGACGATATCCCAAGTTGGGATCGGGAGATTACCGGCATGGTTGGGAAGACAAATGTGAGGAATCTAGACATGTTCAACTCAGTTAAAATAGTCGTCCCATTCATAGGGAGAAGGTCATTTGGCATAACTCACAAGGAAACTAATCGCCTCCCATGTTCAGGCGCTACCATTGCATCCAATTCGTTCCTTGCCATGTCAGGTCCTCCGGGTCTGAACCGAGTAGCTTCTTTTGCGGATGCCAGAATATCATCTTCCATCACCAAGAAATGAACAGGTACCAGGCCTTCAACCGGCACTCCGCCCACATGCCGGACGTGAGTTCGATGTAGACTTCGCATGCCATACTCATCATATCGGCAATGCCTGAGCAGCCATGGGTCTGACTCGGAGGACATACCAAACAGCTGAGCGGTTGACCCATCTATCTGATCCAGTGACCGGATACGTTGAACAGTCGGTACTCCATTGTTATTGCCAACAAACCGAAGTTGCTGCGACAACCCCAGGTGGGATTGTAATCCTAAGGGAGGCATACTGACATCCACGTCTGACCTCTGATATTCTGCACTGCCAGCATGAGGCCCCGGTTGATCATTCTCGAACTCCGTTCTCCATCTATCAGGCACTGAATGAGAGCGATCAGCTGCTTGATTAGGTGGCGCAGAGTGTGAATGGCCACTATTGTTGGGAGCTTGATCCCGCATTGGAACCTCCTCCATTCTGCAGCTGTCGGGAGTTCGACGAGCTTGGTACCGTGTGCCAGGACGCCGGTGTCGAGCAGTCGCATGCAGTTCAAACGTGCACGGGTTTCCGGCCCGGTAGCAAGTCTTGCAAGGCCCGCTCTCTGGAAGGATGCACGCCGTCTTCCTGGTACGACACCGATCGCACGGCCGTTTTATTTTCGATCGATATGGACGCCCCGCTGGAGTGAGCGCATCCATCGGGTTATCATGAACAAGAAGATCGATTTAGTTGCCTCTGTATATCGGACACGTATACAGTATTAAGGCGCGATTCATTTTCTGGGGTCCAAGGCGTTGTGTAACAAGAATTGGAACTTCTTGTTGAAGCAAACTGGACAACTGCGGAGACATGGTGATTTTCCCACTATTCTAATTCAGGACTAGCGTGTCAAGCGCCCCGTCCATACAGTGGCACCGCAAAAAGTGAACACCGCCTACGTACCGGATTTCCTATGCCACGTCTTGGCTTTCCCCTTCCAGGTTGGTGCTCAGCCCCTCGCCGCTTTTGCTCCCTGAGTAGAACTGAGCACGCCTCTGAGCGCTCTGATCCGATCAGTGAGCATTATGTAAGCTCAGTGAGCAGCGCTGATCTGGTCAGTGAGCATGATGTAAGCTCACTGATCTGCTCACTGATCAAGTCTGACCCTCTCACCGAGCGCTCTGATTTGCTCACTGAGCATAGCCTGAGTAAGGCACTCCAATAAAACGCAACATGCTAGCCCCATCCAAAGGAACCCTTGTACCTAGATTGCCCCCACGCGAAAAACCATGGGCATCAATAAACTGGCGTTTCATTTACTGGTATCCATTGCGCCTCGATGGAGCTTAGTCGTTAATTACCCAATCAGTCAATCAATAAATCTGTATGCTCCTGGGAATCTTTGCCTACTGGTTACACGGTCTCCTGGATAGGCATGGAGGAAGTGCTAATCTTTGAGCAATTACGTGAATCCACCGCCATCTACCTTTGGCCGAGAACCCCCTCCCCCCCGAAGAGATCGCTCCTGGGAACCCACTGGATAATCGATTACCCTACTCCAGCCGACGAACGCACTGGGTAGTCCTGGGAGCACATCAAGCTCCATACCATTTTGTCACGCCTATAAGCTGTCTTCACAAATTCCCTCAGAATCATTAATCATTTAGATTCCCAGGAACTCAAAGCGTAGCTAGTACTCCTGATGACGTGCCAGAGGTAGGAGGCGTTAAACCTACTGAGAGTAACCCCTATCCCGTTGACATGAAATGCCCAGTGTGATGAAACGCCCACCAGGTACCTGCACATTCCGTTACAGATCCCAGGAAGTCAAGGTTATTCAAATTGCTCAGAGTGTCCTGGGAGCGTGAATTCCCTCATTGCCATGGTTATCAGTAAGCTAAATTCTAGGACGAGGGGATTTATTCAAGATATAAAATATTCTGCCTTGTGATATTCAGGTCCATTTTCATCATCCTCTTCAAAATTGATTCAATCAACAGGCATCCTTCATCTACTTTCATCTCTGCATTACTTGGTATTGACAACGCTAAACGACTAGTAGATCTGCGAAACTCAAGAACTCGCTGTTATGGCTGATCGCGAGCCATCAGGTTCATTAAACCTTGAATCAGTTATCTGCTATAATGAACTTAACGATCCTGGTATATCGGATAAACGAAGTCCGAATGGAGAAAACATTCGGATGAGTTCCTCTGAATTCCGGGGAGAGTAAATGCGGAGAATCTCCAAATTATACCGAAGGACCTGATACTCACGGAATCTACTCCTGTTTCAACATCTTCGAATTACCCGAGTTGCCAGCACTTCGCCTGTACCAGCTTTGTTCAAGACCCAGCAACGGCCTGCCTTCAGCCGGAAAGGGGAGAAATCGAGATAAATAGCATTGAACCAAGTACGTCAACTCTGCTGACTGGTGTGTTTCAATAGTAATCAAACTAAAGTAGCAGATTTTACAGGATCAAAGAAAGGTCATCAATCTTGTGGTGATGATTCAAATTTTACGGAATATCTACCCCTGTCTTACGAAAGGTTCCAGCGTCTCGAATGATTGCACCAAGAGCAATACTTCAATAGAATGGTTAGAGGTTTTACCACTTGGGAAGCTTTCGAGAACTCATGTCCGCGTATTGACTGGATGGTTTTGAAGCATTATGAGATCAATAATCGCCTAACTCTCGCTGAGCGGAAGGCGGCGTGTTCCCTCCAGGAACACACCAAACAAAAGTGGAGTTTATCAAAGATAACCATTTCCGAGCCAGATTCGGGACACGAATCTCGAAACATGAGCGAACAAATTCGCTGGTACGATGACAATCTTCGATGGAATTCTGTGAATTCGCATTTCGAATTCGAGGATCCTCAAAGCTCTCAACCGACTCATCAGCCTTTCGACGATTTTCGAAGGTCGATTCGTCTGCGCGGCTTGTACAATCACATATCTTGTTCTCTCCTCTTGTACTGCCTCAATATTCTTGCTGGAGAGATTAAGGATCTTGGGAGTGGTCATTACAAAAATTCTTTTGGGATCTAACTTTTCATCACCTAGACGGTGCTAGTATCCTGCGGCTATGGGACAGCAAAGGAGGAGCCAGGGCACTGTTCTCCGGTTTAAAACAGGCTGAGGCAGATGCCCTGGAATTTATCAACTTTGTGACCCGTTTCAAATTTCATCATAGCTACGATGGAGTGATATCTGGCACGGTGGCTTAAATGCCTTTGTTATGTTTCTCATTTCACCACACATACTGTACAGTAATAAAGACGAAGAGTTGAAATGATAAGCTGAAGTAACTTGCTAGGTTTGAGGCCGAGGTCTAGCAAGGTAGTACAGTATAGCCATTGCGTGAGTCTTCCCACGTTCGCCTGTTACCAGTATGCTCAAGCACTTTACTGTACAGTTTTGAACAGCTTACACCCTTAATGACATATGGCCAATTTCTTGAGCCACCGGAAAGGCTGTACTTCATGTTTTGGACTGGAATAATGCCAAAGATTATCCCTGAGAATCAAATTACCCACCCTTCATCTTGATTTTCATATGGTGTAAATCTATGACAACTATAACGTGAAGATCAGGAAATAACCAGTACTAACAAATAAGTGCAGATTTGACCCCCTCGTTACTGTATTCAATATTTTGTTTTTGCAGACGAATTAGAGCTTCTCACTGTTACACTCAAGCATAAAGATGTCAAATCCACATAGTAGTATTCAACGAAGGTATCAAGACTAGAGAGGGAAGAGAAAGAAGAAGACATCTATCTATCATGTAGGCTCCTTTTTAAACCCCCTCCAGCAATCGTGATAACTTCCGTCTTGGAGAATTCCATGGCAATCTCCTCTATCCCAATCGTCACCTTCGTCACACTCACCTCCCAGGAGCCAAAGGTCAAGCCCAAAGAATGGGAGCAAAATGAAAAACATATTTTTGAACAGGCTTCAACTAAAATAGATAACCACGTTCTTCATCTTTTGCTACAATCGTGGATATCTATAAAACCTCCAACCCCTAGAATTTTCCTCTACGCTATAGTCATCTAGTCACTCAATAATCGAGCAAGCCGTAGCTTTTGAAGTTCTCTGGAGTTTTATTCCTCGTTGACAAAGTTCACTCTTTGAACAATTTTCTTTATACTGAACTATATCCTCTTGCATTCGATTCTCTCAAGCCCTACTAGCTGTAGCGACCATGAGAAACACACCTGGCAGTGCAGATATAGACCGAGAATTCGACCGCCTGAAAAGAATCAGGGAAATATCTCTCAATAGAGATCTGGTTGTGTTTGTCGAAAAGTCATATTCGTCACTTCGGTCGCAAAAAGCCTCCAATCGACGAGATTATTTCAAGAGATCTCTCCTTCATTACGCTGCCATGGGGGACTGCACCAACCTCTTTTATTATCTCCTACAAAGTGCGCCAGACATTGAATCTCGTGATATGTACGGGCGAACACCCCTCTCATATGCTGCTGAATACGGTTCATTGGACGTTGTGAAGATTCTGCTGGAACGAGGAGCAAATGTCAATGCAATGGATTATGAGGGCAGCACACCATTGACATGGCTGATACATGCCGGCAACCCTAAAAGCAATACCTTTGCGGCTACGGAAGCTTACCTTAAAAAGAGTGGGGCCAAAGAAGATACGATGAAGGGAATGAAACGGGCATGGGTTTGGGTTTTGACTTATTCTCGCTTGCTCCGACACGTTCGTCCGCGTATCTAAGTCTCTAGATGGCATGGAGCAAGCTGACATTGTATTTTACTAATACTTACGTCAAGTTAGTTATATTTGAGGCATACACACGAATTCAAAATTGGCTTCCATGTTTTCAACAGAGAAACTATCTCAAACCCTAACGCCAAGGCCATGATGAAGGCTTCAAACACATCCGTAATCAAGTTGCTCGTCTCATGGTGCATGATATTGCCAGTCATAAATTTAAAGGCCGGTAGAGCCGACTTCAACGCAAATATTCACGGAAAATCGAGCCCAAACGGTTCTTAATGACAGGATCAGCAGTAACAGCGTGGGGTCGTTTCAGAGTACGTGGGGGTATTTAAAGACCGTATCAGATTTATGTTTAGTAAAAAAATGAAATCCTAGCTGGTGGAAATATCTTGGCAGGGTCGTCTTCATTTTAGGTAACTAAAGCCTCGGGAGATAATGGTGGCTCATTTGAGAACGGAAGAATTCGAAAATAGTTACGGTACGGTGGACACTATTACGGTACAGCCTTCCATGTCGGAGTCATACATCCTCATAGATGCGTATACAAAATGTCAAGTGAGAACTAGAACTGGTTATCGATATGTGTTTTGCAATTTACCGCATTCATAGTACTAGATGTGTCGAGGAGTTACACGGTTCGCGTATGGTAACGTATGTAAGACAATTAAGCTTTACCGCACAGCCACAGCGCCTCACGGCAAAGCCACAGATTCGGGGTATTTTACATAATGACGGTTAGTTAGAAACAAGTATATTTCAGTCATGAACCATTGGTACTGTAAGTATCCGCCAGCTCAAAGTTACTGCTGGGGTAGAGGCACAGTGTAGCGACCGAAAGGGACGAAAGCCTTTTTATTTGTGAAGATAAATTTGTATTCGTTTAAACCCAGAGGGAGGCCGAGCCAGTGAAAATACTCCAAGGAGCAAATAACTATAACGATTTCGTATGTCCACTACTTTGATGAGTTAGAAGAACCCAATCCGACAGATACCCGAAAACGTGTTATTGCAGTTCATCGAAGAGTATTGAATTGAAACTGGTGAATTGAGAGAAGGTGATCAACTGGCAGAAAATGTGAAATGCTGGTCAACTGCAATAGCTGGCGTGCTAACTAGATCAGTCCGGGCATATAGACAAAAATAATTCCAAAGCCGGACTCAGCTCAATCTTTCATGCGTCAAATGGTGTCCGAGTCCGAAAATTTCACCAAAACCTGGTGACCGTTCCACGCCCCTGACTGTTCCTGCGGAAGATGCGAAAATAGAGCAGCGAGACCAATGACTGCTCAATCCCTCAAGAATAACCCTCTCAAATTCTGGATCATGTATTAGGTGAAAAATCATGTTCAATGCACAGGTCGCGTTGAGTTCCACACTCGGACTGCTGTCTTGTGCAAATCCTAGTTCAAACACCAGGTCAGGCTTGTGATGACAGGTTCCACACCCGCCCTCCAGCTATTGACAGACGCCTCTTCGTGGTGCTGGAGACTATTACTCAGTTCAGGCTGAGGAAGCCAAGATCCGTCCAAGTTTTACACGACATTTTGCCCCTCCCTTGTGGAATCTGGCAACAACTGTTAATAATCCAAAATCATCAACAATGTTCGAAATGTACCTGTGTAATTCATCATTGCGTTTAATTCACACGCTATCTCGTCAATAACATAAAACATGTGCAAGAAGCTAGTAGTGGTCGTGGAATAACTGGATAGTCAGTTTAAAAACTGATGGGCCAAATAAAACACCGCGTTTCATGTAGTCGAGATATTCAATAGGTAGCTTCAGATTCAACTTGCTCAACCCTGTTCAAGACCGTCCATTCCATTTTACATAATTCAAATCTGTGTCTTCTGTTTACAGTAACCTTGTCATTTGCACTCACAACCCATTGACCAAATTAAACTGGTTCGTTAGCAGGTATAACCCTTCTTCTTAGACAGAGCAAATGAACTCTTGACAGTATACCCTATTCCTCCACTGCGGAATCCTTTTGACTGATTAAACAGTCCACTAACTTGTAATGGCAAATTCTGCTAGTTATATTACTATTAAAGTAGTCACTATACTTTCATAATGATTTGTATGGGGTAATATTTCCTTAGATATTCCTTGTTCAAGACAACTTTCTTGCAATGGTGACGACGATGACGATGATGATGATGAATTCATTTGCACGATGTAGCTCACTTGCACCTGTAATATTGTCAAACAACCACTCAGGAATCTCGCCTAGTTAGCCCTATGAAACAGTTGTTCAGTAGGCTGGTAACGGCCTTGAAGCTGTCGGCAGGGCAGGCCCGACAGCACACCCGCTTAGCAGCATATATTGGAGCAAGACAGACCCGGCCACGCAAGCATAATAAACAAAGGAAACGCAAAACGAGCGTCGCCTACGCCCCACCTACCAATAACCCAGGCAAACTTCACTATACGCGCTGTTCAATATTCGAAGTTGTGGCATGATGCTACTAAATAGAACAGTATACCTGTTACTGCGAAGAAATATTCTTTGTCTATCATCCAGTCACTCTTCTGGTCATTCTGCCATTTTTAATATGCTTTCCTCCATTGACACGGTTCAAATGTTTTGCCGGAAGGATTTAATTGTTAAATAAGGTAATCACTAACCAGCACAGCAAAATGTTTCCGCTAGTATCTTGCACGCAGATTATAAATACACACATCTGGTGGTCATCCAAGGCCGCCAATCATATGACTCTAACTGCTCATATTAGCAACTGTTTTTCAGCGACGCAAGCACCGAAGCATTCTGTCAGTAACGAGACCCAATCAAGCTCCTAGGAAAAAATTTATCTGTTGAAGTATGCCTAACAGCTTTCAAAAATATGTGGCGTGTTTCAACTTACGTTTAACTCAGCAGAATTCGATGATTGCTGAACAGACTTGGTCGTTTTTAGTGGGATGAGCCCGATATTAGGAACTAGAAAATATTTAAACTCTTCATATTCGTCTTTTCGTGCATGGTATGCGATTATAGCGATGAAAATTGTCCGTGTGATATCCCTGTAGAGAGATTAATCCCGAAATGAGCGGCGCTTATCATGTGCACACAAATTGAACAACAGCGATCCCATAAATCACGGAAACGGTGATGAGTATAAGTGCATCATTGTATGACCCTTTGCTGGAGAATTCTGGGACAAGCCCGTTACAATATTGACCTTGGTGGTTCGCTTGACAACCCGCCGGACATGTTTCCTCCACCGCAGCTTGTGGTCGAAAAGTAATGCATAATTGCAAGGGCTCTAGAATGGGAAACCATGATTGAGTATACGGTACTTGGTTTCTTCCGCAACACATGATGCGTAGATTTCGAGTTTACCTTTCCGTCCTGGCCCAGAGAAACCCATTATATTAATTCTGATCCAATTCTTCGGGTATACGTATTGCGAACATACATTTTCTAATAGATGTAATGACCAATCTTTACTGTCATTGGCAAAGACGGTGAGCGTGGTTTGCGCTTTACCGAAACGAAAGTGATAATAGGAAGTGCCAGACACGGACCGATTGCGACTAGTTGGAGATATCGTTTGGACTTGATTCAATAGTAGCAAAAAGACCTACTATGGATTATGAGGAGATCTCAAAGACATATATCTTTTCACTTCCTATCGAATTGTTGTACGATATCCTGGACTATCTTCCTGTGGAAGACGTGGGCTCCTTCGTATTTTGTCGATGGGAGTTTTTCCTGTCTTCTTTGGAGTTTCTCAAACGTACAGTCGGACCAACACTCAGAAACCTTGATGGTCTCATAACACTATTCGCGCGGCATTCTTGGCCCAAGAGCTGGTTGCAATGCATCGTACAGCATGCAATCCGTTCTGAGCCGTCGATACTTCGAGATATCGACTCGCTTATAGCAGTCAATTCAAGGACAAAGCTGTCGGATGATGTCTTTCGAGAGATTGTTCGCGGATGTGCAGAGTACAACTGGCCAATATTTCATAGTTTGCTTAATTGCCGCAGTTACGAAGCAGCAAATCAATACCTCAGACACAGTCCATGTGCAATCTTTGACACAAACAACATGGCAATGACTACGCTACACGTAGCTGTACTGAGGCAGGATATGGAAATTGTCGAAACAATCGATATTGTCCTTCAGGACAAGGAAAAGTCGCAGAAAATGATCTACATAGATCAGCTTGATGAGCTTGGTAATACAGCACTGTCATATGCAATATCAACAGCTTCCACGTCCATTGTCCATACGCTCGTCCGTGCTAGAGCCGAAGTCAACCGGAGGGACCGCCTTGGGTTTACGCCTCTCATGGATGCATGCTATCGAGGAGATGAAAGAGTTATTTCCTGCTTGATTGACTACGGCGCTGATGTTGCGATGCGTAATAACTGCGACGTCTCTGCACTAGAGTGCATCATGATGGGAGAGAGTGAAAGAAAAGTTGAAATATTAAGGCGTCTGGCCAGTTTTGCAAACAGACCACAGCTTAACAAATCACTTTCCTATGCTTTCAATAGCTCAAAGGAGTTCTGCCTCATCCTTGTGCAGTGTGGTGCGGATCCCGAACACGTTGGTCTGTTGAATAAGGAATCAAAGAAACCCACGGATGTGATTGAAAGGCGAGTGAGATCACAGGACGAAAAAGAGCCTGTTGGTGTTCCAGTTGCATGGTACAACAGCAACCCAATGAAGAATCACCAGCGAAGGATCTACCAAATTGGCCAATCGGGTCATTACGAGATTGGCAAGGCAAAAGAATGGGGTCTTTCCGAGCTTGAGAATCTTCCTGAAGTCTCGGGCAGCAAGGAAACAATACTAGACATACCATTGAAGAGCAGCGTGGCTCAATACCAATACAACTTCAATAACATCGAGAAAGTCGTTGCTGTGGTCGCACCATATTCTAAATCGTCGAGTCACGGATCTCAATGTAGGGGGCCTCTTACGCGGCCGACCTATGTTCTGGTTAAGTGGAAAGATATCCTTCCCGAGCATCTGCAGCATTGTTCTATAATGGCAGACTGCGAAAGCTTCATCCTGAAAAGTAAGTTTTTGTGTGCCGTTCCAAAAAGGAACCGGGCTGCTTGGAGAGACTGGATTGAAGACTTCTGTTGCCAAAACGAAAATGGGTAATCTGAAGCGTTGATGACGAGGATGAGGTCGGCGAAATTCGATAATATCAACTGGCCTCGGAAATTTGGGAATGACTATATAGCAACATAAAACAGATAATACTTTTGTCAAGAATGTGGACTCTCTTTTATTACAGTGACTCGGGATTGGTCGAATCCCTACCGCCTTTTTGTATGTACTTTGCTAGTATTTGCGGGTATTTCGCAGACACTGGTCAAGTCACCAGAGTACTCGGCTACACCGCCTGGGGATAGCTCAACCTGCCCCTATTTTTCCTCTTTTGCTTGTTTTCCTTTTGGTCTAATCAATCGATCTAATTCATCTGATTCCGTTGGCTGTTTTCCTCCCCACTAGGCGTACAATCTCATACTAGATTTCTCCGCTTTGACAACTTTTGTCCCCTGTCTCGAGTTAGTCGTTTTGAACGATTCTGGTAAGTCTTAGCCATCGGGTTTTGGATACGGTAACTCCCAGGATAATTTGAATCAATCCGTACTGCCGTATTCGATATCAGATTCCCCTTCGTCCACTCAGAAAATAATTCTCCAACCCTATCCAAAGACGCGGTAGTGAATATTCAGGTTAGCTGCAGATCGTGGCTTGAAAACAGTACAGTCATCTGTATACATATCAACTATGGCTTCGCCGTATCATCTAAGCTCGGACTGATGGAGGCTCCGTTAAGCTCTGTGCCCAAAAGAAAACACCCTGGCAATGCCCGCTTTGCCTTTATATTGACTCATATTAAGGCATGTTGAAGATTCGCTAAATTGTTACCGGGTACAGTAAGAACATTCAATGGTGGGAGACTTTTTATCAGGAACGCCCTGTATAGAAATACAATGGATTTACTAGGCCATTGGGGCAACGGAATCAATAAAGGGAAATACCAAATGATGAGATGAAAAGAGGGTTGATTCTGTTCTCTAGAACTGCTGGGGGTCGAAGGGGTTAAGACTTAAACGGTACATCATGAGGTTTCCGAAGATATGGTATTCGGTATTGGGATTACGCGTACTTTTGGCCACCTTTCGCAAACTCGGATATGTATTCTCCAAGTCACAGGTATTCTCGAGGGTATTTTAACCCCCTCGACCCCCAGCAGTTCTAGAGAACAAGAATAAACACTCTTTTCACCTCGTCATTTAGTATTTCCCCTTTTTGATTCCGTTGCGTTAATCGCCTAGTGTCGGGACATATCCTCCCGTCAGAAGCAAAGACAACATGTCTGTGCTTGGTGTACGTAACCTTGCGCTAAGCTGCGAATCCCGCCGTATGGGATTCAGGGGTATCTTCCAACCTGACTTGGAAGACACATCTATCTACATCAATCAATTTACTTTCTGCTTTTGGAGCATACATGCTGTCCACTTAACTGTGTATCCGTGCCTTTCTGCCCACCCAAACCGCTACCCGCTTTGGGTGCGCCACCCATTCTTCGTAGTCACTGGTTCTTCGTAGATTTCTAAATCTCCTCTACAATCGGCTATCTCAACCACCCAACATGCCTAAATCTTCTGATTTTGACGAATCTCGCATGGCCGAAGCCTTCGCAGCCGCCATGGCTAAAAAGAAGACGAATATCGCGAAGATTGCGCGTGAATTCAACGTGTCATACACTACACTCTTTAGTCGCGTCAAAAAGGCTAAGTTGCCAATTACTTCTACCAAATCGCAGAAGCATGCTCTACAGCCATACCAGGAGAAGGCCTTGACTAATTGGATAGTCCAAATGTATGCGTAGAATCTACCACCTACTGCAGGGCTTATACAAGCGTGGGCGAATCGTGCACTAGAGCGGGCGGGCCAGGATAGACAGGTTAGCAAGATGTGGGCGTATCGCTTTGAAGCACGTCTACCTAAGCACCTAAATCTAGCCCCAGTGAAGTAAAAGACCAAGGAACTGAAGCGAATCCAAGCCGAGGATTCAGGCCTTCTTCAGCACTGGTACGACCTACTTGAAAGGCTCCTCCATAACGTCCCCGCCCGGCTAGTATACAACTTCGATGAATGTGGCTTTCAACCTGGTCAAGGGCGCGCCCGAAACGTTATTGGGGCTAAATCATCTTGCCCTGACCTAGCTGAAGCAGAGAGGGGTGAAACTATCACCGCGGTTGAGTGTATTGCTGCGGATGGGTGGCTTATGGATCCGCTCTTTATATTCAAAAGCTCTGGTCAAAATTTCATGGAGGCCTGGTTCTACGGTAGCGAAAACCTACCGATAGATACGATTACTGCAATGTCTCCGAACGGCTGGATTCCTGATGAATTAGCTCTAGCCTGGCTAAGCTATTTTATTAAATCTACAGCTACTCCCGACCGTCTAAAGCGTGGCGAAAAGCGCTATCTTATATTCGATGGTCATGGTGCGCACCTTACCCTCGAATTTCTTAGTAAATGCGAGGAGAATCATATTATCCCATTCGCATTTCTACCGCATTCAACGCATCTTTGCCAGCCACTTGACGGAAAGCCCTTTCTGAATTATAAACAGCAATTTCGGTTAATGAATAACGATCTATCGTTCTGGGGCGGCCAACCGTATGGGAAATCGGATTTCCTCGCGATTATCGGGCCAACTCGCAAGAAAGCCTTAACCCAGCGAATTATTCCTTCAAAGATCGTGGTATTTGGCCGGTTGATGGTAGTAAGATTGTTGAAAATCTTGCTAATCAGCTAGTAATTCCTGATCTCTACGCCCCGGAGCTTCGCTCATGGGGATCGCATACACCATCACTATCACCACCACCAAATCTCGCATCTTCTAGTATTGAAAATAGCCCTCCAAAATCTATTGAAGCACTAGAAAAGAACCATGCGAAGATTACCAAATATCTTGATGATCTCTCGGAGAAGATGCAGCGAAATCTCACGAAGATAATGGCGCACCAGCGGGAGATAACCGAGGAGCTTGAGATGACGCGCGATACAATTCGGCGAATTAGAGCCGCACAAACGCCAGTACGTCGCACATACACTAAGCGGCAGGTTAAACCGCTTAGCCAGACTGGTAGATTGCGCACACGCGATGCGAATCGGTCAATTGTAACCAGGAAGGAAGAAGAAAAAGCGAAGGAGGAGCGGAAGCTAGCTAAGCAGTTCAAGAAGCTTTATGGCTACGCGCCCACACAGAGATCGGAGGAGAGTATTCAACGGGCAATTCAGGCCGAGAGGGAGGGTAGAGAGGCAGGAGAGCTATTTTTTATTGATAATTAGCTAGTTTGTTGATGAAATCTACGATTTGGCATCAAAATATACGAAGAACCAGTGACTACGAAGAATGGGTGGCGCACCCAAAGCGGGGAGCGGTTTGGGTGGGCAGAAAGGCACGGACGGATACACAGTACCTAGCTGGTGATACCAACACCTAGTAAATCCACTGTATTTCCATAGCTATACGGGGCATCCCTGATGTCAGAACAAATGGTCCACTAGTATCGTCCAGCTAGCTGCTAGCCACATTTAGTTAGATCATGTGCCCCCCTTTTCGGATGTTGGACAACCACCGAGAATACACATCTCTTTGCTCCCATTCGCTCTGCCGCATACTGCTTTGACTTGCTCCGACACCTGATAATACATATCCGAGTTTGCGAAAGGTGGCCAAAAGTACGCTAATCCCAATACCGAATACCATATCTTCGGAAACCTCAAGATGTACCGTTTAAGCCAATCCGATGCCGATCACCATTTTCCTGACATAGACCAATCGGACTTGGTCTAGCTGAGAGCTAAATTTAACACATTCAGCAGCTTTGTCCATTTGCGAGGTGGTTGGTGATTTGCTCAATATCATATGTCGAGGAATGTGGAGTATTAAAATACACACAAAATAGTTTAGTTTCATTTGCGTCGTGATTTCTATGTTTGTACTAGGGGATCCTCGACACTCCGAGAATCGGGACTTTCACCCCCCTTTACCCTACTCATGTAAGCAAGGACACCCTAACATGTCCTCGCAGCATCCGCTCTTTTCTTCTTTTCTTCAACTTAATTCAACTCATCTTTTTGGATTGGTTCCCCTTGGTAGATTAGCCCCATCCTTGCATACAATGCCATATCGTATCAGCTTGCTGTCATATCATATCATGTCTTCAATCATTTCAAGCTTTGCGTGAGGGAGCCTTGTACCGTGCTGGCTACGCGAAGAACCCGCCGTCTAGACGGATGATTTCCATTTATATTTCGTTTTCTGGCATTCCCGTCCGCTTTTTGCATTCACATTTTGCCTGATACAAGTAAAAAAATTCCAAGTATGAATCTGTTGAAGATTCCCCCTACGGCAAAAAGCCTTCATGCAGGTGCCGTGGATCGTCTCAGGCTTATCCTCAACAGAATCCGCGTTTGTCCAGCATTTATAGGCTTAAGCGCAATAAGGGTTAGAACCGCCCTGGCAGCTGGTACTCACCGCACAAGTAACACGCGGGGTCCAGGTACTGCCGATGCACTGCTCAAGCACATTACCACCGCATTTCCATTCGTTTTCCACACAGGTTATGCATGGGCCAGGAGTATAGCTAGCGGATGAGCCTGCCGCCATCCATGTCGGAGTCCCGGACGAAGGCGAAAGCTGAGCGGTGGCAATCTCAACATTGTTTGACGTACCAGCATCAAACTCATAGACTTGCTCATCAAAAACCTCCCAGGAAATCTCTACGTGGCCAGCGTGACAGGCGTCTCCAGACAGCGCTTGAAGCACTTCGTGACTGAGGTCAATACCAGGGGCGGCTGTTGGATTCCATATTCTGCTAACTGCAAGCTAGGCGTGCTAAGGCAAGTTTCAAGCTTAGACGGCATAATACTCAGGCAGGATGGCATTCAGACAAGGCCTGTGTGCGCCAATCGATTCTGCGACTAATGTAGCGTGCAGGGTACCACCGCACGAATGACTCGCCAGCTCCTCCAACTGATCCAAAAGCCACATTGAACAGCGTTGTTGGTATCTTTGGGGAACCGCATATCTGCGTATCGCCTAATCGCCTACGTCCGGCTGTCATCATCTGGTCCATTGAGCTTTGTGAGCCAGCAACTCCGTTGCACGGGCCCGAAGACAAACCACGCAAGACCCGACGACATGGAGACAATGTAGCCAATCTGAAGGTCGGGTAATCATGACCCATAATCATATATGAAGTGTGGTGAGATATGAAGTGATGCGAGCTGCATAAGCTAGTCTAGCACAAACCTCACCGAAGTACCGGAAAAATACAATGTACGTACAAATCTATATGACAATCAGATTGGCAAAGGAGGCCCAGGTTGTTCTGCATAACATTCCAATCAGGCGAGGACCTTGCATGTTACAGGGTTAATAGATCAACAAAGGATATCTCCTAGGAGCTTGTTCTCCGTAGACTGCCAGAACAAATTTGAGTATCTGTAGTACTGTAGAGAATCAGGAATAATGATTTCCAGAACTGGCGTCAGGGATGAATTTCCACTGACAATTGCGGGAGGAATAATCCAATTTTCAGCTGCAGCTAAGACGTTCTCAAGAATCGAAAGGCTCAGGCGTCTTTAGGGAGGGGTCAGTGTAAATGGAACCATCCCATCCATCCATCCATCCATACTGCACAAGAGAAACCATATATAAAATATGACACTATCTCCTGCTCCCAGGATGATCATAGCTATGGCGTGGACTTTCGCTGTTCCGTCAGTCGGGGCTTAATGGCCTGCATGACCACTTTCTTGGGTGGATGACGGTTTTTGTCCACCCTACTAAACGGTCGACGTCAAGCCAGCATTTCCCCTGGAAAAGATCTACTTGATATTACAATACAAATCGCGAAAACTATCTCGGCACAGGCAGAGCCTTTCGATTGTGATGAAATAGCCATTGAGTAATTCTTGGGCCTAAATGAGGAAGAGTCCACCAATTTTGTCAAAAATTTGGGCTACCACAATCCAAAAAGGTGTTCGGGCAGGTCAATGTGATCCGAGTATGGAAAAGAACACTTGGGCTAGCCACTCAAGCCAAAATAATGGACTCTCTACTGAGAAAATTACGGGATCTTTGGGGAAGTTGAAATGCCCATTAGAAACGGTCGCTGGCATAGATCAGCCAAACATGAAAGACTGGAAATATCTATTTAACCCTCGAGTTGGCCCCTTGAGTTGACCTAAATTGGCTCTCCGAATTCATCAAAATTGCCGATTTGGATATATCAAACTAAAATCACCACAATTGGGACCAAAATTGATACACTAGGTACAGATCGTGTTCTAGAGACAGACTATCGAAATAAGACCAAAGACCAGACAGCCCCTGCACATATCAACACAGTTAAGGATAATGAAAAAGTATATCTTTGTAACGTATTATATTCCCGCCGTAAGATTGCAGCCTGCGTTTTGATTCCTAGGGTTTAAACATTGATGGCTACTGTACCATACAAGTCGCAATTCATGGCGGCCCTCAGTTCTTAGTGTGGCCTGCTCAGTGGATCATCTACGCTAAGATATTTGTGGTGGGACCAAAAAAGAGAGTCCAAGAGTGTTCTGGTCAACGCGATTTCGAGAAACTCTATACGTAATCCACAAACTCCCGTTCTTACAGTGCTTTACACAAGGTTGACAGCCTGCATCCGAAGTAGCAGTGATGGCCATGGATGATCACGGGTGCATCGGCGAGCCTCCAAGCTATGAAAAGTATGGTACGTCAATTAGTAAACCCATGATTTTATATACGGAGCTAATGATTGAAAGATTGGATAGTGGCTGAAAGCTTCTGGGAGACGAGAGAGACTTGGTCATTTTTCCGGAAACTCCGAGAAGCATTTCGTAGGGATAAAGCCTTCATGAAGTCACGTCACTGGCTCACATCACCCCAAGATCTGCAATACCGCAAGTACATCTTCTGTGAGGCGGTAATTGCAGTTAAGGCCTTCCGTCGACAAGTGAAAAGGGGCGAATTAACGCCCGACGTGATCAATCAAAGAAAGGCGACTGTTTATGGGTCTTATGCTCAAGCCATGAATGAAGTCGAAATATGGACGGGTCAGTCACGTAAAGTTTGTGTTCGACAGTGTTTTCTAACCTTGGAACAGACTATCGCTTCGCTCGTACTCTCCGTTTGCCAAAAATCCGACATTTGGACGTGTGACGGGGAGGATCTGTCACTAGGGTTTAAACATGCTGCCTTACTTTTGAGGGAGACTATAACAGAAGTGGGGAGGAGTCGTGGCTGATTTGCTAAAGTAAGAATATATGGTCGTTAATTCTTACGCAGTTACCGAGAACACAAGGTTTAAACATCTGTATTCCTGTCTCCCAAAACTCTCCTTCCATGTTTCAATGACTAAGCGAGTCCTCGAGAATTTTCACAACTTCGACTTTGTCGAGATTCCGGGCACAATCCAGCGCAGTGAGGCCATTCGCGTCTTTTATGCTTAGACCTATTCCTTCACTAACCAAAAAGCTGACAACTTGAACGTTTCCAAGCTCCGCCGCCTTGTGTAAGACAATACCAAGTCCCATGAAGAAGTAAAGCGCCCAAGAGGGATAATGATTCTGATACATTGTAGCATTGAGCGAAGCACCTTCTTTGAGAAGGAGCTGCAAAACTTCAATGATTTCCGATTTTCGTTCGAGCGCGTGGAATAGAAGCTGGCCTTGTTGTGTGTCGCTTCCACTGCCCAGTAAGAGCTTAATATTTGAGATAGGGGCATCCTTGACAGCGTACGAAATTAGAGTCAAATCGATCCCACATCTCTGATTCGGATCGGCCCCCCGATTCAGTAGCTAGATCATCATGTCCTGATCTTGGGTAACGAAACTAGGAAAGGTTTAGCAATTATGGATCATACCTTATAGGAGACGAGATGTTGGACTCACCTGAGTAAGGGGGGTTGAGCTTCACTTATTGCTTTGTTGATATCCCAGCCTTTCTCGAAAAACAATTCAAGAACATTCTTCGCCTTCCACTTCGTTGCTTCCAAGGCGTAATCTGGGAGCAGGGATAGTCCCTGAGAAAGAAGCTCCAGGGTGAATTGCGTATCATTGTTCCTGATCGCATCCATCATGATTGTATCCAAGTCATGTATTTCAAATTTGTCGTTTGAGGCAAGCGAGTCTAGCATGTCTCGGAACATTTCAACCTGTTTCTGAGCGTACTATAATATAGAAGGAACTTCACTACCTCCGGTATACGGCTTAGATCCTCTATAACGGAACTTCCTACGCACTAGTCTATATACTTCCTCTTTATATACTATATTAATACACAGAGTAGATTATTTTTGTCTATCCTGCCCTTCGTACGAAGACTACTCAGGGCTAGATGTCAGCCTATAAGGTTGTGGGTCACATGACCCTAGTTGGTAGCCTGAGCCGTCAGGCCACCAACTCTCTTCTGCAGAAGAAATGCGGCTCGTATAGCCCGTATCTCAGCATATCTTCAACAGATCCAGCTAGGCCTCTCTAGGCCTAGATAGCATCGGATACAACATCCGTCCTTCCTTTCTCTTTGCTTATTCCGGACCCTTCTGGTCCGAATCATGCCACTCATTTATGCCTAAGGGCTGCCTAACCAGCCCTTCCATCCTGACTATTTATTACCCTTCATGTTCTATGTAACACGTGTAGGCAGTTGAATCAATCTCTTTGAATCTCACCTCATTTGAGACGACCCCTCATCTTAGACCTTTCTCGTAGCCACTAGCTATCCTAGTGCTACACCCCTCTCTGTGACTCTGTCTGCGGTGGAATCTTCATCCCTTCTAGATCTATCTTATGCTGACTGCCTACACGTGTCTCTCTCTCTATCACGTGGTCCTAGCTACTCAGCGGACTCCCCTCGCTATCCTCTCCATCTTAGGATACACCGGAGTCTGACACTAGATCTATAGTAGCAAGTATACTCACTATATTATAACAGAACTTCCCTACTACTATTATACGGCTTAGATCCTCTATATAGGAACTTTATATCTACTAGTTTGCTGACTTATTTTGATATTAAAGGCACTTCAGTAGAGATTATATCCTTTTCTCTACTTTATTATACGAGCAAAAGTATCTGGAGTCCCCGGTTCGCTATAAAAGAAGTAGCCGACACTATAGAGTTAGCTTAAAGGAAGACTCTCACGGACTACTACACAGTGATTTTTTTTTTACGATCTATAGCTTATCGTACGACGAGCCTGTATAGGAGGTTTTTAACTAAAATGATTCTTTTAAATATAGAATTCGTGGTTAGGATAGTAGATAGTTAGCGTCCCCGGCTCCCTATAAAGTATTCTACACTACGGATACTTTGATAATAAGGATTGGAGAGGTGGTGATGTTGATATTATGAAGCAGTATCAAGACGGATTTCGAAATAAGTTTATATCTTATCAGCACTAAGCTCAGAGGGAAGCTCACCAACCAGATACCTCAGAGAAAATTGATGATATAGAGGATGAAAGACTTGCAATGCTTTGTGACTAGCAATAAACCACACTCCCTACTATTGAATTTGATAGCCAGCAAGATGAAGGTACGTGATATCTATCAAAAGGTGAGTCTCTTATTCAATTCATCTATCTACTGTATCTAATAAAAAGAGTAGGGCTCAGTAAAGGAAATCCACGTGTTTACTAGAAAGAACATGAGCAGGAATTCCCAGTGCTTGCTAGAATAGCACGGGATATTCTCTCGATTCCGGCCAGTGGAGCAGGGGTAGAGCGTTTGTTCAATTGTGCTCGCGATATCTGTCGTTATCGCTGTGGGTAGCTGAAGCCAGACACAATCAAGGGTCTGATGCTCTATCAGATCCTCTATCACTTTTCATCTACATTTGAGCTGAAACAAGCGGAGATCGAGATGATCAAGGAGTATCTCTCATCTGGCGAAGCTGCTATGCTTGATCAGAGCCGTCTATCTCCACCATCACTTGAGTTCATGGAGCCGATTAGTGACAATGAAGAGGAAGGATGCCAAGAGCAGTTACAAGGGGAGGATTCCGATAATGATGTAGATGAACTGGCGATCTCTCGCTCCTTGAAGCGGCCTGTGGATAGTTTAGATCTCGGTAATAGTGCACCGCTAGAGGAAAGATCATTCGATGGTACACAGACCCGGACAGGAAGGATTCGGAAGCCACGGCTACCAGATGGATTCGAGATTGGCAGGCTATAGTATAACTATATAATGCGCTGAATGAAGCAGTTGAACAGTGAACTGGTTCGATATGTTATTAGAAATAGTTTCTATACGAACATGTAATTAATTAGACAATAGTAAACACTGGTAGTACCGAATATTACCTTCAAATCCGCATAAGATGTGCATGCCAAATCAGGTCACGAGACTTGGCATGTTTGTACCGTTTTTGAATCCGCTGGATATCCGCGGATAACCAACTTTTTGAAGTTTAAATCCGCATCCAATCCGCGCGGATAGTTGGATATCACAATCGTATCCATATCCGCAATCTGCGGAGCGGATGCGGAGCGGTTTGGATTTTCGCGGATGGTGCCACAGCCTATTCCTGCTCCTTGTTGCTTCCTCTGCATAGTGGCGCTAGATGCGCCATCAATACTCCTATATGTTAGAGAAGCACATTTTCCACTAAATATATGAGCCATAACTAAGCGCTTGTAAAGATCTACTTTGCAGGGTAGAAGGCCGGTTGATTAGGTAATGTCAAGGAAAACGGAGTGGTTACTTACCACTAAGAATCCTTCCGATCCACCTACTTCACCTTTCGTACGCATTCTGTATGTGTTCCTACAAATCCGCAGGACTCGGCAATTCTTAACCCGAAGTCCCGATTCCACTAGTAAGGCCACCTTAAAGAGGTAGTTACTTCTTTTCTTCAATCAATCATACATTCATTTTCCACTATTGATTCCATTACTCCTATTCGCTAAGATGCATACTAGTCATCATGAAATTCTAGCTCTTCACAGGTAAGGAGGAAAAGCACCAAGTCAAATTCGCAACAAGACTGTCTCTTGAGGAGTTCGGAACTCACTCCTAGGTCATAGCACCAATTTATATACAGTCTCTTCACACAAGACAGGAATATAATAGAGATTAACAAGAGGATAGGGCGCCTAAGCTGAAAGGTTGTGTAAGCAGTTAGCATAGCCTGTATGCGGGCAGCGGGTTTCTCGCTTAGCTGCGCCGCCAAAGGGGTACCGACTCACCGCCGAACGCCCTCCGCCTCGGCGGGTCCTAGGACCCCTAGCCTGAGGCACCAATTTGTGAATAGCCTCATAACGAAGTATCACAGTAGCGCTACCAACATAAAATTAAATTGGGCATGTGCCTAAATTGATTGCCCTACAGGAAATAATATGAAAATCACTTTTTACTCATATCTGCCTCCCAAACTGCACAGCTGATACAGCAGAGGCAGGAGCTCAAGACTCAATGCAGGATGTTCCGGTTCGTATCTTGTCCCTGCGGAGCGGGAGCCTCCTTGAAAAGTGCTGCTGCAGCGGTTGGATCAGAACAGGTATTGGCTTGAACGCAAACACCTCGGCAGCAGTCGTTGATATCACACACATAACCTGGCTGGCAGTCGGAGGATTTGGAGCACGGAGAGTTGCAGGATATATCCGCTTCTGCGCATACATTTGTTCCTTCCGGTGTGGTGACGCAGTAGCAGCTGCCTGGATTGACGTCGGGACATAAATTAAAATTACCCACGCTACATGTAGAGGGTGTGTTACATTGACACACGCCAGCCTTGCAAGCCGTATCTGGTGGGCACTTAGAACAGCATTAGCTCGATTATAGTAAAAGTCACGGAATGAAATAGATATCTTGACACATACGATATTGCCACAGGCCCCACAATTTTTGGAGTCATTTGATGTGTCAGTGCACGCTCCGCTGCATAGCTCCTCACTCGCAGTAGTCTTCAGGGGTCCGCACTGATAGCAAGGTCCTCGCTGTTTTGTAGCTAGTGAGGTGCATTGACTACCAGGGCTACCTGGGAAGTTTGCTGCACACCACTGTGCACAAACACTGTTACCCCCAGCGCCGCCAGTCTGGGGTGACGCAAAGACAGCTATAGAGGACAGAGATGTTAGAAGTCCTATATATAATAAATTCACTTGAGACAACTGACCTAGCGGAAGGAAGATAAGAACCAGAAGCCTGAACATTGCGTTTGAGAAAGCTGGTAAGAATGGAGAGCACAATAGAGTTATCGTGGTCAATAAAGATAGTGTAAACGCTTATAGAAGTGATCTGAAATCTGTGAATCGATGGCTATGATGAATAAGATAGTGAGATTATGAATGAGGAATCAAGAGAAAGGGGAAAATTTATAAACTAGCACTACGCCTACCTATTTGTAGATTTCACTGAGAACGAGTGAACTCTACGTATAAAGCAAATGATAAGATGACTCTGGAAACTAGACTTGACGTAGATGGGAACGTATCACTATACCAACAGATGCACGTCTAACACAAAACCACAAAACAATTTCGATCTAGAAGAGTCTAGATTATTCTAGCCGTCTAGTCAATGGAAACGCGTGGTACTAGTAATTGAATAAAATGAATGGTGCGTGTGTACTATAACCAATGGTGATAAAGCACAATGCTGCGATAATGACGCCGCAAACGGAAGTTGCTCTATTGGATATCTCTGATTGGAGACGTCATCGGTTAAGCTATAGACCGGGATTGTAGATTATAGCATTGAACTTGTAAAGTGACGGCGTCGCTGTGAGGCCAGGTAGTTCAGTATTTAGAGTCAGATGATCCCTAGTACGTTTAAAACGGGGCCGGGAGGATCGTGCTTGTAATGAAACTGTTGCCCGCCTTTGACACTAGGTCGCAAGAAGTAGACAACAACTTTAGTTAGTTTCAGATGTTCAAACTATATGACTTGGACCAAGAAATCAGAGCTAAACGCGCGTTAATGAATGGATAGGTTGCCAGGTCCTATGCTAGTGTCGCCGAAAATAAAAACTTCAAAAAGCCTCTTAACTTCGATACCTTCTTTTGGCTCACCCAGAGATGCTGGAAATTTTTGAATCACCGATTGCGACTGGGCGGGTCGTCTTTGATTTCCGTACATGTGGTCAATTTCCTGCGACCGTTGAGTGGCTCTGGCTCGAGTCATGAATTGCCCGTTAGATGCCTACCTAAAAGCTAAAGCTCTAAACCTATGCTAAGGAAAGCTGGCCGAAAAGGGTATAGGCTACCCGACGGGAAGGTGGCATCCTCCATCAAAAATCTCACCACCAAAATCAGAACCCCCAGTTTTACCCTTTCTACCTAGAAATCCTAGAATCTAATTTATCAGAATGATAGCCTAGATAGAGCTATTCAAATATTTAAAGGAAACTAATAGAAAAATATTAAGATTTAACCTAGTTTGGGGGACAGAACGTATTTACTGGCCCCCCTGGGGCTGGGCCTGATTATACAGTCATATTTCAAGAGTATTTGCACCCTAGTACTTCCACACCGTCATTTTTCTGCCCGACAAAACAATATTTCCAATTCTAATAAATTGACCATGAGAAATTCCTTTGTAATAAAATAATTCTACAGTATGTGATTACTTGTCGATATGACGAAGGATAGAAAGTTCAAGAGTTATAGACCGTCTAATTCGCGGGATGCAAACGTGTTGCAGCGTACAATTTGCTAGGCGGTGTAGGGCGGATGTCCCCGGGGGGGGGGGGGGGGGGTGCAAATACTCCTGGAACGCCACTGCATTTAGGATATCATTACGCTTGAAAACGTAAGCTGTTCTAGACTTTGAGTGAAACTTCAGTACTTTTTCTAGTCCATCCTAAAGTAATTTCCATAACCTTATCTTTACTGGAACACGAACTTGATAGTTCATACCACACACACAAAATGACTCCTACCAAGGGCCTTGATGAAGCTTGTGATAAAATCTCAGTGGCTAGGCTTTATGGCCATTACCCGAGGATACCACAACTATGGTACAAGGTTAGGTCTCTGGTCTTTTATTGGCCAGTATTCCCAGCTCTTCCTCTTCAGGATATTATCGTGCCACAACTGCGAGGTAGGCTCCAATATGGACGTGTTCTAGCCATATACATTGCCCCAAGCAACTTCCGCATGCGTCTCTCGTAAAATAATGGGAACCACGAACGACAATGGTTCTACATCTAACATGGTTTACGTGAATCATACGCCTTCAGATCATC
This sequence comes from Penicillium daleae, assembly GCF_028827525.1. Classification (NCBI taxonomy): domain Eukaryota; kingdom Fungi; phylum Ascomycota; class Eurotiomycetes; order Eurotiales; family Aspergillaceae; genus Penicillium; species Penicillium daleae. The sequence goes on from NW_026623153.1 coordinate 1,634,308, forward strand.
GCACTTGTACAGTGGCACCGCAAAAGTCTCCGACTAAGCCTACCTGACCGCCTATTTTCTGCCATGAATCCTGCCGCACTAAAACAGCCAAAAAATCATATTGACATTAACCCAACATTCATCCGTTTTTTTGGGCGGGTGGTTACAGCAGGATGAGACTTCCATCTTGATGTAGCGACGCGCTATATTCAAGATCGATAGACGGTCGTGAGGGACACTTACAATTATTGATGGGAGGAACAAAATGACAATCTATGGGTATCGGATACTGTAGTGACCCCCCAACCGATGGACAGACACCTCTACGCGGTGCTGGGGATGAGTATTCAAGCGGTGGTTTGGGATCCACCGCTTGGAGAAACCAAGATCTGCTCGGGGAGATGGGAATGGTGGTGCTTAGCGGGCGGGGGGCTCTCGCGAGGTATCCCACAGATCTACCGACCACGACGAGAACATAGCCAAGGTGATGTCGCCACCTTGCCTCTCCAAAATCGATCAGTCGGAATACTCGAACTATTTCTCACGGGTGTGTTAACTAGGCCTCGCTCCAGTCTACCGTGTTACCAACGCGTGAGTAAATTGATCACTCTCAATCGTAGGGGGCTGGAAAAATGCCCGACCGAAAAGCGGCCAAATGAGGAGAGTGCGTGGCGGAAGGGCTCCAACGTAGAAAAGCGCCTCTGATCAGCGGTCGCGCACGGACAAGCACGTTGATTAGTTCCCTTCCTCTCACTACGTTCGTTTCAGGGCACAGGCAGTAAACGTGATTGTAGCTCGTGGTACATTACTAGTATCTTAATACACCTCACGCCTCAATGCATTGCCCAACTTTGAAAATCATCATCCCCTTGGTACTATAGACGTCGACCTCAATATTTTTAAGCTACCCCGCAGGCGAAGGCCCAAATAGACCCCTACTCGGATGCGGAGACCCAAAGAAATCCCATCCTTCTGTGGTATCGCCTTCTATAATACTATTGGAGGATGCAAGTACCGGGAAGCGAAGCTGGCTCTGACCGGGAAAAGGAGCTTCGGTGATTCATAACTAGGCGCCTACGGTCTTTCGTCACATCCTACGCAGGGTCTCTATATGCGTGACACTTTCACACGCTGGTTAAATGGCAGAGATATAGCTAAGTGCGCATTCTTACTTCTTATATGAGCAGCGTACAGAAGATGACAAACCATTTAACTAGTTAACTAACTAACTAGTTAAGTACACATACTTAGCTCAGATAATTGCTCGAATTAGTTGACGATAACCAGGTTTGGAACGCGATTTCATAGGACCATGAGCGAAAGGCCTAGACTTTCGCCGGCGCTTCTCGAGAGGAGAGATAAATATCTTCCTCGCAGATGACGCTTTGAACGTGTCTTGCCACCCGTTCTATGGCCGAGGCCCTAAGTGGCTGTGGCAAGATCGATCGTAGCTCGTGCTCCTCTATCTTAAATACATAAATACTCCTTGCTACCCGTGAACCCACCGAACGTTATCGGTTTGGGTCTCATTTACTATACGCTTACAAACACGAGAGTGGTTCATAATAATCGCGCAGTTATCAAGCATATCATGAATCGACTACTAGCGTTACTTGCTCTTCTGGCTACGATAACGTCGGGTGCTACTGCGGCAGCCGTGCCAAACCAGCGGAGACCTCTTACACAGACACCCCGCAATTGTGACGGTTCCGGCTCCACACAAGCTGAGAATTTCGGCTTTGTCAATCTTTTGAGGACCGGGTCCGACAAGCTTGTCGCGACTGCTGTGCTTCAAGGGGGAACCCCAAACGCGAATTATAATGTCCGCCTGATCCAGATCCCCAATGACGGAACGTGCGGGGCGTGTACAAGCGGGGGCGCAACATTGACGACGGACAGCCTAGGCGATGGAAGCATAAACGTTCAACAAGCGGTGAGCCCGGGCGCAACAGGTGCGTGGGTGGACCTGAATAACAAGGACGAGTGTGCAAATTTCTTTGACAGTGAGCCGGTCAAAATTATTATGTGAAACAATACGGGCGTTTTTAAGCAGCTTGCGATGTTTTGCTGGTGTTCTGCTGTATAGTATTTTGCTTCGAGGGTCTTATCGGCACCGTCTGGTGAATTCATCAGAGAAAAGCACAGAATGCTAAATTTTGAAATATACGGGCACAGTTCGGAACACTTGTTCTATGATCAAAGAACTTCGTCTTTCGGATCAGCAAACTACTATTGCTACAGAAGAATTGCAAAGGGAAAAGAGGGATTAATTAATAGGTTAAGGTTTTAGGCCTTGGGCCCTAGGTGAGACGACTGAAGCTCTAGACAGCTTGCCGAATCTGCGAGGATATTTCTCTTTTCATGAACTGTTCCAAGTCGCTTCTAGTAAGCACCCGGCAGAGTTATAGTTAGTTACTAAACGTGGGTTATGTAATTATTTCTGTAATATGACCATATATGACTACAGGAATATTGCTGTTCCGGAGCTATCATAAATCTAGATAGTAATAGATCTTGGTATTGAGGTTCTAGAAATAATCAAGGAGTGTAGGTGGTGACACTAGTTTCGGGACGTACTATACTGTATCTCCCGGGCACACTGGTCGGTCCACGCCGCGGAGCTGATTGGAATATCCTATGCTATTAGCCTAGTGTACAAGCTGGCTCATAAAAACGAAGGCTCCTTAGCACCGGGGGTCGAGGGCGGTAACTATCCTCTGCGACAGTATATCTGCACTACAAGCTATTAGAAGCGTACCTAAGAAGTCAGGACAGCGCATAATCTATGCTATCCTCAACGCCGCGGCTGAAGTGAAGGCAACCGGGGTCACCCTGCACCTACAGTGGAGTCTAGGGCACTGCAATGATACTAGAAATGACGCGGCGGATCGCCTAGCTAATGCGGCAGCTAGTCTTAGTCTAGAGAAAACACACCCGTTTAGCTCCTTTCTCACGAGAGAAGGTATATATCCGAGATCGTATCTAGAAGTAGGTGGGAACAAGAATAGAGGACTACTGCCTTAACAGCGGGCTGCCCGCTACTCGCACTAGGCGCCGTCGCTGCCGCGGAATCGAGCCTACCTGCTAGCGTAACTACGAACGGGCTATTGCTGGCTAGCTAGCTACGCGAAGACTCTCCGGTACCGTGATGACGATAGGTGCGAGTGTGGCCGGACATAGGACGGTACTCTACGTTCTAGTGGATTATTCGCTCCTATAGGATTTGCACCGCGAACTACACAGAAATGTTGAAGACACGTTTGGCGATCTGCCACTCCTACTCATCAATGGCTGCGAGCGGTGCTTCCGCACCGGGAAATGAATTCGCGTTAAGCTGTATGATCACCGCGACTGCCATGATAAGTCACCGAGGGAAAACTGAGCACTTGTTGACTTTTGAGGCCAAAATTGCCTTTTAAGTATAAAAAGTAGTGGAAGGCGAATGGCTTGGCCTCTTGTAAGTCCGAGACCACGGGTGCTCGCTTACTAACGTAATTCACCACCGAGCGGATCACCCGGCCGAGCGGATCACCCCATCGAAAATCGCGTCTTCCTCACCTACACACTACCTTCAACTACCTACCATGCCACCAATTCGCTCTGAATCTCGGCCAAAATCGGCTAATCAGGAGGGCAAGATCTTATTGGCCTTGATGATATTAAAAATGGCCGCATCAAATCTCTCCGCGCAGCAGCGAAGCTATACGAAATTTCTTACACTACACTACATGCGCGCGCCAGTGGCCGAACCTCACGCGGTGATACCCGCCCAAATGGCCATAAACTGACCCAATTGGAAGAGAATTCGCTTGTTGATTGGATTATATCTATGGATACGCGTGGAGCAGCGCCTAGGCCAGCTACTGTAGCCGAAATGGCTAATATCCTTCTGGCTGCGCGCGGTAGCTACCCTCCGCCTACTGTTGGCAAGAATTGGCCATCAAAGTTTATAAAGCGACGCGATGAGATTCGATCACGCTTCTCTAGGCGATATGACTACCAGCGCGCACTAAACGAAGACCCAAAATCGATACGAGAGTGGTTTACAACCGTACAGCGCGTTATCGACGAGAACGGTATACAAGCGGAGGATATCTATAACTTTGATGAGACGGGATTTGCAATGGGCCTTATTTCGGCGCAGAAGGTTGTTACACGGAAGGAATACTACGGTCGGCGATCTATCCTACAGCCAGGAAATCGCGAATGGGTTACTGCAATCGAAGCTATCTGCGCTGATGGCTATTCGCTACCGCCATGTGTGGTTTTTCAAGGCAAAGTAGCTATTGCTGGCTGGTTTGATAATCTACCACACGATTGGCGATTTGAAGTATCCAATAATGGCTGGACTACCGATGAGATTGGCCTACGCTGGCTAGAAAAGCTATTTATCCCATCAACGAATTCGCGTGTACGTCCCCGATTTCGGCTACTGATTCTTGATGGCCACGGTAGCCACCTTACGCCCCAATTCGACCGATTATGCGCAGAAAACGATATTATACCTCTTTGTATGCCTGCGCATTCATCGCATCTACTACAACCACTAGATGTTGGGTGTTTTGCAGTGCTAAGGCGCGCATACGGTCGCTTCGTAAGCGATCTTGCGCGTAGAGGATATAATCATATCGATAAATTCGATTTCCTAGAAGACTACCAACGCGCGCGGCAGGAAGCCTACCAATCAAGCACTATTCAAAATAGCTTCGCAGCTAGTGGCCTAGTGCCAATCGATGCAGAAAGAGTGCTCTCGAAGCTTAATATCTCTCTACGAACTCCGTCACCACCAAGCAGCCAGCCAAGCAGCAGATCTAGCCAATTCACACCAAAAACGCCCAGAACTATCGTTCAGCTACAAAAGCAAGCTAGTATGATGAAGGATCTACTAGATCGGCGGTCAAAAAGCCCTCCAAGCCCGTTCAAATTAGTGGTAGATCAGATTCTCAAGGGCCACTACATTTCGCTACACAACCTCGCATTGCTCGCGCAAGATAATGCGAATCTACGCGCACCCAACGAGAAGATCGTCAAGAAGCGCAATCGGTCGCATAGGCGGATACCCTGCCAAGAGGGTTTGACCGTTGAAGAGGGCCTACAGCTAGTTGCGCAGCTAGATTTACCAGAAGAAGCACCGGTGGTAGAATCGCATGCGCAGGGCGAATTGCCTATTCAGGCAGATCGGCCGGCTACTAGGGCTCCGCCTAGGTGTAGTGGGTGTAGGGAGATTGGCCACAGGATCAATACATTTAAAAATCGTTATATTTGCTAAATTAATAGGTGTTGGTTGAGATAATCGATTTTGAACATTTCTAATGGGGGGTAGTGATCCGCTCGGCCGGGTGATCCGCTCGGTGGTGAATTACGTTAGTTAGTAATCCGGGTTGTAATCCGGGTTTTGCAAGTTAACGTAATTCCCGGAGCGAGCCACTTGGTCGAGCGGGCCACCCCAAACCACCATGTAGAGCCCCACTGGGTCGACAGAAGTTAAGAATGGGCCCCAAGCATAGATGAATTTGTTGGGTTCATAGGATTGAGGGTTACCCGGTGAGGCGAAGAAATGTATAGTAGTCGGAAGCTCATTCAATTCAACATCGTCTGAGTAGAGATTCGTTTGAAAAGGAAGATGTAAAGACGCCTCGATTTGTAGAGCAAGTCCCTGCTCCGGTCGAGACGGGTCAGGTCCCACGCTATCTATGAAGTCTCTCAAGTGGAGAATAGCTGGGGAGTTAATCTGAGATGGCATAAGGACGACAAATTAAATGTAGACGGTGTCAGCGAGAACTCAAGGTCTGCGGGTAATGCGGAGGTTCAATACAAGATGTTCCTAGATAGAGGAAATATACGTGTCGAGAGTAGGACTAGCACATAGGACGTAAATTTAATACAAGCTTCTAGACGAGTAGAAAGACTATAGCATTTTAGTATTATCTCCTTGCCACAAGGGGAGGTAGGATTATACATACTAGGCAAGAAAAGCATATAAAGAAGAAGCGCAGCGGCTATTATCATAGTACGAGAGACAAGGCGAAAAAGGTAGTACAGTACCGATATATTTAGTGACTGTAGGGAATTAGACTAATTTTCACATGGTCGAGACGCCCAAGCTCTGCCGCCAGTGACAACGAAGTACAGCCTTCATTATCCCTCTGGTCAATGAGAGCCCCTTTATTTATCAAGAGCCTTAATGAATCGGTTCGCGGGCCTTCCACAGCGAAGAAAAGATGTCGCCTTTGCCAAGGGTGAAATGCCATATATTTGGAAGTTGATGTCCGGGAATGGATTTCTCAGGTAGTTTTCGAGCCTTTTAATGTTTTTCTTCAGCATTTTGGGCCTCCTTATCACAGACGTGATTATAGAAAGGAAATCCTCCTGAAGCCGAGCTCGGGCGATGGCTCCTTGAGAACTAATATCGTCAGATAATAGGACTTCAATTTTTTAGCGATAGATTTCTTTTCGTGAAGATTGCAGTCAGAATTAATGCGCTGGGTGTCAAAGAGAGAGTCAACATACCCGAGGCTCCGCAGCCAACCGAAATGGCTTTGTTGCCCAGAACTGATGACTATTTTGGCTAGCCGCAGGTAATTTTAGCCTCAAAGTGCGCGCTAGGGTATCCTAGTTAGCATACGCTATTGTGTGTCAGGCCAGGTCAAGGCGCACCATTTTGCCTCTGAGCGGATTTTCTTCCTGTCTTTCGTGAAGAAAGACCTGGATCGGCTGACATGTCTCACTTTAAGCAAGCGCCATGGACGTATAGATCTTGAACTTACAGCTAATAATTGATCGTTAATGGCCAATGCAAAACTTGAAGGGCATAGATAGGAAGTTTCTGAAAAAGCTGGTGCAAACTAACCCGCACGTGACGAGTTCTCTCCGATGCAGGATCCATCACACTCTTAATGCCACCGGTGGGCAGGAGGCTCTGTATGGTTTTGAGGAAAATTGCACCCCACCCCACCGTCAAGTACTTTGTCGGCGTCTTATACCCGCTCGTAGTTTTTAATTCAAGTGCATATCGGGATTGGAGAGCCAGGGCAATGTTGCCTTCGCAATCACAAGCAATCATGATAGCCATTCTCGGGCTACTTCATTGACCTGTTAGGGAGGGAGAGGACTGCCCTTTTAAGCGGCCTTGCGCCACATGCGAAAACGTAAAGACCCGAGGTTTTGAATAAGGCCGTTCTGAACCGCGAACTCGAAAGTATTCTTGAACTTCGGGAGTGGGCCCTGAACATTGGGATAGTGGGGAACTTGTTGTTCTCCGAAATGCTGATTGGACATGGTTATTTTGGCGGTTTGAAACTGCGACCCCACGAGCCTTCTGAGTTCCTTCAGCTTTTCTGACATCAAAGCTAGTTCCTAATTGCTGTCTAAGCCGAAACGAGGCTGGGCGGAGGAGATCTTACTGTTGCTATCCAGAACTGCGAACTCCAGCCCGTGAAACTTCAAACCACGAACTCCTAACCGCGCAACCACAACTTCCAACCCGCGGATACTCCCAGTCTTGCTTAATTCTCTAGGCTAGCCTTCGATCCGATGCTGTAGTTGACAGCGACATGGACATTGTGTAGGTCTGGCGACTCGCCAACGAACTCCACTTTTAGGCCATTGTTGGACTGAATCAGCAGGTCACCATGAGGGGGAACCCAGCCCTACGGCCTACGTCCATCTTCTATAAATATTTGGGATGTTCCATGTGGGTTAAGACAGTGAAGAAGACCTAGAAGATATCGAATGTGAGCTACCTCTGTTCTAGAAGCATTGCCCACTGTCTCGGTCACGATTTCGACGCTTGATGATTCTGCGAAACAACTTGTTTCATGATGGGACTGACAGGTCTTCTTCAGACATAATTCCAATTCCAGTAACGAATTTTATAGGACGTTTGCCCTTTCCTGGTGATAGTCTCTTTCTCGAATTCTCGCGCCTAGTAGGAAAATGAAGCTTCCTTCTGGCCTTCGATATCAACCCTTCCGAAACATATTTTTTGAGACGTGCGCGTAAACACGGAGGCGAGTTGCTCGCCCAATCGTCCCTTCGTCTTTTGTTACTGCGCGGTGTTTTCGTCAAGTGAAAGTTTTCGGCATGGGGATCGGTCAGATTGCGAGGCGTGTTATTGTGGGAAGTTATGCAGGTCGCCATATGGGACTTCCCTTTGTCTTGGACCTGAGACAGTTCTGATCGTGTCTTCTTGGGTGACAAGGTTCTAATGTCCTTATGTTGATGGGAATACCATTAGCGAGCTCTCAGTCTGCTGGTCGACAATAATGCCCGTAGCCTTGTAAGGTGGCATGGAAAGTTCATAGATTGGCTTACCGGAAGTGGAGAATTTTTGCCCTTTTCCGACGACTTTTGATCCGAGGCGCCCATGTTGAAGTGCTGCGTTAATTGCCCCATACTGACATCCGAATATCCACTCAAAAGCTACAGACGAGGCGGATATATTATCCCATTTATAAGAGGCATACGCTGGACAACACGCAAGCAGAAAGCTAAAGCTCTCCATGATCTTCGTGACATGTTGTCGAGGGGTTCAGGAATATATGTGACTGGAATGCGAGGACTACAAACGCCTGTCATATCACCGCTGACACAAAGAAATCAAAGTGGTGGTTATTAGGAAGAGCTTAGCATGAGACCAAGTGCCAACCAAAAGGAGAGCTAACGTAAGGGGGATTTTTTTATGAACTCTATCTCTGGATGAAGTCGCCCTACGGCGATAGAGGATGTCTGCAAGGGGAAACAGCTCCCACATCAGAAAAAGGATGTTAGTTCGCCGTTGCGTCCGGAATGCTAGGATAACTCTCCTTGGCTGTCGTTTGGAGACTTGCTTGTCCCTGTCGTGTCAAAGATTGGGAACGATCGAGGACGATTGAGACACTAGTCTCGATCAGTAAAGTAGGTTCTCCGCGCGGGCTTTCCTTTTGATTACCAACTTCTTTTCTTACTGTACATGTGCGAGAAACCCCTGGGATGCCCTCGAGCAACAAACGTGGGCTGTAGAGGTGGTCTTGCCGTAACCCCGTTGGTGTCCAGTGAGCTGACTAAGCACAATGGCGCACCACGATAGCACATTTGGCTTTTCTAAACTCCACACACACCATTGAGTTTTGATAGCCTCTCACATGTCAAGAGCAAAGACATTGTATTTCATGTGAAGGAGCTGAATCCAACCAACCAACGATATTTGGTGAACATGCCGGATGGCACGAAAAGAGCGCAAGAATGTGAATGTTGCCAGTTGCTTCTGAAACGGTATGGTTTTCAAGCGCCTCTTCAATCTCCCTTGTCTGAAAAGATTCACTCGTCGGAGACACCACCATGAGGCTTCGTTGAAAGTAAGACAATGTCAAATACGATGACACTCGAGGAACCCATGAAAGGGAGCTCACAATTTCAGGTCCGAATTCCGAGTCCATCGCTTTTCTACCCCAAAACCGATCCTTCCATTGAGTCAACAGATATATTCATCCTGGATCCTGCGGAATTAGAGACCTTGGTGCATAAGGACAAATTTTCCTAACAAAAACTGCCTTTGCATCAACCTCAAGTTTTATAACTAGATTTGAAGCGGATGTATGAGCTTCGGGATAGAGAACAATCTTAATCGTATCTCCCGTTGCTGACGATGGCATTTTGTATTTTTCTTCCATGAGAAGCGACGTCCTTAGTCATCACGTGTCTTTCCGTCTGGAGTTTGGTTACGCCAGCTGTCGGATTGCGAAGGAGGCCAGGTAACGGCCTGGTGGGTATCTGGGCCTTTTTCTCTTACCTCTGGGTCAATGTCAGTAAACCTAGGTCGTTAACTAGGATTTCTTAATTAGGTATAGCTCTTGCTATATTAGAAATAGCGTCCGAAATTTTTGAGAGTTGAGGGTCTGGGCGAGGTTCCGGAAGCACCGCCCAGGGAGTATATGTAGAGGAAAACTATTCTCTACGGCTTATAAACATTTCGGAGACTTAAAACATGGCTTTATTCAGTTGCTTGATTCGGCTACTAGCTAGTTGAGCCCCTCAAGGAAGATTCACATGAGAAACAAACGCGATAGTGTGTCTGTCTGTCAATGCTAACTTAGCTTTCTAACCGAGAATGCCTTTTCTAATCACCTACCAGTTACTCCATCTAGGAAGCTTTCTTCTTCTCTCCTGACTTGGTAGATCTCATCAAGTATCTGTAATCGCTCCGGGGATATCTTGTGGCGGACAGGCTGGTCGGCTTCTCTCAGCCTTGACACCGAAATGCCGCGACTGCAGCGTAGCTCGCAAAGGATGTGAACGAGAAGTCGAATACGTTCTGTTTACGGTTAGATACGTGCTGCACAGCGTAGGAAGGGTGATGCTCCTACCAACTTTAGGCAAATGATCAGGTTCCCGATGGGTCACTCCAAAGGGCCACCATGGTGGTTTGGTCATATTAGGGTCAAGCTGCCTCAGTGTTCCTGCAACAAATTTTCGTCCATTATATGGATAGTTCACCTGTTTGCGAGGCTCCACGAGTTTGATGTATTCTTTCGCAAGGATTCGGCAGTTTTCCTGTTGGAGATTATCGAATGCCCTAGTATAATATACAACTAGGAGATCGTGATCTCTGACCGATATCATAGTCTTCGCTCCCATCGAAGTGCTGGTGTGTTGGTTATAGAATCCTTTGTAAATATGCCAGAGGCCTTCTAAAGGCTGACGGTGTCCGGAAGGCAATATGATAGGCTGAAGGGGGACAGGGCTCTTCATGTAGGCTTCACTTATAATGTTTGTCTCAAAGTATGATGTCCTGGTCGGCTGTAATGGATAGGTTGTTGGGGCAATACCAATCAATGCTTGGTCTGGCGACACTGTCAGTTCATGTTCTGCTCACATTTGTCATCAATTTAGGCCATCGCTGGGGGCAAATTAATACTCACCCTGAGAGTCTGAGGCGTAAAATCCTGCCGATGTACTCATGGCTCTCAGAAATGCATTCATCAGCTTTGTGCATAACATCTCGGGGAATCTGCTCGCGATTGACTCTGAAGCTCTTATATGGACTGTGCCCTCTGCATCCATATAAATGAGTGCAAAATGGGGGTAAGGCAACCGGAGAGACAGTTCGCCAGCCGACATATTTGGCTGTGACTGGCTACCGGTCAGCTCGTTAATCTCAAGTGGCCAGACAGTAGCTAACGTACTGTAAAGCACATCTCCGTAGACTGGTTAAGATCAAAAGCTGGTTGGAAAGCTGTTTGAAAACTGCCTTTTTTATATATTTGGTTTAAGCAGAACTTCGACGTATGATTCAAGGAAAGGTACACTCACCATAGGATGCCATCTTTTATTGATAAGACGTGATGGGAATCCTTGAATCTCTGGAAATGGAGTGAAAAGGAAGAAGGGAAAGGCCTGTCAACATTGATATATACACTCTGACTGACAAATGTGCCAGCACTCCTTGAGAAATGCTAACCATCGGTGTTAGGCCTGTCAGCTGGACAGGCCTGCTCATTGACAAGTGCAATAAGTACTGACTCGACTCCGTAATATGCAGGTAACCCAAGCTACTTCCTGTATGGGCAGTGCCTGGAGGAATTTTCCATATTATACGCTGATCAACGCCTGTCAGAAAAAAGAAGACCTTATCGTGAACACAAAGGGAATCCCGTACAGACGGATTGCCACAGTCCGGAGGGGCAATTCAATGCGCAGCATTACTTTCCGGTTGTCGATCAACGATGAACATGCCTCGCAGAGTGGGAATTATGCAAACGCCAAAATAAAGTACGTAATGTGGGGAAAGGTTCGAACTCGAAAGGATTTCAGGCGCTATGCAGCCCCCGGGTTGTCGTATTTAGAGTTAACAGTAAAGGGCCCAACCGCTAATTCCAGGAGTCAGAATTCTCAGCCCATGCCTCCACTCTGAATGGGTTCCTCATCGCCTTGATCTCGAACCCGTGCTCTTGCCAGCAGAGTTGGCTATTAAGACTCGTCAACATTAAGTCCAATGAAGCTCAAATTCAAGTGCTTTCTTATATGCCTATGGTTAGAGATGATCGTGCACATGATGCTCTTAGCCTGCGTTAGTCGTTGTTTTTAGGCCCGCTTTTGCCTTCTTATCTCGTCGAATTGTTCGGTCAGTTAATCTCGGTGAGAAATTCGGTTTAGCTTTGATCGGCGATGGACACAGACCGTCTCTCAGGTGGCACCTGAGACTCATAATAAATGCTAGTCCACGCAGGCAAAAAAGGTAGTTTTCTGAGGCCGGGTAAAAATCCGACGGGCTACAAAAGGAGCTTGTCCGCAATATTGCCCGAGTGCCCATGACATCCATGGCTTGCGCACGCGATTCAGATTAGTCTACTGTTTGTCAGTTCCAGGTCTCATTAGTCCCTCTAAATCAGCGAGAGCGCCCACGCCTTCGCAGGGACTGCTGCTTGATGAAGTTGTGCAAATTACATTCCCCCAGGCGTAACCAGGCGTAATTCACCTGTACGGATGATGGGTAACCCCCTTAAAAAGTTGCTTTGGTGTGTCCTGAAAACTTGGGAGCCTGGGACTAGCTCATTCCGGTGCAATTTCGCGGCGTTGGGAGCATGACTGGCAAGGGTCCCGACCGCATAGTTTGACGTATGGTGCCATGTCCAGTTGCATGAACCGGGAATATGTGTACTTTTAGTCCAAACATGGTTCGTCCTGACCCGGTTTATATGGCTACTAAATGCCCGTCCAAGCGCAGGTTCGCCTGGGTCCTTCTAAGGTTGGCGATCTCGGATCCCCCGCTTCGAACCATGGATACCAAGGTTTTAGATGTAGGGATCGCAAGACACCAAGCGAGCAGCTATCTCTAGCACCGTCAGTGCGCAATGGCTGGAACCATATTCCCACTATCCCACATCGACATGGAAAGACGAATAGAAGAGGGGCTTGTGCACATCTGATCGCGCGCTGCAGGACTACTGAGAAGGCGCCTTACTGGCAGTAAGTTACTACCACCTGGCCAGCTCGGTTGACATTCCTTTTTTTCTTTTGCAGGAACTCCGGTTCGTGTGGAGACCAACCAATAGTTGGGCTGGACGGTCGTAGTTTCGAGGATCGCAATTCTTTGAAATCTCCCTCTCTGTGTTTTATATTGCTTTTTGTATGATAAATAGTCGATTTCATGGAGGGTATAAAGTACTCTTCCATTCAGGGGTAATACCAATCTCCAATTTAATCATTTTGGCTGGCCTGGGGGTAGCTTCCTACACCACATTCGCAGTTTGAAACTGCGACCCCACGAGCCTTCTGAGTTCCTTCAGCTTTTCTGACATCAAAGCTAATTGCTAATTGCTAATTGCTGTCTACCATGTAGAATGCAGAAAGGTCATCAAATCCTGAGAAGACCGTTTCTCAAGTAAACAAAGAACATTGAATATCCTGTTGATATTAAGAGCAATCGATGCGAGCAGCCGGAGCGAGATTTAAATACCACAAAAAGAGCGAGCCAGTGGAAAAGAGCGCAATTTCAATGCAGAACGCGTATCTCCATTCGTGAGATACGGATACAACATATTGAATGGATGGAAAGAGCGCGCCGCCTATGCGGCCGTAGTCAAAATTGCTGCTGACCGTTTCTTACACAAACACACACACAATTCATTAACGCCCGGCGGCTAAGCCGAAAGGGCAACTATCACTGGTCTATCAATCCAGGTCCTAATATACATATGCCGTATCTCCTTCGAGCCCATACATAGATCCCTTCAGTATATGTCCCCTCAACTGTCGATATCATAGGGATTCTTGTGGTTAGTAATTTTGTTAGTAGACTGGCTTGAAGGCGCCTCTTCAAGTGTTCAACATCCTATCCTCGGCAGTTGAAGCGCGTCTACCGTCTGTGGCACAAGGTGGTTGGTGTAGGTTAGTTAGGGGAATGGTGTCATTGTGTTGGTCGACGTGGTTAGGCGGCGTCAAGTCGGCCCGTGGCGATTGCGAATCGTACTGAGGCTCGCACAGCTTCCAAGTTCGGCGTCCAATTCTGATCATCCGAAGGCGATTTCCCACCCAGGAAGAAGGAGAGATTTCCCCGGTGAATATGCGTACATTGCAGCAGTGCTATCCGTTGTATGGTCCACTTCCGGCATCGGAAGAGGAAGTGCTCCACGGTTTCTCTTGCTTGTCCACATGCACATTGATCCGTCTGCGCGACGTTAATTCGAAAGAGATACCCATTTAGCCTTGCCATGCCAGTCCGTAGTTGGGCTAACGTGCTCGCTTCTTTCCATGATAATTGGTCATATAGCTGCCGGGCGTGTTTCCCGGGAAGTGCTGTATCCACTCGTTTCACGTGTTTCCCGACGTTCTCTGACAAGGCTTTGCTGGCAACTGGTCGGGACCGAGCGATATTCAGTGTTGTCGACTTCATCCTGGGGACCGATTCTTGTGGCGCAGCATCCTTCTGGGTCGCGGTTCCGGCAGTGGAAAGTGAACCAGCCAAATATATGCTCGGGACTTCAAAGGAGGACGCTTAGTTCTATGTTACAACTCAAATAGAAAAGTAAAGGAGAGAGTGCAAGGGAACGAGAGGAGGGTAAATACGGAGTACTTAGTTAGCAAGTGGATGCCTACGGCACAGGGCACCAGTAGGCATGAACATGTGTGACCATCACAGTACCCTTGACTCGTTTCCCCGACGCTGTCTTGAAACACGCTACCTTTAGCAATTTGGCGTAGAGCGCAAGTATAAGCACTTTTTGCGACACGAACATGAAACAGCCGAAGCCGAAGTCAAACGAACCCAGAAGCTAACGCCACTTGGTCGTATGTTCCTTCCACAGAAGGATGCAGAGAGTTTGCGCTACCTGTTAGTATCGCTAAGTCGAGCAACACCACAATAGACCCCAACTTCACTACAGTGGTAGTAGTAGTAGTAGTATTCATTTACACTGGCCCCTCGCCGAAGCGATATGCAGTATACGACAACTATATATCCGAGTATGTACATTGAGAATGATCCACTTCCTGACATGAACTTAGAGCCTCGTCACGGCCTTTCGTGGCCCATTGCCGCTCCCATTGTTAGGCTGCCCTTATGGCGCACGACTGCGAAACCGCTGTGACGCCTCGGCGAAGTCCAATACGGCCTGAACCGTCTTGGCCCTCGAGACGATGTCTGGTTTACCTTGCTCACCTTCGTTTGAGCCTCCCAGCAGACTCGACACGCCACTCAGCGCGTCCCCAACTTTCCGTCTCAATTCTACCCTCAGCTCGCGGAGCCTCGGGCACTCCATCAGCACGTGGGCGACTGTCTCCTGCACACCGCATTCACACAGATCATCGTCGCGGAAGCCGAATTTCTTCGCGTAGGTAGATAACCAGTTGTGACCCGTGCGCAGCTGCGTCAGCAGGTAGGCGCGATTCCTAGGTAGATTCCCGTAGAGCTTTCTCGTGTACCGCGCTGGTAGGCCAGCGTCTATCTTTCGTAAGTGAGCACCTTTAGTGCTTGTCTTCCACTCTTGTCCCCACTGGGCATAAATTTTGCTGCGGACAAACGCGTTCTCCCTCGATAGTAGTGGTCGGAAGGGGTGGGTTTTACCCGGTTGCGCGGCTTCTTTGGCGAGTCGATCTGCAGTGTCGTTCCCTGGGTTTTCACAGTACCCTGGAATCCATTGGAGGCGAAGTCTGATGTTCTCCCCTTGAACCTCGGTAGCTGCCTGGAGGATCGCATGGACGATGCGTTGTCCTGATTTATTCTTCACGTTCTCGATCGCCTGCAAGGCCGATTTACTGTCGCATAAGATTGTTGCTATTACAGGAACCCTGTTTACGGCGTTTGAGCGTTGGTGGAACAGTTTGAACACCATGTTGACCGCATAAAAGATGCCAATGAGTTCCGCTACGTGAACTGACCATCGGTCCATCGGCCCCACCTGAATCTGTTGAAATTCGGTCACCTCGTCATTTTCGTTGAGTGTGACGATGGCCGCCCCGAGGTGGCCCTCGCGCCCTGAGGCGTCCGAATAGACGATGGGGTCGGATGTGGCCCGTATGGTCTCAGCCCGTTGCCTTGCTGTCTCCCGGTCCGAATTGACTTCAATCTCCGCGAACGCCTCGGCACGCCATGGTGGTAGCGGTCTCGGGTCGATCGTTTCTAAGGTTGCTAACCTAGATAGGTCCATAGTCTTGAGAGTTTCCGCGAGGGGGAACCTGTAGCGTGATCTCATATTGTCCCTGCGTCTCTGGGCTCGTGATAAGGCACTCCAGATGGGGTGATCGCGAGGCAGAGTGTGTAGTCTTGCGATGGTGCGTTGCGCTCGGTGGCGGAGGCGGAGGTGTGTAGGAAGAATGTGGGCTTCCACCTCTAGCGTTGTTGTCGCTACCGTCCTGAATGCCGACAGAATCCGGATCAATGAGGCTCTCTGTATTGTGTTCAATTGTCGGAGGTGGGTCTTGTCCCGAAGCGGGTCATGCCAGACTGTCGATGCGTAGTCCACGATAGGCGTGACGCATGCTTGGTAGAGCTGTCGCATTTGTTCTGGACGCAGATGTCGTAGCCCACTCAAAGCGATAGTAACTTTAGTAGCACGTTTGATAGCCTGCTGAACGTGTTCCTTCCAGCGGAGTTCCTGATCAAACATCACCCCCAGCAGTTTTGCTGTAGGTGACGGCTTAATGTCGGTTCCCTCAAAGGTAAGTTGCCCTTCCAGGTGTTCTCCCCTCTTTCTGGTGAGGTGGATAAGCTCGGTTTTCTCTGCGGCGAAGCTAGATCCGGTTCGCCGTGCCCACTCCTCGATACGAGGGATATCTTCGGACTGCATAGTGGCTAGGTTTTCCTCGGCCGAGCGGCCTACTCGCCATCGGAAGTAGTCGTCAATGAATGCCGACGCGCCTCCGTGGGAGTCGACAGGTTAGTCGACTAGATCGGCGTTGAAGAATGCAAACAAGATAGGAGAGAGTGGAGACCCCTGCGCTAGTCCTGCGTGCGCGAGGGGCTCTGTCTCGGTACGGAAATCGTCGAATCCGATGTTGGCATAGCGGTCACTCATGAAGCTTGCAATCCACTTCCGTACCACTATCGGAATCCCTCTCGCCTGTAAAGAGTAGTCTAGGCTCACCCAGTTCACCCCGTTAAAGGCACCCTTGAGGTCGAACGAAATTAAAGTCACCACCTTGTGTTTGTACCACGCTTGGTCGATCGCATTAGACAGCACCAACAAGGCTTGCTCGGTGGTTCGGCCTGGGCGTCCGCCGAATTGGCTGTTCGGCAGTAGGCCGTGCTTTTCTGCCAGATAGGACAGTCGTCGCGCTATCACTGCTTCGAGAAGCTTGCCGAGTGTGTTCAGCAGTGAGATTGGTCGATAGGCGCCGGGAAGCGAGTAGTCTGGCTTGCCTGGCTTCCGCAGCACAATGATCTTCGCGCTGCGCCATTGTTTTGGATGGTGTCCTAAATCTACACATGCCGTGAAAATGCGGACGATAAAGGCTTTCAGGTGTACCCATAGTTTTTTCCAGACCAACATTAGTAGATTGTCCTCCCCTGGCGCTGTCGTCCCTTTCGCTGTCCTGAGTGATCGCTCAATCTCAAGTTCCGTGATTGGGTGCCATGGAAGCTCCGGGAGTGGCGAGGCTGGTGGGATGGGCTCGGGTGTGTTCATTGCGGGGAAGAACGCATCGAGGAACGCCTTTGCTTTGTCTTCGTTCTGGGTGATCTCCTCAGAGCCAGCTCGCAATGTTGGGGTACAACCCCATGTTTCCCGAGGCTTCATGTAGGTCGCGGCTTTCCAGAGCTTTCCTTCGCCCGCCTCGTCTAGGAATTGTCTCCAGTGTGCTGCTTTGGTTTTCTCGATAGTCCGGGTCCACGCTCGCCGCTTTTGTTGCATAGCCTCAAAGGCAGCCGTGGTGCTAGCATGGTCTCGGCCGAGCTCCGCGCAGCTCGCCTGCCACCTCCTGCGTAGTTGATTGACTTCAACTTGTTGCACTTTAAGATCGGGGGTAAACCATCTCTTGGAGTATGGCGTTGGACGTATGTCGGGTGTGAATCGGTCAACCGCCTGGGCCGTCGCTGATGTGAGCTCCTCCACCACTCGGTCGAGTGTTGGCCGGGTCTTAATCTCCCTCCATAGGGACATTTGACGAGCTACTTCCTCGCCAATTTTAGACCAGTCCGCCCGCTCGTACGCTTTCCTCGCTTTAGTTCTTGGCTTAGTCTAAGGCTGCAAATTCCATTCTGAGTAGGTGGCGCGGTGGTCAGATCCGTAATTCTCGTGGTATAGATGACATTTGACAAGCAGGTTCGGATTGTCTGTCACTGTCTGATCAATAGTTGAGTTTTGACCCGGGTTGTTCAAGGCCCAGTAGGTTGCCGTGCCTCGGGGGAGGCAGCCTTGGAGGTTGTGAGCCTGGAAAAAGTCGATTAGGTCGCTGGCGTCTTCGATGAACCTAGGCGCGATGTGATTGCCGCCCCACATCGGATGGTGTCGATTAAAGTCGCCGGAAACAATGATACTGGTCGAGCGCTGCTCGTTTTGGGTGGCAGCTGCGATAGAGCTCTGAATCGCGGTGAGGACTGGCAACGCTAATGCGTCATCGCCGGTGAAAAGTGGTACTGGCGGTATGTAGATAGAAAAGAGAAGTATTTGAGAGTTAGCTGTCCATATCTTGATAGCTGCGGCGTCTGGGTGGTCGCATAGTATTTGACGGTGCGAGGAGGTGGAGATTCGTCTGTTGACGTAGATCAGGCTGCGAAACCGACCAGCGTCGAGCTGTGCGGTAGGCCGATATAGTCGCCAGGCGCTGTGATTGACGTGTGTGCGGTACGTGGTGATGGAGGGCTCCTGGATCAGAAGAACATCCAGATATTGACTTTGAGTATCATTGATCAGTGCCTCTATTCTTGGTCCAGATTTCATCATGTTCAACTGTAGGATGCGGAGGTTTCTCTCTAGCATCTGACGGGGTTGGAGGTCGCTGGTCCTGGACACTGTCGATCGCCAGTTGGATGTTCGCCATTACAATCCAAGCACCGCGCTCTCACTCCCGGTGGGCATCGTTCACGCTCGTGCTGACCTGCACAGTGTCCGCATCGAGGCGTTTCCTTGCACGCCCATGCTAGGTGTCCGAACCGTTAGCACCGAAAACATCTCTTTTTCTTGATCTCACGTCTCTCAACGTGAGGAATGTAGTGCTGGTTGACAACGAAGCCGTTCCGTAACATATGTTCTGCTCCGTCTGCGGAGTCAAACCAGATTCCCAACGATGCGAACTTCCCCAAGGCCTTATCTTTCGCTTTCATCCAGGCCAGTTCATCAATATGGAAACCGAGTTCCGCCAAGTCATTATCGTTGATGATCTTCTCCGCTGCCTGGGTGGCCCCTGTTTCCAGGTCAAATTCCTCGGTAGGGGTACGGTGGACTACAACGCCGAATCGTGGTTTGACCAGTTTCGTGTTGTTGCCTAGTTTACGTAGCCATCCAGTGTTATTGCGCGCTGCTTCAGCCGACTCCATATTTTTGAATCGAATAAGATAGCCGGTCTTGGTGGTGCCAATGCCTGCCACTTAGGCGTCTTGCGTTGCATCGTCGCTTTGCAATGCAGTGCGAATGTGGGTGTTGACGACGTCGGTGGGAAGATATCGTCCAAATGCGTTCCCGTCGCTGTCTTCATTGTCTCTTGGATCAACAAAGGTTCTCTGGGTGCTGATTCGGACGCAGTTTTGCTCTTTCTCGGGTTGTTGGGGGTTCGGCGAGGGTGTGGCATTGCTGCCATTGGCTGCGACTGCTGCCCGGGACTTAGTCGCGGTCGCTGCTGGGGCGCTTTCGAGCTGCACCCGTAAAGCTTTCACTTCCTCGTGGAGCCTTTCGTTTTGTTCCTGGAGGACGTTCTGGTTGTGTTTGATCTCCTGGAGTTCGTTTTGGGTAGCAGCGATGGTCGTAGTTTGGTGGCGGATAACGTCCTTCAGCGTGCTGATCAGTTTCCACACCTCCTTGGTAGTGATTCGACCGGCTGGATCCGACGGAGCGAAGATATCTCCACTCCGGGTTCGCTTCCGGCTTTCGACGGTAGTTCTGGCTTCGAGGTCGTTCGTGAAGCTGGCGATGGTTTCTTGCGTGTTTGTGGGAGGGGTCTCGGGCCCTCCCGCGGGTAGGTCCGCCATCCGTCAGGGGTTAGTTCCCGCTTGGTACACAACGCAGCAGCTGTATATAGCCTTAATATCGACCACAACGTTCCTTGATGCGGTACTTCGATTGATCCCCTTGAAGTACAGCTAAATTCGAAATTCAACTTCACTACAGTGGCGTCCGGTATTGCCTTCCATGTCGGGCAACATAGAGTCTTTCTTTAAAACCCTAATCATATGACGTGATACTCCTAATATGGCTACCGCCGTATTTCAGTATGTGTTTCGCATTTGAACGGTAATAACACATACCCTGTAAAAATGAGTAAGCTGTATGGTTGTGTATTGTTACATATACAAAAATAATCACGCCCACCAGTCATCGACCCCGGTCCCTTCCACCTTCCCTCAAGCCAACTCAAAGCATCAAGTAACAATTCCAACTCCTTGCTAAATAGAATGAAACGTTTGATTTCTGGCGGCGTCAGATCATGTCCGTATGCTGCAGAGCAGAAACAGACTTACTACATCAGTAAGGGCCTATCCCGGCCTCCTTACCAAAAGTGATTAGCAGTAATATCCACGTGTCGTTTAGAGGCTGTGCTTAGAAATACCCGCCGAAGGGAAGATGACTTGTCAAAATCATTAAAAAACGACTTTTAGGTTTTTCTATTAGGCATATGATAACCCTAAGGGATACAAGGCTTATAGACTCTCTTTCAGGTGAGTTGTATATAAGTTGTCACTAAGCGCTATTGCTAACTTGCTTACAGAGGTCTCAAGCGTTCAAAACAGCCCTCTTCGCTTCCTCGACTTGCCCTTTGAGCTTCGAAGACAGATAATTAGATATGCAATCAGTATCTATCGACGCAAGCCAAAACAATTCGACTGGGTCTCGTTTGGGCAGATCAGTTTTGAGTTCGCGAGTAAGGGCTATAACATTATCATCAGTGCTACTAGTCTTAGATTCCTGAACCTCACTTCTCTTAATCTCGCTTTAGTCAATAAGCGGGTTCGCCAGGAAGTTCTATCCGTTATCTTCTAGGGTTCCACCGTATCAGTGCCTTACTGCACACCCAAACCGCTTCCCGCTTTGGGTGCGCCCGCATTCCTGACCTTTCCGCATTCCTGACCTTTCCGCATTCCTGACCATGTAGTGAAGAAATCGTCAAATTTACCACCCAACTAGCTAATTATCAACAAAAAAAGCTCTCCAGCTTGCCTAGCTGCTTCCTCATTCGCAATTGCCCGCTGAATAGATTCCTCCGACCGTTGTGTGGGCTCGTAGCCATACACTTTCTTGAACTGCCTGGCTAGCTTCCTTTCCTCCTTAGCTAAATCTTCCTCCTTCCTAGTCTTAATCGATCGATTCGCATCGCGTGTAGTCAATATACCAGTTTGGCTAAGCGGTTTAACCTGCCGCTTAGTGTATTTTCGACGTACTGGTGTTTGCGCGGCCTTCATACGCTGAATTGTATCACGCGTCATCGAAAGCTCCTCCGCTATCTCCCGCTGGTGCGCCATCATCCTCGATAGATTTCGCTGCATCTTATTTGATAGGCCTTCCAGGTGTTTAGTAATCTTCGCCTGATTCTTATATAGTGCTTCAGTAGATTTCGGAGGGCTATTTTCAACACTAGAAGACGAGAGATCTGGTGGTGGCGATGGTGTAGATGATCCCCATGAGCGAAGTTCTGGTGCGTATAGATCAGGAATCACTAGTTGATTCGTAAGATTCTCCACAATCTTACTACCATCAATAGGATAGATCCCACGCTCTCTAAAGGAATCGCGGATAATTCGCTGCGAGAAGGCCTTCTTGCGAATTGGCCCGATAATCGCTAGGAAATCCGATTTCCCGTAAGGCTGGCCGCCCCAGAAAGCTAGCTCATTATTTATCAGCCGAAATTGCTGCTTATAATTGAGAAAGGGCTTTCCATCTAGCGGCTGGCAAATATGTGTTGAATGCGGTAGAAATGCGAATGGGATAATATCGTTATCCTCGCAGGTTTGGATAAATTCGAGTGTAAGATGCGCCCCATGACCATCGAATATAAGGATACGCTTTTCGCCCCGATTAACACGATGAGCAGTCAATTGGATAAAATAGCCTAGCCAGGCTAGGGCTAATTTATCGGAAATCCAGCCATTAGGAGAGATAGCTGTCATCGTATCTGGTGAGAGGTTTTCGCTGCCGTAGAACCAGGCCTCCATAAGATTTTGGCCAGTTCCTTTGAATATAAAGAGCGGATCCATTTGCCAGCCATCCGCAGCAATACACTCTAGTGCAGTAATATTTTCGCCTCTCTCAGTCTCTGGTAGGTCAGGGCAAGATGATTTAGCCCCAATAACGTTTCGAGCGCGTCCTTGACCAGGTTGAAATCCACATTCATCGAAGTTGTATACTAGCCGGGCGGGGACGTTATAGAGGACCTTTTCTAGTAGGTCGTACCAGTGCTGAAGAAGCCCTGCATCTTCCGCTTGGATTCGCCTTAGTTCCTTAGTCTTTTGCTTCACTGGGCCTAGGCCGAGATCTTTTGGTAGACGCTTTATGAAGGCGTATGGCCAGTTTTTACCAACCCGCCTATCCGGTTGGCCCGATCGCGCTAGAACGCGATTTGCCATGCGCCTACTACCGCAGGGGTAGGTGGGAGATTCCAGCTATGCATCTGGACTATCCAGTTGACCAAGGCTTTCTCCTGATGTGGCTCTAGGACCTTCCTTAGCGATTTGGTAGGTGTAGTAGGCGATCTAGCCATTTCGACGCGTCTGCTTAAGGTCTTGCGATCAACGCCGAATTCCCGCGCAATCTTAGTAATATTCGGCTTTTTTTGGGATAAGACCATTCTGCAGGCCTCAGCAAGGCGAGGTTCATCAAAAGTCATAGATTTAGGCATGGTTGGTGGTTGAATTGGCTAGTAGAAGACGACTGGTAGAAAAATGGTCAGGAATGCGGAAAGGTCAGGAATGCGGGCGCACCCAAAGCGGGAAGCGGTTTGGGTGTGCAGTAAGGCACTGATACGTGTTACTTTCCATACCGCTCTCGTAATATCGTAATATAACGCGCCATGGGTTCTTGGCGAGGTGACGAAATACCATGTGGCCCCCCCACCGAAAAGACGAGGTCAATACACCGAAGTAGATGCTAGCTTTTTGGCCCTCTGTATCATCATAGACCAGATTTAGATAGGATGTAAGCTCAGATGTCTCAATGAGCGAAAGCTAATCATTAAAGATAACATTCAGGGCACATTGACCCAACTCAACCGACAGCAGATTAGATATTTGGAACGCCATCCAGGTTGGATGCGGGGAACACGGTGCCTGGCATTTCTGCAAAGGCCTCCGAGTGATTATTCACATCAAATGCTTCAATGTTTAGCCAGTCGCCCGTCACATCTATTCCCGGCAGCTGGCTGAAATTCTGCGCGTTTCCGTTTTCATCCATTTTGGTTTTGTTTTCGTCCATTTTGGTTTTGAGGTGGCTCATGAATGATTTGGCGGCAGTATGAATGTCTTCTAGCGTGTGTTGAAGTTCAGTTCGCGAGAGCAAGTTCCGGGCATCCGAGTTGGCCGTCTCAAGAAGTTGCTCCAGCCTAGTAACTTCTCCATTTAAGCGTTGTACCTCGTCCGACTGCTTCTGCATCTCCACACGGTACTGCTGAATCTTGTTTATCATCTCGGCTCTTTCCCTGCTGAACCGCTGCGCATTGGCGGCGGCTTCACGCCGCTGCTCATTATAACGAGTCGTCAATTGTCTGTTGAACGCATCGGCATTCTCGATGTCCTTTCTACAATGAGCGTGAACGATCTCAAAGTTTTCATCCGTGTCGTTTTGATTCGAGGTTCTAGAGACGTGGGAAGTTCGTCCCTGTCAAAAAAAATATGCGAGTGAGAATGTATGCCCCATAGCTGTGACGATAACGAACGGACCGGTACTTCTCGAATATTTATTGGCCGTTGTGACTTCGGTTCATGACCACCGCCCTCGCTTTCAGGCAAAGCCCCTATGGGCTGCGCAAGAGATCTTCGGGTGCCTGTCGACCGGCGAACCGCGCGTTGGGGCGGTACCATTGGGTTCCTCGAAGTTGTCGCTTCTTTTGGCATAGTGATAGGGGATCTGACGAAAGATCAAAGGTTGATCGGATCTTTGCAAAGAAGAAATCGTTGCCAGAAGGTTGCTCGAGGTGCGAGTGCGGGTAATTTATTTACTAGCTTTGAGATTCCGCAAGCCAAACTACAAAACGTTCAACAATCTTAGTGAGCGATGATCTCAACCCTGTTTTGCACGTTCTAACAGAGAGTGGCTGGACCACTGACAATCATGCCAGCAATCCTCTGTTACTGTAATAGTGTTTCCGTATTAACTGTAATTTACTTAGTAGTTCTTCATGAGAAGTGGTTAGGACTATGAAAGGCCCAATCACCGTCGATAGTTCTGCTACATGGGCTGAGAATTTCTGATGAGCATCATAAACGCCCCATCAACAGATTCGGCATGATCTCAAACGCCCGCACAGAACGATGGCCTCAAGAGATCCCATCAGACAGGCTAGTGGACTTCTGGATCAGAGATTCAAGTAAAATACTGAGGGCCAGGACTTTGATAGCCTGGTGGCGTAAAACTCTGCACTCTGCTTCGGGGATCCCGACATGCACGCGAATCTGCTTGAGCTGTCGTAGAAGTCGTCTTCTCTCCCTTCGCAGACCCCGCAAGAATACTGCCGCTTGTGACTGGCTCGGGGCATCCTCTACATAGCTCCGGGGCTGCTCGAAATTTCCCGTCCACTTCGTCTCGCCTTGCAAATTTGTAGTTAGTGAGTCGGACAGATACTGAAGAATGCCTTCACTCGCACGGCGTCCGCGGGATTAAGATTGAAACGGCAGGACTTGTGTACAGCCAACTGAGGTCACCAGTCAGAAAGATCACTCCCAGGGATCTAACACTTACCAACGGTATTGACCTTGGCTGCTGGTATGGAGACAAGGGAGACGTCTTGGAAACTCAAAGTCAAATGCAGCTTTATGAGTGCCCGTCGAGTCGACAGTTTTCGCTACGCCACCAACATCTGAAAGGGATTCTGTTTTGCTCCGGGCGTTCAAAATGAAGTGACCCTCCCTCGCCTGTTGATCTTTTGATGTCCTAATATGCTCATGCGAACGGCGGCCCACTTGTGCAATTTGTCATTGAAGACCCACTCTGGATCGAGTGCGGGCCTGAGCACGGTCGATCCGGAGAAGGGCAAAACGGGGTTTAATTCCTTGGCGGCTCGGTTACTGTATTTTATACGCACCTCATAAATGAACGGCACCCCTGCCGCCGTCTTGAACATGTGGGCTGTGGGTCGCTACAGAGAAGAGAATTTCCAACATCTCCCCAACCAATGTAACCATGGGGCCAAAGGGGTATGAATTGAGGTCGCCGTCCAATTGGTGGATTGCAGCCCATTGGAGTGAAAATGATGGTCCTGCGTAAGAGTCAAGCTCAAATGGACGTCGAAGTTATCGAAGTTATCCAAGTTAACCCGACGCTTAATTACGCAAGCCGTTTGCTGCTTAATTACACAACCTGTTGAAGGTGTATGCAACGACACAATCAATCGCGACCAATGACCCGTCTGTTTCAATAAAATAAACTCTAGACTCGATTTGTGTAACTCACACAGACAGACCCTTGTCTGTGTTTATCTCTCACAAGTCTAGAGGTGAATTGGTTCTTCGAAAGTCCAGCAGTTTAACCAGCGTTCTAAACATGCAGCGTATAAGAAATGTCCAAGATATGCAATCTTTAAGTGTTTATCTTAGGGAACCGCTGTGCAATTCGTCCAAGTACCTGTTCTTGGGTAACGTACGTCGATTGATCAATCTGTTGGGTGAGATGAAGTTGCAATTGGTGAATACACTCCGCGAGAGAGGATTTTATTGCTCTTCGAGCAATTGTCATCGTTCCATGATCTGCAGCTTGAACTCGCGTTGCAATTGAGTAAATCCCTCCCCTGGCTACTTTGTGAAGTAGCTCACGTGCCGGCTTCCGGTAAAAGCGTAGAATGTTCTGAGGATTGGGTTTGCGCTTTGGTTGCCGGTTCATTTTAACATGTTGGTGCCTGAGCGAATGAATGGCTCGTCGCGGATCCAGGTGGAGGGATGGAATTTTCATCGCATTGTGAGACTACTTGGTAAACGTTACCTTGTCACAAGCTTCACGCAACTCGAGGGTCATCAGGATCTGATGGTCACAAGTTAGAAAGGGCTGTAATTATTTAGAGCCGACGGATCGAATGCGTGTTTGCTGCGTTTTTAAGAACCCAAGACCGAGGGTGGAGAGTGATAATATTTTCCCAGTCTATCATATGAAATAACGGATACAGGTCACAATTAGGTGCGTGAATCCGTACTTCGAATAAATCTCGTTAATTAAAAGGGACTAAAGCGGCCATTGGTTCTTGCTGGGCTTGATTGGTGATCCAGCGGAACTAAGCATACCGTACCCAGCTTGTTTGAGAAGACACTTAGCATACGTTGATCAATTTAATTCCGTTTTTATGTGAGTTCTTGAGCCGATGATCGGTATAGAGCGTATCATAATAGGGGCCGCTGTAATTAAACTGTCGAAGCGTTCAGCATCTACAGTTTGGGATGTGGTGTCTTTGATTACAGTATATTCTGGTAAAACAGTATCAATAAATTCGAGGCAGCGCTGGAGCAAATCAGTTCAACCACACGGAAACGCTGAGGAGAATCTGGCTTCAAAGTCTGCAGCACATGAATGTTAATTGAAAGTTGAAAATACGTTCCCTTGATTGATTGGCTTCTCCCATTTGTCCAGATTGGAACTGTGGCGACTCAACTGGACCATTAAGAGTGAAATTTTTGAGAGCACCTTGATTATTCCCAATCCTCTGCAAGAAATACTACTGTACCTCTTGCGGTTCATCCATACATCTCATAGGAAAGCGGAGACCAAAGCGGTCAAGAAGGGGGGTCTCAGACTTTTGCGGCGCCACTGTAATTCCCAGCTGTCCCGCGCACCCTAAAACACATAGTAAATGCGATAAATTACCACTTCAAATCTCAACAACTACATTTGTTTATCATAAGATATTTAAAAGTGTATATCTTAAATAGTATTTCTGACCTACTGGGGAATTATAGGAAAATTGCTAGAAGTGTTGATAGAGATATGTATATGTATGTTCCCTACGTCAGAATTACGCCGTATTTTATGGTAAGGCGTTGATATCATTGTTTAGATCATTTAGGACCAAGGTAAATTGTTTTACATGTTAAGAAAAGCCTATATTCCAATACCCAAGCAAAAATAAACTATGGTTGTTGAGATACGAAGTAGTAATTTATCGCTTTTACTATGTGTTTTAGGGTGCGCGGCAGGACCGGGTGCGCGGGCGGCTGGGAATTACGTTATCACTGGACATTCATAGTTAATGGAGACAACATAAAACACAAGTTAAAATCCGACCTCAGACAATTTGGCAGTTCACTTGTAGTCTCACTCGTCCCTCTGGACAAACATGATACTCTTCTGCGAATTCTTTAAGGCTACAACGGTCTCTGATATGGTCATCGAGGCAAATATAAGAGAGACGCGGAGGGGCGCTGAGGGAATAGCCATGTTCTACTCGTCTTCGACGCACAGGGGACAATCAGGCAAGAATTTCCAATCAGACAAAGATTGAAGGGCAGCAGAGAAGGAGCACGCATGGAGCACGCATGGCGCACGAAGGCGAAGCGCACAATGCGCAGACGGGAGCAGGGATCACCCATGGAGCAGCAACTACGGAGCACCACGAGGTAGGCGAGGCGCGGATGCGAAAACGGCCAAACGCGAAAACACGCGAAAACACGTGAGCAAGCAGACGTGCAGGCGTGAGCAAGCAGACGTGCAGGCGTGAGCAAGCAGACGTGCAGGCGTGAGCAAGCAGACGTGCAGGCACGTGAGGCAACATCACATGGGGCGAGACAATCTATAAGAGAGTCTTATTTGCCCTTCGATCCATCTTGTCGCTTATCGATCAGACCGTTGCGCCGGCTGGTGTTGGCGCAGTTCAAATCAAAAGCTTTGCTTTACTACGAAATTACACGCTGGACGTACGCGACTGGAATTGGAAACTGGTCATTCTTCCTGACTCAGACTAGGTGACCGTGTCGCGTCTTGATACCAGTCTTCACTCCCACGTGACTGTACCTCCTCCTCGGGCCGGAAGCTCTGTAGCAGCTTCACCGCCTCGGCCATTCCTCCCTCCACGTGTCGCAGCTCTTCGTCAAGCTGAGCCACCAGGTTTTAGCTTTCTGTTAGCTGCCGTTCCATGGCTTCTGCCCACGCCTCCCATTCCTCAACCTTCGCCCGCAATGCATCGGAACGTGACCACGCCCGGTCCAGCTCATCGGCGAGCTCCTCGTTCTTACTGTCTAGCCGTCGGATAGTGGCCGTGAAGGATCCGTTCTCAACCCGTAGAACTGGACTCTGCCACAGTGATTTCAAGATTAGCGAATTGCCCGGAACATTTCCGGAATTCTCCCATCACGCAGACGTACATTTCTGCCCAGATTCGAGTTCTGGATGGTGCAGCCTGGCTGGGTCTCCGGGTCGACGGCCTCCATTGAGCGACCTAGGTTGTTGATGATGCTATTGTATTTGCCGACGGATCCAGTGCCCAGGTTTGTTGCCAGCAGATATTCGTATCCTTCCGCGACAGACCACGCATAGCCGTCTTCGGGACAAGGCTGTAGGCGGACCTGGTGTGCGGGAACTTTAAGTCCCAGTCGTTCGTCTGCCAGAGGCTGTCAGCGCCTAATACGTTCTATGATACTAGCACGATATTCCTTACAGATATGAGCTGCCAAAGCCTCACGGCAGTCTTGTCTCCGCTGGGCGCGCTTTTCATTGCTGGACAATGTCATGGTGTCGCACTTGGGTCGACCGGGTTTCTGGTGTCTAGGCAGGGACTGACCTTTTGCAGGACAAGTGTGGCCGACGGACTCTGAAATATCAAATATGTGGGAGTGGTGATTTTTTACACGCCTGTGCTGAATTGAACGGCCAGGCTTCCAGGGCGAAGCCAGCATCGGAAGGGTCCGTTCAAAACTTAGCAGTGCATTGTTCCACAGGAGCGTGGTTGATTCCATACCAATTCTGACATGGACCGGCTGTGGGAATTGGGACACATATCGGCAACGAGGGAGCCTCAGCAAGATGTCAGGCTTTTTGCACAGTCCAGGGACGTGAGTTAGGCGGAAACACTGTCGGTGTCTTGGCGTCGATTCGAGGCATGTACCAAGCCACTTGTTCTCGAGGACCATCCCCAGTCATGACCTGACAGCGTTGCAGGAAACCAAATCACGGTCGGCTAATCAAGACACTCACTACTGGCGACTGTTACTGTATGTGCGTACCCTCACGAAGGAGAGACTGAGCTCATCGATATCAGATTCGACGGGTATACTACTGCAGTGAGGGCTTTTCCCTCAGAGTTAGGGTAGGGTATGTATTTCTCGTCGTGTGGAACGTCTCTGCGACATTATAAATACTCCATTGCTAGCTAGGCTGTCTATCCAAAGTCATTAAAGGCAACCTGATTTTTCTTTTGACAGTGCTATGACGCACAAGCGAAGACGCCCGGTCCAACGCGATGCGGAGACAGCGAGTCTCAATCAGCCTCCGCCGAAGAAGAGAAGGATTACCCGCTACCAGGCCAAAGCAACGGCGGTTGAGCAATTAAGCAGTCCACCCTGCCAACGCACTCGTATCACGCTCCGCCTTCGACAGGGACGGTACGGAGGGTTGAACGATACAGGGAGGGCAAAGCGGAGTGCCGCGGGGCGAGACGCGCGCTGTGGTGGTCTGGACCAGGACGATACCGCAAAGAAAGAAGCTATCCGCCAGGACTGGCTACGCAGGCTTCGCCCCTGGCCTACTCGGGCCAAATAGAAGCCTGGTTCGGTGAGCGGTTGGCCCAGACCGCGATGATGGGGTTCGGTATCAGAGCGTGAGGAGTAGGATGAATTGGAATTTTGAAATTGTAGTGCGATACTCTCTCTATACTGGGGTAGGTTCATGGACGTTATCTTTTCGTAACTCGCTCAGAGCAGCCAGAATGCTGACGAAGGCCAGCGCAGACCACATAAATGAACAGAGAGAAACAGAAATGTGCCGACGCTTGGCCATTCCGGGTTTGATTGGAAGCTCATACAACCTATTTGCTGCGGTCAATGGCGCCACTGAGCATGTATTCTAAGTGGGCCAATGGCCGTAAAGGCCAGCAAAGGCTCTCTCTTGCTTGTGTTGGAATTTAACGTGCCTACTGAAATCGGTGTACGAGAGATTGTGATTGATACAAATGCATGCGGGATAAATTCTTGAGAATGCGATGCTCTGTTAAGAGGAACCACTCCTAGTTTCATTCTAAAAGCGTAGAAATCCCGCGGCCTCACGAGTCCTTACACTCGCTACTTTCCTAAGACATTCAGGCCTCTAGGCAATCGGTGATACTGTAACTCTTGAGGACGACTTAAGTAATACTATAACAAGGGGCGAAAACACACAGGTGAGCACACTCTCCTTTAGTTCTCTTTTCCTGGTGCCCTTCTTTCCTTACCAGTTCTTTCAGCACAATCTCTAGGATTGGTGGTGGATATCCTCTCGATCTCAGCGCATCCATCCCCTACTGAGGATAAAGATCTTCTCTCTCCCAATACCACCATAGCGGCTGCTTGATCTTTCAATCCCCTCGGTCAATGGACGATCTGGAACCGTTGGGGGATTTTGATAGACGAAGATGGACCCGATTCGGAGTCCATGCTACAGTACTAGGTCGTTCACCGCGAGCAGCTTTCTAGGCAAAGGCACCTTCCGAACTCCTGTTCAATCCTGTGTCGCCAACTTACTCGTTCGTCTATTCAACATTTTGCTATGTATATTTTTACGT
This sequence comes from Penicillium daleae, assembly GCF_028827525.1. Lineage (NCBI taxonomy): Eukaryota > Fungi > Ascomycota > Eurotiomycetes > Eurotiales > Aspergillaceae > Penicillium > Penicillium daleae. The sequence continues at coordinate 1,665,292 of NW_026623153.1, forward strand.
CCATCTATGCTTGTACACATGACTGTAATCCTTGGCCTAGATAACCACAAAACCTTTCATTTGCATTCATTCTCTGCTTGAGGGGGATACAAATGGTATATCACTCCCACCACCTGTTCCTTGAAGGACTTCGTGGATCGACGGAATTGTCCATCTTCCTTCCACTGGGTGAGACAGCGGTGAAGTCGTGTAAGTTGACACAGGTTGCTGATTACAGGAGCCCACAGGGCATACCGAAGAAGGCTCTCCATGGATAGGTCGGTTGTCGTTCGGCAGCCATGCAGTGCTTCCAAATCCCGAGTTTCCCCTGTGGATGGATTGTTGTCCTGGCGAGCGACTTTGATGAAACGCAGTTAATTCCATTCCACGTGCTGGGCTGCGTGCGGTTTGAAGAACCCGATTATGGGCACTGGTCTCCGTGTTATTTTCAAGAGGCCCTCCTGATATGGTCATGGACGGAGCTTTAGGTTTCTGCCAATATGTCGATTTCTTGTAACCCTCACATCTATAACCAGCCCCCGTACAGTTCACACCTGAGATTGTCTGTCAGCGATAGCCTCTTGCTGGAGTATATAATCCTTCACTCTGTGTGCAAAAGGGCTTACATACATGATAGCTTCTGCTCGTCACACTTCTTTTTCCTGGAGCGACAGGTTATACAGCCAGTCTTGGTCCTGTGGCTGAATGCACGCTTTCTCTTTGGTTGTAGCTGAACTGTATGTTCATGGATATATAAATCACTCCGCTAAGACTCAGCAGCCAGCGAAACCATGCTATGATGTGTCTCCTCGCTCGATATCGCACCTGCGGACTGCGACGTAAGGTCATCAGTGAGTGGTGTCTGTTCCGCGTAGCTGGAGTCTTGCACATTGTTTCCCGGCTGTCTTTCCACGGAAGTCGAGGAACCAACCTCATCCCCGTCGTTATTGATCTCCCTAAAATGCTGCCGTGCTGAACCGGACTGTGCATTTTGCTGGCCGTCGGTACACGATAGCTTCGCTTGCGTTCCAATTGTCAAATCTGATTCAGTTGTGACCACAAATTCCCAATCACCACCCGTCATTTCTCTAGAAAGGGACAAGGGTGTTCTTGATATAAAATCCTGCTTCCCCACTTGATTGTTAGAGAGGGTATCGCTCGTCGGAAGTTCCTGTTTGCCAGCAATGCCCGTGTCCTGCGGTGCCCCGATGTTCCGCCTAGCTGTTTGAGAATCGCTTTTTTGTTGCTCTTGGGATATTGAGCTCACAGTAGCAACCGTCAATGGTATATCGTTGGCAGACTCAAGATTGAGCTCTGGGGAAAGGGTCGAGCCAATATTTGCATCATTACTTCCCTTCTCATCTCCCAGGGCCTTCTCTTTCGAGAAGGCCTCTGTACGGTTCGCATGGTCCGTCATTGCCGGGATGTGGCGCGTAATAGCACAGGAAAATGCGTCCGTGGTAGAATTTGGACTAACTGCTGGGATCCCTGGTAAACAGTCTTAGAATTTTGATGATCATTTCGAGAACAGCACATACTCACTTCCTTTGTTGGTTCCATCGGAAAACTCAGCCAGCGGTAAGATTCTTGGTTGGACTCTTATTGGCTCGTCCAGGTTTGATGGCACGGATGACTGGCAACTCAAGACAAAACGGTCCGCTGGCTCTATACCTGGAAGTAGATCAGCAAAGGTTTTCCGTGCCATTCGTACGACCCAACTGGTACCTAGTACGTAATGAGAAATAATTAAGGGAATTCTCACCTGACCATGAGTCTTGCAGTCCATCAATACATTCAATGTCCGAATGGCACTCAACCGAGGACTGAAGATCTGGGGAGACTGCTGCAAGGGGCTCTTTTCTTTGATCAACTGTTTCGTTCGAATCCACGGAGACCTCTTAAACTACAGATCTAGACCCGCAGCCATCCAGTCGGTTAACCGCCAAGCGCGGGCAATCCAGTTCAGCGACTAGTTCCGGATCACCGTCTGCGTTCACTGATGATGATCCTCCTTCTTGCGATCTACCTTCCTGTGATCTGCCTTCTTGGGGCGCTCGCCATGGCGATCCCCTCAACTCGAATTCAGTCTCTATCGTCTGAGTTCCCGAAGATTTCTGTTGGAGTGAACAAAGCGATTTAGAAATGATGCCCAACGCCACAGGGAGTTTGGAAGGATCAGTAGATTTTCCTGGGACGGGAAGTTTCACAGCCGGAGGAAGTAGCTCGGTGGCGGCATGCCTTCCATGCGAAGGCCTATTCTTTTTATTGCATAAATAGCCACAGCCTTGTTTGTAGAGTTCGGCTTGCAATGAGTCATAGCTTCGATCCAGGCCCGAGAACAGAAAGTATTTTTCCTGAATTTCTTTCTTGGAGAGGTTCCGATGTTGCTCAAACCAGCCGGGCAAACCCCTGGCCTCTTCGGGGGTCCAGAAGTGGTTTTGGCCTGAAGAGGTTATCAGTGGTTTTGCATAACTATCTGATAAATGTCAGGTCTACCTTTCCTTTTCCTGCCTTGCTTAGCCATGGGAGATCCATCCGGGTTCTTGGATGTAATGGTTGCGCCCGAGCCGGTTAGAGTACATTCACCCGAAATATTTCCCTGCAGCCCGAACATTATGTACTTTTGTTGCAATTTTTCCATCCTTCCAGACAGCCCTATCAATACGTCATCGATTGTTTGATTCACTAAATTCGCACAGGTCAGCAGAGTGGTCGACTGAAGGTGGACTGCACGAACATCGCTCGGTGAGATCTCTCCAGGGCGCTATTTGAGATCGAGTCAATTTGACAATATTGACTTCCGATGCGACATCGCTAGGATATGAATGAGGGTCAGCAATCTGCCGTGGAAGACCGGTTGTAATAAACTCATAGTCCTGTTTTGACACCTCCACTTTACCCTTATCCACCCGGACATGGTAGTTGCCATCAGCCTGCTGCTCCGATTCATATGTTGAGGATAGGACAACATCGGCCCAGTGAATAGTGCATCTAGCCTGGTCGGCCTCCAATGCACGCGGATTGCTCTCTGTGAATAGGGACTGAAGTCTTTCCGCTTTGAGATCGCTGGCAAGAGGAACTTCCAACAGTCGCGCAAGGTTCATGTCTGCTTGCAGAACAGTTTGATAAGACTGCAGTAGTTCAAGAGTAGAACGCAATGCTGTTTCTGGCAGAACCAAGTGACGAAGATATAACCGAGCATGTAAATCCCCGGTGCTTGGGCAAAGTGCTTCTGTCTCCCTACGCTGGGGTTCTTGGCTCGGGTCGGGGGGCATTTTAGTCAAGCCCTGCTGGTTATGAGATACCAGAGCAATAGATGTCCGCGACACTTTGCACAAAGATGATGGAACTTTCAGTGGGAGTAGAGTGCAGTCTGAAAAACGTGCCAAGTCACAGGTCGCAGGAATGCGCGATTGGTGAAGGTTGCTAGCTTTGCTATGGAGGGATAAGTTAAATCAGGAGGTGTGCCAAGGGCAGGGAGGTATCTTGCCGCAATGCGATTAAAATTATTCCTATATTTTCTTTGAGGATTTGAGCGAATTTGCCTCGGGCCACACGAGAAGAACGACGGAGATCACACAACCCAATCACCAACGGCGCGAACAGGATCACCTCCGATTGGCCGGTATGTGCCGATCATCAATTTTGGCCCCATTTCAGGAAACAGACGCTTTCTGGGTAATACAAGGAATTACCATTTCAATTGTCAAAATTGTAAGCGATTATGTGCTTAGGAAGGCCGGATACCTATCCCATATCGAGAACAGAGGCGGACTGATCTATACGGACGTGTGCGCCGGCCGGGTTACTCCATTTCCCGGACATGGGTAAGGATGGAACGCAGCATTTACCCACCGCGGACGAGACCGATGGCTTCGAACCTTGAACCATGGATCGAAGGCCTATTGTGGATATTAAGCTTTCAGCCGGGGCTAATAATCCGCCTACGCCGAGTCTGGTAGGAGTCTTCTCTCAAGGGCCTCAAAATAGATAGCTGGAGCTTCTGAGGCAATCCACATCCGTGCACGCGAGGGTTGATCCCTGGCCGAGGACGAAAGACAAATTTCCGGGGTTATCGGCGCCTGGACCAACCGAGGGGTTTCCTTAGTCGATTGGCCCCTGTTTACAAAAGAACGCTCTAGGCCAATCGAGCCGCGCAAATTTCAGCGTGACAAAACGATACAATGCACGCGCTTCAGGACAGCCCAGCGTCTCCGCTGACGCACCCCTAATGCATGCCATGCAGGCGAGGCCCACGCAGGCCATGCCAGCCATGCCACTTTAAATCCACATTCACCTGCGTAGACCGATATTGATATCTGATGCTGCTGCCAATAGACAACACTTGCCATACACGGGAACTCCAGAATCATTGCTTTGTTGTTCCTGCGGTGCCAGTTCAACCTTACCAAGGAGGTCAAAATTAGTTTTATTGGAACGGACGGGATCGGGCTGGTCCATCCCGTAACCTTCGCCGCATCCCAATTCAGAAATTTTCCCTGGCGATCCCAACGCCATGATTGCCGTTTCTAAATGAGGCGACAATGATGGGGGTGGAACTCTGTTGACCAATACTGACGGTCAATTTAGCGCTGTTGGTGATGGAGATACAGCTTCCAGGCAAAGAGAACCACTTGTGGGCGTTTACAGGGCCATTTGAGGAATCACGCGGAGGATTCGAAAATAAGCTGTACAGAACCAGACCATGCCAAGGCTAGCTAACAGTTGTTCTACCTCGCTCGGATGATTGTGACATCTGCCATAGCTCCAGATACGTTGTATTGAGTGGCAAATCTTTGCCCGAAATATACCCCTGCCATGTTCGTTGCTTGGTTAACGATCCCATTCCGCTCTTGGTATTGACTGGTTCGACCTAAGCAGCACGGAAGAAACCCGTTCCGAGATCAAAGGTTTGCCGTAATTTGACTTTGCTAGCCGATCGCGCTAACTTGAGCACAGTCAAATTTACCACATAGAGAAATTCCGTTTCACGCCCAGCCGATTAAAGCAAAAAGCCAGGACAACCAATCGGACTGACCTCAGTAACCGGATAATGTGCCGGGATCTACCCGTCAAGCGCGTGCGCGAAACGTGCGCCATGCACTCAGAAACAGTGTGCATACTCCTTGAACGAGAAACCACCTTCTTGGCAATAGTTTACATATTGCGGAAATTTTTCATATGGAGCTTCGTCCGTAGAGGGGCACAGCCTTGTCGAGTGTACTTCCTGTCTTTAGAATCGAGAGACCGTTGGCTATTGAGGTGCTTGAAACCAAAAGCGCACTATCCAATGATATTAATTTGTAGAACTGACGACCAATGAAGTCGTGGCTCTGGTCCCACCCTCCCACCCTGCCAATCACTTCCGGTCAAGTCCCCCCAGGTGACCGTGCTAACCGGAGCACAGTCAAATATATCCAAAGGGGTAATTCAAACGAGACGTCCCGGGGCCAGGATGCCCAGGATGTCCTTGATCACGGAACAGGGTAGGATGTAGACAGGGATTCCTTTAGTTAGTATAAGGATTTGCCTCAAGCTTGCTTTGCCCTGGTAATTTTGCTTCAAGTATTTGATTTTGCATGGGCAATGTCGATCAAGGCGCACCGATAGCTATGGAAAAGCGCAAAACATAGAGCCCCATTGGTTACGAATAAGATATGGTAGGCGGACGATGTTCTCATCTAGTCACGTCCCTCAAATCCGGTATGCAAGCAGTCGCAAATGGCGAAGAAAAAGCGTGCTCGAGGAACCATGGCAACCTTAGCCATCGGTCACGGGGTGACAAAGTACCTTATTTATACTAGTTCTTCCGTGTTGTTCGTAGGTTTGTGCTTGTTGGAGCATGGTATGGACTACTCCTTCATCCGTGAAGGTTGTGGCTGCTATGTATAGCATATATATTGCAGGCAACCAACGGGCATGTACTTGCTTGAGAGATTTCTCCTTTCTGGAACGGAAATCGACTTTAAGATGAGAAAGTGCCTGTACTGTATAACCAACTTCTCGGACATCTCCGGTGTTATGACGAGGGAAGTAAAGCGTTTGTTGATCAAGATGACGATTCCTTCTCTAACAAGAACAGAATGTGCGCTTCACAACCTATCGTGCTATCGCATCCTGACTGACCTTAGAGAAAGGCTCGGTGTGTTCAGCCAATATTGTGTTGCCTGTAGGCGCCGTTGGTGAATCCGTTGGTGACTCCGTTAGTGAATCCGTTGGTGACGCTTTAGCTTTCTGGACCTATTCAACATGCGCACTCCACCCGGTTAGCCTCCTCGCGAGAGACTGATACGGGTAACGGAGCCGATCTCGAGGACATAAGCTCTCAGATTTGCTGTGATCGGAATAGCACCATCGGGTCGCCATGTAAAGCCGAGCGAGATGTACAAATTAGGACGCAGCGGATGAAATGGCACTATCCGAGGGCCATATCCCTGCCTAGCTTCCTGTGCGTGGCCCCTTAGGAGCAAACTAGGCCCGCAGATCAATACCCAAGGGGAGGTACGAGACGTAGGTCACAGGAAAGATGTATGATCGGGTGAACCACCTATTCATATCTGCGCTTGATACGGCCAATGTGATCAGTGGCTCGAAACGACTAGGCCAGAGAGCGCCCAAGTACGGTGGCAATCCGCCCTGACAAAAACGTGTCTTACCCTTCCTTTCATATGAGACCAGGCCAACATGCTAGGCCCAACCGAGTGTACTTAGCTTGTTAGAAGAGCGGCACAGCCTATTTGATTTGCTAGAGCCGTATTGTCAAATATCGTTTCGATCACAAAAGCTGATTCCCATAAACGTGATTATCTACCTGCAGTAAGAGATAAGCACACACGTTGCGGTTAGGGCACATTGGCATCGATCACAATTCCACACGATCGCCAAGCCAGGATCAATCTAGCATGTCGTGGTTTTTAGCCGATCAACGTTCCCAGTCACCTGCTAGATGGCAAAGTGATCCCGCCTCCTGAAAGAGCATGGATTTCAGAAGCGAGATGCACCTAATTGCCATTCCGGCACAGTGTGGAAAGCCAATGTATACGTTATTGCCTCCAGTACGACGCCATAGTGGAGACCACCAGTCCATAACACCAATAGAGACCAAGTCTGGAGTTTTTTTCAGCCAATAGCATGGCGATTACGTCTTTTAGATGATGGCACGAAGCTACGACTACTTGAACCTCTCGCCGGGGGGGGGGGGGGGGGAAGGGGGGCAAAGGTCACACCACTACTGGCGTCACGGACAGCCAGCATTCTCTAGTATTACGGAGTCTTAGACATCCGGGATGGTTAAATATGCATTTCGTTTGGTGAAATCATTCGATTATCTAGACAAAATCAAGTGACGTTCACGGTGCCTAGTGCCTGCGGCCACCCGTTCTGCGTCCTGCATTAGCCTCTTCCTTGTTACCGCACAAAATATCTAGCTTTGCTTAGAGCGCCGCCACCTGTTCTTCCAGAGAATCTATTTTCTGGTAGTGTTCCAAAATAGCCTCCATCCGCTGTTGCATGTCATCGTTCCAGACGTCCTGCTGCTTGATCTGCTTGTCCATCGCCCTGGACACCTGTAGTCAGAACAACCTGCAAGTCATCTATCTCGAAAGTAGTTTAGGGAAATGACCCACTACACTTGGCTGTCTATTCTACTTGACCGTGAGTGAAAGGCAAAGTGAGACCTAGATCGAAACTACTTACTCTCTCATGAATGTACCTGCCAGGGCCATAGACACTTCGGGGGACTGTTGCTCCAGGTCGTCTAAGTCGGGCAAAGCCAAGCTTGGAGGCCCCGTGGCCGGGTCCTCGCTTTCACTACGCTGACAATCAACCTCGTTCCTTGTCTCATTATTGGCTTGATAGTGCTGCGGTTGGTCATCGTTTTCAAACGGACAATCATCATCGGGAAGACTGTAAATGGAAGAAGACTGCCGCGGTTGTGGCCTGAACTTCTTACGCCAAGCAGCCGTGAAGGCGGCTAGGGCTATACTGGGCTCATAATCAGGCGGTAGCGCCATGGAAGTGAAAGTACACAGTGGTGTTCGTTCTGGAATACTCGCCCAGCAGGGTAAATGTCCAATATATACCCAGGCATAGTGGCAATAATATGTCCTGTACCTCAGGAGGTCCGAACCCTCCAGGAGATATCATCCCAATCTGTCCAGACCGGGACCCTAGGGCGCTAGGTGGATGAATGACTCGGGGTCACATTTAGATTACGAAGCAGGCTACTATACCTCGATGATACTCCTCAAGATGAGCAGGAATATGGATCATTCTTTGACATCTGGTCTCGGTCAGACAGGATTGTCATCGTGATGGTAGCTCTGCCTATATCAGATAGACATTCAAGTTCGTTCAAAATGACCCGTTCCATGAGACGAGACACAATTTTCGGTTGGTACTTTGAAAGAACTCTTGAACACATACCCCTGAGCGTTGTAGGAGTGTTGGTGGCTTGTCGACCGGAACTTTCGAATTAAACAGTCAAATGATCGGCACCATGGAAGTAATCAAGTAGAATGGGATCGTGTAATTGACCATGTGTAATTGTGACAAAGATAAACAGCATCCCTTTTATGCCGACATCGACTATCCTGACGGCTCTATCTCCTCGCGAGGGGTTCAAGCTGTTCAAAACCAACATAAATCCCTGCATTTCCCTGTTTTCCTGCCCTTCCCTATCATGGTCTTGTTTGTTCCACCGTGAATCTCAGGTTACCAGTATCTTCCCACCCCAGACTGCTTGTTGCTCCTCTCATTCTTGTGATGTCTAAAGCCAATTACATCCCGTGGTCACCATCAGAAGAGCAAGATCTTCGAGACTGGCTATCTCAACACCAGCACCTCTCGTGGAAGAAGAAATCAAAAGAGTATCTTCGCGAGACTGGTATTAAACGCGGGCCCGAGTCGCTACGTGGGAAATATAATCAGCTCTTAAAAGGTATCTACCGGCGGCGTTCGATCTCTGCCAGACGGGCAAGACTCCGCTACAGGAAGTCTGGAGGATGCCAACGACCAATGCATACGTCTCGTATTCCCAGCTCACCACTCGCTCGAAACCTGCGAGCTCCCGATCTTTAGGCTCGTCAACCGGTCCAGGAGTTTCATCCTGAAGAGTCACTCACTGGAGAACAACGGCGATCGTGTGAGTACTGGTCTAAGGAAGCAAGATAGAATTGATCCGAACTGATTTGATTTACACCAGATGACGCAATACTAGGGATGTTTTCCCTCCAACGCGGACGACGACATCCAGTGCCAGATAAGCTTTGGAAGATATTTGACCAGGTCCTTGGGAAGTGGTGACAGACATCATAACTGTTCTCTATACCAAAGTGTCACGGCGAATATTATTTTAGGGTTTGAGTGGAGACATTCTCATCAACATCTGTTTCTTACCGCCTGCTGTATTCTTTAAGTGGTAGTGGGTTTCGTACCGTACGGCGCCTCGATGGAGCCCAGTAGTGAATGTCCTTTCTGATAGCTATTTCCTGGCGGTACGACTAGTCCAGGTAGTGTCCACCAAGTGAAGAAGCCTCCTCAGTGTGCAGGACGCCGATAGAACGAAATCAACCGTATCTTAGACATTGTTACCCGTTCGACGGTTTCCTACTGCTCTGATTGGAGTTGGGAATACTGTAAACACCCAACGCTAAGACAGGAAGGTCGGGAACAGCAACAACCTTTCACGAAGATCGCCACGAATGGAAGTAACCAATTCACGTTAGACCGGTGATCCATACCGGTTCCGCTACGAGTGGCGCCTGCATACGCCCAGGCTAGACTTTTACGCTGGTCTGTGTTGCCCGCGATTTAATACTCCGCAGCCAATGAGACTCTATTAAATACCAACAAACTAAGATCGCATGACCTCTTGCGTACCTTTCGGACTCTTCGATAAACGTCAATCTGTACCACTGATATGATCTAATACGCACCGAATGAAACCCCGCCTCTGTGGCGTTCCCCGAACTGAGCCAATCCATCCCCGGCCTTAAGGTTGCCGCTGTTGGTTCTGAGCTCACAGGCACACCAATGACCTTCCTGGTTGGTAGATAGTAGACTCTAGACCCAGGATGTTTCTCTCAGGCGCAGAATATTAGATTTTGCTGTAATAGACACCATGTAAAGCGCTTGGTGAGATATTATAGCAATATTGGGCTCTCTCTGCAGATAGCGCTCTGTACGGATAAAATGAACTGGTGTAGCGGCATACGCTACTGATAGACCAGCGATTAGGTCTGGACCGATCGAGGATCGTCCGATGCTGCGCTAATTTAATCGAGCAAGCCGATAGTGGGCAATGGTACAGTCAAATCGCTCCTGCGCTGGAGCCGCCAGGATGGTGGATCCCAATAATCAAAACGCTACTAGAGTGACGAGAGAACGGAGCTTCAATTATAAACATAGACAACGTGAGAGATGAACTACGAGATCGGAATGGTGTTACATGCATAATTAACGGAGGTGCGGCTAGGACAATCTGTACACAGGCATACCTCGGTACGTTCACGTCTGGAACAACCTAAGCTGCTCCGTCTTTCTTTCTAATTCATGAAATGGTGCGATTGGTGCTTACCACCCTTTGATATCGCCTGGGTACCGTGATCACTCACATTGCAAACCACCAGGCAGATTGAGAAGATTGTAACATAAACTTGAAGGTGGATCCGGGGAGGAGTGGTGGAGAGAGCGCTAGAGAGAGGTATCTGACGTGATGAGCTGGAGGTCCCAGGCGCCAGACACTCCTCTGTTATCTCATCCAGGATAGGAAAAGGAATTGCAGACCGCAGGGGAAAAGTCCTTGACATACTGCCATATTCGAAATCAGATTCCCCTTCGTCCACTCACTCAGAAAATAATTCTCCAACCCTATCCTAAGATGCGCTAGTGAATATTCAGGTTAGCTGCTGATCATGGCTTGTCCACAAATACATTTACCGTTCATTAGTGTTTAGAACACAGTACTTCCGTCCACAGGCATAAAGATAGGTGGGGTAGGTACTACGCTCCGGTGACTGTATTATTTACAAGCTGCGATCTGCAGCTAACCTGAATATTCACTAGCGCGTCTTAGGATGGGGTTGGAGAATTATTTTCTGAGTGGATATAGGGGAATCTGATTTCGAATGTGGCAGTACACGGATGGGCCAACCCGACCCGCTCACCCAGCACCAACACAGTTCATTTTCGGCTCACTGGTAAGACGAACGGATGTCACCCGCAGCCCTATTCCCATGTGTGAGCAATTTCCCTTGCAAGTTTTATCGGCCATGGAACAATAGCAGTCCGTGCAGGTCAACGTAGATTTAAAGTTGGATAGCTACCCGACTCAGCGTGCGTGCATAGGTGCATAGAGAGCGCATCAAGCGGACGAACCCACGTTGGAGGAGCCAGGTTGAGGAGAATGCAGAGTAGGTGATATTGGGCTTAGTTGTTTATTTGAAGAATGATGTCAGCGATGGTCGCTGAGGGACTTCCCCTTGACCTGGAGAGTGCTGAATTCTAGTTACACAACCCGCCGGTCTTAATACCGTAACATGCGAGCCCCTTGGCTGTTGAGGAGTTTCCAAACTGCTGAAATGCGGCAACAGAAATGGGCCAGCTCCGTATACAAAGTAGATGCTTACTTCTACTTGTTCGTATAATCGCAGGGGAATATTTGATAGAACATACTGCAGGCAGATGTCTTAACGAACGCAAGTTGCCATTAACGACTTAGGATGACATGCATGGCGGATTGGCCCAAATGATCCAGCTCCACTACAACAGATTAGATATTTGGAACGCCTTCCAGGTCGAGTGCAGGGAACATAGTGCCTGGCATCTCTGCAAGGGCCTCCGAGTCATTATTCACATCGAACCCTTCTATGTTCAGCCAGTCGCCCGTCACATCTATTCCCGGCAGCTGACTGAAATTCTGCGCATTTCCGTTTTCGTCCATCTGACTTTCGTTTTCGTCCATTCTAGCTTTGAGATGGGTCATGAAAGGTTGGGAAGCAGTATGGATGCCTTGCAGGATCTGTTGTAGTTCACTTCGCGAGAGCAGGTTACGGGCATTCGAGTTGGCCAACTCAAGAAGTTTCTCTAGCCTAGTATTTTCTCCATTCAAGCGCTGTACCTCGTCTGACTTCTTCTGTATCTCCACACGGTACTGGTGAATCTTGTTCATGGTCTCGGTTCGTTCTCTGGCGAACCGCTGTGCATTAGCTGAGGCTTCGCGCCGCAGCTCATTATACCGAGCCGTCAGCTTTTGGTTGACCGCATCAGCATTCTCCATATCCTTTCTGCATTCCGCGTGGACGGTCTCAAAGTCTTCATCTGTGTCGCCTTGATTCACTGGTCTAGAGGTGTGGGAAGTTCGTTCCTATCAAAAAGTATGCGAGTGAGAATGTACGCCCCTTAACGCGACACTGACGAGCGGATCGGTACTTGTCTGACATTCATTGGCCGTCGCGACGTTGGTTCAAGACCACCACCATCGCTTCCAGGTAAAGCTCCTATGGGCTGCGCAAGAGATCTCCCTGCCCCTGCTGCTGACCGGCGAACCGCCCGTTGGGGCGGCACCATTGGGTTCCTCGAAGTGGTCGCGGCTTTTGGCATGGTGAAGAAGAGTTGACGAAAGGCAAAAGGCTGACTGAATCTTATGAAAAAAAAACCCTTGCCAGGCTTGCCAGGAGATTGTTCGAGGTGCGAAAGTGGGTAATTTATTGCTTGTCTTGTAGCACCCCACAGGCCAACTAAAAAGCGTTCAACAAGCTTACTGAGCGATGATCTCAACCGTGATTTGTACGTTCTAACAAAGAAAGACCCGACCAGTGACGAACATGCCAGCAATTATACACCAACGAAACTGCTCTTGTAACTGAAATATTGTTTCCATGTCGGCTGAAATTTACTGGGGCCATCTCCCCTGTGGCTGCGATGGCTGGTCCGTCCTAGTGCTTGGCTTGTCTCCCAACACTAGAACCGTCTGTGCGAAGCGTAGTAGTAGTTCTTTACAATTCATACGAGAAATGGCCCGGGCTACGAAAATAACAATGTGGTCAATATTTCTGGATAAGCTGAGAGCTCCATTAACACATTCAGCATGATCTCATGATCCTCTGGAACAAATATCGTCGGGTACAGTGGATTTCTGGATCAGGGACTCAAGTAAAATACTGAGGGCCACGACTCTGATGGCCTGGCCCCGCAGCCCTCTGCACTCTTCTTCCGAAGTTCCCCCAACTTGCACGTAAATCTGCTTGAGTCGCCGTAGAAGTCGCCTTCTCTCCTTTCGCAGGTCCCGCAAGAATCCTGCCACTTGTGACTGGCTCCGTGTGGCCTCTACATAGCTCCGAAGGGGATCTGATTTTTTCGTGCTTTTCATCGTTGTGCTTGTAAGCCCGCAATCGTATCGTTAATCGTACGAATACTGAGGGTCGCCTGTCGCTGATACAATGTCGACGGAATGGATTTGCTGATGGACGCGGCAAAATCAAACAAAACGGTTTCTATACAGTCTACTATGGGGTTATCACATGGTATATTACACCCAAGAACCCGGGGACTTACCTCAGGTATTGACTTTGTCTTTGGGATAAAGAAGAAGAAGAACAAGAAGTCGCTCAGAAACTCCAGGACAGTTGCAGTCTTATGAGGGCCCATCGAGTCGAAGACTTCGCTACGCCACCAACATCTGAAAACAATTCTGCTTGGTTCCAGCGTTCAAAATGAAACCAGCCGTCCGCCACCTGTTTATCTTTGGACGTTCTAATATGCTCATACGAACGGCGACCCACTTCTACAATTTGTCACTAAAGCTCCACCGGACCCGCCGCATTTGATCAGGTATGGGCCTGAGCACGTCGATCTGGAGACATGCCCAGGGCTGGGGTCTGTTACAGTATTCGTACCCGTCATAAATGGGCCGCGCCCCTTCGACATCTTGAACGTGCGGGGTCAAGAGTGCTTCCACGAGAACAATTCCAACATCTCCCCAACCAATGCAACCACGGGCCACAAGAGCAGTAATGTAGGTATCTGTGAATTCCGTTGAATGGACTAGATCGTCGATGAGTGTTCGTTAACCTAAGGAATTATCTGAATGTGTAAACCCAATACGGCTAACAGCCCTGTACCCCCTAACTGGGGACGATCTTCTCTAACTCTGGCCAACATCGTCTACAGGCGAGATTCGAGAAAGAGGTAAATTATGACTTGAGGGGCGGGGCCCCGCAAAGCCTTGACATATGCTAATAGAAGGCTGTCCACCGCCGACCGCTGTCCTCCTTTTTCCAAGATGGCGTGCAAAGCGGCCGTGCTCGTAACAACCCTAGAGGCTACAGGCAGGTATTCGCGGGATTCATCCAGCTCAAGCTCCATTGGATCCTGTATGTACGTTCAGAATCGGCTACCATGTTCCAGGGGAGAGTGGAGCCTTATCATGTGACGACTGAGAAACCACAGGTGACGAGTGTCCGTACAGGATTCATCAAAAAACGCCCCCTCCACAAGCCTCCTATCTTGACTGGTAATGTCCGGCAATGTCTCGCCTCTGTTCCATCGACAATGTATCCTCGACTCCCCATATCCTGGAAAACCTTGCTATCGGATAAATCCAGGATCTTTAGACTAGCTCCGGAAGTAAGGGTTTGAAATGAGGAGGTTATCCAGGTAAAGGATAAAGATGGGACAAATCAAGAGTACTTGCGAAGACCATGGTATTCCTATTTGAGTTTATCACAATACTGTATCCGGCCACACATCCTCATAGTATGCAAAGAATACAATGACAAGGATTGAAATGGAGAAGCGGATGTTGGGTTTGTACACCAGGTTCATCGTACTATAATAACACCGTATTGGGCCGTTCAGGACGATCTTGCCATATTCGATTTGTGCGTTTGGCAACGGCGAGACCAGACTTTCCTATTGATAGAATATTATTGTAAAAAGGGTCTGAGAAAATTTATTAATTATTTATTGGGTAGTTTGCAGGTTAGGATGATTGAGCCGGCCACTGAGCTGCGAGCATCGTGGTCAAGCTGAGGGTGTTCTCCGATGACGCAGGGTTATGCGAGGCAGATCCATGAATGGCGTGTTGGCCAAAGTATTTAGGTTTATCCTGATTATATGTGACCGTAATATTCGTCGGGTTACAACAGCACCCTGTAATTTTGTGGAAAGAGACATGATTGGGGGCCACCCGTCGCATTAGCGGCATGGGTCAGGGCCCATCGCAGGAGGTTAAAAGGCAAGCCATCCGCCTTTCTTCCTTTTTCACCTTTCCAGACCTTTTGAGGGTATGGAGAGATCACGCATTCGCTGCAATTTCACTGCGGTCGAGATTACAGCCAATGTGCAAATCCTGGAGCGTGGTCCAGGTCGGATTCAGTTCCACACGCAGACTCTTGTCATGCACAAATCCTGGATCAAGTACCAGGTAAAAAATCCTGGACCATGCTCCAGGTCGGATTAAGTTCCACACGCAGACTTCTGTCTTGCACAAATCCTGGATCAAATACCAGGTAAACACAAATCCTGGGTGATGGCAACACCCAGGTCGGATTCAGTTCCACACGCAGACTTCTGTCTTGCACAAATCCTGGATCAAGTACCAGGTGAAAAATCCTGGGTGATGGCAACACCCAGGTCGGATTCAGTTCCACACGCAGACTTCTGTCTTGCACAAATCCTGGATCAAGTACCAGGTGCAAAATCCTGGGTGATGGCAACACCCAGGTCGGATTAAGTTCCACACGCAGACTTCTATCTTGCACAAATCCTGGATCACCAGGTGAAAAATCCTGGACCACGCTCCAGGTCGGATTAAGTTCCACACGCAGACTTCTGTCTTGCACAAATCCTGGATCAAGTACCAGGTGCAAAATCCTGGGTGATGGCAACACCCAGGTCGGATTCAGTTCCACACGCAGACTTCTGTCTTGCACAAATCCTGGATCAAGTACCAGGTGCAAAATCCTGGGTGATGGCAACACCCAGGTCGGATTCAGTTCCACACGCAGACTCTTGTCTTGTGCAAATCCTGGATCACCAGGTGAAAAATCCTGGACCACGCTCCAGGTCTGATTAAGTTCCACACGCAGACTTCTGTCTTGCACAAATCCTGGATCACCAGGTGAAAAATCCTAGACCACGCTCCAGGTCGGATTAAGTTCCATACGCAGACTTCTGTCTTGCACAAATCCTGGGTCAAGCACCAGGTCGGGCTGCGATGACATGTTCCGCGTCCGCCCTCCAGCTATTGACAGATACCTCTTCGCGGTGCTGGAGACTATTACTCAGTTTAGGCTGAGGAAGCCAAGGTCTGTCCTCAAGTTTTACACGACAATTTGCCCCTCCCCTGTGGAAATGGCAACAACTGTTAAGAATCCAAAATTATCCAATTATCAACAATGTTTAAAATGTATTTGTGTAATTCATCACTGCCTTTAATTCTCACGCTATCTCTTATATGGCACACAATACGTGCAAGAAGTAAATAATGATCGTGGAACGACTCGATAGTTAGACTTTAAAAGACCGCGGCACATTTAGTCAACACATTCAATAACTACTATCAGTTTTAACCTGTTCAATTCAACCTTGTTCAACTCAACCCTGTTCAACTCAACCCTGTTCAACTCAACCCTGTTCAACTCAACCCTGTTCAACTCAACCCTGTTCAACTCAACCCTGTTCAACTCAACCCTGTTCAACTCAACCCTGTTCAACTCAATCCTGTTCATTAGTAAGTATAGCTGTTTTCCTATTCTCTTGACAGAGCAGATGGCATATCGATAGTATATCATATTCATCCGCCGCAGAATCCTTTTGACTAATTGAACGGTCCACTAAGTTGTGATAGTAAATTATGCTACATTACTCATTAACGTAGTGATCGTACTTTCAAATGTGGAATGTGTTCATATAGGGTAGTCTTTACTTGGATACTTCTTGTGCAAGACAACCTTCGTGCAAGACAACCTTCCTGCAAGACAACCTTCGTGCAAGACAACCTTCGTGCGAGATACTTGTTAAGTATGGACTTTGCTGAGAGAAATCTGCATTTAGAATACTTGTTGTGTAACACAATTTGTTCCGTTAGTTCAGGATAGTTTTCTGAGCAAATCAATCTTGGCTCGAAATTCCTCAGATTACAACATTCATCTGACATTCCTAATATTCAGCTTCTCTATGCCAAGCCTCAGCCGACGTGAACGGGTAAACCAACCCCACGTTTCGCCACCTGTGCCAACTGTGCCAAGTTACAATTTGTCTGTTCATAACCTTTGCCTGAATTACTCACTCAGCACTAATTAAACGCTTGTCACCAATTTGATCGGCTCCTATCTTCTAGTCGCCTTACACGACACGACGGTCTACAAGCCTAGGACAGCTGACGGGAAGTTGAATAGCAGCAGACTTCTCGGGTATTTGGGGAATAATCTGCGGGGTCTCATGGCGCCGGAGCAAATATCGGTGAAATATGCACAATACTCTAAGTATTCACTGATAACTGAGGCAGGAGATCGTGAACTGCAATATCCTGGTATTTTGGTTTATTCTGGTTCTGCTTTTGGAGCTCGAGACACGCCTAAATTGTGGATCCGAACAAAATCGGCGAGAGATAGAGTTGGCCGATGATCTCAATCGCCCACGTGAGAGTTGTGAGAGTACTCAGACTCTAGTGGCATAAGGAGCCTAGTACAAAAACGATATGTGCTGAGGCGGCTGATTCCGGCCCTGTCGGCACAAACTTCGATCCCAAGAGTATCTCGCAACCGTACCGTTGCTATGATAAGCCTTATACGGGCTCGGGTCCTTTTGAGTATCTTGCAGGATGTGCCAGAGTGCGCGACAAGTAAGTCAGTCACCGAGTATTGCTACTAAGTGAGCTCCCTTACTTGTAGGTTGGGTTGTCTTCTAAAGGTGAACTGTGAAGTGCAAAGTGCCAAAGGTAGTAACCAACTAACGATGTGAGATTGATCGCGAAGAACTAAATACATGGTGCCGTGTCCTTATAGATCTAGTCCTTCCTACTCCATATCTACTCCCTAGGGGTAGATCTGGAGTCGCTGTATACTACCGCGTATACTCCCTGGAGTCATGCCGGGGGTATATGCTTGGCGTCACGTGCGGCTTTACCGTTACCTAGCATTGTGGCGTAAAGTGTTATCGTTAAAGAATATTGAGTCAGAAGCGACCGGAAATAATCCAATCTCTCTGAGATGGAGAGAAAGATAACCAGTCCGTAGATCGGTCTGAAGTACTAATAGCCTATTACTTTGTAGAGCGTTGTTCTTGTGCCCTAGTCTGTGCATTTCTCTGTTGGAGAAGATATATTCCGCTCAATGGTCTTTGACCGACGGAAGGACTGAGCGCGTGCTTTCTTGGTATTTTGGAGAAGGAACGACGAGCGTGTTTCCTAAAGCCCTATTCTAGAGTAAGAGTGGAAATCATACACGATTCTATGAAGCGTGGTTACCTGTGAAAGATTGGTAGCGATCTGTCACCTTACTACAGGAATATCATGGGGCTTTTAAACAAAAACCAAAAATACCGGTCGTCCCTGGTGACTCGAGGTAGAGAAAGGGACAGGCTCGCAGGTCTACTAGGGTCAGGGGTGTCACCGTATCAAGCCTATTTTGTGGGACAGCTATTTTGCTTCTGATCGGGTACGAATTAAGAACTAAAGGTGATTCTAGAGCCCCGATTTACAAACAAAACATGGAGTGACAGTGCAGATAGCATGACGTAGTAACTTTCTCCGTTGGCTCGGATTTAAGAAATCGGCGATTGACGATCGGAGATCGACGGTCAAGAATCGGGAATCTGGAATCGGAATTCCCGCCACTCAGCCGACTCCATTATATCCCCCTTTTAACCACCCTTGTTGAATGCTTTCATTCAATACTACACGATATTTCATTCGTCCCGAGTCTTCACCTACACAAGGCTTCCGATTCCTTGCGACCGAACCGAAAGAATGAAGGTTCTCGTGACAGGTCAGCATCCTAAATGCCTGTTCTCATTTCCGGAAGGAACTAATCCCTGGACTTAGGTGGTTCTGGCTTCATTGCCTCTCATTGCTTAAAGGTACTGACCTGTAATGTTGAAGTATACAGGTTCGATTTGGCGACGACACTGACACGGCGTCTAGGCTCTGCTCGTTAGCAACCATACTGTGGTTACCACAGTTCGGAGTGCCGAAAAGGGGGAAAGGATTCTCAGGGTTTATCCGGAATCCACCAAGGGCCAGCTTTCCTACGTGGTTGTTCCCGACATTGCCCAAGAAGGCGCTTTTGACCAAGCCGTCATTTCGGACCCCCCATTTGATGCTGTTATTCACACAGCAAGTCCCCTCCATTTCCGATTCAAATATCCAAAGGAGCTGCTCGACCCCGCTATCCATGGAACGAAGGGAATTTTACGCGCAATCAAAGACAAGGCCCCTTCAGTAAAGCGAGTCGTCATTACTTCATCCTTTGCTGCTATTATTTGCCCAGACGAGCACCCTGACGTGTATAGCGAGAGCCAGTGGAACCCAGTTACCTACGAGGAAGGTATTGAAGATCGTGGCAAAACCTACCGTGCGAGTAAAACTCTCGCTGAGCGAGCTGCATGGTCCTTCATGGAAGACGAGAAGCCCGGATTTTCGCTTGCAACGATATGCCCTCCCTGTGTATTTGGACCTCCGATTCATCCTCCAGAATCTAGAGAGACACTCAATACATCGAACGCTTATTTCGCGATGCTGATGCATGGAGGGTGGAAGGAAAAGCTGCCTCCGACCGGCATCTGGCTCTGGGTTGATGTACGAGACGTCGCCCTTGCTCACGTCAGGGCTATGGAAGTTCCCGATGCAGGTGAAAAGCGGTTCTTTATAACTGCTGGCCATTTTGATATGAAGGAAGTTGCGGATATTGCCAAGAAGATGTTCCCTCAGTATGCCGACAAACTTCCGATCGAGCTGATATCGGACAAACCCAACCCCCTTTATGGCTTCGACAACAACTCCTCGAAGGAGATTCTTCAGCTAGAATATCTATCATTGGAAAAGTCCGTTGTGGATACGATCGATTTCCTCCAGAGCCATCCAGTTTGAGCACTCAGATGGAAAATTCAACAATCTCATGCCGGTCTGCAGCCGAATGAACATTACCGGCATTAAAGCTCGGAAAGCAGCATTCTTAACCTCTTTATCTAATGATTCCGCGGAAAGTTATTCTCAGCGGCGTAGGATGGGGAGATGAGATTAGCTTCTAAATAGTACCTTTCTATTCGGACGCTCTTTTTTGTGTCAACCAAATTCCAATCAGCCCATACGGAACAACATGGCTATCCTTTATTCAGCTTTGCGCACCACTGAATAGAATCAGGTGAACCGTAGCAAAAATAAATAAAAATATATATAAAAAGTAGATACAACAGCAGGGATTCGCATGTAGTCACCCACCATACTACTAATCTGCCGGCGTGTGGCTTAAGTACAGCTGAACGGACGGGAAACCCTGTTCTCTACACCCTATGTTCGTATATATGGGACATAGCTTAGAGTAGATTCATGTAACTAGTCATTGGAAACCGTACATTTCTTACGGAAAACCTTGGAATGAGAAGCTCTTTTCTGCCCCTGCTAGACCACAACGTCGTTCCGAGATGGAACTATGCCGCTGTGTAAGTGTATGGCAAAGCAATAGTTTACTTTGACAGTGGAACCGAGTCCTTTATCTCTAAAAATCAGTGATCCTGCTCAATATGCTGAACTTCATTTGATATCATCCCTCCCACGGGGGGCAGCAAGGTTTACTGGATGGTTTCAGATGCCGCAGACCGATATATTGAGTTTATGTAACATGCTATTATTGAAATTTAGGTAGAAATCACTCGGATTGGGACGAAGTTCAAGATGAGCCAAGAAATGGGTGAAAAGGATAGCGTGGATGTGAGTGAAGGTTTGGCGAACTTTGGCACGGAGGCTGGCTCAGAGATTGCTCGTATAGTGGCCGAACGACAGGAATTGGATAAGCCTGTTTCATGACCTCATTGGATTGGAAGCGAAAGCCTACGCCTCACATATTTCCTCATACACTCTTGTACGAATTCCTTGATTCTTTAGCTCTCGTGGATGAACTCTCTCTCCTCCTCGCCATATATAAATACTAAAATAGTATGGCAAGGCTTCTATCCCACCCTCACTATCCCTAGTGTTACGTGAAAGTCATATTCATATTAGAAGATAACAAGTTCAAAGTGAAGATCTCTGGTTAAGAATGTTATTTCACCTCTAGAAAATCCTGGGCTTATTTCTCTTTTTGCACAGGAGGTACCACAGTCCAACGAGCTGTATCGCCCCAAATATCATGACACTGCCGCTGAAATCCTGAATATTTGTGAAGCTGATCTTGCTATTATTGTGTCCCTGAAGTGACCCCAACAAGCCTGCGACCGGTGGCCCCAAAAGCGATGCAAAACTTCCCATACTCTGCGCCATGCCAAGCCAGGTTCCAAGGACTGCTTGATTAGGGCAAATATGTGGGAAAACGCTTTGTGGTAGGGGAATCAGTGCACCTGAAACTCCACCTGGACGATTCAGTAAAAGATATATTACCAGCTTTAGCAATATGAACTCACCGTAAAACGCTGAAAAAGCAATAAAGCGCAGGGATGTGTCTGCAGTCGTCCAACAAAGGCACAAAACACCCGACAACGTGCCGCAAAATATCCAAGGCATCATTGATCCAAAGTGGTGAGCGATAATTGTGGTGGCAACCCGGCCAATGATTGAAGATACTTGCGTGATTATTAGAATATTGGAAGCAAAGACAGAAGTTGTATGTAGTCTCGTTTGCGCATACGTCGGAATGTAGAAGTATGGCGTAATATAGCCAAGGTAGAGAAAGAAGTTCGCAAGTGTATAACTCCAAAACGGAATATCTTTGAGTGCTCTTAGGTCAATAACCTTCATTTTTTCAGTAGATCTCGAATGTTTTCTCCTTGGACTCGTGGGAAGAAGGATCGCACTAGCAGCGAGAAAAAGAAGGCACATCACCAACCCTAAGACGCGGACGGTCCAGGCAAATTGGATCTTTGTGATAAGTTGATTGAAGATTGTTGTGTATACAATCCCACCCGCGGGCGCTCCACTCGTGGCAATGCCAAGGGCTAGCGCACGCTTTTGAGGGAAACATTTGTTGATGAAGGAAATTGTGGGAACGTAGAGTAGGCCAAATCCAAGCCCTGTGCAAACTCCCTGACTAAGGATTATGGCGACGTATTCGCGGGAGAAGCTAAGACTGATGGTACCGCAGGTAGCCAGGCAGCTGCCAGTTATCAAGAGCGTACGATAGTAGCCAAGGTCAAATAATCGACCTGCAAAGATTCCGCTAAAAACAAGGAGCCAAGACTGGATGGTTCCGACCCATGATATGTTGGATGAGGTAGAAGATCGAATGTACTCCAGCGCATAAAAGCTTTGGAAGGACCCAAAAGCAAATGTAAGTCCCCTTTGGGTTATTAGCAACTAGTAAAAAGCTCATCAAGCCGAGAGAAGTGTCTTTACCAGACATTGAAGAAAACAAAGAAAGCACCAAGAATCCTAATAGGCATTCGAAAACCACTTGACGTGTCAATACCCTGATGAGCCAGCCCATGGTCCTCATTGTCGATATATCCAGTAACTGGAGATGATTCTGCCCGCTCAGCAGAAACGGAGCTCCTACCAGCTTCGTTGATTGACAGTGTTGACATTGTATGAGCGTTTTGGTGTGTTATATGTTTCTAAGCGAGGGAAGAAGTAAAAATTAAGATTCAAATGAACTGTTCAACGTCAATTCTAGTTGCCCAGGCTCTAATTAGAAGCGGAGCAAGGAAAAAAGTCTCTGGTAAATGGAGTATTCAACAAACTGATAAGAAGGGCTTTGATAATGAGAGGTCGGTGAGACACGTAAGACACCAAAATACTACGCATTACACCTTAATCCAATCACCTTATAGCCCCGAAAGACTTGGAGAAGAGGGTGGGAAAGGGGTTTCCAATCTGGGCTGAAGCAAGTCAAGCTATCTAAGCGAGCTACACGAGCCAGTTCCTACCCAGATATACAACAAGCTCGATTCGGAATGCATTATTGTCCCACGTACTATCTCCAAATTACCAAGACTTTCGAACTCTGCGCAACGTTTTGACTCACCCCTACCTATGTAGGTAAAATTAATGTACGGTTGTTTCGCTGTAGTTTATTATTAAGCTAAGATGAAATGTTTCCCGGAATAGTAATCCTCATGTCAATCAATTCGGGTAGGTTGACTCTCGAGGGCCCGCATTAGATGTCTTTCAGTAAAATTTCTGTTATAGTGGTCATGAAACCTAATTGTCAGGTAATAATCCTCTCATTTAACTAGCCGGGAAGCGGATCGAGCTCTCCCATCGTGGTCCATCTTGGACTCAAGAAATACAATTAAAAATGTTCTGAAAGGGAATTATTTTCTCCTTTCTGTCGGCTTCTGAGAGGATGTGGGTAATCTTTCGCTTTTGTCCTTTTAGAGGCATTAACTTAATATATTTCCCTGCTGATCCGCTCAGAATCTTTATCAAGTCAAACTACCTAACATGAAACACCACACATCCAATCTCCAAATTCTGATCTCTGCACCACCGGGCTGGAAATATGCTGCCGGAGATACAGTCATTGGGCACATAGTGCGTGATTCACCTATTGTCACTCCTGAGGCCACTCTGACGTTGACATTAACTGGCCGCCTCAGGACAGCTATCTTTATCAGGTGCGGCCTTTATAGTTGTCAAAATCTGAGGCATTGGAATCTTTGGCGTCCTATGCGGCAGACTGTGTTCAAAGGGCCTCTCCATCTTTCTGAGAGTGCTATATCCGGAGAGGCCCTAAAATGGGCCTTTGAAATAGTGATTCCGAGTCACCCAGACATTGCAGAACTGGAGAAGCATTCTGATGAAGAGAGCTTTATACCCCTGGGTGCTCAAATATTGGCATGTCACACTTTGCCAGGAAGCTTTTCTTTCAGCAGCAACAGATTTGGAGACCGTCTAGAAGGAGGTATTGAGTATCAAGTCAAAGCTGAGCTTCGTTTTTATTATGCTGGCACGATCCGTGAGAACCAGGCAATTGCACCAATCATCCTCCTTCATCCTATTCCGTACCTTCCAACTCGCGATCAAGGTCTACAAGAGCATATCTTTGAAAGAAAAGTCCGACTACCATTACGGTTTCCAACAATTGAACAACCAATATCTAGCATCAAAGGGAAATTGAGGAACGTATTTGGCTCATCACAGACCAAAATTCCTTACACCGTCAAAGTTTTTTCCCCCCGCCTTATCCAGCTAAACAGCCAATCTCCATTCTCGCTCATATTGAAAGTTTTGTCTGAGCCAAACGCAAATACCCCCAACAATGGAGGAATTATCCCAAACTTTCAACTAAATTGGGTGAAAATGATACTCCAGTCCACAACCACCATCCGTGCGCGAGATGATTCGGGCGGCGATGTCCATCAGGTTGATTCTTCCTGTGCACGCGACCTTCACCTTGAAAGGATTTTTGAGAACTGTGAGAGATCAATAATCGTCTCAAATAAGACTGGCTCTTATATAGACATCGGCAGATTCTTCCAACTAGTTCTCAACACCAATGGATTAAGATCTAGGGGTCAGCAGATAGCTGTTGTTTCCGCTATTCAGCCTGATTTTGTGACCTATAGCATCAGACACACCAACTATATCAACTGGGAGGTCTCCATGGCCGTTGCAGAAGAGATACAAACATTTAAAGGTGTTACCAAATCCAGAATTCTGACAGCTATTTGAAGACAAGAAATACGGTGGCATTCTGGCCTTGATTGAATTCTCTGCAAGATCCAACTTGCCTCTAACCTTTGAATTTCTGTGGCAATTGAGAAATCAACACGTCTATTGGGAAATCATGATACAAGCATTTTTCCTTTTGCAAGGCTGGATGGCGCAATGCCGAGAAGGATAAGATTAAAACCTGTCAACAAATTCTCCTATTATAGTACATGGCGGAAAATCTTCCAGTCCAGAAGGCGTGCTACGGCTTAGTCTAACTGCCGCTGCCGCCAATACTAATACGAACGAGCTCGGCTAAACCGACAGAGTCAATAAATCAATCAATGAATGCGAGACGGGAGAAGGCAATACACTTACGTGTTCTTGGTTGAGTATAAAGGATTTGTACCGTCGTCTGGTCTCCAAAATCCCGTAGTATAGCCCCACATGAGCTATTTGATTCGCTTGGGGTTGATCCTTGGCATCTTGGAGATCTCGGATTTGGCTGGGCGGCAACCGGATTTCTTTTTTTTTTTTAGATCGTACCAATTCCGGGAAATTAAAAGGTCGTATCTGATTAGTCAGCCTTCGGTCTGGGTGGACGTTAATGTGACGAATGATGCCTGAGCGTATCTTGCTAAGGAAACGTTAACGTACCCTCTGTCAGAAAGTGTTGCGCAGGCGGCTCCGTCGGCCTATTGTCACCCGACTTCAGACCGTGCCGCTTCGTCTAAAACAGGCATTCGACTTGCGGGCCTTGCTCCAGGTACGACCTGCGTGCAGCTTTAAAGACGCCCACACGATCCGGGGACAATATTATCCCAGATATCACGAGGTTGCTACTGCATTGGGACTCTTCCAGGACGACCACGAGGCCGTGTATGCAATGAACGAGGCTATTGCAGCTTGCAGCCGCCCATCCCAGCTCCGCTTTCTCTTTGCCTAGCTTCTGTCTGACTTTGCATTTCCTGCCGTGGAACTGTAGTCCCGATTCCAGAGCGATCTCTGTGCCGACTACAGACTTCGCCACCCCACGGCGCATGCCACAGACCTTGCCTCGCAGGACCTAGCACGCTATCTCTCAGCAGAAGGATCTTCCCTGACGCAGTGTGGCCTACCGGGGTCCGTTCGACATTGCGCGGAGCTGGACTTGGAACTTAGCTTCTTCGAGACCCAGCTATTACGGTAGGATGAACCCAGACCAGGGGGGCATATTCGATCATCTCCTGGACCAGTTAGACATTGGTGGCTGCTACTCCATCGACGGCCCTTTGGGTCGAGGGAAGACATTTTTAATGGGTGCTATGTGTGATCGCATCAGGGCGGACGAGCGCATCGTATGCGTGACTGGAACGAACGCTCTCAGTGATCTATTACGAGCGGAGTCGCACCGTCGACTCGGTCTTTGGCATTCCTGTTCAGGAGTCTGACACGGGCTTGGTCTCCAGGATCAGCATCCAGTCAAGTCGCGCGGAATTCCTACGTAATGCCTCACTTCTGATCTGGGAGGAGCTGCCGCTGGCGAATAAGACGGTCGTGGAGTGTTCAACTAGTCTCCACGAACTGACAGGATCGCTCAACTCAATTCAGCACCTAGACTGAACAATCCTCTCAGAATGAGATTCGACCGTACTGGTTCATACGCTTTACCCAAGTCTGACAAAATATACTAAGAGCCCATTTGAATGGTTCAGCTGAGCTTTACCGATATATTTCCGCGTCCATACTCAACCAATCACTTCTTGCACGACATGGTGGTAGGTGGCTTGGCATGCTTATAACCGACTCATCCTGTTATCCGTGCATATTTGTCACGTCTTGTCCGAAACAAGCCTTCCGCTTCATGTCATCTCTTCAGATCTAGTTTACTCTTCAACACTCTTTCGTTTCAAGGCCACAGTGTACAACGGGCTCGTCTTCCAGTGAAACTCTCCAACGTCCTACTCGCCGCGCCCCGTAACAGCGGCCTTCGGCGGCTGCCAACGCGTCTCGTAGGGAAGAAGTTTTATTGGGGTTCCCTCACGTGATGCCCGCAGAGCCCGCGGGCCTATGGAGGGGTTTCTCCCCTCCTGCAACTGTCTCACGGGAGTCAATTGCTCGCCTCTGCTGGTAGCTCGTCATGTCTCATGCAGTCACGACTTGTTTTGTCCCTCCCACCTTCCCTCTTTACATAGAAACCATTACAATATACAGACGCATTGCCTCCTTACAAAGGAGCGCGGATGGGCCCTATCTGACTCTACGGTCTAAGACCACAGCGACAGATGACCCGTTACGGCCAAATTATACACAGTTCCTGATCCCTCTTGACTGTGTGAGGTTACCAATAAAACGCAGTTTACGAAATCAATTATAAATCAATGATTATTTTAATTAAATAATCTAAAGCAACTCATATTTCGCTCGAACCGTTAATAAGAAGACAGAGCACCTCCAGCCCGACTCACGATTATAAAAATGAGGCGCTCATTAAAGGGGTTCGTGGCGGGGCAACTGCTGCACAGAGGAGATGGGTGTTAAAACAGTACACAAGCGTTCCTGTATTTTTCGGAAAGCCACAGTTCCAATACCAAATCACGTGACTATGCGCTAAATTAATAGGTATTTAAATCCACCGTTGACTGTCTTCTTTCTCTCTCGCATGGTTGGTTTTTATCGTCATTATCTGAGCAAATTGGATGCTCTTCTCGAACAATATGTCCTCCCCATCGCCCGTCGAAGCCCCTCCGCATGTATTACAGCTCCTCTCTCAACTCCATCGAATGTCGCTGGAACAGGAAGCTACCATTTCGAAAACCGGCAAAGTTTTCTCGTCGGTAGTTATGGGCGATCTTGAGGGTAGGCGTCCAGATGGTAACCCAAGGGATGCATTTGATCAGCTCATGCTTGACAAATTCATCGCTCTCGATGAGGACAAATGCCAATTCATGTACCAGCTGATCTGTTCTATGGGGGCCACCAATATCGTTGAAGCAGGGACCAGTTTCGGAGTTAGTACCATATACCTTGCTCTTGCTGTTGCCAAGGTTAAGGCCGCTACTGGCAAATCTGGTATTGTGATCGCGACGGAAAAAGAGCACACAAAAGCCGCAATTGCACGAAAATACTGGGCACAATGCGGTACAACAGTCGAGCAAGAGATTGAATTAAGAGAGGGTGACCTGCTTGAAACCCTGAAGAGCGGGTTACTAAACATCGATATTCTCCTTCTCGACAGTGAGTTTAGCCCTTTCGTGACTGATTTGTGTCCCTGTACTGAATACACCGAAATAGTTTGGTCTGCACTCGCTCTTCCCACGCTTAAGACTGTACAGCCCCATCTCCGACAAGGCGCAGTGGTGATCACCGACAATACTATCTCTGGAGCAAAGGGGTACGCAGATCTGTTGGCCTATCTGCGAAATCCCGAAAATGGGTTTCAGAACATGACATTGCCTTTCACCAATGGGCTCGAAATGAGTGTTTACATGCCGCGATCTCAATAGATTTCTTGAAGATGATTTTGAATATTCTTTCTAAATCGAAAAACTAGGTTGCATACCTCTCGAAGAGTGCTTCTAGATGAAATTTCGGCCCAATAATCTCCCCCTGCTGCTGAATGCCTTCCTTTCAATGCTAGGAGATTTCAAGCTACTAATAGGATATATGACCCTCTAGGGCTTCTCTCTCTGGCTAGAAGTTGTCATTTACTAAGCTCTGTGTACTCTACTCGGGAGCCGTGCTTGTTTTATTCGCGTTTCCAGTGTCTAGTCTATAGTGAGTTAGGTCGGAACACAATGTCCGAGACAGACCTAAAAGCACGGCGTAAGTTTTACACCCCCTCTAGACCGCCATTTTGTGACAGGCTTGCTCAGGTGGCTGGTCTATTTGATCGCAGTCCTTCGCGTTAGTAGCGTTTGTCATGGTGGCGTAGACAAGCTTTCTTGGCGAATTGGAGACATTGCACTGAGAGGATCGGGTTGGCTGCTACCCACAACTTGAATATGTATGTGGGTTTCTTCTTGGCATTTTGGAGATATTTCTTAGCTCTCTGTCGAAAAGTCGCTCTGGTGCACCATTTTGGCATTCTTGATCCCTCGGCCCCAAGCACGGTATTTCCGTCGCATATAGTCGAGCAAAGAATTCGAGTCAGCATGGTCTCATTCGACTTTGCGCAGATCTACCATTTCGGATTTAGTTTCAATCTGCTGTCTCTTGAGAGCTAGTGTGAATCACTGCTTGGGGTATGAGTACCGCTAGAAAACGAAATGGCGCCGAGTAATTTCCTCTCTCAAAGAAGGCTACAAGTCTAGTCAGCCCAACCTCCTGGGACTGCGATCGCTCTGTGGTGTCGACAAATCGTGCCCGAAGTTTTGATATGCACTATTCTATTACTGCATCAGACATAATTGCAAACAGCGCAGCCGTTGGAATTTATGCAAAACTTTCCTCCAGAATTTTTGCGTACGCTTCTAATGCCTGTCCCATCAGACGTACCACATCCCAGATGACTTCACCGCTGTATAGTCGCGCCCAAATTCGCACAACCCGCACAGCCAGCTCAACATAGTTGAGCGAGCTTTCCCCACCGCTCATCAGACGAAACTCCGAGTCTGCCTCTGATACCATGTCCACTATGTATGCTATCAACCTTTCCTCATCTTCATTAAACGGCTCTCCAGGAAGACGAGTGTGCACGGTAACCAACCATTTACTGAGTGCAAATGCGCACTCGAGAGCGCAAAGTGACTGTTGAAGAGACCATATAAAGGCTTGATTGCGAGAAACAATGTTAACTCCAATCTTGACAGGAATACTCAATGCATGCGCGGAGTACAAAACAGCCCGTGTTAACCTAGGACCAAGCTTCACACGGGGGCTCTGTTGCATGGCCCTTGCAATTAAGAGAGGATTTTGGGTCTCCAGAGTCCGACATGGGCCAATATCCATACTGAGCCGTATATAAGCCATTCGCAGCAAGGCGGCGGAATTGAAGGACACTGGACCTTGCGAGCTTCGCGGGTTTAAATTTGTTTCTGGATTCACATCCCACCCATTTTGCCAGTTCTGAAGAGCCCGCTCGACATCGGCGACGTCTGAGGGTAATAGGGATCCACTCGAGTCGCGCTTGAATTTGTTCATCTCGCGTAGGAAATATATGTGTTGAATCAAGGCTAATATAAGAATGTAACCACCCAGGGAAGAGTAAGCCGTGGAATCCTCCGAGGGATCTTTTGAGAAAAGAAGCCCAAGGCAATCTTGAAACTTCGGCTCTGGGATAGCGAACCTTCTTGCGTTTTGCCAGTCCGACTCTGTGGGTGATTCCCAATCAGCTTCCCGACAGGGAAGATGAACATTAAGCTCGGAATTTAGAATCAGTGGTGGACTGTTGTAGACAATCGTATGGAAGGTGGAAAAGCAGAAGATGCAGCCGAGTGTCCGTTTGAACGCTTCAGCGTAGGCCCATTGATGCCAAGACGAATCGTTCGTAGTGACTTGTTTCAAGAGCCGTTCCTCTCGAACAAAATTTGCCAGGGTACTCTGGAGACCAAGAGCCTGGTTGAAAATTTCCTTTGAATTTCCCCAAGTCGCCATTGCCAGGAGTAAAAGTAACGTTTGAGCGACCGGCAATGGATCATATCGTTCATCGGGGTGGACTGTTCCACTCTGGTCCTGGAGCAACCTACAAACTGGCGTTGAAGATTCGGACGAAGCCAAATTAAGAGTCGTCGACTGGCTTTCCACAGAATAGCCATGTCTCGTTGGAAGTGATTGAGCCTGACGTATCGCTTTGCGTTGGTGAAGCCGAGCCAGAGCTATGGCATAAGATGCATGAAATAAATTAACAGCATTATCGCGGTCAAAGGAACACTGAGCACCAATGGCGGTTACAGCCAGAATGAGCTCAATCGGTGAAGTGGTGACTGCGAGTGTAGGGGTGTGGATGAATGGTAAGTGACGATGAAATCCCGAAATGAAAGCTGCAATATAGCGACTAAGAGTATGGCGAGAAGGGAGAAAAAAGTCCGAGGAGATAACAGTGATGTAACCCTGAATTCTGGCAAATAGATGCTCCCAGTCCGCCTGGTGAATTCTCCAGGGTTCCCATGGCGTCGATGATTTGCTACTAGCTGAGGTTGCTGGTAGCTCAAGCGAAGGCAATGTCGAGGAAAATTCATCAAACAATTGCAGTGGATTATTTGAAAAACTTGGTCCTGGATATGGGACGGCAGGTCTGCCTTCGTCGGACCCCGGGGCATATAAGAAAGGTGCAATTGGTTCCCGAATATGAAAGGCGGGCGAGAAGTTGGAGTATGACAAGCTCAGGCTGTCAAGGAATAGCCCAAAGTCGCCAAAGTCGCTCCTTTGCTGAGTACATGGGAACTGTGATGTCTGAGACGATGATGCGGCCAATGATTCTGTTGAGGTGCTCACGGAAAATTCATTACTCGCAGAGCTGCTGGTTTGGCAAGTGACTGCTCCCTCTATATCTGTAGTAGAAGACAAGCGGTCGGCAAAAGAGCACGAACTTGACATGTAAGAGACTGGGTCGTTGCGCATAGCCCTGGTTCCAGCTCTGTTGGGATCTAAAGATGGCGGCTCATTCGGGATATTCGACCCGCCCGTAGGCACCACAGGATTTGCTGTTCGAGTCTGGTCATTCTGGCCAGAGAAAGCGCCGCTTGGAGAATCACTGTGTGCAAGGTTACCATGACGGACAAGAAGATCTCTGCATGCCAATTCTATCAGTGAATCCGAGTTAGGCAAAGGAAATATCATCTAATGAGAGGAGAGACCTTCGTGTAAAACTCAGTGAACATTCCGTACAACGAAAAGGTTTCACCTTGGTATCTGTGTTCAGGAATAAGCAAGATAACTTCTATAACTGCAGAGTTTGCGAAGCATACGTAGTCGTTCATGGCGTTGTAAGTGCTCGTTTCGTAGAAATTGTTTGCCGCAATATTGACACACGAAAGATCTTTTCTCCTTCTTTGAGCTTGGTAATAGTTGTTCTGGAGTTTTTACAACACCAGCGGGCCAATGATTGACTCTGCTGCTGGGGGCCATGACCACGGAGCGTATTGGTAAGTAAATCTCACCTGAGGATGTCGGCATTGAGTTGCCACCAGCAGCGTCTCGATTATTTAATGCGCGGATATCGCCAAGGAATGGGCACATGAGTCATGACTAGGGTCGGACAGTGCGGCCATCGGAAAATACCTATGTAATATGTAATACCGTAATTTGACTTTAGTGATTTCGGGTTTAGCGCCTTGAGTAGTCAGTTGTGCATTCGGAGTCTGTTACCCAATAGGAATGCGGGCGGTGTAATTCCCCACTCTAGATCTCCGTCTTCATTACAGCTTCTAACTCCTGCTTTACTCAACTATTCGTCAACTTTGAATGCAATTCGAACGATTCTGAACTGTTTTATCGATTCTCTGCCTCCATACGTCAATCTAGTGCCTTTAGAGAAGAAGGAAAGGCTGCGTGTATATAAGAAGGGAGGGGGTGGTTAAATTCGTGATTGAAAGAGTATGACGGGCTTGGCAGAAATCAGGCAGAAATCAGGCCCCACTAGGTGCCGCCAGACTTTCCACTAGGTGCCAACAGCCTTACCCTTATATAACCATGCCGTCCTTCTTACTCTACTATACTTTCTTCAAATGTTGTTAACCACTATAAGCTATAGTCGGGCTGGAAAATCTCTCTTATCATCTTTGCAGAACCTAAGAGTAGCTCTATATATCCCGTAGTCCTATATCAAACCCCTAGCTATGCCTTTCTTTTTAACCTTGATTTCTGGGCATCAGATTTAACAGAAGGCCCTTTCCGCCACATCCTAAAGGGTTCGATGAATTTCCCCCTCATTTATCACCACATCAAGCAAACAAACCAACCAAGCATTTAGTTATCTCCGCGTTTCCGTCTTGCGGGAGATATACTGGGGTCAGATAGCAATGTGATGTAAAATAATCACTAGAATCGTATTAGCATCACATCAAACCATCTGCTCAGAGCAATATTAACATACAAGTAAGTAAGATCAATGAGAGCGCTGGAAGTGTCCAGGGCGTTGTGCCCAGGTTCCCTGCCGCGTCGGTTAGGACCATGGTGCTCAGCAGTGTAATAGCCAGACCGAGGAGGATATTGGCGCCGATACTGATATAACGCATACGCGAATAGCCATCTCCTTGTGACAATAATGTGAGAACGCCAATTATCAAACAGACCAGGCCGACACAGATGCAGAAATATCCTGTATAAAACATTGGTTAGTATTAAAGGCTTTGATGGATAATTACACAATCAATATAAGAAATTAAATAATTACCAAAAGTGAGGTTAAAAATCGATACGATTGAATTTGCGTATCCACTGAAGTCCTCCTCGGCGACTGCCTTTGGAGGTTCCCAGCCGTAGCCTTCAATGACTGTTTTAGCCATTTGTCTCAGCACGAGTTGGAAGTTTGCTAGCGTCTCTTCCTGCGTTGCGTTGGTAGCAGGTTCTAAGAGTGCATGCAACGACTCTTCAACCTCGTTGATTACAGCCTCTGTGGAGGGAAATCTCTCGTAGATGGTATGAACCGTTTCATTCAGCATAATGAGCCCAACCTGTGGAGTAGCCTCACCTTGGAAGGGAGCCGACAATTTGAAAAGGTCTTGAACGACATGAGTGCACAGTAGGATCTGGTTTGTTCCTTCCATCATGAGAGCAAGGGCCAGATGGAAAGGAAAGTGGAGTATAGACCAAAGCTGCTGGTGGACGGAACCAAACGGCTCCATGCGGACATTATCAAAATATAGCTGGTAAGTAAAGTACTATTTTACATATTAGTACATTTGCTTCAGTCTCCAGGGGTTGGGGCTCCTACAATAACCAGTACCGCTGATATGATAGAGCCAATGTCGGCGGAGGTGAATCTGAGGTCATATGTCTCAATCTTGACAATTGTCTTGGTGAGGCCGATAATCCCCTCGCCGAGCTGTTTAAATCAGCCTCTGCTTCCCGATGCGAAAATGGGACTGGGTAGCGTACAATGATCAGTGTCAAACAAGTCAACCTCTCTACAAGATGTGTTTTCTCAAATGACATAGCTCGCCAATGGGCTGCCAGGGCCAGGTTAACCCCGACCTCCATCACAGCAACTACATACCACGCGAGATATGCGTCGTAAGCCGTACGTCGGTAAAAGGCAAACGATAGACCGAAATAAAGGACCGCGGCGACAAATAGAGACGCCATCACGACCATCAATGGTAGACGGGTGGCACGATACCTCCAGGTAAAGAATAAAGTTGAACCATATTGACAGAAAAGAACGATACGGTTCACCATCAGGATGAGTGATAGCTGCTGCAGAGGCCCCCATCCGTCATCTTCCGCCAGAAACTCTGGTCCAATGATCGCGAGCCCGACCATAACTCCAAAATGGCATGCGTGGGCGATGCGTTCAATGATGCTGTCTGTAGCGAACCGGACATCATATAGCGTGACCTGAGCCCAGGTGAACCACAAGATGCAGAAGAACCCGATGTAGGAGCTTAGCTCTGGGTGTGAGGGGACTGAAGTCAGTAGAGTGACCAAAAGTCCGGGGAGTAGATTCGGGACAGACTTGATGAACTGTTGATCTCATGAGAATTTGTAAAGGAGGTCAAATTGGCAACAAAGAAGAGGTCGAAGAACAGCTGAATATTGGATGTTGATTCATAATGTTCGAACTGTGGATTCTCAAAGAGCGTCTCGTCTCGGGTTGTCACATCAGCTATATTGTCGACTGCTTGACCTCGTCGATCACTCGCCTTGGACTAGAGCTGGTTAGATTTCAAACTTGGAAAACATTGTAAGTGCCTAGGTCTGGCCAACTGGGCAGCCAGGCAACCGCTTACCAAGGGGCTTCTCCAAAGAGGCAGACCACCCATTTCGTGGAACAGAGATATCGGTGTGGAAATTGATGGTCCTGAAGATTATTGTCTTCTTTGATCATTCTACAAGTATGCTTATAAACTTGCTTAAATGAAGATTCTAGGACCAGCATACCTACTCTTCCTCGCCAATAAATCCAAATACGAAAAGAGTGTTGGAAAACGGGCCAGCCTATCACAGCGGCCTTAGGCGCCCCAGCTCAGCCGCAAACTGTCGATCGGAAGAAGCCTTGTGTCTCAATAGTCCGATCTGCGTCTAGATCCCCGAAAAGGCTAAGGTATAACTAAAACCAAGTGGAAGTCTAAGTTTAAGTTAGGCCCTAAGATAGGCCCAGGGTTTTAGCGCTGACCATGGAGTGTTTATGCACCTACTCACAATGAATTCCAAATCATCAGCAGTCTCCGCAATGTTCACTTCGTGTTCAGCCCATTTTAGCCCCCAAAGTCGTCAAACTCAGCGGCCTCAGTTTGCGGCTCGGTCCCTCACTAAGCCGTCCCAAGGTCGATCCCCTTTTTGTCCCGAGTCCAGCATCCACTCTAAGCTCTATGCTGAGGTGAGAGTCCAATATTCAAATAGTTGTGTGTTGTATTTCGACTGATTCCTTAGCTTCAATATTGTGTTTAGGATATGTTTGTTTGTACATACATTTAACTAGGCTTCTCCAAGCATTTTAACATCCGTAGGATCGTTGACAACAATTTAAGAATGGCGAAGGATTTTTTTCCCACTTGCTATGATGAACCAATCATAATAACGATAGACTTCTCATATCCCCTCTTCTCGAACTAACTAGGCACTAATAATAAGCCAGCCATGTACTATGATTGGCGATCACACCACTTTTTAAAAAGGTCAATCCCCCTGAGTAGGACGTCAAACATGTCAAATTTTTTCTAACATCATTCCTCATGAACAATGACTCCTAACGGTAGCCTCAGTATGGCCATGGCCGTGGTCGTGGCCTCAATGATACCGAGGGTAGCGGCGGCCACGGTGGTCCAGTCGACTGAGGTCAACATTCTCTTCCCGGGCCTACATAGACATGATGCTCAACAAGATTTAATTGAATGATTCCCAATCAACCTCAAAGCCTCTGCAAACAGGATATTTCTAGTACCTGACACATTGTTTGCCAGCAACTTCCTGCAGGTCCAGGTGTAGTTTCTATGACGTGTCCGAGTTGACAACAAACATGCAATATAACCAAAGTTTTGTGGGGGCAGTTACCCATGCGCCCCCATCAAGTCGCTCAATATCCTCGTTGAGAGTAAGAATGACAAATAAGGGGTCCGTATCAAGTTCATGTCTGCATGGACCCAGCTGAGGTGAGACAAAGTACAAGCGAAAGGCTGCGCCCCTGTTGGCTAGAGTTTCGAATCACCAAATAGGCCAATGAGCTCACTGCAGATGAATAGCGGAGACAGTAAGGCTTAGCTGAATGTCAAATAAATATTAACAGAGTCGGTGCTCAAGGCATATTCTTTTTTGTATTCACACATCTAACAAGTCAGTTGCAAGTAGGGGCGGACCTCGCTTAGAACAGAGGGGCGCCTAATAAAACATCCAGTTGTAGATATAACTACTGAAATGCTCACACTTTCTTCCTTGGGAAAAAGCAGCAACCAACAAAGTCCATTCTGTAAACCTTATCATTGCCCAATATGCGTGGTATCCTAATCAAAGCTGGTTTCTTGGCCGTTGCCACTGCAGCAGCAAACTCAAACTGCACTGGTGGTCTGTACATGATTGTGGCCAGAGGCACTGATGAGCCAGCAGCAGCTAGCAAGGATGGACTCTACCCCGTGAACACTGGGAGCCCTGGGTATCTGGCACAACTTATTGCAGCGCAGATTAAAGACTCCCTGATTATGGGCGTGGAATATCCTGCAACGCTGAATGACTATGTACAGTCAGAGAATGACGGGGCAACTACTATGCTGCAACTAGCAAAAGAGTACCACTCTTCATGCCCGGATTCAAAAATGGCCCTCTTGGGTTACTCACAGGTATGTGACAAGAAGAATTTGTTAGTTACTGATGAATATACTAACCTGCAGATTGTTAGGGCGCCCAATTAGTCTCTGATGTCCTTTGCGGCGGCGCTGGTGGCGACTTCAACCACGATGCACCGCTATCGCCAGATATCGTTACGAGCAGCGGTGAATTCCCCTGATGCCGTCGAGAATCTGTTGAAGCTAATCCAACTTTAGTTGTGGCGGCCATCTTGTTCGGTGACCCAACACACATTGCAAACACAACCTACGATCGTGGCACAAGCACTCACAACGGAGTAAGGAGTCACACCGAGGACATATCTACTATCATTTTGTTGGATCTTTCTAAACTTCCTTTGAAACGTACTAAGTTTTCTTTTTCTTTAATTAGACCTTACCACGGGCGAATAACACAGTGTGCAAGCAGTACAGCGACCGCATGGCATCCTGGTGCGACAAAGGTGACAAGTTTTGCGATGCAGGCCAAGTCGATGCTGTTCATGGACTCTACCTTTCGAGATACAACACCACCATGGTTCAATATGTGGTTGAGAGATGGCAAAATTCGACAGAGTCCTCTGCTACAGCCACGTCTATTGGGATAACCAATGTGTCGACCGGTACGCGGACAGCTTCACCCACTCCGTCTACTAACACAGCTTCCGGGCTTACTGCACTAGAATGGCCTCTATTTTTCCTTTCCTGTGAACTTTTCTTTATCTAGGAAATTTGTTGAGATAGGATAACGAAGCGCTCTTTGCCGGGATATTGGCGTATGTAGCCTTCCATATTTAGCCTTTAGAAGATACCGAGAATCGGGCGTTTCTCTGTCTATATCAGAGCCTAGCTCTATCCTTCTATAGATAGATTCAGAATCACCATCATCTTTAGTATCATTTGACTACGTCTCTTCCTTATGTTTTTCCTAGTCTTATTGGCTAGAGATCACTAGTTTTATTAGATGACTTTTGATATGAGCCTTTTCTGTACCCACGATCCAATCAGGCTTTGATAGCCAAATCTCAGTAACATTTCTAAATGCAGTGTCTAAATAAGAGCCTCTACTCACTTCTATCATTAGCTTCACCCTAAGTGCTAATGTCAGGAGCTTTGGTAATAGCATCTGGTTCAAACATAGAAAGGCCCGTCAATGATACTCCATCATGTCTGAATAACGTACGGGTGGCCTTACAGAACGAAAAAGCAATTATTAAGTCTCCTTATTTGGCTGTTCCCTATGACGAAAGACAGGAAAGGGGGATAGGGTTTTAGAGTATCCATGGCCCCAGGTGGAGGCCTTAAACTAACTGTATCAGATTATATGGGATTCCTCCAATACTCGTTCTGCTAAACTACACCAGGAAGTCCATTCGGCGACCACAAGAACCTAAAGGCTGAGTCTGGCCGTCTAGTTGAACAGCGCATCGGATGGCTGCAGCAGAGTTGAGACACCTATGGACCTTCAAGGAGTAAACGGCTGTACTTAGAGGACCATTTTAACAAGCAGACCATCTATTTTACAAGTCTGAATGATAGGAATTGGCTATACGATATCTTACCTAATGGTCAACTGCAAACCGCCGTAGTGTTCCAAGACATATTCCTCCTTTCAGATATTTGCCCTTCTACAGGTCTGTTGCAAATTGGAATGGATCGCATGCAGATGCGTGATTACTCTCCTTGTCAGGAAGAGGAGCTATTTGATAGTTTATGCACTCATATTGCGCCAACAGCACTTCAGCGACATTTTCATACCAGTGCTCTACCCCTGTAAAGAGTAGTTTCCTATTTCTTGTTACCTTACCTTGAGCCACGACTAGCAGCAGGGAGCACATGCTTCATCTCCAGGGTCAATATTCAATTATAGGAGCATCTGGTTCTCGCCGCATGTATACGGGGTATAGAACGAGTTTTTAAAACTAAGCATGTGGACTTTATGTAGAGACATAGCGCAAGGAAGCAATAGCAAATCGCTCCGTTCTCACTGGTCAGTCCTGCCACGACTGAGCCTACGCAGTCAACTCCTAACATCCCTTACCTATCTACCAATGTCGTCTACGGAGCGGTGGCTTTAAAAACCAGCGGGTCGGTGCTGCCACACGAAATGGCTAGCAAACCTGATATTGTGGATAAGATCAATTTATGATTCCAAGAACGCGTTCTGAAATAAAGAACATCTTGCTCAGATACAGGCACTATAATTCCAAGCTAGCGATATACATGTGATTGTCACTCCAGCTACCATTGGCTGGCCGAATCGATTTCCTAAATGGGACCAAGCTGAACTTTGCTTGACGCGATTATTTCGACCCCACCCAAGGCTCCCTCTAGAACACAACTTTTGTCAGAATTCATTCAGCCCAAACAAATGAATACCGAACACCGGAGAATATAGCCAACGTTGGTATTCTTACAATTGGAGTGTGGCGCTGGAAAAGAAATCGTGTGTCTTGGGCGTAATCTGTTTTCGAAATCTACTATAAAACTTTCATGGAAGACAGATATATAGCGGCCGTTCATCAGTATTTGGGACAAGGTACTCCTGACCACTAGTAGAGAGAGAGGTAGGGCCGGTACACTGTTCCAAATACTAATGAAGGCTGAACGTATTTACACCATCGTGGTAGGCTGTATATCACCCAAAGAGTTGGATTCTAAATCGCAATCCGCTATGTTAGTATGGGTACGGTTTGGCATTTTGGGTAATACTAGCTCAAAGCGAGCGTTCGGCGTAAATAAGATCACCCATCCATCCATCATATTAGCGTACACGCTAGGATGCCAAGGGGTGAGAGGCTGAACGCGGGGGATGCGAGGCGTGCGGAGCTTGTGGAGCGCGCGTCACCAGTCCCTAAAATTGAGGGCGAGCGAGCCAGAAGAATTCCAAATTGATTACGGGGAAGATGTCAGATCGCCTAAAGGAAGGTCATTGATTGGTCGGTATCCAAACTCAGCTGAGATGTTAATAGTAGCGTAAGAACGCCTCCAGGCAAGCTTAGGCCCCATTAGGAAGTTCTACGCCAAATTAAAACGAATCATAACCGGAACTAGTTATGAGCTGCATTGTTTTACATATCATTAATTCACTAATGCTTAAGGCGCCGTTTCCGAATCTGACTTTCTGTCCTGAGTGATAAAAATCCAATTTCCCGGTCTAAGTCAGGGGGCTATATGTATCTGTCTTTGCCTGCCGTTGATAGAGTAAGAAATCAGAAAAGAATAAAACACAAAGAATTTCTTTTCTTATTTTCCTGGCTAAGCTATAACTCCAAAATCTCCTCTAGCTGCCTTTTACTTTCCCAAAATGATTTCCAAACTTCTTGGTCTCATATTTCTTGTCGCAGGAGCAGCTGCATCCTCATACCCTGAGGTCATTCCCGGTCCAGGACTCCCATCCCTCGCCGAGCTTGGATTGAGATCAGCAGATCTCTTCACAACAACTCCTGTTGTCTGTCAGTAACTATATACCACCCTCTTGTACGTACCAAAATCTGTGCAAGGAACTAACTCACTATTGCCTGTAGCCGGATCCGCCGACAGAAAGCTGATCGCCCGAGATACACCCCAGTGCGAATCAAACGGTGATACTGCCAGTGTTAGCAATGTAATTGCTTGCTTTAACTACCTTGTCGCCCTTGGAAACTATCCATGTCCTGAAAGAAACAAACCTGGCGCGCCACCCCAGTTATGTGCAGTTGGAGATGTTCAGATTGTAGCAACAAATGCTGTCCAACGAGTACCTTTTCAACCTTGGCCTCCCATTGCTGAATCGGCTTGGTATGTCTCTGATTTTGCTTCCTTTAATCTACATGACTTTGTGCCATGAACTAATTCTATCTAGCTGGGACGTGGCACTGGCTGTACAGTCAATTTTTACTCATTGTAATGTTAATGGACAAGTTGGAGGGTCTCTGGCAGCAAATGGGAATGGAGATCTTATTGTTCATGTTATGAACAAAAACTATGTACTGGTTTGGGGTTAAGGTATTCATGATTTGCCTAACTACATGCAGTTTAGCAGCGGGAGCTCCTTTATTTTATGTGGTGAAAACTTATGTTTATTGAAAGAGCTTAGTTCTTTTATATGTCACTAAATTGTAGCTCAAATATATTAAACATCCTTTCTATAAAAATTGAAGTCCAGAAGACTTTGAAAGAGTCAAAAATTCACTCGGAGATACAGCTAATTGCCTATTACGAGATCGAGTTAACTCCTGAATTGTTTCCACGGGTCATTGCGTCGAGCAAAGACGCCTGCTTTCTATACAATGCTTTTATAGAGACGCATAGAAAGTTACACATATCACGAACCCACGGAAAATTATACCCAGGATAGAGATTACCTAACCTTTTGCAGATAAAGGACCTATAGAAAGAATTCAACCGATTACTCCTGAACCGGGCTTAATAGATTATCGGTAT
Organism: Penicillium daleae; assembly: GCF_028827525.1. Classification (NCBI taxonomy): domain Eukaryota; kingdom Fungi; phylum Ascomycota; class Eurotiomycetes; order Eurotiales; family Aspergillaceae; genus Penicillium; species Penicillium daleae. Next base: position 1,706,395 of record NW_026623153.1, read on the forward strand.
AAGGGTTATAGGTCTTAGCTATATCTACCCTCTACCCCCTTATGAAAGTACTATACTTCTACTTTCGGTTTCCTTATATTATGGTATTGACCCCTATGCGGCCATTCACACTTTTCGGCCTAAGGCTACCTAGGAGGTTGGGTATGACGCACCAGTTCGGTGATCTCTCAGCCCCCTTCTACCGCTATTTCGTGGGAGGACAGTTGCCCGCTGACCGACATATTTCTTATACGGGCTGATACGCTTACCTGGTTATCCCTCCTTCCGTTGATAGGGAATATATATAAGATTAGCCTTAGGGGAAAGAAGAAAGGCCCCCTAAGAAACAGTCTCTGTTCTAATCTAACCTAGTACTTATCCCCTCCTACCTAGTTAATAGGCTTACTACCCTGTAAGTAGTTAATATTATAATAATTCTGTTTCTTCTTCTTCGACTATCTAGGAGAGATAATACCTATAACTTACTCTACTCCCTCTACCGAAGAGGCACCGAATCCTCCTTATACCCTTAACGAACTAATAATTATAGAAACCGAAACTATATACGCTAGTTAAATAACCCTATCGGACCTTAATCTAAACCTTATAGCTACTTAGGCTACTATCGAGAAGCTATAGTGCCTAAGAGACCTATAGAACTAGACTTCGGCAGGACCCATAGGTACCCATTTGGACACATCGAAAACCCATCGATAGGCTGGGTTTTGGGTCCAGACCTCCGACCTATCATAGGTTATAGGTTTTCCTCGAAAACCCATGACCTATATAGGTACCTATCAAAAACCTATCTGTACCTATTTAGGGTATAAACGGGATAAATATCGTGACTGTATAAATAATACATTTTTGGCTGTAATTCTAGGTATTCTGTTTATACCTCGAAGTGTGATCCTAAGGGTAGATGGGGGCATGCCCTTCTAAGTATGGTAAAAGAGAGACTATATACACATGCGCGGCCGAACGGGGCCTCACGTGACCAGAAGTGGCCGGAAGGAGACAGTGGGGCCAGGCCCACACCAAAGGGAGCCTAAGGCAGAAAAAGCTCCCGGGATCTCATTAGTATAAGCTATACTATTATAAAGAACAAAGGCTTTTCTCTAGTCTAGGCTAACACGAGTAAGTAATAGAGGGATAGGATTGTTTAGTTAGAGAAAATCAGGCTTACTACCTTCGATCGGATAGGAGCTAAAGAAACTAGGTATTAGTATTACAAGATATTATAAAGAAGAAAGAAAAGATGATTAATCTATCTCTTCCTTATATAGAGAAGGGAGATAGTTAGACTGCTAACTCTAGCTTTAAGTTATCTTGCTACTCGAATAGTAATAGAGACTTAGGGAGGGAGATTAGGAGAGAATATATCTTTGTTAAGAAGGTTAATAGGTAACAGATCCTAGTGTATCCGATGAAAAAGGATCCACATAGGACGTTAGGATGGCCAGTCAAGATAGAAGTTCTTCTAGCGAATAGGACCAAGATAAGACGGATGGACCTTAAATTCATAAGATCTTCTCTAGGTATGACGGTCAAACGAGATCAATAGGATAGACTGAAAAGTGCATTAAATCTGAACTACTAAACTAGCGAGCGAACGGGTGTTTAAGTACACGGTTGGGACAGTTTAGGCAGCAGGAAATAGGCCAAATCAATGATCTAATCGATGATTCGATCATATATCGATGATCTGACCAATTGATAGATTAGGAAGGAGCTGGATGTTAGAATCCGTGGTCGATTGGTAGCTAATTAGCCATGGTAAAACTCTCTGTTGAAGAGGTATATGCAGAGGGGTCCTTCTGCGGGAAAAACGATGGTCCGGTCCGGGCCGTTGGCTGGCGGGCCGCTGGTCAACCAACCTCACATAGCCATACACACACATATATAGGCTGACAATAGGTCTAATTCTAGCTAGCAAAAGGGAGATATAAAAGCAAATACAAGATATTAGATCCTATTAGCTATCAGAGTAGATATAATCTACTAAGACCCTATTAAAAACCTATTAGACCTACTAAAAACCTATCGAAAACCTATTAGACCTATCGAAAACCTATTAAAAACCTATCCCTAACCTATTTCCTTCTATTTAGCTAAAAAAATTTCATACTTCGGTAGGAAATCTTAAGTCTATAGATAGCCTTTATCCCTAATATATTAATAATAGATTAATAAAGAAACACTATAATCATACAGCTATATTAGAATTATAAATGATTATATTTAGCTTTATTATTTATTAGCTTAGACTGATATTTCCTCCTAAAACTTTGAAGTTCTCCTAGTAAATATATTAACTACGGAAATATATATCTTTATTAAAACCACTTTAACTCACATATTTCACGTTTTTCGTACTACTACTATCTAAAAATATAATACTAATCTAAAATTAACAAAGAAATAAGTACGAAAATTCGTTTGTTAGTTATAAAAAGCAGATTTCTAGTAGAGATCATAGTCAGAAGACAATATATTATCGAACAAGAGAAAATAGGTCAAAATTATACTTTAGAAATCTACTAAGTACGCAACATTATATATACTAAGCCCTAAATTTATGCAAGATATAGGTTTTTTTAGACCTATATAGGTACCTATCAAAAACCTATAGGTTACCCATAGGTTAGGTCCTCGACTTTCAAAAAACCTATAACCTATATGGGTTTGCCGATGGGTCTAAAAGTTGGACCTATCGATGGGTCGTGCCGAAGTCTATATAGAACTAAGTAGAACGCCTAAGATCTAAAGTTCTAGGCCGAAAACCTGATAACTTTCTACTAAACCCCTACTAGGAACTATACCATCTGTCTTGGAAAGACTAGGAGATCGAGCTTAAAAATCTACCTATCTTTATACTAGACTATATACTTTAAAAACGTTAGGAATAGCTCCTTAACCTATAGTAGATATTCGAGGGCGTACCTAAGCGATATTATAACGATCGTACTAAAATCCTTAGAGCTATTAGTTATATAGACTAAACCTATTAGTAGAGATAGTACTAATATACTAAGGAAAAGGGATTGACTACCCCTTAAAACCTTAAGGAGGATTAGCCCTATTTTAGGGACTAGATCCTAACCCTTATTAAGAGGGAACTCGATCTCTAGGCTTGCTAATTTAATTAGTAGACGTCTTATCTTAGTAAGATAGTTATATATACTATCGAAATTGCTTAATTAGCTATTAAAGAGCTTCTTTAATATAAGGAATTTAGTAGTGAATCCTTTTAGCTAATATTAGGTAGCTAAGGCTAGCTATGCTTAATAGGCTAATTTAGTATCTCCTAGCTAGAAAAGCAGGCTATCTTTATATAATAATTTAATAGATAATAGGGCGTCTCGATTTATCTAATTAATAGTTTTAAATTAATTAGATAGAATAGCTAGTTCGTTTTGCCCTATCTCGGAGATAGTAGGGCTAGATAATCTTCTAGGTCTTCTTCTTCCTAACTAAATCGTAGTATTCTATAATTAGGTAATCTTTAGTTAGGTAGTAAAGTAATTACTTATTTATAAGACTAGTATTAATTAGGAATCTAGCCTTACTAAATAGTAGGAAGCTTAGTATAGTTAAATCGAATAGCATCGATTAGTCTTTCTAAATCAAGAATAGCTTCGATTCGGATAGACTATATAATATATGTCGGATTTACAGGGTCGGCATAAATCCTTCGGCGTGCACAAGCAAGCAATTATACACGATCGGTCAAATCAGTATACGATCCGGCAAAGAATCGTATAGGTCAGGTCAAAGGTCGTACGATTCGGCTTAGAATCGGAAGTTAACTTATGATAGAAGAATGCTCCAACTTCATCACAATGATTAAACTTGATTCAACTAGCTATAGGAAACAGGCAGTATTTATAACTTTATGATATCACATCAATAGATCAGAATAGAATCGCATAGAAATCCAGAGAAATATAGAGTGTTGAAGCTCTTTCGTCATGTATAGAATCAGTCGTTGAAGATCATCGTCACGTGTACGTTCCGTCGCATTCTGTCAAGTTCGATAGCTCTTGGGGGCTTATACACATACTCATGTTGACAATATAATTTTCTTCTTCTTTAAGAGGATCGATATTATGTTTGCTAATTATTTTGAGTTAAAGAAACTTAATTAAATATTTGAAAAATGATTGTTTTTATTAAGAAAGTCGAGATTTCTTAGTGTTTCGTATAGAAAAGCGGACGCGACTACTAAAAATCAAGTATAAATTTTTAAAAGCAGGAAGTCGGAGGAGCTTTTTATTTTTCTTTAAGAGATAGAAGTTTCTCTTAGAGGTAAGGGGATTTTTGTTAAAGAGAGAAGATTAGAGAAGTAGTGTAAGCTAAATTGAAATAGAATCAATTCGGGCTTATAACCTATAAGCAAGCGATGCTACGCAGGTAGGTAAAAGAGGAAGAAGATTGAATAAGATAGATTAATCTTTCTTCCTCTAACGTAATCCACGGCCGAACGGATCACCACGCGTAAAATCGCATTAACCTATTTACCTACCATCTTCAATTAACTACTATGCCACTAATTCGCACTGAATCCTCCTAGAAATTAGCCAATCAAGAGGGCAAGATCTTATTAACCCTTAATGATATTAAAAATGGCCGCCTCAAATCTCTCCGCGCGGCCAGTAGGCTATACGAAATCTCCTACACTACACTATATGCGCGTGCTAATGGCCGAATCTCACGCGGTGATACACGCGCAAATGGCCATAAACTGACCCAATTGGAAGAGGATTCGCTTACCTAGTGGATTTCATCTATGGATTCGCGTGGTGCATCGCCTAGGCCAGCTACTATAGGAGAGATAGCCAATATCCTACTAGCGGCGCGTGGTAGCTAACCGTCGCCTACTGTTAGCTAGAATTAGCTATCAACGTTTATTAAACGTCGCGAAGAGCTTCGTATACGCTTCTCTAGGCGATACGACAACCAGCGCGTATTAAACGAAGACCCGAAGACCCTGCGAGCCTGGTTTACTACCGTACAAAGCGTGATTAACGAGAACAGTATACAAGCGGAGGATATCTATAACTTCGATGAGATAGGCTTTGTAATAGGCCTTATATCTTCGCAGAAAGTAGTCACTAGGGCTGAATACTACGGTCGGAGATCGATTCTATAGCTAGGCAATCGCGAATAGGTTACTGCGATCGAATCTATCTGCCCAGATAGCTATATCCTACTGCTATACGTAATCTTCAAGGGCAAAGTAGCTATCGTAGGGTGGTTTAACGATAATCTACCAAGAGATTGGCGAATCGAGGTCTCTACGAACGGCTAGACTACTAATAAGATTAGCCTACGCTGGCTAGAGAAGCACTTTATCCTATATACGAATTCGCGTGTGCACGGCCGGTATCGACTACTGATTCTTGACGGCTATAGTAGCTATCTTATACCCCTGTTCGACTAAATATACGCAGAAAACGATATTATACTACTTTGTATGCCTGCGCATTCGTCACATCTATTACAACCGCTAGATGTTAGCTGCTTTGCACTATTAAAGAGGGCATACGGCCGTTTCGTTAGCGATCTTGCGCGCCAGGGATATAACCATATCGATAAATTCGATTTCTTACAGGACTACTACCGCGCACGGCCAGAAGTATTCCAATCAGCCACTATCCAAAACAGCTTCGCAGCTACTGGCCTAGTACTAGTTAATGCAGAAAGAGTGCTTAATAAGCTTAATATCTCTCTGCGATCTCCGTCACCACCAAGCAGCCGGCCAAGCAGCAGATCTAGCGAATTCGTGCCAGAAACTCCTAAGACCGTGGCTCAGCTACACAAGCAATCTAGTATGATGAGGAATCTACTATATCGGCAGTCAAAAAGCCCTCCAAGCCTATTGAAATTGGTGGTAGATCGGATTATCAAGGGCCACTACCTATCGCTGCATACTCTCGCATTGCTTGCGCAGGATAATGCGAATTTACGCATAGCTAATGAGAAGATCGTCAAGAAGCGCGGTCGGTCAACTAAGCACATACCCTGCGAAGAGGGTTTGACCATTGAAGAGGCCCTACAGCTAGCTGCACAGCTAGATTTGCTAGTAGAAGAAGATGTGGTGGAATCGCATGCGGAGGTCGAATTGCCTAGTCAGCCAACCAGGCCAGCAGCAAGGGCTTCGCCTAGGTGTAGTGGGTGTAGGGAGCTTGGCCATAGGATCAATCATTGTAAGAATCGCTAGCAGTAGAAAATTCAATGCGTTTTGCTGGAGATAATCGATTTTGAAATGTTCGCATGGGAGGTGGTGATCCGTTCGGTCCGGTGATCCGTTCGGCCGTGGATTACGTTAGTTAAATAGGAAGGATAAGTTCAATTCGGCTTAGAATAAATCAAGAACATGAGATGAGAGAAAAGTAAAGTAGGACTAAAGCTTGGTTGATTGAATTGAATCGTCTTGTTACTAATGAACATTGAATATGATAATGAGATCTTGGTAGAGAAAGCAGGGCATATTTATAATCAATATTTTATGCAAACTTATCAAGCTTGTTTCTTGCATATAATCGATCCAGATAGATCTAGACGCATTCTAGATGCATAGTGATCTCATGCAGTAGCTATTTGATTAGTGGTTGCTTGATTGTACGATGTAATTGATCGTAATAATGATGTAGATCGCATGACTATGATGCGTCTGTTTATGCCTGATTATCCGATTGGATAATGATGATATAATAGCATAAAGCTTATAGAGATTCAGAACATCGTTCTGGCCGTAGAGTAATTCTTGTATAGGCCTTATGAATCTGGCTTGATATGCTGCCTGACGGCTTAGGCATCTTACCCTAGTTAACTATATCTGACACTATCTGACAGTATTACGCAATTGCAATTAACCCTCTCTAACTCTAATCGCTAACTAATGCTTATATAGGTATACGCTATACCCGTCACTTCGCTACGCTTACTCCCTACGCTAAGCTAATCGCTATTTGTTCGCTAATCCAGCCTAAGCTCGATACTACAAAAACCGAGTTTAGTTACCGCACTTACACCGATTACGAGACTATATTAAATAAGGAGAAGAATCTATAGGCTATCGTCGTTACTAGCGCAACTACCGTCTATACCGAGCAGGCTATTAAGGCTATTAAGCGTGGTCTATATATTCTTTACGAGAAGCCTATCTCTACTAGCCCCGAGATTGTAAGATTTCCCCTGGTTTTTCCTAACACATGATTCCTAGCAAGACAATATACACCCTGTACTAACCCTCCACAGTCCTAATAAGTCGTCGACGCCTACAACGCCTCCATCAAAAAGTTCCCCTCCTAGAAAGTCATCTACGGCTTCAGCCGCCGCTTCGACGCCTCCTACCGCGACGCACACTCCCGTATAGCTACCGGTAATATCGGCACGCTATCCGTCTTCCGATCATAGCCCTACGATAAGCTCGATCCTAGCGGTTTCTTCGTCGCCTACGCCGAGTTCTCGGGTAGTATGTTTATTAACTATAGTATTCACGATATCGATCTTGCGCTATAGTTCTTTAGCGAGGATACTAAGGTTAAGAGAGTAACTACTATTAGTATTACGGCTATATAGCCTGATCTGCGTAAGTATAATAATCGCGATAATACGCTTAGTATTATTAAGTTCTACGTGAGTGGTAGACCCTTCTTCGCCCCTTTGCTTCTGATTTTTCAATACGAATAACGATTCTAACCCGTGTCCTTTTTTTGATAATAGGGCGGCAAAATCGCCCAACTCTACTACTCCCGTATGATAGCCGCCGACCAAGAAGACTGCACCGAAATCTTCGGCACAGACGGCAAAATCGCCATCAACACCCAGCCCCAACTCAACCTCGTTAACCTATACGAGTCTACCGGTATCCGGCGGGAGATTCCCGCCGACTACTACGGGCGCTTCCGCGAGGCGTTTATTACCGAGGCGAATGAGTTTACTGCTTCTTGTCTGGATGATACTAAGCCTCCTTTGCAGTTGGACTCGGCTGTCAAGGCCGTTGCTATTGGATGTGCGCTGCAGGAGTCGCTGATTACGGGGAACTAGATCGAGTTCGATAAGAGTAGGAAGAGAGTTGAGGTTTCTCATCTGTAGGGATGGATTATATGAATGATGGCTTTTTAGGTTATGATTTGTGATGGTTTTCTTTGTATAGACTGCTTCGAGTGAGATGAATGAATATAGACTTTTGAGAATCTAGGACGATCGTCTTGTACCGAACAATATTGGCAAAGGTGAATGAGAGCATAGTTTCTATTTTGAGCGAAGGCTAAACCTGGTCAGAAAATGAAGAGAAATACGGCTGAAGGATTGAAAAATGTAACGTCGATTTGGGGGCGACTGGGGGCGACGGGGGGCGAAAGCCTATTTAGGTAATGAAGCACGTGGACAGCGCATGTGCGTTTGAATAAGCATTTGAGCCCTTCTAAGACAATGTATGTTTAGAGAAAAATGTACTGCTGTATTACGATCAATATCTGAGCTTCCATAGTAGGTATAGCTAGTGTAGTCAAAGCCCCGGTTGCTAAAATGACAAAGTTTCCCATGTGGTGGTTCCATACGAGCAAGCCAGCGAAAAGCTATTGGCCCCATTGTTGTCAGTGATTTCTTCTCGCATCTCTTCCAACAATAGTCTACGTCATCTCATATTGTTTTCTTCGAACTATATTAAGATCAAGTTGTGAGAAAGTTTGGACCCTCTTGGGGGCTACTAGATGACCTTTCGAACCCATATCTATGTTTCTTGTAGCCTTACGAGGTCTCAGCTCTCAAATTACACGCCCCGAAGAAATCAAGACCTATTGCTGTCAGTTCCACACAAATGTCAAATCTATTCTCATGCGATTTGGGGGCTTCTCGTTTCCCAAGACGATCTGCATAGCTATCAAGGACACTGCCCCCTATAACCTTGTGAATATTGAAACATGAAACAAGATCTAAGCCTTGCACTAACAGAAGAATGGTTATATAACCCTGTTCCTCTCTCGGAACATTACTCACTTTGTATTGCTTACTATTCTCTACTCATCATCTACCATTCCCCATCCCTACAGTGAAAATGAAATCCACACAACTCATCTTCCTCCTTTCCACCCTCACGGCTTTCACAACTGCCGAGTTCTGCCAATGGACAATGCAAAGAGTTTCAGACGATGATCCCAAGCCAGGGGCTTACAAGAATGCTGGCAAGGTTCTACTCAACCGGGACTGCGACCTCGGGGACTATAAACACAGCGTCGCTTCATTGGATCTGAACTCATGCATTGAGAACAGGGGTGGTAAGTTTGTTGCAGTGGACAAGTAAGTGATAAGCTCATGGTTCTCAAATCTCAGTACTTCTAGAAGAAACCAACTCTAATATGTTTTCTCATGCTAGTGGAAATGCCTTCTCCTCGTGTGACGTGTACACTTGTTCATTCGGCGACAACAACTCCATCGAATGCGGTGATTGTGGCCAGGCAAACGGAAAGATCTCGATTCCAATTGGTAGGTGGATTACTTTTCGACTCGGAGTTGATCGAAGTTTTTACCTTAACTTACACCGAATAGATGATGTTGCAAAGGCTGTTGGGAAGAATGGAGAAAATGCGGCATGCTTTACTCATACCGTCACTGCAACGACGTCAACCTATAGCATGGTTCCAACTGGCTCCCATTAATTGCGGGGCATTGCCAATCGTTCAAATATCTTATTTATAGATTGGATGCAGTGAACAGGAGAGGTAGTATGCCTGGTTAAGGAAAATAAAGGGCTGGGAAACAGTTTTTCCCCAATTGTTCATACTCCAGAATGGATAACTGCTTTTTGACATCAAACTCATACCTAAATTCCAGTACAGTAACATATATGGTCTGGCTCAGATTGCTTTTATCCGCTCGCACTCCCCACCTAGTTACGACTATCTCCTCAATATCTCTGGATTATCTATTGCTCGACATTTCGGGGATGATTTCCTATAAAGATACATCAGCAGGCTGCATACAAAATTAGCATTTAGTAGAACTCACATTGAAAAGTTTTGCTTTCTCCTCTATAGAGTCATCATGACCATGCTTCTCGAAGCTCTTCAGTGCGACCTGAAGTCGCCTCGACGACTGTGCATGGTCGCCTGAAGGGACGAGCCGTAGAACGAGATAACTCGATCGAGCGCTGTTTTACCGCTGCCGTCTTAGGTGGTTTCCCGCTGGAGGAAGGGGGAATCGGGTTAGTTTACCGGTTGGGATCCACCAGCCGCGCGGCTAGTGATTGTTCGATGAAGGGCTACTAAAGAACGAGGAAAGCCCACGATAAAAAAAGAGTGTCAACATTTGTAGAAAACAAATGTTTGCCTTAAGAGGCCTATGAACTACGGTCACCTAACCTTCCGTGGACAGATTCAGAACATCAGATCAACCCCGTATAGTGACGAGTGGCCTATTTTCTTTCTTCTCCACGTATACATGCTACGCGTTTTCGAACCATGACTTAACAGCATTGATTTTCGACCATAGGCATCATAAGTAAAGTCGGGATATACTATCAATCTGGTGGGAAGGCAGGAAAATCTTATGAGTAGTTGGCGTGTATCAGAATGTGGAACTTTTTGTAAATTCAGACAGACTTTCGTGAAAAACTAGCAACTTGGAAGGTAGGCTCGGAAGGAAATTCATAAGCAGTGCGAAGAACTAAAAAACTAAGCTAGGACAAACTAGCTGTCGTTAAGTTAAGCGTCGTGACCGGAGAGCCAATGCGGAAGCAATTAGGGCGACCTACTTCAAATTTCATCGTTTAGGCTATATTTGAATCCATATTTCGGTATCCCTGATCCACCAAGTAGGTCCGGAATTTAGCGTAGATCCCACCCCCTGTCCCGCGATCCTCACTACCCCGGCACGGTCACGGGTCTTGCTTGTCATTGCACGCTCTAGATTCACCATCTTCATATCTAATTCCTGGTCATACCAGCGGAAGATAAACATGACGTTATGATACTGACCCCGGTTAGCGTAGGCTGTTGCGTCGAATGATATTTGGTTGACGCATGTGTATGGTATTAGTTCAAAGACTACTGCACTACCTTCCACCCGCGGATAGGTTCGGGTAAATTTGTCAAAGTCGTCGTGGACCTCCTGCATGAGCTGGAGGTCCAACGGTGGGGTAAACGTCGTGCCGCTGATACTCTTACGGGTTCCGGGGGCGACGAACCAACCCAAGATAGTGTTCATCTTTGGGTACGGCATCTCATGTGTCTCGTTCCGGATAGACTTGAGGGCTAACAACGGTGCAAAGAAGGCTTCAGCCGCGATACTTGGCTCATTATATAATAGCAAGGCGACGATCACCGTCGACAGCGGGGCGCGGGGACGGGTGGTGAAGCCGAAGAATAGAGCCTCGTCACCTGTTGTTTGCGTATCAAACTGGTTTGCAAACTCAACTACAGCAGTGAGCTGCTCTACTGGCAAGTAGATAAAGCCACCAAAAACAGACGGCCGCTGAGGATGCGCCCGCATGACAGACTCAGTGACCACGCCAAAGCTCTGACCAGCGCCCCGTATAGCCTAGAAGAGATCCTGGTTTTCGTCAGTAGAGGCCATCATGATGCGGCCATCTGCAATGACTATCTTGACGCTGATCAGGTTATCGATAATCAGGCCGTGACACCCAGTGAGCCAGCCAAAACCGCCCCCAGAGTTGTACCCCCGACGCCGGCAGCGCTCGTCGTGCAGCCAACAACGGCTAACCCTTCCTTCGCTGCCGCTTGGTCAACCTCGTCCCAGGTTGCGCCGCCCTGAACCGCCACAGTTTGTGAGGTTAGATCGACTACGATACTGCGCATAATGGACAGGTTGATAACAATTCCCCCATGGGTTGAGGATGCGCCGCTCGTGCTGAAGCCTCCACCCTGGACCACGAAGGGAATATAGTGACAAGTCGCGAAGGTTATCACCAGTGAGATTTCGTGGGACGAAGTGACAATCACTACTGCACCCTATAGGAAGACGGGTCAGATAAGCGTATGACACAGGCATAATCAAGTTAGGAGTTAATCAACGCAAACCACAGGAAACGCTGGCTTACGGCTTCTTTCTCACTGGCCTCGCTCCATCTATTGATAAGCTCCGGATAGCCTTCCCGATCGGGGTGATGACAGTCGCCTCCGTGTCTTGGAGGTTCTGACGCAGCTGAATCGCACGTTTGTATGTTAAGAAGGGCTTGATGAAAGGGTTTCGGGCAGAAGTGATGAGGATGTATCCTGGTTGTAACGAGAGATCCTATACGGCTTTTACATATCGAACCTGCATAGCAAAGACGGGTTTTGAAGGTGTCTAGTTGATCTTAGCCAGTCGGAGATATCGAATATAGAGTAGGCGGTCACACGACTGTGGCCACGACTATGTCGTACGTTCAGAGTTTCGCCTTGTTAAGATTGATTGCGTCATAGCCGGCCCTTGTCCGTCGGCTGACGGCCAGATGTAAGATACTGCCACTTCCAGTTGCCAAACCGCCTCTTGCCGATAATATATCGAGTCTAGAATGGTCTGGACATACGAGGCGAGAATTTCGGAGCCGACAAACAAAGTCAAGTTCTTCAAGTGTCATAGGCTCAAATGCATCGTGTGGTGTGATGTTGCACAGCAGCCACCAACTCACCGACCGAGTTGGAGGTAAACCTAAATGTGCCAACTCTATTTCTCCTACTCGCTGGATCTACTCTTGAAATATGTCACGATTCCTCTTCAAGCTGTGTCTAGGTACCTCCTATAAGAGTGTCAAATTATTAGGTTCCTGATGGAGAATACCCATCATATTGGTTCTTTTCAGATATGAACTTTTCTCTAACCTAAATCCGCTTTCTGCAATGGCAGCCCTCGGGAGAAGATCTGGATGGGGTATTCCTCCCCCTTTCATGACCAAGAAGTGGAAGACAACCAAGAAGTGGAAGACACATATAGCAATCAACAACCATTCAGCGAGGAGATCGCGTTGCCGAAAACAAAGCATCATTGGAGGCAATCCGACAAAAGGAAGATACCACTCTCAATCAGCTGGAGTATAGAGCGGACAAATTCATCGTGAAGCAGGAAGATGACTCTTTGCCTGGATTAAATCATGAAAGCCAAAACGCTGAAAATAACGTCATTGGGATAGCAGCGCATTGTGCCCCTTGAGACCACCCATTAGCCTTGAAGACCCTTAAGAAGGGCATCATTTACTTCCTCTATCGATCTCGAGTCGATGTCACTAGTACTGGCACATGTGGAATTTCCGTCGTCGTAAGAACCTTTATTGTTTTCCGTCCTAGCCCACGCAGGTCAGCGCTAGATCAACAAGATGGTCCACACAGATTCGGCGAAAGGTTCCGACTAATGGTGCTTCCCAAAAAGGTCCTTCCACAATCTCCTCGCATAAAGGAGATGGGCTTTGTGGAAAAGGCTGGGATAACTCTGGAAGAATTTCAGGAAACATTTATCGCTAGGCTGAATTATGAGACTCAAACCCGCGCCTCAAGGACTATACCCGATGCAAGGCTGTTCGCGAGAGGCGTCTATTCCATAACTTCGGCACAACATGGCTCCTATCTGGCCTACTTGCTTATAGACCCTGAAATATTGGTCCTGTTCAGAAGGACTTCGGGCTTCAAGAGCAAGGAAGGTGGCTGGTTCACTCGAAGAATCCGAAGGTTTCCAGCCCACCATCTTTCAGTCTTCCTAACAACCCAAGGTATCCTAGAAGGTAAGTCGATCATTCTGACATCCAGCACCTCTCTTATTCCTCCTTAATAACCATACGCTAACTTAAAGGGTGTAGTTTTGATAAATTATTCGGTAACCACCGCTGGGTAGCGTTACAACCTAAATTGATTGACTATCCTAATGCCCAATTCCTCCTCATCGAGCAGTGTATCCGACAAGACTTCTCCGCTGTCCCTGGGGGCAGACATGAATCTATGGATACTCTGGATAAACAACTTGACGAACTGCGCCATTGGAGTGATGAGATGGAGAAGTCACAATTAGGTAAGCTTTCCTTTTGCGGATCTATAGCCGTGGGAAGGTATTAGACTAGCTAAACGTTCCCCATCAGGATTTGACTCGATTTACGGAGATCTGGGCCTGGAGGTTGATCACCATCTCAAGATCTCTACCGTGTGGGATCATCGATAGCCTTGTAATATTCATCTGTCCTCTAGGGGGTTTTATTATTCTTGGGTTACCGGCTACTTTTTGTTGCGTTCTTCTATGATTGTAAGAACAGGGATAATAGGGCTCGATGTGCATCGGCTCATTTGACGAAAGATGCCTTGTAGGAAGTATATCTCTTAGGAATTGCACCGAATGCTGGCTTCGGCTGAGCAAAGTTAGAATCATACCAGATCTACCCAACACCACACTAGAATAATATAACGCCATGTTCCAGAAATTGCGCACGCTGGTGATGCAATAGTCCCACCACTGCCTGCTATTCCAAGACGCACCAGTAGACATCGCGCTCGAGAATATTCGAGCTCACACTTTGCAAGCCCACTTTGAGCCACACTGTACGGCTAGGTTTCTGCATACGATATCTCCATCGGGTCTGGAAGATGGGAGGAGAAAATATCCTAGCCTTCACCATGAGAAATGCTCAAAGTCAACATCTATGTCATTCTACCCGATCAGTGGCTGCCTGTCGGGTCCGATCGCCCGAGAATCTACCTTCAAAATTCCTTGGGACGAAGCGAACGAGCAAAGGATAATGGTGACCTTCATTATAGGTTGCCACTCAATTCTCAGTCTAGCCCTGCTGCCGCATATTCCTCGAATGGTCTAGAAGCTATAAATACCGCCAGAGACAACCTGGCGAGTTATTCCCTCGAACATCTTTTCGTGCAGGTGTGTATCTACCTACGTGAAATTTCCCGAAACTCAATATGACCGCGAAAGCCGAAAAGATATCTGAACTTGTTTACCATATTATGCTTATGGTCGCCCCGGCGAAGGCTCCAAAAGGGCAGATTGAAAAGATATGCGTCCTAGGTACCTAGACTTCTGTTAGAAAAATCAAGGATGCTGCACATCGTGGGCTCTTCGACAGTGGATACGAGCGAGAATGGTTCTCGACCTTTGAGACAAAGCCCGAGGCGATGGAAGAACTCGCAGCCTCGGAGGGAACGGGGCTTGCAGTTTATGCCGTTGCGTGGGATGGTACGAAGTTCAGGCTTCGCGTGTCGACATCTCCGAATGACTTGGAGTTGACGACTGATAGTAAAGATGGCCGGGTTGTGATTCCACTTTATTACGTGGTACAGACCAATGTTCCCTATTGCACCCACGAACGGAAGCCTACTCATGATACCCATATTGAAGAGGTGTTCAAGTCCTATATAGACGCTCGGAAATTTGCAAGCACTTTGCTACTTTCGGAGAAGGATAGAATAAAAGCCTCCAGCTACCAGGAGTACACTGAGGCTGATATAAATGAAAGAGACTGTGAATTAGGGGAGAATGTTGTGGTGCACGCGGTAGGTGGCAATGAGGAGAATTATTTCGTTAGTGTTGTCACAGGTCAGGAGCTCGAAAGTGTACGACTTGAAGCATCGCTCAAAATCTGATACAATTTTTACTTGGTATTAGAGTGGTTGATCACATCCTCGGCGCAAGCCAAGACTAAGTCATACCTATACGCAGTGGCATGATTAAATGAGGCGAGCCACATAGTTTGGGTCACCCGTCGAACTTATCGAGTTCGAAAGGTAACGAGAGAAGAATGCAGCCGAGAGCTGTAAAACAAAAGTCATCGCCGGCCCCGAAAGTATAGTATGATGTGACCATGGTACTATGGCTTATCTCTCCCCGCGTTCGGTCTTCTAGGTTGGGTCCTTGCCATATGATGATGATGATGATAATGACTAGGCAATGGGTGGCAATCGAACCTGACTAACAATCTTGTATACAAGAGGCTGTTCGATCCCTGCTACCAAGCTTAATACTGCTAGTCTAAAAACGCATCACAATATGAATTGAGACATGCTGTCAATGAGTATAATCATCATCGGTGGGGCGGCCGGCGGAATGTCCGCTGCGCTTCGAGCGCGACGCCTAGATGAGAATGCATGCATTACATTGATTGAGCAAGGAGACTATCTAGGTTACGCCAACTCAGGTCTGCCGTCGTCAGTAGGGGGTGTGATTAAAACCGACACCCTTCTTATCCACCAGTCAGCGGCGGGCATAACGGAACGATTCAACATCGACGTGCGAGAACACACTGAGCTAGTAAGCATCGCAAAAGAGCGACATTTGATACAATTACGAGGGTCGAAAACGAACGAAACATATTGGTTGTCTTATAACAAACTGATTCTCGCGCAAGGTGCTTATCTCGAGCCCCCACAAGTGCCAGGCATTGAGAGCGAGAATGTTTTCCCGTTCCAGACTATGTTGGATCTTTATAAGATCAAGGATTATGTTTCTACACACTGTTGCCGATCAGCTGCGATTATTGGTGGCGGATATGTTGCTCTGAAGGCCGTTGAAACCCTGCACAATTTCGGACTCCAAATCAGCATCATACATTCCCAAGCTCGCGCTTTTCAGGACTTTGACTTTGATACGGCCAATGTGATAATGTCCGAGCTTATCAAAAATGGAATTCGGGTCTACCTAGATGCAAAGCTCCAGCGTATCGGCATAGGAGTTGTTAAAGACGGCTTTGTTGTTATACTAGCCAACGAATCTAGCATTCCTGCCGATCTTGTTATTATAGCGACCGATCTGACACCTCGAACGGAAATTGCTAGGGATTCAGGCCTCAAATGCAAAGATAGTGTTCTTGTCAACGAGTTCATGCAGACTAATGACCCTGACATTTATGCGGTCGGTGACATGACGGAGACAACCAACTCGGTCTCCCTAATGTCGAATCGTCTACCTCTTGGTGGTACTGCGAGTCTGCAAGGCCGGCTCGCAGCTGATCATATACTGAAACGTGTGACTCCTTATCGTGGCCATATAGGCATATATAGCTGCAAAGTCCACAGCTTAACTGCAGCTATGGTCGGACCATCGTTGGAGAAGCTCAGACAAGTCGGATATCATCCTCAGTTTGTGACGGTCCATGTTCCGGACCACGCTGGCTATTATCCTTCAGCCCAACAGATAACCCTGAGATTGACCTTTCAGCCCGGCAATGGAAATCTTCTAAATGCACAGATTGTTGGTCGAACAGGGGTAGATAAACGAATTGACGTGCTGTCCGTTGCATTACAGAGCGGCCTAACCGTTTTTGACCTGGAAAATCTGGAGCTCTCATATGCCCCTGAATATGGCTCGGCAAGAGATCCGGTGAACGTCTTGGGTATGGTCGCAGCTAACTTACTCAGAGGAGATCTACATACTGTCACGGCTGGTCAACTGGATGATCAGATCGATGACTGGCAGATCATAGATGTACGGTCTCCCGAAAGTTTTGCTCAAGGCCATATTCGGTCAGCAGTCAATATCCCTATCGATGCCCTGCGCCATAGTTTAGCTTCCATCAACAAGGGCCGACCTGTGGTGGTCTACTCTCGTGTTGGCTATCATGGCTACCTTGCCTACCGAACTCTGATTCAGTTAGGGTATAAAGTCTTCAATCTGGATGGAGGATTCAAATTATTCCTTGAGGGTGGGTCAAGAATCGGTCTTTTATCTAGGAAATAGGGTTGATATCATTTAAGTTGCTATCTTTGAATTTCCCGTACTGGGTTCGCCTTAATGGAGCTTTCTAGTACAACTCATACTTACCTTGAAGAAATTAACTACCATTTCATTGAAAATTCAACCCATTATGCTCTCAGTCAATAGTAACAGAGCAACCAGTTTAGGTAACATGCGATCTTATCCAAATATCCGACCTCACTTAGCATTCCTATCAACCTATAGCTCCCAAAACGCATATTCACAAAGAAAATATTCTATATCGCGAATACCAAGGCATCAGTCAGGAAGATTTAGACAAACATGTTGTAGCGCATCAATTCCGGGTTCTCCGTGATTCCAGATTCAGTTCTACTTACCTATTAAAATTACACAAGATACGTTAAACACGTTCAGTCATCAATCAGACAGGATAAAAACCCAAAAAGATACAACGGAACGAAGTGATGCCCTGCCAAAATGTTAGATCCCTGCTATATTCAGATTACCCAAGAGCATGGCCGAACTATCATACATAACCTTGATACATTAGCCAAAGGGAATTTGATCTATTGCGGAAAATGCTCACCTGGCGCATTGTAAACCGTGCCATGGTCTCTACACTCACTGGATGTATTTTACAAAGACTCAAACTCATGAATCCAGTCTCTAGTTCTTGATAAAGGGAGCCAGAACGGGAACAAAAATTCCAGCTCGATCTATCTCTAGGAGACATAGACAAGACGAAGGCACAAGACTCTAATGAGGCCTGACCAGGCTAACAAGGGCAAGCAGTAGACACTGGTCCTTGAGACATTCACAGGGAGATCCGATCAACAGGATAATATTCCCTTTATAGAACTTTATGAGCCTCTAGTAAAACCGCCTTCTAGCTGTGACAGGTCATGCGACTAAATTGGTCATGCGACACTCAGATCCTCGACCTCCCAGCATAGATTGCCAGTTAAAAATAGGACAGTAAATAAACATTTCGTCTCTTTCTTTTGTGCGGTGATGCTTGTACGGTAATTAATTCGCTTGGCTTCGACCAGAACCCCCCGAAAGACACGGGGTATGTCATTTGGCAGCCGCTTTAGCATGTTTCATTCTCTTCACGCTAAATGTTTTTAGATAAGGGAGATGATTTAAAGGATTGATTGTTGTATACAAATACTGAATGTGGCCCTCCTCGGCAGAGACATAGAAAGAAGCTAACTTGGCTATGGGTTGCACGGCTACCAAAACCTCGAAGTCTAACTACAAAACAGCGATACACTCGATCTCCACATCAGTATCTAGCGGCAATCTCTTCACAGAAACACATCTATCAGCCATGATTAGCCTAATTCAAAACCCTTCTCACAGTAGGGATTGGCAGCGAGTCTTTGCTTACGTTCGGGCAGGCTTAACATCACCCCAATAGAGCGTGTACACTGAGTTCATCTCCGCAAAATCATCCATGTCGGATAGGAAAACGTTCACCTTGACAACTCGTGTGATGTTTGACCCAGCCGCGTCGAGGATGTTTGATATGTTCTTAATACATTGATGCTGGTGACGGATTAGATTAGGTCGTCTGTGGCAAAGTGACGACAGACTTACAGTATGGGCTTTAATATCCCCATCAATAATCTTCCCTGTGTTTGCGTCCATGGGAACACAACCCGAGCAGTAAACCACACCATTGGCAATAATGGCCTGTGAGTAAATCCCGGGTAGGGGGGCGGTGCATTCTGAGTGAAAACCATCTCTTTTGCTGGCATGTTGGAAGACGTGCTTTCCATGACTGTGGGGTTGTTGCATAAATTGTCATGGGGTGAAGATGTTCAAATATTTTATATTTAATTTAGGGCCAAAGGTTGACACTGATTGCTGAACAAATTGTTATCTTCTTGTTCTGACTTATGCAAGCCGTTCCCCTTTTGTCAGCGATTTTGCTCCACACTGCCACGCTAACATCCATCCCACTTAACTCGTGGGGCTAGGGTGGGATGCCTGAAGCTGGGATGAGGTTGAAAGTAGGATAGGGCACTAATGATAGGTATAATTAAGCTGCTCGGTTTGTGAAAGCCGGGGCTGGATCAACTGAGTATCCCGCTAGTCCGCTGTCCATCTTCCCAAATAAACAAATGAGAGAACGATCATGCCTCTTGAGAGCACCACGCAGCCACCCTACCCCCTTCATGAATATGTCAAATTTCATGATAGATACATTATAAATAACCAGCAGGTCCACCGTCATCCAGTGGAGGCATTATGCACCAGCGGTCCGCTAATCCCAGGGGGGGGGGGGGTGGGACTTCTCACTGTGGGTCAAACTGAGGATATCTTTATTCAACGACGGGCTAGTTCTGGTCCGGATGTTATGGTCCGCGCCTTTACCCCGGCTGGAGGAATTCCACGCGGAGGATGGCCAGTGTTTCTGTATTTCAACGGTGGTTGCTGGGTTCTTGGGACGATCGAGACTGAAAACACTGTTTGTACCAACCTCTGCGTTCGAGCGAACTGTGTTGTCATTACTGTTGATTACTAGTTAGTATAAACCCTACAAGGTCTCCATCACATCCGAGTAATGATAGCGGGTGCTGAGCTTTTTCCAATAGCCTCGCACCAGAACATCCCTGGCCGGCTGCTGTGCATGATAGCTGGGAAGCATTTCAATGGTTAATCTCTGATGGAGCCTCTAAACTGTCCGTTAACCTGTCCAAGGCGGCTATTGGAGGGTCTCCAGCGGGCGGTAACCTCGCAGAGATTGTGCCCCAGAAAGCCCTCGCATTGTCACCGCCAGTCCATTTCACATCCCAGGATCTCTCTGCCCCTCTAACAATAACACAGCTGCGGTGAACAATAACAGTTCCTACGCATTGTACGAGTAGACGGCTGCGCTACCTGCAGAGAAGACGCTCTGGTATCGAAAGCAATACCTCCCTGATGAATTGGACTGGGTTCGCCCCGAAGCGAGCCCTCTATTCTACCAAGGTGATTGGTCACAACTACCGCGCGCATTGATTCTAGTCGCGGAGCTAGATGTCTTTCGCGCAGAGGGCGAAGAGTACGCAGAGAAGCTACGGGCTACTGGTGTTCCTGTGGATCTGCATGTTATGCTGGGAATGCCGCATCCTTTTCTCGCGATGAATGGCATGCTGGAGCAAGCCCGGAAGGCCATTAGTTTAATTTGTGACACGCTATCTCGAGCCTTTTGGAACAAATGAGCTGGAACTAGAACCGCAGCTATTTGACTCCATGCAAACAGCTTCCAGAACTGAGACTGTCTTCTGTGTTACTCGTCCTGTTAGGCTTTCTAAATCCATCAGAACAGATTCTCTAGGGCTATACCCACATTGCATTAACGGATCTATGAACATGCATGTTGAACAGTTTCTCTGTTCGAATATCTGTTGCCACTCGAAGAAGTGGGTAACATGAATAGTTCTTAATATAGATCTCTTTTTTGTTCGGGATTCATAGGTCAATCTCGTAGTAGCGCCAAAAGTTGCACGGTACGATCGTGGCAGACTTGGGACATTGCATGAATTCGAAAGCTCAATTTTATTTTGAAGGTATGGCTATCCTGCAAATTCGAATTTTGGATACCCCCGAGCATCCCCGGGATGAAACTTGAACATATGTCCGCCCTCATCATTTGGTTCCGGATTAGTCGTGCGATCTTTTCCACTCGCCATAAAGATGATATCATGTTCTTTGCCTCCCCATGTTGTGCAGGCTGGATTTTTGGCAGTCACTACGATGTCTTTCAGGTGCCTGCCTTCCGGTGTAAAGACCATGATTCGATGAGATGCGAACACGGCTATCCAAAGATTCCCATCGGAGCTATCTGAAATCAGTAAAGGGGTACTTTTCTATGTGAGTCGGGAGGGCAAGCAATGGGATTCTTACTCGACAACCATGCCATCTGGCTCGCCATATGATGAGCGCCTGTCAATGAGAAGTCGTTTGTTCGAAATTCGGCCTGATTCCAAGTCAAAGTCAAACGCGAAGACCATCATCGCAACCGAGTCATTGAAGTACACTGTCCTTGTTAGCGAGCTAGCCCGTCTCCACCAAGACAGCGACACCTACTGGTCGTATTATCCGGACTCCAAGCAAGCCCATTCCCGCAAACAATTCCCTCAGGAATCATCAAATGTAAACTACCATCCGGATCGTACCTCCACAGTCGGCCTCTGGGAGTTCCATAGCTAACCGGAAGTTGGTTAGGTCCAAATGCCATCGCCCGCTTATCAATCTCCGCCAGCCAAAACCGGCCCTTCGCATCAATGCCACCGTCATTGAAACGAAGCTCATCGCGTTGGTCAGTGGGGATAATTTCCTTCACAACCTCCAATTTTCCTGTTTCCTCGTCCATGAAGCATACTCCTTGGTAGTACGCGGCGATGTAACTGCTGGGGTGACTTTTGCGAAAGAATGCCACCGTCACGCTGTCTTCAAGGGGAATGATACGCGCCTCCCCGATGGCATCGCCGGTTTGGGGGTCTACCTTAAGGATGTATAGCTCTGGGGGCTCGGAGAGACAGTCCACCCAGTGCAAGGTTGAGTCGCTGGCTCGGTAAATCGGGGCTTCGCCGAGGACCATGGGCTTGGGGCAGTAATACCAGGCTTTTCCGCCGTCAATCGATTCAAGCGGTTCAAGTGGTTCAACCATTTTGGCTATGGACTTGGGTTCAGATTGGGTTTCAAAACAAGTACCAATATTATCTCTTTTGTATCAACGGTTTGCCGAGGAGGGTTAACAACAATATCTCCTAGCGGGGTACCAAGTGGAGGCACGTCTCAGCCCACGTATCCCACACAACCCGCGCCTTACGTGGGGTGGGATAGAGTGTAATCCCACGGAATCTGTGGATTATTACCACCCCCACCCAAATATCCCGGAAACCAATTCAGAGAGGGGTAGACGAATTCTCTTGCTGGTGTGGAGGGATTAATCTACTGTAGACGCGATCACCCCGCCGGAGATACCACCAAAAACACGATCGCAAAAAGAGAGAGTCTACCGGACCATTACCCACCCTCCACCAGCCAAAGCATCAATCACAATGTCAACAGTCTTCTTCATCACGGGCGCGGGAAGCGGCATCGGACGCGTCTTAGCACGGGAGCTCCTTCTCAAGGGCTACCGGGTATTCCTGACCGATTACAACAATGCTTTCCTCGAAGATACTTGCGTCGCACATCTCCCTTCTGTGGTTTCCTGTGACAAGCATGTGAATTTTCAGTGGGTGCAGATGAATGTCTGTGATGCCGAGCAAATCACCAAGGCAATTGCACAGTGTGTTCAGGCTTTTGGGAGTATCGATGTCCTAGTAAACAGTACTGGCTTTTCTCTTCCTTATTGTCCCTCGATCCTAACCTCCATTTGATTGGTAAAACAAGTCCAACTAACCACTCGTCGTGTAAATATAGACGCAGGGATCAATGTACGTATACTCTCTTGGGATTTTGCTTCTTCAAAGCCCACTGTAAACAGAATACTAAGAAACATCCAGAGTCAATACATGCGCGCAGGTGTCAGAATGGATCAAGTCCCGACATCCGATTTTGAGAAAATTATTTCAGTTAACCTGATCGGCACATACCGTGTTTCCCAGGCGGCAATCCCCTATCTTGAGCAATCCCCTGGCGGCGGCGTCATTGTCAACATGTCCAGCTGCCGGGCGACCCAGCAGAGCAAGCACGGAGAAGCCTATGCGGCTTCCAAGGCTGGTATCGAAGGTCTCAGCATGTCCATGGCCGTGAGTTTAGGGCCAAAGATAAGAGTGCATGTGGTGAGCCCGGGGATGGTGGATGTACGATGCGAGCGGAATGAGAGCCTGCTGCCGGACGTGCAGACACTTCGAGCTGATTTGAATCGAGATTTTCAAAGTGAGTATGCGCCAGCTTGGGGGGCAGGGAAAAGTGACGCCCTGAGCGAGGCTCACCCAGTGGGCAGAATTGGAAGAGGGGAAGATATCGCAAGGTATGTAATCCATCCCCACATCGCACGCGGGGAGGTCATATAGAATACGCTGATTCCATGAACTTTCGTCGGGTCAAACAGGTGGGTAGAATTTCTGGGTGTTTTGGAGGGTGGTTTCACGACAGGTGGGGTATGTATTCATAGTCTTTACTTATTAACCAGCTCCTTCAGTTCTGTACTGACTCAAGATAGACCTACTTAGTGGATGGGGGCTACTCAAAAGTGCTGTCGTACCCTAGCTAGTGGCCCTAGAAGATCTTTTGTAGTAAGAGAAGGCTGGATAGAATAATCTCACAATATTAACTTGAGTCACCAAAGGCTAGCTAGTATTGGCTGCATAATTACCTAGAGGTCGTTCAAATGACTAGCAATCTTCGAAGTGAAATTGACTAGCGTGGGAGCATGATGAGGGGTTGGATCCATAGACGTGGTTGGGGTATATAAAGCGCCGGATTCCCCGAATATCAGATGCATTCGCCAACCTTACGAGCCCCTTAGAAAACTTGCCAACAACATGCCAGAGACCAAAGTCATTCTGCTGGGCACTAGTCACCCCCACATCTTTCAACGCTTCAAGTATCTCCAGGAATCTGCCAACATCATACTGCTTGGCTATTACGATAGCGATGCCAATGTCGCCCAACGCATGCAGGAATACGCGGGATGTCCGTGTTATAGCGATCCCAAAAGTCTCATTGCTCTGCCATACGATGTTGCACTCATTCATGGGCGCGATCGTGAGAACTCAAGTTTAATCCGTTTGGCCCTGGATAGTGGGGCCAGAGGCATTTTCGTCGAAAAGCCAGGCGTCGCACAACCGTCAGAGTTCTACCCCCTGTCAAAGGAGATTCGCGAGCGGGGGACACTGTTGTCTTTGAGGTTGGCTGGGAACTTCATTACCTCGAAACTGTGGCCTTTGCACGACGAATCATCCGCGAGTCGCTGCTAGGGGCCGTCACATTGGCTCGGTTCCACGGCGGGTGTCCTGGCGGCGCGGGGGCGGAACCCTGGCAATCAGATCCAGAAAATCTCGGCGGCTTCTTTTACAGTCTGGGGGGTCATGTCGTCGAGATCGCGGTGGATCTTTTCGGCTTGCCCACGCAGGTGATCAGTTCGATTCGGAAGCTCCCTGTGCAAACGCCTCACAGAGGTTTCTCATGGGTGCCGGGGCTTTTTGACGGACGGCAGATGGATCCGTGGCACGCAATTGGAACACTGGTACATGAGGATATTGCGTCAGCGATTCTGGAGTACGAGCATTTCAACGTGCATTTAGACTTCTCGGCGTGGGAGGGGAGTCGGTATTTGAGAGACTGGAGCGTCGAGATCTATGGGGTTCAGGGGTCTATGCGATTGAACATAGATGGGCCAGGGAGTTGTCTATTGTTGAAAGAGAAGATGGGACAGTGGGTGTCTGGAAGAAATGAACTGTTTTCCAAGAGGGAGGTGAATTTAGCCGAGGCTTTCGAGAGGCAGATGGAGTCCTTCTTTGGCAGAGTGGAGAATGCTAGAACCGATGAGGAATTTTGCGATGAGAACATGGCGGAGAAGTTACTGAGGCTGTACAATGCTTTGTATGAGTCTGCTCGTCTTCGAAAATGGGTGTTCCTCCAGGAGAAAATGGTGATGCACATTTGAGTAGCAGTACCTAGCAAAAAGAAATCCCCTAATCAATAATATACTTCGGCATTTCGAAGCCAATATGGATCTTCCACATTTTCTCCCTTCCAGCAATCCATGGTACACATGGAATACCAAGAGTTTAACGATGTATTGAACTTCTTGGGCATTGTACCACTCTCTGTCAGAGCCAACAGAATCGTAACATTGGTGGTCAGGTTCGGCAATCGAACAGCCACGTTGTTTATCCCGCTGTTGGTCATCTCAGAACACCCGCTATAGGCGTTACAGGGATTTGTGTCGACGAGTTCAAGGTAGGCATTTGACGGTAGCATCAACGTGATATCCATCGTGATATCACCTTGGGTCAAAAATGCAGTACGATTGTCCGCACCAAGGCTTACGTTTGCAGTCGTATGCCAACTAGCAGCAATGTCCACGGCGTCGGGGGCAATGATTTCGTCTCGGACAAAGAACTGCGAATCATCGAGAACCGCCACCCCGCGCAGTACGCTGGTTGAGACATTGGCGTATGCCTCTGTTAGGTTCGCGATACCAAAGCGGCTGGATGAATCGAAACTACCCACTCGGATGAGGGAGTTATTTGCGGACGGAATCTGATTCGCAAAATGCAGTGCGGTCTGAGTTCGGTTCGAAATGCTCAGGGTATTCGCCCCTTCGGAACGACAGCGATAATAGGTCCAACGTCGCGGCGCAGTGAAGTAATTGGTGAGACTGTAACTGTCGGATCCCAAAAGCTCGGCCCATCGGTAGCCCTTGTAGTCTACGACGAAGGAGCCTGCGTCCAAGTGACCGTGAGAACGCCCATTATAGCCCCCGATAAACCCATAAAACCAGCCATCTGAGTTCTTCCATGAGGTGCGGTAAGTCATTCCCGCAACGTTCTCAAACTGGTTATAACGAGGTATGCCAGACAAGACATTGGTCGTATTCAGAGTGGCATTATAGAAGAGAAATGCCTGGAAGGTTGCTGCTTCAGCAGTAGTAAATTTCGACAGCATACCCTGTAACCATCCGGCCTGGTTAAATCGCGTCGCCCAATACCCAATACTCCACAAACTGTTCGCATTGGAAAAAGTCCACGCTCCGTCGGCCCAGCTGAACCCCCCTGTTTGACCAAATCCGTGTGTCAACCAAGCGCCTAGGTTTCCCATTCCTGGAAGACTTGAGATGCCAAGGTCGTTCCCGAGAGCACTGTCCAAAGAGCCCATCATCAAACCCAGGAATATGCCTGCATATGTTCCGTATGAATATCCCTCGACCCAGCCCCCATCTGGTGCATACTGCTGCAAGGAGACGTTTAATTTGGGCAAGGAGAAATCTATGACTTGGGTTGCAATAGTTGCATTGATATCTCCTATGGCCAGGGTACCAATTATCAAGCATCCATGCGTCACCTGTGCCCAGTTGTTTGTATGCTCACTCCAAGAGTTGATTGAGGAATTGAGAGCTGGCACAAAAGACTTTTCGGATATTGCTGCCTCAATCGTCTTACGCTGATTTTCGGTCAATTCATCATATACCCAGTCATAGCCCAAGGAGACCGTCATTGTGATATCTGCCGTGTTCAAGAAATTTGATGGGTCCCAGTCGGAGAGATTGGCTACCGTCAGGATTGTTTCAATAACCCATTCAGAATAAGCAGTGTCATTGGTCAGTCGGTACATGCCTGCTGTTGCACCGACATTCATTCGAATGGTACTAGACCAAGAGCTTGCTGATGATAGCGACAGGGGCGTTGCGATGGCAGTCACCGCTGTCTTCTTCAAATATCCGAGAACATCTTGATAGTACAAATCTGTTTCGTTCATTGATAGGACCGCTTGGACCCGTTCATCGGTGAACATCAATCGTGGATGAGATGGAAGACTCGAAAAGTCGATTGAGGCAGATGCGACCGAGGCGAACACCAACACCCCAGGATGAAAAAGCAGCATTTTGCCAAGCTATGAGTCAGATAATTGGAGTATTTTTGCAGCAGGTCCAAAAGCCCTTTTGGAGAAAAATATGACGACTTACATTCCCTTATCTACACTTCTACCTGTCTAATCTCCATACAATGGTCCGGCATCCCACATATCCCACAAGTTTAGAGGTAATGGTCAGACTAAAATCTGGAGTAGTATAGTTTTGGTTTACAGTACGCTATCGGCTTCCTGCTATGATAGCCTGTGTCTATCCCGTAAATTGCGTGGGATGAGGTGGTGCCGTCCGAGCGTCCGGTTGAGTGCGGAGCCCCAATGATATATAGCGGGAGTGGGTTGATCACCCCGAAGTCTCCGCACAGCACCAACCTTACACCTAGCATCAGGCACCCCACTACACCCAGAAAGCCAATCCATGATGGACAATCAAGAAAGCAAGGCTGCAGAAAACAGTATCCAGTCTGAAGAAGAGCAATGTAGGGTCTTCAGTCATGGTGATTCGAAGATCTGCTACACTCGTTACAATTCACCTTTCTGGCAGATTGTGATAGTCAGCTTCGTGGCATTTGGGTGAGATTTATCGAGCTTGACTTCTCCCCGTGTGCGCTAAAAAATGTGAATAGATGCCCCGGCATGTACAACGCTCTCTCTGGAATTGGAGGAGCCGGTCAGCTAGACACTACTACGTCCGCCAAGGGTCACATCGCCCTCGCGTCTGTGAGCGCAGTAGGAAACATTTTTGTCGCCCCTATTGTGACAAATATTTTGGGTCCAAAATGGACTATCTTCATCGGCGGACTGCCATACGTTCTCTATGCTGGATCTCTGTTGGCATATAACCACACCTCGAACCAGGGGTTTGTCATCGGTGCGAGTGCTATCCTGGGTGTTGGAGCATCGCTACTATGGATTGCCCAAGGTTCAATCATGACCGGCTATCCGTTGCCACAACAGCATGGCAGGATGATTGGAATTTTTTGGATTATTTTCAAGTAAGGTCCCTAAGAGGTTGTTGATTCCTCATTTTGTTAATGGCCGCTTAACAGCCTGGGTGGGTTCCTCGGATCCATGATATCCTTTGGGCTAAACTTCAGCTCTGAGAGTGGCACCGTCTCGGATGCGACGTACATTGCCTTTATGTGCATCATGGCTTTTGGTTGCCTCTGTGCACTTGCCCTACTTAACCCTTACACTGTCATTCGGGAGGATAACTCACGCGCCGCCGTTTCGAAAAAGCCTGGCGTGTGGGATGAATTTGTGGGGCTGCTCAAAGTCCTTCGAGATTGGAGAGTGGTGTGCCTCGTCCCCTTCTGGATGGCTGCCAACTGTGAGTTCCATTTTTTCCCCTTTGTCACGCCAGGATTGAAGAACAAAATTCCCTTCGTTCAATTCTAACCCAAGACACCCGGCATGTTCTAGATGCCTACAACTACCAGCAAAACACCTACAACGCCAAACTCTTTACCCTTCGCACGCGCAGTTTTAACGGCGGCATGTACTGGCTGGCGCAGATGGTGTCCAGTTATTTATTTGGCCTTTTCCTCGACAACTCGTACATGAACCGCCGCCAGCGAGGAATCTGGGGTTTCGTCATAAATGCGATCATCTCGATGGTGGTCTGGGGAGGCGGATTGGCTGCCCAGCTCAAGCGTGGCCCCAACAGCAACTATTACGCCCTCAACGAGATGGACTTGATCTCTTCCGGAGGCAAGTACGCCGGCCCATTTCTGTTGTACTTCTTTTATGGCAGCTTCGACGCCATCTGGCAAACGCTGGTCTACTGGACGATTGGGTATTTATCGCACGAGTCACCTGAACAGGCGGCACGGTATGTGGGGGCGTTCAAATGCGCCGAGGCGGTAGGCAGCGCGATTGCATCCAAGGTCAATTCAGAAAAGACGGACTACAACGTGGAATTTGCGGTGGACTGGGCATTTGTAGTGCTGGCTTTGGTCTGTGCGATCCCGTTCGTGTTGTCGATTCAAGACGCGCCTCCGCACGCCGGGCAGGAGACAGTTTACGTCCAGGCAGATAAAGGGGAGACAGTTGAATCGCGTGGCGACGTGAATGCTCGAAGTGCGTAGGTGGTACCGATCTGGGATTCGTGGTTGATAAGGGAGATCCAAGCCTCATAAACTCCCCTCAATGTGACACTATTTAGTTATTGGTGGGAAATATCCGCGCCTGATAACACTAGATAGTTTTTGCGGCCTCGGAACTAAGAGCAAAGACTTCGCTTAGAGTTTTATCTTTCGAGACTTCGACTCATTGGATCTAAGACACATTAGGCATAGCCCAGTGAGTGGAGTAAAAAGAGGGGAACCATCCAGCTTGGCCCCGCAATGTTTATGCAGCAGCCTATCGAATAGTTAAAGAAGATCATTCCCGTGAACTGGTGCGGCGGATATTGTTCATCCTTATCATCTACGAATAGCAGTAGAGAACCCCTTGGTCGCACGTATCACAGAAACAGGGCGCCAGTCTCTAGCATGGAAAGTCCACGAACGCGAACCCGGCGCCCCTTCATCTGTAAGGAACCCGGATGCGGGCGATCCTTTATTCGCCAGGAGCATCTTCAGCGGCATCGTCTCAATCGTAAGCAATTCCCTACACAAGATTTAGTTGGAGCTTGACGACAACTGGATCGATTGAACGTCGTACTTATGATATTATTTTGTAGACCAACCGACCGAAATATTCTCTTGCGATCTCTGTCCCAAGTCATTTGTCCGCCAGGATTTATATCGCCGACATAAGCTACGCCATGCGAGGGGCATGTTCTTCAGAAACACAGGAGGGGTGGTTCATCCGTCATCGTCCACCGGTTTGTCTCCATCGGATGAGCGAGCAGATTTATTACAAACATTCCAGAGTCCTCATGTTCATGTAATGCAGATAGAGGATGCCTGTGGGAACATACAGGACGAGACACTCGACTTGGAAAAGGTCGTCCCATCCCCACCTAAAGACACTGAACTGAATTCTTTCTGGGTCACAACCAGCCAGATCACCACCGATCAAGATGGTCTAGATTGGTTCTTTGAGCCTCTACAGGGCATCAGTGACCTGGCTAACTATCCCATTCCACAATTTGAACCTCAAGTAGCGATCCAGTTCCAGCTTCCTTCTCCGCCACACAACTCTGACCATCAAGCAACGATGAATGCTGCACACGGCGAGGGATTTAATCTTCTTATCGACACACATGCAGACCAAGACAATGACTGGACTTGTGCTCGATCCAACATGCTTGACTCACTCAGTCAGCTCGATATGAGAGTCTTGCAATCACCATTCTTTGAGGTCGATAGTCTGAAAATATTTTTCGACCTATTCTTCAAACACTACCACCCGCATTTTCCCATCATCCACCACGCGACGTTCTCAGTGGTAGCCTGTCATCCACTCCTCCTGGTTGCGATTCTAAATCTAGGTTCCGCGATGGCTTCGGATGAGATGCTCTTCCATCTCGGGCAGCAGGTGCATCATTCACTGCGGTTGACAATTTTTAACGTATGCCCTCAATCCAATCTCCCTCGTATGCCCATTGCTAGAACTAAAAATGGCTTGTAGAGTGGATTATTCGAGCCTCCAATCCCTCTCTGGTGCCTTCAAGCCCTCCTTCTGGTGCAAGCCTATGGTAAAATGATATCTTCAAGGAAGAACTACGAAATGGCACATATTTTCCATGGGACAATTCTCACTGTATATTCTTCCCACAGTCCCCATTATTCCTCTGGTAGTATGAGCTAACGGAGCTTCATCTTGCGGCAATAGATGATGAAGAGGGGAAGTATTTATTTGACAGCTTCCACTTCGCATGCCCCCGAACCAGATGAGCCCCCACAGGCGAGCTGGCGCCGCTGGATAAATGAAGAATCTTGGCGCCGAACAGCATTCTTTGCATTTGTGATGGACGCTCAGCATGCTTGTGTATTCGGCCACTCGCCCGTGCTCTCGGTGATCGATATGCGCATCGCACTTCCGTGCCTTGAATCAATATGGGAGTGTACTTCAGTCGAGGCCTGGCAGACGCTGAATCGACCAGAAATGGCCGCGTTGCTCTTTTTACCGACCCTCAAGTCTCTGCTGCGCGAGAATACGGTTCCGTCACATTGCAGCGAATATGCGCGATTCGTACTTCTGCATGGATTGATGAGCTTACAGACTCATCTTCAAGCTGGCTCCAAGCTAACGCTGGGGATCGAAGTGGGGAAACTACAAGCCTCGGCGAGGACCCATGATCTCCAGCAACCCGTCTGCCCCGGTAGCAGCAACAGTCGCAGCGCCCCTGTCTGGGCAAATACCATTGACGCGGCTCTTGACCTCTGGTCAACATCACTATTCTCCCTCCAGCCGTCGCTGTGTTTGGAAGCGGCTCGCACCTTGCACCGCGTTGCACAGATCACTCTGCATGTCAGTGTCCTCGACATCCACGCCCTCGCCATGGATCCTTATTTCCCGTTCGATCATTCGCGTCCCAATGTCGACCATGGGGGCTGCTTTTTCAACAGTAATACAACTAAAGCCATGACACGGCTTCATCGCTGGGTCACCACTGACTCCGCTCGCAAAGCTTGTCGGTACGCGCTTCTCCTGGTGCAGGAAACCATGTTCAATGGGAAGCGTTACTCAGCCCGCGAGGATAATGTCGCGCCACGACCATGGTGCTTGTATATTGCTGTTCTGGCTCTCTGGGTTTACGGCATTGTTACAGAGGGCCCTGTTTCGGACGTTGCAAATCCTACTGGGGCTGAGGATTACATGATTCGCATGACACGCACGATGCAGCAGGCCAGCCCGATAAAACCGACTGTCGGCGGGACAAATCAGATTACCGGCTTAATACGGGCCGTAAGGGACGCGTTGACGGGATGTCGATGGGAGTTATTGCAAGAGGCTCATCTGGTGCTTCGGCGCTTAGGGGGTGAGACTGTGCTTGACGCTGGGGGTGATAGCAAGACTCTTATTTAAACCGGGGACGGAATTGTATCCCATTGCGGTCTCAAGTCGGCCGTATAGGCCTATCAGACAGATTAGTACAGCTACTTGACAGCATAGCTTAATGACACACCGAGCGTGGTCACTATTTGGAATAGTGTCATTGAAGGGTTTGGGTTCTAGAGGACAGCTGGGAAAGACCATCGGGCAAAGTGAATGCTGTTGGCTATATAGCTTACAGCATCATTTATCTCAGTCAATCTATCCACGTCTAAGTTGTGTTAGTCCCTCGTGTATTTCATTGCACTTAGGATTAGGACATGCTTGGTCCCGACACATGCACAGCATATAAATGAAGTCTTTGGCTGCTAGAATCTCTCAAACAAACTTCGGGCGAGAAAGGGATCCCATAGATTGGAAAGACTGTCCATCCCTTTTGAGCTTGCCACGGCGTTCAGCATAAAACTTTGTTCAATTGTGTCTGCTTTGGTACTAATATGCTTCGGTGAAACTATACAGAGACATAACACAATTCTTGACGAGATCGCGGCGCTGAGACCGACAGTTTGACTCAACGACGGGATGTAGAAGTCGAAGCCTACAGCAGGACTGAGGCTTTTCATCACATCTTTAAATCTAGACTACATTACGCTCAGCAAGACAAAGTAGGGGTTTCTGAATATGCTAATTTCACCAGTAAGATGATTCGAGCCACCGGTAATTGGGAGCCAAAATGCTATAGAACTTGTGCATCGATATTTACTCTCACTCCATGAATTTCAGGCAGTTATTTACACCAATCTTCATGGGTTAATGAATGTCCTTGGCAATGAAGGATGGTAGCATTGCTGTCCTCTTGAGAAACTGTGCTTGGGTTCCAACAGAACCTTAAAGACGACAACAATTCCTCATTACTGACATGAAGACCAGTACTGGCCGCCAAAGACGCACTTGTACGGAGGCTGACACTGAGTAGGACCGGCATATCCATCACCGCCACACTGGCCCCATTGAGCAACGAGGTTCCCACCACTAGAAATGGGGCTGGAGCTTGACGCGGTTGTAGTTGTAGCAGTATTTGTGGTCGAAGTTGCAGTGGGAGAGCTGGAGAAACTGAGATCACTAACAACCTGACCAAGGAATCCTGTATTTGCATAGAGCTGCGACATGTCCCACATCATGACTCCCCCGAAGCTACTATACTGCTTGGAATAAGAGATAGCAGCCTGGAGCTGGGACCCACTGGTGTAACCGGCGCCTGCAGCACCGGTATTGGCTGGAATGCCTAAAAGTACCTTCACGTGAGGGTTTGGACTGTTCTTGGCCCAATTATCCCACACGCCAAAGTTAAAGGCGGACTGAGTAGAAGATCCAACTTGGAAGTTCGATGTCTCGCACCAGTTATTATAGAACTGCACCAGGATAAGATCGAAAGCCACAGCATCGAGTGTTGTGCCATCAGCAGCATCTGGGAAGACACACTGAGGTGCAGCGGAGAGATAGTATTTCTTGTCAACAGCAGCATCCATTAAGCTCCGAAGCTTAGCACCAAATGCCTCAAGATTGCTGACTGTTGACTCAAAATCGAAATCAAATCCGTCGACAACAGCATCTCCAAAAGGACGATCAACGTCGACACCAGTCATGGGGCCAAACATGTTCCACACTGTCTGTGCCGCAATTTGGGCATCAGTAGTAGACGACCAGCCTCCCTGAGTATACGTGGCACCTCCGAGTGACAGAAGAATTGTTTTACCGTAGGATTTTTGACAGGTTGTGATATCATTTCTAACCAGCATTAGAAAATGTCGGAATGGAATTAGAATTGACCTACGCAATCTGTGTACAGTTCAGGAGATTTGGGTTATCAGTAAATGTGGTGCAGTTGTTTCCCGCGTTGGCAAAGTTTGTAATAGGAGGAGTGATGCCGTTCATGAACGCAACGGGAATAATCTATTAATCCCGTTAGTTCCAAATTCGATTTATCTCTGTAGACCACAAAGATAGATTAATGCTCACATCGATTTCGGTGTCTGAAGGTAACCAATGTTTGCCATTTCAGTTACTATCCTTGACAAGCATCATGGTTCAGGGTCCTTTTTAAGACGTACTAGAGCAGTAATAGGCAAGATTCTGCTGAGCAAAGGGGCCGCTACCCTGACCATACGAATTCTGTCCTGAATACCACCATATTAATTTCAATTTTCATCAAATATGGTCAAATTGCGGTGGTAATTGTACCCCAGTACACTGCAATGTTGGAAGATGAGCTAGGATCAAACCCAGCGCAGACCATAGGGATGAGGGACAAGGCAAAGCCTAGGATATTCAGCAAGAAACGCATAGTCGAGAGATAAAAAGAATGACTGAATAGTGTGCTGTGATACGCTTTGAAAAGCAAAATGTTCGGGCAAGAATCCTTAACTCGTGTACAGCTGATAATGATTCGGAGGGTTTGCCATGCTTTATATATATGACCCGACCTTGAATACACCCTTGAATGCTAGCAAAAAAGGCAATTTCCAAAGCTTGTTCTCCAATGAGCTCCCGTATAGGCAGTAGTATGCCATGGAAGGTTCGACTGGTGAAATGTGACGTGGAAATCCTCTAGCGCCTCATAGTCTCGTTGCATCAGTAAGAAATACTGCAACAGGAACTCAACCGCAATGAGGGTTTTTGAGTTGACGCGACTGCGGGCATGGGAGACACTGTAGTAGAAACCACTCGGTCATGGATGGTAGTGTCAAATATCCATCAATATGCAACGCTCGAATGAAATGCATCACTGCAATCGCATGTAACATACGTATGGCAGGTAAAGCAAGCATGGTCGACTGAAGTTAGATACCAGCACTCAAGGGACACTTCTTAGCAAAATGCCCAGTTTACCACTGGAAGTAGGTGTTAAACCCAATAGGACGTTATCGTGTCCATGCAACAGTGCATTAAATCATATCTTTAAGGTGACATGCGAATGGAACTTAGTGGCTGAGGATATCAGGGGTATGCATTCCCTTCGCCGAGTATTGATAATGCCGCCAATGAAGTCTCAAATATTGAGATGTTGCATTCCGTCCTGCGTGACCATGAAACCTTTCCCTGGCCCTCTCGTTAATCTTTCCAACACATAGTCTCGTGTTTTATCACAGCACAGGTAGTTGCATCTGTCCCTCGTAACTCCATCGAGACAAGACTCCAGGTAGGGTGCAAGGTTTTATTAAATTGGGTCAATGTCACAAGCCCATTCTTTTTTCACTAACCTCGTTGAAAACGTCAGCCAATCAGCAATGAGAGATGACTGACCATGAAACAGAGTAGCGTGGCGGTGTCCCTGGTCATCTATGTACTGTATCGGCCACCGCAGTCAGCCCCGCTCGAGCGGCCCCAATGATTTTCCGTGCCAGTCTGAGATGCTACATCACTCGAAGGATGAGAATATGGAACATGAGCGCGTCACATAAGCTTCATTTGACTAGGACATCCGTCACTACCTAAAATATATGCAGGCGGTCCATCCATACAGAATACCTAACTATCGAACATCGGTGGTCACTTAAAACATACGCAGGAAAGGAAAGCAGCTAATTTCAGTGTCCTCCAGACTTGTTCTTCCTATTCTGCATTAGGATTTTCTTAATTAAAAGGTTTTGATATTACCAATAAACTTTGTCTAGTTAATTTCTAATTCAACAGGTTCACTTCAATTTATTTTCTCGATGTCGATGCGAACCGGCCAGATTAGCTAGTTACTGGGTCGGCCACAACATGAAACAGGCTTTAGGATTGCCTTTCTCGGTCCTACTCAGCCCACTCTCTACTCCATACAACCATCTATGACGGATAGGATAGGATCACTGCATATGTAATAAAATTATTCTGCTAGACTTCTTTCTTTTCTATAGAATTTGTAATGATGTTTTGTCATTTCCCTCCTAGCCCAGGCATGAATGAGATATCAGACTAGAACAATCAAGTCGAAGACCCCAAAAAATAGCACTGTATTTACTCTTTGCCAAGCAAGTACCTGGTGCCAACTTTTTCTCTTCTTTCTTTAAGGAATCACGGGCTATTGTCTATATGAGGAACGGTCGCACCTTCTCACGTCGGGTACATTAGATGATCAGATTGATCGCCCCAGCCTTTTGATGTATCATGTCCATATAAACTTGCTCCGTCTACAATCAGCAGAATTGATCGGTAGAGTGTAATGAATAGTTACCTTAACGTCACGCGGAACAAAGAGACTCTTCCTTAGACAGACATTGTGCTGTTACCCATTCAAGATGACTTCTATAGAGCTATCTAGAGCGGCATCAACTTGGTGTATATCGCTGAAGGGGAATAAGCGGGCACCGATACCCTCCAGGGCTATATTCAATACTCATAATGGTGAACTTGACATCACTCTAGTTAGTTGTTGTAATAGGGCCCCTGGCGGCGATGATCACGATTTCTATTTCTCAAACCATGGCTTAATACACTATATTGGTTCCATGTCTTCTGTCAATGAGCCCGTCGCTACGCAGTATTTCGCGACTGTTTTACAGTCTCCCTCTATGCCGAACGGGAGCTATATGATTTAGTAAGAAACTCAATAGCGTCAAGGTACTTCGCATGTGGCTGTGCTAACCCTGTCGACATAAATACCGTCAGCTTCTTAGAAGAACTTCATAGTGAGCACTTGCTTACCGAATCAAGGAAGCTAGATCGGGGGTTAGAAGGAGTTGATTGACAGATCGATCGTTGGTAAGAAGACTATAGCGCTTCACGCCCACAACGGGCTGTATTCTAAGCGAAGGCCGCGTGGTCTCAGGATTCCCTGATCGGGATAATGGCCTTGGCTATTTTCCTGTTTAATGGGAGCTCGGACTCCCCTTTTGCGATCTCCTGCTCGACGGTTAGTGATCGAGTCAAGATCGGGACGGAGGCCTGGGGTTGGCAAGTGGAGTGATGGGCGCGGTCGGGCCGAATCAGAGACCTACTTACAACCCGGGCAAACTTTTGCTTCCATACGGCTAGAATTTTGCATGACGCCACTTACGGGGTGAGGCTAGGAAGATCCAGTATAAGTAGAGTAATTCTTCAGGCAGCTTCCTCGTGTTGAGAGTCAAGCAACTTTATTCAGGATCCGACTGTAGCGAAAGGCATCATCGCGCGGTACGAGATGAGTATATAAAACGATGTTGGTACGTTGAGGTTTTTGATGGCGAATGCGAGACCAACGCATTTTGACATGCAAATGCTAAAGCATCAATGGCACGGCCATTTGGCTATGTGGACCCGAACTTTCCCAATCCTGGTGGACCAAATGATACCAGCACCATAATATACGGCTATACGCAATCTATCGCCATAGCAGCTTTTACTGCTGCATGGTTCTTTTTTCACTTTATCACTCACACTGTGCAAAACTGGAAATTGCGAAGCTGGTGGTGGATGACCTTCTCTACTGGCTTGGTGTTCGAGATCATCGGCTACATCGCGTGGAGTTTATCAGCCAAGAAGGACCCTTACAGCCTCATCTTCTTCGTCCTCAATTACTTTTTCATCGTGACGGCGCCGGTCATCTTTGCTGCGGGAATTTACACCGTTCTTTCAGCTCTTATTTCCCGACTAGGAAATATGTACTCCTTCCTCCGTCCAGCAGTCATCCTGGGATTTTTCATCAGTTCAGATGTGATTTCAACCATCGTCCAAATTGCTGGCGCCCGCCTGGTTGGCGTGAAAGAGTCTCGGCGACAAGATCCCACCACTGCAAACAACGTTCTTCTGGCAGGTCTTGCGTACCGGGTATTTGCTATGAGTATTTTTGTCCTGCTAATGTCGACATTCCAACTTCGAGCTCGCCTTGCAATCAAGGAGCATGGTCTACCAGTCTTTCGTCTGTCCTTGTCCATCTCAACGCTCGTGGTCTACATGCGCACTATCTTCCGTCTCATTGAGACGGCCGAAGGTCTAGGCGGGAAGTTATCAACACGTGAAGTCTATTTTGCAGGTCTCGAATTTGCCCCTATTGCGCTTGTGGCTCTTCTGTTTTGTATTTGGGATCCGGGTCGCTGACTTGGAACTAAAGCGTGCATCCACAACGAGAAGCTCCCTCTTAGAAGCAACTCGGGTGCCGCTGCGGCTAGTTTCTACTCATAGGAGGGTTTTGGGGTTAGTTTCGCAGTGAAAAACTGTATACTATGTCATAGGTACACCCGGATTTAATGTCATGTCAATTTGTAAGATCATACGACGACCGTTTGATAGATTAGATGCGGCATATGCCGAGTCTACGCCAGTAACATCAATTTCCTTTTCTCAAACATACGGAGTTCTTTCGACTTCAGAGTTGGCGCAATAAGCCTTGATTATATTGAGAGCAATATTATTTACTCAGGATGACACCCTTAATTACTGCGGATATAAATGAAATTTCCCACCGCGAAATAGTCATGAAAACTATTCATGATTAAAAAACCTATCGTCCTCTTGTCCTCGAACCCATTTCTCAGGTAACAATGCCTTCTTTCAAAATCCATCGTGTATGCTTTCATATGACATTCTCACACTGTTTGTCAATAATAAACCAATGGCATTCCCTGATTAGACAATGGATTCCCTAAATTAGGTTGCAAAGGGACTCTCTCACGAGAGCTGAGGGCACAAAGACCATTCTGCTTTTCTTTCATTCTGTGTGTGGAAATACTATATTTATTCAATATTTCTCGAGCATTGACTATAAGAACGTCAACTCCCGACTAGATCAGAGTCTTCATCCCTCAACAGTCTGGTTTACAAGCACATCTCCACCGTACTTGGTACATTTAAATTCCTCTGGCCAAAGATTACCTCCAAGTCCGCTAAACAACAGAAGTCAACATGCCATCTGTTGATCGAAGCACCTATGATATCTGGCTGGCAATATGCAAACACCGCAATCCCAGTGGTCCCATTCATTGGATGATTCTCATGGGTCATCCAGGAGCAGATCAATGCACGCGATTTCACAGTACTGGCTATCCAGGTAATTATGAGGTACACATAGAGGCTGGCAAGAGACTTGATAGCTGGAGCTTAGAGTCAAAGCATTTTATTTGCCGAATTCCGGGATCTTTTGGAGAAACAGTCTGGGATGAAGCTGAGGCTATTCCAGCGCAGAGCTGCCAATGCTGGGTGTCTTACCTGTTGTTGAGACTTGAGCGGCGTTATTTAGTTCCCTGTGGGACCTACGAACATTGGACTCGATTCCATATGACCTCCCGTCGTGAGGATAGGGGCCTTGGTTGTTTGTGTGGGTAAGTATATTCGGTTCATCTTTCATATTTCATAATCTCATTTGTTGAGTTTTCCAGTTTCCGACATGCTTGTCAAATGACATTCAAATCCTCTTTCATTGTTAAGTTGTCGACCGATCCGAGAGCCCTTGTCCCTTCGTAGTATTCCTCATGAGGACAGTATTTTTAATGTGGTTTTACTGAAAAATGAGATCTCGTATCACTACAAGCGCGGCGCTAGCGCACATGTCGTAAGTCGAAGAAATTCCTTCCACGGCTAATATAAGATATGGAACCCCTCGTACAGAGCGAGTGTCAAAGGAAGCCATTCCGAATATCAAAAAGAAAACAACTGCACATCTAGCGTTCCTGGACCGTATACTCATTTTTTAATCAGGGTCCCGGATATTCGGTTCAACCATATCTTGCATTGCAGTCATTAGTGGCATTACATGAGACTCATGGGGGTTCCTCTAGGTGGGAATAAAGTGTTTGGAGTCACTCTCCTGTTGGCTGAAAGACTCGGGGAACGCTGCAATCCCCCCGATGATACCGATTGCCATGAACAAGAGAGAGACAATAGACCAAATGACACCCCAGCATTGCGAAGAGCCTCCATATTTCCGAGCGAAGACGCTAGCGTCAGAGGAATTCACCTTGCGCAGAATGAGATCATCACACTGTGAGTTTTAAATATCAGCATCCGAGGTCTGACCGAACTTGATCATTGAAGGACTCACGATATCCCAGACGCTATAGAGGGCAGACATCACACCGATGAAGAGCTAGTGCGCAGGGGGTTAGATGCTAATGCTCGTCGCGCGCAGATTCACAGAGGATTCTCATGGGGATGTGTCCTGGGTTAAAGTACTCACCACTACCCATCTCAAGGCTTCACCGTGAGCAATGAACCAGCATGCCACTAACAGACCGACGGCCAGCAGAATCGTCATGATGGTCAACCAGTCTCTCCGAGCCCACCACAGAGTCAACAGAAAACAGACGCCGAGGACGATGCTGGCAATTTTGCTCGCCACAATATCAAATCCCGCAAAGATCAACAAGGCGCCGATGATGGATGAACCCAAATACCCTGCCGGCAGGGTAATGGCGCTGATACCGCCTTGCATATGGGTCACGCCGCCCTCGTGGGGATCAAGCGAGATGGACTTGACTTTTCCACCAGTACAGCATGAGGTGATGGCATGGCCAAACTCGTGAAAGGCGATTACCAGCATCTTCGTATGTTGTCAGATCTAGGCATCCACATTGATGGAAGGGCAGAAAGAGAGGGGGGGGCTGTTCTGGGGTTTCACTCACCTTGAACGGCCACAACGACCATCGAACATATGGTAAATTCCAGAGAAGTGCGATCACGACGACATAAACGGCCATAATTCCCAAGGTGACAGCCTGGGTATGGTTCACCGTCAGACTGCGCTTGACCAAGTGCGGGGCCATGTCCGCGGCCCGGGCACTGAGGGCTGAATACACCGCGGGCATGCTATGGAAACGGAAGACAGCGCTGAGAGAGACACCAGGAATCGAGGAGAGTACTGTATATTCCGAAATAAAGGGGTTTGGTATTCTGACCCAGCTCCTCTAGGTGCTTTTGATTTGATCTAGTAATGATCGAGAGTTGGAAAGTGGAAGTTTTTGTCCTTTTTGTTGTACGCGCGGAATGGGAGGACGCGCATGCCCTCGGTGTTTGGGGTGTGGACATTCCCAAAGAGGCATAGTAGCTGTGGCGCAGCCACTTTCCTCCTATTTTTCTATTTTTAGTGGCTCAGCCCTACCGTCTCGTAAGACCTGGCAGTAAACACAGCGGGGACAGAAAGTAAGTACAGTAAGTAAGTCCATTATGAGGACCCGCCGTGAGAGCATATTGAAGAACGGGAGTCGTCTAGGCTGTTTCTGTATCATATTCTGTGTCAATGATCCCATCTTACTAAGGTTCCCACTTGTCCTCTCTAGTACATCGTAAATCCCCCTGGCACGTGAGTAGGTATCACGTGATTTCCTGAGTAATTAATTGGTCATGCCAGTCAATAACTAGTTAGTTAGTTAACTATGGACTGAAACAATCGAGCGCGAGATTGTCGAGGATATGACTCTGAAGGTATTGGAGTACAAGTATCCACCAAAACGCTGCCAGCCTTTTAACCGATGACTGGGTCCATAGTGGAGTTCGAGGTTGTTCGCGGTTGTGTTCGGTCTATCCCCGGGATATCTAGACGTATATTTACATCTTCCATAGTTTAAGTACCGTACAGTGGAGTGCCTTGGAAATTTGGTATTTGCTTCTTACATCTTTACGATCAGTCTTCCATCTCCCTCCATGTTCAAGATGAACTACCTATAGGTACCTAAGAACCTAGCAAGAGCTTTGTTATCAAACGGAATGTTAATGGGTAGCTCGCTAGGTACTCCGTACCTACCTGCCTTTCGATGTTATCCCGCTTGAGGCCTCGGGTACCGGTGCAGACCGCCCTTGACTGGAACTGCCCATCGAATGACCATCACCACGCCGTTTTTCCATGTCCACACCTACCTGCCTCCAGGGCTTTAACCCTCGACCTTAGTGTCACAACTGTCTATCTCCCGGGCTGCCGCTCGGCAATGAAGTGGTCTAACAGCCCCTGGGCCTGACGGAGAGAATGCCCTCCCCTCCCTTGGGGATGGACGGACGGTCCAAACGCGACGCTGGAATGCGACCCTGATTTGTTTGGACCCCGCAAACCCCACCGGCTTTGGCATCAGAAATGAGAAAGATCAACAAGCGGGGGGAATGCCCCAGCGGTACGAGGTCTCATCCACCTCCACCTTCTCGCGTCCGACGATAATCCCGCTCGGGGATACCTTGCCAGGATCGAGTCGTCTCGGGAGACACTGTGATTAAAATGGTGATCCCCTTGATCTCGCCATCGAAGAAGGCCCCAGAAACACTATAACGCGACAGACCCCATCTCCCAGCGCATTTTGCCCTCTATTGATACTGAAGCTTCGATGAACCCTCGGACGACGGATTACGTCCTGCATTTATAGGCATGACAGTCATCTTGCCCATTGTGCTTACTCTGGCGGGGTGTATTGTCGCCCACCCGACCGGTCAGACTGGGAGCGATGACAAGCGCGATACTCCCGACTACCATGGCGATGCAGGAGTTCTCAAATATGTCAATCCATTGATCGGCACATATGGCACGACGCCCAATGGCAACGGAGGCATGATCCCGTCGGTCGCGCCGCCCTTCAGCATGACCCGCTGGACACCACAGACGCGGGAGAATTTCATCTCCCAAGTTCCCTACGGAGACAGCGACCGCCGGATACATGGGTTCCAAGCTACCCATCAGCCGGCCATTTGGATGGGAGAGGCGGGTCAGGTGGTTCTCACCCCAGGGCTGGGAGAGGTGCAGCCGCTCTTCCAGAACCGGGGATTGTCATTTCGCAAGGAAGATGAACAGAGCACGGCTTACATGTACGAAGTCTTGCTCGATGCGACACAACTTATGGATACGGACTGGAACGCCACGGCAGAGGTCGTTGGGGATGGTCCAGTTCCGGGGGAGCTGGTGCGGTACCAGAGACTGTGGAAGAAGGTATGCCCATCACCTCCATCTTGTCGAAGGCATCTTTGGAGCGTCGTGGGAACTGATCATTCCATCAAGGTGCGAACGGCAGAACGCGAAAGCGCGAGACACAGCCTGAGCCGTTGAGCAGCAATGCCTCTGATGAAGGTGCCTACCAGCACTCGATCCAGGTAAACATCATCGACCTCCGACCGCTAGCTCAAAGAGGATAATTGCTGACCGATTGGTTAAGGTTGCCCTCTCAGCAGATTCTCACGTCGGGCACCTCCGATTCGACTTTGCTCAGGGGAGCAAGATCCCCGAGAGCCAAAAGCTTCAGCCCTGGGTATT
Source organism: Penicillium daleae (assembly GCF_028827525.1). NCBI lineage: Eukaryota > Fungi > Ascomycota > Eurotiomycetes > Eurotiales > Aspergillaceae > Penicillium > Penicillium daleae. The sequence continues at coordinate 1,749,686 of NW_026623153.1, forward strand.
CGTCGAAGTTTCTCGACGGAACTGGACGGGTGACGTTCATATCGACGCTGGGCGCAGAGAGATATACGGATACAATACGGAGAGACAGGACTACCTCCTTGGTCCTAACCGTGCATCATCTTTCAAGGGATATTTTGTTTCCCGATTCTCCGAGCCTTTCGTGGAGATTGGGGTGAGCAATGGCAACCAAATCATCAAGCATGCGCACCAACGACACGGTAACTTCACAGGGGCCTATGTAAAATTCCAGAGAGACGTATCTCGCCTCGAGGTACGAACGGGAGTGTCATATGTCAGTGTTGAACAGGCACGCAAGAACTTGGACATCCAGATACCCGACGACACAACCTTTGAGAGTACCGTTGAAAACGTCAAGCAGGAGTGGCTCGAGAAACTTGGCCGCGTCACAATCGACGGGATTAATGATACTGATTCGGACCATGACCCTCGCACCGTCTGGTACACGGGCCTTTTCCACGCACTGCAGTATCCAAGTGACTTTTCGGAGCCGACCTCTGCAATGAAAAATGGTTCGCGTATCTTTTATTCGGGCTACACGGATCAGGTATACGAGGAAAATGATTCCTACTATCAGTCGTGGTCCATCTGGGACACGTACCGAGCAGAGCATTCCCTTCTCACACTTTTCGCCCCAGAGCGAGTGAACAGTATGATGCGCACATTGCTTCGCATCTTCGACTGGTCTGGATGGTTGCCAATGTGGGCTAACATGGTGGAGACGAATATTATGATTGCTACGAATGCCGATGTGGTGCTCGCCAATGCATTGCAACGTGGGTTCCGAGATTTCGATATCTCCAAGGCATGGGCTGCTGTCCAGAAAGATGCCTATACACAACCAGATGACGATACGAGCCTGCTATATTACGATCGAGAGCCAGGCACCTCGTACGAAGTACGAGCCGGACTCACCTCGTACATGAAGCAGGGGTGGGTGTCCAATGATGGCTGGGCCGAGTCTGCTAGTCGCACTCTGGACTATTCATTTAATGACCATGCCTGCTCTATCGTTGGTAGTCACGCCGGAGCTGATCAAGACGCTATCACAGCGCTTCGAGACCGAAGTCGCCATTACGCAAACCTCTGGAATAATGACACGCAGTTCATGCAGGCTCGCAATGGGAATGGGACATGGGCTAACAACACCTGGGGTTGGACCGAGGGCGATGACTGGGTGTATACATTTGATGTCATGCACGACGTCGAGGGACTTGCTCGCCTCTTTGGTGGTCGGGAGTCTATGCGTGACAAGCTTGATGCGCATTTCCAAGGCGGGCACAATGATCATACCAATGAGCCGAGTCATCACGTCCCCTATCTTTACTCCGTCCTTGGCTACCCCTCGCAAGCCGCCGAGGAGATCCGGAATATCGCTTGGACAAACTACAATGCCACCAGTGGTGGGCTCAGCGGGAATGAGGATCTCGGTCAAATGAGCGCATGGTATGTGTTTTCGGCCCTGGGCTTTTATCCGGTCAACCCGGCCAGCGACGAGTATGTGGTCGGCACTCCTTTCTTCGAGAAGATATCCATCCGCCTGCCATCGGAAGCCTCCACGGGAGGCGTCATGACCAACCAGCCCGAAAAGGTCCTCACCATTAGCGCACCCGGCGCACCTACCAAACCATATATCAAAAGCTTGAAAGTCGACGGGAAGCAAATATCCATGCCAATCCTGCGACATGGTCAGATCGTGCATGCAACGGAGATTGAGTTTGAGATGAGCGAGGTGCCTACAGCGTGGGGTGGGGAGCCCTCGTGGGAGAGTCAAACAGCGTAACGCTGGGTTCGGCTAAGATTCCTTGGAACATTAAGCATGCTTGGATATTACCTCCTGCCTCTCTAGTCCTTTATGACGCCATTCTAGCGACCGTAGAGTACTCCGTCGTCGGCCATACGCCGAGTGCCGGAAAGTGGAGAGCAGCCGACCCCCACAGTCAATTAGCCAGCCATTCAAGTGAATTCTTCACGATTAGCAATGTTGCATTGTTTGAGTAATCGATGGTTTCACCCTTCTTGCAAGCATCGTGATATCCCTATTCCTAGTTTGGAAATGGGTCGTGTTGGAAAGACCTCAGCCCAACAGTTCATACCGACCATGCTCCGAACACGGCTGCGTCTTGGAAACAGAACCGCTCACAACTACCCCAAGATACCTTCATCATGTCTCGCTGAACTGGGGACGGCAATTCCTGCAACAGGGCCGGTCAGCAGCTCTCCGAACGAAGACCGGAGACATCGACACGAGCCGAGCGTAGGCGACGAGAGTGGGGCTGGTGGCGCCGCCTGCGTGGTTTCACCAACCAACTACTCCGTACTCTCCTCACAACAAGCTGATCTTCATTTACAACCAGGCCCCGTCGGCTGAGTTGCTTCTCTTGTCGAGTCTCTGGTCAATTCTGCAGTCTCAGTCGGCAGCCTCGACTCGGGGTTATGACGTGCGGGTGTTGCTCAATCCGATTGTTGACATGCCGAGGGTGAGGACTTCAGTAGAGTCGCGCGTTTATATCACAGGTCCACCGCTGCGTGACCTGCTCTGAACCATACATACCGTCGCACGCACGATGCTGGGACTCTCCAAGGCATGGATCTGGGCGGCCATCGCGGTCGCGTCCATGCCGTGCTCTCTTGCAAGTCAGGCCCCGTTGGATCTTGGGAGTGGCTTCAACCTCCTAATTAATCAAAGCACCAATCATCTCGCGGTATCTCGTGGGGAGCAGATCATCTGGGAGACCATTGCCAATCAGCCTTTTCTCAGTGCTAGTGCGGGCTCCGACCAAGTCATCGGCTCGAGTGGTAACTTCAAAATCCACGAGGTCGACCGCAGCAAATGCACGGGACAGCGCATCAATCGCGTCGCCTCAAGGACATGGTCAGGTAGTGCGAATAAGCAAGCAGCTGTGATCCAAGGAGTCCTCACCGACTGCGGTGATCGTTCGGCCGCATTTTCTCTTGCACTTTGGGTGCCTGCCGAGTTCCCAGACCGCATCGCGTTTCATATCGACATCAACCCAGGCTCGTCCTCCAATGACCCCGAAACCAAACTGTTCCTGACCTACCGCTCCTCACCATCGGAAGATTTCTACGGTCTGGGTGCTCAGGCATCATTCGCTTCATTGAAGAATCAGTCGGTGCCGATATTTTCACGAGAACAAGGAGTGGGTCGTGGAGACCAGCCCACCACGCGTCTCGAGAGCGAAGCCAGTTTCTTTGCTGGAGGTGATCACTTCACCACCTATTCCGCAGTACCGCAGTACATTTCCTCTCAGTCGAGAGTGTTTCACTTGACAGAGGAAAGCACTGCCTACGCGAACTTTGATTTCCGCGATCTGAATGCGGTGACTGTGCGATATGCTGCACTAGACGTCGATGGCTACTTCATGCAGGCAAGCAATATGCTCAATGGCATTACGATGCTTACAGAATATACCGGTCGTATGCCCGAGCTTCCTACCTGGGTGGATTCAGGTGCCGTTCTTGGGATCCAGGGTGGCCAGGCCAAGGTGAACCGCATCGTCGAGAAAGGAATACAAAAGAACTGTCCCATCGCTGCAGTCTGGCTCCAGGATTGGTAAGTGCCACTGCAATACTTTGTACTGATTATTTATTGACCTCTGCTAGGTCTGGAACTCATACCCAGAGTGTGTCGTATATGAGTCTTAACATCTCCCGTCTGTGGTGGAACTGGGAGTACGATTCAGAGCTTTACCCTTCATGGCCGAAGTTTGTGCAAAACCTACGCAACCAGCACAATGTTCGCACTCTGTCCTATATCAATCCGTTCCTCGCCAACGTGAGCACCAAGCCGGATGGCTTCCGACGTGATCTTTTCTCAGAAGCCACCAAGGGAGGCTATATGATTCAGAACGCGACAACGAACGAGACATCGATCGTTTCTAGTGGTCCGGGCATCGAGGCCGGTATTCTGGATCTTACCAATCCTGCAGCTTGCTCATGGTTCCGGGATGTCTTGATTGATCAAGTATGGAGCGCGAATGTGTCGGGCTATATGGGCGACTTTGGTGAATACACCCCCGTGCCCTCGAAAACTCGCTTTGCCAATCGTAGCATCGACCCCCTGTTTTACCACAATGAATACCCCCGAGACTGGGCCAAGCTGCACCATTCCCTCACGAAGAGTGTCTCGAGCTTCTCAGATGCCATCATCTTCCACCGTTCTTCGTCGCTGGCGGCCAACCGCTACATGAACCTCTACTGGGCCGGTGACCAGAACACCAACTGGGGTATAAACGACGGCATTAAATCGTCAGTGACCGTCATGGGTCACATGGGCTTGTCTGGATACGCACATGGACATATGGAGGTTGGAGGGTATACCACGACCTGGGACAGCAATGGGATTGTCAATCGCTCCGCCGAGTTGCTGGGCCGCTGGGGAGAGCTGGCGGCCGTGTCCAGTGCCGTCTTCCGCTCGCACGAGGGAAATGTGCCCCAAGTGAATGCTCAGTTCTATACCAACTCATCGACGTATTCGTACCATGCCTACAACTCTCGAATGTTTGCCAGTCTGGCAGCCTATCGTCGCAAAATTCTGAACACAGAAAGCAAGAACCTGGGATGGCCTTTGCTGAGAATGCCCGTTATCTATCATCCCGATGATATCAAGGCGAAGGCAATCAGCTACGAGAGCTTTTTCCTGGGGGCTGACTTATACGTCGCGCCCGTTCTTGATCCAGGCCACAAGAGCGTGGAAGTCTATCTACCCGGCCAGAAAGAGTTGTACACTCATGTCTGGACGGGCCGGAAATATCACGGTAGTCAGACTATCAAGGTATCGGCACCTTATGGCAAGCCCGCGGTATTTGTTGTGGGACAGCCGAAGCATGATTATCTGAAGGACTTCCTTGAGTTCGTTCGGAAAGAGAATGGGACTGTCATCCACGTCTAAGCGAAGCCCCAGTCAGGCGTCCCATGTAACGAGATGGAAATACTGCAAAGCTACTGGTTATCAGCCATCTGGTCTAGTCTGAAAAATCTTGTAATAACAGCTGGTTGTGTACCGATTGATGAGATGAGTACGGAGTTTATGAGATGAAAATGTCCGATAGAGTTTGGTTCTGCACGTTTAGAATTCCACATCAGGCAAAATACCGATGAAAAGTTGGATTGCTGCAATCACCTTGTCCGTGCCACCGGGATCGACATACATAGAATGATACGTCAGTAATAACAGACCATTATTGGGGTTACATTTCCCCTCATGCATCCACGACACGCCACTAGAAGATTAATGGGCTACTTGCGTAGGCATTTTTTCTTTATCGATGCTTTATACAGATTGTTCTTAGCGAGCGTGTCTTTTGAGATGAACTTTTTCTCGCAGCTTAGAGGCATAGACTATCCTCACTTGCATAAAGAGATAGCACACTTCGACCCTGAAAATGAGGCTGTCACTTTCGAGATACCTTGTTTTGCCAGTTTTGGGCTATTTCTCTCTAACACGGCCTGCTCAAGCGAACTCTGACTGTGAGTCTTGAATAATTTGATTCCGTGCCTCGTCTATTAGGTGTTCTCTGATGATTGACTTTCAGAATAATAGTGGTACCTTTCGCATTTGAACCTCTCCCACTAGGGAGCATCAGTCCCAATGGATGGCTACGCACGGAGCTTGAGGCTTCTGCCGCGGGCTTAGGAGGACATCTGCATGACTTTTTCCGGTTCGTTGCAGATTCAACTTGGATAGGAGGCACATCGGAATACAGTGATTTGAACGAGGCTATGCCTTACTGGGTTAATGGCCTCGTTCCTCTTTCCTACACCTTACAAGACGAGAGGCTAAAAGCGCAGGTACACTCTGTCGTTGATACGATCTTGGATCGCATCCAGCCTGATGGCTGGATTGGACCGGAAACACTTGCCGGAGGCGGCCGCATGATCTGGGCTAGGACATTGCTATTCCTCGGGTTGACTAACCTCGTTGACGCAAATTCAACTTATGAAGTACCAGTGATCAATGCACTGCATCGGTTCAACGCTCTCATGAACTCCATGTTGAAACAAAACGGCACCGGAATGGTCTACCATGAGGGCGACAAACCGACCGCGGATGATTTTCTCTGGTTTCGTGCACGGGCTGAAGACATGATGGTCAGTTTGCAGTGGCTGATCGACTATCACCCAGGAAATCAAAGCGCACTTCTCAAGGAAAACATCGAAATGCTCCATAAGTTTGCCTACAAGTGGGAGGCTTGGTATACTGAAGGCAGCTATATCAAGGAAGACCTCTATGATCTACCACAGTCTGTTACAGATGATCAGTGGGCCTTTCTACACGGAGTCACCATTGCAGAAGGTAAGCAGTCAACCCGAATGTTGTTTGTAATGCTCTAACTCGGCCTTTTGTCCAAGGTCTCAAGTATGCAGCGGTTTTGCGACGCTCTACCTCAAATGATAGCCTCTTAACAACCGCAAAGAACGGGGTAGGTGACAACGAAGGAATTCAATGCCTTGTGGGTGCAACATCGTCTGACAGTTAATAGGTAGACTGGACTTTCCAGTATCACGGTTCAGCATCGGGTACAATTCTGGCCGACGAGCGAATTGATGGCCTGAATGCCTACTACGGCTCGGAACTATGCACGGACGTGGAGACCATCTATTCCCTCGCGTACAACTACTTCGCGATTGGTGATCCGGACTACGCCGATCGAGCTGAGCTCACTGCTTTCAATTCTCTGCCGGCTGCCATGTCAGGGGACTGGTGGAGCCACCAATACATGACGGAGCCGAATCAACCCTTCTCGAAGAATCTACCTGCTACGCCGTTCTTCGATGACAACACTCAGAGTCAGACGTTTGGTCTGGAGCCCAACTACCCTTGTTGTACAGTCAATCATCCACAGGGCTACCCCAAATTTACCATGTACAGTTTCCTTCGAAATGGCAAGACAGGCATCGTTCATGCATTGCTCAGCCCTGGCAAGGTCAACACCGAAGTCCAAGGCAAGCCGATTTCTGTCGACTGCCAGACAGATTACCCCTTCAACAGCAGCTTGTCTTATGTTGTAGGATGCCAGGACCCGTTCGAGTTCTACCTGCGTGTACCCAAATGGGCTACCAGTGCTACTGTGCAAATTGGGGATTCCGACATCCATGCACCGCCTGTGGATCGAAAATCAGGTCTGATCAAAATCAAAGTACCGTCTGGGACTACAAATATTCGATATGATTTAGGAATGGAACTTCAAACAGTCCCTCGCGCGAATGACACTGTTTCAGTCTACAGAGGGCCGCTGCTATATGCGTTCCATATTCACCACACCGTCACATCTGGACCGCCCAAGTTCTACAACAACCAGACGGATTATCCTGCTGGAACGTATCCTCCTCAGGCTCAGGATCATACCCTACTGAATTCTACTCAGTGGAATATCGCGATTGATCCAACAACCTTGGCATTCCACGAAGGCTCTGGACCGCTGCCCTCGCCAACGTTTGAAGATGGAAAGCTACCTGCGTACGTTACAGCTAAGGCTTGCCTTATTGATTGGCCCATGTTCCGGGGCGCCGTACCCGGGACTCCCATTCCGAAGAATGAGCGAAAGTGCCTTGGTGATGCGTTTGAGGCAATACTGCGGCCCTATGGAAGCGCCAAGCTACACATGTCTGATCTGCCCACGATCGATCTGTCGGAATAGCGAGAGAATATTATCTACAACCCAGCCTGGATACAGCAGTCTTGGTGCGGAAGTTAGTCATAATGTAGATTGAGAATAGCAATGTCATAATGGCAAACGTATAGGATTGGATAAACCTTTACGGACTGGTGATCTTCAGTTAGTACTGTGGTGTGTGTATAGCAGAACAATTTAAGAGTGAAAAGTAGAACCGGATGAGAGGAAATGCTCGCGTCTAAGAGCCAGTATTCTTAATAGGATCCTTCTCTGCGCCTTCAATTTGTTTCAAGAAAGCCTTCGCAGCTTCTGGGTCCGAGGCAAATATGTGCTCTGCAACCATCCGTCTCGGCGTCTCTCCCAGCCACTGGAATAGCGAGAAATCCTGGAACTTGTCCGCACGGAATATTTCGAGTACTTCCAGTGGCTCATCATCACTCAAATTCTCAATGAAGTGTCCCATATTGCGCGGAACAATGCCAACATCGCCAGCCATATAGTCAAATGTGCGGGCATTGCCCTCGGCGGCAAAGATGGTTACTCGGGCACGACCTTTCTTGAAGTAGCTCCATTCATCCGCATTGGGGTGCCAGTGCATCTCCCGAAGTGCACCGGGCTCAATTTCCAAGTGGGCTGCGGCCACAGTCTTTGAGATGGGGAAATTAGTGGAGTCTGTGATTCGCACGCGGCCCCCGGATGTATGAATCGGGTCCTGAGCATGCATGTGATGCGTGAAGCGAAGTTTGGATTGACGGAAGCCAGGCGGCTTCTCGTTGTCGATACTGTCTGGAATCGATCCTTTGAAGATGTACTTTTCCGAGGTCGGAATCGACTTGAATCTCTCAGGAGACAGGCGGAAATTTTCCGCTAGGACTGACTTTGACGTATGTGCTGGTTTGAAAGATGAGTCGGGGAACAGGCAATGTGGTGGTATTGCAAAGATCACTTACCCATCCAGTCCGTGAGTATAAAGGTAGACTCTTCAGAGAAATTGCCGTCGTCAAAGATAAGAAGGAATTCGGTACCATTGGGACTCAGTCCCTGCAGGGAGTGCGGATGTCCTGCTGGGAAGTACCACAGATCCCCAGCTTCAAGGTCATCCATGAAGCTGCCTCCATCAGGATCGAGCGCAGTGACCTAGTACGATGAACGAGTCAATTTCTGGGTCATTGTTTGGACACGAGTCCCCAAGACGTTGATATGGGGAATAGATAGTTCACGGACTCACCCTAACTCGACCTGCGAGGACATAGGCCCACTCAGCTTCGGTATGCCAGTGCAGTTCTCGGATTACGCCTTCATCCAAGCGCATGTTCACTCCTGCTAGCTCACGACTTGTGGGTAATTCACGGATCGTCGTCTGGCGCGTCCATCCGCCTTCCTGAGTGACTGGTCAGCCGCGAGATCATCAGGAAACACGGCAATTTTGTTCAATTGGATCGCGCGGTTACCTCGATGCGCGTATGCGAGTCGGCAAAGCTCCATCGCATATTGGACATACTGCCATGGTCAGTGCTGGGAGGGCGAACAAGATCGGGGTTCTGGCGCTCGCGATCTTTGTTTCGTGGGCCCTGGACGGTCGCTCCGTCGCCATTACGGAACGGTAGCGGTTCACGGTCCTCGCCGACCGAGTCAATCTTGTGGTCGAAGGGGTCTCGATGTCCGGGGCTAAAGGGGGGAGGACTACCAAACACGTCTTGGCGATTACTCGGTGGGATGCGCATCAATTGCTGCAGGGCATGATCGGGTGCAGGGCTGGCACAGGCTCCCAGGAGCAGCCCCAGGTGGGCCAGAGCCACGAATGGCGGAGATTGAACGTGCATGGTCGCAGGAGAGGATATCTCGAATCAAACAGAAGCACTCGGAGGACTCGATTGCCGTGGTTAGGAGGGTTCTTTCATTAGAAGATGCTCAAACAGAATCACGCCTTCGGTCTCGGGGGGAGTCGGCGCTGTTTAAAGTCGAGCACTTCCCCACTTTCTCCCCCCAGGACTCGGCGTCCAAGCGCATCCATGGCGTGTTGGAGTCGTGTTGATCCGACGTATCCGTTCAACTGGATCCTCCTGAGTCCTGGGTCTCCAATGGATTCAAAGCAAACGGGAATCTTCAAAGGACATCGCCCTCCCTCTTCGGTAGGGCTGAACGACGCCCTGCTCGTCCCCCGCAGGCCCACAGTGGATCCTCCCGAACAGCCCGAAGATCGTAATTATTGTGCAGCCTAGCGCGATGGTCTGCTTCTTCACCTGAGCTTTCTGTCTCTCGGTTAGCTCACCAAAGTCCGAATGGGGTCTGGGTATGACGGCAATCAGAGTGGGGGGAAGTGCGGAGAAGAAGAAAAAGAGAAACCAAAAGTCACCCAAAATCGCGGATGGGCCGCTTTTTCTCCGCACGAGAACTTTGACCAGTTCAACCTCCTCAACACAGCCCACAGCCACCCCCCCCCCCCCCCCCCCAAGGCCCACGTCCAAATCCCGTCATCTTTCTTCTACACTCCTTAAGTAGTTGACGGGCAACTTCAGCGCTTTGTGACCTGCGCAGCTCCAGTGCTAGATCCTCGAAGATTCGTAAGTAGCTCCAGAACGTTGAACCTTGCCCAGACTGCTAAGACAATTGCTAACGCATCTCCTAGTCGCCTTGACGGCCATTTAAAACACCTCATCAAGTCCTTCCTGGCTCCACCTATTTCGGAGCTTCAGCCAGCGTCCACCTTTGACGTTCACTCGCTGCCGATATGCCCTCCGAGACTGAGCCTCTCTTGGGCAATCAACACCCTCGCCAACCCTCGGTCGGGTTGCAGGGACTGTCGCGCTATTTCCGCGATGAGCTCGATCCCCGGCGAGGGGACCTGCTGCTCCTCTTTTGCTATATCATTACAGGTCTCCTTGACAGCTCGGCCGTGTTTATCTGGGGCTCTTTCGTGAGCATGCAGACCGGGAACACGGTGTACTTTGGTCTTGGTTTGGTCGGAACCGACGATGACCGATGGATCAAATCGGGAGTCTCGATTGCAGGCTTTTGCCTGGGATCTCTTTGTTTCGCAGCCTTCCATCGGACTTTCTCTGCGCGGCAACGTTGGGTCCTTTGCACATCCTTCCTGGCCCAATTGGCTTGTATCGCAGCCGCGGCCACCATTGTGACACTCTCTAGCCCATCTCGGGATGCTCCATTGAGCTGGCTAGTATTGGTTCCCCTGGCGTTAGTCGCATTCCAGAGCAGTGGCCAGGCGGTGGCCAGTCGCGTGCTCAAGTACAACGGCCTGACCAGTGTGGTTCTAACCAGTGTCTATTGTGACTTGTTCTCTCACCCCGATTTCCTGTCCCCCAAAGTCATTGGAAATGCCGAAGAGATGCGTCGCACGGGAGCCGTGATCTGTCTCTTATGTGGAGTTATCCTAGGAGGGCTGTGGGCCCACAGCTCAGTAGGCATGATGGGGGCGCTATGGACTGCGGCAGCTTTGAAAACAGCAATTGTGATCGCATGGCTGTTTTGGAAAAAGGAGGGACGTTTAGAAAGTTCATGATGGGCCCAGTTGGTCAGGGGGAAGCAGCTGCGTTGTATATACGTTGTCCCCTCACATCTAGTCTACAGTCATGTCACTTCTAAAAGGGATATCTATGTTTGCAAGTCCGTAAGGTTGGCCAGGCGACCCAAGTAAACCGATCAAAGGCGAACTTGAAACTGTGGATTGGTCCGAATGGCTGCGCCATATCGCGCAAAAAGCAAGGGCACCACGCACAGAGCTAAGGCAATGAATGCTAGGAGGGAGTTTCTTTATCCAAGGCCGACGGCGCTATACATTGACGGTCCTGCTAGAGGAAGCACAGAGCTCCGACTATGTTTTCTATCGCCTGCCTAAGGCACCACCACATCGGATCGGGTAACTCGGTGACTAATCCCCTTTGGGATTGGCTGCCAGTCATGTGACTGCAGCTCCAACTCCATTACCTTCATAGGGTCACGTGATCAGACATTGATTCAACCAGTCAGATCTCAGGAGTAACTTGCCCGATTGCTTGGACTACAACTACAGTCGATGACAAAGGGAACCTGGCGAGTATGACACTGAGATGGTCCATTCCCCATGATCTTTTCTAACCCGCCGAGGTACAAAATTCCAGTGATAATGGAAGCAAGCATAGAGCTAGCTATCAGTAACTACCTATATAGGCTCTATCCATATGTCAAAAAGAACCTGGGCCAGTACGAGACCAGGGTATGAATTTCATGCACTGCCGCTGCGAAGTGACATTGACGTGGATCTTAAACTATCTACGGACACGACCTAACCAATGGAAGAACCGAATAAACTCGCTGCCTAGCGCCAGCTTATTGGGGCGAGGAAGTAAGTGGTAGTAGTATGGACTTTATTTGGTAAATTATGACAACAAATGAAATAAATAGGCCTCTTAAAGACCAAGGCAGATGTAGGGAACTTATGCTAAACGTTAGGATTTAGTTTGACATGCCTCCTTTCCACACACATGAACTTCGCAGTCTGCGAAATGCCGCCAAAAATGCAATTATTGTCCAGGCGACATTAGCCACGCAGCAGGATTTGCCCTGGACCCTTAAAAATACATACTCTATGCAATTAGGAACGGGACCAGCCTCTGTACGTATCATTGGCATCAGTCTGGTCGCACTACCCCAGCTCCGCACTAGTAACTGATGTCCCCATATTTCCGCGGAGCAGTTTCCCTGGACAATGATCCAATCTGATATCAAAACACCCGCAGATAGCCGTGGGATACTGATGATTCAGCGACAGCTTTGGTATCGTTAACTACTTGCAGCTATCCAAGTTTTAAGCTTACAGGTGCTTTCGCAAAGATAGAATGCCAGCTTTGATACCTGGGGTAATAATAATAATAATAGGAACCAGCTCATACTAATACCTGGCTCCCTACGCGGGGAACAGAAAAGCAATCAAGTTAGTTGCCATCTTCGACGCGGACAAAAAAATACCGGTTCTTGGGTGGCGTAGTCAAGCCTTTGGTTGAACACAGACTCAGTTCACGCCCCCCAATATCAAGCCATGGCGTCGTTTAGCGCACCTGGTGCCGGCTTTCCGAAACCTTAATGATCAACCTCAACCTCAGCACGAACCATACAGGCCTCTGGAATTGACTTGACCGTAAAAGTAATTGTAAAATACGCTGCAAACAAAGTTGAGAGCAGCAAGGAGGACACAAAAGTTCGCTGAGTCTAGTTTTGAAAAGCGGGTTTGGTGGATTTAGGCCCACCCCCCCAAATAATGAAGTTCCACGCAACCATACTTGCCGGTCCCTTCCTCGCGAGGTGACATCGTCGTTGAAACCTGGATGATTATTAGAGCCCGACGCCATGCGACGCATATGATCAACAGGATGGATGTGCGCATAGGGGGCCCGAGGCTGCGACATTGCGTTCCCTCATCTCAGGCCCCCATCTTCTCGTGTTCCTGATTTCTTCTTCTTAACCTTTCTCGCTCTCTTCATCCAGACATTCAACCCCGATATTTCATACTTGGCAACCCTTTAAATAAACCCCTGACCTCTCAGATTCTTCTTAAAGATTGTTAGGTTTCTGGTTGGAACCTCTGATATCATGGTGCAGGCCTACCACGAACCAATCGACAGTGCCCGATCAAGGGAACGCGATGGTATTATAAAGGATGAGGAGAAAAGGCATATCGAGAATTGCAGTCTCGAATATGAAGATCCGTTCGGAAATGAGGAATTTGCGGAAGTCAGATATCGAACCTTGTACTGGTGGTACGAAAGGCATCAACTCATTTTGCCCGACGAAATACTTACTAACAACTCGGACTACATATATAGGCAATGCGGAATGAGTATGACGTCCCCTTGAAATTGTGCCAAATGGCCTCAGTCGACAGTACTGAGCTCCATCGATAGTCATGATCGCAGAAACAATCTCATTGGGAATCCTGTCGCTACCTTCCGCCGTGGCGACTCTCGGGCTAGTCCCGTCAGTTTCAAACAAGATAAAATTCGAGTGCCGGGCTCAAAGTAGCTAACATTTTTCTTAGGGCGGTTATCCTCATTGTCGGACTAGGACTGCTTGCAACTTACACAGGATACGTCATAGGCCAATTCAAACTCCGCTATCCACATGTCCATAGCATGGCCGACGCTGGGGAGGTGCTATTTGGGCGCGTCGGTCTGGCCCGCTTCGGAAGAGAGTTTCTGGGAACAGCACAGTTGCTCTTCCTTGTCTTTATCATGGGAAGCCATCTTCTCACATTTACCGTCATGATGAATACACTTACAAATCATGGCACCTGCTCAATCGTGTTTGGTGTTGTTGGTTTGGTGATTTCCTTCATCTTTGCACTTCCCAGAACCTTGAGAAAGGTTTCCTGGTTTTCGTTCGCATGTATCGTTTCCTGCTATCATCCGCTTTAAAATGCGTATGAGCTGACGATGAGTAGCCTTTGCAAGTATCCTAGCCGCCGTGCTCATCACGATGATTGCGATTGCTATACAGCGCCCCGGAAACGGTAAGGTAGATGCAACAACAAAGACCAGCCTTGCCAATGGGTTTCTAGCGGTGACCAACATTGTCTTTGCATACGGTTTGTCTTAAATACCCATCTTCTACAACAATTAATCCTGATCATGATAATCCACAGCTGGCCATGTTGCGTTCTTCGGGTTCATATCAGAGATGCAAACCCCGACAGACTACCCTAAGACTCTGTTCTTGCTCCAGGGAACCGACACGTGCATGTATGTTCTCGCTGCGGTAGTCATTTATTACTATGGGGGAAAAGATGTGAAGTCTCCTGCCCTCAGCTCTACCGCTCCCATCACGGCGAAGATTGCTTATGGAATTGCAATCCCTACGGTATGTTTGGCGCCGACCACGTGGATATTGAAAAAGCACTTACCTTATTTCGGTAGATCGTCATCGCAGGAGTGATTAATGGCCACGTTGCAGCCAAATACATCTATGTCCGTCTATTTCGTGGCACCGATCGCATGCACAAGAGAACTGTGTTCTCAATCGGATCTTGGGTAGCGATCATCTTAACATTGTGGATCATTGCATGGATCATCGCGGAGGCGATTCCAGTCTTCAACGAACTATTGAGTCTAATTGTAAGTGCCAAAATTCTGATTAGAGCGGGCGAAAATACTGACCCAAGTACTTATAGACTGCCCTTTTTGCAAGCTGGTTCACATGTAAGTGCCCCAAGGCCTCCAATGAAGAAAGCTAACAGATCTTTTCTCTAGATGGACTGAGTGGCATCTTCTGGTTGTTCCTGAATTGGGGACAGTACGGAAGATCGTGGCGGAACATTCTGCTCACGGTTATCAATTTGATTATCGTGGGAATCGGAGGTTGTCTGGTAAGCCGATAAGGATTCCTTGTCTCTTCTGCTATCGAAGAAACCGCGTGGCTGACAATTATGAAGTGTGTAATGGGTCTCTGGGTCTCTGGAAAAGCCATTCATGAAAATTCTAGCAGAGCTAGCTTCTCTTGCAGTGCAAACACCTAGGTCGGTGCTCACAAAGGCCTAGTTAGTTTAAGAGTTTGACTTAATCTACGCTATACCTGGCATCAAGATTGAACGCGATGCTAGTCCACAGGGATTCGGAAGTTGAGTTTGTGAATACATACAAGCATTAAAACAATATATCCTTCTCATTTTTCTCATATAAGGCAATCTCACCGATGGTTCGAATGCACCTATTAATCGTCCACATTTCCCTATACCTTGGCTATTCACACTGCAAAATACCCTAAGCGGGGTCGAATCTTTACTAAGGATTTTTGAATTTCTCTCAATGAAAGCCACCCAGCTTTCTCATTACATCCACTGAGAGAGGACAGACATAACCATTGTCAAAAATCTCCCTTCTCCGCCTGGTTATCCAGTATCGCCTGATCATGCGACTCAAACATAGACTCGCGCATGAACGGGCTTCGTCGACGGATGTCAGGACCCTTGAGGACTAGGACCACTGGCACAACTGAAAGAGCGACGCCAACAAACCCGAGCAACGAACCAGCCCATCCATAACCCAGCGTGTCGAAGAGCTCGAACGAGGCCAACGGTAGAAACGCACCGAACGTGTTGCGACCTAGAGATGCGACTAATAGAGCCGAAGCTGCATACTTCTCGTAGGCATCGGTTAAATAATTCACGACGGCCATGTAGATTGAATAAATTCCCACGCCAGTGCAACCGATTCCCAAGGTGGGCACAATCCAGTGGATAGATCCGTCACCCACGCTTCCCCATCCATACCAGAAGAGGCCTCAGGTGAAGAGCAAGCTGCCGGGAATGGAGGTATATAAACGGGCTTCTGGTATAGGGCGACCAGGATTTTCTCAGTTGTTACGAGCGGAGCGTAAGTAGATCCAGTCTTGGATTGGATTGACCACGGTGCCAATGACTGCGCCAACGGAAATTGCGAGTTGAACCAGACCAGTGGTGAAAGTTCCCCATCCATAATTATGACTGAATGTCTGCCCGACACTGGAGAAAAAGAGGAAGAGGATCCTCCACGCAAAGCTAACCCATAGAGTAAAGAACGTAACGACTGGCTCAGTCAGAAGCATTCTGGTAGGGCGCTCGAAGGAAATCTGAAGCAGCTTCCACACGCTTGTTGTGTCCAGCTCGCTTTCGGCGTATAGAGGACGACCAGTCTCTTGACGTAGACTTTTGGCTCGCTTTTTCAAAATGACATCGGCTCGCGTTTCGCGTAGTATCAACCAAAATACTGGGATAAGGGCGGCATTGTAGATGATCTGAATATAGAAAATCCTGGATTCTGTCAGCTTCGTTAAAGTCTGAACTAGGAAAGGACCCTTCTGACTTACCATCGCCATGGACTACTTTTGTGTATGGTTTGAATAGACGATCCGATGAATGGGCCCAAAGCAATTCCTACGACACTAGTAAATCCAAATAGCGACATGGGCAAGCTGCGCGCCCTATCGCCATACCAGACATCACTGATACTGCCCCCGACAATGTTGATGGAGACAGATGATGCCCCGCCACCAAAGAAGCGGGTAACGACCAAGGTAGCGAAATTCTGCGCAAAGGCTGACGGGAACAGGGAGACAACTAGGATGAAATAGGAGACAAAATATCCCGGCATGCGACCAGAAGAATCCGTAAGTGGCACAAAAATTAATGGCCAGAATGCAGCTCCCATATTCCAGGACGTTGTTGCCCATGCGAGGTTTGGGAACGGCTCATTCTGAACATGAAATTGCTGTTCCATCCATTTATTTCCAGCGCCATAGGATCCCGCGGGTAGTCCAGTTAGAATGGATCTATCGAAGGTTGTTAGCCTGCTTCTGTAGAATATGGAAATCGAGTTGAGGTTTTGTATTGAGACTGACATGAAACAGATAGTGAGGGTGGGGACCCATTTGTATTTGTTGCTCCAATTGAACCTATACCAATCAGTTTCCTTTTCACCACGCTCCCTAGCCTATCTAGTCCAGTAGGAAGTAGATCCGAGGACATACGGATTGTCAGGGTCATTAGGACCATCGCACGTGTGAATCTCAATATCCTTGTCGCCTCGTAGAGGATGACGACTAACATGTCCGATGTGAGTCTCGCGGTTAAAGAACGACCGAACCCTATCTCATAGTCAAGTTAGAGACTGAGACAACACCTGTGCAACAATGTGCATGAACCACGCTCATACCTGGACAAGAAACGATCATCAAAGTCATTGTGATGAAGGGTGCTTGTGGTTTTCACGGTCGATGATCGTTGAATGGGGTCATTATCAGGCTCTGCCGAGTCCTGAGCTCGAGGCACATCTTGGACAATATGGCTCTCCATCTTGAGATGGAACCCATATTGATTCCAATATCACAGGCGACTACCCTGAGATAATACTAAATATCAAAAAAGACCGCTGAGTCAACGACTAGTCGACCGTTCCTGCTTTGTGTCTGTCTATTCCGTCATTGTCAAGGGGTGGATCTATGATGATCTGAAGAGTGTTGAGATCGAAACAGCGCCAAATTGGTGAGGATGATGGGTTAGCTGGAATTGGAGCCATTGTGTTGAAATGATTATATTGTGCTCCGTGATAGCTAAACAAATGGTTAGGTTGGCCTTTTTCATGCATCTTGGAGGCTGGCGATCAGAGCAAAACTGTGTCCCTTTCAAGAAAGCCCTGCGTTGGAAAGAGATCTATGATCGACACGGCCTAGCACGGCCCACGTCGGAAGTGGGGCAAACAGCATTCAAGCTTGACCAGGCTGGATCTTGCGCGTGGTGATAAAAAATATCATTCAATTAGGGTTGCAATGCCACCATGACTTGAGCCGCTCAGTATCTAGAATTATGCTTTCCTTTCTGAAGCAATATACGGTACGCAATTACTGGAGAATTGGTTAGGCCAACAAGCGACTACTGTTAGGTCGTGGCTGTAGCAGGATGTAGCAGGAGGATGACATCATCGCCAATGGGGTGGTCGAGACAGTCATGACGTCACTCCTCCGAGAGGATCCGCTATGGCTTTCCTTGCAGATTCCTGTAGAGTTACTAGTCCTGGTCCTTTTCTCCACTTCCCAGTGGCATCAATAATACTCGTAAGCGCATACATAAACAGCTTCTACTGTAACAGCTTCCTAGTGCTTATGGATACGAAAATAAACGTTAGTCACACGCAGTGAGGGGCACAAACAAGGGCCAAGAGCACGGGCGCATAATGCACATGTTATCACCCGCCTATGACGAGCCAGTAAGCCCGATCCAAAGATGAATTCTTCGGTCATCAAGGTCGCGACCGAGTTCCAAACCGGCAAAAAAGAGGGGCATTGGGCGCATCTACATACGTAGCTGCTCTTTGCTAAGGAGGGGTGACGGGATGACTGACCTATCAGTCATACGTTTCTAATCCCTTTTGACCTTTCCAGGGTTTGCTTTTTTTTCTTGCGCTGTCCCTTTGTTGCTTTTACTATTTCTCCTGGCCCATCTCCCCCCCTTCGCAGTTCTAGTCTTTCCCACATCTTCATTCCATCTTCCCGACTCTCAATTACTACATACATCCTCTCAAAAAGGACCACTCGCTCCCATCAGACAACATGCCTATCCCAGTGCCCCAGTCCGATAGCCTGAAGGATCTTTTGAGCCTCAAGGGCAAGGTCGTGATTGTCACCGGTGCTTCCGGCCCTCGCGGTATGGGCATTGAGGCCGCTCGTGGCTGCGCCGAGATGGGCGCCGATCTGGCCATCACCTACGCCACCCGACCGGCGGGCGGCGAGAAGAATGCCAAGGAGCTGCAGGAGCAGTACGGTGTTAAGGTCAAGGCTTACAAGTGTGACGTGGGCAACTGGGAAAGCGTCGAGGGTCTAGTCAACAACGTCATTAAGGACTTTGGCAAGATCGATGCTTTCATCGCCAACGCCGGTCGTACTGCAGACAGCGGAATTCTCGACGGCTCCGTGAAGGACTGGGAAGAGGTTATTCAAACTGATTTGACCGGCACCTTCCACTGCGCCAAGGCCGTTGGCGCCCACTTCAAGGAGCGCGGCACTGGTAGCTTCGTCATTACATCCTCCATGTCCGGCCATATCGTCAACTTCCCCCAGGAGCAGACCTCCTATAATGTCGCTAAGGCTGGCTGCATCCATATGGCCCGCTCGCTCGCCAATGAGTGGCGTGACTTTGCCCGTGTCAACAGTATTTCCCCTGGATACATTGACACCGGTCTGTCCGACTTTGTCGAGCCGAAGATTCAGGACCTGTGGCTCTCTATGATCCCAATGGGCCGAAATGGTCAGGCTAAGGAGCTGAAGGGTGCTTACGTCTACCTGGTCAGCGATGCCAGTACCTACATGACTGGCAATGATTTGATTATCGACGGCGGATACTGCGTCCGGTAAATGCAATCTGTACATAAAATCTTTGGCGGGTTACTGGGTGCCATTGAGTCTTCAACATCTAACGAAACGAAACAATTGAAATACAAATGTTAAATTTGAATCAATACAGGTAGTCTCCAAGACTTCACTAGTACTATATCCGAAAAGAAGAGACAAAACAATGGCTGCGGTGAAAGAATAATAATCATCACAATATGGCTCCCCACGTACCCCGCATCAGCGACCTTCATCAGGAATCATTCTGACTGGCCCGCAAATGGACCCGCAATGGTGGCTGTAATCGGGGCGTTTTCCACAAAGATACCCGACCAAAACCAGTCCTCTGCAGCAGAGTCGGTGCCTCCATTGTCTAGCCGCAGCTCACCGACATGCCAATCGGCAGAGTTGGTCGAAGTCGATGCGCTAACACCAGTGACGACGGCAGTCAATGGATCAGAGCCGTTACTTGCCCACAACGAGACACTCTGTGCATCGAAGTCGATATCATAGGCGAAGTTGTACCAGTTACCAGCTTCAAGCTGTGTGGACCATTCTGTCGTTCCGCTCACACACCAACGAAGTGTGTTGTCCTCGCTGGCCGAGTCACCGCTCAGCAGACCGTACTTCAGCTCGGTAAAGTGACTCTACATGTGATACATCAGAAACTGTCCCAAGAAGGAATACGAATGTTGCAGATACCTCGAAGAACGCAATTTGGTGTTCGAACTTGGGATTGGGAGGATTTATATTGTTGGTCATCAATGAAAAATGGTAGAATAGGCGTCCGCTACCCAAATTCTCGGATGTTTGAGGGATGATTTCGCTGCGCTCCATGGTCTGGCCATTCCAAAACGAGGTTCCATCCTATCACGAGTGAGTAAACAAATTTAGCGGTCAAGAGGGACAACCTACAATGGATATTCGAATACCCTGGGCATCACTTGTATCCGCTGGGTTCTTAAAGTCTGAAGAAAGTCCAAGATAGTCAGAGGTATTCCCAGTGCCGTGAATGTACCACTGCCAAGGTGCAATCTGGTTGGACCAGGACCCTACGGATCGCATTGTCAGGACTAATCAATGAAAATATGGCAACATCCAACGCACATTCATCAAAGTTAGCCACTGAGGCTGAAGAATTGAAGATGCCACTCCACAACACGTCGCCGCATTGCACAGCGACAGGGAGGGAAATCATCCACGCAAAATGTTTCCTCATCATGTACCAAGCGGTTGCTGTATACCAATTGACAGTCGCTTAATGGAGAATTCGTAAGTAGTCGGCGATCTGGAGCATCCTGAATCCCTATATAAGCATTTATATTGATGCCCGGTTACCGCACTTGAAACGGAGCAAGTGACAAAATGTCCCAGGTAGGGTAGTTCGTAGGCAATAGGGACGTGGGAATCCATACCAAATACTTTGATTAAATAACGTTTACTGTCAGAAAGTTCTCACATTCGCCCTGATCGACATCGCCTGTTTCCAGATGGGGCACGGGCCGAGCAAGTTTCGGACCAGCAGCTAATTCTTATGAAACGTCACCTGAAGAAGCTTTGAAACGGCGCCAAGGGTAGCAATATTTTCGTCTCTCGTCTTTTGTTCCACCGTTCATTCAATTGACATTCTGAGAGATGACATAAAATACGAAGGGACTGGCAAGGTATAAGCCAGTCGAAATAAGGAAGGCTTGAATATCACCCAAGTGAGCTACCTCGTGGAATACCTTTCCTGGCGGACAACCGTACGTGTACAGGTATATGTATACTCTAGGCTGATATAATGTGTCAGAAATGTACTACTGGACTTGGGATATTATCTCTCGATAGTTTTATTGACACATGATATTTCCAAGTTGCCTTGAAACCTCTTTAGCGGTGATCAATGTTGATATCTCATTACTTGCCTGCTGTGGACACTCCAGGAGAGACGCAAACTCCCAAATCACCGGCCTGGCACCTGCTGGATGATCTCTTAAGGACCACTGAACGTACCATTGAAGGACCTTCTCTCCTCAGTCACTTGACAGCAGGCTGACTCACATATTCGATTTCCGACCTTTCCAGGGTTGCGAAACCCTTACCCATACTGGCATTGTAGATCCGTGTGTGAATTATTTGTAGTAAGCTATTACCGTTTGCCGCTTGCATGAGAATGGAGAATGGGGCCAATTGAGCAAGGGTAACCAATCCAAGATGAGTTAAATTGATATGAATTAGTTAATAGACAAGAAGGAGCGGAGTGTGCAATGACACGTTAGGGTGTCGTTGCTTATATAGTTAGGGTCAGGGGGTTGAAAGTCCCCGATTCTCGGAGTGTTGAGAGTCCCATAGTAAAAGAAAGAAATCACAACACGACAAACTAAACGGTCTCCGGTGTGACTTTCACACCCATGTTCCTCGACAGAGCCAATCCAGAATAACTCACACGAAAGCGACCGAATCACTGGTGCTTCTGCAGCTGGGTCATTCCACCTACCTGCTCATATTGTTCTATATACCAGGAGCATACCCCGTAAACTAGATCAGATGCAAGGAATATACAACAGCCCCATATCATGAATGGAGTTGCCAGGAATTCAAATTCCTCATGCCAATGCTGTACTCGGAGATAAAATTCAAGGACCGCAGTAAGGGAGCCAGTGAAACGCCAAAGCCTGCTAATTTCAGCCACAAGCCTCTTTAACTCTTCGTATGTAACAAGGTAAAAGAAGAGAGTACAAACCATAAACTAAAGGAGAACCCGCGCGTGCTTCCCCGTGTCAGAAGTTGGCATAGAGATCCAACACTCAAAGTAGCTTGTAGTATGACGCCTGTCATGACGCAGGCCTTGGCTTCTCCAATTTGCTTCGCAAGTCCCAAAAAGCAGGCTACTGACGTCCCGATCCCGACTGCATAGATTATCGGCAAATTGCGCCTTACAATGGGGGCGTGTTCCCACTCTCTAGAACCATATCGGATGGCAGTGTAAGTCACTGTGCTGTTGATAATAACGGCAAGTCGGAAAGCAGACTTTAATACCCAATTATTCGAGGGGTAGATGAACCCGAACGTGATTTCCCATGCTAGATTGAGGCATTGCGAGAACAGTGGCATCCCGTAAGAGTGATCCTGAACTGATCGTTGGATCATACCCAAGTAGACAATGGTCCAGGCAAAATTTGTATACACAGTACAAAACCAGTACGTATTCTTCCATTCTTGGAACTCGGAGGGGGCGTTTGAAAAATCCAAGCTCTCCATTATTTGGGTTGGGATTGGAAGACAACCGGCGGGGATATATTTACTACAACAAGAAAGGTTCCCTGTCATCTACTTATATAGCTGTAATATTCCAAGAGCTCTTAGCTGCAGTATTAAAGCATAATATGTAATATTCACAAGGTACAGTCCATCTAGTAAGTGGTTGAACGCATAAAACTCGAATTCGGCCTATGGGAGGCCTGTAAGCGAGTCTGGGTATCAAGCAATATTAGTCGTAGTATAATATACTCGGACTAGGACTAAGTGTTTTCCTTATATGGGAGCTTCTGTTTTAATGCTGTGTTGTTCTGGCTTCTGAGCGCACTATTCGTGCACTAGGGTTAAACTTATAACCGAATGGCATGAACCGGGAAAGAATGAGATATTAAAGCCCCTGGAGCTGTCCCTTGGATACTAGTAGTTTGCCGGAAGGACCCATACTAGCTAGCATACTTTAAAACAGGGCAGACTTGACTTCTTTTCTTTGAATCAAAGAGGTCTAGTAATCCATACACAAGTGTCCACGTATGCACTATGCAAAATTCTTTGTAAAACTAAGAAATTCAATAGCCAGCGTGCTATTGGGCATCTTATTAGCGGCCCGTTCAAAAATAATTTGAACTAGTGGAATCGAATGGAAAAGTAGTAATTGGCTGTACAGAAGGGCTCGCTTATATATTAGTAATCAAAATAATATTGTAGGTAACTAACTAACTAGTTAACTAAAAGTTAGCTTTAATATATGTCACTAGAATGACGACTCTACGTAGTAATTACGAATAAATAGTTGGGTGTGCCTGAAATTTAGTGAAAATGTAATATCGACTAATCTGATCGTACTCTAAATAAGCCAGGGGTTCTTTTTTAACTTTGGAAAGGGGCGGAATTCAAGTAAGTTGAACTCTGCCTCTGTTACCATCAAATATGTAGAGTTGGCAATTAAAGTATAACTAAAATCACTGTTCCAACTAGTGTATTCACTTAATGTGCAAGAATAATTTAGCAAATGCGATAAACAGTGAGCTGTGGTGGACACCTCAAGTAGGGTTAAGGAGGGATAATAAGGACTTTTACATATTACTGCGAGGCTAGTAAGGGTAAACAAAATTAGGATATGTGCGAGATATGTTCTCCATGAAGCTTAGTCTATTTCATGGCTTTGGAATACTATCTGCGGATTTAGCAGAGAGATCCAGTATGTAGAGGCGACTAAATCTTCCGAAGAGTTGAAAAAAGTTGAATAGAACCCAGGATATCCGCCGTATATTTGAAAATAGCTCTTAGAGATCGGTAAGCGTGCATGTATCTCGTGTGATTTTGCTAATCCTTTTCCTGTGCCTTACTTAATACGTCAAGGCCAAGCCCAGCCTTTGTTGCACCTAAAAAGAAAAAAGGAAAAGAAAAGAGAGGTAGCGAGAGCGACCTACAAAAATAGAGCCATACATTTAAATCCCACCAGCCATCTCTACCCCAGTCATCTAAATCCGGCAGTCTCTCTATACTTGACCAGCTTCTCAGTGGTCAAGCAATGTTCGGCGTGCCAGACTTTTGGTAGACGATGGTTGATGTGCGAGATACCGCAACGGCCCATCTTCGAGTTGCCGAAATTCAAAATTCTCACGGTCGCTATATCCTAGCCCATAGCGAAACTCACGGCCTCGTGGAAATTGCCCGCATCCTACGATCTATCTCTCGATCTTTCCGAATTCCTCAAAACAAAGTTCCAGATATATTGGTTCGCTTGTCTGTGCCATTGCTTGGTTTCAGTCAGAAATATCTAAAACAGAACTTGGGAATCCCATTCGATGTCGATAATCGTCCCAGCATGGATGAGTTGAGTATCGTCTACCGGCCTTGAAGGAAACATTGGTAGACCATTACGAGTGTTGGAAAAGTGCTCAAAATTGATCGGAATAGCGTCACTGGGCCGTTCTACAACGCTTGAACAAAGGCCCCTACATTGAGACCAGGTCTACTTGCATTAAAGTTTCTCAACTCAACCGCTTCTAACTTAATTCATGTCTTTACTGTTCCTCGAGATTTGTTCAGAATTCACATTGGTAGAATAATGTTAAGTAACGGAATAAGTACTGATTTTCGCACATCACCCATCGAAATAATCCCTGTCCAAATTAGGATACAATAATTCACCCAATATATCCTATCATGAGACTTTTGTATTGCTTATTCCGTAAAATTCATCATTACACATATGTCTTGTAGCTATGTTATTGTTCGCTTCTACGGCCAGCCCAGAAAAACTCCTTCGGCGCTAGCCCTCAGAGCTTCAATCGGAAATCTCGGGATTAAATCATTCGGCTCTGACTGGATTTTGCGGCGGTTCATTAGGTAATATGGTTAATTGCCCAAGGTATCGACCATCGAAAGTGCAAGGTATATACCTAAAGCCGAGTCGGACCAATTATTTGCCCGTTGTTCTTGCGAGACTATATTTCGGTATCGGCTTCTTTGACTCCAATTTGCCCGGGTTAGATGAATAATCAAATTTCAGCCAGTTCGTTAACTAGTTAACTATTGCCTCTTAGTTACGAGGCGTAAGCCGAGGTTAAATGTAGCATGGTATTCGGAGGTCAATAGCCGGTGTCTGCTGATGCGTCAAAATCCTCGGTCTGTGACTTAACTTCAACTATAAGATTCCAGTTTAATCAAGCTTTCTGAAAGAACAAGCATTGTTTGAAATATAATTATGCCTAGTACTACTCTTCTCAAAGCTGCCGGATATGGCTCGTTCCTCGTGGCCATCAAACATGCGGTTAGTTTCGAGTGAACTGTGAATGGTGCCGGCTATACTATGATCGAATTTCTCATTTTGTTTTCAGGTTACTGGAAAACAATTCCAGCGACTGCATCAGTTTCAGGAACTACCAAACATTGCGTATACATACAGCACGGTTGGTTGGTACCAAGGAAGTCATCATTGCTTGGTCTAGCTCTGCTTGGTATCTTCGCAGAGGAATCAGAACGAGCGGGCTTCTTACAGCCATGGCTGGTATACTACAAGCCTACGCAACACTACACTGATGCGCCTTTTTGGCTAAGTATTGGGTATTCTATATCCAGATACGAAAACACGGAAGATCAGTATTAGAGGTTAGTAACTTAAGCTGCCTATGTTAGTACCAATTCTCATACATGCTCCAGCTGTCTTTAGCATAGTAAATCCTAAGTAGCAAAACAAAGATAAATTACCAGTTTCGCATACTTAGACCGGTGTTCATTGGAACGTTGCTCTCTTTACCAACGGTTCTACTGTTTTCTGTGCAAATTCTGTGAAGGGCTAACAGCGGGAATGTCACCTATCTATTGCTGCATTGGCAGAGGCTACACCGGACTAGAAAACTCCGTTTATATAAAATTCTATGGTCCGAATTGAACAGATGATGCCCGAACGCTCTATTGGTCTGTGCTGCTCAAAGAATACAACGTGAGGGTATGTTTTCATTTCAACAAGATTATGATACAGCCCTCAAGACTGGGTCATAGGTGGATGCTTTTGCTTAACATAATTGAGCACGAAATAGCATCTTACTGGTCATCTTTCCGTATTTAGCCCGGGCTGTCCGCTGTCTGCAGACAGCTAAGGTTAATCTACAATGTAGTAAAGTAGACCGTGCCGGGATGCGCCTCAAGCCTACGACACGAAGTTTTCAGAATCTGACGCCAGACGTATACCGTACCGTGCTGACAGGCTCAAGAAGTGATTAGACAAGAAAAGTGTAGTATATTCCGAGATAAGTGGGGTGTCAGATCTCAACGGGCTTTAGTTCGACCACCTGATGGATCTCGGTCTTTGGCTAGTTCCGAAGAACAGACTACATATTTCTGCCGTGCCATCTCCGGGATCCATGTCGCACGACAGATTGCAAGTGACTGGGACTAACCGCTCCTGGTCAATTGACATGACCGCCAAGTTCAGCGCCAATATGAAACGACAACTGGCATCGTGTTATGATGGACAATCTGTGTTATTCTTGGCGGATGCCAAGACTTGAAGCCACTGATGGGCTGACGCGGTCTCTCGGAGCACAAGATGCCCGAGAGAATCCTCAATCTGCAGTCTTCATGATTGCGCCGCTGACTCTTCAGGACTCTCCTTTCGCATGCCGACAGCCAGATTCTTTGCAATGCACTCACACTCATTCGCCAGCCCCCCGATGATCCCTCTCCGTCTCGAGTAAGCTCAGGGGGCTCTGTTTATCCTCGCCCCACGCTTCGCCGTGTCCGGAACAGCCGTCGACACCCGGCGCCAAGCATCCTTCTATATTCTAACCTACATCAAGATGTGAATGATTGTGGAACAAAGGCACCAAGTGATCTTCAAAGGGTCTTGTGAGGTGTCCTCTCGACCATGATTTCGTCCTCTGGGATCCCGTCTGTCTCCAGAATGACGCGTCCGTTAAGTACATCAAGATCGCAAGGAGTGCCTTCAGCAAGTATAAAAAGGCAGTTGGGTCAACCGCGTCTGAAAATCCATCAGTATCGCGCATTAGAGCCCTTGATAACCTCTCTTTTCCATCATGGTTCAGCTGTTAAAGATTCTTGCCGTTGCTGCGGTTTGCTTGGCTGCGCCAGCAGTGGCTCACCCCGGCGAGAAGCACGATCCACATGTTGTTAAGCGAGAGATTCATGCTCGCGACACCATGGCTGCAGCAGCAAAACGCTCGCTCGGTGGCTGTGAAAATTCGCTTCACGCGCGGGAGTTGAACAAGGGCAGTGTCGCTCGTCGCGCCCGCACAGTAAATCAGCTTCGTGAGAAGCGTGGCATCACTGCAAGTAAGCATACCCCGCCGTATCTCCAAGCGGTTTAGAAGTCTGTCAAGTCTCACATATCGTCTTATAGACCCTCAAAAGTGGCGCCGTAACCTGGCCCAGCTCGAGAAGTGGGAGGCAATTGACCACAACAAGACCAACGTCCTCAATTACAGCCTGGCCACACCGGACTCAATCATCTTCTCGGCTAACACCAGCTGTATTCTGACTCCAACCATCACAGATGGCCCCTACTACGTCTGGGGTGAGGTGATGCGCCAGAATGTCAAGGAGGAGAAGTACTCGGACGGAGTGGATATTTTCCTGGAAGTGCAATACATCGACATCAACACCTGCCGGCCGGTGCCGGGAGCTTTGGTTGATATTTGGCAAGCCAATGCCACTGGTGTGTACAGGTCTGCCATCCTTTTTGAATTCATCTTACATTTTCTTTTCCTGGGGAGCCAGTCTGACCCAAAAGTAGTGGTATCTCGACGTCAGGCAACTACGCTGCTGACGGATGGGATTCGACTTATCTGCGTGGTATTCAACAAACCGACCGCGACGGTGTGGTCGAGTTCGAGACCATCTTCCCCGGTCACTATGACGGACGCGCGACTCACACTCACCTGTTGACCCATTTGAACGCTACTCTACTTCCCAACAAGACTCTCGAGGTGGGCACCGGCAGCGTGGCTCACATTGGCCAGCTTTTCTGGAACGAAGTACTACGCAGCGCGGTGGAGGATACTTACCCTTACAACACCAACACGCAGAGCATCACCACGAATGCTGACGACATGTGGAGCGTGTTGCAAGCGAACGGCGCCTATGACCCCTTCCCGGAGTATATCTACCTTGGTGACAATCTTGATGACGGTCTTTTCGCGTGGATCCAGATTGGCCTCAATGCCACTGCGGACTACACAGATAACTCGTACTACAGCATTGCCGCCTACCTGGAGGCCGATGGTGGCCACCAGAACAGCGACAGCGTCGTGGGCGGGGGAAGTGCTTCTAGCGGTACCAACCGCACCATGCCCTCCGGAATGGCCAGCCCCGGTGCCTCCGCATGAAGGAGTGGGCGTTGATGCGGCGTGGGTTTAATCCATGGATCCATGGGACTGTTTCCAGCCGAGGGACGATCCGCAAAAGTCAAACTTTCACGCGACAGTTGCTACCCAGCAAGGAGGGACGGAGAACGAATAACTCTCCTGCCTCTTGGAAAATTTCTAGAATACAGGGGTGTTTCTCCCTGGGGGAAACTAGAAGAATAGACCATAGAGCCATCCGTTCATTCGCAAGTCGAGAAGAGCTATAGAATATAGAGTTTGTTGAATTTCTACCCCTCGCTTGCTACATTTCTCCCCTGGCGGGCGCAGAACTACCCCATATTCCGCCCTATTTGATATATAATTTGATATACTATGTAGTACATCATTGTATTGGATAATCGCCTTCTCCAAATTTTCGGTCAAGCAGGATCCATGTCATTCACAAGGATCAGAGATCCAAGCACCTTCCTTCTCTTCCGTGCGTGTAAGGGGAGGAACAAACCTAACCTTAACTTCTGAAGTCTATGATCATTCCTGGACGTGGCGGCGCCATGTCGGGGCCAGTGCCGGAATAGACGCGCACGGAGCCACGGACAGCCAGGGAACACGTAGCTTTGTACAGAGTAGTAGGGCGATTGGTCGATCAGACTAGATGCACTGGAGGAAGATTTATCGGCATAATTCTCCTGGGCGGGACAAACAGAAGATGATCTTGGCCAGGCTGTGGATTCTGGCCATGGTACTTAACTACTTGTAACAATCGTATCCAGGACCATTAGTAGTACAGTATAGTAGTCCAGTACATCATTACATACAATGGACTACTTGAATCCTGCAGATCAGGTGATCCCCCATTGATATACGCTAGTCCAAAAATGGAAGGTAGTTCCTCTTTTTGGACATTAGGGCTAGGGCTCCTGGCCTTCTGGTGCTGAGGTAAGCCTGTTAGAGGTCCCTGCCAACCCGCAGCCGAGGCTCTGTCGATCTTTCGTCTTGTGGGAACGGGCCGAGTGTATGGCATGTGCTACAGAGTGAACAGAGCATTTGATGTGCTTGTGGACTCACAGCAAAGACAGAATTCAGACGAGAAGTATCAAACCCTCGCCTCGTGGAAATGTCTCAAGGCGGAGTACAACCGTGACGTCCCTCCTCTCCTTTTTGCAGGCCCCCGTTTCCCAGTTTCCAGCATCACCAGTGGTTCCCATCCCAGTTCCATACATACCGCCGGACCTCGGGAACACGGCTCCACGCTGACGGGGGAACTGCCTGGAATGGAGTCCAGGCAGCATGACTAACCACGCCACCACCCAATCACCGCGTAAACATGTGTGGATGCAGGACCGATGCGGCGGCTCCTTACCCGGCTGCAGACTCATCGCCGCTAAACCCAAGATCACCCAATGTGGCCTGGGCTTCTTGGCCGTCCACCATAGAGACTGGCCATATTGAACGACTATCGTGCTCTTGGTTAATTGGACCACCAGGCGCAGCGTGCTGGCCAGAAGGGTGGTCGAGGCCAATCCCAATGCTAATGTCAATGCTATTCCATACCACAAACGACAAGATAACCGTGGATCACAGTCTCGTCTAGACCCTGAAGAGCCACCTAATGAGGCACTTGTAACCCCGGGACCAAAACTCTTTCATGCCGCAAAGGCAACATCGCCCGGCTTAGTTCCCCGTCCACTACCGTACTCACCGCGCCTATCCGATGGAGGTGATCTTGGTCAACTCGCGTGCCGATCGACAAAAAATAGACTCGGCCCTAAGAGTCACTTCCCCCACTTGTACCAAGCGATGGTGTTACGCCCACCATGTGCGCCATGCAGGGGGGATGAGGAGAAGGAGAAGGGAAAGAGCAGATTGGGGCAGAAGTCCAGCACAGTGGGTTTCCCGTAAACTCGGCTCCAAAAGAAGGCGTAAAGTGGGGGTCTAGAGACTCGTGAAGGTTTTCATAGGAGATAATAGCCGGGCAATAGCGTGGAGATCTTCAGGGAATAAAACCACGAGGAACCCCGGCCTCATGATGGAGTTGCCACTTCTTCTCCCTCTTTCCAGCTGCTTGTGGGCTCGAACTTGCCCTGGTCGATTTCCTTCCTTCCAACCGCATCCTTGATGCGGATGGGACTCCACGACATCCGGATTCCTTCTTCCTGCCATGAGTGCCGCTGAAGAGAGCGCCTACAAGGCGGCCGTCCTGGCGGCCGTCCAGGACGATAGCCGCAGCAATGCCATTCTCATCGTCACCGCGGTCTTTCTCGGAATCTCCCTCAGCAGTGTCCTTCTGCGATGTTTTGTGCGAACCCGCGTGGTTCACGCCTTCGGATGGGATGATATCGTCATGCTATTCGCCATGGTAAGTGGTTCCCTGAAGCAATGCGCATATGGCGGTGCGCGATGCGCCGGAATTATGCGGTATGTTTGAACCGACTTGATCTGACCATGACTCTTTTGTTTAGGCATGGAATATGGCTTTTGCAATTTGTGGAATCCTGGGTGCCAAGTATGGCATGGGGCGGAGATTGTACTACTTTGTCGAGTACCCGGACAATCTAAAACGCGCGCTATTGGTATGTGCATGATGCCTTAATGTTCAAATTCCAGATTGGAGATTTGGCATTGGATGCGCGAGCAAGGCTGTCCAAGATTTGAAGCTAATAGTACAATTGCGCATCCAGTGCTGGTGGCTAGGCCAAGTCTTCTACGTGATCACATGTGTCCTTGCGAAAGTCTCCATTATCATCACCTTGTTGCGCATTACCGTTGATCGTCTCCATGCCTGGATCCTCTACGCCGCCATTTCTGTCGCCACTGCTGTCGGTCTGGTCTTCTTGTTTTTCACCATCTTCCAGTGTAGTCCAGTCACATACTTTTGGCACCAAGGATCATCCACAAGCCACGGAACCTGTGTCGACAAAAACACCCTCATTGCGATCGCGTACCTCTACAGTGTCGGTGCGGCCGTCACCGATCTCACCATTGGTCTCCTACCTGTGGCGTTGATCTGGAATTTGCGCATGAATCAAAGAACGAAGAGTGCCATCATCGGCATTCTAGGTATTGGGTGCATGTGAGTCTCTTGTCCTCTCGCCTCATGTCGATGTCCTCGAGCCACCGAGACTAACTAGCCCACTTCGAACAGCGCGAGTGCTGCGGTTATTATTCGCATTCCATTTGTTCACCACTACAAGGATACTGAATTTTTATGTATGGACTCAAGTTCCTAATGTCTAGCCAGCAGGCCTAACTAACCCGGTCAACAGACAACACATACCAGATCTCCATCTGGTCCAACGTCGAGGCAGGCCTCGGTATCACAGCCGGCTGTCTGACGACTCTGCGGCCGCTCATCCGATTCCTCCGCGACGGCTCCTCCGCCTCTCGCAGCCGCAATCGCACCCCCGGATCTTTTCCCTTATCCAGCAATGTGGCGCAAGGATACCGATCCTCACGTTCCAAGCACGACCGCAACGATTCGCATCAGCTATGGACGGGCAGCGAGAATGACGAATATCATGGCGTGACGACGACGATTATGGGTAGCGAACGGCCGAACCCGACCAGTAGCAGTGAGGAAGATCTCAACCCAAAGAACCAGCAGCGCCTTCCAACTGGATGGAAGGTCGAACGGTCCGTTCGGGTGTCTGTGCGCGACGATTCATGAATCCAGATCGAAGGACGAAATAATTAATTAATCTGTTTTAAAAGTACCCCGTCTGGTCCGTGGTACGACGGAATGCCCGCGGAGTACATTTACTTTGCCGGGATTAGTATCCTTCGGCATGTATAATTAGAGATACCATTGATCACGAACTGCAAAGAAAACAACCTGAACCTGTTCTCTCCATGCTTCATGGCTTATTCTCCTTTTCTTGTTCTACAGTATTATTCCACCTCCGTGAAGAACCAATCGGACCAATACTTCCTAACAAACCCCATTGTGTCCACAATTGAAACGCCTAATTGCCACGATTGGCTGCAGGGGGCCACCAGCACGGCCGCCGAGCAAGGCACGATCATCGCGGCGCTGGTGGGGGTCAGTTGTAAGCGAGATGATCCCCAAGCCGCCCCGAAGGGGCATCAAGTCGAGTGACGGGGCCGTTTCATCGTCGACGTTTCGTCTGGCTTAGCTTTCAAGTTTCTAGGCCTAGCAAATAAATCATCCTGTGTATAAGATTATTGTTTACATTGGGTCCCGAGATTAATCTTCCGTGACGAACGCCATGACCACGAGGCTGAATTCTAGACTGATAACGGCGTCGGCTGTCCCGAGGTTTACCCTGATGATCGCATTGACATTGAACTGATTGATTTATCTGCAGGCGAAGGGCTTGAGGCGTCGGAAGATTCCCAAGAAGGGCAGTCCGACACTTCGTGCATACTACGAAAATTATCGACTGTACCTAATGTACACTACTTGTACAGTACAGTACTGCATGTTGTGGGTAACGGTTCCATTCTCCTTCGCTAATGAAGCTCCACTTGGATTTGTACCTGGTACCTATTGTTAGCATATCTGTTATGTACAAGGCCTCGACGTACCGGCCATCTTTTGCCCAGTTCAGAGCCCTACCGGGCAGGGTCCTGTACAATTCTCTGCAGTGGATAATAATTGCCGACCGAGCTAATATTTCAACGTCATCAGCGAAACTACTATCGAAGAAACAAATCTTTGTGTATCGAGGATGCAGTGGTCGGGATTGGACTGGATTATTCTACCAAGACTGAGACTTATCCCGGTCTGCGTAAAGGACTCTACCAGAGAAAGAATAATAGTGGTATCATCGCCTCATCACTCATATTAGTTATGCCACCATTTAGTTGAACTAAAGACATATGACATAATAGGAGGAGAAAGTAACTAACAGAAGACAATATCATTCAAAGGGTGATATAGCTCCGCCGTTGGTTCACTCCTTCACCTCCTGGGTCGTCTCATTCCGCACAAGACCCTCTTGTGAGGGCGACACACCAACGGCATACGCGTCCACGGGCGTGGAAGAGAACTTGCGCGCCGGAACCTTGGTCGCAAAGAGAATGTCCAACTCGGCATAGGTACGCCCCTTGGGCTCAGGCAGGCGGAAGAAGGCCCAAGTGAAGGCGATCAAGGCCGTGCCACCCCAGAAGAAACCGGTCTTGCCAGACGCGTTCCAGGCAGTCGGGTTCATGAAATAAGGCTCCAGAACCTGCGAAATGACGTTCACGACCTGATACGCTGTTCGCGCTAGGCAAACGGTCAAGGGTCGCAGTCGTACGGAGGAAATTTCCGACACGATGGCGTATGCGATGGGGCCAACGGTCAACGAGTAGACGAACAGCCAGAGGAAGCAGAATGCGGCTTGTGCCCACATGCCCCCCGTGCTATGCGAGGCCGAGTTGATGATCGCGATGAGGAACAGCAGAGTGCAGAGGATACCCTGGCCCCAAACGTACAAAGTTCGGCGACCAAGGTAGGTGATCAGCCACCAGGACAGAGCAGTTCCCACAAAGGCTACGCCAGTACAGCCGACTCCCAGCTGGAATGCGCGACCATCATCCATGCCAGCCTGTTCGAAGAAATACGTGGGGGAATAGGCGAACGTGCTGCCAGACAGAATCTGACCGAAGAAGGCCACACAGCAGATTTCCGTGCGGCGCAAGTCAACACCCTTGAAGCAGTCCCAGTACGTGGTGCCAGCCTCAATCTCGGCCTCGAGTTTGGTCGTGTGGACCATCATGGCCAACTGGCCGTTGACTTGTTCCTCAGTCTTGTTCCCTCCCAGACGACGGATGCTGTGCTTAGCGTCCTCCAGACGATCGTTACGCACCAGGTACCAGGGGCTCTCGGGCGCCAGCCAGCACACGGCCATCAAAGGGACGGGCCAGATCCACTGCAAAGCGAATGGGATGCGGTACGACCATTGATCGGTCCGATCCACCAGTCCATAGAGTACACCAGATGCGATCAACTGGCCGATGGCCCAGCACATGTTGACAAAGATGGTAAGGTAACCACGGAGGTTGGTTGGGCAAACCTCCGAGGCATAGGCAGGTCCAATCGTCGCAAACACGCCCCAGGACAGACCACAGAGAATCTGACCAACGAGCAAGACGGCGGCAGAGTTAGCGAAAAAGACGACGAAGATGAACGCGGTCAGGAATCCCAGAGCGATGATCATGACCATGCGATAACCAAACTTGCTGGCAAAGTAGCCGTTGAGGAGGCCACCTAGAGATCGTTAGCAACGAAGTACAAACCCGACCACGGTTTCGTCTCGTCGAAAGATCAATGCAGTAACTCACCAAAGATGCAACCGACCGTACTAGCCATGTTCAATCCAGTCTGCCAAGGAGCCGACACCTGGTATCCATTCTTCTCGTCAACATACTGGCCGTACTTCTCCCGGAAGGTAGGATAGGCGAAGAAGTTGCCCATGAGAATGGTATCGTATCCCTCCATGATAATTGACATGGAGATCACGACAGACCATGCCACGGCCTTGCGGTTCTCTCGCAGGGCCTGGAAGAGGGTTTGCGCATGCTCATCATCGGTGGCCTGCTTTGCCTCGATGACCGCACCGATACCCAGGGTATCCTCCACGTGGTTGGCAGCCGACTTCTCCAAAGCAATCTCGGTCTGGGTTGCCATGTCGAGAGCTGGTGAGTGAGTCGATGATAAGTTCCAGAACACCGACACCGACACAATCCCGTAGGTCCGTAAATTCGTAAAATAAGTGGATCGTGGTCTCGGAAGAATCCCCCTAGCAATGGCATCGACAGGGACCATGTCTCGGTCTTATATAAATGGTCTTCCGCGGGTACATCTCACTCATGTGGTCTGCACATGCGGAGCTAGGATCCGGGGAATTGTGGAGAGAGCTGGGGAGCCAACCATGAGCCAGCTTCGAAAGCAATCAGGCTAAGGAGGGCAGCAGGGGCCAGGGTAAGCAATCACTACCAGCCAGTCGTACGACGTCGACAGATTGGCTAGCCCAGCCAAGGAATGGGAAAGCTGCCAGCGACTGCATTTTCGCACCTATCATCGGGTGGCAAGCATGGAGCTAGGTTGAATGAGGAGAAGGAAAGGAAGTAATTCACCCGAGAATGCGGGAGTGATAAGAATTAAGATCAACCGACTTTGCTCTTTCTGGGGTTAGCCAGATGGTTGGGAGGAGTCTGGGAGGAGTTGGCGTATTGGCCATGGAGAAGCCATGGAGAGGTCACGGGGTCGTGATTGGCCTCTCCACCTCATCTTCATCCCCCGCTATTCCTCTTGTGAGACGGCAGATACCCCGGACTCTCCATGAATCTCCCGAGTGGCATCAGCGATCGGGTAAAAAACAAAAGTCCATGAAGGCATTTCAACGGCCTTCAACTGACCAAAAGAAGATATGCAATTTCCCTACCGATTCCGAATGGTTTGAAGCGGCGTCGTCGTCTATCGGACCGCAGGCCGGCGACTTGACCTTGACCGATTGAGTCGCGACTCACCCTTCTTTAAAGGTGCCATTGGCCGCTTGTGGCGTGGCCATCGGGCCTTTCTTGGGCTTTGTTTTAGCCGCCGATCGGGAAGTTTAGCTTTACCGAGCTCGTTTATAGTCGACTCGAAGCTCACTACTTCCCGAGCGTGCCATGACGTGCCATGATTGGAGTTGACGGAGATGAGTGAAAGCTACGAGATACGAAGTGCAGACAATCCGAAGAAAAGGGGCTGAGCGGGGGACGAAATGAGTGAGTACAGAAAGGGGCAATGTTGCTGGGTTGTAAATTATTCCGATCATCCATGCTTCGCATACTCTCTTTCCTTAACCGCTCACACGCCGACCTCCAAGATCTGATACTCAACCATTCGCTCGTCATTCTCCAAACAGCATCGCCCATGGCCCACAAAGACAGTCGATTCTGTCCACTTGAACTGAGGAGCTATAGACATGATCAGTCTATCACCACGACCTCTCTGGAAGTCAATCAATCTCCCCATCTGAGATGCACTCTTCACCTACCACTTGTCTCAATCACAGGTCGTGTCCACCAATGATGATCACCAAACTCCGTGGATCGGGCATTCGGACCGCGAGCCATGAATCGTTTTGCTTTCTCATCTACCAACAGATACCCCGTGTACTGCACGGACACGCCCGATCCATCCGGAAGCTTGCCCTGAGTGCGAACATCAATGTGCGCAACTTGCGTGACCGGGTCAAACAGCACCCAGTCACTTCCACCGGGGACAAGCGTGGCATTCATGCCCTCGCCTCGTGTGTTGGGAACACCGAGGAAAAACCCGCCCTCCAGGGCAGTAATCTGTTTTTGGAAGCCAGCGGAATCCGAACCTAGATAGACACTGTCACGAGCAATACGTGCTCGAAGAGTGAAGACATGGGTCAATTTGGGTTCCATCGTTTCAAGCCGGAGCAGTTGATGGGGGAGGGTTTGAGGGGATTTGAAAACTTGTTCAGATTCATGCATAACCCAGAACAGGCTTCGAACTTTCGCACTCAGCCAGGCAAGGGCGCTCCGTATTTAGCTTAGCTTGCACTTGTTGCGCTTATCGAGATGCGTATACTACAGGCATGATTGGCCATGATGAACGGGGCTGGGCTGCACGGCGACGCAGAAGCATGCACGACCTGATTGCTCATTACTCCAACAATACTGGAGGTATTTTTGAGGGATTCAATTCAGAGACTATCGTTATCAGCCTCTGGAAGATCATTTGGAAAAAAGTGACGAGCTCGATACAGTTCGAGGGGGGATAATAACTCCAGAAATTCCAGTCCAGAATCACAACGCGGGTAACTCCAACACAGGCGCGCTTACGCTTCATCACGATTCATATCGGTCCATTGACCGTATCCGAATGTGTCCTTTTCACGTACTATCGATTCGAATTTGAGTTCCATACTCTCCAGTCCGTCTTTTCGTGTCTAATCCCACCAGGCGCAGGGACCAGAACGGTTTATGGTCGAGGCTGTTCACGTCCGAACCAGAATGACGAACTACCCAGTTAGTCTGGCCCTGAGATCCCAACAGAAATTCTTCGACCAGTTCACGTCTGTCGTATTGCGGATATACCTCGACTGACTCGGATTCTTTGGAGCCCAGTCCCCATTCCATCTCGCCCGTCATGGAGTTTCGGCGAATGCCAATCGCATGCCAGTCAAATGCGCCTACGCCTGCACCAGAGGGGACGAAGGCTTCCAATGTGTGCAGGGCGCCGTTGCAGCGGAATATGGTCTTCGCACTTTGCGGACTGTCCCCGATGGTAATCTACACGAACAATTGATTAATATCAGGTTCTCGCCACGACCACCAGCAAGCAACCCGATTTGGGAATCCAAGGGCACCGAAAGACATACAGATCCTCTTTCTATTCCTTTGTGCTCTGACGACCGTTTCACGTCGCATGTGGCCCAGTAGCCGTCAATGCTACAGGCTCCGTCAGATGCCGTCCCGTTCCGACATCCTGTGAGCTGAAATGACCAGGGCCCAGCAATATTCGTCTCATTATTCCACCCGGGAAGCGTCGAACAGCCATCAATCAGGGTATTAGTGACACTCCGTGGCTGCGCCTGCACTCCGATTGCGAGCGACAGCGCAGTCAAACCCATCGAGGGAAGTATCATAGCAACCAGACTGCAACCGTAAATTCCGGCAAAAGATGAAGAGATAGAGATGTTTCGGAGAACTACCAGTAACGAACTTCACTAATCATTAATAAATCAGTAATCAGGCTGCCTAGCTCGCTGACGGGTGTGCCTTGTAAGACTCCACCAAACCCGTCGCTTTCTCTCCACTTCCCCCACAGCCATCCTGCCATGCGCCTCGTTCCTATCGATTCCATTCAAGGAAAGATTGGCAATTGGCAGCCAATCGTATATATAGTTAGATCTTGAAGATCAATGTCAGCATGATCCGGGGGTGAGCTCGAATTGTCGCGTCGTGTTCATGCATCCATCTTCCGTAGCTATTATTGTCACCGCCAAACTGTTGTCGATCAATCTCTTGAGTGGCCCCCGCGTAAACGTCATTTCCGCCCGATGAGCCTTCGCAACGGACTATTTTAAGAATGAACCTTGCTCTATACCAGGCTGACATTTTCTGGCTTTACTACCTTAGAATAACTGACCAGATCCATGATCCCGCCAACCTTAACTTTCGATATACCTACCTGCCAAACAGAGCATCGCCTCTTCTAGGGCATTAGCTCGGGCATCAGTGAAAAATATATCTAGCCATCCATCTCGGTACAAAACACTAATCCATTGGGTGCAGCGAGAAAGGGCCTGACAGAAGAGCCTTAAATAGGTACCTACCTTAATGTTATTGTAAATCAACCGGGTGTTTTTGGGATGTCTTCAGACAATGCGCTATGTAGGAGGATAGGTGGAATGCGTTCAATGTCCATGTAGGTAGTTACATGAGCCCTGCAAATGAGGTACCTACAGGGCTCCATCATCCCTGCCGGAGTAGCTTCTCTATACCACGTCTCTATGGTCATCTCTCTATAGTGCTCATCATCATAATAACGTAAATCGTCCAAGATTCCCGTTTCGGGAAATTCTCCTCACCTATGACTCTCCAGCTAGTAAGCCCTCGGCCTCCTGTGCATCATCGGTGGTTCCTCTGTGAGAGATATGCCCGCCCGTGAGAGAGTCCGCCATGTTCAGAGCATCGCGCCGACCCTTTTCAGCATTCACCATCCAGACCAACGGGATGGGCAACACGACCAGCACGGCAATGAAGAAGAACCCCGACCGGACCGAGCCCGTTGCATCGATAAGCACGCCAACTATGGCGGGTCCGATGAACGAACTCCCCTTGTCAGTGGCCGCATACAGGGCATAGAACGCGGCCTCGCTACCAGGAGGAATCAGCAACCCGAAGAAAGATCGGCAGTAGGATGCCAGGCCTCCAGAGACAATCCCGTGGATGATACCAAGCGGGAAGATTTCCCATGGCCGTTGCAGGCCAATAACTCCCCATTTTTTCACAAAGGGAATGTATGCAAGCATCCCATACAGCGGAATGATCTCAAACAGGGCAATGCACAGGATGATGGTGTGGTTCGACTGCAACCCGAGTCGTCGAGAAACATGTGGCCAGAGGAATGCTCCCGCCATACCTGAAAGGGTGACGGTAATCGACAAGCAGCCGATTGCGGTTGTGCTCATCTGGAGCTCTGTACGCGCGAACAGGATCGCCGTGCCGGAGACGGTAGCCATGGCATCTGAGAGGAGGAACCAAGCGACGAGGAAGATGAGCACTTCTCGCAGCCGCACCGCGATTTTGACCGTCTGCCAGAGTGACTTCCACGCGAAGCCTACCAACCCTAGCCACACGCGCCAGCGCGTAGCTCCTGGGGTCGCGGAGGTATCCAGTGGAGGCCCGGGACGGTCACGCAGCCAGCGGCGAGTGACGAATGTAAATGCGCACCACCAAATTCCTACCAGCAGCAGCACAAATCGCAACGGCAGCGTCCCCGATGCCTTGGCGAGAGAGGTCTTGTTGAGGGCGATGAGCATGATAACGCTCAAAATTTGCACCAGGACAGCAGCACAGTATCCCAGACCTACTCCCTTGGACGAAATCTTGGTGGACAGCTGAAGCTCCGGCGAGGAGGATTTCGAGCTCTTCGACTTCAGTCCAGCTTCCGGAGACTCCGCGGCATGATTATCAGTATGCATTCCATCTAGACTATCACTGTCGTCCCAGGAATTCCATTCGCTCGGTTCATCGGCCCGATCCAGATTGGACAATTCCTCGCCGCGGTCTTGTTGGGAGCTTTGGATAGATGGATCGTTGGCGACTAGCACCGGGAGGAAAGAGTTGAGCACGACAAACGAGGACCCAAGACAGGTGACTCCAATAATTACGAGGATCGAACCGAGGACGAAGACTGAAGGTGCGATGAGGACGAAAAGCATGCTGGTCGCGGAGCCGATGAAGCCGAAGGACAGGAGCAACGTTTTGCGGTTGCGTTCTGCGAGACGAACCCGTAGGATTAGCTGGCTGTGCGTTCTCGCAGACTGAGGCCCTCAAGCCGAATGGTAGCACTACTATGCAATCATACCATAGTCGGCCAGGGCGCTGAACGAGATCAACGTCAACGCCTGGATCAGCACCGCCAACGAAAAAGTATACATGGCGAAGCTAGCCGTAGTGATGTGAAGTCCGAGAACTCCAACTATGCATTGCTCCTCTCCCTCGTTTTCGGGTGCCTGGGGTCCCCAGCAGGGTAAGTGGCTGGTTTGTAGGGTGCCATTCTCGCGAGCCAGCTGTTCGAGGGTCAAGGGCAGAAAGGATCCTGGCTTGAGCGGTTAGTACTCCGTATGCAGCTCAGGATAACCTGGGCCGTCTGCGAGATGACCAGGATAGCGGTCAACGTACCAACACCACACACCGCGAATACCTCTGCTGCAATACCGTAGGCATACCAGCCGAGTAATTCGCGGTGGCTGGTCGGGCTGGTGTCTTCGCCAGCATACCGTGGGGGGCGCTGTTGAAGTCCCTCATCGGGCGCAGGAGGGTTGAAGGCGGCACGAATCGACGCGAGCATGAAGGGAGAAAGGTGAAGAGTGGAAGAGCACAGCTGTCCATGCCTCCATGAACTCGACACTGCCAGTGTCCAGTGCCCAGTGCCCACAGGGCGACCGGATGCGGGCGGAAACCAAACCTGCAGAGGCTCTTTTGACTTTAAATGGCTGACTGGTTGACGGGCTGACGGTCGGGAAGACAATGCGGTCATCAAGTGGAGA
The DNA here is from genome assembly GCF_028827525.1 of Penicillium daleae. Lineage (NCBI taxonomy): Eukaryota > Fungi > Ascomycota > Eurotiomycetes > Eurotiales > Aspergillaceae > Penicillium > Penicillium daleae. The sequence continues at coordinate 1,790,993 of NW_026623153.1, forward strand.
CTCTTTCAGGAACGCGAGTCCACTTTCTTGTTCCTCTCAACCCACCACCACCACACCACCGTCACCGCGCCCCGAGTTGCAAAAGATGTGAATTCCCGACGATTGGAAAAGAGTCTACCACGAGAACGGGGTTTACTGTACTCGAACGGAAGAAAAAAACAAAAATGCCCGGCTTGGCGCACTCGGTGCGACTGGCACCTGCCGGTCCCGGGCCGTTTCAGGCTTCGACAGGAATTGCAGGCAGGACCAGCGGGTTTCCTCGAAATTGAGCATCGCTCCTTTTCGTGCCTTCTTATTTCTTGTCTTTGCTATGCAATTAGACTGCAAACGTCTCTCCTGATTGTCTTGATCATCTTTCTCTGACTTCAAGATGGCGGTCGTTCTCAACTCCCTCCAGTTCGTCCTGGGCCGACTCCTCTATCCCATCCGAGGCCACGACTCACGCCAGATCATCTATGACCCGGCCTTCAAAGACATCACCAAACCGAACATGTCCCTCGAGAGTATAGAATGCGGCCCCTCTGGCTCGAAACTGCTTCCACATCACACGTGTCTGGCAGAAGACCGCATCGGTTGTTTGCCCAATCTACGCTGGACACCCCCAGAATGCAACGAGCCTGTCAAGGAATACCTCTTGATCTGTGAAGATATCGACATCCCAATCCCATGTCTCGTCATTCACCATGGGCTCTTCTGGGCTATTCCACCTTCAGCCAATACTGCAACCCCGGCCGATATCAAAGAGCAGGACGGCGCTGCCAAGTCCCGCCAAACTGCTGCCGGATGGCGGTTCATTCCAAACCCACTGGGGGCAGCATACGGGGGAGCTGGGGCTCCCTATGGTCATGGAAGTCACCGCTATGTCTATACTATTGTCGCGCTGAATGCCCCTCTAGAATTCCAACACCCCGAGAAGGTCACCAAGAACGACATTAAACATGCGATGGTCGGCAAGGTCATCGGCTGGGGCCAATGGGTTGGTACTTTTGAGCGCACATGGTCCTGATGACTGGGGAAGCCATTTGATTCTGTGAAGCGGGCGATGACTTCAATTAATATCTTCATCGGTATTTCGCTCTTCAGCGACCTGAGAAAATATCACACTCTTACGTGTTATCGCTGCGAGATTTAGCTTTCAGAAATCATTCATATTCAGCTCCAGCACATTTCTGTCGTCGATAGCCTCTTTCACAGCCACCCAGCAGAGTCAATTCAATAGCGGTACATTCTCACCATCACTCTCTATTATTTGCATCAATACCGCTAGTCGGCTGATAGTAGTCTCCACGGACAATTCACACGCCCGCAAAGTCGAAGTACTGTTGTGGGATGTCTGGCAGCTCTTCAACATCACCAGCAATATTCCCTTCAGACCCTCCATCAGCTGCACAAGTCTCACCAAATTTCGTCCCAAAACTGTTCGGACCAGTAGCCGAGACTCGCCTTCGTCAAGCTCGGTCTCTCCCAACATGACTTTGCTGCGAATACAGATGAATAGCGATGGTGGTTGCTCAAAGGCCAGCATTGCCGAGTCGAAAAACCCGAGCTGAGTCGAGATGTCGTATGCAGAGCACAGTGCCTCAAGGAGTGGTAGACATTTTTCTGATAAAGTAGGGAGTGCCACAATTGACGACTGTGGGGTCTTGACGCAGTCTTGACATTGGACCATCCTGCTCCCTTGAGTGCAGACTCGATGGATCAAGTCCAGGATGATTTCAACGTTTACAACGGCATGCATATTCTGAAGTTCTGACAAAATCTTCAACGCCTCTATGGAACATTGGCAAGCGCTTTCGAAAGTCATCTCAGCTTCACAGTCTTTCTCGGATAGCAGAGATCTTTGCGGATTTGATGCTATCCTCCCGCGGCTAGCGGAAGTTGTCGCGTCCGATGAGTCTAGGTTCGCCGAATGGAAAAATCCTTGCAGTCTGCTCTATAGCGTCACACTATCCGACAAGGTTCTTTTGGGCAACACACTTCCAGAGATAGGCCTCGGCTAGATGGGCGATACGCATCATCGAGATTACAGGCTGGCAGATATCTCCATGGATCATGGTTCGGTCCAATGCCTTGACTTTCAATGGAGGTGCGGCTCCACCCTCGTCTTTTGAGACTGAGGATTTTGCAGTCCCTGTAGTCTGATGCGCACAGTTGGTCACACTATGACACCCTAGAATGTGCGTTTCTTGGCACGAATGTACTAAATTGATATTGATATGACGGATGAATCCGCGCTAGGGCTTTCAGATATGCGGTTCACTAGCGCTTCTATTCCTCCATTTGGCGATCTAAACAGCAACTGCGCGGCGCAGATTCTGCTTGGTTCTGAAGTTGATACTTTTTAGGAAATCAATTACAGATTCTGGTTGCCCATCTACGGAATAGCAAAATCATCAGGAGAAATGAGTTCCTACTCAAAGCTAGACAAGCACCATATAACTCGCCCTTGGTGAATACACGATATGCATATATCAGGATGTCATTATGGTCTTCAAAACGTCCCCCGACGTCCTTAGATAACTGCCATCTTGATCTTCATCATGACTAACTGGAGTCTCCGATCTGTCTCCATAATCATCAATAACCGACCGCGGGAAAGCGCTGCCGTCAGATGTTGCTGCATGCAGACACGAATCCTCCGAACAGCCAACAAGAGCATCGATAACCGAGTCTGTAGCACTTGCCGGATAAAGCAGGCTTTTTCCTCGGCTGGCACCGGAAAATCTCCTACGAGCAAGGGGCACGCGTCGATATGTGACATGAAGCCGGCCCCAAGTTCCTTCTGTTTCCTCCCCCCTGCCGCTTTCCCCGACTCGGTCGATTCTTCATAACAACCAGCCCTGGATGGCGTCACTGCCGTATCAAGTAGGGTGAGAAGGCTATCGATTGCAACAATCACAATCATGAGCATATTGGCCTGATTCTCAGACTGAGAGCATATTTTGCACTGCAAAATGGCTTCTGTCTGAAGTACCAGCTCCTTCTGACAAGCCAATAAGCCATCTATGTTTGAGCAGCCACTGGCTCCAGATTTATCTCCAGATTTGACCAATTGGCCGATTACATGCTTGTAGCAGCTACAGCTCAGGGTCGATGGCCCTCCTGATCCCGCGAAAACATCCAGATTATCGGGGGAGTATGCCTCGCTGTCGTGACTGCCAGTAGGAGATTGGAAGCTGAAACAATGATCTGGTAGCTCCGTTAGAAGACCGGTTGGTGGAATTCGTTCAAAGCTCCACGGATCCTGGAAACACTGGAAATCAAGTCGAGGTGTTGTATCATAGACCCACGAAAGGGGCCCGGTATCTTTATGTCCCGACGTTTCTGCGTGACCGCCAGGCGTAGATTCATGACGGAAGGCGTTGAAATCTCTCTCCAAGCTCGTGTAGACTGACGAAAGAACCGGAGCTTGTGGCTGAGAAGATATACATACACCTGAAGGCTGGTATGTAACAGGAGGAGCACAATAAGGTAGAAAATCTGGGAGTGGATCAAACGGGTCTTCGATATCAACATCTGCATAGAGATACTCGGAAGCACCGTTGTCCAAAGCACCGTCGATGCGATTTGTTATCAGCTCCTGAAGCCAACTCTCAGACGATAAATCGACATCTAGTCCTATTCACCAGGTAAGCTATTCCGTCTCACCGGAGGCGAAATCGAATCTGAAGTACCTGGTTGATCTTCCGAGGTTTCAACCGCTAGGGCTGTCGGTAAACGATCCTCATCGATTTCCTTTTCGGCATTGCGGCCCGATCGAGCTCGTGAACTCGAAATCGGGTTAGGACCATGAGGACTCTTTCTCTTGCCAGGCTTCCGCGGTTTCTTCTCACTTTCCGATGGATCAGTAAGTTCGAGAACGGGGCTCTGACTTTGACTTTCCGAGCTGACTTTCTGATCTTTCTTCTTTGCCGGACGCCCGAGCCGCCGCGAAACACTATAGATACATTCTATCTTGTGCTTTTGACATCGACGACAGGAGGGCTTCTCGTGACTGCAACGGATTTTCGCTTGTTGACAAGCGTTACACGTTGATCGGACCTTAACGCTCTTGGTTAATTGCCCCATGTTGGCTTTGGATTAGATCTCTAGAATATGATTCAAGTGTTGGATCATCCATAAAATATAGGAATTCCTGTTCACGACCAGTGTGTTGGAAGCCCCGGGTTGTTACTTCTAGGTAGTGCCACCACATCGGGGACAGTTTATCTAAACACCCACACTCCTCCAGATTCGGACCCAGACTCAAACTCAACCAGTGGCATCTTTGTTGCGGCCTTGAAGGCTTATGCCTATCTCTCGGCTTCACGAGCAAAGTATATAGTCATGTGAAGTTACATCCGAGGTTCCCCTCCGTGATAAATAACCTCGTCCTACCTAAGTACCTTTCACGTCTCTATTGCGTGGTTTGCCGTGCTGGAGGAGTCTTGGGAGGAATCACAAGCGATCTTAATGTATAAAGGTCTTTCAAAGTTATTTCAGGTCACACCTCAGTATCGTTTTCGGATTTCAATTACGACTAGGTTAAAGAAGGGTCCTTCGGTCTAAAATGTTGATAGCCAGCTGGCTCTCAGATTTCCATTCTTCGAGTCCTTCGAATTGCTCATGACTTGTCCTGGTGATACCCATATAGCCTAACACCGTAAATGACCGGCATTGACTCGGATCGGTCGATATGAAATATAAGCCAAGATCACTACTCCTTGAATACACATAGCCTGGAAATGTAGACTCACGGCGTCAATAGTCTGTTAAAGGCACGCGCAATTTGAACGTACTCAATGTAGTTTTTGGTTTCCATTTTACACCCTGCACCGCTGATTCACTAACCGCCCTCTCCTTTATTCACAATAAAGTTGGACCAGGTTGACAATCCAACGATTTGAATGAGATCTGGGTCACGCTTGGAGATGGCAGCGGGTGTTCCTCATTACTTGATTTTCTCCGACCAAAGAAATAATTTATAGCGATAGGAGGATCTAAGCCAGACGCGAGCATAAATTTCCGAATATCAAAACCGCTGCGTGCTTCCATAGTCGCAGGAGGAATATTTTCAAAGCAATCAGGGAACTCGTAAGTGTGCGACTGATTGAAAAGGAGGAAAACATAGCGATGGTGCGTTCCTGGCGGTGGCTGTGGTGCGATGTAAGGCGCAGTATACGAAGAACTGTCATCTTCACCAGGTTTCAGGACGCTATGATTTCCATCTCCATTGCAATCAAACGTGAGATTTGATTGGTACCAATGTAATATGACTGTTTGAATTCTTGTTCCAGGGAGAACCACGTCTAGGTCTAGAGATAGGATCAAGTAGCGTGAATTGCAGTTCAGACCCACGGTGCCAATTTCTGGACGTGGACCAGTGTCTGAAAGCGTGTCAGTAAAGCACAACATCCTGACTTGGACTGTTTACCTTGCGTGTCGATGGTTGATCCAGGTTGAATCCAGTTCTGACTCGGATATCGAATATGTAACTGCTTGCCCTGGAGAGGGAAAAGTAGTGGAGAGAGTGTAGTGAAAGGCAGAGAAAGGCCAGCGAGAAAGTTAGACAATAACATGTTGACTTCCATCTGGGAATACACTGTTAGTTGTGGAGCTCGAAGAAGAACTGAAGATTTGCAGCAAAGATAAAACTTCCATTTATATATTCGGCATTATTTTGGGACTATGTCAACTCTTAGCCTCTATAACAAAACCAAAAATCACCGGCAGATTACAGATGTTGACCTGATTCAGTCTGTGCTCGGCGCCAATCCCAGCCCCTGAGGTACACAATGAACAAAAGAGAAGTGAACGCCATTAGAGCACCGGAGACGGCACAGTATGTCCACTGCGTCCCGATAATATTGATCAAGGGATTGACAGCGGCAGTTGTTCCAGCTCCCAAAAAGCAGCGAACGAGATTGTTGGCCGCCATTGCAGTCGCTGGGGTCGTGTAGTACAGGTCCGCGATCAACACGTTCATGATATTATAAGCCGCGGTGATACACAAACACGAGACAAATATCATGAGAAGAATTGCCCAGAACGGGAGTCTAAAAGTAAGAAATACCCCATATACAGTAATGGCGCTAGCTGCAAGTATCTGGCAGTTTCGGTCAGGTAAGAACAGCGAAAAGCACACCGGCAAGAGCGAGCTTACTGTCATGGGTAGACCAATCTGCAGTCGCGCCTTTTCTATAGGAAATGAAAGCAAGTGGTCCTTATGATCTTGCTCCAGCATGAGTCCCGCCTTAATACACCACCTTCGATAGTTCCAGTCGACTAAAATCCCATTGGCAGTTGCACTGAGCAGAGAACCTAAACCGGCAGGGATGTAGCAAAGGCCTACTTGCAAGTCGTTTAAGTTATAGAGCTTTGCAAATTGAGCTGGCATCGCAGCCGTCACAGCATAATAGCTGCCAAAAATGGCACCATTTGCGAGAAGCACCAACCCGACGGGACGTTGGAAAAGTAACCTGAGCGAGGGCCAGGGATTGGGGATGGAAATGTGTTGGTCCCGACAATTCGAGGATTGAAGAATGGGCCTTGGAATTGTTGATGATCGAGATTCCTTCACACAATCATAAAGCGGTCGATTCCAACCGGAAGGTGGAATGGACCCATCACCAACAATAACACGACATGTCTCAGGGAAGAAGAGTAGAAGTAATACAAAGAATATGCAGGCTATGATAGCCAAGAACCAGAATGTAGCTTGCCATCCCAGATATTGAGTCATTAAGCCCCCCACGATAGGACCTATTGAGGGCGCTAGGATATTTCCTAGAGATGTCAAACCCATGTAGGTTCCTCGTTCGGCAGATGTGATCATGTCGGCAGCCACGGCTGATGCAAGGGCCACGGTACCACTACTACCACAGCTCTGGATTGCACGGAGTACGAGTAGTGCAGGGAACGAGTGTTGCAGGGCAAGGGCAATATTGCCTAAAATATACACAACGAAGCATATGATGTATGCGGGTCGACGTCCTGCTTGGTCAGCTAAGGAGCCCATGAATGTAGGTGCGAGGCCTTGGCATATCTGAAGATTCACATTAAAATTCGCCAAGTGGGCGAGCTGAAGGTAGCTTACCATATACGTAGTGATAGTCAAGTTGATTTGCGAGGGACTAACATTCAAGTCTTTGGCGATGGAGTTGAGCGCTGGAAAATATATGTTGGCCGATAACGGTGAGAACGTCGATGCTATTGCAGCTGCTAAAATGATTAAGCGCTTCTGGGACTTTGTGAAGATGGAGTACGGCTTCTGGAAGACGGGACGAGGTAGCAATGGGGTCGTCTCAGTCCGCTCATTGTTATCACCGGCGTTTGTCTCTTGCCTAGCTGAATTGCTCATATCTGATTCTCGTACGGCCCTAAGAAGTTCAGAGAAGAGCGGAAGTTTTGACTAAAAAAATGCCAGATTTCTTCGCAGATCGTTATCTACTATTAACGGATTATATCTCGGGACAGCACTTGGCGATTTAAAGTTGCACTCATGGCTCAGCCTACAACCACACCAAAGCATCACATCTTGGCGGCAGGATTTGTCGGACCCGTTGTATTGCCCGTATAGATATGGGACGGTCGAAAAAGTTTCCCGCGTGTCACTGAGACTGTCAGTATAGAAGCCACCGACCTAATTTTGGTTCATTCCCTAGTTCTTACCCATATATTCTCGCCAGTGTGCCATGATTCCCATGATGCGATGAGCAAGCATAGCAGCTGGAATCATCTCAGGTTCGAAACCACTAAAACGAGGTTATGAACTTCAGCAGCTCTACTTGCAGCAACGGGGAGAGGGAACACTGACATGCTGGTAAACACAAAGTTGCCGTAAAAATCGGCGTTCGGGAACAGGCAACGGGAAACAAAATATTCATCCGTCGTAGCGGCAGCCTCAATGGCTTCGGCGACTTTGAAAAGGGGGTTAGATCCCGGAGCAAGATCTTTCAATATCTTCTTAATTGGATCTACACGGGGGTCAACCCTCTTGTATTCGCGATGCCCGTATCCGAATAGTTTTCGTTTCCCGGATTTGACTTGCTCCAGGAAGCCCGGAACATTTGCAGGGTCTCCAATCTCACACAGTGCATTTTGGGCAGACTCTGTTGCACCAAAGTGCAGCGGGCCATAGGCAGCTGTAATCGCAGATATGAGGCAAGATATGGGATCGGTTAGAGACGATGCTGTTACCAAGGTTGAGAATACTACCAGGGCCATGCCGTGGTCGGCATTGAGCATGGCGAAGTGGCGGAAACTGTGTAGCTTAACGGGATTTGGACTTCCAGTCGTAGAGTCAGCCAACCCTGCCAACGTGAATAAATTCTCGTAAAATGATCGATTCGCGGACGGGCGTTGCCAAGGGATGCCTAGCCGATGGCAGCGTGCAGCAGCAAATACCACAGCGTAACAGGCGACAGTTCGCAGAATCAATTGGTCAGTCCGGTCTAGATCGTCTTGGTAAAGAGTTGGATGCGACGAGGATGGCATAATATCAGGCATTGATGAGAGGTATGCAGTCAGACCGGCAAGTAGCAGTGGCAGCGAAGATGTTGTTCTTCTGGAAGGCAAGGTTCAGTGAAAGACAGACATAATCCGGGATAATTGATTCGCTTACGGAAGGATTTGGATAGACTGGTGGACTATTGGAGGAATATCGTCCATATACCGAGCGAGTTTTTCACTCAAATGAGTCCGTTGGCTGTCCGTTGGCAGGTTTCCCCAGAGTAAAAGATGGAACATGTCCTCAAAGTCCTTCTCCCACATCTGTTCCAATGTATAACCCCGGAATATCAGTGAGCCACGCTCATGGTCACTGCAAATTAGCCTCAGCTAACCTGATCAATGGTATCTCTGAAACAAACTCACGAAAAGCTGATCGCGGATTCAACCACCGATGTATTCTGGAGGCCGGGGTCATAGACCCGCAGACCTCGGGAGACCTGATCGGCACGGTCGGCTTCACCGGTAGGGGCTCGTATGCGTCGCAGATCGATGGCACGTATAGCATTTCGGCGAATGGGAATCTCGTACTTGACTCCAGTGCGCGAGTCCTGCACAAACAAGGCACCAGAAGACATGGTGGCAGCTAGACTAATCGATGAGAACAAGATTGAACTTCTGCAGATTAGTTAGTAGCAAGTCAGTGACAGCAGCTCCATTTTGATCCTTTTGATAATTTTGCGGCCTGTCAGCTTCGGAGCTCTTGAATGGCCTCTGAAATGAACTCTAGAAATGTGCCGTGAGATCTGTTCCACATGGAGTAGCCCTCTCGTACACCTCCAGTCAATCGAGGACAAATTTCCGGTTGATTGTAACAATATATCATATGTGGTAATTTGATCATTGAAGAATTGGATTTTCATATCTTTCGTAATCATAAAATCGAGAACCTTAAACTTCGTAGACAAAAGCCCCGCCCTGTATTCATTTCATCGTTTTCCTTCCATTCCCCTCCACTGCAAGCTCGTGGAATAAATCTACCAAAATTCCCCGGCATCAACAGTCCACATTTTACTGAGGCATGCCCTCGAATGGCTTGGCGAGATGCTCCTGGCAGAAGGGGAGCTTGCTCTGCGTCCAGATTTCGGTGTCCTGCAGGAAAGAAAAGAAAAATAATTAGCCCCACGCATCCCACGACTCATGCGGATCATCTCCGTCGCTAGGTGTCAACTCCAGAGGATCGACCAATACATACCGGCTTGAGAGTCTTCTTGATCTCAGTATCCAGAGTACCAGCCTTCAGAGCAATGATTTCGGGAGCCGCATCGGGGTCGTGGGCAATGGGTGAGCCACACTCGGAGCAGAAGATGCGGTGGACGGCTTTGCCGGAGCTGCCTTTGCCAGCCCAGCTCTTGGTGGGGCCGTTGATGGTTAGCTTGGCCTTGGGCACGACGGCAACCAGGGCTAGAGTTCAGTCAGGAATTGCTGAATTGCTTGAAAGATATCCAGGAAGGGAAACATACAGTAGGTGGAGCCACTCTGGCGCTGGCAGTCGTCGCAGTGGTCATAGCCGGTCAGGAGAGGGGCATCGACGTCGACGGTGTAGGTGACCGCCTTGCAAAGACAGTGTCCAGAGAGAGGCATGATGGGAATTGATTGGCTAGGATTTGGTGTAGAAGGGGAATTGATTCTCGCAAGGTGCTTAAGGGAAGAAGAAGAACCTTGGGAGCCCGTGGAGTATTTATAAAAGGTTCAAGAGCCACACTAGACGGCTAGAGCTAACCATGACAATTTGCAAAATCAGATTTACACTTGCATTGGTTCCTTTGACTAGCTTCCTAGTCTTCGTTGACCATCCGTCTTCTTCCTTCTCGTAGCTCCTTGGGCCTATTACTCGGACTGAATCCTTGACGAGCGGGGCTTCATTCATGGCTAGTGCTAAGGACGAGGGTTCCAAATCCTGCGTGTATTTGAGTATTCCTGCGCAAAGATCGGACTTGCAAGCCATTCGAGCTAATGGGGACTAATTAGGATGACATCATTGGTTCGTCGTCGACAATTCCAAATTCCAAAAGTCTCCTCCCAAAGCGTCCATGACAAATATCCCGCCCCGCTAAACAGACCCGCTGCCCCTCTTTATGGAACACCGCGATGGAAGATAATAAATATGCAGAAGTAAAGTACGATGCTTTATCTTTCCAGCGTTCCCTATTATTATACAGGTCCAATTGGCCCGAACACATCCCCTCTTCCCTCCCCCAGCGAGGATCCTAGGCTGATCCACCCCCAGCGGCCACCAGCCGCGCCACTAACTCGCTATGCGACTGTGATAGCGTCCGACGCACGAAAGACGTCGTTATGAATGGGCAGATCAGCTCAACCTCCTCCTGCAAGTAAAATACACTGGGCGGACCAGTTTCGCCTGCAAAAATCTTCCTGCGATGCACCGTCCAATAATCGTGGATATGTACCCCCAGAGGCGCATAAATATGTGTTCGGAGACCTTGTGGAGTGTCATGGAGGTACCCTCGATAATTGAGCTTGCCTTGAAGCAGACCGCACGGAAGATATGAAATTCGGTCCGTCAGTTCATACCATGCCCCGTCGCGTTCATCCTCGGGCGCATCGTCTGGCGTCGAGATGCGTTCATAATGGATGACTAGAGGATTCTGCTCGATCATCGCAGCGTGGTCGTGAAGGATCCTCAACACCGCCTCTTCAGAGAGTGTGTTGGGGAGCGGTGTTCGATTCGTAAATGTAGTCCTCTGCATCGTGACAAATTCGCGGGATCTAGGTGCAGTCGACAAGTCGAGCCGAGATTTCGAGTTCCTCGGAGCTCAACAGAGCTGGACCCTGAACGGGCTTTGGTGGGGGTGGGTCGGTACGGAGAGACGGCGGGCGATCGTCGAGATGCTAAAAGAATAATCCCAGCCCAATAGTGATTGGTCGAGGGACTGGACAGTAGGGATGTGATATACTCAGGGATGAGGATCAAGATACTGTAAGAACGGGCTGTCAACCAGGTCCACAGGCTGTAGTGTTTATATAGCTCCTTAGCAGAGATAGGGAAGTGGGGGAATGTTGTGGCGGAGTATCCCCAAAGATCAGGAGGACCTATTTTCAGCCTTCCGTGGCATGAAAATAAGCAAAAATAAGCAAAATCTAGTAAGCAAAAGTGTGTTGTCAAAATGTGTTGTTCTGTGCACCGCTGGGAACGGGACTAAAAATACATGGTGGGCACAGCCACGACTTTGCGGCGCCCGTTAATAATTGCTGCTTCAGGTACATGTTCCGTCTACGAGAGGGAACCTCTTAACAAGTACATATCTGGGGAAATATGCATCATAGTGGATAATCATTTAAATTTTGTGCAGTCCCGCGAAATACGGACATCAAACATATCTAATTAGGAGCATGTACCTGGAGATATCCTACACTATACATGTATATCAATAATAAGACTGTGGGCTAGTCTGTCGAAGATTCTCGAGTTTATCAGCAGCACTCTGCGCATCCTCCGTCAGTAATACGATCCTCGCCGACCCATGAGATCCCATCTCCCTGGACTGACCTGCATGTTTGCAGCCGTACTGTAGCTGGGGATCTGTCCTCCATAATACATACTCTCCACGCGCTGCGCCTCTCGGGCATCTTCCTTGGTTATATATGCCGGTACTTCCGTTGGCACTGCAGGAACATTATAGTAGTCATTGCGATTGGCGATGGAGCGCACTTGGGCGGAAACGGATCCCATACCGGGTGGTTTATTGAAGGCGCGACCCTGGAGCAGCTATTAACACCCGCTCGCTCATTTGTACAGTGGTGTAGTCTTGCATACCTCTGTTGATTGGACAATCCGTGCATCATCCTGTGTAATGAGGCTCTGTGGCTTACGGGACACTTCCTCGACTGTGCTGTCAAAATTCATCTGCTTCATAGCAATACTCTGTGCCGTGGCTACCTCCCGATCAGCAACCACCGAGATATCTTAGTACTCTCAAGAAACAACATACCTGCTGGTCCGCCCCGGACCGGCCCGCGTCCAGTCAATCGGTTCTCGACCTGCGAGATCGCCGAGACATCTTGGGCGGAAATCCGCTGCCCAGACTCAGCTGCCTGTTTGAGTTCGGCAACGGTGGGAAGATCTAGATTCATGATTGACAGCATGGGTTGAGATGCGTTATCAGCATAACTCCAAAACCGCGATGCTGGCATCTTCTCTTTATTCGAATATATAACATCTAGGGGCGAGTGATGTCATTTTGAAGGCATTGCCATGTTGCCTCGTGGTGGCGCTGCCACTCCGTTTAGCCTGAATTTGACATTGTGGGGAGAAGCACTTTGAGACTACCAATTGACATCAGTGATAAAATGGCATTCTTGAATGAATACTCTGAGCAATGGACATATTGATTTAATGGACCTCGGCTCTAGGGTTTACCCATGCTGGCTTCGAGGCAGTGCGTTGATTGTTATGTTCTCAGAATCATTTCGCGAGTAATTTGAGGGTTGGGAAGTTCATTTTGGGGCCCTGGAATTGGGAAAATCTAGCAAGCTTAGCCCTAACACTTAGGGATCCAGATTTTCTCTTCGGTCTCTTAAAATAGGTTATGCACACTTTGCCACAGACCGTAGCCCGGCAAAGTCCCATATATCTAGAACGCACAAAAGTGGCAATACTTGTATCGACTTAGAATGAAAACTATTCTACCAACCTCTTAGGCCTTGTCAGACAAATTGCAGGTCACATTCATAAGGAGAGTCTCGGTCATCCATAATTGGGTTCAATGGCGCCTATTGCTTGACATCTGGCCATGTATGCTAGATTTGGTCAGAAGATGAATTGGATTGTACGGCTATTACACACACTAAAAGTTCATCGGGCTATTGGAACAAACCTATAAACTATACCATGCTGCAGCTAGCCGTCAACTTCTTGATAACACCAAAGGATCCTCTACCTTGTGACGACGAGGAACCGAGGCAGTGATTGGCCGGAGGGAAAGTACCCCTTTAGGACGACGACTCGGATAGATACAGCATATCGACGCAGTATCCGATCAAACCAGAGGGGAAAGAGCCACGTCACTCGAGGCACGTTACACAATGGTTGTGTTCAGGAGCCGTTTTTGAGACCGTCTACCAGGTTGAGGTCGGCAGCATGCGGTGCTGCTGTGTACAGTTGACCAGGAACAGACAGACCACTGGTGTACGTCGACGGCCCCGGTGGTAGGACAGACATCCTCAGTGCGAGTGCTTCCCGGGGAAACCATCACAGATTCCGGGGGTGTTTCGACTGGTTCTTACCTGGTTAGAGGAAGTACTCGGGCAGTGTGATTACGGTTTGGTATTGTTATTCGGTCTGGTCACGGTCATTTTCATCTGTATATACTCACGTTCTGTAAGCCATGAATCATTGCCTGAGCAGTCAGGCTTGCAGAATCTATAAGATTCCGTTCCTACATCTCTGTCTGGTGAGCTCTGTCTCTTATATACTCGTATACTCGGAGGACTGCCGGTCGATCTGCACTGACCAGGCCGGTGCCGGGATTCTCCGCCTTGAGTCGCATGCCGGCACCGGCACCCACTACCACAACCGACCATCCTCCTCCCGTCTCCCGTCCACCACCGCCATCCCTCGATCCTCTCTGGCGCCAAGCCGGTTTCGCAGGTCCATACCTACTACTCGAACCTCTTCAGACCTTGTCCCTGTTCATGGAGACGTAAGAACTTCTCCCGAAACATCCTTCTGTCGCGCGAACATGCTAACATGCCTTCCCGAAGACCACTGAAAAAAGGAAAGAAGGCGTGCACTGAGTGCCGTCAGCAAAAGGTGGCTGCTCCTTGCTCCATATTCCGAACTAGTAGAACTGCCATGGCCAATCTAACACATATCAGGCAAAATGTGATGTCTACTTGGACCCAGATCAGCCCTGCACCCGATGCCGCAAGGTGAATGCGAACTGTGTCATCTCCGACCCCTTCAAGAGAGAGCACAAGCGCAAGTATGTATCCAGAGTGCAACTAGCGAAAGACACCACAGAATGAGGAGATATTCTTGAACAAGATCATAATGTTGATCACCATTTAGGCGGCTCTCCGAGCTGGAACGGGAATCGGAAAATCTGCGACGCAAGCTTCGGGCATCGCAGCCAGCAGATCTCAGTCCCCACCCCTCGCCGATCGCCCTCTTGACAGCGGCAGCAGAGATGGGCGCGCATTCAAGACCAGGAAGTCACTCGGTTTCTGGGTCCTCGCATACCCCGCTCGATTCGTATTCGCCGCACTTGTTGGCTCCAAATGGCCTCACGCACAGGACCCCGGCACCGGCACCGGTATTGGACGCGGCTGGCACGACCAAGCCCCGGAGCTTGAATGGGGTACAGGTGCAAGCAGAGGAAATTGATGACCTGTTTCGATTGTGAGATGATCCCACGCTCCACAAATCCTTTCTGATAATGTGCTATATTATATATCCCTGCTGACCCGATGATCAAAGATTCTTCCAGCACTATGCTCAATTCCTGCCCATCTTAGACCCCCAGACTTCACCAAATACCTACTATGCACAATCGCCCTTCCTATTCTGGACGATCATTGGAGCAGCATGTCGTTCATACTCTCGGAATCCTACATTGCTGACGGCATTGGCTCGAAGTGTAATAGAGATGGCATTCCTCTCGGCCTTGTCTGTCTCGCCACCCTGGCACACCATTCAAGCACTCCTGCTCCTCCTGACATGGCCTTTCCCCAAAGGTGATCATCCGGACGTGACATTCCCATTATGCGGGATCTTGCTTCACATCTCCATGCAAAATGGGCTGCATATCCCCATGTCGAGTCATGAGTTCTCACGGGTCAAGATCCCGGCACCATCCGAGGCGGACCTACTCCGTCGCTCTGAGCTGTGGGCACACACAGTTATCATGTATCAACGGTAGGTCCAGAAATGACGAATCTGCGTTCAACACAGACTAATTTCGTGGGTAGGGTCTGCGTGCTCAAGGGACAGTTACCCCGGGCCCTTATGAACCACGGCCAAGATCCCACATATCGACAGGTGTTGGTGGATAAGATTGCGCCGTGGATGGCGCTGAAAATTCGATGTCAAGAGGTTATTGCAAAATGCAGCGAGGCAGTTACCGAAAACGGCCTACGGTCCATGTCTCTCGATCAAGAGCGAGCGTTGGACATTCTCCTACGCACCTATGAAAGCCAGGTAGATGATCTGGAACTACGGGCTGTAACAGGTATGCTACTTTCTCTCAATGCTCTGGCCAGACACATTTCTGACCGTATCGTGTTGTAGATGATGAGAGGTTTGACACCGGCCTCTGCCGAATGGCCGTTCAAAGTTTCCATTTTTTCAAGAACCAAACTCTCGTCTCCAGTGGATGCTATCCACGGATTCTTGTCACGGCGTGCAGCTTGATTGACTACGTCCAGGTGCTTGCCGATCGATTTGGGTTCCTATCAATGGCCCCCGTTCACATTAGCTTTGCACTGTTCTTAGCTTCCTCATCCTTGCTGCGCATCTTAAAAAGCAGCGTGGCCTCTCAAGGCTTGGAAACCGGTCGCGCGCGAGCGTCCCTTTTCACAGCGATCAATCTGGCCAAGCAGATTTCCACCGACAGTGCCGATATAGCTGCCAAGACAGTGCTGGTTCTCAGTTCGATCTGGAATAGTAATAAAGCATTTCGCCGGGCCGACGGGTCGGATTATACGGCCCTGCGCATCCGCGGTCGCCTCGTGCTCAGTCCCATTCTCGATGCTGTCTGGTGGTGGCGGGATGAATTTGATCCCCAGTCGCGGGCCGTACGGTCGGTGGTGGAACCTGCTAACGGTATTGTCTATTCTCGTTCACGGTACCTTGCTACTGCTGATGGAGGCGTAGGTGGTGGATCAGATACCAACCCCGATCTTTCTGGCGGGATGATGGCGCCCTCCGGCGTGATCACTGACCAAAGTGCATTCCATCTGGATGAGCAATTCCTCGCCGATTTCGAATGGGCACTCGGCGACGAGGCGCTGTTCTCGCTGGATCCGACACCCTCGACATGGCCGTCGGCGAACAATCTTCTCTAAACGGAGTGGGCTGGCGGGGGGTATCAGAAAGAATTCATTGGCAAGACACCTTGATTCCTGTATGATTCCCGTGCTCTCTATTGCCCAGAAAATGATCTAACTTTGCCCAGCCTTCGAGCTTAGGTTGAGTCGGTCTCCGATGCGGGCTTCCGGATAGACTCTCTGCTATAGTACCCTGTATACTTCGTATGATGCACTTCCCTTGTTAGTTCCTCTAGATCCGTCCACGGATACGAGCCTTGGCATTGGCGATATGACTGAGATTAAACGAATGAGAGGCAACGTGCATTGGCCTCGAGATACGGTAAATAGCCTGGTATAGCCGGCGACCTGCTTGATTTGTTTAGATCTGGCGTTGATAAAGAGTACATGGAGGGTTGGACCCTGCATGAGCAATCAAACGAATCATGGTCGAGGGCTGACAGCAAGGAGCAGGGAACAGAGAAGCAGAGAAAAAATAAATAATAATCGCATTCCTGTTCTCGGAAGCATTACCGCGTCAGGGTTGTCGTGGTGTCTCGGATCCGCCACCACAGGGCGACTATGACCATTGGGGTAAGAGGATAAGCGTTCGAAGGTTGGGGGTGGGTTTTCTCGAGCCATCGCGCCAGACTAGCCAGTTGGACATTACAGTACAAGAAATCACCTCGGCAGGCCGTTCAGTTCGAAAAAGCTCGTCCAGGAAGACCACGAGTGATTCTTATTGTATGCGAGAAAAACCTCCGCCAATGGCAAGTGGCCGAGGGGCCCAATACGAGCATGAGTCACTTTAATTTGGACCGTAGATTCTTAAGGAGACGACAGCTCCCTCGGCCTCGGGGGGGGGGGTTCTGACGATTTTGTTTAATTGTCATCTCCATTGCATCCAGACTGATACTGATTGACTGATTGACTGAACAGAACTGGTTATCTCACCAAAAAACGGAGACTATTTTTGAGTGCCTGCAAAACGAGATTCATCCGCCAATCAGGATCCCGTGATTCCGTGCCTTTTTTCGCCTTCTCGCGACGTTGCCAAAAGTTCCAAGTCTGACAGTCGCACACTTTTCCACTCGCATCGGGGAGCCTTCCAAACAAGTCGCATGACTTGCGTCTCGAACTAACTCAGCCTTGAATTGTTGACAGCTGCATATGATGGCCGATGCCAGCCGGACCGTGCCAGCCTGCTATTTCCCCGCATTTCACCATTTCACCGGGGGCGGGTCGATCGTGTGTGTCTCGCGCAGCTCCAATTCCCCGGGCGAGTATCCCAAGGTTCATAGGGCAGGATGTACTTGTACTACTGCGTGGTGTTTCAAGCAAGGATCAGCAGGGATGACAATTGTGACACGAGTCCATCCTGGTCCTGGTTGGAGCATCCCCGGATCCTGCCTCTGAACCGGGCTACTCTGCCCAGTCAGTAAATCAGCACAATACTGGACATACTGTACCACCATCCCTTCTACGGCCATTCCACGCTCCAGGACGGAGGAGTGAGAAGCCAAGATCGACAGACGCTTGTCCTAGATGGGTCTGATATCTCACCATCCCGTTGCTGTCTTGCTGACCAGGCTTATCTCGGGCCGCAAGAGCATTTGCCAAGTCGAGCTCCCTTACAACTTCCTGCCTCGGTTGTATGTCTTCTTCCCGGTCGCATACTCTCCCTGTGGCTACGCCTTCCAATTTCCATCCACATTCCTGATCCGACGGAGGTGCGGACAACCAAAATGAACGTGGCACGCGGGACCAGAGCGGCTTTTTGCCCAGGGGGGCATGTTCGCCGGCCTGTGGCGCGGAGGGGGGTCCAACCAGATCACGGCCCAAGCCTTTTAGCACGGCCGCTAACAGGATAAGGGCGGCGCTAACTCCAACCAGCAACGCTCACTCTCTGCGGGGAGGCCCCTCTCCTCCCGAGATCCTCTCCCCAAGACTCCCAAGACTCCAAGACTCGCCCAGCCCAACTGTAACCGGCTTATCGCTAACAAGCTCGTGGCACGGCGGAAGTGGGAACGGGTGGACCTTGGCCAAAGGGAGAAACAACCCCCCCCCCAACCAGGCTAACCAGCACGTTATCAGTACATCTCCCTTGTTTTCCCCCCCCTCCAATCTCCACCCGGGATCTCCTTGCGGCCCACTTCGGGGATCTCCCCTCTCTATTGTCTTCGAACTCGGAACGAACCTGATCAGACCATCGTCCTCTAGTTTGCCGAGGAAGATTGTTGTGCCGTGGACGCGCCATGGTGGCTGCTTTGTTGCGTATTCCGTTGGCGGTTGCCGCGTGGGCGAAAGAATCTCCGGCCGCATTGGTCCTCGGCGCAGGCCGCATGGCCCCAGATTCAGCCATGTCGCCAATGTTTTCCAGGAAGGAAGTCAGCCTAAATGTCTTGGCGCTTGGAACTGGTGGATCGAAGCGGAAAGGTAACATTCCGCCGCCACCATCAGCTGCGCAGGAATAGGCAAGCAGGCCCGTGATAGCGATGGGAGAACCAGAGGCCCGGGGGAGAGGTGGAGGTCCAAGGGCATGGCATCGCATGGTTCTGACTGGTCCAAGGAGCAGTCAGATTAACAAAAAGGGGGGAAAGAAAAAGGAAAAAAAAAAAGCAAAGGCAAAAGCGAAACCAAGCAGAGCAAAGCAGATTGACAGGTCCATGGCCACGAGCACGGCCCCGAGTCCTGCATTCGGGACTTGTGCGACTTCCCTGGCTTTGACTGGCTTGGCTGGCTTGAGTGGCTTGATTGGATTCATTTCAATCCATTTGCATAGTTCCCAGTTGGCCTCGATTGGCTCCGGCTGGCGCTGGGTCGATACTGCTTAAATCCTTTGTGATTGACCTTCCTAATTCTACTTTCTTGCCTTTCTTGTGAATTTATTATGATTATTATTATTCTTCATTTTCGGGGCATTTTTTCAAGGTTCAGACCTCGTTTGCAGCTTCTCGAAGTATGGAATTGGCCAGTCTACTCACCCAACGCGACCTGAAACCAGCGATATCTCGGCGAACAAAGTCCCTGGTACTGTTGACTGATCACTCACTCAAAACAGAAACTCATGATCAAGTCCGTACGACACGCGTTGACTGTACACAATTCGATCGCTCACCAAATCCAGAAATCATCCGACGATTTGCCTCCTCGTGCGTTTAGTCTTTAAGTTCTTTTAGTCTTGCCTAGTGAGTGACTCTAGTCTCCCTTGCTCCTCCTTTGCCTGTGCACCACCAACCTCCATCCCCACTTCACTGGGAACTTTCCTCCTATCATCTTCTCTGCTTCACCCTCGTCGTCGCTTATTCCCCCCAAACTAGCGCTCTTGAGGTTACATCCATCCCCCAGCTTGGTCTCAGATATCATTCACCTCATTTACTGGAGGCGATAAGGCGGAATCCCGTCGGGGTCGACTGAGCTGTCAACAGCGTGAGAGAGAGAGAGAGCTTCGCGCTCCGCTTTAAAGCAAGTCGGAGATCACCAGACTGGTTTCCTTTTCTTTTCCCTCTTCCTCTTTCTCTTTTCATTCTCCTTCTCCTGCGTCAGCTCGGTAGAGCCTCTCTGGTCCCGGTTTCGATCGACGATCTGTGTGACCCTGCCCACCATGGAGAAGACCGATCCAAACATCGCCATCACCACCGGCGCCGAGGTCGACGAGACCGC
This sequence comes from Penicillium daleae, assembly GCF_028827525.1. NCBI lineage: Eukaryota > Fungi > Ascomycota > Eurotiomycetes > Eurotiales > Aspergillaceae > Penicillium > Penicillium daleae. The sequence continues at coordinate 1,811,129 of NW_026623153.1, forward strand.
GCCTAGTGATATGATCAACAAGTTGCGAAACTTGAAGGAGCACCATCACTGGGACCCTAACTTGCCCGATGATGTCGAGGATGAACTGGATGAGGCCCTGAACACGTCGGACAAGGGTGCCCAGGTTGGCCTCGCCCATGAGCTGTTGGACAATTCCATTTACCCGGAAGTGCGTGCTGCCGTCCCCAACATTGATGAGGGAGGCCACAGCAATACCCTCCGTGCTTGGGTCATTGGTATGCTCTTTGCAACCATCGGTTCCGCCCTGAACATGCTGTTCTCCATGCGTCAGCCCTACATTGTCATTCCCTCCTACATCGCCCAGGTCGTTGCCTACCCCGTCGGTAAGGCCTGGGAACGATTCATGCCGAACAAGAAGTTCAAGTTCTTCGGTATTGAGTGCAGCCTGAACCCGGGAGTCTTCAGCAAGAAGGAGCACGCGCTAGTGGTTATCATGGCGAACGCCACATTCGGCGGTGGCGCTGCCTATGCCACGGATGTCCTGCTGGCACAGCGCGCCTTCTATGGGCAGAACTTTGGCTGGGCTTTCGAAATCTTCATGTGTATTTCGACTCAGATGCTTGGTTTCGGTATGGCCGGCTTCTTCACCAAGTACTTGGTCCAGCCCGCTGCCATGATCTGGCCTTCCACCCTGATCAACACTGCTCTCTTCTCGGCTCTCCATGACCGTACCAAGCCCGACCCCCGCAAGGTGAGCGGCTGGAAGATTGGTCGGTACCGTCTGTTCCTGTACACCATGATCGGCTCGTTCTGCTGGTACTGGTTCCCCGGATACATTGCCCCCTTCCTGAGTGTGTTCGCCTGGGTGACCTGGATCAAGCCCCAGAACGTCGTGGTCAACCAGCTGTTCGGTGGCTGGACCGGTCTGTCTCTGATTCCCATGACCTTTGACTGGACTCAGATCTCCGGTTTCAACTTCAGTCCCCTGATTGCCCCCTGGTATGCCATGGCCAACACCTTGATCGGCATGGTTCTTTGGTTCTGGATTGTGACCCCAGCCATTCACTACTCTGGCTTGTTCTACTTCAAGTTCCTGCCTATCAGCGACTCGGGCAGCTACGACAACACTGGAGGCGCCTACAACGTCTCGAAGATTTTGACTCCCGATTTCACCTTTGACGCGGAGAAGTACAAGTCCTACTCCCCGCTTTTCCTTTCCACCACCTTCTCCCTTAGCTATGGTCTGTCCTTTGCTGGTATCATTGCCGTCATCCTGCACACTGTCCTGTTCCACGGCCCCGATCTCTACGCTCGGTTCCGCGCTGTCAACGGCACGGAGGAAGAGGATGTTCACAGCCGCCTCATGGCCCGCTTCAAGCCCGTTCCTCTTTGGTGGTATGGCGTCGTCACCCTGATCATGATCGGTATGGCTCTGGGTGTGACTCTGGGCTTCTCCACTCACCTGAGCTGGTGGGCATTCTTCATTTCTCTGATCATTGCGATTCTGTGGTTTGTGCCTCTCGGAATCGTCAAGGCCTCAACCAACATTGATATTGGTCTTAACGTCTTGACTGAATTCATCATCGGTTACATGCAGCCTGGTCGCCCCATGGCCATGATGCTGTTCAAGACCTATGGATACATGAGCATGTACCAGGGAATGTACTTTACTCAGGATTTGAAGCTCGGTACGTTCTAACGAACCTTTTTATTCCATGTTCCTTTTCCGGATTCAATCGGCTAACTTCACTTTGTTTCCTCCAGGTCACTACATGAAGATCCCTCCTCGTGTGACCTTTGCCGCGCAGATGGTCGCTGGTGTTTGGTCCTCGCTGGTGCAAATCGCCGTCATGAATTGGGCTCTGGGCGCCATCAAGGATGTCTGCAAAGCGCACCAGGCCAACCACTACACCTGTCCCAACGGTCGTGTCTTCTTTAACGCCTCCGTGATCTGGGGCGTGATCGGCCCTGCCCGCATCTTCTCCATTGGCCAACTCTACTCGCCCCTCATGTTCTTCTGGATCGCCGGTGCCGTCCTCCCCGTGGCCATCTACTTCGGTGCTCGTGCTCTCCCTCGCTCCCCCATCCGCTACCTCTCCGCGCCCCTGATCTTCAGCGGAGCCGGTCTCATTCCCCCCGCCACCCCGCTAAACTACCTCAGCTGGGGTATCGTGGGTTTCGTGTTCAACAAGTTCATCCGTGACCGCTTCCGCGGCTGGTGGATGCAATACAACTACGTTCTCTCAGCCGGCCTGGACGTCGGCCTCGCCCTGTGCACCATCCTCATCTTCCTCACCCTCAACCTCACCAGCACCAACTTCCCCTCCTGGTGGGGTACCGACATCGCCGCCAACACCATGGATGCGTCCGACACCGCGATCCAGGTTGTCTTGCCCGAGGGCCAGACCTTTGGACCGAAGACCTGGGCGTAAAGGTGAGTTGCCTCAAGATCCCGAGTACCTATGCCCGTTGCTTAGGTGGTCTCGGGATGTCCTGCAGGATGCGAATGCCCAGTGGCATTTGCGGGCGTGCACAACGCGATGGATCGATGCTTTTTATTTGGTCATTAATTAATGCATGCTTGCAATGAGATGATGATTAAATGACTGCCCCTTTCTTTTTTTGCGTGGGTATCGTAATATTCATAACAATTTAATACCTACCCTTCAATTCAATTGAATAATCATCAATGAGGTGTCTTTCTAGTAAAGTGTGTGCTTCCACGTAGGCGGGGCCATAGTATCCCACGTCTCCCATCAGCATGCTGATCAGGCTAGTTTCAACGAAGTCGAGAAGGTTCGATGAAAACTTTCGTGTCGTATTCATCTAGGAAGAAACAGTACAAAGACGTGAAAAGAAAGAAAGCGTAAATTTCCCAGAAACGTTCTGGATGCATCATATATACATAATCAATTTACCTCAATCGCAACTATCGTCAGACCGAAGCAGATATTCACAGTCCAAAAGAAAAAGAAAAAGGAAACGGAAAAGAAAAGAAAACATGGTTCTTCATCAGTGGTGGCAGCGAGCCCAGCACTTCCAGATACTCGCTGCACCCTTTTCACATGAATCATCGTAAGCGTGGTTTGGTCCAAAGACGTGAGATGATGATTTCCAGATCCCAATTGATCCGCCCTACCTCCCAACTAATCCCAGCTTCGCTTCCAACCCCTTTCCTGTTCAAAAGCACGTCACTCACGCAGGAGTACGACGACGCATACCAACCTGCAAAGCAAGAGGCTTACGCAAGAAACCTTCACGAGTCTCCATAGGACCATCCTGCTCAATCTGGAACTCGAAGAGGCGGAAGACAGTAGCGCCCATAACGAGAAGTTCCATTTCAGCAACGTTGCGACCAACACAGGCCCGGGGACCGTGGCTGAAGGGGATGAAAGCGGCCTTTTGACGAGGGGTCAGACGCTTGGGGCTCCAGCGCTCCGGAACGAACTGCTCAGCGTCAGGACCCCAGATTTCTTTGGACCGGTGGATGGTGTAGCTCGGTACGGAGAGGACATCGCCGGGGCCGAAGGTGTGACCGGAGATGATGATTGGGTCGGCGCCGGCGGGGATCTCGCGGGGTAGGCCCATGGCGGAGGTGGAGTGGATGCGCATGGTCTCCCAGATGACCCATTGCAGGTAGTCGATATCTTTGACCATGGCGTGGGTGGGGACGTCGATGTCCTTGGGAATGGCCTCGTCCAGGGTCTTGTGCAGCTTGTCGATGACGCCGGGGGTGCGCTGGCACCAGTACAGGATGGCGCAGGCAGTGTTGGAAGTAGTGTCGGAGCCAGCGATCAGTTGAGTGAGAGCCTCGGCGGTCAGTTCCTCGCGACCGAGAGTGTTGCCATGCTGGTCCTTGCCCTCCATGAGACGGGCGAGGAGGTCGACACGGGTGTTGTTGGCCATAACCTCAGGCTTGACACGCTCGTTGACACGGGCAATAGCAATACCAGCCAGGTTCTGGACAGCCTGCATACCCTCGGTGAAGAACTTGTCGGGGATGTACTTGGCGAAGGGGATCAACGAAGGCATGCAGCCCAGGGTAGCAGAGACTTCACCACGGCGGTTGAGAACCTCGACAGCCTGGACATACTTGGGCGGGTCATTCGGGTGCAGGCGCACCTCAGCAATGTCCTGGCCCTTCTCGAGCATGCCGAATGGAGCACCGAAAGCCAAGTCACCGATGATATCGAAAGCCAAGTAGTTGAACCAGTTGAGAGCGTCCAGGCTGGCGAAGCCAGTCTTGGGATTGGCCTGGAGATCGGCCAGCTTGCGCCACTGCTTCACGAACATCTCAATGTTGCCGTGGATGTACTGCTCGAACTGGCCAATGGACTTGGCGCTGAAAGTGTGCGAGACCGTCTTGCGCTTGCGAGTGTGCTCGGCACGGTCGCGCGTGTTGAAGAGACCACGGCGGATAGAGACAAACGCATCATAGAAGTCACTGATGATGATCAATTAGCATTGACAACTTGTTTGTATGTATCTGGCGACACCTTGGATGAGAATCGTATACTTACGCCTTTAGGAAGCCATTTCCGTGGCCGTAGACGGTGGTGATAGCCTCATCGTCGGCGATCGAGACATGGCGAGGAGCAATGCGCACCAGCTTGCCATACTTCTTGTGAGCGGCATCGACGGACAAGTACCGCTTCCCCTGGCGGGCCTGGATCAACAGCCAAAAGTTGGTGAAGGCTGCGAAGCTGGGAGAAGGGATATCCCGCAGCCGCGATCGCTGCAGGTAAGGCACCAGGAAATAGGCGACCACGATGCCCAGGAGGATAAAAGGCAAATTTTCCGTAGAGAACAGCATAACGAAGGGATATGCGGGGGGTGACAAGCTATGCAATGCAACCCGAAAAAACTTGGGGGAAAAAGGTCCGAAGCTCAAGCGGGAAAAGTGCGGCGTCAATCACGCTCAAGGCGGGGGGAGCAATGACGGTGGAGGGACCAGCAGCAAAAGAACCACAAGAAGTGTCGACACAGTCTCGTCCCGATGAATAGAGATATAGTTGTCGAGAGGACTAGAGACTGGAAGGAGAGAAGGAAGATCAGTCCATGCTGGCTCGCAACAGAGCTGGGGTCGAGTGTTATTTATGCAGTCAGCCAGCTGGAGAGCGTCGCATCATGATCCCCGAGGTCTAACCGGTCGACGGGAGTGGAAATCGGTATCTGGGGAGACGCCGCGAGTGGAGCCGTGGAGCGAGTAGTGCCGTTGCTGGCGTCCGAACCACCGCGTCTTCGGTTATTCCCCCAGAGCGGCCAGCAAATGTGCGGCCTGTCATTGGCAGCTGAGGCGACCCTTAGATCCCCGGCTGATTCATACCGGATTGCCGCTGTGTGATTCGATGGCATGGCGCAGGGCCTATAATAGGGCCAAGAGGTTTGGGAACTCTCAGTCTGTGGGGATTGTGGCGAAGGAGAAGATTGGAGGATTTTGGGAGAGTGTGGGGGATGGGAAGAGGCCCACGTGATGGCAGTCGTCGAGGAATGTTCTGCAGCGAAGAAGAGAAGGAGAAGAGAGCAGACATTCTCAAGACTCAAGGAGATCGTTCTAGACAGATCTGGCTGAGACAAGGTTGTCTACTGCACGAAGCAGTTCAATAGCCTATGATTGAATTGCTTGTAAACAATATTAGACACCATGCAGGGTATACTCGAATCACCATGCAGATGCTCATTATGCCTATATACACAGAGTATGCCATCATGTATGCAACGATGCTAATCCTCCTCTCGTTTCTGTCCTCTACCACTCGGCCGCAGGAAACAGTCCATTTCGCTTCTTCTCCCCCTCCCACCGCTCAATCCACGCCTTCATCTGATCCCGACTCTTCTGGCTGCCAACGTTCACCGTGGGAATCACCCGACCGATCCGCAGCGCACAGCAGAACATGGTCAACTCGCGAAACGAGCTATGCTCACTATACGGCACGCCGAAACAGGCACTCTCCCGCGTGCTTCCGCGCTGTGGGGTCAAATGCTGTGCCGTAAACGGAGTCCGCCAATGTTCGCCACGCAGCACCGTCGGCACGGGGGGTTGTCCAGCATGCGTCCGGCAGGTGGTCGGTACGACCAGCCAGTGGGCCGGAAGCCAACCACTCGGGAGAAATGGGGTTTCAAAGTGTCTAGGTAATCGGCCAGAGTGTCGGCCCGGATCTCAAACAGCGTTTGCATATGGACCTGCGCCTCCCGAGGGTCACTCGTCAGCAGCGCGGATAGCTCGGGGTCCTCCAGACAGGCACAGATTCGCTGTTTCTGGGGGTTGGCAAATATCTTTGATCCCAGCGCCTTTGCGATGCCCAGGCAGATTCGCTCCTTGCCAATGCTGTACGTGCCAATGACCACTAACAGGCGACCAGCATTGGACGAAGACCGCTCCGAGGCCGAATCACTTTTGGTTATCGACGAGAGAAACTTGCTCATAAGGCTACTACCAGCAGTGTTGCCAAGATCGCTTCCCACGCCGGATTCTTCATGGAGTCGAACGCAGAGTTCCGAGCATGCAGTAATCACATCCTCCTGGCTGGGAAAGGCGTACTTGGGGTTGAGATAGGTGGTATCCAAGTAACACGTATCGATTCGCTGTTGCCGCGGCTGGCCAGTGATCGGGTTGATAGGATCGGGTCGTAGTAGAGGATGTTCTACATGAGTAGGCGACGCTCGGAAATCGCCACAATGAAGAATGCGCTGCCGTCGAGCGTTAGGGCCGCTGCCAAAGTTCTTCTCAAAGAGAAACAACGAGCTTCCGGGACAATGGTTGGCAGGTATCATGGTGACCTGTACTCCCCCCGTGTCAGGCACTTCGGTCATCGTCTCAAAATCAAGGTCCACGATCCACTTGGGGTCCACGTGAAGTTGCTGTCGAACCAAGTTTCCCGTTGGCCGACTACAATAGATAGGACCATGGCACCACGATTTGGTCAGTCCGATATAATGATCGCTGTGGAAGTGGCTGAGGAAGTAGGCATTGCACCCCTCAACCGCGCCGTATCGAAAAGCATCCACACAGATCGAAAAGCCCGGCATGATCTTGTAGAATGGACAAGTTCGCTGGTAGGCCTGCTTCCCACGAGATAATACCTCGTTCGCAGCGGCGGCTGCCCAGGCTGTATCTTCGGCATTTCCTGCCATCATCTTGGAGAATGCGGATCGTGCGCCTGGAGCATTCTTAGAAAATGGGTCGCGTTGAGGGGGCCGAGCGATGGCAGCCCGTTCAAATCGTGTCAAACCTTTACCTGAATCATCGTCTTTCTTCACGTCTGACGTCTGGACTATCGGTACCGGATCTGGCGTGGTCGTTGCAGGCGTATTCGAGGTCTTGCCGTCCAGGCAATCGTTCACATGTACCGACAGCTCCGTCTCGTTGAATCCTGGCAGCGCTTTCTGGCATATCGGGCAAGTGTTCACTTCTTCAAACTCGGGTGCGAAATCAAGTGAATCATCAAAGTCGTAAGGTGTAATCATTTCACAGTCGGTCTGTTGTCTTTCTTCATTTTCTTGGTCGTCCCACGGTCTGTCCCGAAATTCCTCCCCTACAAGTTCATCGTCGTCTTCAACATCGTCAAAATTCGCGAGTCCATCATCGTTGGCATCATTCGTAGCGTCTCTTACCAGTGGTGTCAGCGGGGGCTGAGTGGCAAGAGGTTTTGTACCCGGTTCGTCGTCAAGGGAGGGGGGTTGATCGTTATAAGTCGTGTCGACTATTGTAGGCGAGGCCTCTTTCAGCTCTCGATATGCCTCCATGTCGTCTTCACTGTCCGACTCATCGATGAACGGTCCATTATCCGACTTTATGGCCGGGGCGGGTTTGACTGGCTTGGGCGCATCGCTTGCTTCCTCGCTCTCATTGGAGGTTTCAGGTGAATCCACCTTTTGACGCTTGATGGATTGCCCATTTTCATTGTACCGAGAACCCTCTGGTTCCATACAATCCTCATTCTCACCCCAGATGTCATCCGGTGTCCGTGGTCGAGCCCTCTCAGTCAAGTCGATCGTCACGGCCGTCCGTTCGACCTTTGCCAATCCCTTCTTGTCTTCCAGAAACAGACCCTCAGATTTATCACTTCTCGAACTGTTGCCATGTTGCAATTTTGGTGTTCCACGCCCACTGTTCGGGGATGCTGATGATCCAACAAACTGCGTGATGCGTGGCTGGCGTGATGTGGCCCCGGCTGGTGCGTCTGTCTTCTGGAAGAAATTCAAAATACTCCTGTTTCCCTTCGCCGAAGAGGTTTTTGTCGTTGACGCGGGGCCCTTGGATGGCGTGGACGCCTTTTTAGCGTACGATCCAGCCATCGCCCGCAGAGGAGTAGAGGCGAAACAGTGGGTAGGTTGAGGGGTTCAAGGTCAGGGATCGACGGTAGGGAAAATGAGGGCGAGCGACTCGTTAGGCGACAATTTCGAAGAGAAATGATGCTCCAATATGTACAGAATATTGTTCATTATCCACAACAAAAAACGGGATTGCTGGGTGCGCCACTCAATGCGTGCGAAGACGAACCGCGCGGGCGCTGCGACACGAAGTCACGTGAACACTACCAAGTCAAATGGGATATCAATTCCGTACAAAGCTACGAGCAACAACGAAAGGAAAAAGGACGTTCCAGAGCCCAGTGTTGGAGCTGGTTGGTTTCAAGTTATTTGACATCGTCGCCGTGAGCAACACAATGCTAGTAGAGCCTAGAGCCGTCCAACGATATCGCTTTTCGTAGCACACGGTCAAGCCCACTTAGATACAAGGCCTCCTTCTCCAAACGCCGTTCGTTCCCAGTGGAGCAGTGCCAACTCATAGATGAAACCATCTTCTCTTTGCGTGGAATAATTGCTCTGCATTTCCGCCATTGCGCCAGCTTTTTGTACATTTCAAGCCGCGCAGTTCGCTCCCCGTGTTCGCTTGTTTCGGGGGAACATCATAATATGAGAAAAAAACGTCAAGTCATAACGAGAATGGATATAGTGACTTTCAGAGCGTGGTGTAGGTATCGGGTGGGAGTTTACCGGGCCTTGCCAGCCTGGTTGGCAGCCTCTGCAGCATGGCAAGATATTAGTTAGCAAAATCCAACTTACACGAAAGCATTATCACGACAGGAATCCTCTGGAGAATCTCGCAACAGACAATACGGTTCCCAGAAGACATCCCGCGCTGCTATACCGGGGCAGATCCGGGCGCATCACTCACCTCGTCTTGTAGCATCCTCCAACAAACCAACATCAACCTCCGACCGCGGCAGCATCACATAGCGCACCACACTGCCACGAATGAACATGCTCTTGACAGAGGACAAGTGCGGGTACTTGTCCAGGTCCAACACTTCAATTTCATCCAATTTAATGTTCAGGTACTGATCGACCGACTTGAGGATTCCGCGAATGCGAATGTCATTCTTAAGCTCGATAGTAACCGTCTGATTGGTAAGGGTCTTGAAGAAACTGCAAAGGCCATAGTGTCAGTACTGAACGGTGTCGATCGAGGGCGCAATGGAGATCGGTAGTACCTGAAGAAAAGCATGATGGCGGGGTAAGGCGTGGAGTGAGTGGGTTGGTGTGTAGAGAAGAGAAATCGCGTATGTGGGAGCCAGCTTCAAGTGGCACTGCTGGGCTCGAGGTCGGATCGAGAGGTCGCAGGCAAAGTCGCTGAAGCTCGAAAGTGACCGGGCGGGTGATGCTGTGGAGGTCTGGAGCTGCGATGAGGAACGCTCACGTGATTAGGCTTTCCGGATCATTGAAGACGACAGAGGCCTCGTTCAGTCGCACACGACGAGATGGAAATGTGGAAATCTCAAAATTTGACCCATGGTGATTCATGATTTAAATGAAGCTTGTCCTACAATGGAGCTACTGTCTATCTTTTAAGTGTCTGGGGTACCCCATACCGAGTCAAAACGTGTATATATATTCCGCTGGCGAGACCTCCACGCTGCCAGGTCGATTCATGATCCAGACTTCGTCCTGAACAGGTACCAGCTCCTACCTACATTATAACCTTATGTACAGCGACACGTCAAACTCGATTGGCATCTCTCATCTCGCATTACATTAATTGGGCTGGCCACCCGGGCACAAATAGGTAAACTATCAACATGCATATCAACATCAACGTCCGCTTGAAACTCAGGTTGACCCGGCTCTCCGTTGCTGAATCATCTGTTTCACGCGCTTCGGCTTCATCGCCCATCCAGACAAGCAGGTCCAGCCTGCTCCGTTCTTTCTCCCCTCATCAAAAACCGCTCCCACTCCATCCAGCAGCTTGCCTCGCTCATGGCCCATTTCAGTCCGCAAGCGGACCAGCCACTGCTCCCACATCCAACCACCTAGAATCCCCGTGATACTGGCAATGTCGCCCGTGCTGCCGATGGGCCCCTGCACAGCTTCGTACTCTTCAATCCCACTCGGAACCCGTGGAGCCGGCGTCTCCCTTGGTGGCTGTGGCTGGATGCGTTCCGTGCCCATGGGCAGGAACATCCAGGCGCGCTTGATATTGACATAGCCACTTTGGCGCAAGCGAGCGAGGAAGGTCTTGGAAGCGATGGGGTCATACCCGCGTGTGCGAAGATTGAATGCAAATTCGACCGAAGACGCTGAGGCGTACGGCCCCGCGCGAGAGATCTCTGCATCCAACACCATGAACTCGAGATAGCCGCCTGGCTTGAGGCACCGGCGGCACTCTTTGAGCACCAAGCTGTATTCATCCCGGTCAAGCCCGGATGGACATTCGGTCTTCAACAGAGCATGCAGAGAGCGCGTGGTGATCACATCAAACTTGTTGTTACCAAACGGCAGCTCCCAGAGGCGCTCAACCGAGACCACGCGGTGGTTGGGCGGGCTCTTGATGGCGCTGTTGACAGTTTGTGTCTGATTAACGACCGAGTAGACCTTGGTGTGCGGGAACTCCAGTGCGGCATGCCAGCCCCATTCACAAGAAACATGACCACCGAGATTGAGGATGCGCACTGCGCGTGGCTTCTGTCCACCCTGGCTTTGAAGGGTCTTGCGGGTTCGAGTAGCTCGCTTCTCGACCGGGCTTGTCAGCATCTTGCCACCGTTCAGACATCGAAGCGCGTCCATGGCCCACATGGGTTGACAAAGCTGGGCCAGGACGAGCTGCTCCTTCTCAAGCTTGGCGAACTGCGCTTTCTCAGCCAAGACAGAGGTGATGATTGAGTTGCGGGGCGCTTGAGAGAATGGACCCTTGTACGCAGGCCTCTCTGGACGGACAATCTCGTATTTACCCATGAGACCATTGAGGTGCATATCCACCAACCCAAGTCGGAAGGACTGAATCGCATCGAAGCGCATGTTGCGGTGAAAGAAGCTGTCAGCTGTATTGGTCCGTTGTCGGATTGACTGGAACCCTCGCCAGTAGATGGAGTCCTTGCTGGCGGACAATGGTGGACGAGGACTGAGAGATTCGGGGACACCTTCGGCAAAGCGGACAGCCTTCTTTGGCGCTGCGTCGACTCCCTCTTCCGGTTTTGGCGACTTCTCTCCAGCATCAGAGTTTGCCTTTGAATCAATCTCGTTGATGGGATTGGTCTCATTCAGGGCGGCAAGGTAGGTTGCTTGGGCAGAGAGCCATACGCTGGTCCGGTCGAGACTTGCGGCGGCACGTTCCTGCAGCTCATTGTCATACAGCTCATCATACTCGTACACATTGCTGGCTTGGGTGATCTCCTGAACGGGCTCGAATGTCGCGCTCGTTGGGCTGTGACTGTCCTGCCGCGTGAGTGGTCTCGTGGGCGTATCGCATGGTACTCGAACGGCAGTAGGCGGGCCCTCCTCGTCACGGATCGCAGTGTCGGGATCCTCCTCTTGCACGCGGTCAGGCCAATCAATAACTTGCTCAACTACCTCACCTTGATCTCGAGAGAACGGGAGATCATAGAAGCCCTCGGCCACGGCGGTCGTTGGCGGGAGATTCTCATTTGGAATGGACCATGTGTGACGGGCACGCGGCGCCAACGAGGCAAAGAAGCCACCGGGCGATGGAATGCTCAGCTCACTGAAGCTGTACCCCGACAGGTCTGACGCTGGCGTGACTCCATCGGCACTCCGAGGACGGCTCTGTGAAGCAGGCTGGAGTTGCCACATCTCATCGTCTCCAGACGTTTCGGACCAGGTTTCAGGTGTGCGATCTAACGGGATGTGTTGGAGCATTGCAAGGGCACCATCCGGCAGATACAGCCCTTCATCCGAGGGAGTCGATCCCCGGGGTGGCTCTTCATAAGGCACCTCATTCTCGTATCCCAACGAGGATGTTGAAGCATTTTGCAGAGCTGTGGGGAGTGAGGGAAAATGCCCGAGGACATTTGGCCAGTCGCCCTGTGGGGGTTCAATGGTGAAAGAGACCGCTTGCAAGTCTGCATTGGTCTCGTCATCCCCAATATCCTCCGCGTCACTGCCACCAACATCAGGTCGAACATGGACATCGGACGCATCCCAGCTCGCATCCGGAAGCGAATGAGTATCTGGAGTAGCCAGCGCACTATTATTCGATTCCTGGTCTGATGAGTAACTCCCATCCAGCGACGGTGGAGCGTGAGGAGCCGGCACCGATCGACCGAGCATGGAGAGCGCCGCGGGAGAAACTGGAGGAAGCCTGGACGGAGGAGTCGGAGGGATGGGCGAACTCTTGCAGGTGCCCGTGAGAGAGGGCCAGCCCGTGGACGAGGGAATGTCGAGAGTGAGCCCGCTCCTGCTTTTGCGACTATCCCGACTGCCGGTTGAAGTGACCGAGTTCCTCGTGATTGGTGTTACCAAGCTCGAGCGCTGAGTCCCCGTCGCCGAGAAACAAGAGTCGCTGATCTCGGTGGAATTGTCATCGTCCATGTCATCGTCGTCCGTCGCATCGTACAGATCGTCGAATCCTTGCATCTGTTGCTGCCATTCGTGGTCCGAACAGGAGGAGGTTGTTCCAGCCGAGAGCGGCGACATCAACCGGGCTAATCGAGCATGAGTCGGTACTGATAGCCCGCTGGTCTTGAGCGTCAACTTTGGGCCGGCCAGGGTTGGTTTGGCGTGTGATGGGCTACCGGCGCCCTTGTCTGCAAACTGCGACTCTCGAGTATCTTCCATTATGGTATTAAGCACCGTGCCCCGGCCCTGCCGAGGAGGCGGACATCGCGTAGTTGAAAGGCGGAGTGTGTCAGCCATCGTTCCTCCTGTACCCTTTTCCACTGCTCGATGCTGGTGTTATTTCGTGGTAAATTCGAATATCAAGAGCGTTAGGGTGTTCTCCAGTAACACGACGTTCTATGGGTATCTCAACGTAGTAATAAGAAAAGGCATCGACACCGATCAACGGGTCGGTCTACGATCAGATCAGATCAGTGAGGATATCACGAGAATTGAAATGCGAATAGCAAGGAAAACAGAAACACGGGGAAAATATACTCGCCACAGCTACCAGAGCATGAGGCCAGACAGGACAGAAAGGAAAGAAAAGAAAGCGAGATGACGAAATAACGGACGCGAGCGAGGACGCTCCGCCATGACCAGGGACTATATACCATGTATATCCTCAGTCCCATCTATTATGCCAGCCTTGTCCCGGGCGCCTATCCGCTCTGGGGGATGTGCACTGAAAACACTAATCCCTGTGCCCAGCCCATGTTGCAAAGTCAGTCGTCGAGCTACTGCAAGATTGAGCACGACCGATCCACCAGTCCCTGGTCGACGAGAGTGGATGGATGCAGCTCATTGGTGACTTGGGAAATGGGCGCGTCGCCCAGCAACAATATCTGACCCAGTCTTGCACACTGAACTTGACGACAATGGCCCTCACGAGGACTCACGAGGAGAGAAATTCCATGATGGATGCTTGGCGAAACCAATCAGCATTTGCTCGAGTTGTGACGAACCGCTGGCGGGTAGCAGGGGGACCAGCGAAGGAGCCAGTCATTGGCTGTCTGTACGCGCCGGGCTGGCTAAACTTAGCATTCATTAAGAGGTCCAACTCCTGCAGCCTATCCCCCTTCCGGTGTGATTAACGGGCATTTGGAACCCCCCCCGCATCGGCCCGTGCGACCCTGATTTACCGTTGATATCACACTAATCACCGCAAAAAAGCACGGTAACATCACCCGTTCGAGCATAATCCTGCGCAGAAAGCAGGATAATTAATCCTGCATGATACAAAGTCTCGAGGACTGGAGTAATGATCATCGGACTCTGACCAGCATCAAAAGAGGGGTAAGTGATGCCAATTTGTCCAAGACCAGCCCTTCTGCAGCAACCAGAGCTGCAGCAGTCGGCTGGATTAATTTTAGAACTTTGATTAATTGAACCTAATTTACTGCACAGTTACATCCATGATCACCACCTGAAAGGATAGTGATAGTGCCATTCGAGTCGACCTATCAGGGCAAGAACAGCAGGTAGAACTACAGTAGAACGAAGGGAATAGCTGCCTGATCTGGTCGGCCTGAAGAACTGCTTGAGTACCCCCCACGGACGAGGACCCAATTCAGGCATTTCGACTCGACATGCCACTTTCAAAATTCAATAGTGCCGAGCCCGTTGACTCATTCGAAGACTCATGCATAGAGAATCAAACTGCACGCGAAATTTGAATTAAAAAGGGTTGTGTAGGTATGAGAGCCTCTGAGGGCAGGGCCTCGACTGTGAATCTACTGACGGATACAACTGTCCTCCAAAGGAGGTATAGGAAGTTGGGGTGACATTCTATTTGGACAGTACCCAAGCACATACCGCTCGAAATGAATCATTGCTCCAAATATATGGAATGGAGAGAAGCTGAAGACTTTCATGGTACAGTATGCTTTCTTACAACTCTCGATTTTACTTGAGTATGAATATCAATACATAGACTGTCTAGGAGTCAACCTAAATGATGGCGGCTCTGGCTATACATACCTCCAATAACTGGCACATCTGAGATATGAGCCTACAATGGAATAAAATGTCTCTCTACACCTCTCGCACAAATCCAGAAGCAACGAGGGGTCTCACATGGGCATAACCCTTCATCTCAATTGGTTAGCTTTAGTATATAGTCTCGATCTCTGTTACATCATTCCTGCCTGACAGAAGTCCTGCCCTAATATGTGATCCGTAGGTCCCACTTTTCCAATCAGGCGAACTGCCGAGACAACCCACGACGCTGGGACGATTCATGTAGCGCCTGCCGAAGTCTGACATGAGGGGTGGCCGATGCTTCTTACACGTCGTGGGGCCGCGACATGGATTTCCACTTTGCCAGGGAGATGTTATCGGAACGGGACAGTTCTCGAAATTGGGAGAATATTCTAATATGAGCCGATGATGGCTAGATTGTGAGGCCATTGTTGTACAAGGAGTGTATTTCAAGTACTAGAGAAACTCCTTTACATTATTATCATCATCGAGTGAGATCTTGTACTGCATCTCTGTACTGGGGTATGTACTACGATGTTGACAATCTTATCGCACGACCCCCTCCATGACAGGTTACCCCTCCTTCTGTGGCGTGGTCCGCTGCGTACCTCAGCGCCTAATAGCGCCGTCAGATGAGAAGGGTATCGCTGGCGAGCAACGGGAGAGGCAGTCCTTCTTTAACACCAGTCAAACCGGGGGTTGACACTATTAGTGCTGTGTAATACTGTACTGAGGACGGGCCCGTCCGGGTCGGATCACAGTGCGCCGCGGGGGCCACAGACTGGCACTGGAGAACGGTGCTTCCCCCACTCTGTGATTATTCTGACGGCTATTGAAGTAGCCATGTTGGGTCGATCCATCGCATCTGAATACTGTACTGTCCCGATGGCCAGTCCTAGGAAGATGGTTCATCCGGCTATTTCTTTGCCTGGCTTGTCATTTGCCCGGGCGCCGATGCCGAAGAGAGTATCTGGCTGGTTTGCTTGTGAATACAGGGTCGAAACTGGCAATGACAAAGACCTCGGAATCGAACCAGCGGATGGTAGTTGTCTATACCCTAGGTCAATTGTTCAGGATTGCAAAGGCTTTTATAGAGTCTCTGTTGGTTCGCTCGTCTCGTTGGGATCAGGATGGACCAGACCTCTTCTCTTGTACATTGACCGTTCTCTCGTTGGACCCAAGCCACGGGCTAAACATCTCCAACTCCACGGTGATTGGTGGATGAAGGCGCCCAGCAAGTTCGGAAGGAGCTTCGAGAATCCCCAAATAACCTTAAGATCGGAATCCAGTTGACAACCCCTGTCCGCCTGTCCGAGCTCCAGGTCAGCCGACTTGGTTGAATTTGCTAACGTAAGTTAGTTCCTACCAGTCGTCTTACTGTATCGGTCCTCCGTACTCCGTTGGGGGGAATGGCATCGGAATGACCCGATCAGGTAATCCAGCAGATCCCTATTGATTTGTCAGGAGTTGCCCTTCCACTTCAGAAGTACGGAGAACAGGCTGCGACTCCATCGTGAGAGCTGGACACGTTTGAGTTCTGGGCTCTGAGTGGATAACCCCAGTGTGGACTAGTGCGAGCAGAAGAGGGTCCCGATTGCAGTGAAGATCGAAGATTGGCCGGCCCACGTGAGACGCGGAGCCCTTATCGGGGGCCGTTTGCATCATCGCGAAGACTTTTGTTTTGGGGAGAGGATACCTCGAAGCTGGAGAGAAGATGGATTCGGGTTTCTAGGAGAATTGAAAATTGCGCAGAGCATCTGTCGTGGTTATCACGTCCAAACCAAATCAAGAAACACAAACAAGAAACAGGCCGCAAGCTCTTGACGGGGACAACCCATCTTTCGGTGAACCTGGTATATCCACCTTTGGGTCGCCACTCGGCCTGATGTCAACTAAACACGAGAGAGCAAGAAGAAGAGAACTGGAAGGGGAGAAGAGTAGTAGTCATTGGCTTTCAACGGTAGATCAAGCTAGAACTAAGCTAGTCAATCCAATTGGGACCGTCGACTTGTTTTTTTTAGTATCCGGCCCTTTCCCCCTCCCTTCCTTTCCCCTCACCTTCCATTCTTTTTCTTCTTTACTCTTCTTCTTCTTCTTCTTCTTCCTCCTCCTCCTCTCCATCCTCCTCCCCAAACCTCTCACAATGACGCCGCCCGCTATCATTGCCCCTTCTATTCTCAGCGCCAACTTCGCCAACCTCGGCCATGATTGCGCCACCAAGATGGAGGAGGGCGCCGACTGGCTCCATGTCGACATCATGGATGGCCACTTCGTCCCCAATATGACCATCGGATGCCCGGTCGTCTCCCAGATCCGCGGCTGTGTTGACCGACCACTCGAGCCCGGCTCCAAGGGCACCTTCGACTGCCACATGATGATCATGGAGGTAGGTCTCGTCTCGTCCGAGAAGCTTTTCCCAATCGCGCGATCTAAAAAAGAAGCTCCCGCTGATCGCCTCTTTTCTTCCCCTCGCGGTTACAGCCTCACAAATGGGTAAAAGAGTTCCAAAAGGCCGGCTGCGACCTCTACTGCTTCCACTACGAGGCAGCCGTGTCCTCCGTCGCCGCGACCGATCCCACCGATAAGACCACTACAGAACGTACCAGTCCGCGCGCATTGATCAGGTACATCCACGAGGAAGGTATGCAAGCCGGTATTGCAATCAAGCCGGATACCCCGGTCGACGTCCTCTGGGACATTCTCGACAATCCCGAACAAACCGAGCGCCCCGATGTGAGTCGATCCCGAGTCCTCTCCTCTCCGCAGCAAGCCAGCAAGCTTTCCCCCGGACTACACCCGCCCGCAGCAAAGTTCCAGTTTTGCACGCGCACACCTCCCCGGAACTGATCGCTCCCCTTCTAAAATCTAAAATCACGGTGTCACACTAACGGCAGCTTTTCCCGGCAGATGGTCCTCGTCATGACAGTACACCCTGGGTTCGGCGGACAGAAATTCATGGCCTCCGAGCTGCCCAAGGTCTCCGCCCTTCGTGCCCGGTATCCCGATTTGAACATCGAAGTCGACGGTGGTCTCGGCCTGGGCACAATTGATCAGGCGGCCGACGCAGGCGCCAACGTGATCGTGGCCGGGTCAGCTATTTTCGGTGCGGCGGATCCAGCCGACGTCATCCTCAAGCTGCGTGAGGCGGTTCAGAAGCGACGCGGCCAGTCTTCGGCATAGACAATAGAGCAAACTGGCTGACCGACCGATTGACCCGATCCGAAAATTTCTCATTTCATACTCGACCACGATCTGTCAGCTGGCAGTCATTTCTCGCTCAGTGGGAAACGAAGCGGAATTCCACAGCCTCTACGATTTTCACTACCATTTCACAAAAGGGGTTTACGGTGTTTGTTTTCTCTTGACTTGCGCGACGCGATCTTTGCACGGGGGTCTTTTTCATTGGACAGTCCTTTGCGAGTTTATGTTTCATGGAGGGGTCTCATTTTGTCCTATTGAGGGATTCAGTTTATGCACTGTTGTAATGATGAGCTATGAATGGCATTTGACATACTTATACCTTGCTCAAAATGCCCAATCTGATTGGTTGCATTGACTACGAAGGCAAGCTATGCTACAGCTGAACTCTACGACCAAGATTTACATAAGGTTGCAGGAAGCGATGGGGCATTGCTTGACTATGACAGGAATGGCAACTGGTATCTTAAACACTGATGACAAGAATCGACGTGGGCAAAAAGGGGGACACTCTTCTGTACAGATTCATCAATGATCGTAAACAGCGTAAACTCCTACTCCTTGGCGGTCTCCTCCACAGACTTGGTGTCTTGCGCCGGAGTAGAAGGCTCCTCCTTGGACTCGGAAGGGTCATCCTTCTTCTCCTCGACCTCCTTCTCCTCAGCCTTCACATCCTTCTTTTTCTCCTCCTCCTCCTCCTCCGCACTAGGCACCTCCTCAATACTCTCATCCGGCGATCTCTCCTTCGCCTCCTTCCTCAACGCATCCAACCCGCCAACAGGCCCCTCCGCCGAAATCGACTGCCGAATCTCCGTCACAACCTTATCCTTATCCGCATTATCACTGGCCGCAATAATCGACCCGCGATGATGCTGCACAAGCCCCAATTCCTCCGCATTCTCCACGCGGAAGTTCGCCGATGACACGGCCGCAACCTCGGGGACGAGAGGGGGTCGCTTGGGTCCAGTAGGCGAGTCGGGGGCGATGTCGGGGAGTTCGGGGGCGACGGAGCCGCGGTGCGCTTTGGAGGGGGAGGAGGATTGGAGTCGAGGGTCTTCTTCCTTCTTAGACTCTTCTTTCTTCTCGTCGGCCTTGCTTTTGGCCTTGCTGGCGGCTTCGGAGCTTGCCAGGCGGAGGGCCAGGACGGCCTGTTCGTCCTTTTTGTCTTCGGGCTTGGGGGTCGCGGGCGGGCTTTGGATTTTGATGGTGGAGGGTTTGGGGGTGGTGGGTTCGGGTTGTTTGGGTGCTGGCGCGGGGGATTCGGTCACTGGGGCAGGATGGCTGGTCGCTGGCATGCCGTCCAGATCTTGGACGCTGTTGACGATCATGCGCAGTTCACCGAATTCATTCCACTCTTCGATTTCCTCCAGGTCCTGCAGGAGATATGTCAGTGCTGCTGCAACAGAGGGGGGGGGAGAGGGGCAGGGGCTACATACTCCGACGATATTTCCATACTTCACAAGACCGGGCAGCTTCTTGCCCTTGGATCGGCGACCCCAGAGTTTACGGGCAACCTCGTCCGTGGCTACATCGATAGCGCGGAAGGGCAGTTTATTAGCCTTGAGGATAGTTTCGATACGGGCGGTTGCGGTGACGATGTGCGAGGACCCCGCCGTTAGGGAGGTGTAGAGATAAAGGGTCGAGTCGGACATGGTAGGTAGATAAGGGGGGTGGTAGAGTAGCTGACTAGGTAGATGGTGAAGAGGGAAGAGAAGAGAAAGTTAAAAGGCAGAGCTCTATAGGAAGGGCAAATAGGGGCTCCAAAAAGGAGTTGAATGAATTTGAACGAAACACGCTTCGCTGGAAACCCCCGAACGGTTGGTTTGTTTGGGCCTGCTTGGGCCGATGACGTGGGTGGTCACGTGATTATATAATCGTCACAGGGACAAGCACGACCCAAATGAGTGAAGTGGAATATACAATGATAGTCTACTAGGAGAATAGGACCCTAGTACTTCCTACAAGAGAACAAGATAACATCCCTAGACGTATATACTACAGGAAGAACATAGGCAAAATGTGTAGTGATACAAGCCCTGCAATGCCAGCATGTTCTCTCCCCCAGCTCCCTCATAGTCGCCGCCCGTGGCAACTTGACATCAACCCGGTCCTCTACGCGGGTCTGTACGGTCCAAACTATCCCGACTCTCCACTAATATTATACTGGATGATTAGACCCGATCGGTGGGAAGGCTTGGTTGCGGTCTTGAACCAGTTCGTGTGGCCATAGGACGGAGATGTAGGCACGGTAAGCTAGAGATTAGCATATACAGTCTTTAGCAGGACTAGCTGCGGTCGTAGATATTGATGATTCCAGATATCGAGGGTTATGGAATGGTTCAAGAGGACCGAGAGGTTGATCAGTTTGTGTGCTAGCGGGACTGCGTCGATGTCTTGGTTAGTTAGATTCTTGTCTGCGATTTCTTGATTGTCTAAACGTCTCAGACTTTTAGTGACTGATCAAGTAAGAGCCTTATGAGGAAGCGTGAGACAGAGGAGTTAGGTATAGCTTTGTCTGCCGCCTAGCATAGCTTAGACAACGAGTATGTCTAATTCGAATCGAATAGGTACTTGGACTATCGTCTATCTATTGGTGATCTAGTGTCTGTCGCAAGCTCGATTAGGAGCTATCTCTTGCTAGTCTCTAAGAGACAGTAAGAGAGGGTATATGAACAAGTCAGGCTCTCGAGATCATTGGCCACATCTATTCACTCACTTCTATCCATAGCAAGACCTTCCCCACGCAAACAACCACGCGGCCATGGTATGACCATGACCCCATGATACTTCCGACTGTTGGGGAGCTTTGAAATCCGCCTGCCACGACGAAAAGCCCTGCAGCAGCCACAGCATGCATCTCCTCCCACCCTAGGTAATGAGGCTGAGAGTCCGCATCCTCTGGGATCCCACTGCTTAAAGATGCAGGTAGAGGCCCAATAAAGAGACACAGGATCGCATCGCTCGTGATGCACCCTCTGCGCCTCAATCAGGAGAGGCAGGAGAGCTGCATCGCCGGGTCTGGATGGTAGATGTAGATAGAGCACAAGACATTGATCATGACATCGCTTTGGCACTGCTATGATGAAGGCAATGGAGGTTCATGGGTCATGCAATATTGGGCCCCGACAGCCTAACTCTCACCGCAAGTCTGGGGAAGGGCTTATTGGAGAGGGTGTGGGCGTTATAGCACGGATCGCTAAGGGAGTGGTTGGAACTTGGCGAGTCGGAAGGGAAGCGCTCCGGCAAGGTTGACACGGGCGCATCGGGGGGTTGTGCATCGAAGTTTGTCACTAGGAAAAGAGGTAACTAACTTAGAAGCGTGGACTGTGGAGATGTATAGGTAATCATAGCTTATAGGGAGTCGTCAGGCCGGGATCGCACGATGCCAAAAGATAAGACGATAAGACTGGCGTCGCTGCACAACAATTTGTCAAGGCCAATCATCCCATCGCCATTCCCTTCACCCCTAACATCAAACTCGACACATCGTCCTCCAAATATTAAATGACGAAATCAAGTAAAGTCCCTCCAGCTTGAAACCGTACTTCTGTCCTTGACTCCTGCATGAGAAACCTGTAGGTGTGTCGAGCCTGAAACTCTAAGCCACGTCTCTTCCCAACGGATCATCATCTTCTCGGCGTCGAAAATGAAACTCCCTATCGAGTTACTATAATTGCACACCTGTAGGATGGCAAATACTATTGTCAGCACTGTACCCCGTACCCGTGGAGCATATACAGCATGATACATCAGATTGCACTGACAATACTGCGATTTGACTGATCGTACAAAGTCACGGGCTCACCATGGGACTGTACCGTAGTCAGAACATTACTACCTTAACTAGTAGGAGGATAGTCGTAGTACTCCAGACTACTAGCAGTGCAGAGCACAGTCATCATTTCACGACTAGTTAGTTAGTTAGTTAGTTAGTTAGTTAGTTAGTTAGCTAACCTTACGACTAAATTAGGGAGATCGGCGCCATCACTGCAAAACCCGGGTGAAAGTCATGTCGATCAGGGCCCTTGCCCCCTGGGTGATGGTTCAATGAGGCATACATCAGACATGGTCATGCATACTCAATCACCTATAATCAGATCAGCCATTGAGAGTTCTGAAACGCGGCGGCAACCGCGTTTTGGAGGTCACCGAATCCTTCAAGATAGCGGGCCGCGGGGATTCCGCGGGAGGGATCGCATCAGAGAATAAATATACACAATGCATATATGTACAGTGAATACTACTGTAATCAATAGCTATCAATTATCGGGGACCACAGAATCCGTGGAGACGCTGAAGAGTGAATCTCCACGGAAATTTAAAAAGAGCCCGCGTGCGATAATCGTCACTAGTGTAGTGACCATCCTGGCTTAAACCTCGCCGTTTGCCCCTGAATGGACCAACAGGGGACCCCCTCCATATACACCACTATCAAGACACAGTACTTGGAACATCGTATAGAACTCTACAAGCCAGAAATGATAGTTGTATCCCAAGTGGACAATTCAAAAAGAACAAAAAGCGGATTGTATACAAATATGCAAGTCAACCAACCATGTGGAAGTACACACCCTCGAGCCATGGTTCGCTGGCGGGAATCGCGGACACTGACCATGGTTCCCCTATCCACTGGCCAACTACATCACTGCTGTAACAACACCTATCTTACCGCGTGGGTAAGTGTACTCTCCCTCGAACAGTCCATGATGATCTGACTGGCCTCTTTCGAGTCTCTCCCCACACCCGATCCAACTCTCACGCGGTTTAGGCTTGGATTTGGGCGTGGGCATTGGGTGCTGGGCACCGCCCTGGGTCACCGGGGCCCGACTGGTGCTCCCGGTTGCAGATGGACGACAACGTGGCAAGCGTTGAACCGGGGAGAGATCTCGTTTCTTACCTCGCTAGCTTACTAGTTCTCTATCCTTGCCCTTTTCTTCTTTTTCTAGTTTTTGTTCCTCGTCGCAGGCTAAGTGGAGGAGTGGGTAGAGAGCAGGCAACTTGTAGGAAGTGGGCATGCTGTGTCTGGAGCACCCGCCGTAGGCGCAACGGAATGGGATGGTTTTTGTGTTATGGTGTTTATGCTGTCAAAGAAGAAAGAGGGTACTTGGATATAGTTTCTGCGTTGGATAATTGGAGAACTATGGAGTAGTGTGGGTATAAACCACGACTTAGTCGGGTAGGAAACAGAAACTACTAATCTAGTAGCTACCGTTACTGTTACTATGTACGGAGTACTGTCGAGCAGATTCAATGATCATCGACACTTGAACGTTCGAGAACGAGCCTCTTTTCCCATCCTTTGCACCCCTTCAAACCCGACCAAACAGTGCCTCTCTCACTGTTCCAGCTTCTAACCATCCCCCGTGTCATCTCCTTGTCCTGCACACGGGCCATGCCTCGGGGCAATCCGGTTCGCTGCCTCACTTTCCCCAGTGGCTCTCCTCCTCGCAATGGCCCTCCACATTGCAGCTGCACTCTCGACCAACCAGACCAGCCACTTTGACTGCCATTCATTAGTATTGCAGACAGACAGCATGACCACTTTGGTCCGCCATCGACTGAGGCTGTGTTGATCCTCCCCCCTGGGCCCGATCAGGAGTCCAATCGATCGATGGCATGGATACTTGTTCGCTAGTGCTAGCACTAGTAGTCTAGTAGTACTGGCTATAGAAAGATGATGGATTAACTGGTCCCAGTATGGCGTATGGAGGACAGGACTGACAGGAGAATCAACCGGCGGGTCCAGGCCGTTGGAAACGGGAAGAGATTGTCGGTGGTTGACGGAGCAGAGAAGGAGAACACGCGGTATCATGACTATACAATGGTTACTTGTAGTGCCTTCCATCGTGAAGTCGTTGATCACCTACACCTTCAGAGAAACTATACTCAGTTCTACACTCCGTCCTCGCGATACTCTCGAGTGTATCGCAGAGTGAACTATGCTCGGGTTAACCATCCCCATCTTCCTGTACTCTTCTATCGCGCCCTCGTATCCTCGTGGTTCTGATCTTCCCTGATTCGCATCCTCCTTTTCCCTCTTCTTCCTCTCTTCCTCTTCCAGATTCAGGACTTTTGTCGTTCCGAGTTAACCTCTGCCAAATCTCCTACTTCCCTTAATCTTTCTTTTTTTTTTCTTTTTCCCTTTTCGCTCTCTTCTTCCTTCACATCTCTTCGGCTGCCCAATTCAACAACACACGTTTTCTCGATTCTATAACTCCGTCCCTTTTCTCATCCACCACTGGATCGTTTCGATCCTTCTTGTATTGCTCGTTCCCCCGAGACCCCACCCCGCGACCATTTTGGTGATAAGATCCTTCTCTCTTCTGGTATGCTGGTAACCTTTTTCTTTTCTCCCCGCCATTCAACATCCATATACTTCTTCATTTTTAACCCTTTTTTCACCGTGCTAACGCTGCGATCAGTCTATTTTTCTCGCCCTCTCTTTTTACCTCCACCCTTTGTGATCGGGTCTTTTTATCTACTCCTGTCTCTACTCTACTGATCCCACAGGTTCATCCTCGGCCGAGGTGACCCATTCCCTCCCTCTTCTGGTCCACCATGGCTCTACATCCAGTCGACGACGATGAACAGCTGTTCACCCGGGCCATGACCTCCTACCGCGAAGCATTTTTGGTTCGACATGCCCACCTCCCGGAACCCCAACGCCATCAGCTTTGGAAACAGCATCTCAACCAGTTCATCCCGGCCATCGAGGACGACTCCACCTCGACACCAGCTCTGCCTCGAACGGGGCATTCGGGAACCTCGGGGAAACGATCTCGACAGGATGCGACTCCACGGACCCTCCCTGCTGCAGCCGAAGCTGCCTCTTCTACTTCTTCTGGTTTTGGTTTTGGTTCTGGTTCTGGTTCTGGTTCTGGTTCTGGTTCTGGTCCTCCGCAGGCAAAACGGCGAGCCACCGTATGTGTGACCTTGGTTACTTGCTCCCGCCTCCTCTCTATCCTCCCTCCTTCTCCACTCCCCTCTATCCATCCACCTCCCGTCACTGGATTGACAAATGGCAGACCCCGGATCTCCCCGTGGCCGCCGACCTCCGACGCACCATCTCCCAGACTTCTCCAGCGGAGACGTCCCGGAGGGGTGCATCGCTGTCGGGGCAGGGATCTTACCGACACGCCCCCGTGAAGACCCCCGTGGGAGGCAGGGAAGCGATGGCTTTGGGAATGGTTCGTTCCCAAAGCCAACAAACCCCCGTCTCTTACTGGCATCCGCCAGCCGGAACGGCCATGGGGAAACGACAATCCTTCGGCCCGACCCGGACACCACCGCAGCAGCAACCCCGACTGGACCACGTGAATGAGATGGTCAATGAATACTCGCCATCCGAGTTTACGAAACACTTGGATGACCCCGAGAACGGCATCAACCAGGCCCCGCTCTATGGCTCTGGCTCTGGCGCTCCCTCTGGTGCTGCAACCGCCCTACCGACCGCCAACACCACTTCTGCATTGACTCTTGGGCTGGCGAATCTTGGATCAAATGGACCGGCCTCTCTTTCAATTCCGCACACTGGACAGCCATCTCCCATGGCCGATGCCTCTCCTGCTGGCGCCGTTGAGATGACCCGGAGCGGAACCACCGACACTATCATCGGCAACTTCAACAACTTTGGCTTCGATCAGGCTGCATCGCATGGGGATCTGGAACCAGCGTACCCCATTCCCCCGGAGTGGGTGCCCACATCCACCTCCGGACTCCCTTACCAAGATTCCTTTCCTTCTTCCATGTATCCTGACCTAGATCCTGGTGCATCCTTCCCATTCTCCTACCCTTCCTATCCTTCCTCCTTCTCCACATCTGCCCCATCAGCAACACCTTTCCGGCCACCACTAGTGCCAGCCACGCTGAATCCCACAGCGGCCAGTACGCTCTCCCCACCACAAGCAGTCGACATGAAGCCGTCCACTTCAACCGAAAGCAATTCGTCCACAACGGCAGCTCCATCCCGTGCCGCCCGCCGTACACAAGAACAAATCGCCCACGCCGCACGGCCCATTGCGCCCAAGCGCGAATCCCACGGCGACATCCACCTCCAACCAGATCCCACCGACCCCAATCGCATGATCCGCATCTCCTCCGCAGACGGTACCACCAAGGAAGTCGCCGCAATCCCCAAGGCCTCCGTGCAGCGGCCCCCACGCCCAAAAACGTACTGCCACTTGTGCAACGACCAGCCAGAGGGTTTCCACGGGGAACACGAGCTCCGTCGACACATTGACCGGGTGCACGCGCAGGTGCGCAAAGTCTGGGTGTGCGTCGACATCTCCCCCGACAAGACGTTCCTCGCCAACTGCAAAGCCTGCCGGAATGGCAAGCGGTATGGCGCGAACTACAACGCGGCCGCGCACCTGCGCCGCACGCACTTTAACCCGTGTCAGCGTGGCCGTGGGGGCCGGGGCAAGGATAGTGAGAAACGCGGCGGCAAGGGTGGCGGCAATCAACCGCCAATGGAGACGCTGAGGCTCTGGATGCGGGAGACGATTGAAAGGGCTGATGAGCACTCGGTTGACAGCTTTGCGGCTGAGGGGTTGGAGGAGGATGCTAGTAGTGTGCCGACAGACTGCAAGAGCAGGACGATCACGCCCGGAGTGGGAGACGCAAGTGGGCCGATGAATATGGGCATGGGCATCGGTATGGGTATGGGGATGAGCATGGGGAGCTCATATGGGATGGACCCGACGCGCATGCATGGCCATAACCTCGGTAACAGCCACGAGTACGAGGCGTTCTCGGGGATGTCGGCCAGTTTCGACCTCGATGCCACGCTGGAGACTCCATTCTATGTGGACAGCCAGCAGATGCCGGCAGAGATGGAGACCTATGTCATGTGAGCGATCGTAGTCTCCTTCCCCCGTTTTCTTATCGACAGTGTTTTTGTATTTTTCTGAGTTGAGGGCTGTATGATTTATTTGCATTCTGCCTGTGTGGGCTGTATATGGATTTGGGACTGGAGGACTTGGAATTGGAATTGGATATATGGCATTTGGGGATCTGGATTGGTCTGGATCGAGGAGTTTGTTTTCGGCGTCCACCAGGCTTTGGTTGTTTGGTTGCCGAGAGCCCCCGTTTCAGCTTTCACAGGCTGGCGCCTAACGAGACCACCACCACCAGCGGCCTGGTTTTGGTGTCTAGTCTGCCGAAGGCTGTTTGGGTTGGCGCCTGGAATTCTTGTACCTTTTTTTTTCTTTCTTTTTTTTTTGACTTTGGCGTGTCCGAGTTTATTTTTGTTTCTGACTTTGTTCTGAAGCTTGGTTCTGCTGATGATTGGGGGCCGTGGGGGTTGTCTCTGTTGGTACTTGGGGCCAAGTACTGTACAGACTCCCAAACCCCAGTAACTATCGACCCTGCATGGCCCCCCGGGTACTGACACGATTGATGATAAGGACAGGCACCGCAAGGAACCTGTAGCTAATGACCTCTTTCCATAATGAATGACATGAGCATACATACTCTCTACCTTGCCGCTAGTACGGCGCCCTGTAGACAAGTGGATATTCTACAGTTGGGGCTGGTGTGGCACAGGGTTGCACCCAGAAATAGGCCAGTCCGGTACTGTATACGGAGTGCTATTATGTATAATGGTCAAGGTAAAGAAAAAGGAAAACAAAAAGCCACAGGCAGCAGCAATACACAGTACAAAAATACCAATGTACCAACTTATCATACCAAAAATACAGGCGGTGAAGAACAGCTAAGCCGAGCACACAAGGCTGATCTTCCGGTTCGCCCGCGCACGAGCACGGTGACTGGTCAGACGCTGATAGAGTGGGGCTCGACCGTGTCTATCCACTTACCGTAGGGCCAGGATCTGACTGGTTGTGACACGGTGGCTGGAGTGTAGGGCGTGTTGGTTCCAATCAGATGCTGGACTCGTGTGGAGGGGTGGAGCTGCGAGGTGTGGCTGACTGGGTTAGGGGATGGTAGGGCTGGCGAGCGACGGAGGTGTGAGGAGGAGGAGGAGTGGCTGAGGAGGGAGTTGGTATTGGGTATTACGGGCGTTATACGGTGTATGGATGACGGTTAGTACATATGCAACTACGGATACTCGAGGTTATATCTAGCGAAGGAGGAAGAACTCGGTGTAGGGCTGTTGTTGGCAAGGGTGTGAATTAAGGATAGTGAATGATGGTTATAGAATGAAAATCTCTTCTCGGAGTGCGGTTTAAGAAGTAAATCGTAGTGCATTACTTATTACTATAAGTACAAGAGTTTCCTTCTTGCTCCTCTCCATTCTAGGCATCTTCTTTCATCCCGCTTTCTAGAAGCCCGTTCCTTCAATCCATGTCTCTGCTGGAATTATCCTTGCCAGAATCAGGGACTTGGTGGAGTGATGTAGCATGCCGTCTCCATATCCATAGTCTATATTCCATACAGTAGTACGAGTCTACTACTGTAGAGTCACCGGCTCAGCCCTGTCCCTCTCCTGCCAAGCACCTGCAGTCCCCACGGACAAAGGTACTTCCCATACAGACCGTACTCCGTACATACCGCAAGTATACCGCGCCAATACATAAGCCCAAGCTCCGAAACTCTGTGAACTACCTCGTTCCTCTTTCCTCTCTCTCGCCCGTCGCTCGCAAGTTAAATCCCGCCTGCCACCAACCGCTGAACGGAGCGTCCACTCGGTAAACTTTTGTCTCCTCCTCCTCCTCTCCTCCTCTTGTCCTCGTCATCCTTTCCTCTCTCCCCTTCCCCTTCTGCAGACAATAATCACCCACTTTCAACCTACCCACTCCCCTTCCAAACACCCCCCTGAGGCCGTTACTGCCTTGGCTCACCCCTCGTCGCTGCGACAAGCTTTAGACACCCGAGGCCCATCTTGATCCGTTCGATAACGTCGGTGAGTGCTTTCGCTCGGCTCATTCATCCTCGCCCGCTTTCTCGCAATATCCAAGGCCTCGTCCAGTCCAGCCCTACCACTCTGCCTCGGTCGCGACCTGTCAACTTCAGCCGCACTCATTGTCGTCGCACTACCCGAAAGCTCGCCGCTGACTAGTCCTCGTCGATTTTCCAGATCCAAACCCACCCACCATGTCGTACCAGCAGCAACAGCACCAGTACCCTCCCAATGCGTGAGTCTCCCATTACCTTCTTCTCCTGGCCATTCGATGCCGTCGCCCAGTGTCAACTCGCCGGGACATCATACCACCGCTGGATCGCGTCGATGACGGAGTGCATGTGGAAGATGTGATCGAGAAGTGCTGGGACATTTCTTTGGGCTGTTCGGATTCTGATGTGCATCGAATATAGTTACCAGCAGCCCGGCTACGGTCCTCCCCCCGGCGAGTACGGATATCCTCAGCAGGGCTATCCTCCCCCAGGGTTACCCCCAGCAGGGCTACGGTGGCCCCCCTCCTCCCGGCGGTGTACGTCTTCTTTTCCCCAATCCCCCGGGAATTATACACTGATGAATACCTTTCAGATGCAATACCAGCAGCCCCAGCCTCAGCCGCAACAGAAGAGCAGCAGTAACCAGGGCTGCCTCGGCGCTTGGTAAGTCGAGATGCCCACCTCCACCGCCAACGTCCCGCTAACCATATATTCCCCATTACAGCTTGGCCACTCTGTGCTGTTGCTTCGTCTGCGAAGAGGGCTGCGAGTGCTGCGCCGACTGCATCGAGTGCTGTGAGATGTGCTAAACACCCTGACCTATGACCTCGACGATACTCTTGTTTTTCCCATCTTCTTCATGGCGTTTGAATCCTAAAGACTCGCTCGGCAGGGTTCTAGGATTGATTCTACCCCCCAATCGTTGGATCTTTGGATCGCAAATATTCTCTTTGTGTCAAATTAAGCCTCTCTCAAGTGATGTCTTTGCGGGACGTTGTATCTTTGAACCGATGTTTTTATTTTTTTCGAGTTTCAAATTTTAGCTAATCTGATTGTTTCTGGATCGCTCGGATTGCCAGCGACTACGTCTTTATGTATGGTATGACATCTGTTGCGCTTGATTTGACCAGAGGAATGGAGATAGGGATCTAGTACGTGCGGCTCCGTTTGTATGTCCAGCAACATCATAGCGTGGTAACAGTATAAAATGACAGCCGGTAGGTATGCTCAATGATCGGGTTGGCCGTCCTGCACTACAAGCAATGGGCGTCACAACGGCGCTTCGCTCTGAGGTAAATCCCACTGAGCTGGGGTTATCCATTGGCGACATGGGAGATCGTGTCTGCAGCTAGGCGCCCAGCCATGCTGTCAGTTAGGGACCAGCTGCTTGGAACTTGATCTGGCGCTTACAACTCCTCTCCGTCCACATCTTGTTTCATAATCACTTATAATTAGACAGTATCCTGTTATCCCACTATTTCAACCTGATGTTCGACTGTATAGGTTGTGTTTAGTGTTTGTTGACTCAGGCAACCATAATGAACGACAACATCAGACCTAACCCTCTCGACACAAATGGTCTGTGTCTCTTATCCCTCGACGGTGGAGGAGTTAGAGGACTATCAACCCTCTACATCCTGCGGGATATCATGCTCCAGCTGAGCCTCGAGCGCGGGTCCCAGACTATCCTAAAACCCTGCGATGTATTTGATCTAATCGGAGGTACCAGCACAGGAGGGTACGCCCGTCCCCAAAAGCCAACATACCGTGTGCCACTGACCTGAGCTATGTACAAACATCTAGACTAATTGCAATAATGCTCGGGCGATTGGAGATGAGCATCGACGGATGTATACTAGCATACACCCAACTTATCAACTCTGTTTTTGGCGAAAAGGTGAACAGCATCCCAGTGGACTGGTCAGGAAATATTCGGCCCCAATACGACAGCCGGAAGCTCAAGGCAGCCATTGAAAATGTCATTGAAGAAGCTGGTGCAGCACCTAATGACCTACTGGACGATGGTGCTCATCGCAATTGTCGAGTCTTTGTCTGTACCACAGCCAAGGATACTCTCCAGATTACTCGGCTACGAAGCTACCCCGTGCTGAACGAGGATACTTTGCCAGCGACAATCTGCGAGGCAGCCCTTGCTACCTCCGCAGCAACCGGGTATTTCGAGTGCGCGACAATCGGAAATCGGCAATTCGTGGATGGTGCCTTCGGCGCCAACAACCCCGTAGAAGAAGTCGAGGAAGAAGCAGCTGATATCTGGTGTACAACTAACCGCGACATCAAGCCTCTGGTCAAATGCTTCCTGTCCGTTGGCACCGGGTGTCCTCAGAAAATGCCCATTGACGACAACATGATCAAGTTTCTATCGAAGACACTTGTCAGAATGGCTACGAAGCCGGAAAGTACGGAACGGCGATTTATGGCTCGGTGGAGTAATGAACTCAGACGGAAGCGTATCTTTCGATTCAATGTTGATCAGGGTCTTCAGGGTGTTCATATGACTGAGTTTGAGAAGCGGAGTTTGATAGAGTCCGCAACGCATGACTATTTGCACCATGCGACTCAGAAAGATCGGATTCGAGAATGCGTTCTCAATTTGGCTGGTAAAGAGGGTGGGTATTACTGTACCACTTCTTTTCTTGTTGTCATTAAGGAAGGCTAATGGGATAACAGGGAAAACGGACCTAGACTTCGATATGACCATGCGGGTAAGTTGATTCATTTTACTTGGAGCTGCTTGTAATAGACTAACAAAACCGTGGTAGGAACACGAAGCCCGAGCCTTCAGAATACAATTCCTTAAAAACACGCACTCCGGAATTGATCCATTGCTAGCAGAAGGATCTCCGTGCTGGGTAGTCCCCTTCGAGCGAAACTCTAGATTTGTCGACCGGGAACTCCTCGGAAAAGTCAAACGAAGTCTATTCTCTCATAATCATCCCGGGATAATTGGCATCTTCGGCCTTGGAGGCGTTGGTAAAACCCAGATTGCTCTGGAGCTGGCATATCAAACAAAAGAGATGTATCCTGATTGTACCGTTATCTGGCTTCCAGCGGTCGACATGGAAAGTCTCACCCAAGCTTATCTGGAGATTTCTCGTCAGCTGGGAATTGGCCAGTTTGACACCGACAAAGAGGACGTGAAAAGAATTGTCCAAAAGCATCTAAGTCAGCCACAGAGTGACCGATGGCTGATGATCATTGACAACGCTGATGACATCGATATGTGGAGCGATGGTGTCCCTGATTGTACTACTTCTGGCCTTCGAAGCTTCCTACCCAAGAGCGATCAAGGGACTATCCTCTTTACTACGAGAAGTACACGGGTCGCTCAGTATCTCGCTCCAAGAAACATGATTGAGATTCCAGAGATGGACGAGCAAAAAGCTTTAAAAGTTCTACGCAATTCCCTTTTCAACAAGAACCATCTCGAAGATGACCACGGCGCGCGCAGACTTCTTGAACGGCTGACCTTCCTACCATTAGCGATTGTCCAAGCGGCTTCATTCATAAACGAAAACCAAACAGATATTGCAAGCTACGTCAGGCTACTCGACGGACAAGGGGAGGACGCCATTAATCTTCTGAGCGAGGAATTTGAGGACGAGGGCCGGTATAGAAGTACTCGCAATCCAGTCGCCACTACCTGGCTCACCTCCTTTACGCAAATACGAAAGACCAACCCACTTGCTGCTGACTGTCTGGCGTTTATGTCATGTGTGAATGCAAAGGACATTCCTACCTGTCTTCTGCCTGTATCAGAAGGTATTGAACGAGAGAAAGCCATCGGGGTTCTCAGTTCCTATTCGTTCGTCCGTACGTCACAAGCTGGTACACGGCTCGATATGCATCGACTGGTGCATCTCGCAACCAAGAATTGGCTTCGATCGGTAGACTCACCACAGAACTGGCAGGCGCTTTCCCTCAAAGTTGTAGCTCGCCAATTTCCATTTGCCGATACTATCCACCGAAGCGATTGGCGTGCTGCAGTACCTCACGCTCTCCAAGTCCTGCTGTTAACACCGGATGAAGTTTATACTGCGGATAGAGCTCACTTGATGCATGTGGTTGGTTCCTGTCACGCCCTGGATGGAAGATACCGGGAAGCCGAAAAGATGTTTTTGCATTCAGGGGAAATATCCGAGAGGCTATTTGGTGCGGCCGACTGTCGCACCCTCAGGATTCGCAGTTCCTTAGCATACACGTATCAGGCGATGGACCACCTGGGGAAATCGATCAAGATATTCGAGGACGTTTTAGAACAGCACAAAAACGTTTCAGGTCTCGATAACCAAGACGCAGTGGATGTCATGAGCAAATTAACCAGCTCATATCGACTATCTGGAAACCTGCAAGGCGCAGAAGAACTCTGTGACAAAGTTGTGAGATATAATCTCGAGACAATGGGCCCTGAATCTCAAAGCACCCTGGATGCAATCTTCAACATGACCTTGATCTATTACGCCCAGGGCCGACTTTCCGATGCAGAGAAACTGGCACAGCAGTCCTTGACCATAATGAAAAGGCTTCTTGGACTAGACCATCCACACACAATCTCTGCCACGACAAGTCTGGCGGACATATACATGGAGAGCTGGAGACTCAAAGAGGCCGAGGCATTATATTTAGATGGTCTGGAGAGAGGTCGGCGGGTCAATGGGCCAGATCATCCAAGCACAACACGCGATCTTTACCAGCTGGCCTGGCTGGCAAAACTACAAGGAAGACATGCCGAAGCTATTTCTTTGATGAGAGAGTGTTCTGAACTGAACGCGCGCGTGTTGGGCACAGATCATTACCAAACCGTTCAGACTTTTCAGACCCTCGAAAGCTGGACGACCACGAAGTAAGTATTCTCGGGTTATTGTCATCATGTAAAACTGTTTATCGTTGATCCGTGCTAACATTATTTGCTATGATCCGATAGAAATCTTTCTGTGCGTTTCAGATCTCGATTTAGCACGATGGAACGGTCGGCAATGATGCTCCAAAGACGGAAGCATTATCCTCGGGTGAAGGTCCTAGGTGGTCTGTATACAGTCCGGCGGGAGCCAAAGGACAATTCGCTTGTTCGCGAGGTTGTCAGGGCTGTCAAGGATATGCCTGTGAGCAAGCACGTATCGAGTGATGAGGTTACCAGGTGGAAAGCAGACAAGAAAAGAGTGGATTCAAGGAAAAGTGGGCACGTCCCCCAGGTTACAGCACCGCCCTGCACTCAGTGATATCGAATTAGCTACTGCTAGTATGAGTTTCTTTAACATATGGAGCATTTAATTTTCATTAATGCAGTATTCGAGTCATTCTCCTGCTGTTGCCCATTTGACCCCTCAACCCCGCCAAGATATCCCCATACTCCGATACCATGTCCATTCTTAGCACTTTGCCAAGGGACCAAAAAGTGGAGGCTCTGCAGTGGGGGATGCGGAGAAAATATGTGGATTTCCCCGTCAATCACAACCGGCGGTTGAAAGGTTCAGTGCCAGGACCCTGCCATGGCGTTAACGAAAATAACCGTCAGGTACACTGGCAGCCAATAGGTCTACCATGGCGCACAACTTGCCGCAACCACAGTCATTTCTGAGATCCCCCTGGATCCCGGCGCTTGTACTGTACCGTTGTCCCTGCAGGCTACTGCAGATATATGAAATCGACATTCCCCGCCCAGGGATCACGGCGTTAGCGTCCTGCACGAGTTGTGCCCACAATTCCCCCGTCTTTGAGTCTAGAGGGGTTAGGCTTTTGGCCAGTGCACTCCCCATGGAATTTTACCCCATTCGGACATGCAACATCGGCAATTGGAGAGGCTGGCTCGATTTGTTGGCATTGGAAGAGGAAAGGATCGACTTCGACTCTAAGACCTCTGATCCTGCCCTCAAGAAGGATGAGGGGTGACCGGAGAAGAGTGCGAGGGGGGTTTCACTCGGTTAAATGAATTCGCTGAAGGGACTGTACAGACATAAATAGTTGAAGCGATCTCCCTGCTGTTGCTTCAGGAATCCAGGGTCAGATCTGGATAGGATCAACGATTTGCATCTGCTAGCTGTACAGGACAGCAGCAAAAATGTTAGCAGGATATCTTCTTGTGCCATTGTTGGCATCTTATGCCTCGGCCGTGCAGATCTCTGTTGCTAAGTCCGGTGGTAATGTCACTACTGGCTTGCAGTATGGTGCAATGGAAGAGGTATGTCCTGGAACACTGGCTTAGAATGATATACATTCTTACCAACGATTTCTTGTAGGAAATCAACCACTGTGGTGAAGGTGGTCTTTACGCCGAGTTGATCCGCAACCGAGCCTTCCAGGGAAGCACCACATACCCTTCCAACTTGGATGCTTGGTCTGCTGTGGGTGGATCGACACTGTCGCTCCAAAATCTCAGCAACCCGCTTTCCTCCGCTCTCCCAACTTCCGTTCGGGTTGAGGGTAAAGGCACCTCGGGCCTGTCCAATGTTGGCTTCTGGGGCATTGATGTTCGGCCTCAGAAGTACTCCGGCTCCTTCTACGTCAAGGGTTCATACAAGGGCTCTTTCACTGCCTCTCTGCAGTCAGCCAATGGCGAAGTCTTTGCTATTGCTCAAGTCGCCTCGAAGAGTGTTGCAAATGAGTGGGTGCAGCATGAATTTACGCTCACTCCCAAGAAGAAGGCTTCCAGCACCAGCAACACCTTTGTTCTGACTTTCGATGCTTCTGTAAGACATGAAAAGATGAAAGAATTGAGTACCATGTACTGACTCTACGCAGAAGGCATCTGGTGGCTCTCTCGACTTCAACTTGATCAGCTTGTTCCCGCCTACCTGGAACGATCGTCCGAATGGCATGCGCCGTGATCTGATGCAGGCTTTGAAAGACTTGGGTCCTGTAAGTTTTTTCATGGTAGCGAAACTCTTGCTATACGCAAATGCTGACTTGATAGAAATTCCTCCGTTTCCCCGGTGGAAACAACCTCGAAGGACAGAGCATTGAGGGTCGCTGGAAGTGGAACGAGACTATTGGTCCCTTGACCCAACGTCCTGGCCGTGCTACCACTTGGGGCTATGAAGAGACCAGTGGTATGGGCTTGGTTGAGTACATGGAGTGGTGTGATGACATTGGCATGGAGCCCAGTAAGTATATGATGATCAAGACTATATCTCGCGTTGACTTTACTGACAACAAATTCAAGTCCTTGCCGTCTGGGCTGGTCTCGGTCTGAACCATGAAGTTGTTCCCGAGGCCGACATTGGTATTTACGTTCAAGATGCCCTCGACGAGATTGAATTCTTGACTGGCTCTGTTGACACCAAGTATGGTGCTCTACGAGCCAAGTACGGCCACCCCGAGCCATGGACTATTCGTTATGTTGAGGTCGGCAACGAGGATAACCTCAGCGGCGGCGCTGGCTCCTACAGCTCTTACCGCTTCCAGGCATTCTATGATGCTATTTCCAAGAAATATCCCAGCATTCAAGTCCTGGCTTCCACCATTGACATGACCCTTCCCGGAAACGCTGGTGGTGATTACCATCTGTACGATATCCCAGACAACTTCATCAGCAAGTTCGGCATGTTCGACAGCTACAGCGCCGCTCATCCAATTTTGCTTGGTATGTGTGAACCATGACAGTGGATTGAGCTAGAGCTAATAAAATAATACTACAGGTGAGATCGCTGTTACCGAGTACAACAATGGCGTGGGCATTGACTGGAGCGACACTCACTTCACCTTGTACCCCTTCTGGCTTGGCTCAGTCGCTGAGGCAGTCTTCCTCTTGGGAGCGGAGCGTAACGCTGACAAGATTATCGGAACAACCTATGTGAGCCATGACCTTGTGTTATATTCAAGTCTCAAGACTAATGACGTACCAGGCCCCATACTTGATGAACCTTGACAGCTATGAGTGGTCTCCCACCATGCTCTCCTTCAACTCCAACCCCGACGACACCGCAAAGTCCACTAGCTGGCATGTCTATAACGTAAGTATATCTTAACACTTCAAGAGATAAAACACCCGACCAGAACTGACGGACATCGAAATAGCTGTTCAACTCCAACCACATGACCAACACTCTCCCCGCTACCTCCGACGGCAACTTCGGTCCCCTCTACTACGCGACCGGCCTCAACAACAAGACCAACTCGCACATCTTCAAGGCTGCCGTGTACAACAGTACCGCTGATGTCCCCGTCTCTCTGACCTTTGAGGGCGTTGGCCGAGGCGCTTCCGCCGACCTCACCATTCTGAGTGCGCCCAGCGACGTCTCCATGAATGCAGTTGGTGGTGCCAACATTGTGCAAAGCCAGACCACCAAGATCAAGGCTGGCAAGCAGGGCGTTTTCAGCTTCAACCTGCCAAATCTGAGCGTTGCGGTGCTCACCACCAACTAAAGAAGATTCACCTTCTTATCTAGAGACGGTTAGAAATACAGACGATGTGTGATGGTATCTGTGGAATTCTCGGGAAAACTGTGGGGCCCAGAATCAACGAAGAAAGATTTCCAGTCTGAGATGTAACAAGCCTGCAAAAAATTCAGTCGATGTGAGGTACAACTATAGTGCTTATCGCCAAGTCTGTGGCTTAGATTAAATAGTGCAACTGAGGGTCCGCTAGGAACTTTTTCTCCATCTACTTAG
This sequence comes from Penicillium daleae, assembly GCF_028827525.1. Classification (NCBI taxonomy): domain Eukaryota; kingdom Fungi; phylum Ascomycota; class Eurotiomycetes; order Eurotiales; family Aspergillaceae; genus Penicillium; species Penicillium daleae. The sequence goes on from NW_026623153.1 coordinate 1,848,638, forward strand.
TTATATCATTCTATCTTCTGACACCATCTATATAACACCTGCCAATTCGAGTCTCTCAAATTACATCGGCTATAAAGCCAGAGCCCGAGTCCACCGTTGCGTCGCATAAAGAGCAAACGCGGGTTGGCTCGCGCGACCCATGCTGGATGGCGCTTACCAACCAACTCACCGAGCAGCGAGATTTACATAGCTCACCTCACCGTCAGAGCCGAGTTGAATCCCACGGAGTATTCAAAGGCGTTCGGGCTAATCCCCACCGGTGCGTTCCAGCCCCTTCCCACGAGTGAAGAGGGCCGCGATGGTCGCTATACCTCCGAACGAAGCAGATGCCGCGAAGCACAGCCGGATACCGCGGTAGTAAACTAACCTAACGGCGAGTTGTGCGTCTGGTGGTAAATCATGAATTGCCGAGACTGAATGACGGATCTCGTCAATGACCTAGAAATGATAGATGAATGTGGTCAGCTGGGTCTACTCATGGCACGTCCATTTCAGCTCGCATATGAGGATGTACTTTCCATTCGTCTGGTATTCCACTCAAGGCCTCCCCGAGGCCTGAGCTCAATGTGTTCTGAATAATTGCCGATGTGACGGCGACGCCCCAAACGGTGCCCAGAGAGCGGATGAGGTATACGGTCGAAGCAGAGACGGCGTGATCTTATACGGTATGTTAGCTTGTGGTCTTGGGAGGTAATAAAAACAGAACCAGATGCTTACCGGAGTGATCGAATGCAGCGAGGAATGTGAATAGAATACCGGGGTAAACGATGCCTTGTCCGAGGTTGGCGGGGATGATATAGGCGTAGTACTTCCATTCCGAGTCATGGAATCGCAGGAGCGTGACTAGCAGATTTCCAATAAACATCAAGGCTGCGCCGGCACGTACGAGATGGGCGAGCTTTCCCCATCGCGACATTACAACGCCAGAAATGAGACCACCTAGTGGAGTGGCGAGAGACGGAATAGCCAGACGAGCACCAGCCTTCGTAGGGCTGTCGAGAAGAATGACCTGGAAAAGCAGGGGGAGAGTGAAGAGAAACTGTGGTTTTTGCGTCAATGTCCGAGTACACTCTATCATTGGGGAGGGATGTTTTTGAGGGATGTTTTCTTACAGCGTATGCGGCCATACCCACGCAGATATTCGCAATTTGAGTCGAAACTGGATGAAGTCCTTGCAGCATCTTCAATGGGATAAGTGGGGCAGCCGTTGTGGTGGCCTCAACGGCAAAGAAAGCCACCAAAAATACCAAGCTGGCGACAAGTGACAGTATAACCCAGATATTACTCCATGGGAGCTCATTACCTCCAAGACTCAGTCCCACGAGCTGACTTGACAGAGCCAAAACGAGAAGTAGGGAGCCAAGCAGATCGATTTGCTGCCAAAGACCTTTGGACTGTTGTTCGGAAGCATGGTCCTCTTTTGCAGGAAACTTGAGCACAAAGTAACCCAAGACGAGAGCAGCCAGTGAGACCGGAACTTGAAGCAAGAAGCACCAGCGCCACCCGATGGTGTCCACGATACTGCCGCCGAATGATGCACCGCAAATAGCACCGAACCCGTACGAGACATTCTGGACAACCTGGTACATGCCACGTTGACGGAAGGGAATGAGATCGGAGTTAATGATAGTTGCTAGAATTCGCGTTAGACGCAATTCTCGATTCCAGGAGAAGGACTGCTGTTGTTACGCACCCATGGTCATCAACCCGCCTCCTCCAATGCCAGTAAGCGCACGCATGATGTTGAGAAAGACCACATCTCGTGCCACGGCACATCCCAGACACCCAATCATGAAAGAGATCGTGGCAGTAAAGAAGCAAGCACGACGTCCAAGCAAGTCAGAGAACCGCCCGTAGAGCGGCTGAAAAGCGGTGCTTGTAATGAGGTACGAGGTAGTCAGCCAGGATGCCGTGTTGGCCGCGTTGAATTCTGAGCTGATGACCGCGTAAGTCGAGGCAGTAATTGTGCCGTCGAATCCACCGAGAAAGACGTTAGACATTATTGCTATTTCAAGAGATAGTTAGCGCCGTTTTCGGCCATATTACTGGGTTGATGTACAAACCCAGCTGTATCGGGAGGAAGCCTGGTGGCGGCTTCCAAGTTGTAACTGGGCTACTCGAGCGCAGCAGAGGTTGGGTTTCATCTTGTACAGGCATAGCTGCTGAATCATGAATTGACTCTGATACACTATGTGCAACGATCATGGTCCTCGTCTGTTCGCTATTACGCACGGATGAGGGGGTCAAAATTAAACAGTTGAGGGATCAAAAGGGTGAAGTAGCGAATTCTCCTGTTGATAGTCAACAAAAGAATGGCACTACGTAATCAAAGAGTATATAGGAACTGTACAGAGTCACAAGACCAGACGTGAAAAGGTTTTCAAGACGCTCTGACCTGGCTAACCGGGATCGTCAGAGCCAAGAAAGACTGCCGAGATCGCAGGGACTCGGGCACTCTTTCGGGAAGCGCCGTGGGGCAAGCACGACATCTGACGGGGTCTTTGCACGATTCATGCGAAGATTCCGGTATTTGACAGTTTGCATTACAGTATCAATCCAGTCTTGTCACTCTTTCATTCCCATTCTTGAAAAGAAACTGTATAACGTTGTATAGGCCGTATAGACAGGATATTGTCTAGCGGGTGGGGCCTTCCTGTCGCGACTGTCGCCGCTTTTACAGGGGCGCTCAAGCTCGCTTAGGCGCTTGCTCAATTCTACTCAAGAAGCAAAAGCGGCGAGAGGACCGTTACTAGAAAGGAGGGGGATCGCCAGGAATTGCGACATAGTCCGAAATATTATGTACTGGTTTAATTAACTCTTTGCTATGAGGGGTCAGATCACCAATGACGTTGATCAAGTCTATATAAACCCCGCCTTCTCGGCCGACTTCTCGACCGACTTCTCGACAACCCTTTCAATCTACAAACAAACCCATTCTGCGTGCTATATCACTTCTTCAACGGCAATTTCGAGCGTCATCGACGACTCCTAACCAGTGCAGAATACCAAGCTAAGGTTAATGTACCCTTCGCTGCACATGATGGACTGCATCATGGAAACTGATCGCTGGACTAGTCTACTTTTACCACCATGAAGGTCCTCAAGGCCGCCATCGGTGCCGCAATGCTACTCCCCTTAGCAGCGGCAGATTGGCAATTCAAGTCTCGAACAGACCTTGCCCCGCCACGGCTGAACATCACTATCGCAGCAACTGCGGATGTCGAAAAGGGCTACCTCTTCGTGGCCCCCTTCGCGGGTCAATGGGCTGAACCTCAATTCCATGGCCCGCGTCAGGAAGGCCCGTACATTTTCCGTGATGACGGCGAACTAGTCTGGTCTGGATATAGCTACTACTCCATCTGGGCGGCTAACTTCCAAGCTGCCCGGTGGAAAGGCCAGGATGTGCTGTTCAGCTTTGAAGGTGACCATAATCCGGCCTATGGACATGGCCATGGCCATGCGACTATTCTGAATCAGCATTATGAGACTGTTCGCGAACTGCGTGCTGGTAATCATAAGCTTATGGATAAGCATGAGTTTCATGTTATCGATGAGAAGACGGCTCTGATTCAGGTTTATCAGCCTGTCCCCATCGACCTGACTCAGTGGGGTGGCAGCTCGGAGCAACAGTGGATTGTGGATGCCATCTTCCAGGGTACATTCCATTATTGAATTGATTTTAGTATTTAGGATCTAACCCTTATATTTGTATAGAATTGGATATTGCTACTGGTGAACTGCTCTTCGAGTGGTCGAGTCTTGAGCATGTCAGTCCGGACGGTATGTCTCTATCAATTCCTTTGTCCACTGACTTCATTCTGTTACATCACACCCATACTTACCATTTACTGTTTATTAAGAGGCCGTCCTCCCTCTACACCCTGGCCAGGCAGGCGCAGGCTACAACTCTTCTGATGCGTGGGACTACTTCCACATCAACTCAGTCGACAAAGATGCCGATGGCAACTACCTGGTCTCTGCCCGCGATGCCTGTGCCGTTCACAAGATCAACGGGACCACCGGCGAGATCATCTGGCGCCTAGGTGGTCTACGGTCAGACTTTGACCTGGGCCCCAACGTCCGTTTCTGCTTCCAGCACCACGCGCGGTTCCTCTCTCAAGACGGCGATGAGGAGATCATCTCACTCTTCGACAACTCCGCCCATGGGACAGAGAACCACCGCGGCCACGAAGTCCACACACACCCGTTCTCGCAGGGTAAGATCATCTCAGTCAACACGGCTACCTGGACTGCACGGACCGTTCAGGCGTTCCAGCCACCCGACGGACTCTTGGCCAAGTCGCAAGGTAGCACCCAAATCTTGCCCAACGGCAATGCGCTCGTCAATTGGGGCTCTGAAGGTGCGATGACCGAATTCCGACCGGACGGTACCCCCGTATTCCACGCCTACATGGACTCGGGGCTCCTTGGCGAAGGCGTCCAGAACTATCGTGCCTTCCGGTACAACTGGACCGGTCTCCCGACCGAAGAGCCCGCGATCGTCGCGCAAAAGACATCTTCGGGTACAACCGTGTATGTCTCGTGGAACGGGGACACTGAGACAACCGTGTGGCGATTCTACGCTGTCACCGATCGGTATGGATCACGATCCTACTTGGGTGAGGCACCACGTCGGGGCTTCGAGACCGAGTTTGTCTTTCGTGGGCATGAGTATGCACAAGTCTCCGCGGAAGCTGTCTCAGATACCGGTCGCATTTTGAGAAGTACCAAGGCTGTGTCTCTCCAGGAGGAAGTGTCGCCTCTCATTGGGGGTGATTATGGCGGTCGCTTGGCTGCGTCGCGACAGGTTGTGCTGCACGCCTGAATCTGACTGAAGGGTAGAAACAGTTGAGGATGATGTGGCCTAAGTGGTAGAGTTAGTGGACGAGGAGGGGGACGCGGTAAGCGGCTGAAGATAGGGGTTAGGTAGGTAGAGAGTAGAAGTATATAGGGGAATAGGAGAATAAGACGAGAAAAATTATCGGAGGCTATTATGTTGTGCATGGACCCTTCCCTGTAGACAAAACTAAGAAAGTGTAAAAAGGCGACAGAGTACGAAGTACAGTATTATTATTCTGTCCACATTCGATCCTGTAATAATAGAAGTGACTGATAATCGAGTCTAATCCTGCCAGTCACACTGAGCGTGGTTCATCCTTCTGGAATGTATAATTATCATGATCCACGTGTTGCCACATGGTTATCTCGTCGAGGTATCGTGACGGAGAATTTGCTTTTTGTAGTTCCCTTTGTTTCAAATCTGTAGATTAATAATCTTACTTAATACGGTGGTGACCCGCTACTCAGACCCCCAAAAAGAAGAACAGAATGCAAGTCAGACTCATCATCGAGTTCTCGAGCAGTGGCACTCGGATGGAAACTTCCCGAGAAGCCTAATTGTGCAACCTGGCCATGAATCATGTTTTGAGATCAGCCAGTTCGATTCCTTGCGTCAGCCGTGAACGATGGAAATTCCTCGTAACCTCGTGAACTCCTCCAACCAGTCGCTGTAACCCCCGCGTCACCCTCCGGAAGCTATCCCAAATGGGCTAATGCTCTCCACGGGTCCGGGGAGATAATACGACAAATACGCATCCAATCAGCATCGCCAGCGCGTTGCAGTTTGATGCTCGGTTATATCACCCGCTGCAGCTGAGTTCTGGACAGCAATTTCTTCCGTGGTAAGGCGGCCGATGGAGCCATAATAATCCATAATCGTAATCATCATGTTTGTAATTGCCTTGGCTTCGCAGGATGCGATCTGCTACATCCTGATTAGTCCATGTACCGTACCTCGTAGCGAGTTCCTGAGAGAAAAGGTATTCTATACTTGTCCTCCCGGTGGAGCATCCGCCAACTTGGAAGTAGACGCTACAACGCTCCAGGCGCGCAAGGCCACCCAGGATCGTCTTGGATTCCGACTCCGAATCAGTCGTAGCTCTCACAGCTCGCGATGGCCCTGAAAGGGCCTCCGGAAACGCCCTCTTCCGATATCCGAACGGGCAGCGCACTTGCCGAAAAGCGTAATCACCATTGCGATTGCGACCCTCCATCATCGCGTGTCTTTCTCTCTTCCCTTTTCCCTTCTTCCTTCCTTTCATCACCCTGCTCGACCCGAGTCTCGTCCCTTTTCCAATGCGATTGTAATTCCCTCTGCAATGGCGTCACCACAGCCTCCCGCATCCTTCGGGGCCGGTGCTGTGTCACAGACAACGGCGCGTATGATGAACCAACGCCTCGAGGATTCCATGACTGAGGAAGGTTCACAAAAGGATAGTGGCGATGTCGACGACTCTGCGACTCCCGTCACGGCCGATGATATCGAAGAGACGCGACACAAGGAAATCACGGCCCTTGCTCGGACCTTCTCTCAGCTGTCCAACAAGGCCTATTCAGAAAAGGGTGGACTCCATGATGAGGGCATCAACACTTTCCTGGAAACAGAGCAGGACCCTGAACTCAACCCTAATGATCTGGATAATTTCAACTCGCGCAAGTGGGCCAAGAACTTTCTCCAGATGACCTCGCGTGATCCGGACCGGTACCCGCGTCGCACAGCAGGTGTCTCGTTCCGCAATCTGAATGTGTTTGGGTATGGCACAGCGGCTGATTACCAGACCAACTTTGGCAATGCCTGGCTGAAGATGATGAGCTGGGTCCAGGGCCAGCTGGGTCTGCGTGAGAAGAAGCGTATCGATATTCTGAGAAACTTTGAAGGAATCGTGCATGAGGGTGAGATGCTGGTGGTTCTAGGTCGTCCTGGCAGGTAAGTTAGAGTCAGGCTCTATTGCAGTAGGGGGCCCTATACTAAGATGTTTATAGTGGGTGCTCCACGTTCTTGCGAACCATCGCTGGTGAAACTCATGGTCTGTTCCTCGCAGAAGGCTCTGATATTGAATATGAGGGAATCTCATGGGATCACATGCATGGAAGATTCCGTGGTGAAGTGATCTACCAGGCTGAGACGGAGATCCACTTCCCTATGCTCACAGCCGGAGAAACCCTCCTGTTTGCTGCCCAGGCTCGCGCCCCGAACAATCGCCTTCCAGGAGTCAGCCGTGATCAGTATGCGGAGCACATGCGTGATGTCGTGATGGCCATGCTTGGCCTGTCCCACACCATGAATACCAAAGTCGGTAATGAGTTCATTCGTGGTGTGTCCGGAGGTGAGCGCAAGCGCGTGAGTATTGCCGAGACCACACTTTGCGGAAGTCCCCTCCAGTGCTGGGACAACAGTACGCGTGGTCTAGATAGCTCGACGGCCCTGGAATTTGTCAAGAACATCCGCCTGTCCACGGAATACAGCGGATCCACTGCGGTTGTGGCAATCTACCAGGCCAGTCAGTCCATCTACGACATTTTCGACAAAGCTATCGTCCTCTATGAGGGCCGCCAAATTTACTTTGGCAGAGCTGACGATGCTCGGCGCTTCTTCATCGACATGGGTTTCTACTGCCCTGATCGACAAACCACTGCAGACTTTTTGACATCTCTCACTAGTCCATCGGAGCGACGAGTTCGAGATGGCTTCGAAAGCTTTGTGCCACGAACTCCCGATGAGTTTGCGGCCCGCTGGCGAGATAGCTCTGAGCGGAAACAGCTTTTACAGGAGATTCAAGACAGCCGTGATCACCACCCAGTTGATGGAGAAAAGTTTGATAGCTTCAACCGTTCCCGTGCTGCAGAGAAGGCAAAGGGTACTCGTGCCCAATCGCCTTACACTCTCTCATATGCCATGCAGGTTAAGCTTTGCCTGTGGCGTGGATTCCTGCGGCTCAAAGGTGATATGAGCATGACCATCGCATCGGTCATCGGTAATACCATCATGGGTATTATTATCTCCACTGTTTTCATCGACTTGCCGAGCAATACCGGTAGCTTCTTCCAGCGCGGTGCCCTGCTCTTCTTCGCTATCCTCTTGAATGCATTCGCTAGCTCCTGGAAATTCTGACCCTCTGGCAACAACGGCCCATCGTTGAGAAGCATTACAAGTATGCGCTGTACCACCCCTCGGCCGAGGCGATCAGCTCGTACATTGTGGAGATGCCATCCAAGGTGATGGTCGCCGTCACGTTCAACATCATCATCTACTTTATTCCACATCTCCGTCGCACGGCAGGCCACTACTTCGTCTTTTTCCTCTTCTCTTTCACCACCACTCTCGTGATGTCGAACCTCTTCCGCACGATCGGTGCAAGTTCTCGCTCCATGGCCCAGGCAATGGTTCCCTCTTCGATCTTCATGATGATCCTGGTCATCTACACCGGCTTTACGATTCCCGTCAGAGATATGCATCCGTGGTTCCGGTGGCTCAATTACCTAAATCCAATTGCTGTAAGAAGAACCCAGTGGATCTCTTGTCCAAAGATATGATTTACTAATATGTTTAGTACGCTTTCGAATCCCTCATGATCAACGAGTTCAGTGGGCGACGGTTCCCTTGCACAGACTACGTTCCTGGCGGTCCCCTCTATGCAAATGCCCCCCTCAGCTCCAAGATTTGCTCGCAGAAAGGTGCAGTGGCTGGTCAGGATTACATCGACGGTGATGCCTACATCAATACCACCTTCCACTACTACAAGGAGCACTTGTGGCGAAACTTCGGTATTCTTTGTGGCTTTTTCTTCGCCTTCCTCATTGCCTACATTATCTCCAGCGAGTACATTCGTGCTGCGCCATCTAAGGGTGAGATCTTGGTCTTCCCTCGTGGCAAGATTCCAGCATATGCGAAGAAGACTCGCCAAGAGAACGACCCTGAAGAAGCGGCACAAGGAGAGAAGCAACAGGTTGTGGGAGAAGCTCAGGGTCTCGCTGTTCAAAGTGCCGCTCTCGCGAAGCAAACTGCAGTCTTCCACTGGGAGAATGTCTGCTATGATATCAAGATCAAGGGAAAGCCGCGACGTATTCTCGACAGTGTGGATGGATGGGTGAAGCCGGGAACTCTAACTGCACTGATGGGTGTGACTGGTGCTGGTAAGACTTCGCTACTGGATGTACTGGCGAACCGAATTACCATGGGTGTCATTACCGGCGAGATGCTGGTAGACGGTCGTCCTCGCGATGACTCCTTCCAACGAAAGACAGGATACGTTCAACAGCAAGATTTACACCTTGAGACCAGCACTGTTCGTGAGGCCCTCATTTTCAGTGCCCTTCTTCGCCAGCCACACAGCGTTCCGCGCCAGGAGAAACTGGCCTATGTGGAAGAGGTCATCCGAATGCTGGAGATGGAGGCTTACGCAGAAGCTGTTGTAGGCGTCCTAGGCACTGGACTCAACGTGGAACAACGCAAACGCTTGACTATCGGGGTGGAGCTCGCTGCTAAGCCAGACCTGCTACTCTTCTTTGATGAGCCCACCTCGGGTCTTGACAGTCAAACCGCCTGGTCGATCTGCAGCCTGATGCGGAAACTGGCAGACCATGGACAAGCCGTTCTATGTACCATTCACCAGCCCTCCGCCATGCTTATGCAGGAGTTTGATCGCTTGCTGTTCTTGGCCAAAGGTGGCCGCACTGTGTACTTTGGAGATCTCGGCACGAACATGGAGACCTTGATCAAGTACTTCGAAGACAAGGGGTCGATCAAGTGTCCCGAAAATGCCAATCCCGCCGAATGGATGCTCGAGGTCATCGGTGCTGCACCCGGATCTCATGCAGATCGTGACTGGGCAGAAGTGTGGACGGAGAGCCCCGAGCGTGCGCAAGTGCGACAAGTTCTGGCAGAGATGAAAGCCGAGCTATCACAGAAACCGCTGCCCGAAGCGACGGGTGGATATGGAGAGTTTGCTACACCGATTTGGTACCAGTTCCTCGTTTGCATCCAGCGTATGTTCCAGCAGTACTACCGCAGCCCTGGATATCTGTATTCGAAGACAGCCATGTGTGTCTTCCCGGTATGTATCCTTGACCCGATTAAATTTTGACCGTATTTTTGATTTTGCTGACATTTCCCTCAGCCAATCTTTATCGGTTTTACGTTCTGGAAGATGCCCAACAGTCTCCAAGGGTTGCAGAATCAGATGTTTGCCATCTTCATGCTGCTGATCATCTTCCCAAATCTGGTTCAACAGATGATGCCAAGCTTCGTGACCCAGCGAGCATTGTATGAGGTGCGCGAACGGCCCTCCAAGGCATACTCGTGGAAGGCATTCATGCTGGCCAGTATCTTTGTGGAACTTCCCTGGAACATCATTATGTCGATACCCGTGTACTTCTCCTGGTACTATCCGATCGGTCTTTACCGTAATGCACCACCTGGCCAGACGACAGCACGAGGTGGCACAATGTTCCTGCTAATTCTCATCTTCTTGATGTTCGCCTCGACCTTCAGTTCGATGATGATTGCAGGAATCGAGCAGCCCGAGACTGGTAGTAACCTGGCACAGTTGTTGTTCTCTCTGTGCTTGGTGTTCAACGGGTAAGTGCTCTGGCGGGGGTTTCCCCGACTGTGGTTATCCTTAGTTACTAATCTAATACAATTCCTACAGTGTCCTGGCGAGTCCGTCGGCGTTACCACGCTTCTGGATCTTCATGTACCGGGTCTCGCCGTTCACGTATCTCGTCTCGGCCGTGCTCTCTACAGGGCTGTCAGGTGGAACCGCTGAATGCTCCAGCATTGAGCTTCTCAAGGTTGACCCGCCCAGTGGTCAGAACTGCTCTTCTTATCTTGATCAGTACGTCGACATGTTCCAGGCGAACTTGCTGAATCCGGATGCGACCACGGGCTGTGAAATCTGCTCGATCCGGTCCACTGATGCCTTCCTGGCTCAGTTGAGCATCAAGTTCTCCGACCACTGGCGCAACGTAGGGTTGCTCTTTGTGTACGTGGGCTTCAACATCGTGATGGCCCTGTTCCTGTACTGGCTGATTCGCGTGCCAAAGAAATGGTCGCGGAAGATGAAGACGGAGTGAGGTGATGGTGGAAGACAACTAATCTCCACTCTGAAAGAAACAAGACTTCTCCCAGTAATAATGTTATGGGAGAAAGATGGATTTGCTAAACGGATAGGATAATTGTTATGTTAAAGGGAAGCATATCTTAGATGCAGGATTCATGGCAAATACACCTTACAGAATTCAGATTCCATCACTATTATCTCTTGTTTCTGATACCATAGGAGTGGATACTCCACCCCGTGTGAAGTACTTCAGAATATCTCGGTTAGCTCTCAGGGGGCTGCTAGGGTGATCTTGGTAATTCTATGTCACCCAGGTCGATCAGATTTAATTTTCGCCATGGCCTACATCTCCAGGTTTTAGTGAAAGAGAAAGCAAGAAGATATTACAGTCGTTTTTTCGTGCCATGCAAAGCACTTTTCTTACTCTCCTAGGGCTTCTGCCTGTTCTTATCAATGCTCAGTTGTCGGGATCTGTCGGGCCTCTCGTTGACTATACAACAAAAGCCCAGAATAAGACATGCGATGTTACCAATTACGGTGCCGTCGCTGATGGAGAGACTGATATTGCCCATGCTCTCCTGAGTGCATGGGCCGATTGCGCTACTGGGGGTTTGGTTTATATTCCCCCTGGAGAGTATTCGATGAAAACCGCCATTGCGCTCAAACATGGACAGTCAACCGCGATACAGCTCGATGGTATCATAACTCGAGGTGCAGATCTGGCGTACCAGATGATTCTGGTCCGCGACACAAGTGATTTCGAGTTTTTCAGCGGCAATTCCAAAGGTGCCATCCAGAGGTATGGATATGAATATCTCTAGTCGGGAAATTACGGTGTTCGCTTCTTCCGTTTCCAAGATGTGGTAGACTTCTCCGTTCATGGTTTTGCTGCTATTGACTCACCATCTTACTACTTCGTCTTTGATACCTGCAGCAATGGTGAAATTTATAACATCCTTGTGCGTGGCGTAGTCGTTGGAATGACCGACGCTTTCGATACCTGAGAGAACAAGATTTGGGTCCATGATGTTGAAGTCACCAATGGAGATGAATGTGTCACGATCGAGTCTCCTGCCACGAACATGTTGATCGAAAATATCTATTGCAATCTCAGTGGTGGGACCGCTATCGGATCACTCGGTACCATGACAAACATCAGCAACATCCATTATCGGAATCTCTACATGAATTCAGCAGACGCGTGCTACTTGAAAACAAACAACGGCAATGGCACCGTCAGTAACATCATTTGGGAAGACCTGATTGTCCACGGTGGTCCATATCCGCTTACCATGAACGAGGCGTGGGGCGCCGATTCCGGTTCTACTGGTGTCCAGCTTCGGAATTTCACATTCAAGGTTCGTCAGAATTCCCTTTGCCAATTTAATTGCTGCCATTTTAGGTGTACTCTAATGAACTTCGCGTTACTAGAATTGGCATGGCGAGAATTCCGCAAACAGTCGCCTAACAATTCGCCTCGAGTGTGATTCCGATGTTCCTTGCTACGATATCACAGTGGATAATGTCAATCTGTGGACTGATGATGGCGACTACGTCTACTGGAGCTGCCAAAACGCGTATGGATCTGGTGCTTGTCTCGCTGAAGCCGACAGCAACGCCGCTCTTGCGACATACACTACCGTTGTAACCGTTACTGCCACTCCGTATGTACAGATTGCATGTGGTTTTCTGGGGCCAAGACTGACTTTGACAATGAATGATAGATCACATTCTGCCCCTACGATGGCGGGCGACTTAACGGCTGCTCCTCCTTCGGACTCCCCATTCACCATTCCGCCGATGCCAACCAGCTTCTACCCAGGAGCGACTCTAGTATCTACGCTTTTGAGCCTAAGTGCTGCGGGAGGCCTGTGAACTTTCTGAAATGATTTAGTAGCATCTTGAGAAAATTCCGTGCAATCTCCTAGTCAGCCGCAGTCCTTGTCAGTCACGGAATATTACTAGTTACGTGGTCCTAAATGAAAAATCAGAACTAGACAGGTTCGATTCGTACAGGCTTTCCGAGACATGTTATCATAGACGAAAAGGCTAGTACTAGTGCTTTTTATATGAGGCCTTCGGATGGTACAGCGCCAAACTACTCAGGCTTAGTGACTGGACTACAACGATGATGTAGTAATCACTGAGTGAGTTCAAGGCGTGTTCGGTCTTACTCAGTGCTGAAAAAGAGGCGAGGAGTGAACATGAAAGGGGAAAGGAAAAGCCAAGAATTGCTATGCATATTTTGGGGATATTTGGAGCTTCGTGAGGCTAACCTGTTTCAACGGGGCCGAGGAGATGAATATTATAACATTTTTGTCATTCTCGATTGGCCTCGGTGAGTTGGTACAATTTTCCTAGCGATCGTTTATCAATGTAGGGCTTTAAAAGCATCGATCGTGGAGGCCAGACTAGCGACGCTAAACGAGTTACCCACTCCGTAGCTATATCAGCCTCAAGGCGCGTACGCGCTAATCGCCTACCTAACATACAAAGTGCAAGGAACAATTCACCTGATTAATGATAGTAATCAAAACGGGGGAACTGTTCTCCATCTCGTCTACTCTACTTTACTGGCGAAGTACCGTACATGGTAGCTGTACATATGTAGGGTTGTGTGTACTGTACTGTACGCGTGGCATCAGCTGGCCTCTGCGCCGGTCAGAAACTAAACTGACTCGAACAGTGTTCTAGAACCAGAAGAACTGGATACAGAAGAGTGTTTTAAGGAGCTAGGGGAGAGCATGGGGTGGTCCACCGTCCGTTGGGCTTAGGGCTGTACTCAAGGGCTACTGGGGAAGCCTATCGGATTTGAGTAGCTAGCTCATTACGGAATGATGGGGGACAGTGAGTTGGGAATATGGACTGTTACGAAGGACGAGTCACAATGGAGTACTGTAGTGGTACGGAGCACTGTGGGTAAATACTTGATGAGCTGGGGCCAAGTGTGGAGGGTCTAGCAAGCTAGCGTCCGGGAAAACCGGGGCTTTGGTTGGGGTCCAAAAGATGATAAGAATCGGAATTAATACTGTGTACTCCGTATGCGAGGGGTAATTAGTCCCGCTGATTTTTATCGGTTAGGTGTGTGTCAGAGTTGAAAAGTGGACATTGTGGATTGCTCGTTTGTATTTTCCGTGCATGGCTTTAATCAGTGGATCATTCGAGGGCTGTTATAGACTACAGATCTCCGACGAATCCGGAATGGAATATATGGAAAGATCCAGGTTTTCTATACAGTTTCCACGGTCGCAGACTTCCTGTACACGCATGTAGGGAGGGACAGGAGAACGAGCAAGTCACCGTCAGTTAACTCCGTCTCTGCTCCGAAGAAGACGCTCAAAGTCCGTCTCTCGACTCCATGGTTATACCAGCCTACCAAGTTGACAGATAATGTAATATTATTCTATGTGTGTATACTACTCTAGTATCAGCTGGCATTTAGCTTCTTCTTTATGTTCTAACTAATTCCATTCGTCGACCTCCCTCGATGTTGTCAAGATTGTACCATTTTAGCCCCATCGGATGCGGTAGTCGTGACTAACTTGTAGTTGGTTAGCTCGTCCACTAATTGAAGTTACTTGACAGTAATTTTACTGGAGTCTTGGGCTCGCAGTTGTTGCCCAGTTGAGGTCTCCTCTTCAGCCCCATTTGTTGCCCTCGTTTCCTGCTCAGCATCTGGTTGATTCGCTGGCTTATCTGGTCGAGTCTCGCCATTACAACGGTTCGAACTAGTCCTCGTTTGAATCTTTACCGACTCCCACTACTGCGATGATCCGCGATTGTCCTTTCTGCCTTTTTCCTCGTTTTTCTCCAACTCAAACTCCACTTGGACCCACGCCCTTCCGCCTTTTTCCCTCTCTGGGTACTTTGCCCTCGACTTGAGGCTTGTTGAGGCTCATCCCGGCCCCACTGGCCAACCGAGCTCTTGGTTGATGGGCCGGAAGTTGAATTGACATGTTCTTACCGTTGCTAATTCCCTTTATTAGTCCTGGGATACCGATGCAACGCAGCTGGGCCCGGGGCTCTGGTTCTGGCTCTGGTTCTGGACGGAGCTCGTCAGAACCCGAGAGAGGGAGAAGAGACCACTTAATGCCCATCGAGGAATCGATTCTTCGTGTACTTTTTATTTATACCCTGGTCCATTCCCCCGCCGCTTCTCCAAGCCCATGTTTCCTTTCCCTGCACGATTGAATCCTTTGTTCCTGGCTTCGTGTTAAATCTCTCTTGATCTCTTTCTCCCATTTTTCGTCGGCTTCTCCTCCCGGCTCTATAGCGTCCAGTGAGAATGGATTCTTATCCCCCATTCACGGAATTCCCCCACATTCTCCCCATCTCGGGCGTTTCCTCCCAGCAGTACGACGCCTATGATCATTCTCTCCCATCCGACCATGCCTTTGTAACGCGGGCCTCGCAGTTCCAATTCCACTTGACTTCTCCATTTGACCAGACCAAGGCCCGCGATGCATCATCAGTTACGCAACCTTGGTGGAAGGATGACGACCCCTCAATCAGCATGAACTATATCGCCCCGGAATTCCCAGTCTCTGCGGATCGGTTCTCCCCATGGAACAGTGAAATCTCTACGATTTCAGACCCTCAAAGTCCGCGGAGTAGTAATGGGGGAAGCCTACCGGGTATGAATTGCATCGCATCCTCCCATTACTATCACGACGACCTTCCCATGACCACTACCAACGAGCAAGCTGGCTATCCTGCTCCCGACAGTCTCGTCAACATCGACACGACAACTTTTCTCTCCAAACCTGGTGTCTTCGAAGTTCAGCCCGACCATCGCTCATCATTTGAAACCGACTTGGATCCGTGGTCCGGCAGCCAGTCAGACCGCAATGGGACGCCTGAACAGCAGTGGCCGTCTCCACTTCCAATCGAGACCATGTCATTGCCTCAACCTCAAAGGCGGGCTAAACCCCGTCCAGCCCCCAAATCTCGCGTGCGCAAAACAAATGAAATTCGGTCAACGTCAACAACAATTCGCACCGGACGCCGCCGTGCTGCTACGTGTACTAATAATGGCGAGAATGGGGTGCCTCGAATTTTCGTCTGCAGCTTCGCGCCATATGGGTGCCATAGCACATTCGTTTCCAAAAAACGAATGGAAACGACATGTTACCTCCCAGCACCTCAAACTAGGCTTCTATCGTTGCGACGTGGGAAAATGCAGCATTCACAGCCACGCCTCTACATCCAACGCGTTTCTCCCAGCCTCCAAATCGCCCCGATCCCGCACTTGCAGTCCACCCCCGGGCCAACCTAATGACTTCAACCGCAAAGATCTCTTCACCCAGCACCAGCGGCGCATGCACGCGCCATGGCTGCAAGCAGGCCAGCGCCGCATCCCGACAGACGCCGAGCATACCGAATTCGAGGCCGGCCTCGAAGAAGTTCGGCAACGCTGTTGGCACGGTCTACGCACGCTGCCGCAGAGGAGCCATTGTGGGTTTTGCAAAGAGATCTTTTCCGGGGAAGGGAGCTGGGATGCACGGATGGAGCATGTGGGACGGCACTTTGAGCGCGAGGAGCGACAGGCGCTGGGGCATGAGGAGGAGGATCTGGCATTACGGGCGTGGGGACTTCGTGAGGGCATTCTAACTATTGTGGGCGAGGGACGTTGCCGGTTAGCATCTTTGGTGGAGAACGAATTATAGATATGCCAGGCTTCTTGGATCTTTTCTTTGGGGTCTCGCGTGACCATTTTGGGCTGCAAGTCCGGAGTGGCGTGTCAGCACATGGCGCTTAAGGTTTGGCCTTGACTATTTCGCGCGGCGTTGGACGACTAGACTTGACTCTGAACGAGTCGGGCTTTTTCATTTTGGCCTGGTTTATGTGAATCTCTCCACCTTGTTTATTTGATCGTACAAGAGACAGTCGATCAAAAATACAAAGTCTCTACTATAATCTCATGACCCATACCAACAAACAACAACCTCCAAGTCATCTGCAATTACTCGCTGGTACAAAACATTCTCCATGTGGGGGGCTGATCTTCAGACCGTCTAGATGGATCTGATTTGGCTCTCGTTATCCCCGTATAAGTACTTGGCATACAGGGCCACACCGATTTTACGAAGCAAAGCTTAGGCTAGACCTTAGCTCGTGGGAAATCTAGGCACCTGATAATCAGATCGCTTAATTGCTCAGAACGATAGCACTCAGAATCTTTAGTGAGATGACCTCATGAATGCCAGAGAACTCGAAATCTACGAGTAGAATTCGACAGTGACATGTCGTTCTCGCTAGAGCTGATCGACAACGCCTATCTAGGAGCGCGGAGGACTGTCATCCTTACTAACAATATCACCCTTCTCATGGCACCAGAATACAAATCCACGACTTTGAGACCAAACAGATCTCCAGAGGTAAAGTGAGACTAGCCTTGGATATACAGTAAATAGCACTCTACCTGCAAAAAGGATAAACCAGGAATTAACCGGCCATGAATACGAACTAACCATTCGGAGTGCCCGGTACTCTCCCCAGCCACATGGAACCATGACGACCATATACATATCGACTTGCGTGCCAAACCACTTAAAAGAAAGCTCGATAGCCGTTTACCCGGTAGGGTATGACTCTGCCAAACTCACTTAGAATTCTAGCACTTGATAAGATATTCTACACAGCTGGTGAGCGAACCGGGGACCAGTAGCCGCTAGAGAATATACTCAAGATACTGTACCTTTGATGGTATCCTATTCCATCTTTTAGCTTCGACGCCAAAGGAAAGCCAAGTAGGCTTGGACCCGGGGATCCGGCACCTAACCATAATAGTAGAAAGCAGAGCAATGTCCTGAAAGAATTTAGTGTCGCTACATGCAGTATAGAGGGGTCGACGTTATTTCGGCAATTTTGCATCCAAGCCGCATTCAGTGAGCATGTTGTATACAGTATCATGACGATTGTTATTGTCGCCATCAAGTGGAAAGATGGTTCAGGGTGCAGTAGTGAACGTGAGTACAAGTCAAACAAAGAATAAGCTAACTACAAGGAAACTAGACTGAGCTTCCAGGTAGGCAAAGCCTTTTTTGTCTATTTCGGGCAATTCGGACGAAAATTCCGGACGAAAATTCCGGACGGTCGGGCTTTGAAGCGGATTATTGACCTCAGAGTAGTCAACGATCCTAAACGCGATAGAACAGATTTGTGGTAATGCACGGAACGAATGCCGTGTTAACTTCATCTCAGAAATGTGGGGAGAATTCATTGTTCGAGATCTGACCAATTCCAAATCATTGCCCGTTAAGCTTGTTTGGTTGACCGAGACGATCACGATTCATAAGTCCTCGAGTGGATACAATGCCACACCTCATTGATATGACTCAATTCGACTCACTCGACTTTCTCAATTGTAAAATCTCCCACTAATGCCGAGTTCACCAAACGCTGATCTTAGCTCCGTAAGTTGCGCTTGACTCGCGTGCATGCTCGCTAACCAGTCCCGTTCATCAAAGCAGATCTTGGACGAGGGGGCTGTGTTTATAGTTGTTTCATGACCCGAGTACTACTCCGCCCATTTGCGTTGTACTGACTGTGCTGTGCCTAACGTCACTTATAGGAGGTGGCCGCGTTCGCGCGGCACTACTGTACTTGGTGTGAGTGAGTGGGACGATGCCGGTGGAGATGGAATTACGTGGATGATTCGGTGCCGAGAGAGTGGAATTTGGCCCCCATCGCACTCCTTACCGTGTTAAAACACGAGTCAGATTTTCTTGAATTAATTTCGCTCTCGAGGAATGATTTTCTTGGCCTTTACTTTTCGCTTTTTGTCATGCTGGGCTTTTCGCAAGATCTCGGAACTAGAAGAGGTGGGATGCATCGATCTTCAATGTTCTGATGCCAAGGAAGGGAGAAAGCGATGATCGAAATTGATGTTCGTAAACCAGCATCGTGATGAAAAAGAAAGTATTGTGCCGAGATGAGCGGATCGGTGGAAATAAATGCTCAAGAGTAGTGCAACAGTGAAGAGCCACGTCCCCCGTAGGGAGGCATTTCTGTAGCTCAGTAGTGGGCAAAGAACGGAGGAAGCAATGAAGAACACAAACTGGAGAAGCATACTTCAAGTGTTCTCATGCTATAATAGTGTGACTGAGTGATATCTGAGCCAACTTTGTAAGCCCTAAGGGCCGCAATCTGAGATCGCTCATCCCCCATGGTCCGATGTCAAAATAAACCATATAGGGCTGAGGCTATCCCCCAGGAGCACAGTCAAGTCTCCTACCTTAAACACGATAAACTTATCATTACCACGCATAAAGTACCCAGTTAACTCCACAACGGCGCAACTACAGGGAATATCAGCCAGTGACGAACTTGACGTTCGCCAACAAGGCTCTAAGGCGTGTCCCCGCTTGGTCGTGAACGTTACCCTTTTCGGATAGCTTGAGTTCATGAGAATGGACGACTCAGCAGGCAACTGTCAGGGAAGACGGTCGAAAGTTAAGAAATCCTGATGGGTATTTCACAGTGGAAATGGTGGGCATGTGGCTCTGATGAGCGCGGGACCCTGCATCGGACGCTTGGACGACTGTCTAATTTCTTTTTCTGACCTATCTAGACAGCCCTATGGCCCTCAAATGCGGCGGTCATACTGGCTGTAAAGTGCTGCCATTCAATGCCAGACTGGTCCCATGACGGGTGCTGTCACATGAGAAAGTCGTGTTTGAATTGGCATTGCGACTTTATCAGCTGCATGTCAGTCAACGCTGGAATCTCTCTGGAAACGGAATGAAATGAGCATCTATGGTGCATACTACCTGGAGTTGGAATGATCAAACTGCTACGTTAGTCAGTCTCTCAGTTGGGCTTATTGATCGCCGAGGAATATACCAGGAGTCCACAGCATCAAATATTGCTCTAGATATCCACATCGACAGTGAGATCGTGATGCCCCTTGGCCTGAATCTTCAGGTCGCCAATTCCTCCCTCCTCTAGCATGGCTGACTCGCTTTCATTGATGAAAACACTTTTTCAATCAGAGAATGGCAGATGTTCAATCCTCCAACATGCTTGAAAGGCTATCATCCTTGTGGTCAGTACACCGTGCTCACAATGTCCTAAGGCGCACTGAGAGCGTGACAACTTTTGGTGGGAAACCGGCCTCAAACGTAATCAAATCAGATGTTAATACAGTGACAAAAAATAGTTATGCTCAAGTACGCTACTACATCATAGTTTTCTTGCGTTGTCTTTATCAATCTCTTTGCTCATATCGCCGACGTGTGTCGAAAATTCGGCCGACATATCCCAAACCAGAACTCGGAGCCGACCTCGGCCATAATGCCTCGGAGTTCAACGCCACATTCACAATTTCACGATCTGTAGATGTTGCTCATGCTAGATACATTGAACGTCTTGAGATATGATGTATGGACTCAATTACGGATCGATGAACTACTTTGCTTCTTATATAGCAGACGGAGGCTTCTTCAAAGGCCCAAACTCCCAGCATATTTACTGCTACCAACAGCTCGGTGCACACAATTACTCGGAACATGGACCTCTATCAACATGACCCACCATTGAATCGGATCACATCCGTATGCGCCTTGGACAGTGTTAAATCCGATGTCAATACGAACATTCTCGGAACCCCCACCGGAAGTTTTGGACATTTAAACAGCAATCAGCATGTTTAGACATCCCTTCCGCTCCCGCCGAATCGTGATTCTCTTCAGTCTTTGCTTAATTCCACTTGGCATCCCCTTCCATTCCTCCCTTCCCTTTGGATACATCAAACACAAAGCTACAACAATGGCATCTCACTCAATGGCTGATACTTTCGCCAAGCGAGCCACGCAGCTCCGCGAGTACATCTTCTCTCAACCAACCAGCACCTTCGAGAACAACCCCTGGGCCGTGGCAAATGCTATTGACGAGTTCGCTGAAAGCCAAGGCCGCATGATGATCTTTAAAAAGGCAAAGCTGGATGTAGCGCAAGCACAGCTTGTAGCTCAACAGCCTGCACCACGCACGATCCTTGAGTTTGGCACCTTTGTGGGGAAATCAGCCGTGGCCTGGGGTGCTGTTCTACGCGATATTCACGGCGAGAATGTGCCGGAAGACGTGAATGTGTATACTTTTGAGGTTGATCCGCTGATGGTCTCTCTTTCACGAGACTTGATCAAACTTGCCGGTCTCCAAGACGTGGTGCATGTCCTCGAGGGTCCTGCGTCCGAGTCACTGAAGAAGCTCCATGCCGAGGGAAAAGTGGCCAGTGTAGATATGGCATTCTTCGACCACTGGGAGGAGTTCTATCTGCCAGATCTGCAGTTGATTGAAGACTTGAAGCTGTTCCGAGTTGGATCTCTGGCTATTGCGGATAACACTGATTTCCCTGGGGCGCCGGATTATTTGAAGTATGTCAAGGCTGGAGGGAGGGGAGTCGCTGGGTCTGTTAAGTATGAGAGTCAGTCATTTACGACGGAGAGCCAACCGAGTAAACCAGTGAGTACTTCTGCTTTTTTGTCATTCAGTTTAGAGTATTGGCTAATCTATGTGTGCAGAGTATTGTTGAGGTCAGCAATGTGGTGGCTATCTAGTAGATTGCCCGTTGATAGCTGGCTTCACTAAGGAGATTCCTTTTTACTGCTTGTGTTCTGGGATAATATGATTTTTACAATAGAATTGCATCACTCCTCAATAATAGTTGGCCGTATCTCGTGAATACCTCAGAAGCACGTGCTCCAGAAGTGACCGATTCATTATTCAATACCATATTGCAGACCGTAAAATGACACTGGGAATGTTCATAGTATGAAATATAGTATCTACCTGGAATACTCCTGGTTTGAACGATATAGATATGCAATCATCGAAAATACAGATGTCGGCAAAATACGTCGTTCTTAGGTGTAAAATCCGTATCTCGCTCAAGTACCTAGTCTTCTATCCGACCAAGCTACATAGAAATGCAAAGTAACAAATATCTGTGGCCATAGCCTTATAGTAACGCTTGTCACCAGAGTGGTATCAGTTGCTGTGATCTAGTTAACCTTGGGAGACCTACCCATAGTTTCCTAGGCGACTCCCACCTAACTACTGACCGCGAATAAGCCACCCGCGGGCAGGCTAATAGTTAAGTGACTCATTTGCTCGGCTCACTTTCTTAACTTCTTGCTGGCACACTCGATGCCCCTTCTAATACCATTACTCCAGAATGTGAGGGAAAGGAATGACTCTCGCCCGTCCAGTCATCGGCGTTTTTCGTCTTACGCTGCCCTTTCCTCGATTAAAGTGCACATCAGCCTAGCATTAACGAAGCCACAGCGCAGACTCGTGGCTTTAGGCATGAAGACGGGCTTATGATGTTTATCCCCACAGGATCTTTCACGAGAGCTTGAGAACCATATCGCAAATGCGATTCCTTCTATGGTTGGAAGGTGGTAAAAGGGTATACGTCGGTCATAGACTTTACCGCCGGATAACTATTAGCTTAGTAGGAGGGGAAGAGGATACAAAGACGGCGGATGCTTTTGATTATGACAATTTCCTTTATCGTTTCTTTTCACCGCTCTGACTTTGCGGGCGGCTTCCTTTGGATTATTGCTGTCCATCTACATAAAATTTGCCTTCTATAAGCTATAAGCGGGCGTGAACCTACAAGCCCTCTACAGAACTTTTAGGGCATGTGTATCCGAATTGGACTTCAAGTAGCAATAGTTGGCAAGAATAGCTCTGCGGTACTTTGCCTTGTTGGTGCAGTAGCGCTCATCAGGACGACTGGGTCTCTCAGGGAAATACAAAAAGCAGGACGGGTCGTGTTTGTCGAGAATTAAGATTTCTTTGACATTTGGTCAATGTCCACGCCGATTGGATTGTTTCAGCTGCAGTAGAACTCAAAAAAAAATTCCAGTGGTGTCAAGACTGGAACAAGCATGATTCTAGAGCTAACCCAAACGAGGTGCATACCTAGTTAGTGCGGCTGGGTGGGCTACGAGGGGTAATTCAGTCAGGACATCTCTGCCTTCGCATTCTTACTCAACCGAACCGATGTCAAACAATTTCCTCACCATACTTACCACCTCGTACTGTATAGATAGCCACAAGGGGCGGCTTCGGCAATGTTCTCTGAGATGGCATCAGGAGACAGCCTCTCAGAGCTCTGGGAGACAGCGTGCAACAACTATGCCCAAGAAACAGGCACCCCGCTAACGTCGCCCGACTTCCCCAAAGTCAGCACACCGTCCGACCTCTCCAGCCATCTCGATTCAGAGAAGGAGCATTTCGCGGACTTCCGAATGAAGAAACGTCCCCTTTTCCACGCCATGCAAACTATTCTCACCCCGTTTGAGAATTTCGGCGATATCATCTCCGGCGCGGTTTCGATCGCATTTCCACCTGCGTCGACTATCATGGGGGCAATGCTCCTTCTCATCCGCTCTGCACGTCGGGTCAGCGATGCCTTTGATAGCGTCAATGCCCTGTTTGAAAAGTTAGGGTATTTCGCGCAGCGTTTAGATTCATACCGAGGTGTCCCGCTGAGTGAGGGGATGAAA
The DNA here is from genome assembly GCF_028827525.1 of Penicillium daleae. Classification (NCBI taxonomy): domain Eukaryota; kingdom Fungi; phylum Ascomycota; class Eurotiomycetes; order Eurotiales; family Aspergillaceae; genus Penicillium; species Penicillium daleae. Next base: position 1,872,048 of record NW_026623153.1, read on the forward strand.
AACATCATTGTGAAAGTCTTCGTGACATTCTTGAATGCTTGCGGGGTATCACAGAGCCTGCTGAGTCGGGGCGCATTCAGGGCGCGATTCTCGAAATGGGCAAGGAATGTGCTTGTTGAGGACACTTCAATCCAGGGACTCCTGGCTGAACTAGAGGCGTTGACAGGACTGGAACATAAGATGGTTTCTGCACACAACTTGACTCTTACAAGCCAGGCTTTGAAGAACACAGCAATCTTGCTTGAGAAAAGTGAGCTGGAGAACGATAAGGAGAGAATAAGCGCCTTGAAGGCGCTGTTGGGGCCTATCTCTGCTTCGGGGCAAGTATATTCGGCTATCAGTGAGAGTCGAATTCCAGGCTCTGGAAAGTGGGTTGAAGAGATGATCAGCGAATGGTGGGATGGCGGCGAGCCTTTGCTTTGGATCCATGGCGGTCCTGGCGTTGGAAAATCTTACTTGGCGTCAAAGATCATCGGTGATCTTGCGATCAAAAGCGACGCCGTTGTTGCATCTTTCTTCTTCAAGAACAATGATGTAGATCTGCGGTCTTTCAACAAAGCTTTACGAACTCTGGCGTGGCAGATCGTCGTGCTGCAGCCAAGTTTCGCGGTCTATGCCGAGGACTTTTGCTTGAAGGGAGATCCAGACAATACGTACGTTGTCTGGAACAAGCTCTTCCTGGACTATTTCGAGAAATCAGATGACACCGTTTGTTTGATCATCGATGGCATTGATGAGGCTGATTCAGACGAGCAAGAGATCTTCTTCAGTCTGCTTGAAAGAACATTCTCGGAGGAGATGGACAGAAAGCCACCACTACGAGTCGTCCTTCTGGGCCGGGATTCTGTACGCAGCATCATTGAAGAACACTCATTGGGATGGATCCATGACATTGAAATTACCCACAGCGAGAACAAAGATGATCTGCATGGATTCGTGTCTCAGAGGCTCCAAAAGTCCAAGCTGTTTCGCAATGCTTCAGACTTCCAAGACGAAGTCATCCAAGATATATGCGCACAGGCAGAAGGTCTTTGGGAATGGGCCAATCTTGTTATCAAGAACGTCATGCGCTGCAGAACGAAGGAGCAGATTCGCAAAGTCGTCAAGACCATGCCGAAGGGCATCAGTGCGATGCTGCACGAGGAGCTGCAGCGGCTTGGAAAAGAGTTATCAGCGTCCGATATGATGTCTGATGACGAAGGATCCCAGATTCAACAGCTCAATATCCTTCTTTCCTCCGTCACACTAGCGCAGAGACCTTTGACAGTGGAGCAACTGGATCTCGTTCTGGAGATCGTCCTCGGAGAAGAAGTCCTGAATCTGGAAGATGACCTGCTAAAGGTATACTCGTCGCTAGTTTCGCTGCGGGTGCCAGAAAATGACTATAATGAATATGACGATTCTACCGTTGTGACACTTCGGCACAGTTCCTTCTATGAATTCTTCGAATCGCCATCTATAGACGCTGGGTCCATTCATATCAACCGTGACCAGGGCGGGGCGAACTTCTTGTACGCGATAATTTACGCGCTAACGAATGTCGAGACACCTAAATCCTATAGATGGTTGGTTCACCTCAGAAGATACGCAAAGAAGTACCTCTCTTTGCATCTAGAATCAGTGGATCCCGAGAACGTTACGTCGAGTCGGCGAGATGACATCTCTTCTCTCCTCACGGAGCTCTTGACCAACGAATTGTGGCTGAGGTTCTGGTTAATTGATCCGATCTACGAACAGTCTTTCTCAAGATACACTTTCCACTCGTCTTCAAGGATCTCAGAGCTGGGGCGATATTGGTGGGGCTGTAATGATCGGGATACTGCAAATGAGGCGGCGGAGATGGTCTTCAAGTGGCTTACCCCTGCTCAGCAGAGAACTTTTGAAGAATTGGCAGGCGATGATGCATGTCCGTTTGCAGTTCTCTTTTCGTCTCTGGTTCGATTGTGTTCACGTCTTTGGCTTTCCCCTGAAGACATCAACGATGATGGACTGCCAGCGGCACTACCCACCCTACTGTGGTCGTACGCTGAAATAACAGCCACGCCTTCGAGTTCCGACGGAACATCGAAAAAGCTAAAGGACATTTCAATTGGTCTACGGTCTGCAGAAATTTTACAGACCGCGGAGTCGCAATGTCTCCAAAAGACAGCGATGTGGTACGCTCGTGTCGCACAGTCAATGCTCCAGCATGGAAATTCCCAAGATGCCCTTGTTCACTTTCACATTGCTCTAGATGAGCACGACAAAGCGCCTTCCTTGAGCGAGCAATCCATTTCTGTCATTCACAAGGACATGGCGCGCGCATATAGCGAGGTTGGAAAGTACAAAGAGGCATTAGAGCATTCTGATCTCGTACTATCGCCGGACAACAATCCCGAGGATCCTGGATATGACTTTCAAAGGTATCTAGGAAGCCTGCTTGACGAGGCGAACATGCTATACCGTGTCAAATCGACCGAGAAGGCTATCTCGACTGCGCTTCATGCCTGGGAACAGTTTGTTACGCTTACTGAGACACACGCATTCGGGGATCTTTGGCTCTCGTTTTTCGTTGTTTTCTCGGAACTACGTCAGCCTCAGCGCTTCCGATCTGTGTTAGACTTGGCCTTTGACCGGTCCGAGAAAATCCTCAATCCGATTATCGATGAGATTGAAGGGGATACTTTTACAATCTTCCTTATTGATGCCTTCGCCTCTCGCTTTGGGATCATGCACAGCGTTCTTCACTATGCTCTCACCCCGGAAGACACGGCACTTCTCGATCTCATCGCCTCGATCCCAGGAGTACTGAAAGGCGCAACTCCCGAATGGCTTAATCCGATCGTGTTGAAATTCTGGATTGCGTCAGTACTGTTTGACAAAGATCGGCCCCGTGAGGCCATTCAAATTTGGAATGAGATTGCTCTTGTCCCGGGAGAATCCGGGCACTCGTGGATTCAACCTTTCCAAACGCGGGCAATGAGTCGATTGGCGACTGCGTGTCTCTATTGGCCCCAGATCCCTTTCTATGGAAATAATCCTCCTGCATTTGTCGAGGATGATATCAACGAGGTCTCTTTGATCGTCTCGAGCTGGCTGCTTGATAACGGTGACATGGTCCATGCCCGACAACTTCTCAGTGAGGTTGTGAGAAGATGTATTGCTTTGTTATCAGACGATACACCCGCAAACGACATCGATGCCTTTGCCATACTCTTCAAGGTGTTTCTCATGATCGAGGACAGTGATGACGACCTCCGCGCTGCTTTATACCTGATCAAGGCCTGGGGCAAAGAATCGGATGACCCAGCACTAGGAGACGATGTGGTGGGAGTCGTTCAAACTGATGTGTCCAGTGTGTTGGAGAAAGTCCGTATTGTGGATGATAAGGCCCAGATGCAGGATGAGGATCCAGAGGATGACTGGGCAGCTCCATACGATGACTGGTTCACAACCGACCCTAGTACTCATTGCTCCACCTGCAAGGACGTAATCAGATCGCTCAACAGGTGGCACTTCTGCCGTTCCTGTCCCTTGACCGTGCTGTGTCACCGCTGTTACCGCGAGCTCCAGTCCAAGTCGGATCCTACGCAAGATCATCCTCGTGGCTTCGTGGGCAAGTGCAGTCCTCAGCACAAATTCTTCTATAGCGGTGAAGCCCTTGGACAAACTGGATACGTGCCGAAAGGTATGGTGCCCTTGGTTGGCACTGATGGTAAGCGGCAGGTGGTCTGGATTGATGAGTGGAAAGAAAAACTTGCGGAGAAGTGGGTAGGCGCTGGCACAGAACAGTTGAATCTCGACGATGGTGGCTTGTCGGCCGGGTGTATGCAGGTATTGCCCGAAGCGCAGAGAGATCGGTGGGGGAAGTTCTTCAAAGTATAGAGTCTTGTTAGATGCATGCAACTGTGGACACGGGCTATGACGGGAGTGCTTGAAAATGGTGAAGCAAATGAGAAACCTGCGAGATACCTAGTACGTCCTACTCAAGAGATATGCGCAAGGCATTCATTGGGCCCGGCTCGTCAATCATGGGCAACTCGATGCCTGACAAGTTGGGCAAGGGACGCGAGTGTGTTATTTCCGGAGCGGAAGCGGCTGCCCTGGATTCCTATGTTCACTATGGCTCCTGAGACTGAAGCTATGTCTTATTCTGGATTGAAAGCAAGTGTTGGGAACTCTTGAAGCGCTTCGGGCCTAAACGCTGTGCCTTACGTGATCAATTTCTGGCACTATCGTGTTAGGGATTGTTGACCTTGTCATTATGCTATCTTGGGTTTAGAATTTATAATCTTGGGTACCTCAAGGCTCCTCTCTCTATGTTCGCTTACTACCTTGGTAAACCTATAATTCTGAACCCGAATTCGTACACTCTAATCGCCTCGGTTTATCCAAGCGGTCGATCTGTTCAAGCGGACACCCTTGAAATGTTTTCAACCCTTACTTCGTCCATATTGACAAGTTGAGTCGGTTTGGCTCGGCGGTACCGTACGGTTCCCCCAAAAACTATGGATATGAAGAGGATGCCCGACTCCCCTTTACTTATTTAATTTCGAACAGCTGGATGTGAAATCTTTTTCACACACTTCAAAAGGTTTCGTCAATTTTGATAAATTCGGCCCCTCAAATTCAGGTGAACTTAATTGAATTCGCGGTATACACTATTCTCTCAATTAGTCAAAATTAATGAGCTGGATTCACCGTTTGAACAGGTCCTCCAGAAAGATCATCGGATTCTAAAGATCTCCTTTAGCACCAATTCGGATAGTCGGTCAAGACTCATAAAGAATTAGTTATGATTGTGAATTGAATATGAGATGATTCGTTCAAATCACCGTTTTCGTACAGTGTGTAGGTCAATTTAGGTGGTCAATTTAGGTGAATTCAAGTCTTCATTCAAGTGAATTCGTGTGATCGGGTCGGGTGGTCGATTCAGTCGGTTAATTATGATAGTCTATCAAAATTACCTACCTAAGCCTCGAACAAGAACTCTGTGGACCATCCAGACCAAGATTATCGAAGCCGAACTAAGTAGCTCTTCATAACTGGATGATTCCCGTCAGTCCGGCTTGAACCCGCGCGACCAGCTTCCAGTCCGGAGACTAGCGCCCCAATTAAACCGACTCCTCGCGACTCCAACATCCTGGACAATCCAAGGACCAACACGCGCCATGCGCATCTAACTTGCAATTGCACACTATTCCTCCCTATCCTCTTTATCTCCCATCCATCATCTGCAAGGCATGCTGCAGGCGCAGTAAACCTCCTTTCTTCCTCGCCCGGCCACGTTGTCCGGACCGCGGACACCCTTGACTCCGCCCATCATGTGTGTCCAAGCCATCATGCGATCTCGAATCCCAAATGTGCAACTAACATGCCTTCCTCCACCAGGACAGTCTTCTCCCTGATCATCATCAACAAGGCAGGTGGTTTGATCTACCAGCGCGAGTACCAGGCCGGTCTGCGCAGCCTCTCCACCAATGACTACCTCGTCCTCGCTGGTACCTTTCACGGGTATGACCCTCCACATAACCAATGCCCCTTGGACATCTCCACCTCGCTAGATGGTATCCCGATCGCTAACGAGTATTTGCGACACAGTGTCCACGCCATCACCCGCTCTATAACCCCCAAGCTCCCTCTCGCCCAGACCTCGCCCGCCCTCACATCCCCCAGCGGCAACGCGCCCGTCGGATTCAGCTATCCCAACCCTGGCGTCCCTGCGTCAGGTTTGGAGCATCTCGAGACCGAAAAGTTCCGATTGACTTGCTTCCAGACTCTGACGGGAACCAAGTTCCTGCTCTTCACGGACCCTATGACCGGCAATGTAGACACGATCATGAACAAGATCTACGAGCTATACGCCGACTACGTGATGAAGAACCCGTTCTACCAGTTGGAGATGCCGGTGCGGTGCGAGGCCTTTGATCGGCACTTGGGGGCTTGGTTGCGAGGGAGGACGTGAGTAGTCCGACGTGGGATTTCGTATAATACTGTTGGACCTTGAAGTGAAGGAGGGTGGAGCGCTGGATTGAATTGTGTGATGACCTTACGAACTAGACATTTCCTTCTTTTTATGTTTTCCCTTCTCATTGCTGTTTACTGTACTTGAGACTGGGACACCATCAAACCCGGCTTGTGCATAATACCAACCAACATCAACTAAATTAACATTTCCGTTCACACTCGGTAGACTGTGTCTGTCTACCTATATGACACATGGCAAGCAGAAGCGGGCGTCAGCTCTTTGAGTATACAGGGAACGAGAACATTAGAAGAAAACAGAAGTAAACGCCGGGTATGCATCATATATCACTTCCAGGGGAAGTCAGCATCTACGCAGTGTCCATCTTATCCTCATCCTTCTTGTCCTTGTTACCGCTTGACTCGCCCTGGCCCTCTTCGGGGATATTACCCAGCTCCGTCTTGCCCTCAGCCGCCTCACGGTCACGCTTCTCCTTTTCTTGCCGGTTCTTCTCCTCCTCCAAAGATAGCCGCAGTGCGAATGCCAGCTCAGGGTCGTTCTCCGCAGCATCCTCAAAGTTGAAACCACCCGCCTCTTCACCACCGCCGCCACCCGCACCACCGGCGGTAGCATTCTCACCGGCCAGGATGGGGGTTGCTTGGAGCTCCTCGCTCAGCAGATGGGGTCCTGGTGGAATGATGGCGAGGTAGGAGTTGTCACCGCTCGTCACATTATCCACAAAGGCTTCCAGCTTCTTGGTTTGGTCGGACTCCAGGTCACCGAATGCCACAACGTCAATCGAGACGTTGTTCTTCTTCATCTTCTTGGCCAGCTTCACGAGTGTCTTCTCATCCTCTTCGATCGGGGAGCAGGAGAAAACGATGATGCGTTGCCGTTGGGACTTCTCGGATCGGTGCTTGAGGGCCAGCTGGATCATCGCTCAGTTAGTGACCTGCATGACCGAGCCTCCCGTTTGGGGAGATCGTATTCACTTACACCAGCAACTTGAATACTAGAGCTCAGGTGCGACGTTCCGTGAATCTTTGTGTTGTGTAGACCAGCCAGAATGCTACCGAAATCCGTGGTGAAGGTGGATAGCACTTCGGGACCCTTGCCGCCCATGCTCATCAGACCGACAGCGGACTGAGGGTGTACGCGCATCTTGACGCTGTGGATGATGCTGACGGCATCAACTTGAGCTTGCCACCGGGTTGATCTGTAGATTGCAGAGGTTAGATGATGTCGAAGATGGCGAAAGGGCGAGGGTCTCACGTGTAGTCTCCATTGCGACTGCTTTCGCTGTTGTCGACACTGCGTGAGGGAGTTAGCACGGCGGTTCAAGCTCGGACAGACATCAACGACTAACATGATCATCGTGGCTTCGAGCGACATGATGGCGGAATATGGCGAGAAGGAATGGGAAAGGAGATTGAGGAGATTGACAAAGGTAGGCGTCGGCCAGGGACGGCGGTGATGACGATGAGGTGAAGCTATGGATTCTGCCTGGTATCTCCGCCCGTGATGTTGTTTGTTATGGCTCCGCGCCTCCACACTTACTCGATGTACCTCTCTTGCTCTCCATTCCAATCTTCAACACAAATCAGTCCCCCACAATGGCCACTTTGAAACGAAAAGCTCCTGAATTTATTGATGCACCAGATGCTACGCCTACGGGAAGACCAGTCAAGAAGCTGCGTCTCACCCAGAGCCAAAAGCAAGCGCTGATTGACAACCTCCAGCTTGAAAGTACGTCTACAGAAGGGATTTTAGATAATAGGCCAGTACTGACAACACTTCAGTCACCGAGCGTGCTCGTAAGCTTCGTGCTCAATATGCCCTGCAAGCAAATGACCTTCGCTCCCGCCTTGAACGACGCGTCAACCGTATTCCCATCTCTCTTCGCAAGGCCAACATGGGCGAGCTCCTCGAGAAACACTCGGCCCCGGCCCAGGCGACCTCACCCATTCGTAGAATCTCTCCAGCAAAGACCTCGCGCGCACCCATCTCCATTGACCAAGCACTCTCGCCATCCAGCACGCGTGACGGGCGGACCCGACGCAATAGGTACGATCGCTTACCTCTCTGTTCAATTGAGGCCGAACACTAACACCTTCCCAGCAATGAGGGACACTACTCTGACAAAGAGAACGCGCCGGCTGCTGGTACACCCGAAGGACTGAAGAACCCCAAACGCCGTGGCAAGGCTCCCGCCGTGGGCGGTGCATCACGCGTCGTATCGCAAGAGGTGCGAGGTCACGACAACCGAATCCTGTCCCCCAAGTCCCTCAACTCTCGAACATACCCACAATCCCCATTCCGTGCCTCCCCCGAAAAAGGACAGCCCTCATACATGTCCCGACCAACCTCGCCACTAAAGCCTTCCAGCCCTCTACGGGCCGCTGGACCTGGTACACGTCCACGTGGTGCTACCACGTCCACCGTCCGGGACCTCGCACAGTCCACACAAGCCAAGAAAACAACAGCCCGCTCTGCGACGGGTCCCCGGGCAGTCAAGTCTCCTCTCCCGCGGCCAGCCACCCGCCAGGGTGAACGCAAGAATAGTTTCTCGTCTACCACATCTTCAGGCACAACCGTCACGAAACCCACTCGTACTGGAACTGGTGCCAGGAAGGCAACAGCCGGGGCTTCCACAACTACAAAGAAACCCGCTGTTCCTAGAGCAAATGCTGCATCTCTGGCTGTCAAGAAGACCGCCACTTCTGCTACTGCGTCCACCGTGCGGAAGACTACCGCTCCAGCATCCACGATGGACGCCTCGTCTCGCGGGATGAGAGCACTTCGCAAGCGTGTATAGAGGAAGAATACATATGCATGCATCGGCGTAGCGGACGCATCTTGAATTGATGGCCGGGTTGTTTTATTCTAATTGATATTGTTTTTGAGCGTGGAGTATCGCCAATTACGGGCATGAGACTGTATTCGTGGTGTTGTATTCTGTTTTATCGTCATAATTGGTGTTTGTATTGGTTTGTTACGCTTTTTGCTCATGAGAGTTTCTTTCGGGCGTCGGATTTTATTCCATTTTGGCTGTTTAAGCCTTCCAACCTCCGGTTAGACTATCCATTTTCGTGATGAGTTGCCCGTTAGTCTGCTTTGCACAAGGTACATTTCGTAGTCCTCTCAAGGGTGCTATCGGATTGGTCATACATGAGGTGGTAGATAGGCCAGAGCGTCTGAAACTCATGATGTAAAGTTCAGCAATGGGGCCATCATTGCGTACCAAGGGGTAGATATCAACTCACAGAAGCTGCCTACGGATATATTTAGCTTGATCTAGGGCAGTATCACGAAATGCTTTACCACACGAATAGTTGAGTTTGCGGAAGGCATGATAAATATATCCAGGGCATACCCGAGATACGGTTGGAAGAACCTTATTCTAGTGTTATGAGCCTCATCCAGGCACCTCAGCATGTGTATGCCTATATATAGAGCAGCCATTCAAGCATGCTCTCTAATAATGGCCCAGCACTAGATCTCACTGGAGACCAAAAGAGCTAGAGCTATTATGCAAAGAACCCACAGAGTACAAAGTAGAAGCTACATTGAGATTTGAAATTCGAGACTCAGCACAGGTATCATTGATTGCAATCAAGCGGACCGCAGACGTCTGGAAGGGGTAGAAAAAAAAAGGAAGAGAAATTCACAAAAAAGACTCCATGGACCGATGCTAGATCACCAGATCTGGGAGAAGAAAGGAAAGAAGCAAAAGAGAAGGAAAAAAAAAACCGCGGAATGGGCATCATGAACCAAGGTAAAACCCGGAGCCTGGTTCAAGTCGAGAAGCGAAGCGAAAGAGATAATATGAAAAGAGCATAGACTGTAGAGAAACACGCCCATAGTGAACGAAAGCAAGGGGAAACATACATGGCTCCGACAGAGTGGGTGGGTCAGGTATGGATGGGTATGGAAAGAAAAGAGAAATGACGAAAAAAAGGACAGGTAGTGGACGATACATATGGTAGCATCCGCGGACTAAAGGGGGGGATGACGGACGGGGGTATGTAGGGAATAGGTACACCAAAGGTATCGGGACCAATGAGGGGATGATGATTCACTTTTGGGTGAGAATTTTGAATAATGTGAAATGTGAAGATGAGAGAACTCCGTCAACCAAACCTTTCAGTCGAGACGAGATGAATGGACATAGGATAAGGCAGTGATGAAAGGGAAGAGGAAAAAACGACCAGAAACGAAAAACGCTCAACACGCCCCCATAGAAATGAGAGAGAAGACAAGTACACCTTGGGCTGTCACAGATGGCGCCAGGTTGTGTGATGCAAATGATAGTCATCGAGGTTTGGTGTATCGATGACAGCTGTGCAGGAAGAAAAAGGACGAAGACGGGAAAATTCTAACCAGTGACTCCCATGGCACCGGCACTAGGTCGTGGACGGTAGGGGAGGCCTTGCTGCCCATCTGAACCAGGTTGGCTGCTGTTGCTATGGCTGCGTTCACGGTGATACGCAGCTTGAGGAGGCCCAAAGTCAAGACCAGCTTGGGGCTGGGCACTTGCTGAGTGGGAGTGAGCACTGGGTCCCGGAACGTGGCGAACTGAGCTCTGCATCTGCCAGGCGGTGTCCTGAGAAGGATCAGTTTCAATACGAGCCGAGGTCGGGGTGCTCGCATTCCGATGATTGTTGATAGTAAACGTCTCCCCGCCATTGTCCGGTCTCGTTGAGAGACTGCCTCGTGCAATGTCACCATATCGCTTCAAGATGTCCTTGGAAGTCACTTCAGAGTTCTCCTTGAAAAGAGTAGGATCACCCAGAACGGTTTGCAGATCCTCCGGAATCTGGCACGCAAAACATGTTAACTCAGTGTCTTTCCCTGGCACTTGGGAAGAAAGTGAGTACTTACCTCGCACATGGTATCATTGTATGTGATCAGTGCATTGACTGCTTCAATGGCCAGGAAACTCTCGTCCACGGTGCCGTTCTTGGTGTTGGGGTAAAGAATGTTAGGTGTGATGACAGTTGCCAGATTGTGGATATCCATCTTGCTGCCAGACTCCTCATCAATGTGCGAGAAGGATGATGTCCAGTTGAGGAAGGTGAACAGAACCTCCATCGTATCACGATGGGCTTTGGGAAGGAGACAGCACGTCAAATGTAGGACTCGCTTCTGCTTCTCGGAGTCGGATAGTTCTGCGAAGACATGTCAGCACTCAATTGCCACAAGTAATGTGTAGATACCAACTTACTTTGCGAAGCGACGAAAAGACGGTGCAGCTTGAAAGTCATCAACGGGTCTGGCATTTCGCGGAGGAACTTTTTCAAAAGTGCTGCGATTTGCACAGGACCCTCCTTCGTCATGTCGACCTGATCGTACTTTGTATCGATCAACTCGGCAAGTTCTTTGAGACGGCGAATGTTGCCATTCTTCCGGAAGACACCCTCAACCGACATGTCCATCTGGCGCATAGCGGAAACGGCATCATCTACGAGTGCTGGAATCCGCAAGGCGCCGGGGCCAACACCGTGCCCAGACTCGGTACCCTCCTTCTCGACCAGATAGTCGAGTGAAACTCCAAAGACTCCCTTCTTCTTGCCCTTTTTCTTTTCATCCTTGAAGGCGCGGCCGAATATGTTCCAGATGGTAGGCTTTCGAGATTCGATCAACGAGAGCAGCTCTTCCATACTGAACTGTCCGTCCAGCAACGGCTCCATAGACAAGACAGCAACGTGACGAACAATGAAGTATTCCAATGCCGTAAGTTCTGAGAAATAGCGCTTGCCACGGGTCGAAGACTCCACAAGCATTTCCAGCTGATTCTTGGACATCTCGCGTGCGTGTCCCGGCTTGTAAGTAGGCATTCCTTCCATGGTTCCCACGAGCTTAGAACCAGCATGTCGGTACGCGTTGGGCCGCTGCTCCTTAGCTTGTTCAGCTGCGACGATACGCGGAATATCGTCCAAAGTGAGGGCATCTTGAGCACCGAAAGTCAGATCTTTCACTGTTTCGCCATTCGCATCCCGTTCTTCGACGATCTGGAAGCCGGGTCCACGAGGGTCACCGCCATCGTAACCAGAAGAACCTGGCCTCACACTCCGGCCCTCCGGGCCATCGATGATTCGAGACGCGCGGGCTTTCTTGTATGTCGTTGACAGGGTGCGCTCATTACGGAGGGAACGCAAGCGACGCATCTCACCCACAGTCTGCTCCAGGGACGACTCTTCGAAGCCACCGCGAGCACCGCCACGGGCCATAGAAAGGGTATTAGATCGGCGAACATCACCGGGTTGCACACGGTAGCCATCCTTGTTCTCATTGCCCTCAACGTTGGGATCATCTGGAGTAACAGACGAGGTCAGAGATTGTGTGATGCTGGACTCAGGAGGAATAAAATAACTTACCAGATGTAGAAGGCAGGGTCCCACCAGCGCGAAGAACTGCCAGAAGCCGAGCAAGAGCAACTCTTAACAGGAAAACAAACTGCTGCAACTTGGTGACTTGGATGAATCCGGCTTGCGCATCCGGACCGAGGTTATGATGGTCAGCACATGCTGAGCAGAACGTGCGCTTTGCGCTCTCACTCCACAGTGCATCCGGAAGATCAAAAGTCAAGTCTTTCTCACACGATGAGCATGCCAGGTGAGGAGGTTTCAAGTGCCAGCGGTTTTCTCCGTGACGGACACATTCATCGTCAATGGGCTCCTTGCATGCGATACAGCAATCGGAAAGCTGGTCGGCTAGACCCTCAACGCCGGCATTTAGATCAATGGGCGCAGTCTCGTCCTCGGGTGGGGCGAGGGATTCTTGGTCGGCCAGATGTGCGAGGAAGTTGTGTAAGCCGTCCGGTGCAGACTTGTCTCGCTCAAGCTTCAAAGCACCCTGGAGACCGATCCTGATGAGAAGTTTGAGATAATGAGCCAGACCGGTCACTAGCGAAAGCAGCTCCTGGGTAACACCAAGCTTGCGAACACCGGCCTCTTGAGTCTTGGAGAGAAGAGCAAAGAATGCGACGATTTTCTTGCAAAGCAGTTTAGCTTCACGACCATATGATAGATCTGAAAAGGTTGAGGTTAGCAAGAAACAGGGGGCTGCGAAATCAAATGTCTCTCATCAAAGACCGAGACTTACCCTTGACGCCGTGAGATTTGATGTACACTGCCAGTTCGTCGACTGCGGCGAAGAGGATTTGAACGTGAGCAATGAATCGCTTAGCCACGATCACGCCATCGATGTATGCTCCATTGCTAACGTGTAGCAGCATGTCAGAGATACACGCGGCAGATGACTCTTCAAAAGTGGAGAGAGTGCTCCAGATGTTGTAGACCTTCTCTTCCATCGTATCCTCCTCTCGGCGGATGTTCTCGCGCTCCTCGGGGGTTGCATCGGCGTCGACAGGGGGCGGTTCCCAAGTCTGACCAGCGGGTGATAGCCGAACATTCCAAAACTTGTGGATCATGTAACACTCGGGGTGCCAGTGTTGGTTTTGGCCATTACGGAAGATCTCGACAAATTGCTTGAGAATGGCGGTATGACATCCATGGCACCGCTGTGCAAACTGGGTCGAATAGTGGAAATGGCAGTAGACCTTGCCCTCGTGTTCATAGTAGGAGTCCTGTGCACCGAAGACCGTTGGGCACACGGAGCAGGTGAAATGCTCAATGTGGTACTTGCGATCTAAGGCTGTAATGTAGGAGCCACGGAGAGCACCACCACACTCGTGGCACAGAAGGTTCAATCGCCGGAAATAGTCCGTCTCGCAGAGGGGAAATTGGCAGGATCCGTCATCCGAGTCAACGGGGAAGAACTTGGAGGCAACAATTTCACCACAATCCTATGGAAGAGATGGTGTGAGTCTTATGGGATCTCCAAGAATGGGAAGGGCACCGGGGGGGGGGGGAGAGGGGTGGGCTTTGTGCACGGAAGGACACCACGTACCTGGCACTTGAAACACTCCAGGTGGAATGTGCCACCCAATGCGCGCACAAACTGCCCCGTTAAGGGCTCGTTACACTTTTGACAGACACGGGAGGAGCCTGGAGACTTGTTGTGAGGTCGCCCATTTGGGCGCGATCTATCTCTCACATTAGATCGGTCCCGGAAACCCGGTTGATCGGGTTCAAGGCCCCGCGGGGACCGGTCTTCCGGGCTCAAAGGGCTGTGGTTTCCAGCGGTCCGGGTGGAAGGTGATTCGAATGGAATCAGACTATCCTCAGGGGAGGTAGGTGTGTTTTTCTGGTAGCTACTTCCATAGCCCGAGGTGTTGACGGTGGGGGTCGGCTTGCCTGCGACCAGGCTGGCCGGGAGTCCACCGGGGGGCATGATGGTCCCCCTTCACAGATGAAGGATAATGAGTTGTGGGCACGGTAGCACGGCAAATACAGCATGCACGTTAGGTGAGGGTATGACGGGTGATAAGTCGGGACCGGGGGGGAAAGGTGATGTTGATGTCTGTCGGTAAACACAACGAGATCGCGGGAAGGATACTGAAAGGATTCTAGCTCGTGCTATTTAATAGCAAGGGAATTGGTTAGAATCGGCCGCTTCTATCTGGTTGAGTTCTTTGAAGAGTGGATAGGTGGAACTCGAGTCCAGGGTCCAGGAACTTTCACTCACTCTTTGGCCATATAGGGACGACACGCGGGGAACAGGCGACGAGGGGTAGGGATTGAATAAAGGAGTGACAGCGCGCGCGACCGACCGGAGAAATCGCGGGGAAGGATTTCGGTAAGGTTGAAGCCGGGGAAGGAGAATCTTAAGCGCGCACAGGTCCGGACCACGACGCGGGGGTTGTGGTGGATGAGGAACAGGAGGCTGGGAGCTTGCGAGAGGAGCCGGCGCAGGCGACCGAAGCCACAACCATAGGAGGACGAGGGATGACGAGAGGGAGGATTGGCAAAGGGGTAGGACGGGCCCGAAGGATTAAAGATGTGAAGCCGGGGAGTCGAGGCGAGTCAAACGAGTTCGAGGGTAGGAAGAGGGGGGGGGGGGGTTATTGGTGAAAGGTAGGCGGGTGAAGAAGGAGATGATGGAGAAGGTTTTGGGTTGGGCATTATTTGTTGCCCCCTCTCTGCCTCCGAATCATTCGCGGGCATACCCTTTTGGCTGGTCTTGGGGCCTGGCAAACCCCCCCCCAAAACAGGGCCCGGGTCACGTGCAGCTACACCGCCTTGTTTCTGGTTTGGTCATACAAAACGACATCTTCCTAGTTGAATTAACTTAGTTAATATTAAATGATTGGATAAGCTAATCATTCTAAGTAACCTCCATAGTCCTGATTGACTTGAATCAACTACCAGTATGAATCCGAAAATGTATGTTTATTGACCCCCTATACATAGAGTATCTGGGTCTCGTATAGGGGCCTCTTACCTGGCCACTCCCGCTCGTACCTGGACCCACTTGAACTGAACCATCCTGGCTCCGTCCATGGCTCCTGTCGTTAGGCTTTTTATAGCATCAGTCTCACAGTGCCCTTGCGGTTTCAGCCGCTGTACGAGAAGAGTAGTGCACAGGTTCTCATATCTAACACAAACACATCGGGTACATTCACAGATCGTACAAGCAAAGTCTCCAACAATTTGATCAAGCCTCTTAATCTATTTTCTGAATTCTTGAAGGTCCACTATTCAGCCACGATCCACTGTCGCCCAGAAAATCCCAGGGTCAAAGCAAACACTAAAAGCCTAGGATGGACAGAAGAACAGATGAGTATGCTGGGGATCTAGCAACTGTAGTGTCACTCTATACCTTACCTGTTTCATACCTTCTGACTGACCTCCGAGTATTCTCCAGGCTAACGACAGACAATTGAATCAGAGATGGCGCCAGAAATTGATTGATCAAAGCAGATCCTGGTATCTCCCAGTCCTGATTCCAAGCCTCTTCATGTCTGCAACCAAAATTAGTACTAAGGCGGTCAACAAGGCGGTCGATTAAATGTCGTTAAATTCACAGCAGCATCACCCCCTTCCAATTATCCGCTTCGTGGAGCTACTACTGAGAGTCTCCTCTCCATAATGAATAACGTAATGGGCAAGGCCTTTTTGATAATTGATCCCTAGAACGAACGTCCTTAACAAGAAGGCCAATTCTATGAAAAAACATAGATCTTTATCCATCTACTAATGCAATAACCTGCACAAGAGATAGTCCGACGCTCCAAAAGGGCCGAAATGGAAAACCCCCAACCTGATGCATCGGGTAGCTGCCTCTTTAGACAGCCGTCACTTCTGACGCGAATCTATACCACGCGCTCTTTGTTTTTCTCCACCATCCACCCCTCTCATCAGCTTAATCTTCATCATCAACATTCCTCGTCGCTGAACCCTTCCCTCGATATCCTCTACGGGTACGCAGGTTTGCAAAATGGCAGACCAGTGTGCCCTCCGGCTGATGCGAGTAAGTAGAATCGACGCTCGAGATGTTCGGAGATGACGGCTAGCTCACGCAACCCGATACAGGAGCTGAAGCAGTTCTCGGAAAGTGACGATGTCGGTATGTTGTATTCGTCAGCGTCATAGCCAGACGACAAATTAACAGAGACTCCAGCCATCGACATCGAATACAAGGACACCAACATTCGTGAGCTCCATGCTCTCATCGTCGGACCACCAGAGACCCCATATGCTCTGGGATTCTACCAGGTAAGTCTTCGTCGAGAGAAGACCAGGTTGAAATGACCATGATTGACTGGGTGCTTCTTTTCTAGTTCTTGATCAAGATCCCTTCAGGTAAGTATCAGTCGGGTTGGCCCGTGTACCACTATCCCAAGACGAAAGATCACTGACATCAGATTTGCAGAATATCCCGAGAGACCACCCATCGTCACCTTGCAAACAACGAACTACGGGAGGACCCGTTTTGGTCCAAATCTCTATGCGACCGGGAAGGTCTGCCTGTAAGTACCCCTCCACTGGAATAGGATGACCGCGAGACAACTAAACTTATATACTTGAACAGATCAATCTTAGGGTAAGAGCGTTCCCATCATGCCGAGCTGAATGAATGGTAGTCGGGGCCAGTCATTAATCATCTCTATAGCACTTGGCGAGGGCAATCCAACGAGCAGTGGTCTCCGGTGCTGGGACTGGAAACGGTCCTCCGATCCATCCAGAGCCTTTTGGCATCCAAGCCCTACAATCTGGAGCCAGGCTTTGAGAACGACAATGATGAGGGTCGGATTGAGCTGTACAACGCCAAGGTAGGATGGTGCCCGTACATCAACACGATTTCCCATTAACAGAGGTGGCCTCGATTGCTAACTGAAGTCGTCAGATCCATCACGAGAACCTCCGTCTGACGGTCATCAGTCCTCTTGAAAAAGCCTATGGAATCAACCCTGCACCAGCGGGGCTGGAACCTAGCCAGGGAGCTTTTCTGGGTGCCGGGGCCGCGCACTCCAACCCATTCCTCGATACCTACAAGAGACGCTTCCTGTGGTATCTAGAGTCCTACAAGATGGCCATCCAGCAGGGTCTTGAGAACGAAAAAGCGCCAGTCGGCCACTCCTTCTACCATATGCCATTCGAGCACGAAGGCAACGTCATGGCAGGTAACTGGGACTACAAAGACCTGAAAACCCGCCTGGAGGTTCTCGAGAAGCGAATCATGAAGGAGACCAACGACTGGCCAATTCGAGGGTGCACCCTGGCACAGACGGATCATACACTGGCGGCAAGTCTTCGCGCACAACTTGCGCAGATTATGCACCATATTACCGAGCGTACAAAGGGGATGGTGGGTCTCGAGCTCGTGGATGACAACCCGTTCCTGTGGCGGCTCACATACTATGGGCGACCGATGACCCTGTATGACGGGGGTGTGCTGAAGATTAAAATCTTCATCAGCCCCAATCACCCCGCCGAACAGCCGCGAGTCATCCTCGAGACTCCGCTGTACCACGTTCGTGTCTCGTCGCAGAACGTGCTCATCTACCTCCCCCTCCGGGCAGATGAGATGGCCCGTCATGTCGACGGTATCCTCAATTCTCTGGAGGAAGACAAACCGCCCGTCAACCCGCTCATGACGGTCCACCCCGAAGCAAGTGCTTTGTGCTGGGGGTCGCAGGAGCAGCAGCGACAGTATAGTCGCAAGCTCCGCCGCTCAGTTGCGGCCACACTTGAGTAAGTTTGCAGCCTATCGCTCTTTCTTCTGTTATACTTTGAAGTCAAGATCAGTCGTGCTAACGAAGCTACCTACCTGATAGGAACCTGTGATCGGGAATGGGACGGTGAGAAGAAGATGGGTCACCTCTGGCTCAAGAATCATCAACCGGTCAGAGATACAATCCCCGGAGAATGAGAAGGGGATTACGTGTATGATTAGATGTCAAGCAGTTTAACCAAAACTACTTGCTGAGACCAGTGCTACTACTGGCTAAGACCGTTCGTCGTTGCTCACTCTGTAGTTCGGGTAAATTCGATGGGTAATATCCGTGTGATAACGCAGGAAAATCTTATCTCACGTGTCAGGTGATCTGACCCCCCGAAGCTCCCCCCAAAGTCCCCCTTTCCGCTCCAACCCTCATGTGCTACTCTGGAGTCAATTGATTCACCATCTCACAATACCATCACAATGTCTTCGAAACGGCACAATCTGGAATTGGGCAATGTGCTGGTGGTCGGAGGCTGCGGCTTCCTGGGGTGGCACATTGTCGATCACCTGCTGAACTTCCCCTCGGAGACGGATCCCAGCAGCGCACTGCCAAAGCCCCAAGGCGATGCGCGCTTCGAGTACCCGACCCTGGGCTCGCGATACCCCCAATACAAGGCTACAGTGTCGGTGGTGGACCTGCGCACGACGCACAACCGTCTTCCCGGCGCGACTTACTATGATGGCGATATCACTTCTGTCGAGTCGATGATGAAGGTGTTCAACGCCGTCAAGCCGGATTTGGTTATCCACACTGCGACGCCCTCTGTTCTCGACGGTAACAAGAAGCTCCTTCACAAGGTGAATGTGGAGGGAACCCGGACGCTACTGCAGGTTGCTGGCGGCGAGCACGGTGATTGGGGCGGCAAGTGCAAGGCGTTCGTCTACACTAGCTCTAGCTCCGTGGTGCACGATACGCAGAGTGACTTGAAGAACGTCAACGAGGAGTGGCCCCTGATCCGGGGTCGCCTGCAGAAGGAGTACTACTCCGAGACTAAGGTAAGCACCGCAGCCTCTCATCAAATTCCGCAAGTCGAAGCTCCGCCAATCGCTAACACACATTCTTCTCACTAGGCCGACGCTGAAGAGATCGTCCTGAAGTACAACCGCCAGTCCCCAACCAACATGGTGACCTGCGCCATCCGGCCCGCCGGTATCTACGGCGAGAAGGACACGACCGTGACATACAAGATCCTCGAGCACGGCTCGCAAGCCTCGCAGACCGTCCTGAAGATGCAACTCGGCGACAACGACAACCTGTTCGACTTCACCTACGTCGGCAACATCGCCTACGCACACATGCTGGCCGGCCACCGACTGCTGGCCACTTACGAGCGGTACGAGGCCGGCCAGGGCGGGCCCCTGGAGCACGAGCGCGTGGACGGCGAGGCCTTCAACATCACCAACGACTCGCCCGTCTACTTCTGGGACGTGACGCGCGCCATGTGGGCGCTGATCGGTCGGGTCGTCGAGCCTGACCAGGTCTGGGCGCTGCCAGAGGGTCTGCTTGAGGTGGTGGGCGGAATTGCGGAGAGCGTGCTCGGTCTGTTTGGCAAGACGCCGCGACTGACCCGTCGTGTTGTGCGGTACTCTTGCATGACACGGTACTTCTCTATTGAGAAGGCGAAGTACCGTCTCGAGTATCTGCCTATCGTCCCTGTGGACGAGGGCATTGCCCGGGCCGTGGGTTATGTAGTTGAGTCGCAGCGCCAGACGGAGGGCAAGAAGACGCTGTAAGGGGAGCGAAGGGATCGTGATGAAAAGAATTGTCTATACTGTAATAATATCCCGGGTATCAGATATCTGCCTAATGTCATTGATACCGTATATTTGAATGCTTTGCTCTTCCATTCATTCGTCTCCATATTGCTTTCAAGAGCAGGCCGATGTCAAGGTTTGCTACGGCTACGGTCTGATCTAGAAATTCAAGACCACATGTACTAATGAGAAAATAACTCCGAGCACGCAATTAAAGTTCGTGCAAAGAATGCCATTCAAGCCGATCCCATAACAAAGACAACCCATAAAACCCATCATAAAGCCCTAACAGAGCAAGGTATCATAAACATCAACCAAAAAACAGTGGACCCTCATCTCAAATCCTTATCCTCCTCATCCGACCCCCTCAAACTCCCATCCCCCTTTTTCTGCGCATGCACCTCCACCGCAGAAACATTATCCGTAACTTCCTGACCCTCATGCCTCGCAATTTCCACATCAAATGCAGCCCTACTATTGAAGATAGTCTCCATCTCTTCCAGACTTTTACCCTTGGTTTCCTTGACGAAGAACCAGACGATGATCGCCATGATTACGTCTAGCGCGGCGTAGAAGAGGAAGGTGTAGCTTCCCCAGGAGGATTGCATGTAGGGGGTTACGAGGGAGAAGAGGAAGTTGAAGAGCCATTGGGTGGCGACGGCGACCGAGCTGCCGACTTCTCGGATGCGGGAGGGGAAGATCTGGGGTTGTTAGTTGATACTCGTGCGAATCGGATGGGATAGAAGGTTGGAGGGTTGGAGAGGATGTGAGATGTTATGTAGGGGAGGATGATGACGTACCTCGGTGGTATAAGGCCACGGCAGCGGCCCCCAGCTAAACTGGTAGATGGAATTGGTAAGGAAGATCATGGCCACCGTCGCAATGCCCGCAGAAGTGACCTCTTGCTGAGGTTTGGGGGTGGTGTTGTTGACAATGGTGACGATGACGAAACACACCGACATGAGCAGAGCCGAAATCCACAGCGTGGGTTTACGTCCCCACATCTCCGAGAAGAAGAGGATATAGATACCCACAGTGATGAACTTCTCGGCACCGAAAAGGCCCGTGATGAGCAGGTTTCGGCTGGCATCGTTGCCGACTAGCAGCTTGAAGAATTGCGGGCCGAAGTATGCAAGGGCGGTCATGCCGGTGCATTGCTGGCCACAGAAGATGAACACAGCGAGGGCGAGACGGTAGCGATTCGCGGGCTCGAGGAGCTCGCGCTTCTTGAGGCCATCGGTGGCGCGGAGCTCCTCCATCAGGCCAGTGCGGATCTCGTTGAACTCGGCTCTGACCTCGGGGCCTGAAGAAGATCCGGAGAATTAGCATGCTATCTCGAATCTCGTAGAGGCTAAATATGCTTACCGTCGCTCGCACGCATCCAGGTTAGACTCTGCCAGGCCTCATCAAACCGTTCCTTCTTGGCCAGCCATCTCACACTCTCGGGCTGAGTGAACAGACCAAGGGCCAGGACAGTCGCTGGCACCAGCTGCAGACCAATCGGGATCTGCCACTGCGCGGACGAAACGGGCAGAGTCTGCTGCACCGCATAATCAATCCAGTAACTAATCATGACACCCAGTGCAAAGAGCCACTGAACACCAGAGCCCAACATTCCCCGGATCTCCTTGGGGGCCATCTCCGCGTTATACGACGGTACAACTGCAGTACCCCCGCCGAGGCCGAGACCCGAGACAAAACGGCCGATATAGAAACACACCAGGGAATGCGACGGGACGACCTGCAAAATGACGCCCACGCAGAAGATGAACATGGCCACCTGGACAGTCTTCTTGCGACCATAGCGCTCGGAGATGGGGAAGATGCAGAGCGCGGCAAGGAAAGCGCCGACATTCTGCAGACTGACCATGACTGCACTCACGGTGGTCTTGTCGTTGTATCTAAAGTCATCCTTGTAGGATTGGAAGGTGAGGATACCACCTGGAGCGAGGCATATTGACTTAGCAACCAGCCTGAGCGGTGTATTCGGAGTGGACTCGAGCTTCGAGCTCTCCATAATTATGGGAACTCACCCACAATGCCGGTATCATATCCAAACAAGAAACCCGCCGTGCAGACAAAGAAACCGAAGAAGTATGCCCGAAAAGCACCAAGTCTGGTCCCATTAAGGCGCGCCATGATGAAAGGCAAGATCCGTCGCACAGCAGTCAGTCCGCGAGCGTGCAGGGACCTCGACGAGGAAGAACAGAAAGAAAGAAGAATAAAGCAGATGTCAGATGCGACATCAGGACAACAAAAAACATCTGCTTATGAATCTTCCTCGTGAAACATGATCTCAACATTGTCGCTCGTTCAACTAGTTTAACTCAAAAACGATCGGGTCGGCTGTTTCTGGCCGGCCCAGCACGCAAGCGGCGCCCACTGATTTCGCCATAGCACGCCATGGGGGGACTAAGCAACCCCGACACTCGGGATTTCTGACGGTGCCAAGAAGGAGAGAATCGATCAGCATGAATCAATTCATATTGCATATTGACCCTCTTCTGTGTACGAGAAAAACCACTCTAGCCATCTACGATTGTGTATATGATCATTATCTCCCTTGTCTAGATAACCTCTCCATCTCCATCTCGATTGCGGTCGCAAAATGTGGAGCCGCAGCTTCTCCGCATTTGCCAAGCCCCACCCCAGACACCGACACTGCCAGACAGGAACTCCCGACTCGGCGTCAAAGAGCAGAGACAAGACTGACAGAAGGACTAGCTCTAAACTCAAAGGAACATATCCTCTCGGCTATCGGGTCTCGGCCAGTCGGCTCGATCGCCCCGGTATTCCTGCGTCGCCTCCATCACGTCAACCTTATTAACTCCGTCCAGAACCCCTTTACCATGACAGGCAAATGTAATTGTCTCCGCGGAGTGTCAGCTATAACTAGGGAGGATCAATCTCCAGGCATGTCCTCAGCTACGTCTAGGATTGCGCAATAGGAAATGTCTG
The DNA here is from genome assembly GCF_028827525.1 of Penicillium daleae. Taxonomy (NCBI): domain Eukaryota; kingdom Fungi; phylum Ascomycota; class Eurotiomycetes; order Eurotiales; family Aspergillaceae; genus Penicillium; species Penicillium daleae. Next base: position 1,894,834 of record NW_026623153.1, read on the forward strand.
ACCTTTGATACGATATTGATATCCGCCACAGGGTACCATCAACCCTGGACCCTGTAAGCCCGTCGGCACTCGTCAGCCGCATGGCGCCAAACGTGGCTTTAGGTTTTGAGAGGCGAGGCTGTGGTCCAAATATCCTAGCTGGGCTGTTGAGTTACAACCCCTAGCATACAGTATGCATTTGAGATAACAACACCTCCACGATGTACATGGGTTGCTGCTATCAAAGACTAAGAATCATTGCCCGGCCGTTCTAGTTTATATCGATGAGTGAAAACCCTATCTTCGTCATCATCGGGCATCTGCCGAGAGGTATTTGCGGCTTGAACCTGTTAATACACAGACGAAGTAATGAAACGGGCAGGGAACATACCTCTCGATAGGAGGTGATTCCTTTCTTCTTCTCCAGGTACCACAGGGAAGAGGTTTATTGCTGATAAATCCGTCAGAAACAGGGTGAAGCAATGGCAGGGAACCAAATATCCGTTAGATTGTATACCTCGCTGCCCGAATGGGGAACTGCCAAATCTCTCATCTTCGGAACCTGAGCTTGCGTCCCGGAGGTAGTTTGCAGCACCTCTGAGAAGCTTCGCAACCCTGGCCCTCCTGGACTCGGGTTTGGTCTGCCTGTCTTCTTCCAAAGAAGAACTCACAGTCGAGGTATGTTCTCGAGGTTGAACCCGCTCCACCTTGCCACGGGATGATTTCCTATTATACTGGGGAGTAGGCCATATGCGCATTTTAATGCGTACTCCAGGTTCAACAACCGTACTCCACCCATCGGGAAAAATTACAGAGTCAGCCTCATCGACAATATCATACCTCGCGGCTTCGAATTCCGCCAGGATATCAGGGGCATATTGAAGATGTATGCGAATGGTGTCATTTAACCCCTTTATTGAGTGTCAAGGGTAATTAGTATCTGAATGGTTTGTTCAAGCGAGGACGGAGCTCATACCTGCCAAGTGGAGCATTGCTCAACAGGAAACTCAAATTGATTTTTCATCGGGTCGATGAATATGATATGCCTTGTGGGATTCTCCTTCGTGAAGCTTCTCCTGGGTGGTTCCCCGGATATTGGTTCTGGCATCGCATACCCACCAGCGATGATCGTGTACTTCCCCTTAGGTATGGGATCATCCGAATTTGCCCGAATCTCAATCCAGCCCTCACACGCCGAATGTTGCATGACCCATCTATAATTTGGAGATTCGTCTTGATCATTCACTCCTTGTCGTTCAGAATGGACGCGGGCATGCAGTGTTTCTTGTTCAGCGAGGAAGCGGGTACCTCGCCCGATACGGCTATGTGGTTTGCAAGTCGTGCAGAACATCGTGAATGGCATTTCAAACCATCCTTTGCTAACTTTGCGAATGTTGCTTGGATTACTTGGATTAAGAACCAAAGACGGTACTCCAGGCGTGTTCGAGAAGGACGTTATGTCTCCGTCATCACTTGTGTCCATTGGTTCATCACCACTGGAGCGCTTCTCACGGTCATCGTTCACACTCCGTTCTCGGATCCGCCGTTCGTGTTGATGCTTAGCTGCGCGCCGGGCATCCAACGGGCGAGGCTTACAGTCAACGCAGTTGTGCACATCCGGCACCCGCTTGTCTGGGTAATAACAGACGATGTGCTGCCACGTATCACACTCTTCGCAGTAGACCGTGTTACCATCATCATCATAGAACAAACATATGCATTTGATGGTGTAAATCTCTTCTTCGTCGGGCGCAATTGAGTCCGAGATCACCTTGTCGATGACGGGGGATCCGAGAGAAGCAGGGACAATTCCAGGACTTTCCGCATCTAAGTTGAACTGCTCATTTGTGTACTCATGAACTCGCTGCAGCGAGTCTTGGTCAGAATCAGAGTCTGTGTCAAACATCATTCCTCTTGTTGATTCCCGGTCGGATTGAGAAGCGTTGACTTCTGGCTGAGAGCGTGGTAGAGCAAATAACGCGAGTTCCTCCAAGTGCCTGGCAACGTGTCTTTCAAACTGCTTACCAGTTCCAACCGGTGACGAGCAAAGAGGGCAATTGAAGTAGCTTCCGGGGTCGTTGGGGACAGCATGTTGATTGTGCAAATGGAAATACCATTCACGGCGACTTTCGTAAAGACGATGTGGTGTTGAGCAATCTGAAAACACACAAATGTACGGCATGAGATCGTTGAAGACATGACGGGCCCATGCCTTTTCGCCCGAGATACTGATTATCACGAAGCAGTATGGGCATTCAAATGGAGTCCCATTGTCGGCCTCGGTGGGAGGCGGCGGTAGGACCATGCCCTCCTCACCGCTCAGCAAAGTCTGGGCATATGAAGTTTGAGAGATGAATGATTGAGAGTCAAACTCAACATGAGTTGTAGGCTTTTCGATAAAACTGGTTGCAACTGTGTCTGAGATGTTGGTCGAGACTGCATCAGATTGGTCCTCAATAGCTTGACCGAGGCCTTTCCCAAGTTTTATATGGTGTCGTTCGCGGTACCGAAGAATAGCTCTTCGCTGTGAGATAGCTAGTCCAAGGCAATCTAACACACTAGCCTCTGCTTGCGGATACTTGTTGAGCACATGTTGCCGATCGAAAGGTTCAAAGCCAGCAGCATCGGACCGCTTTGTTCCCCAGAGTCGGTCGTGCTGCGCGGGTCTGTAGGCGAAAATCAGCAGCCATCACATTTTCGAGGTCGTATGCTGGCAACCACCCACTTTCGAATGATCATTGATAACTGAAAGAGATTGCTGATCGTATCGTGAAGGTCTTGATAGATTATCTGAACCTCTGATTTTTCGCCCGCCTCATCCTCCGAATCTGAAAAATCCTCGGATACACTTTCCATCTGGAGCGCATCATGAAGATCCTGTATCACCCTTTGTAACCTTCTCAGAACTCGCAGAGTCTGGTCTTTGATATGAGATGCATCGCGGAGTCGATGGTCCAAGGAAGACTGGCCAACTTGGTGAGCACCTATATTGGCAGCCCAGACTCGCAAGCGTCCTAGCTCATCTTGCCAAAGTGTTTGCGGGACATCAGCGCTGTATACATTCAAATCATCGGAAGACGTGATGACTTTGAGCTCCTTGAGGCACGATATGGCAACAGATGAGATTCTGCTCATACTGTGAATCCCCGAAGGAGGATAGACTCCACGATCGCGGAGCTACCTCGGTGAGCAATGTGAACGACCTGACGATGACAGCACCGGAAGCGCTATGTATAGTTCCAGATCGTAAGCCTCAATCTAAGTATTGGACAAGCAAAAGAATAGGGAGTTGGTATTGAACAACGATGGGGAGTTCCGCATATTGTTTTCTGATCGCCAGGTAGCCGCTCTGAGGAGCCGAAGCTAAACTGACAGGGGGGTTTGCTGCGGGGTAGAGGGGTGATTGATACGAACTGATGCTCATCTTCTCTGCGATGAACATCAAGAATAACTTCGAACTTCCCCTTCGAGCTCGGAGACCTGATTGATTGACGCACAGCTTGATTAGCGCTTCAAATGGAGGCTGCTGGGTTTGTCCTTGCTGTCCTGCCTCTCCTCCTCAACCAGCTTGACAACTATGTGCAGGGCCTCGAAACCCTGAAGGGCTTTCGAGCCAAGCGATACAGGAGAGAACTGGACGGTTACTTGTCCAGTCTTGGGACACAGCAGGCGATATTTGTCAATACTCTTGAGCGGTCTCTGGATGGAGTCGTCGAATACCAAAATGAAGTAGACGATCTAATCAAGAACCCGTTGGGGAATTTCTGGAAGGAACCTACTTTGCAATCAAAGCTGAAAACGAAGATGGACCGAAATTATATTCCCTTCGAGAGGACCATGACGGAGATTCATGTTCTACTCGAAGATTTGTCGCGCCAGCTGGGCTGGGACAAGATAATGCCAGCGACGGTAGAGGTGCGTTGACATTGATCATCTTGATAGAGGTTTCGTCCTTCGTTGTGTCGCCACTCATGAATCTAACTCGAAACCTCTAGAAATACTGGAATAGCTCCTCTAATATTGAACGAGAAGTCAAAAAATTCCGTGACATCTTCTCGAAGAGTATCTATGCCGACCTGCTCAACCGAATCAACACCGCCAACACCCTTCTCAAGACACTAGTCGAACAGTCCGATTACCGAGACACGACTCGAAAACGGAGGCTATCAAATCACACATTGATCCGCTACCGGAAGTCCCGACGATCTGCATCTAGTCTACACAAAGCCATCATACGCGGCAAATGCTGGAAATGCCCCTGCAAACATCAGCATACTATCCATTTTGTGCTCAACGCTCCATCGCTAGACACCCTTGACCCGTTAGCGCAAGGTCGTGGGAACCCCCGATTCCGCATGATCTTTGCTCCTAATTTGCATATGGATACCTCAGTCTGGAAGTTTGGTCATGAAATCGAGACTGAGGCAGACATGATCACGTCCAGCATGGGGGTGCGTTATGTCTGTCAGTTAGCGGATCACACCAAAGATTTGAGTTTAAAACCAGCGAAAGGGAAAGCGCGGGTTCAGTTCTCCTCTGATACGATAATAACGAGCGATGAAGTGGTTCTAAGCAAGCCCAGTGGGAGTGATGTCCCGCCTCCAATCACGGATATCTGTCAGATACTGTCAAACAGCGAGATCAATCGGGATACTCAGACGGCATTGGGGTGGGTATCAGATGAGAACCACAGACATAACGTCTACTACGTGCGACAAGTTGCCGATTCTCTAAAGTCAAAATCACTCGAAGATCTTATCACAGCTTCTTCTACCTTCTCAGCTGGCCAGAGCAATGTGGGCCTTCTATTCAGTCAACGAGATCGTCTGCGGTTAGCAGTGGGCCTTGCATGTAGTGTCCTCGAGTTCCATGGAAGCTGGCTGCGAGACCACTGGACAGCTCGGGATATTAAGTTCATGCCCGAGTCCTCGACAGGTCTTGGTAGCCCATATATTCCGTGGAGTTTGGGAACTGAACCCGGTAATTCACAGGACCAGGCTAGCGTCCTGACAACAGCGCTTATCCGAAGCCAGATACTATTCCCTCTGGGTCTCGTTCTGGTAGAGCTTTCGCTATGTCAAGTGCTCGAGACACTAAGCACTCCTGGAGATGAAGACCCACACGAAGCCGTGGCGAATCTCAAAACCGCAGCGCGTGTGCTACCATCTGTTATGGAACGCAGTGGACCAGAATATGCAAAGGTCGTTGAGCATTGTCTGTTTTGGCACGGCAGCCAGGATACCAATTTGGAAAGCGACGCCATGCAAGAAAAGGTGTTTGAGTTGATCATCATGCCGTTGATGGAGAACTTGAGGAGCTTTGAGGATTGGTGGCAGCGGTATTGAGGAAGTTACAGGAGATGGGCCCTTGCCAAGGATTCTGATAAGTTGTTGGCAAGCTAGGGGTGTTACAGACGGGAGTGATGGTGGCTATGACGCGATCATTCAGTTCTCGCCAGTTCAGGATACAGTTTATGGGAACTGGCAAATGTTTGTGGGAAGGGAGATGTAAACGCTCCGGGGCAGTCGAGAAAGAAGGTATTTTGACATTCGTCAAATTGCGTGGGGTCAAGTAGTCGCATGTGGCAGAGAATGTAACATCGCTCCAGGGCATAGGGCATGTCGAAAATCGTCATTGGGTCGTCGGATGTCGCGTTGGGCCAGTTATACGCCGGAAGTAAATAAATAATTTTCATCAGAAAGGATGGTGTTGCTAGTAGTTCATTTTTCATGAAAATGATTCGTGCGTAATGATGCACAGAATATTTGCAATCAGATAGAGTTATAAAGGTCTATCTGCGTGGTCAGCTATGTACAACCTCGCATGAGTGGCACAAACAAAAACGCTGGAATTACCCCTAAAGAATATATCGCTACTTGTTCCAAAATGGTGTCGCATGGGTCCATTATATCCTGTCACAAGGAGAATGTTGCTTAGGGATATTGTCGTGTCAGGGCTGGGTGGCGATATTGCCGATTACCAAAAGGTGGTGAGCGGAAACCGTGGTTGCATGAGAATTGCATGGGTGGTGATGGGTCAAGTCGACAAAAAAGGGTTGCCTAGGTATTGGAAGTTGGTGAACACTGAGCTGGTTTCTGGAAGTGAGACGAATAAAGGGTAATAACATGGCGAGTGGGAGGTTGTTGCACTGGGTTGTTGCTGGCGCAGATTGGGTAGCGGGAGTGGTTTTGGATTATTGTGCGTGCGTGTCGCAATGGGAGAGGGCGGCCGTTAGTGGCATGATTACGCAGCAAGACCTTTGGCAGACTTTTCAGACTCCACGATCTCGCTCTCGGAGATATCGTCCGCAATGGCTTCGGTGACGGGGCCAGTGTAAACTGCACGGCCACGAATGTACCAGTAAACCATGGCGAAAAGTAGGACAGCCACGAGGTAGACACAGGCATAGTTCATCTGAATTCAAATTAGTAAACCAGAGAGAGATTGATGGGATTTTGATACATACGCCTTCCGCGGTGACCGGCATCGCAGTGGGGAGAACAAAAATGATGCTGACGAACAGAGTCCACAGACACGCCCAGATGTTGACAACGGTGCTGAAAGGACCCATGTGCCAGGGACCAGGCTGGAATTTGCCAAAGAACAGCTTGCACAGAATTGGAATGCAGTAGCTCCAGTCCAAGGCAATAGCACAGACCGTGAAAACACCAGCAATGGCTGTGTAAGAGCCAAGACCAATCAAGTTGATGGCGATGCAGAAGAAGACAGACATCCACACAGCGTAGAGGGGAGTTCCAGTCCAAGGAGCAATCTTAGTCCACACGTTGGAGAAAGGCAACAAGCGGTCGCGAGAGAAGGCGAAAACAGTTCGGCCGAGGGCCTGCATGGCAGTGAAGGTCACGAACTTGATGATGATCAGACCCGCAATCGTGAAGAACATACCACCGCCCTTGCCGAGGCTGTTATAGAAGATTTGGGCGACAGGCTGGGCCATGGGCGAGGAGAGGATTTCGTCAGGGTTGCCCATACAGAAGCAGAGCACAATGTTGAACAGGAAACCAGCGACATAGGTGAACAGCATGGCGAGAGAGATCGCCCAGGGAGCCTTGAGCTCGGGAGTGTTGATCTCCTCGGTAATGTGGGCAGTCGCATCGTAGTCGGTCATGGTCCAGCTGACAGACAGGAAACCGAACAACCAACTGAAGCCAACAGGTGTCCAGCCACTCTCCGACTTGACCTCGGTGAAGACGTAGCTCGCGCTATGCTTATCCTTGGTCAAGACTAGTAGGGCGATCGAACAAGCAACCAGAACGCAGACGTGGAAGATGACATAGGATTTAGTCATCTTCTCCATCCAATAGGTGGAAAGAGAGTTGACGACACCGGTGATGACGGTTAGCGCAGCCATCACGCCGACAGTGGTATTCGTCGTAATTTCATAGTTGAAGTCACGGCTCATGGACACAGCGGCCAGAAGCATTTGGGCGGCGCCATATTCGGATGACGCAACACCGGCCACCTGGCCGAGAAGGTTGAGCCAACCAGTGAACCTGTACCAATATGATTAGTACGATGACACCCAAAGAGCAACTTATGAAGGCGATTTTACCAGCTAATGGAGGGAACCCAGGCGTTGGGTGCGAGACGGGAGATAGTGAAGTATCTAGATGCCTGTCAGAACTAGACTTCCAATTGGATGATAACGCGGAAGACTTACAATCCTCCAGAAGTGGGATAAGCAGAAACCAGTTCGGCAACGGAGCACTAGAGCTGCTATCAGTCATATTCTCTCGGGAAAAGTCATTGGTAATTACTTACAGCAATGCACATGCACCCAAAACCAGAGACGAACCAACACCATACAACCGCACTACTGCCACCGGCGAGCAATGGGTACGACATGGTGGTCATGATGGTGGCAAAGAGACCACTAATGCTGACTGCGAACGAAAAGGTCGACAAGTACCCAAATTCTCTCTGGAAGACTGGGTTATAGCCGAACCGGGTGGCCAGTTCGGAGTCGTCTTGGGTGAGGTCGGCGACCGCGACTTTTCGGTGCTGGCCATCCGGGCCGACGATGTCGATTTGGCGACCTTCATGATGGCGCTGGCGAAGCTGGCTAGTTTCAGCAACCTCTTTGGTGTTCATGTCCGCCATGATTGTGGGTTACGATGAGGATATGGTCAAAGGCGCGAGAGAGATCCGCGTATAGATAAAGTAGAACGAGAAAGAAGCAAAAAAAGCGCAGAAAAAGCAAAGAAGATAAATAGTCGCGGCAAACCGACAGGCATTTCGCACTGGTCTGTCCGCCTGCGTGCCCTTTCCCGTCCGCAACGCCTCATTCGTCGCAATCAAGGCTTTAGTTTCCGGTAGCAGACCTCATTGGTGCTGGTAGGAATTGCCTGCCCACTTAGCGACCGATGCCATCCTGTTCACTCGTCAGCCACATGGTCAACCAGAAAGTTAACTAACCTTTAATAAGCGGGCAAGTGGACCCCCCGCTAAAAGCTTGAGAGATGCCGAGTCCGCTGATTGGTGACTGGTTATCGCTTGCTAGGACCTTCCCCATAGCGGCATGGCTTCATCTGGGTAGGTTTCAGAAACGAGCGCCTCAGGATGGCGGCGTTCCCCATGAGCCCTTCTCTTTGCGCCCCGAAAGTCTTTTCCTCGGAACGCCCGTGAAAGGGAAAGATGATCTCGTGAGAGGAGCAGTCGTAGTTGCGCGATGGCCATCATTCTGACAACGCTTGGCAACGAGCTGAAGTAACCGGATGGAGTAAGTAGGTTAACTATCTGCAATCACACAGTCAGCATTCATATGCGGTTGCACCTGCGATAGGAAACAATGTCTCAAAAGGGCAGTTTCTAGTCAAAATCTACTGATACATTCAAATTTCAATGATGCTTGTTTATTCCGACCGACAAATTGCTATCCAAATCCAATGACATCTGGAAATTGCACGTCCCCCGAGAATACCCGTCGAACACATTTCCAGTAGATATGATGAACAGACTCAACTTGCAATTGGTTGCACACCTCTCAACACGTCTGTCAAAAAGACCAGGCTCCGGACAATCACAGCAGGCGCTTCAGGAGGACCCGCAGGACCTTGTCTTGCTTTGCCCATTCACGGGGAATCAGTTTGGCCGATTTCTTAGAGTATTTGGCCAACTGGGAGACGTTGCAGAATCGTGTGGGCATTTCGTGAGTCTCCCAGCATTCAAGCAAGTCGATGATGTTCACGTAGATGCAGGAAAGGGCCTGTGCACATGACAAAAGGTAAATTAGATTGTGATCTCCGACCAATCAAGAGAACGACCCACCTTCTTGCACTGACGGATCGAGGTAAACTCATCGCCAAGGCCAACCTTTCGGCACATGACCTGCCAGGTCTCCAGGTTACTGATGCGGCTTCCGATGAGGCGGTTGTATTCATTCCCCATGCACCGGTTCCAGTTCTTCGTCCAGGTCTTGGAACCAGGGCGCCAATTGCGGGCCTTGCCTAGGCGCTTGAACTCGTTGCTGATTGGCGAATCCGGATTGCAGTCGAAGTCAGGGAACTGGTCGAAAAAGGAGACGACCTGGACAGCCATGATAACTGGTAGGTACACCGTGAGCGAATCTGCAATGACAGTTGACAGGTCAGTCAAATCTTGATGAAACATCCGACAAGGGCGAATCTGAAGATGCGTACGTTTGAGGTACAACGGCAGGAAACGACAGTATGCAGACGAAGCGTCCAGGAGATGTCACAGTTGACCGACGGGGAATATGACCGGGTGAGAAAGGAGGAAGAGAGAAAGAGGATGAGAGAGGTCGTAGCAAGGCAGAGCGAGAGATGCTTGTTCATGCAAACAAACTCGAGCCCGACGCACCTTCCAGCTTCACAATTAGGAAATAGCGGATGTTCCCTGTTTGTTGATTTTCCAGTCTCTATATACAGCAAGAACGACCTGGTCAAGACTGCCCACAATGAGCCAGCACTAAATTGATATAATGCGACGTCCATTTCCTGTGGTAACCTCTGATCTATATCCATGTCTGGAATATTCCACCTACACCCTTTGAGTCATAATGTTGTTCTTGACGGTGCTGCGGCTACTTGCATCAACCGTGTTTGCAGCCATTTGTGGGTGGTCATCATTGCCTCTCTGCACTCGACTTGGCAATGTCTTCATGATATGGCCACCACCCCCATGGGATGCGACTTACGACTATGTGGTCATTGGAGGCGGTACAGCAGGCGTCACAGTGGCTTCGCGCCTGGCCCAAGAGGGATTCCACGTTGCCCTTGTCGAGGCTGGAGGCTACTACGAGTGGTTGCATCCACTCTCCAAAATCCCGGGTGCGGCAACAATTGGAATTGGGGCTGACATCTCCACGGCATCCTCGGTGGACTGGAGGTTTGTTGCTGAGAAAGTCCCTGGAGCCAACTATCGGAATATTCATTATCCTCGAGGGAAGTGCATGGGAGGGTCGTAAGCGATGTGATGTCTTCCTTGTCTTCACAAGCATCGATCGCTAATCTGATACCTTCTAGATCAGCGTTGAACTTTATGATATATCAACGGTTGGTCTGCTACCACATGGGCGCCTGGCAAATTCTGATCGTTCTCACAGTCCCTCCAAAGGCGCAATGAATCAATGGGCCGAACTGGTGAACGATCCCAGCTATAAATTCGACAACATTTGGCCATATTTCAAACAGACTATAACCTTCACTGCCCCAACCTCTCGATCTGACAGTACCAGAACACCATACAACGGGTCGGCCTTTGAGGATTTTGGTGAGCCGCTGCAGGTTTCATATCCCCAGTATGCAATGCCTTTCTCCCGCTGGGTCCGCAGGGCGTTGACCGCAATTGGCATTCAAGAGGTTGAGGACTTCAACAGCGGTTCACTCATGGGGCACCAGTTCTGCTCCATGACCATTCGTCCAACGGACGCATCACGAAGTAGTTCGGAGACTGCCTTCCTTCAATCTCCCCAGGATTTGGAAACACTGTCTATCTACGAGAAGACACTGGCGAAAAAGATTTTATTTGATTGGGGAAATCGAGCTCACGGTGTGAGAGTCCACGGGATGTGGGATTACACATTATGGGCCACCCGTGAAGTCATTCTATCTGCAGGGGCCTTTCAGTCTCCCCAGCTGCTGATGTTGTCGGGAATCGGCCCTGAAAGTGTCCTTCAAGAGCACGGGATCAAGCCAATTGTGACTCTATCTGGAGTTGGGCAGAATATGTGGGATCATATCTTTTTCGGTCCATCCTATCGGGTTGCTGTTGATACATTCTCTCGGATGGCTCAGAATCCAGCTCGACTGGCCAGTCAGGTGGCAACTTATCTATTCTCTCATAATGGGATGTTGACGAACCCTTCGACGGACTATCTCGCGTTTGAGAAGCTTCCGGACCGGTCAAGGTATACACTGACTGACCAGGAAGAGGAAATTCTCTCTTGGTTTCCCAAGGATTGGCCCGAGATTGAGGTGAAATTTCTGTGAGCAATTGAGTTTTCAATGGAACTAACCTTTTGTCAGTATCTAGCAGCCTCTGCCTTTGTCGGAAATTTCTCAAATCCTTTTTTCCAGCAACCCCGTCATGGTCAATATGCCTCCATCATTGCTAGCATTGTTGCTCCAACATCTCGTGGCAATGTGACCCTTCGCTCTGGCAACGTGGCCGATCTCCCAGTGATCAATCCAAATTGGTTGGATACAGAGATAGATCAAAAATTGGCCGTGGCAGCATATAAACGGATGCGCGACATGTTTCGAACTTCAGCAATGAAGCCTATATTGCATGGGCCGGAGTACTTCCCAGGGCTTGAGTACCAAAGTGACGAGGAGATCTTAGAGCTCATTAAAAGCACGCTGATGACTATTTATCATGCATCTTGCACATGCAAGATGGGCACTCGGAATGATAGCATGGCTGTCGTCGATCATCAGGCGAGAGTTTTTGGTGTCACGGGGCTGCGGGTGGTGGATGCGAGCGCATTTCCATTACTTCCACCTGGTCATCCCCAGTCAGTGGTTTGTAAGTATTCCACCAATGTTAGAGAGAAGTGATTCTGATATTTTCCAGATATGCTTGCAGAGAAGATCGCAGCCGACATCATCGGGTCATAGCGGAACTAGAGAACTGAGAACTTGTCAAAGAATATGATTATGCAGGCCAAGCGGTCTTGTACGATATTGTTTGTGAAGAATCGAATCCTTAATGAATGAGTTCTCAAATTCCACCTATCACCACGTCTCTTCTAAATACATCTGGTTCAGCGTATCAAACATATTGTAATCACTCGGCAGGCAATCAGGCGAGAACGCAAAGCCATGACCACTGGCAAAAAGCTCTGCGGAGTTCGGAAGATTCTGAAGCAAATCCATATTAACCCCATCAAATGTAGGTCCAAATTGTTGACCCAGGACATTTTCAGCGTAAACAGGTATCTGATTTTCAGGCCAACGCGGAATAGGATCCTCGATAGTAAGGCTTTTCGGGTCAAAAAATGCATCAAACGCCTGGATGGGGATTATCCCAGATACCAATGCCTGATTCGAATCCATTGGCTGGGTTGCAATAGGACATGGAGGGGGGCAGTAATCGCTCGGTGGAGATGGTATATGCTGTCCAAAGCGATCACAGTAAACTTTCTCCAAGTTCCGACCTATGCGCTTTGCAATGTTCCAGGAAGTAGACAGCTCCCGTAGAACCTGGAAGAACAGCCCCGCTGCTGCATGCGGTGAGAGTGTTCGGACACTTTCTTCTGGGGGACTGGGTTTGCCATAGTTCTCCAGAGAACAACATTTCTCGATGATGATCAATGCTGCAGATAAAGTGCAGTACGTTGCCGTTACCGGGCTGAGTTTGAAACTGCCAAATGTCTGTCGGTATTTTTGGGCGACAGAGATCATTGATCGTATTGAAGCACAGCAGGCCGTTAGTGCCTTTTGAGACGTGGGGTTTTCTGGCGATGTTTCGTGTTGTTCGGAGGACTTGTTTGGTTCTTCGTTCTTTGGTGGTGGGTTACCGCTGAGGAAGGGGCCACATAGGAGGAGGAATGTGGTGTGATAGACCATGTAGAGGGTATAGGTATGGGCGAATCGTGACGGCCCGGATGGTCGTTCAATTTTCAGTTCGGAGGGTAGGTCGTAGTACCAAGTTTTGAGCTCGAGGACGCAAGAGTCGAAAAAGGCGGATCGATGATGGGCGTGGAGTAATGGCTTGGGAGACCACCTGGACGGACGAGTCAGGTTGAAAGTCATGAGCGGGAAGGGACAAAATTCGACTTACAGAGATAGAAGAATCTTCTCCAGAATCCGGCACAGATCAATCATAGCCCGGTGTAGCTGTACAACGGTTTTCTGTGATGCACCCCGTAGATTACCATCTGCGGATGGCAAGTGCATGTCAGAGACGCATTGGAGAAAGGGCTTTTTCACTGCGCCTTGAGACTCCTATTGAACACATGAGAATCACAGATGCATACACTTGATTAACCTCGCAAAGGACTCACCAACAACGTGCATACTCGCCCAGTATAACTAGCAGACAGCTTGTCATGACAGTACAGAGCCCAGTAAATCTGCCTCCGCAGCTCAATCTCGATGGCTGGAAGAGCTACGGCTCCCGCGAGAACTGCCGGGTCCATATTGAAACCCATGTCAAGAGCAAGGCGGTTGGCCATTCCTTGGTGAAGCCAACCTGCAGCGTCTGACCCCATTGCCTGGAATTTCTCACCGTTAACTTTCAAACGCTTTCTAGAGACTCCTTTAATCAGACTTACAATATAGACCGAGCCCATGATGGCTAGAGACTGAATTGTCGTAATCTTCGGCCATCGTAAATCATGTTGGACCAACTTTTCAGCCCTCTCAATGAACCTCTTGCCCGCTGTATTTGAATCAGTCGGATCGGATCGTACTTCAATTCGGTCGCAGTATCTTGAGCCTAACGCGAGAATGCATGTCAACAGCAAGGGGCTTGAATATCGACCGCCACCGCAGGCTAAACTGTCTCTAAAGAGTTTCTCATTCACCACTTGAAACCATGGCTGTTCCCATTCAAAGTACAGATCGATCAGGTGGGCTTGAAGTTCTTCTGAAATGCAGCTGTCACAAAGAGTATCCGTCTCAAGTTGAAGTTGGGAGTCATTTTCTTGCGATGGAATAGCGGAAGATTCTGAATCCGCAGTATAATATCCAGTGCAGTAGGCGTCGATTTTGCAAGCTTCCTCGCTGGGTGAATCTGCATCTTATCAGTATATTCTCGCACACGTTAATCGGTGAATGTTGGCGTACCGTTTCCTGTTGACCGAAATAGCAATCGACCACTAGACGGGCCAAAATATCTGACTTCACCATCTTGATCAAAGTTCAGAGACTCATCCAGGGTTAGTGCACCATCGAAGGTCAGACACAAATCGTCGACATTTGAAGCCGCTGCACCGCTAGAATCAGGTGGTTGGCCTGGGGAGTCATTCGTAGCCGACAACTGGGCGATCGAAGCATCTGTATCGATCCCATGGGCATGAAGGACACGCTCAAGGAGCTGAATCCGATTCCTCAGCATCACCACATATGACTTGGGAGCAGGCTGCCGCCCATCTTCCGCTGTGGAATACTGGCAGCGCACCCCTCGGTCCAGACACCGAGAACAAGTCGGGCGAGCCCCGTCACACTTTAAGACCAATCTAGTCAGACAGATTTCACAAATAGAGAGGTAAGGAGTGGATCTAATTAGACATTACCTTGGCTCTGCGACGACGACATTCCTCACAGGCTCTAGAGGTATACTTTCTCCCAGGCCGAGTACGTCGGGCGGCAGAGTCATCCACTGGCGCTTCGGGTGGCATTTCATCGAGATCCAATCAATTGACCAGGCCAGATGCTACTTTCTAGATGAAAACCTCCCCCCATAGGGCTAGAACTCGATGGCTGAATCGATGGAATGGATGGCAGGCTGGCATTACAAAGCAGAATGCCATGGTCGACACCTAAGAAAGGTGGCAACCAGTCCCGCTTTAGATACCTGAGGTATCATTTTATGCCTTGTTGCCTGAGACATCCAACCTGACCTCAAGACTATGGAAGCATTTAGCTATTAGGTTTCCTAGCGAGAGTTTAGTCGTAGTGAGCAGTGTGGAGCTAGTTAGTTAAGTATAGCAGTGGTATTACAGCGTTCCCAACGGTGTACGGTCATACAACCTGAAGTGCTTGGTTACGGATGTGAAACGGCATCGGATATTGAGCACCGAGGGAGCCCCGTTGCGTGGGATAAAACACAATGCGGCAATGAAAATGAGGAATCTCAACTCGAGATTGTCATGAATGCTACTTAGGTCTACTTCGAGCCTGTGATCTAACAAATCAAGGGTTCTGAGAGATTCAGGTCTAACTTGACCATACAAGCTCAATAGAAAAGCTGATCGCATGCCCCCGCTGAAAATATATCACGGCGCCCAAGACGCTAAGGAATCTTCGTCTGGCTCCGCCGGACAGCCCTGGAGAGAATGAATACTTTTCCAGATTTAGCGGGCAATCCACTTTACTGATCTGCTACTGTACATTTAAAATGTATTCGACCAGATACAGTAGGTGCAAAGGTAATTGGACAATACCCCGACCTTCATTAGTGGTCTAGTCACCTGTCTAGCTTAATCAGGAAAGTCTTGGCCTGCTCTTGGGATAACCCCCCTTGATTCGATTGGGGAATGCCTCTCCTGGAGGGCTGGAGGGGGATTTCCTCTTCTGACAAGGGCCCAAGGACCATGATGGTGGGTTCACCATCAGCCAGATTACGTCCTATCAGATAATCAGACCGTGGACAGAACGGAAACATACGGGAGATATTGCGTAGGTCCCTACGGTTGACAGTTGACCATCTAGCTTATCAGATGTGTTTCCCACGCCATACCCGACGGTTGCACTGGCACACATAGCCAGGATCGCCGGGTCCCTGGTGCACGGAATATACCGTTGGCCGGCCATTGGCACCAAGCACCAAGCTCGACAACTGCAATACGACATATCCTCCTCGCACCAGCATTGGCGTTATTCACACCCAGTACGTAATCGATCTTCCAGACAGAACTTGGCCCGTCCTCCTTCCTGCCAGGCCCGCTAATGCATTCCACGGCCCCGCGAGAGGGCATCGTTCCCGCCGATCACACGAGAGTCATGCAAGACGGCTGGGGGTGAGTCTGTCTGATTGGGCACTGGTCGACGGGTGCTTGGGAGGTGCGTGGAGCGCAAAGAGGGAAGCATAAAGTTTACTCGGGGAGTAAATCATCGCAAGTCCCAAGTTGGCTGGTCTGGGGTACAGCCAGTCATAATGAAGGAAGGAGGAACACCAGGACGGCGCTATCTCTTTGGTTTACCTCGGAGGAGGAGCATATTGGACCAGGCCAGGAGGCGGGTATTGGCGAGGATGAGATCATATTGGTATCCATGCGATGGTGCAGGTTAGGTAATGGCGCGCTTTGTATTGAATCCGCTGAAAAGAGTTTTGAGGCCCAACTTTTTGAGGTGAATCATCAGGTGATCATACCCCGCAAACCGGGGATCGGAGGATGAAGAAAAAACGGTGGAGACGCGGATCGACCACGGTCCACTGAAAGTCTGAAACCCTCCTCGAACATACTTGTTTGAAGATGTGCTCATCATGAATGAATAATCATCCCATGTCAGATGGCGGGTCAGGAATCGCAAGGATACCGGAGATCCTTTCCCAGTCCTCCTGATCGGCCAAAACTGCGGTCTCCCAGAGTCCCAGTAGTAGTACTGTAAGCGGAGTACTCCCATCCTAAACCGAGATGGATCACGACGAACCAGTCAGGAATCGCAGGATAATACACTTCTCATGCTTGTCGTGCCACTATCCGGCCAGTGTAACGGGGGTGCAGTCGGGTCCACCCCCAGTGCCGGGTTTCTCTTGTACATACTTTCTGCCTTTCTTGATCCCGAGCCGAACGGAGACATTGCAGGCAAATAGTCGATACAGTCATTCTGCACGGTCCACAGATCTCCAAGAAAAAAAATAGACCTCGTGCCTTGTGACGGAAGCCAGTCTCGTGTGTGTGGTGTGGGGGAGGTCAGAAAACGCCAGGAGTCGGCGGTGGCGTCCAGTGGGTTTCGGAGCGGTGATGGGGGGGGATTCTTTTTCCTTGTGCTGGTTTCTTTCTTTCTTTGGTTTTGCATGCTAGCGTGGGTACAATGCCAAAATGACCTCCCAATGGGCTGCACGGCATGAAGGGATCGGGGCTGGGCCATCTATTTTGGATTGGAGAGATGGAGGGCTTATGGAATAATGGGCTTTGGGGGTCTGTTCTGGCTGGAGGGCAGACCCCCAAGTGGTCGTAGTGAACAGGCTTGCGGGTAACTCGGGATTACGAGAGACACTAAAAGATGAGTCGATAGTCGCTGCGATGGTTAATAATTGGTTGAGTTTCTTTGCCCTTGTCCCTTCTCCTCGTTGTCTGCAAAGGGGGTACAAGGCAGGGATGATTGCATAGGTCGGATTGTTCCGAGTCACAAAGTACACACAGTACCCAGTACCCGGTACACAGTCCTGATACCATACGTACCTCCTATGCTACGCGGTGCGTTCCTAAGCGACAGATCACCAAATCTAGACGGGAGTCTGAACATATATCCAATCCAAACAAAAGTACCATACTTAGCCAGGAGCCTCCCACATCGTCGGATCCAGACTCGAAGCCATCGAGGACTAGCCTGGCAAAGCACATCAGCCCATCTGCAGGCGGGGAGGTCATGTACAGACAGCACCAGATTGGATCAATCCACGTCATGAGCAAGGGCGGTCGTCCACGCAGAGTTCATGATAGGGTTTCCCCCTCCTCTCTCTCTTAGCTTTTTTTTTTCTCGTAACACCAGAAGCATGGAAGGTCGACTGGTGTCGTATTCTGCTCGATGGTGGAGTTGATAGCATTTGTATGCGTGGTACAATATACGGTGCTAATTATAGAGCCAACCAGGAATAAAACTGTGCAAAGAATGGGAGAATTAGCAAGACTTCGACAGATAGCAAGTTCCTCTCGAGGGGACCTCGAGAGTCCCAAGTAGATCGTGGATGCTAGCGGGATACAGTCACTCACAAGAGGCCAAGGCCAGCAGTAGTAGTTGGGCGACCGTCAGTGCCTCAAGTTGTGGTCTTTTCTCGCCCAATCACCGTCCTCCCTCACGTCCACCCTCCTCCTCCTGCACACCCCCTCCCCAAGTCCCCAAGTAGTCCGCTCTCGTGGAGATATCTCCTCTTTTTTTTTTCGATTCCGTTTGACCTTCAAAGCCTGCACTCGTCTCCATTATTCCTCCCCTGATTTTGTCCTGTTACCTACTCTCTTGAGGCCCTTGGGTCAACCTCCAACTGGGGTTGACGTCGATGATCCTGCGCGTCGCCTGTCGCGCCCATTCCCCCCGCATAGACATCGGCTTCCGTCCTCCTCCGTCCTCACAACAAACTCGCGTGTCAACATCGCGCTCATCGAGCTAACCACGCTGAATTGGCGAGCCTGGGATCGTTCTGCAGTGGAATTAATCGACGGGCGATTCTTTCTGCTCGCGCACGCCATGGCCTGTTGAAGTCACGGATGAATCCATAGCCTCGTCTCTCCAAGAGCCACCCGCTCTGCCCACCAGCAGACGGTTCTGCTTGGCTCACCTCGACAACCACGACGAAATTCAGCTTCATCGAACTATTTCAACTCGTTCTTTCGTGAAATCCCCATCGCACGCCCTCATTCGAACGCTTTCACTGTTGGCGGCCCCTGTACATCTGTTGACCCTGGGAAGTCAGCATGGCCGACAATGGCTCTCCAACCCCCAGTTCCTCGCGCCGCCGGCCGTTACGGCCTTGCGGCAGGAGGCTCGGAATATCAACCCGGTCATGATGCGGACGCTAAGCGAAGACATACGCGAGGAGCGGGAAGACTTGAAGGAAGCTGCCGAGCAGACCTTGAACATCATCGTGGACCTCGACCTGGAGGGCCGCATCAAGTGGGTGAGCCCGTCGTGGAGACAAGTGGTCGGCTCCCCCCGAATCGGTCGAGGGCCGCATGATCTCGGAGCTACTAGTTGGCAATAAAAATGTCTTTCGCGACGCGATCGACGTCATGAAGGAAGATGACTCGCGTAGTCGATTCATTCGCTTCGCGGTGCAGATGGGACCCGACTCGGTCCTAAGATACGCGCCTGAACCGCGTCCCGTTGAGTCGGAGTATGTTACTGAGCGGGAAGAGAAAACGACCGAGGAAAATACTACGGATGAGAAGACGGAGCCTTCGCAGGTCGAAGGCGAGGATAACCATGATGTGCTGACCATGGAGGGTCAGGGTATCATGGTGTATGACCGAACGGATGACGAGGGCGGACATGTAGGTGTTATTTCGCATACTGCGAGTAACTTGAATGATATGCACATTGCTAACGACTATGCGTCTTCTAATAGGCG
The DNA here is from genome assembly GCF_028827525.1 of Penicillium daleae. Taxonomy (NCBI): domain Eukaryota; kingdom Fungi; phylum Ascomycota; class Eurotiomycetes; order Eurotiales; family Aspergillaceae; genus Penicillium; species Penicillium daleae. Next base: position 1,914,247 of record NW_026623153.1, read on the forward strand.
ATGTGGATGCTCCGACCGCTCACCGAACCTCGCGAAGTGACCATCGATCTGCCACCTCAGCTCGTAGAGTCACTTGGTGTCGGTGCAGAAGTGCTGGCAAACTACCTGACCGAACTCGCAGAGGCCGCAGCGAACGAACCGGATCCCTCAAAACACCCTGCCCCGACGCCGGTTCTATGTCGCATTTGCGAACGCCAAATCACCCCGTGGTGGTTCGAGAAACACTCCGATCTTTGCCTGCAGGAACATCGGGCGGAGATGGATGTACAAATCGCACAGGAAAACCTCAACGAACACCGTCATGCGATCGTGAGAGTGCTGGATGCATTGGAGGCTCGACACGGAAGGCCGTTGATCGGCAGCGATGGTAGCGTCCTCCCTCTTGTCCAGCCAGAGTATAAAGGGTTACCTATTGGGCCATCGCCTGCCAGTTCGGCACCATCATCAGCGCCCGCCTCTGGTGTGAGCTCGGCGCCCGGGACACCACCTCGCTCACGCGACCATTCGGCCTCGGGCATCATCACCCCAGGACGGCCCCGGGCGTTCACTGTTCGACGACCGCTGGCTCGCATTGTCGAGCTGGTTCTCGATCTCTGCGACACCGCGTTGGAGATCAGTATGCCGGTGATCAAAGAGTCATCGCGCCCAGAGAATGGAGAGGAATTCAGGACTCTCTCGCCGCAATCTGAATCTCGAATTTCTCAGGTGCTTCAGTGGTCGTCCCCCAGTTCCAACACGTTGGAGCAGGAACAGGGTCTCGCTACCTTGGCTGGTGACACGGAAGAGATTGCAAAGGCGAAAGTGGATGCCGTTGTTCGTCATCGCAAGATCGTTGAGTATGCAGAGCGTATTCGGATCGAATATACCGTCTTGGTGGAGGAGTGCATTACGGCTGCATTGAGCAAGGCCGAGCGCATAGCTGCTGGTGAACTGAGTGATTCCTCTTGCTCCTCCGACGAAGAGGTATCGCCGGACAGCGCTTTTGCCAGTGATGCCGATGTCAGCACCGCTGGTGATAGGGATGAGTTGATGTACATCCCCATTCAAGAGCCACTGGCAAGGCAGCCGTTCCCTGCAGCTCCCACTCCACGCAAGCCCGCGACATCGGCTCTTACGATGTCTATGCGCAACTCTCCTGATCGTGCCCTCCTTGCCCAAGGCGAGAACAGATCGTCTTCTGTCGCGGTATCTACAGGGTCTAATAGCCCCTTGGAATGCCCGACTCCTCGATCCCACAGAAGTGCCGCTGGCCTGTTGGGCACCTCGCAGCCAACTCGACGAGGTCTTTCGCTGGCCGATATCGACGCGGGTGACAGTAGCGATAGCAGCATGCCGTCATCGTCTGCTTTCGCCAGCGCAATGCGAACGGATTCGCCTTCCTCTGAGAGGAGCTTTGACCGTAAACGTAGAAGCCTGGTGCTTCCGGGCCTGTCGAGTTCACCCCGTCGACAGCACTCTCCTGCTCGTGTCTCGGGCCCCCATTCCCCACTGCGAATGCCGAAGCCTCGACTTTCTCATGGCGCGGACAGTCTTCCCTCGCCTATCGTGTCTCCTTCTACGTATGCAAGTGAATTGGCACATCATCATCGTCACCACCGCCGCCAATCTTCGGCAACCTCGTCAGACGTGGCAAAACCTCCTCCGTCACCACGTCTGCCGTCTGTTAGCCAGCAACCTCGTCCTGCGCCGCCGTCCATCAAGGATTTTGAGATTATCAAACCTATTAGCAAAGGCGCCTTTGGCAGTGTGTATCTGTCCAAGAAGAAGTCAACCGGCGAATACTACGCTATCAAGGTGCTGAAGAAAGCAGACATGATTGCCAAAAATCAGGTCACCAATGTAAAAGCCGAGCGAGCGATCATGATGTGGCAGGGTGAAAGCGACTTTGTCGCCAAGCTCTACTGGACGTTTTCAAGCAAAGAATATCTCTATCTGGTTATGGAGTATTTGAATGGAGGTGATTGTGCTTCACTTGTCAAGATCTTGGGTGGTCTTCCCGAAGATTGGGCCAAAAAGTACATCGCGGAGGTGGTCCTCGGAGTCGAGCACTTGCACAACCGTGGGATTGTCCATCGCGATCTCAAACCGGATAACCTTCTGATTGACCAGACTGGGCACTTGAAACTCACAGACTTTGGTCTTTCCCGCATGGGCCTTGTTGGTCGTCAGAAGCGTGTCCTGAAGAGCCCCAATGAGCCTGCTCCTGATCTCCTCAAGCAAGGGCCTTTCACTCGGGCTATTTCCATTGCCTCGTCTCGATCGGCGTCGTTTGACTTCCAGGCCGCATCCTCGCCTGGTTCCACGCCGTTGATCACTCCAGATATGGCGGCGAATGTGCAGCCGTCTTACTTCAGTCTGAATCAGAGTGGCCTCAGCATGCAAAGCTCTCGCCGAGCGTCGGGCTGTCGCAGTGATAGTGCCGGTAGCGACAGCTTGAATGGTATGTTCCGAACCTTCTCTCTCAATGATGCTGGGAATGAACACAATGTGGTGTCCCCCAACGTGTGCTCCTCAAGTCTGGCAGAAGAGGAGGAGACGCAGAGCGACGCAGGCGAGTCTCCTCACCTTTATCCGCTCCAGCCAACATTCAGCAATCCTATGATGCACAACACGCCACCGCAGCAGAGTATGCTTCCGCCTGTCATGGCTCTGTTTGATCCTGAAGACCATGACCGCCGCTTTGTCGGCACCCCCGACTATCTGGCTCCCGAAACAATCAATGGCATTGGACAAGACGAAATCAGTGATTGGTGGTCTCTGGGCTGCATCATGTTCGAGTTCATTTTTGGATACCCGCCTTTCAATGCCCCAACTCCTGATCAAGTGTTTGAGAACATTCTTCAGAGAAACATCAACTGGCCTGATGACCCAGAGGAGTACACCACTCCCGAGGCGCTAGACCTAATGAACAAGCTGATGACCTTGAACCCACGTGAGCGCATTGGCGCTAATGTAGATGAAAAGTACCCCAATGGCGGTGCTGAGATCCGGCATCATCCCTGGTTCGCCGATATCAACTGGGATACCCTGTTAGAGGATAAAGCACAGTTCGTGCCCAACCTTGAGAACCCAGAGGATACAGAGTACTTTGATGCTCGAGGTGCAACGCTGCAAACCTTCGCAGAAGAAATGGAAGATGAGCCTTCGCCCCAGGGTCCAGCAACCACTGGATCCTATCCCGACCGACCCCATGACGCGCTGTTCAAAGTGCGTTCCCAGGTTAATTCCATGAAACGCCCGTTGATGCCTTTGCACATTCCCCCTCATGTACGCGATGCCCGGGATTCACGGAGCCGGAGGTTGAGCGAGCCTGCTCTGGCCGATGACTTTGGCAGCTTCAACTTTAAGAACCTTCCCATGCTCGAGAAAGCGAATAAAGATGTGATCCAAAAGATGCGACAGGAGGCCATGCAGGCGCAGCACCGTCAATCTACTTCGTCGTCATCGGTTGCTCAAACATCCTCGACGGCTTCGCAGCCTTCTTTGGAAGGTAGCCCGCTTCCAATGTCGTTGCAACGCACACTGTCCCAAACCAAGGGTAATAATCGACCCTCGTCGCCTTCCGGTCTCAGCCAGGCCAATTCATCGCCCAGCCGACCTTCCCAGCCATCGTCTCCGCTACTGGTTCAGTTTAGCACTGGCAGCAATCATGAAAGACGCAAGACTTCCGGATCTTCTTCGACTGCCTCACACCAGTCAAGCGGCACTTTCCAGTCCTCATCTGTGGACCAACCGCGAATGCCAAATCTTCGGCTTGGCTCGGTTGCATCGTCTCCTGTTAAGGCTAACCGAATCCCTGCACATTCGCCTGACAAGCACCCCTCAAGTCAACGGCATGGAAGTGCGCCTGCGAGTCGTGCTCGATCACAGACTATCGGATCGCAAGATGGAGTTGATTTCCCTGGCCTAAACAAGGAGCCCTTTGTTTCATCCCACCATAAGCGACGAAGTCAGCTTTTCGACATTTCACCTTCGTCGTCTGACAACGAAGATCCTCGGACCAAGGCCTTGCTCAAAGTCCAGCGTCGCCGCCAAAGCTCTCGTCGCCTGTCGCAATTCAATATTCAGGATGGCCCATTCTTCCGCCCGCTGGATATTCTTATCTGCGAAGACCACCCTGTGTCGCGTCTCGTCATGGAGCGCTTGTTCGAAAAGCTTCGTTGCCGAACTATCACGGTTACAAATGGCGCTGAAGCTATGCGATATGCACTGAGTGAAGTGCAGTTTGACATTATCATGACGGAGTTTAAGCTCCCGCAAGTCAATGGTGCCGATTTTGCGCGAATGGTGCGGGAGACTCGTAGCGCCAACAGACATACCCCAATCGTCGCGGTGACTGGTTACTTGAAGGATCTCCCCGAGACCCATTACTTTGATGCTCTCATTGAGAAGCCTCCCACACTTTCCAAGCTGACCGAAGCCCTCTGCAAATGGTGCATGTGGAAGCCACCACCAAAAGATTACAATCCTTCCACCCAAGCGCTTGCCGTGTCAATGCCAACTGGTCGCACGAACCCAATGTCAAATGATGATAGCCCTAGCTCGGCATCGTCTGGGTTCGTGCCACACCCTCCCAGCTCGTACAGAGGTTCTAGCCGCGATGATTCGGTGAGCAGCAGTGTTTTTGGCGACATGGAGTCTATCAAACAGGATGAAGTACCTGTGATCATCAGCCGGAACCATGATGACTGGGATCAGGGTCAAGGTGGACTTGGTATCTCCGAGGACGCTCATCCCGGCAGTCCCGATCCCAAGGCTGTCCCAGTCCCGCATCTACTCCATGCCGCCTCTGCCCCCGCCGCCATGGATGCCGGTGGTGCGTTGACGCCTCGGAAACAACGCTCTAGTGAAGCCATCCGCGCCAAACGAGAGTCCCTGGAGAAGAAGCGATATGAATGTGCCGAATCTGGTGATGACGAGGACGAAGAGCTTGGTCATTCGCAGTCTCGTCGCAGCCCACCGACTCGCAACCGCCGTCCTGGTTCCAAACTTGGTATCGAGATGATGCGTACGAATAGCCGCGGCAGCGTCGTCAGCGGAAGTGAAGAGCTTCTTAAGAAGGAGCGCGAAGCACTACGCAAGGCGGGCGAATCTGATACTGACGACGGCCCTCTGGGGTCCCCGGCGAGCACGAGTCTTGAAGAGCTGTTTGAGGGTATGAGCATTCCTGAGGAATCTGAATACGATGAGCCTCTTAGTCCTCGAGACTCGCCTCCTCAGCAGCAAGTGTCGCCTTCTCGCCGCCGCCCTTCTCTCACTCATCAGGATACCTCCATCTACTCTGGGCCGACGTCTCATCCGGTTGTTTCCAAGACTAGCTCGGAAGGGTTGAAGCAAGGTCAAACCACTCCGCCAGGGGATCTTGCCAAAGGTACCAATGCCGGTCTGGGCGTTACTCCCATTACCCCGGAGGTCAAGATCTTTGACAACGCATCGAACACAGAGGGTGGTTCAGGTGGTGATACCGATACTAGTCCCACGCCGGACGCCGAAGCTACGCCCCGTCCTTTGCACCCGTCTCCGAGCTTGGACGCCGAGGAGACTCCTCGCGCACTGGACCGGTACCGATCAAACATATCCTCCGCCTTCAAACGGTAGTTGGGAAGTCCTCTATCAGATTTACGACCTCACTTTTCTATTTCTACCCACGTTGCTTGCATCTCTCCATCTCCCCCACCTTTTACATTCGTGTAAACTCCTTTTTTTCTCATTTATTTTCCCCCGTTATGTCCAGTGGACCTGGCGAACCAAAGCAAAGTCGCACTTATCACGTCTCTTATGTCAATGTTGTTATTCCATCTGTTTGTTGGAGCAAGGTGTTCCGGATCAATGTCTATTGTCTTTGCCCTCACTTATCTCGATTTCCTTTTTACCTTTTATCATGTTGACTTCTCGCACAAGCCATGGCAGGGCGGAGTCATGGACAATTTCTCGAAAAAGGTCTAGTCCAGCGCGAAGACCCCTCCCATCCCCCCCCCCCAAATCCTCGGGTCTAGCCTGGACTGACATTTTCACTCCGCCTTGCTCTAGCTCTTGCTGTCTTGATTTTGCAGATTCATACTTGGCAATCCCTGCATTCCTGTCCGCTTATGTTCATGCATATCAGTGTCTCTGTTAGGTGTGCGAGTTGGCAAAAGTAGGAGCTCGGTTGCGGTTTTGACTGAATGGGCATGGCATGGCCGGCGCTCTGCAATGTTGTGTTCGTTGTATACTGGGTATAGTAGAAGATTGCATAGCGCGGTTTTGCAGGTTGTTCACGCAAAATTGAATTTACTTCTGCTGCTTCACTTTGTTTGAAGTTTGGATTTACAGTGCCCGGCCCGCAGCGTAATTGTTGGTTCAAGTGGAGATCCCGCCGCTAGCGAACTGTACCAGCCTAAAACGTCTAAAAGTCTAGCAATTGGCATTTTCGGATTTTTGATTACCTCTATTTGACGGAACAGCTAAGGTCTAACACGGTTAGTATAGACGACCCACTAGAACAATTATGCTGTGGGCAGTGCGGCACTGTAGGTTCATTGAAGAGTGTGGGGCTGGGTCTGGTGCTATCTTGGTACAGTAAGTAGGAGTTACACATGAAATGTAGGAAACTACTAAACTACTGCCGGTGAATTACTTGGCCTAAATCTGAGAGATGGTGAGGTTGAACTAGGCACGGGTCCTCTGGACCTGTAATTATATCGGACAGATACTTTGATTCTAGGAAATCTACGGAGTACATTTTGAAACTAGGCCATTTACTCTTTCAAGAAACCCGACAGGTACTTTTTCAACATCACGGCAAGTGCTGCCCGGTCTATTCAAACCACCGTCCACCTTAAGATGTCGACACTACACTCAGCCTATAATAGCACCTATTCCAAAGAAGGAAGACGACGTTCAGGAGATCGAGGAGGTGCCTATCGGAAAGGAATCTAGTTCATTAGCCGAAAACACCGGCACCAGCAGTACAGTCCGCCAGCACTCCATCCTTCGCAAGAGCATAAATACTGCTGCTACCCGCGCCCGTGGCCAGTTCACGCCACGAAAGCATATCGACTTCTCTCTCGGTATATCCGACATGTCCTCTAACGATATCATAGGCGACGTGTTTAAAGATCGTGATGTGCGCGTCGATGATGTCGTCCGCACCACAAATTGTAAGACTCAGGAACGCCGTATCCAAGAGGCCATGGAAAAAGAGCAGGGAGAGCGCTGTAGCCACGGTCTTTCATCACGCATGTCCTCGCGCCACCGCCGTCCTACATATTTGAGTTCCCCGTCACGCAGTCGCCCTTCAACCGAGGCTCCTAGCTTCACGAACCGCAATTCGTCGACTCGGAATCGCTTCTTCCGCCGCCGCCCCAGTGTCACCCATGACCGAGACGATTTGATGGAACAGGGACGTGTAGATTCACTTCTCCCAGCAGCCGTCGTGCAAGCTATGCAGGAGCAGCAGCAGCAACAATAACAACAACACGACCGACCGTATTAAAAGGTTCCAGAGCAAGCGGTTACGTCACGGTCGAATTTCTTGAACATATTTTCCAGCTATACTTTCCTTCTACTATACCTACCTCGGGATTGTTCTTATCCTTTTCCTTAGATACATACAAAGCTCCCGTATCATGCGTTCACGGACGTCTATAGTTTATAAGCATTTTGGCTTGGTTCGGCTTTGCATTTTTGTCACATATATCCCCATATTGGCCGTTTACATTCATTTTCTTGGAAATTCATTTTGCAGATTTAATCCTTGACCTAGTTCCTTTACGGTTTCCAACCGCATGGTTATTCTAGCATCCCGAGTGACTTTCACTGGCTCGAATCAGCTGTCTTCTTGTAGCTCCAGAAAGCCTGGGTGTCCACGCCGACATTCAAAACGTCCAAATTCCCAGCTACCATGATTCATAACTTGAATACACAACTCTGTACAATTTATTCCATTCACTCAATCCTCATCATTCAAACAACAAACGGCAATCCAATAGCCCAAGCAAATCCCCACGCCACCCACGAGTCCCAATCCATCGAAAGCGAACCGGCCGCCCCCGAACTCGTCGACGCCGCCGCCCCAGCAGAGGAAGACGAAGAAGGCGAACCAGTCGACATAACCTGCGAAGTCATCGACGGCGAGGATGAATGCATCTCAGTCATAGACGTAGATTTTGTTTCGCCGGTGCTGGATGTCGCACCGCCCGTCGCAGCACTAGTCGTCTTCGCTTCGCCTGTGCTGGTAGCATCTGTGGTCGCAGACATGCCAGTCGTCTTGATCGGGCCGCCGGGGTTATCGGATGTGATTATTGGGAGAGGGTTGCCAGTCAATCGGGCCGTGTCTAGGACACATGTCCCGTCTTTGCAAGTGTAGCCGGCTTGACAGGTACCGCAGGATGCGTCGGTGGTAGTACTCGCGCCGATTAACTGGCTACCCAGCATGAGGAGAGCGATAGTCCATGGAGCATGCATGATTGTGGTAGTAGTTTAGTAGTGGTATATTGTGGTAGAGGAAATAGTCGAGTTAAGTCGAGATTTAACGAGAACTCGTCAACGTATGAGAGCAATCTGGGCAGCGAAGCTACTTAATATACCCAACCTGCAACTTCCAAACCCTAAATCCCCTGAACTCGTCAGCAAGAAAATATGGCAATAGCGCTGGAGATCTATACGACCCTGCGGATCCACGCACCAGTCGTGCCGCGGGAAGGTGTTAGATCGCCGCCTCTCTCCCCGCATTTGTTCCCTGGTTTGTTTCCAATTGAGATCGCGGGGCCAATGATGTTGAATAATTGTGAATTCGATGTCCACACTACGTCGTGATCGACTCTGGGTGCACCGGTCGTCCGATGCGAGGTCCGGTTGTTGCTAAGCATTCACAAGCATTTTGAGTGGGGATGTGCGGATTTGGTGGTCTAGTTAGGCTGCATCAGGTTAATAGAGTGATTGATTGATTGATTGATTGATTGATTGATTGATTGAGGAATTGGTGGTTGGGGGTTTACGGGCTTGGCTTGCTTTGCCGTTTGGAGGATTTGGGCAGGTGAGACGCGGGATTGAGACGGTTTCTTGTTTTGTGATGTAATTCGGTCGTGAGTTTATTTCCTGTTGAATATGTACTTCTTTATACACGTCCCTGGATGTGTTGCTATCGTCTGTGCGAGGGATATGCAGAGGTCGCCTGCTTTTCCCTTCCTCAATGAGTCTAGTGGCAGTTAGTCGCAGAAGTGTAGGTACAAGAGGAGGGTGAGGTCTATATTCCTCTCGGTTAAAATTCGTTTGCTTCGGCGACTACTTGCAACAATAGTTGCGCAATGGGTATTCTCGAAAATGGTCTTTGACATACAATTAGCTCTGGCCGCTGAGTGGGATTGAAATCGAATTTTAACGCGAAAGCATTCTAGTTCCATTCCAGGCCCAGACTTCTTATCCCATATCTTTTGTACGCAAGATATACTTTTTTGATGCGTTTAGGTAAATATCTGACACCAAGGGCTTTTTCTCACGCTCAATTCTTCCTTCTGACTCTATTTTAATGCCTAATGGCTTGGATGATCAAGATTTCAAACCCACCGCAAGACCTCTGCCAAGACTCTAGAATTCAGGCGTCAACATTCTGTATACCTGCTTTTCTCAACGAAGATACGAGAAGAAGCTATGACTCCCATATTTGAGCCTCACGATCAGGCAGCTGAATAGATACCTACTCAACCTAAAGAAAGTGATGACGCTATCTCAACAATCCACCTCTATTGGCCATCTCCGACAAGGGTCGCAGGCATGCTCCCCGCTCCAGGGTTACTTGCGGTATAGAACCAATCCGCGCTCCGCCCCAGAATGCGATAAGCCACCCCGCGCAGTGAAGCTAATCCCACGAGGGATGCCCAGCCCGGGGACCCGTCGGAGCAAAGCTAACCTCTGTGTTGGCCAGCCTTGCGAAGGACGCCCTTTTGAAGCTGCTTTGCGACCGAGATTTCTCGCTTTCTGAACATTCACTCACCATTTCGCAGCCATGTCATGTCCAGCGGGTAGCGACAATGTTTTCGGACCGCGAGTACTTGAAGAGTGTCGCCCATTTGATTTCACCCTGCTTTTTGAAGATGCCATCTTCGCTGTTCTACCAGCAGGCACATTTTTGCTGCTGGCGGCTTGCCGTCTCCCATCACTGATTCGCGCGCCGATCAAAGTCACATCGCACCGGCTTGCGACGTGGAAACTGGTAGGTGACGCCCCGATCGTGAAACATACGTTGTGATCCCCGTAAAGTTAATCCGAACTAACTAGGGAACTCTCGCCGTGTTGTTGATATTCCACGTACTACACTTAGCTTTCCAGCAAGAAATCTCGTTTTTACACACCGATGCATCGCTGGCAGCGAGTGTTCTACAGCTGCTTGCCGTGGCTGCAGCTGCGTTGCTTTCATGGCTAGAAGATCAGCGCTCTGTCCGTCCATCGGATATTATGGTACTTTACTTCTTTATCGCCACCGTTCTCGCCATCCCTCGAGCACGTACCCTATGGCTGCTTTCGCCAGTTGTCCAATTACAGGCAATTTTGTGGACATTAGTTACCATCGCCACGGCATGCGTGCTGTGCCTAGAGTCAATCCATAAAACCCAACTTTTACGCTTGGCGTATCGACAGTCAAGCAAAGAGTATACTTCCAGCTTCTGGGTTCGTAGCTTTTTCATCTGGGTTCTTCCACTATTCCAGAGTGGTTTCTCCTCTATCCTCGCCCTTCATGACATGCCGGAAGTGGACCGTTCTTTACAAGGCGGGCCAGCAGAGGCCCGACTTCACAAAGCCTGGTCGAAGAGTAAGTGGTCATGGGTATATATTGATAAGATATTCGCTCAATAAGTCTTTTCCAGGTCAAAATACACAGAAATACAAACTGGTCCGAGTAACATTTCGTGCATATATGTGGCCATTCGTCAGTGCAGTTGTGCCTCGACTATGTCTGACGGTATTCAAGTTCTGCCAGCCTTTTCTTATTTCTGCGACCTTAGAATTCATCAGCGATTCGTCGACATCGGAAAACCGATACTACGGACCCGCTCTGGTGGGCGCGTTTGTATTGACGTATCTAGGGATGGCCGTACGTTGACATGCTCGCAACTGGTGTGACTTGACAGGACTGAACTTCTCGTCTAGATATCTACCGCTGCATATTGGCGCCAGACATTCCGCTTCAACACGACTATTCGAGCAGGCCTCATTTCGTTGATCTACAGACAGACAAGCAAGATGCACGCTGGCGAATTTAAATCGGAATCTTCCATCACTCTCATGGGAACAGATGTGGAGCGCATCGTAAGGCACTTCTGGAGTATCCATGAGGCGTGGGCGGGTCCAGTCGATGTGTCTATAGGTGTCTTCCTTCTGGCTCGCCAGTTGGGTGTTGCTTCCGTGATCCCTGCAGCCATTTCACTCAGTACGGCTTCACACCAAAAATCTTTGAATAAACGCTGATAATCTATTAGTTGTCGTTCTTGCGACCATCCCGGTTTCAAAAAGGTCTGGCACGGCTCAGAAACGGTGGATTGAACGAGTCCAGGCTCGCTTGAGTACCACCTCCAGCATGTTGAACGATATGAAATCTGTCAAGATGTTAGGCCTGGGCGAAAAGCTGTATGCTTGTGTTTCCAACCTACGTCAGGTGGAATTGCAAGTATCACAGAAATTCCGTGTCTTGCTGATCTGGCAGGTAGTTTTGTGTAGGTCTTCCTACCCATTCACGGAGACAAGCTACTGACCGAGAGCTTGAAACAGCCAATATGCCCGTAACATTTGCACCCTTTGCCACATTTGCCATATATGCGATCATCCAGGTCGTCAAGGGAGGCCAGTCCCTTCTGGCAAACCGAATGTTCACTTCACTATCGTTGATCTCACTGATGACGGACCCACTGCTCATTTTCATTCAGACACTTCCATCATTATGGGAGTCCGTGTCTTGTTTTAGTCGTATCGAGCAGTACTGCACCAAGGCACCAATGGAAATATCACCTGATGCTGCGAATACTAGCGACGAGATGGAGCTCTCCGCCCACCCGTCCTCTGGTACATCCTCGACATCTGTGATCGAGTTCCATAATGCCAGCTTTTCATGGACTCAAACTGGACAACATGCTCTTCATGGTATTAATTTTGCTGTTCAAAAGGGGCAAATCACTGCTGTAATTGGGTCAGTCGGGAGCGGCAAGACTACGCTCCTGGAAAGTTCACTGGGCGAAACAACACTAAGAGACGGGTCAATGTCACCATTCTCAACAAGCGTCGCGTATTGCCCACAAACACCATGGATTATGAATGATACGATTCGTCAAAACATTGTCGGACCGGCGAATTATGACCCAAAATGGTACAGCTTTGTGATCTGGGCTTGTGTCTTGGAGACCGACTTTGAAAACATTGCTGGAGGCGATTTGTCCAAGGCTGGAAGTTCAGGCATAACATTGAGTGGTGGTCAGAAACAAAGAATTGTAGGTCACTCACCAGCAGGTTATCCTGATCAACGTTTCTTGCGATATAGCTGACGTCTCCCAGTCATTGGCTCGAGCTGTGTATTCCCGAGCTCCGACATTGGTTCTTGATGATGTATTCAGTGGCCTCGACAACAAGTCTGTCGTTGCAATCATAACCCGTCTGATGGCATCAGATGGCCACTTCCGAAAATCTGGCAGAACAGTCATGCTCGCAACGCACAATCATCGCCTGTTACCACACGTTGACAAAATTGTGGTTCTTGATAATGGTACGCTACGTAAGATTGGATCTTACGAGGAAGTGCAGCCCGATTTGCCACAGGACCATCACAACGATGACAGCGACGATTCTTCCAGCCAGGAAATTACAGAGGTTTCAAAGCAAATGCCCTGGAGCCATCTTGATAGGGTACTGAGTCAGGTAGAAGAAGAATCAGTTGAGATCAATAACGCGCGCCGTGACGGAAAATGGTCCGTCTATTCTTATTATTTCAAATCTGCCGGATGGACCATCATGATTATGTTAGTTGCAGCTATCTGTATCTGCGGATTCACGGATAGGTTTTCGAGTGAGTGAACGAGTACTTCTTTCTTCTGGCCGAGTGACTTTCTAACCTCTGAACAGCCATTTGGTTGCAACAGTGGTCCAATGCGAACGAGAGAAAATCCCAACCAACGTCCGGATAGGTATATCGGGATATATGCCTTGCTCATTGGGATTTCAATCTGTGGTCTTGTCTTTTCATGCTGGTCGGTGATTCCTACCCTAAATGTTTCGCCAGTGACTGATCGAGTCTCAACTTCTTTAGGGCCCTTTTCGTTCCTATCATCAGTAACACGGGCCGTAATATGCACTCTCACTTGCTAAAGGCCACTCTGAGGTACGAGCTTACGTTTTCCTCTAAAATATGATTGCTAAAAATAACAACTGACATTGTGATACCATCTAGTGCACCATTTAGCTTCTTCCAGAAGACTGACGCAGGTCTAACAACTAATAGGTGAGACTATCAGTTAAGACTTCGAGGAAAAGTGCAACTGATGTTTCCATAGATTCAGCCAAGACTTGGAGCTCGTCGACATGGACCTTCCTATCCAGGCAATCAATACCAACATGTGTAAGTGCACTGCCAAATCTATGCTTGACAAGAATGGGCTTGTCTAACATTGCTTTCAAGCATTTGCAAACTGTGTGGTCCAACTCATTTTACTATGCATTTTGGGTAAATACCTCACGATCACGGTTCCCGCCCTCGGTGTTATACTCTTCTTCGTGCAAAGTTACTACTTGCGGACCTCTCGTCAAGTACGTCTGCTCGATATCGAAGCAAAGTCTCCATTATTCACCCACTTCGTGGAAACCATGCAAGGCATCAATGTCATTCGAGCTATGCGATGGCAGACACCATTCCAAAATCATCTCCAAGAGCTGTTGAACCAATCGCAAAAGCCATTCTACATGCTATTCTGCATCCGGCAATGGCTGCAATTAGTCTTGGACTGTATCGTAATGGCACTCGCCGTTGTTCTCGTCTCGCTGGTGGTCTCTCTTAGGGGTCAATTCAGTGCAGGCTCGATTGGTGTTGCTCTCAACCTGATTCTCGTGTTCAATCAGGATCTTATGCAATTCATCAAGTCATGGACTGTTCTAGAGACTTCAATTGGAGCGGTCGCTCGTATTCAGGACTTTGTTGATAGTACCCCGTCAGAGGAACAACATCAGGGTGAATTGGCGGCTGTTCCACCCAACTGGCCCAACCGTGGACATTTGACCTTCGAACGTGTGACAGCTTCATATGGGTAGGCTATTGAAAGGAACAATTCTCCCCTCTTTAATATCAAACTAATTCCTTCGCATTCAGACCCGACTCTCCGCCAGTGTTGAACGAGATGTCGCTTACTATTGAGCCTGGTCAGAAAATTGCTGTCTGCGGTCCATCAGGCAGTGGCAAGACATCTCTCATTCTGGGACTGTTGCAAATGATTGAATTGCGAGATGGTAAGATTACCTTGGATGATATAGACCTCTCCACGCTGTCTTGCAGCACGGTACGCTCTCGAATCAACGTTGTACCCCAGGAACCTTTCTTCATGCCCGGAACATTGCGGTTCAATCTGGACCGACAACTCGAAGATAACCCCGTTCCTGACTCGACCCTTATTCGGGCACTCGAAGCAGTCGGACTCTGGAAGAAAGTGCGCGAAGACTGTGCTGGTGGTGGGGAGTTAGACCAGCCCCTGTCGATTTCGAATTGGTCAATGGGAGAACGACAGTTGCTCGCTCTTGCCAGAGCGTTGGTTATGAAGAGTTCAATTTTGGTTTTGGATGAAGCTATGAGCAGGTAATTCTTCCCATTTCGTACCTATATTTCGTTCGATTGTGCTAACGCGATCATGTTCTTGCTTTAGCGTGGACTGGGAGACCGAAGCCACAATGCAAGATATCATTGAGCGAGAATTTAGTTCCCATACAGTCATTTCTGTTATTCATCGGCTTCGCTATGTTGATCGCTATGATCGAGTTGCGCTCATGAAACGCGGCCGGCTAGTGGAATATGCTAGACCCGATGAGCTCCTAGCAG
This sequence comes from Penicillium daleae, assembly GCF_028827525.1. Taxonomy (NCBI): domain Eukaryota; kingdom Fungi; phylum Ascomycota; class Eurotiomycetes; order Eurotiales; family Aspergillaceae; genus Penicillium; species Penicillium daleae. Next base: position 1,929,290 of record NW_026623153.1, read on the forward strand.
CGCCGTCCGAATTTGCGACTTTCTACCATGCGAAGAATGGCTCCCAGTGAAATTACAAGTTTTTAAACAGGCTTGGAACAAAACTTAGATTTACCTGAAAAATTACATCCATTTTGGTACAATATTTCACTTCTGGCCAAAAATGTCGCTCGCAGTTGATTGCGGCCACTCACTATAAACCCTTTACTCAAGGCAGAAAGTCTAGCATAATCCTGAATTTGACCAAGTCCAATAACTCTATCAGAATCTCAAATGTCCTGATTTCTGTTAAGTCACTTGCTAGGGCATGTATTTCGCCTATACAAGCTTATCCTACATCCCGAATTAGTTAGAATTGCTATTTACGAAGGGATCATAAAAGAAATTACATATTTATTAACTAAAATCCAGACCGTAGGAGACCCTCTACTCGATAGTCATCTCTTAAGATAATTAAACATAAGGTCATCTACAAGGAATAAAACAACGAGAGGAGAAAGAGGACTGAAAAGAGGACTGAAAAGAGGACTGAAAAGAGGACTGAAAAGAGGACTGAAAAGAGGACTGAAAAGAGGACTGAAAAGAGGACTGAAAAGAGGACTGAAAAGAGGACTGAAAAGAGGACTCGAAAGATGGCCAGCAACAAGAGAGACTATGGGCGAGATTTTTTGATTATTACGGTCATTACAAATCAGCCTGAATGGCCTAATTAGGATGCGTATAGGCGGATCTGTCGCAGTGTCAGGACGGTCAATAGAGTGGTCAAATAAGCAATAAAGGGTTTCTGGTGGCCGCAATCAGCCGCCAAAGTGGTGGTACTATACATCCTCTCAGCAATACTCCAGGTCGATTCCGGATGAATATAAACATTATCAACAAAGTACTTATAGTTCCAATAATCTGCCTGCGTGCCTTGGCCATCTACCGTAGCATTTTCCGAGAATTTCCACGTCCAGTAAGAACCACCGTGTGAGTACTTGTGGAATGCTGCAAGACCCACATTGAGGTTGCGCTCCCGTAGCGCGAAAGTGTTATTATAGACAGTTTGGATTGACCATTCGCCAACAAATGTGGGGAACTTTCCGTCTCCAGGAGTTGCCTTGGCATCAGAACAGATATATGACGGCACATTAGCAGAGGTAGTAGTGCGGCCCGCAAAGTAGTAGTTGTGCACATCAAAGACTAGGTTTGCGTTGCTGGAGAAATTGGCAGACCAGTAACTCTCACCCCTAAAGCTGCCCTGAAACATGACGGGGATCTTCTTATTCACTCTCCCAACGTGATCCAGCACGGCGTGAATGTACTTGAGAACCCAGGCTACGCCAGAGTCAGAGAGAGCAGCTGGAGTGCCGAAGGTGGAGAGATCTTCGTTATCAGCGGGCTCATTCATAGGCTCGAAGGTAAAAGACTCGGGGTAGCCAGATTCTTGAATAAAGGAGATAGCCGCATCGACGACTTGAATAGAGTAGTCAAAGTTGGTCTCATTATAGAACCAGTTCCAATGACCATCGGCCTCTCCAATGGTCAGACCATTAATACCACCAGGTAGGCCATGGATATCGAGGATAATGTGCATGTCGTACTTCTCAATTGCATAGGTAGCAATCTGTTTGAGATATGCCTTCTGGTTGCCAGAATAAAGTTGCGAGCCAGGGTACTTGATCCAAGCAGCGTATGTTGTCGGAATACGCAGCAGAGTCACACCAGCTCTGTCTGCATCATCAACGTCGGATGTTGTAATCCAGGTTGCGTAACGCATCTCCAGCACCGAGCCACACTGTGAGCCAAGATTCTCGTAGAGACCCCACTCATCTGCAGCTCCTCCAGAGTAGGTATCCCACCAGACGGTGTCGATAGTTGACTCCTGGACAAGCCAGCCACCAAGATTAACACCGTACGCCTTAAACGTCTTCCAGTCAACGTACTTGGTGTTCTGCGAGAGGCGTCCTGGGGCGCTCAAGGCCCCTTCAATGCCAATACAAGAGATGAAAAAGGCAGATCTCCAACGCATTATAGCTGGATTGAAGTTCCAGCAGTCAATAATACCACAGATATCCCCAGACTAAGGCAGGTGAAGCTGGAAACTGTTTATATCATATCGTATGCAATGGTATCAAGTCTACGCCTGTAGTCAATACAATAAACATCGTGGGAGTCTATCCGAAAGTGGACAGCAGATGTGTTTGCTAGGTTTTACGTGTAGCCTTGGCTAGGAGAATCTCTATCTCAATTACACTTAGCAAGCCAACCATAGTAATTTGGAGAATCCTTGCGGCGCAACCAGGAAAAGCCTGCAAGTGTCTCGACTGTCATTTGTTGACAACGTTGGAATCTATCCTCCACGGCTCATTTCCCAGGATATGACCCCTCCGTTTACCGCTCCAAGTTAGGCACACTTGACGCAAATCGCCGTATGCAGGATGAGTGTGGGGAAATTGCGGGGATAATCATCGGAACGAGACAACGGCAGATGCACGAGGTCTCCCGCATGCCCGAACGTTCATCAACCCGGGGTATGCCGTGCACTGGGCCAATCGTATGAGGCTTTCTGCGTTATTTTATTCAAAGTTAGTCCAAAGCTACGCTAGCGGCGTTCTCAAGCGCCGATTCGTCAGTCGCCGCTTTCCCCGCTTGCCGCAACGTAGTCGGGAAAGCGAGGATTCGGGCGCAAATCGCCCGAGGACTCCACTCTACGGAGATGCCGAAGTCGCTCGAATCGTTTAGTCTTGAATCGGCTGGTTGGGAATTCGAGGCTTGATTCGGGGTCTTTTGTATTCACACCTCCGGCAGCTGAACTCTGTCTAATTACCCAGTTTGAGATCCGTGTCAAGGTTGATCCCTGTTCACGATGGAGTTTTTACGCTGTGGCATTCATGGGTTTCATGAGGTTCTCGGCATCGATACCGACGAGCTACGCTTCTACTGGGTGCTGGCAAGCAGTGTCAAGAGTGCTGTTCAAGTTGCCTATCGCATCGTGCTGGTAAAAGACTCTAAGCTCCTTGAAGTAGCTGAACCGGATGTATCGAGACTTGCATGGGACTCTGGGCGTGTGGAGGGCAATGAGCAACGCAACGTTTTATGCAAGCCCTCCAATGGCTTCAAGTCTACCTGCAGCTATTTTTGGCAAGTCAGAGTCTGGGATAATGAGCAACAAGTTCACTATGGCCCAATTCAGCATTTCTTCACGGGCTATCCTCGATCTCGTCTACTGCCTCCATACAGCATGAACCAAACATACATGCCACACTCCAGTCTCATCTTCCGTACATGGTTCGAAGATGAGGCTAACAGATGGAAGGCTATCTGGATTGGTGATGGAGGCGACAAACCCATCTATCTCCGCAAGTCGTTCCAGCTAGCAAAACAGCCAACCCGCGCTATCCTCTTTGCTTCTGGCTTGGGCCATTTCAATATGAGTGTCAATGGCCAGCCGGCATCCAATCATCGCTTAGATCCCGGTTGGACCAACTACCACCGAAGAATACAGTTTACATCTTATGATGTGACCTCTCATCTGAGCCCTGGCGAGAACGTGTTGGGTGCTCATGTGGGCAATGGATTCTATGCTGGTGACAAGGGCGACGATCGCTTCTTCTGGCCAATGTATGAAGACAATACCTACGTTCGATATGGCAATGAGCTCTGCTTCTTTTGCGAGTTGCATCTCTTCTACGATGATGGGAGTCACGATACACTCATCTCTGATCCAACTTGGCGGGTACGGAAAAGTGCAACCACACTTGCCAACATCTATGCCTCGGAAACTCACGATCGCCGACTCTATCCCACCAACTGGGATACATCCAAGTTTGATGACAGTGACTGGGTTCCAGCTAAGCCCTTAACTGGTCCCCGAGGCCATATCTTCTACCAGACACAGCCGCCAGTGGTATTGCATGAGACCTTCCAGCCTGTGAGGACCTACAGTCCTGAAGATGGGGTTGTTTGCTTTGATCTTGGTCAAAATGCATCCACCATGGTACAGCTGCAACTTGAGGGTGCCTCCGGCTCCGAGGTTATTGTTAGATACTCCGAAACTGTCAAGGAAGACGGCACCGTACTCATGCCCGACCCTCTGTTCAAGGAATTCGAGACAGGTGTTTTCTCCAGAATATATCTCGCTGGTACTGGAAACCCTGAAATGTGGGAACCAGACTTCAGTTTTACTAGCGCTCGGTATATCCAGATTGAAGGTGTTTCATTGACTGCAGGAGAAGGCCTACCTGTCGTTCACTCCGCTATTGGTCGGCATATCTCGTCTGCTGCTCGGCGACTCGGCACTATGAAGACAGACAAGGAAGATGTGAATTCCCTTCTCAATGCTCTCTATTGGACTTTCAACAGCAATCTTTTCAGTTACCACACCGATTGTCCACAAATTGAGAAATTCGGTTGGCTGGAGGTCACTCATCTTCTTGCACCTGCAACACAATACGTTCGCGACATGGAGTCTCTTTACACCAAGATCCTTGACGATATCCTTGACACCCAAGAGCCCAATGGCCTTGTACCCACTATGGCGCCCGAGATCCGCTACATGTGCGGCCCGCTTCATGATACAATCAGCTGGGGTTGTGCTCTCTGCTTCCTGCCCGACATGTTGCTTCGGTACTACGGCTCTACACACGTCATTGCCAAAGTATATCCAGCTGCAGTGTGCTACATGGAATACATGAAGACGAAAGAGCGCCGTGGTGGTCTGATCGAACATGGTCTAGGTGATTGGGGCCGCGACATTGCCTTTGGTAATCACCAGGTTAACATCGAGACTGCCATTTACTATCGATGCCTCCAATGCGTCGAGATGATGGCTCGGGAGCTCGGCAAGGTTAACGAGGCAGAGAAGTTCAATCAATGGGCATCTCGGATCTACAAGGTCTACAATCAGCACCTCCTCGTGACAGATGATCCATCTCGTCCATACGTTTATTATACTTCATTGGACAACTATCCCGAACGGGATCGCACCGCCATCGGCCAAGCCATGGCATTGCAGTTTGGTCTAGTACCTGCCGAACACCAGAAGGATGTCATGGCCGCCTTCGTGGACGATTGCTCCGATGGGAGGATCCGAGCCGGTGAGATTGGTCTGCGCTTCCTTTTCAAAACCCTGGCGGATGCTAAGCGCCCCGATCTTGTCCTTCAAATGGCCCGACAGGAGGAGCACCCTTCATACATGCGCTTCCTTCGCCGTGGGGAGACAACACTTCTAGAGTTCTTCCAGGATGAATGCCGCAGCAAATGTCACGACATGCTCGGTACCATCTATGAATGGTTCTACGCTGCCGTGTTAGGATTGAAGCCTGTGGAGAATGCCTATCGCACCTTTGAGATCGATCCTCCTTATGAAGCGGAGTTTGATTACGTCGAGGGCACAGTGGATAGTCCGTTTGGTTTGATTGAAGTGAAGTTCCAGCGCGATACTAAGAGGGTCGTGACCCTTGACATTCGTGTTCCTTTTGGAACTACCGCTACTGTAAAGATTCCGACGAATATACAAGAGGTGGAAATCACCCGTGAAGGAGGTGTGAAGACTATGAGGGATGGTGAGCATTTGCAAGTTCAACATGGCAGTTACAAGATTGTCATACAATCACCCTGATGAGTAGTACAGTAATTACCATAGTATCTGAGAATGTTTTCTAGATTCTATAGAATGGAGATTAAAAGTTTCCACAATAGTGCCGTTTTTGTACAATTCTCTAGTGCAAATCTCATCACATCTGCCTCGCGCAGATACTGCATATTGACGACCGTGTATAGATGCGACCTCGGCGGTTTACGCGTCGCAAGGGGCAAACCAAAACATCGTACCAACGGGTCTCGCTGTAATTGACTGCGATAGCACGATATTCTCTCCCCAACCTTTCATCTTTCGCCTCGCTTCGATAATCGCACCCGATGAGTAGGTACCTAGTGGGGACAGGGTGAGACCGGGGCCCCGTCCCGTTGATTGGCCAGTATTCGGTGGCTTAAAACGCAAGACCTAATTGACTAATCCCCACTCAACAGGGCCGGTGCCAGCGGTGCGAGCTCCTACATCGGGTCATTCGAAAACGCAGGAGGCAAAAGGTCGAGTTTGCAGTCGGGATTGATCTATACCGAGAAGTGGAGTAAGATTCGCCAAACCTTGTCAGGATTTAGCACCATGCCCTTGCGCCGGGATTTCCGTTCCTTGTCCGAGCCGCGTCAACCCAACTGAACGCTAAACGATTCGAAGATTGGGGAGGCGCAAAACTTTAGCTGTCTCGCTTCTATCAGCCCCGCTGTACAGTACTTTGGAGTGATCGCTCGTGTGGAGTATATAATGTGCCCCGTAGGGAGAGAGACTGAGTGAAATTTTTCATGCAACATCTGGTTCAGAATCAGTGACTCTAAGTCCTCTCAATATGAAGCTTACTACCTTGTTGTCGGCCGTCTTCTTGGCCATTGGAGGTACGACTTAGTTTTATGAGTATGATTATCCGTTTGCATTATTCTAATAGCTTATCGCTGCAGGTTTCCTGTTCGGCTACGATAGTGGTATCATTACCTCCACTATTGGCCAGCCCGAGTTCATCAAGTACTTCTCCAACCCCAACGACAACACAACTGGCGGCGTGGTCTCGGCATTCCAGGGTGGTGCAATCCTAGGAACAATCATTAATGTCTTCACTGGTGATCGTCTTGGCCGAAAGCTCTCCGTCTTTGCCGGAGCATGTATCTCGATCTTTGGGTGTGCTCTGCAGGCGGGTGCGATCAACATGGTGATGCTCATCATCGGTCGATTCATTGCCGGAGTCGCAGTTGGCATGCTCACATCTGTTGTCCCGATGTATGCTGGTGAGATGGCCGAGGCCTCGTCACGTGGTATGATGTCAGGCTTGTTGCAGTGGATGTTGAGTTGGGGATTTCTAGTAGCCCAGTGGTTGGGTTATGGATGTTCATTCATCAACACACCCTTCCAATGTAAGAAACCCCTTCTTTTTGATATGAAAAGAATCCTTCCTCATTGACGTTTTTATATTACAGGGCGTTTCCCTCTGGCGTTCCAGTGCATACCAGGTATCATCTTGGCTTCGGGTGTATGGTTCCTGAATGAGTCCCCTCGTTGGTTGATGGAGAAAGACCGTCACGACGAGGCCCTTGCTACTCTCCAGAGATTACATGGTGATGGAACCCCTGAGAAGGATCAGTACATTGAGCTCGAGTTCCAGGAAATCCGCGAAACCATCGAGGCAGAGCGTGCATCCACCAAAATCACTTGGTCCTCGATCCTGACCAAGCCTACCTGGCGCCGTCGTCTTATTCTGGGCTGTGGAGTTCAAGCATTTGGTCCTCTCTCAGGTATAAATGTCGTCAATTACTTTGGGACACGAATTTATGCATCGTTGGGGTTCGATACACACACTACCCTGATGATCATTGGCATCTCCGGTGCCCTGTCCATCGTGTACTGCACCGGCGGTCTGTGGGCACTGGAACGAGTCGGACGAATCAAGCCTCTCATCATTGGCTCTGCCGGAATGGGCCTTGCACTAGTTTGCAATGCTGCCATGTCCCAGCACTACAATGAGCACAATACCAACCAGCTCCGGGCCATGGTTGCAATGAACTTTGTCTTCAGCTTCTTCTACACCTTCATCGGTATCATCTCATGGGTTTATCCTGCCGAGATTTTCCCTGTGGATATTCGCAACCAGGGTAATTCCCTTACGACTTTCACCAATTGGACCATTAACTTGGTTTTCGCACAGTTCTCGCCCACTGCGCTGACCAACATTGGTTTCCGATACTTCTATGTCTTCTTCGTGTTTAACATCATTGCCATGTTTTGCTACTACTTCTTCTTCCCGGAGACTAAGGGCAAGACTCTTGAACAGATGGATTTGCTTTTCGGAGATAGCAATGTCCTTCCAAGTGCTGACGAGAAGCAGGAGACTACCCTTGTGGAGCATGTGCAGTAGGCTTGCAGAGAGAAGATTGAAGCCGTCATGTTTGAAGGATGACTATTTGATATGACTGGCTTATTGATGTCTTGGAGGCTGTGTGTTAGGCGAGTAATTGAGGGCAGATACAGCTCTAGTATATTAGTCTGCATGAATAGTTAATGAATAGTTTGCTCTATTTCCTGAATCACCGGTCTTGCAGAAGCCAGGAAAGAAAGGGATGGAGGAATCTCCATCCTCATTTTATACTATATTTACATATGCAATTAGCCATGAGCGCTTTATTTAGTTTTCTTGAATACCAGGACTTGGGGTAATTTTATTCACAGTCAAAGAATATGTCTTCTAATATGTCTTTCTTTGCGTCTTTCAACGAGTATTACCATGTATGTTTCTCGTCAATTGAAATTAGTAAGTTCAGCTTGGTCGTATTATTCTGTAGTGTTTGGTTCCTTCTTACCCTTCTTTGTCTTGCTTAAACCTAGACTATATTATAGTAGACTTTTTTATGTAAGGGGAGAGAAGGGGCAGTTTTTAGGGATGAGCCCTATGTTAATTAATATGGGTTATGGTAATTTGAGAGAGGAAAAATCAGAAGGTTTTATATACTAGGATCTGGAAGACATAAGTAAAGATTTCTAGCACCGCCGATAATGTATTACTATCGTGACATAAGCAAACTCCCAAAGGATGTTCAACTCCTTCCTATGAATTTATACAGCGCCCTCTTTGAGGTCGGTAATATCAGGAGACCAATTCTTGAACTTGCGACAAGGCAGATTGCTCTCAAACATCGTATCAATCTCCAAAGCGGTCCGGCCCTTCATGTCAGGAACAGCCAACCACGTCACTGCAAAGGCCAGCAGACACAGTCCACCATAGACAAATCCAGTCTTTCCCTTGAGGTCTCCTGCGTCCGTGTTGTAGATATAAGGCAGCACAAGGTTGAAGACAACGTTCGAAAGCATGTAGCATAAGACACCGATACCTTGAGTCTTAGCACGGAGACGCAAATTCGATGCTTCACCAGCCACTGCGAAAGAGGCTGGCCAGGCTCCCATTCCACAAACCACGACTACTGCCATCATACAAGCTGCGGTATACCTGAGAATCATTGGAGTTAGCGAGAGACAACACAATACGCGCAGGTTAGTACTCACCAGATAACGATGTTACCTGACCAACATCCAGCAACTCCCATACTTGTCCACAAGGCAGTTGTGACTCCCAGCGTGATAAGCATTAGGCGTCGTCTTCCAAAACGACTCATAAGCCAGACACCGACCCCATTCGCTAAGAGACCTAGCACAATACCCAAGATAAGGACAATGATACTAGTACTCGAAGACATTCCAACTACCTGCATAAAGTAGCTGGCGCTGGCTAGAAGGGGCACACCAAAGAGACTCGGAATCACAAGTGCAAAGGACACGATTGCCGTTCTGCGACGATTAATTCCCTTGAAGCAGTCGAGATATGACAGCTCACGGGACAGTTGCTGCTCATGGACAATTGAGACACGCATCTGAGCAAGAAGAGGCGTCACATCAACATGCGAGCCGTGCAAAGATTTCATGGAGTTATGGGCTTTCTCATACTCCCCCTTCCGGATCAAATAAGATGGACTCTCGGGAAGAATAATCGCGAGCACGAAAGGTAGGACAGTGAAAATCCACTGTGTACCAAACGGCAAGAGATACGCAGCGGCAGACTTCTTTTTTTCGCAAGCAAAAATAACAGCAGCTCCGATGAGCTCTCCCAACAACATAAAAGTTGGCGAAAGTGCCATGGCAGAGCCACGCAGACTCGTTGGGACCGTCTCCGAGAGGTACGTCTGCGCTCCAGCCATAGCGCCTCCAACACCCCATCCCTGAATGAATCTTCCAACAAGAAACGCACCCCGACGGGAGTTCATTGCGGTCGGCAGATTCGAGCAGAATGCAATGGCAATGCCCACTGCACAAATGACACAGCTCCAAGCCAGCGACCATCGACGACCCAGACGATCTTGCATCCAGCCTGCTGCTGCTGCGCCGACCATGGAGCCAATGGGCGCCATTGCACTCCATACGGATAGCCATGCTGAAGGGATGATATAGGCGCCGTGGTATAGCTCTCCGAATTCACGTTTGAAGTACGGGACGGCCGTGATGGTTCCGAGAATAACGGTGTCATACCCCGTTAGGAGGAATGCAAGGGCAAGACCGAAGGAGTAGGCCACGATCTTGGGGTATCGGCGAATTTCTTGGAACAAGGGGGCGTTTTCGGTCGAAGAATGTGTGTGGTCGTCGACAGGAGTGCTTTCGAGAGCCTGGACCCTGTCTTGATCTGTCCTTGAAGGCTCTGATACGTCCATCTTGGCCTTCAAGAGAATGATGGATGGAACGCTGGGATGGGAGGAATCAATTGCGGATTAGTTCGTGGTATAAGGCAGGTCTTTGTATTTATGTTCGCCTAGCAGGCTCTCTTATCAGAACGTCTGCGCCACGAAGACGAACCACATGGATTGGGGTATGGGGTAGGTCTGGTAAAGCCAATAAAAAAGTGTTATAGGGATTCTCTTCGCCATTTTATCCGATGCCTTGTCACGCGTCTCGACAATGTGCCTCAATTGTACTCGTGGAAAACGCGGGGTGGAAGCAAGAAGTATGAGTCGAGCTTCTCGAGTGGAGACTCGCCTGCTTTTGGTTGCCGAAAGGGCCAATCGCGGACAGACTGCCCCTGGTGGACTCGCAACAGAGCGGGCGTTGATTGGCCCGATCGGCAACGAGAACAATCTCCGCTGCTCGCCTGGAGTCGCAAAGGGCATCGAATGTTCTTTCGAGCGTTGCATTCTGCAAAAAAGTAGGCGAACTGGTTCTTGATAAGAAGAACTTGGTGATTCGTACGTGTCCACTTGTGGAGCCGAGGTCGAATCTTGCAAATAGCCTGGCAACACAAGGCCAAATTTAAATAATGAGGGGGAACCCCGGAGAACGTATATATTCCCAAAAAACTTACGTCTTTAGAACATCATTGTTCATATCACACGCACCAACCACAGCATAATGGATCTTTCCCGAGTCATCAAGCCCTGGAAATTGTCACCTCCGAAGACTCTGGTCTTCGTGAACGCGACTATCATCGATCCCGTCGAAGGGCAATTGATCCAAAATGCCACTGTCAGGATATCTGGAGGAAAGATCGTCCAAATCGACACAACTGGCTCCGAGACTGCAAAGGAGGGTGTAAATGACAGCGAAATCCTCGATCTTAGCGGAAAGTACCTGTGCCCAGGCCTGATTGATTGCCATGTACACATTGCGGTGACTCCAGGCGAAGCAGATCTGCGGGCATACAAGGATATGACCGAGCGAATCAGTCTTCTCCGACAGCCACATGTCCTCAAGACCATGCTAGAGCGCGGATTCACCTCCATCCGAGACTGCGGTGGCGCCAGTCTTGCCGTGAAAGAGGCCATTGAGGAAGGCGTTGTACCAGGTCCTCGACTATTCATCGCTGGCTTTGCGCTCTCCCAGACTGGTGGACATGGTGATATGCGCGGTCCACACGAAGGTCAGCTCTGCTGCGGTGGATCAATTTCTGGTATTAGCAGGATTGTCGACGGACCAGCCGAGTGCTACAAATTCGCACGCGACGAACTTCGACAGGGAGCAGACTTCATCAAGATCATGGGCGGAGGCGGCGTGGCCAGTCCTACCGACCGCATCGAACATGTGCAGTTCTCAGACGAGGAGATCAAGGCCATCGTCACCGTTGCGCAGAATGCGGGAACATATGTGACCAGCCACAGCTACACACCCCGAGCCATTCAGCAAGCCATCAAGCTAGGTGTCCGCGGCATCGAACACGGTAACCTGATCGACTTGGAGACAGCGCAGCTGATGGCCGAGAAGGGGGCATTCCTCACGCCTACTCTCATCGCCCACGTCATGTCCAAGCAGATGAACTTCCTACCACCAGATGGCGCAGCCAAAAACGACGAAGTTCTCGAGAAGGGACTGCGAGCGATGAAAATGGCTGTTGACACCGGTGTCACCGTCTGTTTCGGCACTGATCTCCTAGGCCCGATGCATTTCGCTCAAAGCAAGGAGTTTTCCGTCCGTAGCAAGGTTCTGACCCCAATTCAGATCCTGCAGAGTGCTACTATCAATGCTGCTCGTCTTCTCATGCAAGAAGACCGACTGGGTCAGATCCGGGAAGGCTTTGCGGCGGATCTGCTGATTCTGGATGCAAACCCATTGGAGGATATCACGGTTCTGGACCGGAGTGAGCAAAGTATTCTTGGTGTTGTGAAGGATGGGAGAGTTATGACGTCCCGATGGGAAAAGCTGAGCACAGACGCATGAGTGACTATGAAGTTTACGATGTGAAAGACCTTTAGTGGCAGTTCAGTAGTTTGAATCAAGTGACCGAGGAAAATGTCTAGCTCAATATGCTTCGACTTTTTCTTTTTCGAAAAAAATTCTTTCTGAATGCCTTTCGAAAAGTTTTGATTGCTCGAGCAATATCTCTTCCATATTTGGATTTTTGTGTACGATTTATCAAATGATCTTTAGATTGCTGCCATGGTTGGGGTTTCAAATTACGGAATTCCACAGTAGTCAGTGAGAAACGCCTTACAAATGGATAGCATCAATTGAGAAGGCATTGGAATTTTGATCAGCATAAGTACATTTATGTGCAAGATGAAAGGCCCATGATTGAGTATTCGATAGACAATCTGGGATGAAACTATTAATACAAGCTATGAGTTGAGACCACCGATCAAAGCGAGGACAGAGACCATGGGAGGTCGGATGGCGTCGTAATTACAAGATGGACCGTATAGACAAATACGTCATCCAAGGCATACAGCCTGGGTGTAAAATGCATCGCAGGAAAATGGCAAGGTTCCTCCTGATCAGGCTTACGCCTGACTTCCCTTGTTTATGAATGAGAGACGAGGCGAACAACATTTAGTGGCTCTTCAAGCCGTCGTCTTCAGAATCCAGGGAATGGCGGGAGCTCCGGGAGCTGCGGGAGCTGCCAGCCAGTGGCAGGCCTGAGTCACCAAACTCACGGTACGCACGTTCTCGAGCAGCGGACTTGTCTTGGCGAATAGTAAGACAGTTGATGCCGAGAAAGGTGGTGATGCGGTTGATGACGAGCACAGCCCAGTGCATGTACACCACCAAGGCAAAGAGGAAGTACAGACGGAGGTACCAGACCTCCAACGAGTGGCTGAGAGCTGGCAGGCCAATGCGGGGCAAATTGGCCAAGATAGCACCGAAGACAAGAGGGCCCTGCAGAACGGTCCAGTAGGGGAAAGGCTGACGTAACAGATGGGCCAGGATGATCATGGTAGTCATACGACCAAACACAAAAGAGATGGTCCAGCAGAACAGAACCAGGTGGTTCTCGGTCAAGAGACAAGAGTAGGGGGAGAAAAGCCAGGCGACAGTGCACAGGCTGAATGCGATCATAGGAACCCATTCCTTCAGGAGGGGAGTGAAGGGCAGACCCTGCTTCTTGCGTGCAGCATAGACGTTGAGGACACAGCCGGGGAGGTGAGCTAGGAAGAATCCGCCGAGAAGGATTGGTACCCAAAGGTCTTTGACGGAGTTGTTGCCGAACAGCTGAGGGATATTAATGAGATCAGTGATGGGGCGCGTCCAGATCTCGGGTCCCCAAATTCCAGAGGCAAGCATAATGCTAATCGCAATCAGAAGTCCTTCAGTCGGACCATTGAAGTAGCCCAGGTACAGAGTGTGGGTGTGGTAAGTCTCCCAGGTTGAGAAGTACATGGCGAGGCAGGGCACCAGCGCAGTGTATGCACCAAGATGGGAAGCGCCGAAGCCCATAGCTGCAGTCTCCAATAGACTGGCCAAGGTGCAGTTCAACGAATCAATGCCGTGACTGTGTGTTCCGTTAGCAAGGTTTCCGTGGGTGGACGGATGGTGGTACGAACTCAAACAACTCTCCCAGCCCGCTGGAAGTCCCAGTTCTCCGTGCCTGTTTACCGTCGACATTGTCCAAGGTCGAATACCTGTACCTGGTCAGTTTGAGTTGCTGGCACCGAAGCCATAAATTTCTACTCACATCCACATGCCGATAGCGAAGCTAAAGTACAACCACCAAGGACCCTACATCATCAGACGATTAGCGGAGGCTCGGATTTTCTGAATTTGTTAAGCCTTACCGGTCCGATCATATCGGGCATGAAAATTTCAATCAGGAACACGTTGAACACAATGAACATGAAGCCAAGAAGGGTCACCATGTTGGGAGCAATCCACATGGGCAAAAGTTCGACAAAGGCATTCCACTGAAAACGATTTCAACGGGTCAGTTCACATATCCTGAATATGGCAAATGTATATTGGGCGATTTCCGTACGTAGTGCTTCAAGATATATCGCGAAATAAAGGACTTGTCAACGCTCGAGTACTTGTACGACTTCAGGGGCATCAAGGCATCGTCGGAAAGGGAATCTTGGGTCTCTGTAGACATGAACATGACGGATCAGTAATGTGTAATGAAGGATAAAACCTGACACTGTCTGCAGTCTCAACTCACCTTGGACCATCCGCCAAATCACGCTCATCTTGAGCGTTAGGACCGCGTCGCGTGAGCGCTCTCAGGGTACTTAAAGCGGGGTTGTAAACTATATCTTGACGCCTCGGCAGGAAGGCAGGTGTGCCCGAAACAGAACAAAAGACAGAGAGTCTGGCAACGTCCTGGCTATAACATTCGCAAGAAACAAAGGGGCTGCAACCAAAAAATAGTGAAGAAAAGACAAGTCAATGGAATGTCTCAAAAGAGGGATTTTCAGCCCGGAGATCACGTGCCGTGCTCCGCAAATGGAACGCGAGCCTACGATGCTCCACCACCGAAGTTGACTCGGTCAACGCAGATCGTCTGCTTCGTCTAGCAGCGCCCGTGTCCACCTTCTCCCCTACTTGTTTCAGACCCTGAATCCTGAATGCTTCTGGTTGTGACCTCCTTTGCCTTTGCGCCGACCGCCCCCAACTTGACTCCGTTCCGGCCCCCGCTAAGGCCTTCCTCTCATTGTTGATCTGGTCCGCCCAGTCGCTCATTCGCGCGCATTGCATCTCGATTCACGTCATCGCCGCCTCTTCCCGCTTGTCACTTTCTCTTCGACTATTATCGCACACTGGCGTTAGATGGACATGACATTTGGTGGCCCTCGCAGTGCCCTTCGCGCAGCTCGACAGTGAGGATCTTTCGTGATGCCGGGCGTCGTCGAGGTGCCGGCGGCGCCGCCGTTCAGACGTGATTTCAGTGTTGGGCAACAGAAGGTGGAACTGGAGATTGACTTTGCGAATAAGAGTCTGAAAGGTAGCACCGAAATCACCATCTATCCAAGCCGCGTTGATCTCCGCACAATCCACTTGAACTTTCGCCAGGGTGAAATTAAGCGCCTTACGGTCAATGGGAAAGCTGCGACATTGAAATATGTCGACCCATACGAAAGCCTTCACTTGTACGGCCCCCAGTACCACGAGCGCCTAACCCGGAAAGTCGATGGTCTCCTGAAAACCCCCCCCAGACCCCCAGCTCGAGATCCCAATCCCCAAGAGTGTGCACATCAGAGAATTGGACTCGCGGTCAACGGAAGCACGAGAGCGGATTGCCTTGCAGGGCGCCGGGGAAGATGTCGATGGACCGCCAGGGAGCAAAGCGCCAGAGAGCAATCTGCCTCAATTTTCGGCCGTTACCGTCCATATTGAGTTCGTGATCGATCGCGTTCGTGATGGGCTGCAGTTCGTCGGTGTTGATAGTGGAGATCGTCGCTACCCACACGCATTCACTACGAACTCCCTAGAGTCAAGTGTTGGATGCCCGTTGTTCCCTTGTGTGGACGACCCATCGTCGCGATGTGTCTGGGAGATCTCGATTTCGTGCCCTGCCACGCTGGGTGACATTTTCGACCGCAAGGCTACCAGTTCCAGCTCTCGATCAAAGTCCCAGAACCGTTACATTTCCGCGGACGATGGGGGATTAGATATGTCTGTTGTATGCTCCGGTGAACTGACGGACGATATCACTGACCCCAAAGACCCGACGAGGAAGACGGCCTCATTTGCGTGCTACAACCCTCTCTCTGCCCAGCAGATTGGCTTTGCGGTTGGGCCTTTCGAGTATGTCAATCTCGCAGACTTCCGTGAGAGTGACCAGGACGAGCAGTTGGGACAAAATGCGATTCCCGTACATGCGTTTTGTCTGCCGGGCCGGGCCGACGAAGTGCAAAACACGGGTTTTCCCATGGCCCAAGCGATCGATTTCTTCTCCCTATCCTATGGTTCATACCCATTCTCCAGCTACAAAATGTGCTTCGTGGACGATGTTGTGACAGACACCTTGCCCACCGCCGGAATGTCAATTTGTAGCAACCATCTTCTCTTCCCTGCCGACATCATCGATCCGATGTACGACTCAACCCGTGCCCTTGCACATGCTCTGGCATGCCAATGGAGTGGTATTAACATCATCCCCAATGAGCCCGCGGATACCTGGGTCACCGTCGGTGTGGCATGGTTCGTGACCGATACATTCATGAAGAAGCTGTGCGGGACCAACGAATATCGATACCGACTCAAGCAAGCTTCTGACAGGATTTGCGAGTTGGATTATGAGCGCCCTTCGATCTACGATATGGGCAATTTTTTAAAAATTGATCCATCGGAGTATCGATTCATTGCACTCAAGGCACCCTTGGTGTTGTTCATTCTTGACCGTCGGCTGACAAAGGCAAGTGGAAAAGCTACGATGTCTCGTATCATCTCTCGGCTTTTCCTCAACTCACGAATGGGTGATATTCCCAACGGCGCAGTGACCTCAGCTATGTTCCAAAGGTTATGTGAACGCTTCGGCCACGCAAAGTTGGATGTCTTCTTCCAGCAGTGGGTGTATGGCGCAGGGTGCCCACGCTTCCAAGCCACGCAGCGATTCAATAAGAAGAAGCTGGTGGTTGAAATGATGATCAGACAGGTTCAGGGTGACCAAACATCGGCCCGAGACCTCGAAAAAGATTCCTTCTTGCGAGATGTCAAGGAAGAGATTCGCCATGTTTATGCCGGGCCCATTCAGCCGGTTTTCACCGGATCAATGACCATTCGAATCCACGAGGCTGATGGTACTCCATACGAGCACATTGTTGAGATCAAAGAGGGCGTCACGAAATTCGATATCCCATATAATACCAAGTACAAGAGACTGAAGCGCAACAAGAAGCAACGTGAACGAGCGGTGGCATCTGGGGATGCCGAGACGCAAGAGGATGTTCTCTTGTACTGCCTTGGTGATGTCCTCCAGACAGAAGAGGAGACTCAGGCCTGGCGCCTTGCAGACTGGACCAAAGAAGACGAAGAACGAATGGGACAAGAGTCGTATGAGTGGATTCGTATGGATGCCGATTTTGAATGGATCTGCAGATTGTCTCTTGGCATGCCAGGATACATGTATCTGTCGCAGCTTCAGCAGGACCGTGATGTCGTTGCTCAGCTTGAGTCTCTTCAGTACATGGCAGCCCAGCGAGAGCATCCTTTGATTTCCACCATCTTTGCTCGCACACTCATGGACAGTCGATACTTCCATGGTATTCGTGTCACTGCAGCAAAGGCACTCATTAAACACGCAAAGGATGAAGTGGATTGGATTGGATTGTATCATCTGGAGACAGCATTCCAGGAGCTCTTTTGCTTACCCGGATCTCCGATGACACGATCAAATGACTTTTCCGACCGGGCGGCCTATATTCTTCAGCAGGTGATTCCCGATGCGATCTCGCAGGTACGCGACAACAGTGGCAAGACCCCTCTGCGGGTGAAGCGTTTCTTATTCGACAAGCTGAAGTTCAACGACAACTCAAATAATGAGGTAAGTCAAGCTATTAGTTGTTTGCGCATACTTCTGCTAAATGAATCTCGTGTAGTACTCGGATAACTTTTACGTAGCTTCTCTGATGCGGTCGCTCTGTCATGCAATGCTAGGGAGAACCGAGCCACGACCCGAGGATGAGTTGTCTCATTTCGATATGGAACGCGTCATCGAGGCCCAGGCTGAAGAACAGCTTGAAAAAGACGCCATCGCCGAATTCGATCGTTACCGGCGAATGGACGAATGGTCCAGCTCTTTCCAGAACCTTTACGCACGAGCTGCCTTGCAATGCCAGTTGCAACTGATGCAGGCCCACGTGCAGGAAGTTGATTTGATGCGCTTCGTTCCTTATACTCGTTCTGGAACGTACGACCTCCTTCGCGTTCAGGCATTTGAGTGTCTCGTTGATCTGGACATTGCTCAAAACCACGATCTCTTCCGCTGGCTCATCTTCACGATGACAAGTGACTCGTCGGCTTTTGTTCGTCATCATTGCCAACGGCTCTTCGGGCGGGCATTGGCGCAGGTTGCTTTTGGCCGACCTTCACAGGCCGAACCAGTTCAAACCGGGGGCTTGATCATCGAACAGGAATCATCCACCGAGGTCCGTCAAGCCGATCTTGCACGCCGACAAACGGTGCCCGGTGCCATTGAAGCTCTGAAGAGAGAAATGTCCGGAGAATCATCTCTGCGCGAATACATGTGGGCTGCGTGCAACTCGACCGCCATCGGAGTACACGAGCTTTCTGAGCTTATGGACGTGTGCAGCATTCTATTTGATCCTGTCACGACTAAAATCGCAAGGCTCAAATACCCTCGATTCTGGAAAGTCCAGCACATGGGCCACGGTCAACTCCGGTTCTACAAATCCAACCAAGTTCGCACCAGTCTGGGACCCTCCAAGGACGGCACCAAACGCAAGCGCGAGGAGCAGGGCATGCAACCCCCTGCTCCGCGGATTACATTCAAGCAATCCAAGACTGCCATCGCCCCCAGCACCCCATCCACACCCTCAGCCTTCCCCAAGATCACCATCCCAGCCAGCGTACCTCACGCGGCCACAAGTACACCAATCTCTGCAACTCCATCCACACCAGCAAGTGGCGGTGGGCTTAAATTGAAGCTCAAATTTGGGCAGAAGAAATGATCCGCTTCACATGTATTTGCACTTGCCTCCTCTTTATGTATTCTACCTTGACCTCTTTTTTCACCTGTGGACCCTATTTGTTTGTCGATTACGGAAGAAGGAAATTCCAAAGCATAGCTTCAGGCGCGACGGACGGTGACGCATTTGGCTTTAAAAGATAATACCACTTCATTTGTGCCTTACTCCTTGTTGCATTTTGGACATGCCGTGGCCCCAGCTAATCTAGGCTTTCTCAATGGAAGAGCCCCTATCACAGAGACATCTATCTCTTAGGCACTCGGAGACATCCAATTTCTCAAAGGAATGCCTCAGCAGATCTATCTGTAGAAAAAGAAGAAGAAAAGGTTTTGATTGTTCCCGTATGATCAACCGGCCCAGAAACTCCCAGTATCATTATGGTCTCTCTCTCTCCCGCAGCCAGCGGTCCTAGCCGCGTTCGTTGTTTGTGCGAAAATCAGAATCGTAGATTGTGCTAGTTGCGATGCGCTTATTTGTCGTTAATCCGCTCAAGGGCCTCGAGCATGACGACCGAGTTTCCGCGAATGACCTAGTGGAGGGGATATCAGAAAGCGCTCGAAGAGACTGCAAGGCCAGTACATACCACCATGCCGATAGAGACCTTCTCACCCCCGGTCTTTTCCTCGAAAGCCTCATCAAGGACAATGTTCATGAAGACCTGACAGCGTGAAGTTAGCCCTGCTGTCACTGATATCCCACATGCGCATTACCCCCAGTGGGGACTGAATCGGCCCGGTTTGCGCAGGCGACAGGCCGTATCAGGTACTGCGACTCGGCCACTGGGTATGAAACTAGGGATTGAACGTACATCGTAGCCACGGAGGATGCCAATGACTTTGCGGTTGCCGTTCAGTTGGCAGAAGACCCGCTTCTCCATATACTGCGACGAGCAATTTGGTCAGTAGTGGTCGATAAATAAATGACGCGACTGAAAATATTGCCACTCACCTTCTTCAATTCTGGCTGTGCTTGCGGCATCTTGGGCAAGCTGATGTCTGTTCTGCTGTTCGGCAGAGTTCGAAGATCGCGGTTGCTTTGGAGTTTGGGGGTTCGGAGAAAGGATGTTCCTGATAGGAGCGATAAGAGCTCGAGCAGCTTGCATCAACTTCGCCTTCCTGCAAGACAGTGGGGGTGATTCTTTTCTTTATACTTTCCACTTCTTCGCAGTACAGGTACAATGAGCTCGAAGTTTGCGAATCGAAGAAAGCCCCGGAAGGTTGGCGGAGAGGATTCAGAGGAGGAGGATGGCGGTGCAACATCAGGTGCGTCCATAATGTCTACATTTTTGGCCTGCGAGCACGAGCGCACCAGGACTAAAAAGCTAACTTCAGTGCATATAGAACCTGTTGTCAAACGACCGCTCAAGTCAAAAGCGAAGCCTAAATCCAAATTGAACCTCTCGTTTGGCCCAGACGAAACTTCCATGACCGAAGATGGAGGACAGGAAAGCGAGGTCGTTGTCCCAAAAAGACATGGCCTGGGCCGAAAAGCCGTGGAGCGAAGCACACTTCAACGTAACTTGACACCGTCAGGAGGATTAGAGACACATTCTGCGTGGGTTGGTCACGACCGAGATCGGCCCAGCTATAGCCGCGAATACCTGAAAGAGCTTCAGGAATCGACACCCTCAACTCCAAAGACCAGCACGGACGATGAGAGGGACAGAACGGTCGATGTGGCCGCCAAATTCGGCGAGTTAATGACCGTTTCGGGTCCATCGGCTATTCCAAGCGAAGCAGAAATCCGCGAAAAGAAGGCTCGGCGCGCGCGGCTGGCGTTGGAACACGGCGCCTCCAAAGAGGACGATTTCATCTCGCTTGAGGACAACATCGGCAGTGATGATGATTGGGACGCGATAGCACGAGGCGAAAAGATACCGGAGAAAGAAACGGATACGCGACTGGTTCACGACGATGAGGATTTCGCCGAAGGGTTTGATGAGTACGTGGAAGACGGAAAAATCTCACTTGGGCGGAAAGCAGAGCGTGAGCAACAGCGCAAACAGCGCGATGCGATGCGTGAGCTCATCGAAGAGGCCGAAGGGCTTTCTGACGAGGAAGATTCGGATATCGAAGAGAAAGCGGCATATGAGGCTACTCAGACGAAAGCCGCAATCGGCAGCGGTCGGGCTGATGGCATTGACAGGCCGCGCACGCCTCCGAAGATGACTTCGCTGCCCAAATTAGCTACCAGTCTCGAAAGGTTGCGTACGACTCTCGCATCGATGGAGACGGCCAAGACGCAGATGATCAGCAGAATGGAAGACCTGCGTAAGGAAAAAGAAGAAATCGCCATACGCGAGGTGGAGATCCAAGCCTTGATCAAAGAAGCTGGTGACAACTATGAGCGACTCAAGAAAGAAGCGGGCGTCGACTCTGCTGCCGATGCATCGGAAGGTGCGCTGGTGAAGCGTGGCCTCGAAAGCATCGGTGCTCCCATGGCAACGTCCGACTCCAGCTCCACAGAGCCATGATGCTTCGTGCCTGCCCTGTGATGTGCTATTTTATCACTCCCTTTTTGAAACATTATTGCTGGATTTTTCTCATGTGGAGTCAGTGCTGGACCCCTTTGATACCCCATGTTACTTGTCTTTTTCCTTAAAGAATCAATATCTTATTCAATATGGCACCATCTCGATTCTTTTCCATCTTCCGTCAGCCTTATAGGGTATCGAACCAAGAGAAGCAGTCACCGTAAGTCATCTTCACCATTTCCCGCCGAAGGGTCTGACATTCATCCAGTTCACGGTATCACGGTTTGCCTTGGATCGCTAGTCCAGTCAGCCAAGCAGAAGACGGTTTCCATTTCTACCGCCATTCCGATGCAACGCCCATGGAGCTCTTCTTTGACCTGTTTTTCGTGGCCAATCTCTCAACATTCACTGCTACCCATCAAATCAATAATGTCCATGGTAAGCCGCGCAGTTCAGTGTTGGCTCAAGAGCCATGCTGATCACAACTCAGCTTTATGTGCATACATAGAATTCCTTGGTGTTATTTGGTTCACTTGGCTACAAGTCACTTTATTCGATGTCCGTTTTGCTCGAGACTCTGTATTTGAGCGGGGATGCAAAGCCATTCAGCTCGGGGCGATGGTTGGCTTTGCATCAGCGGGATCGAGGTTCAGCACGACAGTTCGGGAAGAAAATGCCTGGGCATTTCAGTCTCTCACGTTGATTTTAGCTGGGAGTCGTGCACTGTTAGCCATCCAGTACACGGTCAACGTCAGCTTCCTCCGTCACTCTATGAGACCAGCTGCCAGGGGTGTCGCTTACACCGCACTTGTATTCTGGGCGGCAACACTCTTCTATGTTGCGGTATGTGAGTGAGCTTGTGCTCCTTTTACCCTCCACATCTCGGATAATCTATAGCATGCTCATTACTTGGCAGATGTACTTTGCCTTCTCCGGAAGGAATGGGCTTCGTGCTCGTGTCTGGTCCGTTTGGTTTGTTCTTTTCGGCGTTGAAATGTGGACGGTTACGTGGCTCTCCTTGGCGTACCCTGATATCGGCTTCAAAGATACCCACCTCAATACACGAATGGGCCTACTCACGCTGATCATCATCGGGGAGGGTGTTATTGCGATCACCCGGATTGTCAACAAGACGGTACGACCCGGTGGATGGACCAAGTGGTCGTTTGTTCACATTTTGGGAGTAACGACCAATGTGGTGAGTTCGGTATCGAGTGCACGCTTTGAGCTGGATAATCACTGATTGCACACAGTACCTTATCTGGCAGGGTTACTTCGACATCTCGCCCCGTCATCAACTTGGGAAGGTCAAGCAGCAATTATGGGCACAGTTACACTTTCCGTTTCATGTGGTGCTCATTCTACTTCTTGAAGGGTCACAGATTCTGGCACTTACGCTAGATGTGACCTTGAAGCTGAGGTATCTGGGAGAGACGCTTCTATTTGTATGCGAAAAGCCACGTCCCAGCACAGCCAGAGCGGTGGCGCTTATTCGAAGTACGATCGACGATATGGAAATCCCGTTCAGCCGGGGAGCTACACAAGAATGGGCCGCGATCTCCAGTCTCTTGGAAGCTCTGGCCGTACAACCACTGTGCCCCGATCGTGAAACCTTTGACTATGAATACACGGCGGACCTGTTCAACGATCTCACTGGCAACGTAACGGCGGCACTTTTCTCAAGCATGGAGATCTTACCCAGCAAAAAGGTCGACATCAGTCTCCTCACTAACCAACAGTTGCTTGAGATGTACATGAAACTTCTAGCCTTCGTGTATATTTATTTTTTCGTGGTTGCCAGCGTTTCCATGGGCCTCCTTGCCGCCTTTCAGGTGCTGTCTCGTCGACATGAAATCCATTTTCATCGGAATGTTTCAATGACTGTGCGCACGATTCTCGCAATATCCCTGGCCAGCCTTGTCTCATTCGCCAGCTACTTCCCATTAGCTTACTCGTTCATGACCTCGCCCATTATCCTGTACGCATTCACTTTGACACTTTTATGCGGTAAGTTCTCCTTCCCCGCGTCTGTTTCTGATCATTGAACCTGATTGGCCTAAGTGCTCTTGGTTGACCGACTTTTGGATTATTTGGCATCCCGGGTTGATGCAGGTGGCCGGCGGAACGGGGAAGCAACACCGAGCTTGAGTGTCCAGCCACTGCACCGGGGAGGGTAGAAATGGGGCCGATTCCTGCTGGAAAGGCCAGTCCAGATGAGTTTGTCTCGCAGTTGATGACAGAGAGGGAGAGCAGTCGACACTCTGGGGAGCTGGGCGCGATGCGGGACTAGCCTGGTTTATCATCCCTTCCCCGTAGTTAACCGGCTATGCAAATCATCTCGGCCGGCTATGGATGTTCTGCACCTGTCCTTTATGATTTGACCTACGGGTTGAACAATGCTGTGTGTTGGTATTGAGAGGGACTGGGGAGGATGATTGATGGGCGCAAAATGCGAATAGAATCCAACCGCCTCTAGTATCTTGCCAATCTCAGAAACATTCACCCATTGACATCAAGGATACAAAGTCCGAATTTACCGCAGGGAAGAATTTTCTTGGAGGTTCGAACCTAATAACTGGCGCTCCGCGACGGCTCATTCTCCGGATTGTAAGGAGCCCGGTATGTCATACTGCATATGCAGAAGTCATAGCTGAGAAACTTGAAGAGCAAATACCATAATTTCGCCTCAAAACTCCCGTCCACAGCCCCTTTCTCTCGGTTCTGTGTTACCTTCGACCTGTAGGGGTCTCACCTCACATCGACAAGATATGCTTTGGTATACGTATACTCATATCATATCCCAACTATAATCGAAATACTGATTCAATTCCAGCGGATGATGATTTCGACTGCCCTGCATCTCGGAATAAACCTGTATTTGCCTGACTTGGCCTCCATTCAACAGACATCTGCCATCCCCCAACTGTCTTTGTACTTGGTGAATTCAGCTTTGATTCAGATAGAGGTTACCGGGGTGAATTGTAGCCCGCAACAACATCAGGTCCAATAGCGAGATTAAGAAGAATAGTATTTTTCTGATCTACATATGCGGTCGAAACTCTCATCTCAATATCCATTTTGAATGCCGTAGCTGGAGAGCAAGGAACTCACATTTCTTGCATGATTTAGAGGGGAAGATGAAAGCTAGTTGAGTGATTCGAGAGCAAAAGGACGGTTCAGCTTGTGAGCTATCTCTAGATGGGCGTGCTTAGCTGCCATTCCCTTGGGCATAATGATGACCTTGACCGTTGGGCGTTCGCATCAACCCAGGCCGGTTCTCTATTATGCCGGTTCCAACGCCACCCAGCCCATCCCAAGTTCACTGAAAGAAGCTTCTTTGAAACAGGGCCAATCGCTGGGATGTGTTAGTTCGGGGTCGAAGTAGGCCTTCCAGAGATCTATGTGGCCACATTACGGAGGTCACCAAGCCTTTCCCTCCTTCTATCGATGGATACCCATATTTGCATGACTTGCCAAGAACTATAGGAAAGCCCGATATGTATCGCAAAACCGCGGAAATCAACGTATACCCCAAATTGTCCAAACTTGACTAGAGTATGTCCGGGTCATCTGATAGGAAGCACAGCTATACACCCAGTCGGTAGATCGCATCCCCGGAATAGAGATGTCACTTCCGCCTCCAGAGTATCTTGAGGGGATCCAGGCTGGAGATTTGACACCGGATTGCCCATATCTTTCTTGCTTTTTCTGACTGCCCTGATTGTTCCATCGCCCCATTCCCGATTGGATCGCTCCTAGCGAGCCCTATGCGGCTCTCCGTGCAGGATGGGACATTGTCAAATTGCCCACACCTGTGTCAGAAATGGATTTTGAGGTGAGCTCTCATCGTTGATATTTTTCTTAATGATATTAATAGCAGGCACTCCAACTGGGTCTGGTTGATCTGGTCCAGGGCCAATTACTAAAAGTACGAGCTGGGGCTGTCATGGTCCAACTGGAGATTAGAACCATTATGCCATGTACAAAATCCAAGTACCAGAGGACATTCTACAAAAGAGGACTAAGCTTTAGAGACTTTTCAAACACAGACTTGATAGTGCGCAAAAGAAAATGATACTTGAGCTCACTGAGACCTTTCATGCCAACCCCGTCGAAGACACAACTCGCCCCTCCCCCTACCCATCTACTTGTCTCAGGAGAACTCAGACACTGACACAATTCCATTCCAAGATCGAGGATAAGACAAGACACTGCATGAGAGAAAATATCTGAAACGAGCGGCAAGTGGATCTCCGCGGCAGTCGATCTAAGCCTCCGGGGATTTTCGTCCTGGCTAGGGACGAGAGTCATTTCGGCAATGAATACACCTGTTATTTGCCTCTGCTCTGCAAGATCTTGATTGTCCATAACGGTCTCGGCTCCGGAGAATTTCCAACGGGTTTCCATAGATGGGCCGGGCTGTGGGGATGAAACAAGCTTACCGTGATATCAAAACCGGGGATATTATTCATGCAAATGGCAAAAGGGGCATCTGCAGGTACCATACTATTAAAAGCAGGGAGGGACTGACATTTTTGGTCATATCGCACTCAGAGTCATCGTATATACCTCTCAGCCTATTCAGTACTACTAGGTTCCAAGGAGTACTGAGAGCTTTATGCAAGTCATAGCGACCGTCTTGCATACCGATCAAGCTCAATATACAAATTGCCGACAGATCTGAGACAGCATTGCATTCAACGGTCCAGCCGCCACTCCAAGGAATTTATAATGCAGGATCTGAACCTGCGGTGAGAACCTTGTTCACCCAGATTGCCACACTTGTCTCATTCGACAACTGCAAGTAATATCCATACACCTAACCTCCAGGGTTTGAGGCGTTCATGAGCAAGGTAAGTGATGATCAGTATATATACCGACAAAACCTCTACGGAGACGAGTAACTATGCTCATATATAAGTTATTTTTGCAGATTTTGCCAATTTTCTCGCTGCCCAACCGTTGCGCACTGACGATTCTGCGTCAAAGGACATCAAAAGAGACCCACGGATCAACGGTAGTCTACACGCCGCGACAACCCGTGTACAACCAACTCCTTCAATAAGCTAGCAATTGCGGTGAACCAAGGAGAGACTCCTGGAAAGGCGTGTACTTTCTCTGGACTCTATTTTCCACGCGCTTGAACATGACGGGCTTACTGGTCAGTCCTGTGGTTCCAGAGGCATGGCTTGGCCAGCAAAAAGACACCCCAGCCCTAAATTTTGGACTTAGCTCCAACAAACGCTTATCACGCGTGAATCTGGACGAGTTTCTTTTTATTAATGACTCCCCATTGCAAGCTCCTGGGAATTGCAATTCCACGCTCGAGGGTGCAAGCCGCGGGCACCACCACAAGCCTCCTCGTCAACAAAATAAACCAATCTGGGAAAGGGATATCACTGATACCCAGAAACAGGTCAATTCATCAACAACAACTGATTCCGATATGACCTTTATGCGTGTGTCTATGTACCATCACCATTTCACTAGGGGGAAATCCCTTCGACATGATCTCACAAATCCATCTACCCTTCAGAACCAACCCACTTCAAAAACATACCATTTGACAGCTCCTATCATGAAAACAACAAATTCCAGCAGTAGAATATCGGCCAGCAGCCAGTTTACTCCTGGCCATCTTGAGCTTTCTGAAAGCGCACTCGCCAGCATGAAGGTGGACGGATCTCAAGAGCTGTTTCAGTCAATGTCTGGAGCGGAACCCATCTGGGTGTCCCAGACTCCTCCATCTTTCGGCTCCGGGACTGAGAGCTCCCCATCCCTCTCTTCGTCGTTCGACTTCATGGATGCCCCCAAAGAAGAACCCACTCCTTACGGACTGCCCATGGTGGAAAGTGACTTTATGGCCAATCCACCCTACAAGCCTGTTATCCTTGAGACCAACGATGCACGCTTTATTGCAGATTCTCCAGTAGGGAGCAGCAATATCAACTCATCATTTCAGTGGCCAATGAGTACCGAGACTGACTCATGGCATCCTCATTATCACCTAGACAGGCTAGCATGGCCAGCTCCCACGACCTTGACATCCTCCTCATGGCCAATGCCCGGAAATATGGGTATGACCTTCCCCGATGCTGAGCCTATATCCCCCTACAACCTGGCCCACGGCAGTCTTTTTATCGCCAAAGAACAACCATTCCCACATTCCCTTGTCAGCACCGAGGCCAGATGAACTAGACTACGCCTCAGTTACGCCTCCAGGGATCGGCACCTCTCAACCCCAGCCGGTCAATAGTCTGCCAAGATACACTGGCCTACCCTCCATGCCGGATTGCAGCACATCATTCTCTACTCCGCCCTCCTCAACTATGCGCCTGGAACATCCACAAACCCAACATGAGAACCCAGCCATAAAAGCGAGTCTGCACTACAGCGATGCTCGAAACGCGCTGCTCATCCAATGGAAACGAGCTGGGCTATCTTACAAAGATATCAAGCGCATGGGCGGCTTCAAAGAAGCGGAGTCAACTCTTCGAGGGCGATTCCGAACTCTCACGAAGGCCAAAGAGCAGCGTGTGCGGAAACCCAAGTGGCTCAAGCGGGACGTGAGTATTCCTTTACCTCCATACAAACTGGGAGATGAGTCTAGACAGATCGAGTGGACGTCAAGCACCCAGATGAATGAAGCCCAAAGCTAACCCCCTTTCCTGCTGTTATGTAGATCCAACTCCTCTGCGAAGCAGTAGCTGCCTGTACAGGGCCAGCTTCGCCGTCTGGTACGGGGTACACATCCCTCGCACAAGCGAATATGACCATGGCGATGACTGGACAGCCACCGAAGGTATCGTGGAAGAAGGTGGCTCAGTATATCTGGAGCCACGGGGGATCGTATCAGTTTGGGAATGCGACCTGTAAAAAGAAGTGGTGTGACATAAATGGGATTAAGATTTGAGTGGTGAAGACGGTCTTTATTGTACTGGCTAAGAGGTGCTTCGAGGTTTGACATTTACGGCTTGTTTTGAAGAGGGTTCTACATATTAGTTTGGGCTTTCTTGACTTGGTTATCTCTGTTTGACTTTGCTTTGGTTGTGGATGGCGTTAGACAGGGCGTGTATTTTCATTGCTTGTGTCGAAAATCGAGTGTGCATTCTGTTTTGATTTCAAGATCTTCGTGATACACACGACAAGCATATTTCTGTTGTCAAACTACCCAGTTGACCAAATACTTGAAGATCCAGAAAGATCAAGGACGTGTTCAAGAGCTGCTAGAACCTCGTTAGTTCGTACCAAAGTGTGACATTTCCTTCCCGTGCCTCGCATGTGTGGCCAGTTAAATTAGGTATCAGCTCAAGATCTTACCTATCAATCTCAAGTATGGGCATGTCAAAAGGAGATGTTAAGTATTAGATATGACCCGATGTAAGAGAGCTGCACTTCCATGCTCAAGGTAGATAGTTATACACCTAAAACTTCGTACGTCATTCCTTCAGAGGCCCATCGATTTCTGATACAAGAGACCAGCCCAGATGTGATCCTAAGGACCACACCTCTTCGCACATATAAGACCTCCACAAAATCTGAAATGGTTAAACTTGCTACCCCCGTGAATCGAACCCCCAACCTTCGCGTTCCCTATATACCTCGCGACGATGCTCCATGACCACCCCACGATGCCGAAGTACATCACTTCGAGCAACTCTAAGCCGCACTCAATATACAATATCAGCCTCTACGCCCTTACAAATCTATTAAAAGGCCCTGTTAAAGAATATAAATTAATACACTAGTTTATTAAAAAAAATATATATAAAAAAGATCTTTATCCGCGAGGAGGTGCTGTCACCACCTCGCATGCCCACCCGCCCACTCTCCCCGGCTAGGGGATGTGCCCGGCCATCCATGGAGTCGTGCTCAACACTAGAGGCCTGTACCCATTCCTATATGTTTGCCCATTTCCAGGGCACACCTAAAGGTCAATCCCTGACGGGAGACCACTAGGCCATATGAGGGGGGAGAGTGACTTGAATACCTATTACGGGGGTATAACCCATGAAAATAGTTGTTGACTTGCCTCATTTAGCCGTGCTGGCACTTGAGCTTGACATGTTAAAATCCGGCTATGCCTGGCTCTCTCTTTTGCTGTAAACGACTTTTTAGTGTTACCAGAATTCGTCTCTCTGGAGGACGGAAAAGATGATTCTAAAATAGACTAGGGTTGTCGGTTCTCCAAGTGTAGAGGAACGTCTTTGTACTGTATATCTTAAATAACAAAATTTCACACACGGTTCAAACCCTTCCATATAAAATCAAAAACACCATTTCATGCCCACGCCCCAGTCAACAATATACAATACTCCAATCTCCAGCCCCAACTGCCTACAACAGCGCATGCCCCGTCCCCGGCACACCAACATCCCTCAATAACCTCCCCAAAACCTCCGGCTGAGCCCTAAGCACATCCCACTCCCCCTCCGCCTTGACCATCAACGTGCCGCCAAGAATAGTCCCATTCAACGAAACAACCCCCGGGTCCGCAATATCGCCCGCAGCAGCAATATCCACCGGCACACAGGCTGTCTCCGCGCGCCGCGGCGCAATCATCATAGTCTCCAGCGTCATCGCGAGGTTATAGCTTATCGCCGAGGGTCCGTGGCTAGGAATGCCAGGCAAGCCGTCTCGTAGATCGCGGCCCTGGACTGCGCCGACGGCGGCGCGGTACAACGCGATGTAGATTGCGTGGAGGGTGTCTGGGCTCGGGTTGGACGGGAGTGGGAGGGCGAAATGGGCGAATGGTAGGGAGGGGTGGGATTTGAAGGTTGAGTGGGTGTGTGGTTGGGCTGTTATGAGGTCGATGAGGGGGGTCCAGGACTCGGTGCCGGGTTGGTGCATTGCTTCTACGGGGAGGAATTGGAGGTGTCGGTGTGGTTGGCTGGCGCCGCTGTCTTCGCCGGAGTTGAAGAAGGCGAAGAGGCGGTTGGGGCTGGGAGTGGTTGAGCTGGACTTTGTGGATGGATTATCGCCCCAGGCGCGGAGGCACTCGTATGTTGCTTCGAGGTCGGCGGTTTCGAGGAGGTCTGTTTGTTCTTTCCAGGCCTTTGTGGCGAGAATGAAGTGATTTGGTATGACGGGGAATTTGTTGAGGACGAGGGCGTGTGTTGGACTTTGTGAAGGGAAGCTTGCGAGAAGCAACTCCGGGGAAGGGTTCTCGAATGGGTCTATTTTTGGAGGTTTGGGACTTGGTGATTCGGCCTTTTTGAGGTCTTTGGGTTTCATTGCAAGAGCAGGGCAGTAGCGGAGTTGGTACTAGAGTTTCACTGTGTCAGAGGGTGTCTGTCCTACTTGGGGGAGACTCGGAGATGGAGGACATACTGGTATCCCTGCTGTGGTGATGATCGACAAGTGCGTAGAAGAAAAGATGAGATGCCCGCCATCTCTGGCTGCGATGAACCGCCGTGCGACCAGCGCAGACAAGTTCTCGGAGAGTCCTAATTGCATTGCTGGCGGTACTGAATTGGAACTTGGAGGAAGAAGCGACCGAGGCCGGGGTGGGGATATGCGGGGAGTGGCCGATAACACGAAGGCGGTGATGGATGGCACGACGAAAGTTGCGGGTATACACTAGCAACAGTTGGAACTATGCAAGGTGCGAGCTAAAAGCCTAGCCCTGTTTTCTACCTTTTCTATTAAGAGTTTAGATGGAAGCAGTGTGTGATCATGAGCATATCTCATTAAATTCAAGTATTGGTTTGTAGTATTTTCACTCTGATTCATTCCACCCATCATCACCTGAGCCAGCAGGATTGGGTCGGAGCAGGATCAAGACAAACATGAAGTATAAAGAAGGGTCGACGACCCAACAATAAAACAAGTCGAATATGAGAAACCTCAGACATAATATCGAGCACATCGAAACCCAAGGTATCACCCTTATTCAGACAAATTGCTCGTCAGACGCCGCTCGCTGGTATACGGAAACATGAAACAAGAATACAAAAGAAATAACACAAGGAAATGGAGATACAGAGGAGAGGGAGAAGGAAGAGAAGAGAGGAGTAGGAGTATGGTATAATATGAGAACAACTCGATCAAGACATGAGTTCATTCAAAGAAATCTCATCATCTTGCGGCTGGCACATATCCGGCAACAACATTGCCGGCTGACCCATAAGTTGGGACACAGGACCCTCAATCCAAGGGCCGCGCTCCTCTTCGTTAGCACCATGAACGCCCTCGGCACGCTTCATAGTCTCGACATCGAGATCCGTGACATATGCATCACGATGAGTCCCATCGCCAGCCCCACCAGGCAAACGCAGACGAACTTCAAACTCATTGTTGAGCATCATCTCGTCCTTCCACAAGCGGCGCTGACCATCAAACACACACAGCACACGCTTCTTAGTCTTCATGCTGGAGTTCGGGCATCCCCAAGACTGCGGGTAATTACCGCGGTTATTGCGGCGGCGAGTCGCAACCGCACGGCCGCCATTCTTGGATGCTGCCCCCGGAGCCGGATTTCGTGACGGCGTTGCCAGAGCCGATGATGGGTCTTGACGAGGAGCCAGAAGCTCTTGTGGATTTGGGAGCGCCGCGACCGGCGCGCCAGGAGGAGTCGTGGGAATCGTCATCGTCGTGAGAGTCATTATCATCAAGGGCGTCGACGGGGCCAGCCACGTCCAGCAATTGGTGTTTCTCCATCGTCTTTTGCACCTCCTCATCAGCGGCGACTTCGGCCAATCGTTGTTGGTTGATCGCCTCGGAGGGCTCTTCCTGCTGCACCACACGCAGAACACAGTCGTCCAAGTGCTCGTAGAAGTCCTGGGCATTGCTGAAAGTCGCCGAGCAAGTCGAACACTTGCCCGTCGCGTCGCTGCCGTAGTTCATGCCCTTCTGAGTCGAGCCGGTAGGACTGCGCTTGCGGCAGTTTGGAGGCGTTTGCTCCACACCGTGCACCGAGGTAAGGTGGCGCTTGAAGACGTCCGCGCGGTTGAAGCTCTTCTCCGCGGGGGAGCCAGAGCCTGGGCAGAAGCCGCAGACCATAGTGCCCTTGTAATGGGTCAAGGTGTGGCGATTCTTGTCGTATTTGCGAGCGAAGCCCTTGGTGTGGTACTCGCAAGTCGAGATTGGGCACTTCTCCGGCCGTTCAGACTGGTGAGTGAGCATGTGTGCCTTGAGATCTTTGAAGACGCGGCCACAGTCAGGGTGTGGGCAACGGCCCTTCTGGTGGACCTCATCGTCGGCTTCAATGCTGCTCAGTGCGGGGCTGCGCTGGGAGCGGCGGGACTGGATAGAAGAGATGGATGACCGGCGGTCGTAAACCGACACTGGTCGTGAGTG
Source organism: Penicillium daleae (assembly GCF_028827525.1). NCBI lineage: Eukaryota > Fungi > Ascomycota > Eurotiomycetes > Eurotiales > Aspergillaceae > Penicillium > Penicillium daleae. The sequence goes on from NW_026623153.1 coordinate 1,962,015, forward strand.
GGTGGTTCCCGGCACCAAAAGTGGCGATCCCCGTTGCGTGTCGAGGTTGTCGCTATAGGGCACGGGAGAGGCGGCGGGAGAGTGGGGAGTAAAGTTCATGGGTGCGGTAGGATAAGCATATGTCGATTGATCGGGATAGGAGATGGTAGGAGTGAAGCCAGGTCCGGATTGGACTGGTTGGATGAGAGAAGGGTCTGGATTTTGCATTAGCATACGACTTTCCGTGGTGGATATGAATATCTGGAATTCTCAATTCCAGATTCCATCTCCCGGCGTTGATTGACCTACCGACAAAGGTGTCTGGGAACTTTTCTTGGTAGAGCCCGTCCATATCGACGTGGCCCCCCATGTGGCTATAATCATTGGCAAACAAATCATTCATGACGGCGGCAGGCAAACCAAGGCCGTGATTCGTATTCATCCAATTATCCTGCGCGACTTGCGCACTCCCCGAGTACGGAGAGCCCAGTGCAGAAGAAGGCGCACTCGCAATGGAGGGGCCCGAGGCAGCCGAGCCGGTGGGAATTTGGTGTTCCGCCGAGTGGGACGCAGGAACTGAAGGAGGTGTCGCGGGCACAGAAGAGAAAGTTGAGGCCTGCTGGAATTCGGACTCGGCGAACAGGGACGGGGTCTCAAAGTATGATTGTGGGACGCGCGAGAAGTCGGTGTGCGTGTGTTGGGGGGGGGTATGGGGGCACGTCCATAGGATACGAGAACATGTCAACCAAGTTAGGGTCCATGGCCATCGGCTGGAAGTATGCAGATTGCTTCGGTCGGGACTCGACGGCGAGCATGTTGGATCGGCGAGAGGTGTTGATGTTTTGAGGGAAGAGCACGAAATCCGAGTCGGCGGGATGTGTCGACATGTATATTATATGTGTGATTTGTTTGCTGTGGGCAGGTCCAAGGCCTCCGAGACTTGCTTAAGGCTCTAGTGAAATGAGATCGAGGTCAGATGGCGTTTCTTTTCAATGCATCTTTTTTTTTTTCCTTCTCGGGGAGACGCTTCCATGTGGGCGAAGCACCCGCATTCCAGGATCTGAGAGAACATACCAGCGATAAGGTTCGGATGCCGTCCGTTCAACCGCAACGTGCGAACCTTCGGAACTTGAAACAGCAGGCAGCGCACCGAAAGGTGAACCCGGGTGATGCTGCAAGGGGATTTTAATCAAGCAGGCAGCGGGTATAGGTCGCATTCAGGTTGCAGGAACCGGCGAGTAGCGAGGGCGAATCCGAATCACGAGGGAAGCAGGAATGAGGTAATGAGGAATTGGAGAATCCGCAAATCCTGGATTGCGAACGCTTCTGGAGGATTCGAAGAGTGGAATGGCCGTGATGCAGGAAGAGGAGAGGTGTTTTGAGGCAGAAACCAGGCGTGTGGCGGGGAGGATTTATATACAACCTGGAGCTTCGGCAGGGCCGAGTGGAAAAGAGTAGGCGTCGGGGCTAGGCCGGGGAAGGGGAGTCTTCACGCGCAAGACAGAAACAAACCCAAGATAACAATCAACACGTTGCAGACCGCACTCGATCATTGAGAGAAGAAGAGTTATAGCCAGTGGGAGCGATCTGTCATGCGGTCAGAAGAGCGGAAGGGGAGGGGGCAGGGCAAGAATATTATAGCGGCGGCATGGTTTGGATGCGCCCTACGCCATTTGGTGTAAAGTGTCGGATTTCTGGTAGTGCAGTGTCTCGTTTGGGGGGAATTCAGAGGGAAAAAGAAAATTAAGGAAAAATCGAGAAATTAAATCCAACGAGAAAGGTGTAGACTAAAAAAAAAATCAGGTCGAAAATAGGGATATGGGACTTCGTCTGTACAGTGAGTAGACAGTCGAATGGAGTGGAATAATAATGGGAATACATCGGCAAAAATAAAAATAAAAATAAAAAAAAATAGACAAGGCTCAGAAAAATTAAAATTCGAGAAAAAAAAGGGAAAAGATGGGATCTAGCAAGGATGGGGACGAGGGCGAGGAAAACACGTCAATCGGATTAAATTAAGAATAATAATAATACTTCACGAATAATATCAATAAATCGGAAGATACTGTCGCTCCTCTCAGCATAAATTACCAGCTGACCATACGGATACTACTCCGCTCTCCAGTCTATCGGGGCTGTGAGAGGAACCCAGACCCAAGCCGCCTCCGCTTAGCGCCCCTGCAGGCCAGCGAGGATAATTTTGGTTCGTGACCACAGGGCTGGGCCTCGGCCGGAGAATCATCATCATAATCATGACTGCAGAATTATGTACATTTACATACTCATGGAGGAAGGAGGATAACCTCCGAGCATGGATAGTGACGGGCATCAACTAGTGGATTTATACTCTGGAGATATTGACGTGTCGGCGTCATAGCATATCAACTCCCGACTGGCAGTACAGTACTATCCTATACGAATGGTTCGTTTTGGTTATCGACTGTAATCTCGTTTCTAGAATCTGCAAGTAGACCGTGTACCATATTTGCTGCGAAAGATGACCATTCTCATCCGAGAGAATCCCTTCTATACAACCACTCCGTACGTCGACTCCGATCTACCTATAAGGTGGGTCAGTCCCTCAGTGTGTTATGCTGGATTTGTCCACTCCAGGCCAGAGCTGGCTCAGCCTCCTTAGGCCCCCCACTGGGCCTGCCTTACCACACGCATGGATTACCCCTTTGAGTTCTGACTTTGGAATATTCTGACAGCGACAACGGGCGTCTCCTTCACCTTAAGGACCTACATACCTGTACAGTACGGAGTCCATTCCTAGATATGGTAATCATCAAGGGTAAAGAACGTATTCCTTGGTTCTGCCCTACGAGATCCTGTACCGTACATATCCGTCCCCACAGGCCTTTTCTCACGCGGGTTGATCCCGGGGAATCCCTCCTTCCAGATCTCGATGCAAGTACAGTAGGTCCTCCGGCGTGTAAATAGACAATTATAAAAAAGAATACATTCGAGGTGTGTTATCCTCACACTCTGACTCGAGCCACCAGTAATGCGATCACCACCCTACACCCGGGAAAGTACATGCATGGTCCATCCCCAATAGTGCGGAGCGGGGGCGCCAGTACGGACACGATAGATCGCACAACCCAGCACGAAATAAATTAATCGATCCATAACTCCAGTACCCAGTTCGTTAGTGAGAAGGATCAGAGATCATAGCTTCAAGAGTCCACAATGATCCAGATTGAATAAATTAAATTGATCTGTTGACTTCCGAGCCATGTCTATCGTTTTCCTCCTGGAAGAAAAAGGGGGTAAAGGAACGACACTCGACTAACTCGTAGTAGTAACTCTTGTAATATGGAGAGGAACCCGCCAAACACAAAGTCGTGCAGGGATCATCTCGCGGGCCCAGCCCAAATGGAGATCGCCCGAGCCAGGGTGTCATATTTGTCAGAATAATCAATAGCATCAGGATAAGTCCGGATAGTGTACGGAGTTAGTACTTCGCACGGGGTCGAGAATGACACTGACGCGCGCTATCACACTTGCACATGGCCCCATGGGAGCTTCATCGGAGTCCAGGTCGAAGGGAAGAAAAAAAAAGCTCCGCTGTCAAACAACGACGATCGATGAGATTGCACGGGAGAGGCGCTCTGTCATTGCCGATAGTGCCAGGATTAAGTACTGTAGTCACATGTAACTAGTTAACTCAGTTAATCGGTTAATACTGGACCTCCGAAGGGGGAAAATATTATTTGCTGTCAATCTTGAATTACCCTCCATTATTATCATGCGCTAGTCTTTTGATTATCCCGCGAAAGTTGAGGCATCGGCAAGTCCGTGTACATGTGCTGGGTGCAAGGTTGGGGCGCTCTGCCTCTCGCCAATGGCGAGCGCTGATTCGATGGCGGCTCAACAGAGCGACTGGTTCTTGCTGCCTTAGCTGGCGGGATCCTAGATACATTTTGTCACATACAACGCATTGTAGATCGCGCTATCTCGCAACGTTACATTACAAAAGGTTAGGACACGAGAAGATGACAGGGAAGAGGACGAGAGGGTGCAAGAGTACAGAGTTAAGGGCAATTGTTCCGTTGTGACAATGCTCACGATTATTCTGTGGATCCCAGGGAACTGGGTCGTGGTGGTCGAGTCCCGAACCCGTTCAGGGGATCCTATCAAATCAAGTGGTCGGATACTTCATATGCTGGGCTGCCAGAAGACGTGGCCGAAGAACATCAAGTCATCAAGAGAATTCCAGGCAAAAGAAACCAAGATGAACATCTCATCGTTCTTTCATTAAGTGTACAATACTCTTTACATAGTCATACAGAGAACATACTCCGTACCTCCCCCCTATGGGGACTGGGGACAGTGGAAGACCAACAAAAACCACCGATCGAGCAAACACCTCATCGACGACGATCCTGGGACCACAGCGGACCACAGGGGCCACTGCTAGCTTCCCCACAAGAACAAGCAATCTCGACAGGCATGGGCTTGAAGGTGCATCTATGCCAGCTCATTGGCCATGTTCAACGTGACTGGCTAATGAAGGAAAATGAGGCCCCAAACCACTGGGTCCAATCGCACGCGCCAGATGGCTTCCGGGCGAACGCGGGCGGGGCGAGGATAGACCACTGAGGATAAGGTCTATCTGGAAGTGGGGTTCGCCAAGGGAATAACTAACTAACGAGTCATGGATGTCAAAAAGACTAACCTGTCTTGAAGCTAGCGGGAGTCGATCATTGCAAAGTCCAGGACTCCAGACGGTGGAGGGAGGGCCGATTTCCCCAATGGGCTCCCCGTTCTTGCTTCAGACCGTGGTTTCCTCACCTCAGAGCCGCATGGGTTTGTGTCTTTAGTTGATTGCCATTTGGCCTGGTTCATGCTGTCTCTTTGGTTGCCTCTTCACCCTGTGAACGCCGAACGCCCCAATCATCCCTGTGGTCGTAACCCGGGTCGGGGGGATTGGGTTAACCCTCTGGTCCCCGGAACCCGATGGGCTGTCACTGTCAGGCTGCACTTTGACTCCACGAAACCAATTCGAAGCTGACGAGTTGGTGGAGGACATTCCATTTGGGTCTGGAAACAAGACTTGTGGTGGGTCTGACGCCCATCAGACGATGAGATAAGGCGAAGTCAAGTTGTCTGAACGAGTGAGTGTGGAAAAAGGCAAAAGGGAGAGAAATGTAACAAAGGGGGGTCCATGGATCATCATCGACCGACATAATCAAGAATAATTAACCAAATTATGTCAAGGAAGCCATGGTATCTTCGGTGTTGCCGTTACGCCGCCCTGGAGAAAGGTCCATTTGGAGTTTGGGGGCCGTTATTTGGTGATGCTGATGCATGGAAACAAGAAAGCATTAAGCAGGTAATCATCATAACCACCATAGTCATCCGGAAGTGACAGCAATGTAATCGTTGGACAAGAGGGCCAAGGCCAATCTAAGAGTGCAACACCGTGTCCCATCTCGGCTGGGCTTCTTGCTGGACTCTGACGCCATGCCGTCGCCATAGCCCTAGCGGGTACGGAGTATATGCCATACAGTTCATGACAACATCCTGAAGCAGTTAGACCGTATCGAACCCGACTGGGTTAGTGGGTTTCTCACCAATTTAGTTAGCGGATATACATATCCAGCTAGCGTCATACCGTAGTCTGTCTTTTAGTCCACCACCCAACATCTCGGAGTGGCCGTCACTCTCGGGTCGGTGAGCAAAGCGCGCCAACGAAGAAACTAGCGCCACAAACCCTGCTCGAGCCACAGGCACCTGCACAATGGGGCCAATCACCCTCGAGACTGAACATTCCTGTGATACACGATTGGTCCAGCGGGTGCCGACAAGCGGGTCCGGCGACTGTTATGAGGCGCAGCAGGCCCTTTTTTCACCGCTTGAAGCCTTGTGGGTTTGCATGAGAGATCTGTCGGTGATCCCGGCGTGGAGTTAGCTAGACTAACTCGACGGCGGACTAGCGGACTCCCCAGGGCCTAACTTGACTGCTTCAGACCCTCATGCGGAACATGACCTCATTTCGCGGCTCAGACTTAGCTTGGCTTTCGTATTGATTTGAGATTGACGAAGGTTGATTCCGTGACCGATGGTTCCACCTCCAAGTCGCTGGAGTTGACAGAATCTCCCCGTGGATTAGCGGGCGGGCTTCTCACCCTTCTCTGCCTTGTCGCGGATCTCGCCCGAGCCCACCTCTGCCCTATCGACAGGGGAACGCGAGCACGGGCATGAGAACGGCTCGTTTGAAATGCAAAGGATTGGTTCTAGACACGGACAACACACACATGTAACAATCGCGCCGATCGCGTGGTAGCGATGAATGACTTTCCAAATTTGCTTTCTGTAATCTTCAATCCCTCCAACAACCAGCCAGGGTTTCCTTTTTCCATCGAAGCAACCTTGAAACTAGTGAAAAAGGATAGATAAGCCCCCCAAGGACAGTTGCAACCGTTTTTGCACATCCAGCACATCATCATCTCCCCCTCGAGCATTCTTATCCACCCATTGCCCTTTGTCCTTCAACGTCCGCATGTCAGCCTCCATCATGAAACACAGGGCCGAACTCGGCATTGACCAGTGAGCTTCTCGAACGGGGGTCCCACGAACAGTAGCCTCAGCGCTCACTGGTGATGACCCATGGGTGAGCCATCCAATGCGAGTCGCCAAAACGGCCTTGTCCCGTTGGCCCCCAACCTCCAGAAACGAGCTAGCTGGCCAACTCGATTGCTAGCAAGGAGGCTATGTGAGAGCCCCCCTCGTAGGGCTAAGCATCAGTAACCACAGGATGATTAGGGTATGCCCGGGCAGCATGTCTCCACCTCAGCCATCACCACGGTCCTGGGAATGTCAGACGGCACACGCAGTCTGAGGCCCTTTTCGACCTCCAATGAATCGACTCCCATGCTGCCGAGTAATCAAAGCCATGTGTATTATCCCGAAACAGCCAACGGGGACCCTCAACTCTGTGGTCCCCATCAGAAATGATCCCCGGCCGAAACAAGGATGTGACACCGTGTAGCAAAGGATTCTCATTCCAAATCATTCCAAACCTAAATCTCCAGCCTTATCCGAAAATAGTAATAGGTCTGCATGCCGGATAGGGTTTAGGTTTTCACATCAAACAACAAACGTGCCTGGTAGGCCCTGGGATAGGATCGGTGACCCCGACGCCATTTTTTCCAGGCCCGCCATAGTGGATGGGTTCCCTCTTGTCGGGTCCCGCACGGCCGAGTTGGCAATGATCCCTGTCAGTTTGTCAGGATGATTATTCCCAGTCCCCCTGATCCTATTATTGAGGCACCATGTGTGCGGGTTCCGTGCGCTAGCGGGCTAGCGGGCTATGCTGCAGCGGGTCATGGCTTGGCCTAGGTTCCTCGAAACACTAACCCTAACCTGGGTTGAAGAGCATGTCCTGGGGTCCCCAGTTCCCCCGGTTTGACAAATTTTCCTCGCTTACCCCAAAACCTTGCCTGGTCCTCCTCTTGCCCTCTCGGATTGATGAGTACACACTATTAACCTAATGAGGTACGGAGTACGGAGTACTAACTAACTACTCAGTATCCACTAAGTAATACTAGGTAGGTCGTAAGTACATTGAATAAGCACTATCAGTACGGTTCTCAGTCCTCAACATAGGCCTGCTATCAATAGCAACAGTTTATCAAATACTCCGAAGTTTAGTCAGTAATTGGATTTGGAAGGTGCCGTTATCTATCCAACCATTGCACGAAGGACAATCAAAGCGGCCGAAATAAAACCCCGATCTGACATCTGGAGCTCCCTTCCCCCAGGCAGCAAATGTACAGACCCATTGGAACGATAGGCGACCATCGTCGACGGAAAACGGTCGGAAGCAATCCGTGGACGAATGGTCGGCCTTGTACCGCGGTTCCAACAGCCCATATCCAAAATCTAAGTACGACGTCGTGCTGCACTACTCAAACATATGTGTTACCACTTAAGTCAAATATATTTTCTCACACTAGACCAATCAACATTTCTTGATCATCCTTTCAGTACAAGCAAAGCAGAATACGATTGTCTGCTCTCGAGGCCACATGAAAGGCCCCCATTACCGCCACGTGGAAGCGCATTGCATTCCCCAGAGTCTCAAAGCCACGCGTGTGATACAAGAATATCAGTGGCCGCAGTTGAAACATACATATCACACCCAGCCATTATTATTTTGCGTTGACTGTTGAATGCAGGGGCCAGATCCGTACAATGCATTACCAGCGGCTATACCAACGTCTAGACATCTGGCCAGTCCTGCCCCGCCGGATTTGGAAAAAAGGATACAGATCTGGCCCCAAGTCTAACCCCAAGTCATGCAGATAAGCCAGCAATAATGACCGTAAATGAACCCCTAATCTAGCATTGTTTCACAAACAAGTCCCAACAAAGGGCAAATACACAGAGCCAAGCCCGGCAACACGCATATCGTCGCACAAAGCACTGTTTCCAAAATAGAACCCGAGGCATCCAAAAGCAAAAATAAACTACCAACAGCAAAGTTAACTGGTCAACTTGTGCAAGTTCCTAGATCTGATATGACAACACGTCAGAAACACAAACTTGGCTAAAGGCTGGAGCTAAGCCGGATTTACTTTGAGCCTTACCGCGCATTAGCCACCTCTTCTTGAAATATCCGCATCTCCTATTGGTCTGGACACCCCTGTCACCCATGTGGCCGCGGCGAAAAGTGTTGCTAAAAACAGCACAGAAGCAGCCACAGGGATGTGCGGGCCTAGGGGGGCTGTGATCGACACACCGTCGGTTATGATACTCTGGGGGTCCTGGTCGAGGATTGATAGCGGCTGTTGCATCTGATATATTAAATGAATATGACTTTGAGGGAAAGGTGTGGCAGAACATGGATGACAATTTTGGCACATAGTCTACTACTAGAAGGAATTAAGTACTCGTAATTTGTAGTTGTTACGTGGTCATCCAGCGTGTTGTACAGGATAACCCCCTTTCTTACAGTGACGATCGCACCCTTCACCCATTCAACCCGTATGACCTATAGAGACTATTCTACTGTACGTGAGGCGCTCCGCCTATGAAACCAGTTCATCATGCGTCTGTTTCAGACCCCAGTCGTGGGCGTGGAACGCGCATCTCTGCATAACCTCTTGTCCTATCTGGTCTCCGAAGCAAGTAAGATATATATATTACCGGAGTAAATTGACCAAGAAAGAAGTGCGCCGGGCATGCAACCTCCAGTGAAGGATCACGATTGGGAGATTCGGCCCCCACCACAACTGCATTCAAAGACAGCAGCACACAGCAGTAATCTCGTGCAATGTGAGCGAGGCTCATGGTTGGTTACTCTCGAGATCTGCGCGGCACCGGCCAATCAGAAATACAAAATTGGAAGCAGAATCCCAAAACTATACTGTATATCCTCTTTTACCAAAACAAAAGCTTGTTGTGTTCCCTCAAGGTCAACTTCCATGCCACTATCCTTACATAGCTGCATATCTCAAGCGTTCCAATCTGACATAAAACGTGGCCCCCGCGACCTGCCCTGTTGAGACTAGCAATTTGTCATTACCCCAACCAATCGGACCAGATGAAATGAACTCTTCTATGTAGATATTTGATTACTATACTCAAGATAACATCTCCAACACCTTCTTCCTTGGGTGCAATGTACTGTAGGCACGTGGGCCACAGAGTAGCGCTGTTCTGATTACACCTACCCCTTTCGGCAGTTGTATGACAGCCGACATCAGTTAGCAGTAGTGGAGTAGTGGAGTTCTAAGAATAAGCATTTATCCTGAGATAGTAGCGTGGGAAGCCACTCGGCGGACGAGAGCCGCATTGTGTGATCTACCACGATTGCCATGAAGAAAAGTAAATAACATCGTACAGTAGCAGTATGTGGCGATGCTCAACCAGAGGAACAAAATAACGCTAGCGGCCCTGTCAATCCAGAACGGCTGAGCCATATCCCCGGGAGCGCCTCTTTACAGTAGCGCATTTACTCTATTCGGAATTGTTAGGCTACAGTGTCCATGTAGATCGTGGAATGTGGACTGTGCACCCATATTCTAAATCCAAGACTCCATAGGGGGTGCCCCGTAGTTAAACTACTTCAATTCGGGAGGAAACGAGGGTACGTAGAGTAAGCAACGGCCCGTCACGGTGGAAAGTCAGTGTTTCAATAAGCGATCTGTGTCTCCTACCGCACGCCACCAACAGGGCTCATGGACAGGGTCCACCTTGCTGCGGGTTCAAGTGCGGACTAAGTCTGTCAGGCGCACAGGAGTCTAGATTTTCGAGAAGGTTTAGGATTCGCTTCTGGAAGTATAATCGGTGGGCCAGATGTTGTACCTGGGTGCACGAAACAACAATGGGCTTACAGATGATCAAGCACGAGGGAAGGAATTCGTTTCGCTCCGGTATTTTCGTTCCATCTCTTCACTGATTACATATTTTACCAACTGAGGTTTCTGCTAGAATCTAAAAATTTTAAACGACTGCGGCTCGCGCTAGAGGATGACTGGATGAGCGGCTCACCAATTAAGGTCACATCGATTAGGTTCGTGCAGTACATAGTTAATTTATCCCATTCACATATTTAATATTTTAGAATGGTAGAGCATAGTAATCAATTTATCACTTGTTCCTTTGCAGTCTAGATCAGAAGTAACCACGGTCCACCTCTAGGAAGCAGCGTGTTACCACAGAACTAATTCCACTGCTCACATGGCAAGCTGTAACGTGGATCCCTAAGCTTGACGGCTATGATTGCCATGTGGAAACCTTGTGTCCGATAAGCATGGTCGCCAAAGGTAACCAGACGATTCCAACTGACACTTCATGAATATGCCCTGTACACTTACTCGGTAAATCTAGCTAACTCACTCTACTGGTAACAATAAACGACAGAGCAAATCTTCCTTTTGCTTGGGTTCTTAGCTAACCGTTTTCAGGGAATGCTAGGCGAGTTGCCTTCCCCATGTCTCACTCAGATCTCGCGCCCAACCTATTGGCAACTTGGCAGATATGCGGGCTTGCGGGCTTGCGGGCGCGGTAAAGTTGGGGCGTCCATAAGCAGGCCCACAAAAGCAACCGCCACTCAGTAAGAACATTATTATTTTACTGACAAAACTCCTTTACCAACTTCCGGAACTGCGAATATCCTTTTTCCTCGGATAACTAGCGGACGCTCCGAGGACCAAAATAATCTAGCGACGCCCAAAGCGGTCGGTACCAGGAGGGCGGGCCTGTCGCTAGTATTCGTGGCATAATAATGGCATTGCATTGACGTGGGCCTAACAACTCCGGACAACCCCGGCAGACTGTTGATCCACTCGTCGACAATTCAAAAGTAGAGTTCGCGATCGAAGAAAATCCAGCACTGCTCCACTGGTAGTAGTCTGGCACGCGGCACACATCACGCAATCTTTCTTTGCGCAACAATTGCCTGGTCGCAGTCTCAGGTCGGCAAGATTGGAGAAGCGCTAGCGATATATTACCGTATTGGGGGAAGGCAGATCGCCTATTGGGGCCCAGTAGGAGCCACAATAGCTTGGTGGTGGATGTTGGATTCATAGGCGAGGGTTGGTGCAAGAGGGAGCTTCGGGCGCAGATCGTTCACAGTTCACGCACTGCCGATCATGCTCTGTGAGGGCCTGGATTGCCCGGTTGGCCATATGAGCGCTGTTCATTTCATCATTATTGGTCTCTGGATAACCAATCTGTTGGTATCAGTCAAAGTAAATAATGGGGTTGTCTAATCCTTGCCCCTTACCCTCGGGGCGTAGAATGCCAACCCAATGCATCCCACGCCACGCCAACCTGTCACTCGTCACTTTGTGGAATCCAGTCCGCTCCAATCAGCAGATCGCCCGTGCTCTGCACACATGGCAGGACATGATATGGAGACTCACACACAACCATCCCCCTGGACCTCTTGGTCGGTGGGCTTCCGGATGCACTAATAATCGCCCCATCACATGGACAACCTGCCGCTGACAACCCCCTGCATTCGGGAATGCGGGTTGGCACACGTCGTAAAGAGCGACAGGGAAGGACCCTGTTGAGCGCTCGGGGGCGTGTCGTGATGACTGAGAGGGGTGATTGGTGTTGGAAAAAGGGGGCGGGATGCCGTGGAGCGCGGTCCGATCCTCGAGCAGGAACCATGTGGCCGGACTTTCTATTGGTTTAAGGAAATGGTGCAGCAGCAAATAAGCCATACAAGTTGAGCTATTGAATGAATGAAGAAATTCGACAAACCGGAGGCTACATCTTGTGCTAATGCCTCCTCTAGCCCTCGCTGTAGCTATCATAGTTCTGTGTCAGAGGTAGCTATGCAGCAAGAGACAAAGCATGAAGCCATGACTCGAAGAACAGTACAGCGTCCCTCGTACATATGAAACTCTACCTAATTGGGATATGGTAGAAACCACAGTCCCAAGGCCTCCACCACCACAGACGTGCCCCGGATCTACTCGACTACTGTATGCATGCCTTGAATCCCGCCACCAATTTCACTGACTCGAACCACCCGCAGTCCAGCGGGCACAATGAACAAGGGACAAGGCACAAAGGTGCATGTTGCATGTTGCAGCATGTACGGAGTAGACTCAAGTGCAAAGCACACTACTGGTGACAGACTGGCAGTGCCTGAGCGTCACCCGGGTTCAATCAAATGAACCCCTTCCACGGGGCAAAAACACACCCAATCACCCCGGGGTGTGAACTACCACCAGCCAGACTATACATGCAAGATAGACTTTGGGGGTGGTTCGAGATACCAACTGACCTAACAGAGTTACTGGAGTTCACTACTGCATACCCCTCATTGACTAGCCCTATGGCGTACACTTCCATCTTCGTACGAACTAGCTATGTACCTCTCAACCGACTGGATCTACTGAAGGCTATAGTCTGTACTCTATCTAATAATGCGGATAGGTCTTTCGTAGGGGCCAGAATCGCCTAGGATCGACCCGCGATCAACGTCGCCGCCTCAGTCTGTCTCTCAGTCTCCTTCCCAATTGGGGTCGTAACTCGGACCATGAGCCAAGCAACCAAGGGACTAGATGAAGATTAAAAAAGGAGTTGAGACTAGGAAACTGAAATTGAGTATGAAACAGGCTCCGATATTCTTGATCATAAAATATGGCCAAGATAAGGCAGCCCGACATTTTTCTCAGACAAACAGCCCTTAAACCACCAAGTAACTTGATATCGTGCATCTTGAGAAATGGGCTCCATGATATGACATCATTCGCATGATCACGCATTAATGGACGTCCTCTGCGCCCGGGTTTTCTTGACCATAACTTCGGAAATCGGTGCCAATGTGTTCTGGTATTCTGAAATGGCCTTGTTTGCGCAATAATGGGTTGATTTCACTTCTCCTCAAATACAATCCTTGCCACGGTCACCAGTGGCGATTCATGATCGACTATCAGATGATCATCACCAGTATGTATCAGGCAGTGTGTAACGCGGGGACCTAAAGGGGAATGAGATGTTGGCGAATCGGTTGGAGTCGGGGAAGATCACCTACGGTAGGACAAGGTCTAACCGCATTTTATTCCAGCCAATGAAATTTGTACCATTAGTTATTGCATGGGTTTGCGATTACGAATATTGCTCCTTCGGGTAAAGTGCTCGTAGGACAATGGGATGGCCGGGCGCGAATCAGCGCGAGACATGCTCAGACACAAGGATGACCAATAGACCAAGCCATGGGAAATTAGAAATCAAATCCTAGACTAGATTCCTCTGCGATGCTAAAAAGACTGCACATTGTGTATCATGGACGCGTAGGGCCCGAACATACCCGAAAGGCGCTTCCTGGGCCTCAATCGCGATGTGTGAGTAACGACTCATCCATTGCCTAGGTTGGGCAGACATATTCTGTCCGTGTTAGGCGTGTCCTGTCCCATCACCTTACTCAAGTGTGATTCCCAAAAAGGAAGGACTCGAGTCATGAGCAGCGCTTAGATCCATTGTTATGGAGTTCAAAAGTACCATCATTGCATTCTAAGCGACGACTTAGTCAGGCATCCAGAGACAGGCCGCGCCAACGATTGTGCCGGCCTGTAATAAGTGGATATACATTATCACTTGTGCCCGAGGCACCTTGATCCCTCAAACTGGCAGGAAGTCCGGGTGCACTGCAGACACAACGGATGCATTCGATAGCATGTGAAGGCTTGTCCTGGGCTTGTATCGATCTACATTATCATATAGTATGCGTGATCCATATCTCACATGTATACTGTAGTAATAGGTTGTGGTTGTCACTTCCACCTGCAACCACGAATTAATAGAGCCAGGCTCTCAAGAATACCAAGCATTGGCTTCACATTTATATTTGTCTCGAGTGCCTTATACGGATGACTTCCATATTGCGACACCTGCACACCTCGTCACATTTAATATATATACATCAAAGTTAATGCATCTCTATACACGAGAACAAATCACCTCGTCTACACCGATGCATGATCGACAGCTTGACGCGAGAATAGATCGCGGCAGGCAGATTGCATAAGCGCCCGAGTGCCGTGCTGGGTAAGCTTGGACAGGGCGTTGATCGACATGATCGATAGATAGGTCTTTTTGATGTATCAATTCTTTTAATGAAATACAGTTCTTACAGCGTAACTCCATGTGCATTTCACAGCCCATTGCCCCTTTTTCCACACCGCTGGTACCTCGTGGGTGTCTCGGATAATTCTTCCACTGGTGCAGGGAATTCTGGTAGACAGCCCAGGGGTGAGGGTTTCGGCCCTTAGTTCAGTTAGCTTGCTCAGAACCCCCAAATTGTGTCCGGGATGAGAGCGAAAAAGAAAAGTGTAGGAGTCAGTCACGGCATAGACGAGGAAAGAAGAAGTAATCGTCTCGAGCCATGCGTCTTTCATTTCACTACTTTATGGCGTATATTTACTATCTCCACTTTGAAACGAATTATAGATAGCTTCTCTTGCACATGGTCGTCTGTCACATGTATAGGCCTAATAAACCATGCACCTCTCCATCCGATCGGAAACTCGACCTCATCGTGGCATGTGGGGAGGACCAACCTCTACTCCACTCCAAATGGGGGTACTGGAGCTCCTTTTTCTTTTCCCCAAATGAGAATTCAATCTTCCTTCAAAACCAATCCAGTCCATGCAGTTCCGCTCTCCACCGCGGGAATTCATTGCCGCGCCCTTTTGATCTGCACCAACCACCAGCCAATAGACAGCTCGCCTCGTCAAGTCCGAGAAATACTATCCACTTTTTTTTCGTCTTCTGTGATCTAGTTCCACAGTGCTGGAGCGGTGTCACGATCTGGTCCGTCGATGTGATCATGGTATCTTGTCTAGAGCCTACAATGTTGTGGTAGTCTTTTCTTTTTCTTCCTTCAGAGACCTTTTTTTGTGACTGGAATGGCGTTGCAGGTGGCACGGCACCTTTTACTACATTGGGATTCGAAATTCTGGTGTTTTTATGCTAACGGTAGACTGTTCTGGCTGCCGCATTACATCCTACACTTAGTTCTCGTCATTACATTACTTCAACTTCTGTGGGTGATTCTCAAAGCCAGACCGCTCCATTCCCGGTGCGTTTGATTTGCAGTGCATTAGGGTGTCGTGCCCAGTGCCATGTTGTCACTCCTGTAATGCACACCTCGATTACCATGGCAGTGGACTCGGCTCGGCTTGTGCTGCCAGAATCCTGAATTGGCAAGCATACATAGCACCGCACATAGGTGGATGTGACGGGAGATCCAACACGAGCAGTTGTGGCTTGAGTTTATGCGGGAAGTTGGCCATTGATACGAACGGACTAATGATCCGTGCAACGTGAGCCGAGCGGCTTGCAAATGAGGCATGCAGTTGGTGATTTTAGGTTTTTGGTATTCTTGTAGATTGGATGAGTTGGGCGATATGATGTGTCTGTAGAGTTCGGATTTGGATTGAGGGGTTTATCGGGAATACTGTAGATAATGACTCGTTTCTCATCTTGCCCCGCTGATGAAGAGGGTAACTCGGTGCGAAAAGTAGTATATGCTGATTGTCAACGCATGACTTACGTGTGCTTTGCGTGCCTTGCTTGATTCTAGAAAAGAATTATTCAAAACCTGGCAGGAGTCAGGAATTAGTCGCCCAGGTACCGACCTACACAATCGGTCTTTGGGTTTATCGGGCCTAGTAGAAAGTACTTGACCAGGGTCTGCCTTGTAGATTTTTCTTGGGTAAGACAGTCATGCCAAACTGAGTCGCCTTGCTTGGTGTTTCAGCAGCCTCAAAGACCGAGGAGTCCGGGATTACGAACGATTATTGGCACGAAAGAAATCTTTGAAACAGGTTACAGCTTTGATAGCTTGAGATGACCTCTTACGAGTCAGATTGAAGATGTTGAGGCTTAAGAATGTCTGGAAACCTGTCCCTACGTCAGCAAGCTACTATGAATTTATACAGCCCCCAAAGCTCAATAGGTATTCATTGTTTATAAATCCGTTCACAATGTATAATCCTATAGTTCTAGAATGAGACTAATCAAGAGTTCGGCTGGTGTACCACCGCTCAGTTCATCCCGTACGTCCAAATCCCGACCAGTCCATCAGACTAGACACTCTCACAATCCAACCTCCAACATCCCATCACATAACTGTGTAACTACTCCCTAAACCCGTCATCACAGACAAATAAGAACCAATAAAACAAGTCCCGAGTCACAATAAGCTCTTACCAAACTATTGGTAAGCACCACCCACGTTTCTCTAGTCTCCATCACCAGCGATGGTTGCACAACCCGGGCGCCTTACCATGCTCACGAAACAGGGCCTACCATCGCGAGGGGTGAACACCTCACACTTACAAAGGCTCGGTCTACTCCTCATCATCTGAAATGAGTCTGTCATACCTCTGCAACTCGAAACACCAGAAAAAGCCCCAAGCCTAAGGTTTACCGGCCCCAACATCTGCTTAACAAAGATAGTAAGTTCAAACTCTCAGTATAACATGCAGCCCATTTTGGTTCCCTCCATGATCCACATACTAGGACAAGGGACATTGTTGCATATGGATACACCCTGCATGGGTGTCACATAAACCGGGTTTCTGGGGTACGTAAGACTGGCATACCTCAGGTTGGAATTGGGATATTCGCTGCCCGTATGAATCCCACGTGGTACCAGGGTCAAACTGACGGTAGGACAGGGACAGGCCGGGTGTTGCATACAGTGCGGGGGTTAGTAACGATGGGATAATACAGTATTATGGGTACTCTTGAGAATTTGAAATAGAGAATCCTGACACATTCTTAAATCGAACCCGTGCCTTCTGTGTCACTATAGAGGTATTTTGCGATGCTCGACGATGCTTGAATACATCGCGCGATGCTCATATCCCACAATTGCCCACACCTACACAACCACTAATAGCATTTAAGGCTTTAACAAAAATCAATATACTCTTCTAAATCCATGGATTATTTTAATATACGTACTGTATTAAAAATATCCAAAAACTTAGCCGCGGTGGGTGGCCTCTATGTCCGGCCCGCATAAAAGGGAATAACCCTCCACCTCGGAGGACCCCTTCAGGAAGGGGTCCATCCTGTGGGAAACCCAGCCGGGGCGTCATGATTTCTTAGACTACTAGACCGCCGAGGTGGAGGATTACCAGGACGGAGTGGAACTGGGGATATAACCTCTACCGGGTTCACGAGGGAAAAGGAATAACGACGAGTCTCTATGCCCCCCTCATCAAGCACCCCTCTAGTTCCAAGGAATAGCCGTACCTACTTCACTCTATACTCCAAAGCGCCATCTTCCACTCTCAACCACTCCCATACACTATCAAACCTTCAGCCCGGGAGAAACGTACGCGTAAACACTCCAGGTCCTAATCAGGCAAACAACTTGCTACACATACACTCGACATACGTCGCACGACAGCGGCGATGACCGGTGGATATGGACGTGACTACCTATCCAGATCGATTCTGAAACGACACGGGTCTATGAGAACCGCTGACCATGTGATGGGGATACTGCGTGTCGTAAGATCTAGGGTCCGACTGGTCTAGATCGTGATAGACAAGTTACCCTAGGTATGGGCGTGTCTGTGTGATTTTCCGGATTAGGAATGTTGTCAATATTGCGTGTGTCTACAGTGCGTATGAGATGGTAAGAGCAGGGATGTCAAGGGGGGTTATGGGATGAACAGAGCCCGAGACGGCGAGTAGAAGATAAAGAAAAACAGTTACGAGAGTTGGAATGCTATCCAAGAAAAGAGATACCCGAGCGAGTTAATAATATTGGGTATCGAAGAGCCAAAAGCGGATAAATACAGTAGCAAGAAGCAAACGAGGGTCGCCGAATAATGCATCAATGCATCAATGCATCCGAAGATGATATATGCATTCCCCAACCCCGCCAGTCCCAACGGGCCACCGATATCCAGTCCGGGGGAAAAGGGAGCGCTGAAGACCAAACCAGAACCGAAAAGAAAAGAAAAAAGAATGAAGCAAAGAACCCGCAAGGGTCAAGGTCAAACTCGAGCTCAAGGCAAAGACAAGGCCTAGCCGGCTAACCGACTAGCCTAGGGAGAAACTGCAGTCTGGTCATAGTATAAATCACAAGCATGCGGGTGCTGCAGACAATACTTTGGCACTAGATTAGTAGCCATGACACCATTCGCGACGAGATACTCCCTGAAATTCAGCAGGCGCTGCGTAAGCTGGGTAGTACGCTTTTGGCCGTTGGCATCACGATTGCCCGACCAGAGCAGTTCGCCCAGCGCCGCGGCACGGGGCCACATCTTGCTGGAGATGGTGACATCGTCGACCTGCTCGGACCACAGGGGCGCCTCGGCGCCGAGGACGTGCTTGGCCTCGGACGCGGTGAGGTTGTCGGTAAAGTCGAAGTCGTAGATACGTTGCCAGGATTTGTACGGCGCGCACCAGGAGCCGCCGTTGCCGCCGAAGTTGAAGGTTACGTCGCCGTCGGGGTTGGTCATGACGTCGTAGCGGGGGTCGTTGGTGACGAAGCCCGCGAAGCCGCAGTCCAGGTAGAGGAAGTCGGATGAGGAAACGACCACGTCGTAGCCGCTGGCGGTGAGGTTTTTGATGTTTGTGAGGCCATTGTTCCAAGATTGCAGGACGATGTCCTTGGGGACGTCGTGGGCGGCGAGGGTGTTGATAAAAATGTCTTCCCACATCATTAGGCGACGCTTGGGGCCGCCGGTGCCGCGGAAGATGGGCAAGGCATGGTCGAGCCAGTATTGGGAGAGGTCGTTGTAGGTGCGGGAAGGGTCCTCGGCGAACCACTCTGTGATGTATGTGCTGAAGTTGAAGCAGCCGGATTGGAGTTCGTCGCCGCCGACATGGAACCAGTTATCGGTGAAGATGGCTGATAGGTCCTTGTATACGTTGCCCACCACCTCGTAGGTCCCGTTGTAGATGATATCCAGTTGACCCGGGTTCGGCTCGACGGCGGTATGCAGGGGCCAGTTGTCGTTGGACCACCAGGAGTTGACGCAGGTCACGACATTTGGGTCGACCTGCTTCCAACCCGAGGAGGAATGACTGGGCATATCGACCTCGGGGATGACGCGCACACCACGGGCGCGGGCATAGGCAATGATCTGGCGGATATCGGCCTCGGTATAGATCTCGCGGCTCGAGTAGGCATCCTTGGTCATCTGCGGGTACGATCGAATCTGGATGGGCCAGGATTGAGTATCGTCCAAGTGCCAGTGCAGGACATTGAGCTTGGACAGGGCCAGGCCGTCAATCTGCTCGAGGATCTTGGGCACGGTGATATAGTTCCGACCGGTATCGACCATGACACCACGATAAGGATATAAGGGAGCATCCTGGATCTTGACGGGCTGTTCGATGATCAGACCGCCATGACCGTCGGAGATGATCAGCTGCTGCAGAGTGGTAAACGCGTGAAGTGCGCCCCAGACAGTCTGGGAGGTGATCTTGACAGTGCCGGATCCTGCCGTCACCTCCAGGGTGTACGACTCGTCCACGCCATGCTGCAGATCCGCATCCCCGTCGACGACGGAGAGCTGGACCGTGCGGATGGTCGTTGCAGCCGAGTTGCGCTTCTTGTTGGCTGGCGTGGTCGGGAAGGGCTGGAAGGTCGGGATGGGGGCCTCGATTGCGGCGGGCACCCATTGGAGGTCAACGATGGCGGACCACGCTCGGTCCCAGGCGCTGGAGACCACGGCGCTATTGTGGCCGGAGGTGCGCAGGGTGACCTGCTTAATTGGGATCGGACCGGACGAGCCCCAAGTGATGTTGCGGGGGGCGGGAAGTGGGTTCACCTTGACGGCCGAGGCCGCGGCCAGGAGCCCCAGCGCACTGAGGATGGTGGCGCACTTCATAGTAGGGAGGATGGGGAATGATAAGGAGGGTGAGGGTGAGGGTGAGAGAGAAGAGAGTACGCGATGAGACGGAGGAGTTGGGGATTATTTATGGGATAATCGTAGACATGCCGATCCCATTGCTGATCGTTTGGAATGCTGCAGCGTGTCGTCGACTCGTCGCAGCCAAACAATGGGGGAACCCCCCAAACTATGGAGCCAACCCGCGAATGTCAACACGGCAATCAGACTGAAAGGTGGAATCTACTCCTCTCAGTCTACGACTCTTCCTCCACAGATTAGCGACCAGCGAGATCGGATCCCGCCAGCACCGTTTTCTTGATGTTTCAGTTCCATCCTGGAGCTCCAGAGGTTACATCCCTATCTTCAGGTCCCATGCGACTAATCCCGATTCTCCCTAGTCGGGGGTCCTGGCCGTTTAAACGCGAGCGCGACGAGGCCTGGAAGTGCGACCTCCACATACGACATCGGGGGTTGCGCCTTATCTTGCCGAGCGAGGCTTCGGCTAGCGAGCCTGGTCATTTCACGATCGCGATCGGGGGTTAGCGTGGTGGAGATTGGAGTCTGGAGAAGGGACCAGGGAGATTGGAGACGAGGGTCCAGAGAGTCTGTGCTCAAGCAGAAATGAGCCGAGTGGGAACTGACGATGCCGGTGCGATTCAACTGAACGGCACGAGACTGACGAGAGCAAACAAAAACAATGCCACTGTGACATTGCACGAGTCCCGTTGATCTCTCCCGCTCCATCGTGGCTTTGCTCGAAGCTACGGTAGGGATACGCATCGCATTGTGCATACACAAGAGCCATGCGTGTCTAAACGAGGACAAGCCACCGTGCGGGGGAAATATCAGAACAAACAAGGTATCATGATTCATTTACAAACAATAACCACCATATTCCACCTCTCCGCTGGGATCCCTTCAACTTGACTTCTCCAACGATCGCTCCAACTCCATGCCCTCGCGGAACTCCTCGTGAATGCCCGCCGCCGCAGCCTCAGTCGGCACCACACACGGCCGACGCGGCAATCCGCCATACCCACGATACGACTGCAGCGCACTCTTCACCGCAATGAACCCGCCATGAATCGCCGCCCAGTCCGCCCTGGCCACCACAGCTTGCAACTTCTGCGCCTCGCTAATCTTCCCCCCATCATACAACTGCACGAGCCGCACACACGACCGCGGAATCAAATTCGCCGTACCCCCAATAATCCCATCGCCCCCCGCAATCAGCGTCTGCAGCGTGAAATCCACCGACCCACCAAAGGTAAGGAACTCGGCCTTGGACCCGGCCGCCACGCGCGCCAGTTTCCCCGTATTCCCGCAGGTCAGCTTGCACCCGATGATATTGGGGTGCTGGGCCAGAGCCAAGATCTGGTCCGACGAGAGATCCAGACCCGACGATGCCCCCGGGAAGTTATAGATGAGGACCGGCACGGGCGAGGCATCCGCCACCGCGACAAAGTGCGCATGCAGGGCCTCGGCACTGACCAGGGGCTTGTAGTAGCTGGGTGGTAGGACGAGGACTGCGTCGGCGCCCGCGGCACCAGAGTCCTGGCAGAGCTGGATAGTCTCGCGGGTAGATGCGGCACCGCAGCCTGCGATGATGGGCATGTGTGGGTAGCCCGCTGCATCGACGGCGCGGCGCGTCGCGGCGGTAATGGCCTTGCGCTCGTCACGGTCGAGGTGGACGGCTTCCCCGTTGCTGCCCTGGGTGACGAGGCCGGTGACGCCGCTGCGGGCGAGGTAGGTGGCGTGTTGCTGGGTGGTGGGCAGGTCAATTTCCTCGTTGGCATGGAAGAAGGCTACGGTGGGCACGTAGAGTCCCTTGGGGAGGGGTTGGGCTTGTATGTGCCGTTGGCGGTCATTGTGGAGGGATTGAAGGAGATGAAAGATGGAAAGATGGAAAGATGAGAATTGAGTTGAGGGTTGAACTCGAGGTTAACTCAAATCACTTGCTCACTGACCGAGTTCAGCTAATGTGCAGGATGTCACAGCAAGAGTATGGTCCCTACCGCAGTGCAATCCGCAGAAATCGAAGAAATCGAAGAAATCACAATTTAAAATGTAAACTGAATCTCTCCAAGTGTCTGGGGGACCAGCTAAATAAACCTCCGCACTGAACTTCTCCAAAGCACCCCCACGTCCAACATCCCCCACTGGCCCGATCTGCTTGAAGTTTGATGGGTTGCCCACTTCCTGTGGTTCTCTTGCCCCGGTCAATCCCCGAGCTCGACACGAGTACCAAGTACCTCTGGGACTACTTTGCTTGTCCTTTGGCATTATTCATGTCCTCCCGTCGGTCCATAATTCACTATCTTCTCCCCCCCCCCCCCCCCCCCCCCCCCCACGCTCTTCTATGCGGGGTTGAAGGGTCGGTCTTGGCCTTGGCTGACGAATTCATGTGCGACAGTCTTCAGCAGGTCGGAGGGATGTCCGTGGATTCACACTGATCTGCAGTCATCAACAATCCCATTGTCCTGCTTATGCTGACTCGGGTGTTTCAATAATACATATCCAAGCATCTAGCACTGTCATTGTCTATCTCCAGTACAGCCTTCGGCCGGCAATTCCAGGGTCAGTCATGGCCAAGTCGGATTCAACATTCCGGATCCCTGGTCAACTCCCCCACCCGTCTCCAACGTGGGGGTTGGTCATCGGGAAAGGAATACTCCTGTCGCATGGATGAAGGGGCCCTTTTTCTGGGAGTGGATGGCAGGGTACAAGAAGAGGGTTGTTTGCTGGTCTTAAGTATAGTAGACGGTGTCTCTAGTTCTAGACAAGATGGGATGTTTCGAGTCTTCCGTCGTATAGCGGGACTAGGAAAATCATCTCATCGGCCAATCTTTGGCAGATAAACGGACAGATATTGTCTGAGCCATGGAGAAAAGCAATTTGAAAGGTGTCGAGAAGAAACCGTTCAGAAGAGAATTATCCATCTGACTAGCCCATTTTCTCCGATTGCTAAACGTCCTGCCATTGTATATATTTAGACCGATCCACATCAAGCGAATATCTCAAGTCGACCCCTCCTGTCGTTACCTACTGATCCCCTCGTAGAGACAGATACTTTTGCAGAAATACATACCTCATCCATAGAACCGAATAAAATCCTCTAACTCGATGGAATAACCCTCCCTGATCAATTACAACGCCTTTTTATTGTTGTCCGACCAAAACGGGAACAGCATCGTCCAGTTGGCCTGCCAAGAACCTCTCCTCCTCGCATCGCCCTCACCACCTCGACAACCCCGAACGAGCCTATCCCGATCGCCCTGGAACCCAAACCTCCTCCTCCAGGGGCATCAACTCTCCCATCCAAGCACACTCTCTATCTCCACCATCTCCCCGTGAGATCCATCGCAGCATGACTCACTCCTAATCCCATCTCCGCCCCCTCCTATCGTCCAGCAATGGCCGTCCTGTCGCGGTCGTCCCTCCGCGGCTCCATGCGACGGAACGCCAACGACCATCTGGACCCGGACCGCCAGGGACCTCCGATGAAGAGACAGCGGACTCTCCACGATCTCTGGCCCGTCAACCGTCGCAGAAGCTCACCGGACTGCCTCGACGCCACGACCCCGACCCACGACCCTGCCCCTAGCAAATCTCGACACACCCTGCCTCCTGCCAAGCCAGCGCGTCCACGTCCAGCAACCCGTCGCACTCGCCGGCCATCCGCTTCATCGGTGGACACCGTCGCCTCGGGCGATCAATTGAGTACCCCGGCAACCCCCCGCGTGAATCTGAATGGCAATGTCATCACGACCCTTCGGCGTGTTGCCGACCGTGATACCCCTACGGGCGGTCGTCCCGCGACGGACCTGCTATGCGGCGAGCCAGAGTCGCCCGACCCATTGGATACAATTTCTCCCATGGTGACTGCGAATACGGTGAAAACGCGTCCGGGAGTCCATGCGTACTCGGTAGACTCCGAGACCAAGTTGCCCAAATCGCCTCCGACGACGCGCACGACTCGGCGCGGTGATCATGATGCCGAGCCCGAGGGGACGAATACAAATAAATCGACCGTCAAGTCGGAAGTGATGGACGCGACGCCGGTGCTTCCGTCCGACACGCAACCGGCAGATGCCTCAGCACCGACTGGAAACGAGAGGCGATCGCTGCGCTCTGCAGACACTGGTTCTCGATGTAAGAGTGAGCTAGCGCAGTATTTTCACAATTACGAGCAAATCATTAGCCTCGATGATCCTAAGCCTGGTTCGTTTGGTCCCCTCTGGGTGAGATGAGAATTATGTGAACTAACGCAGACGTCTTTCAGAGCTGCTGGCTTTCAACACCATTGTTACGTTAATTGACGACCTCCCCGAACCACTACCAATCCCCTCCCAATCCGAGCCATCCCCTTTCGGCAACCCGCTGCAAAAACTGTACAATTGTGAAGTGGTTACACTACTTGAGCCGGCATCAAGTTCAGCGGGCATTGACCCTCTGAACGAGGACCTGTATTTCCGCGCACACCGCAAGTTCGAACGCCAGGAGAAACAGCTGCGAAATATTGAGCGAGATCGCGCACAGCATGAGAAACAGCATGTAGATCGGCTTCTCGAAGAGCTTCGCAGTCAAGATTGGCTGCGCGTAATGGGATTGACTGGCGTCCACGAGAACGAGAAGAAGCTCTACGAACCTAAACGGCAAATCCTCATCGACGAGCTCGTCGTCCTCGTCACCAAGTTCCAAGTATGGAGGGACGAAGAGCGGAAACGCAAACTGGCCAAGGAAAAGCATCTTCAAACGGGCGATCCCGAGGCCGATGCGCATGTTCCTCGACACTCGCGCAAGCGGTCACGACCCGTCGAGGATGCCGCAGAAGAAAGCTCCCCATTACCAGATACCCCCAGTACCCCGGATCCCAATGACGTGGACGCCTGGGCCGCGCGCCAACTCCACCAAGAAACACGCTCTGCCTCCGTCGCCAAACGACGCAAATCCGTCTCGGAGAACCGTAAGCCCAAAGCCGGGCGCGCAGAAGGAGACGATCACTCCACAGCAACGGAAACCAAACCCAACACCAAACGACAAAAGACACAACACCATCCACCCTCTTCCATAGATACATCACCACCACCCGCCATTCCAGCACAGTTCATCTACCCCCCACCCCCAGATAAACCCTTTACCTCGTTCTTTGAACAACCGCACCACCGTGAGACAGCCCTGGCCGCTGTAAACGGCACCCGGCGCGGCCGTACACATACCATTCTCGCCTTTGGCCACCCCATGCCCGATGTACCGGAACGCGATTTTGATCCACCGGAGGAAATCCTGACGGACGAGGCAATATATGCCTCGCAACGACAGCGGCGGCTTTTGAAGCGACGCAGTCGGGGGTGAACTTGGCCCGAACAGGGGGTTGAAAAGACCACAACAACGCGCCTTGGAAGTGGTATTTGTATATCCCTCTCCTTCTCTCTTCTCTATTCACTTCTCCCTCATATCTCATATCCGCCTTTTATCTTTCCCGCAGATCCATCCATGCTTGGGCATGTATGCATCCGCATCTGTATGATTTTGTACGATAGCATCTCGGCGTCCGGGCATGGCATTTATGGTGTGTTTCTCTTTCTCTTGGGATGGGGAATGGGAATCGTTTGGTCCCTGACCTTTGACTTTGCTTTGACTGCGATGGCGTTTACGAAGAGGCTTCGGTTCGTGCGTGGGTGGGGCATTTTGTTTAGTTACTTTCATGTCAACTTTCTGCAGAAGGCTTATTGAAGCTTGTAGAGGCTTGTCGAATATCAACACCAACACTTCTTAACTTCCACCTATTATAGTCGAGGATGTAGGTTTGCTTATTTGTTTATCACAAGATCGTAAGCGGCTTCGTTTTCGTATGGAAAGTTTGTGGTAGGTTTATGCTTTTTTGTGGCTTGTGAGATATTCAATAATTCAGGGTACTGGATGTGTTGGCATGCTTACGCTGGAAAATGTAAGACTGGGATTCAAGTGTCGTTCAATTCGAGCCCGGAGTCTGTTGCCAGTCAAATGACTATACTTCGTACAATAAGAACCATTTGTTCTCCTCTTAATTTTACGTTCTAACCTGGAGTATTGTTCTTTACTCTCGTGTTATCCCGCGACCATCGACATCTCCATCTATAATGGGCTTATCTTCTCACCATAAGCCCCTCAAGGAAGGACCAAACTAGTGCTAGCATCAGCATCAGCATCAGCATCAGGCCTCACAGTCGATATCTAAATAATAAACCTTGAAGCCCCCAAAGGTTATAAACATCCTCCCCCATTCCTATTACATACATACCTATCTACTGCACAATCTCCCACCATGTCCTTCCACTGGCCCCTCGATCTACCAGACTTCCTCCTCACGACAACCCTCATAATCCTCCTCCCAGCAACATGTCTCATCCTAACCCCCCAACACTCCCCCTCCGCTACATCACAATAACAGTCATGGGATTCCTCGCATCCCGCTTCATGCATCCCTACCCCGCCGCAAGCGGAACCCGTCTCACCATCACCGCACAACTAAACTTCTTCACCGTCCGAGCAATCCACCTCCTCTTGATAAAGCGCCTAGACGACCGCGCCATATCCCGTGAACTACCACCACATCGCTCTCTCTTCCGCTCCAATCGTCTCTGGCACGCTATCCAAATCCTCATCCAGCCGCGTGGTATCGCAACGCCGAGAGAAATCAAAAATATCCCCGCCCACCCGGCATATTACTCAACAACCAACGCCGGAACCAAGAAAGCGCCCACTCCCACTCCCATCCTCATTTCTCGGGCCAAATTCCTCACAAGACAAATCACCATTTTCACATGGCAGTATCTAGCAGCGGACGTCGTGCAAGCCGCAGCCCGACAACAAGCCTTCGAACCCGCTGCTGGCAGCGAGTCCGGGTTCACGCGTATAAACTGGTATATATCACCGGAGAAATGGGTCGAGCGCGGTCTCACGAATTTAATAACTTGGTTCGTGCTGACGCGGATATTAATCGATGCGCATTATCGGTTCCTGTCTATTCTTTTTGTCGGATTGGGATTTGATACGCCGGAGAATTGGCCGCCGGCGTTTGGGAAGATGAAGGATGTTTATACGGTTCGGAAGTTTTGGGGGTGAGTCTATAGAGGTTCTACCTGGGATGGAGTACACGGCTACTGCCTTGTATATAGCATATACTTGGATCCCGTCTTGTATATCTTTGATTCCGTGCGTGTGTCACCGCTAACATGTTTTCGTAGAAAATTCTGGCATCAATTCCTCCGCGGCCCATTCACGGGTGTTAGCGATTTCATCGCTAGGGATATCCTCCATCTCCCCCGCCCATCTCTCGTAGAGCGCTACACAAACATATTCATCGTATTCTTCCTTTCAGGGGTGGAACATGTCCTGAACGACCGCGTCCAGACCATTCCATGGGAATACTCCGGCGCAATTATCAGCTTCCCCATCACCATATTCGCAATTATGTTCGAAGACGGGGTTCAAGAGCTCTGGAAAAGGCTCAATCCACCAACTGAGAAAGGAAAAGAAAAGAAAAAGGAAAAGACAGTTTCTAGGACTGACGACGCCGTCCCGCCGCTGTGGCAGAGGGGCGTGGGGTATGTTTGGACGTTGACTTGGTTGGGTGTTGCTTCGACGTGGTATCTTTATCCTCTTTATGAGGTTCCCCCGCAACTTACGACGCTTGTTCCTGTGAGTTTGTCGGAGAGGTTTGGCATGAAGCCGTTGGGAAGCGTGGTTTTGGGAGCTGGGTTGTTGGTGGGGTATCTGTTTGGGGCTGAGATTTGAGAGATTGGTTCCATTGCCTCGTGGAATTTCGGGGGTTCTAGATTCGTTATTCTCGGTTGATTTGCAGATACTCACAAAATACATTTGACTGCATATACAGTATAGAAAAAGGATTGTTGTGCCGGGGAGCAAGTAGATACCTTATTCAAAATCCAAAGACTGTAGATACAGGGACGAGTTTACCTAGATTGATGATATTTTTGATGTGGAATTGGACCCAAGACTACCCCTGCCCGCACTATAATTCGTCGAGGCTGTTTAACATCAATGTCTATCCATAGAAAGTACTAGGTTTCAAATGAAAACCAAAGGAGCTTGTCTGCGCCTAGAAGGCTGTTTCACTATGGGGTCTTCATAACTTCTTCGAGGATGCTACATCCGTCCCCATCAGCAGTGTTGGACCTTGCCTCCTCTACATGATGTGTTCAACGTATACGGCTTTCAACACCAGAGAACGTTAATTTTGATCAGTTTGGTCATCATTCTGCTAGGTTAGCCTGGCTTTGCTGTTACATTGCATTTGATGTAAATTTGGATATTATGTTACGAAAAGTATTACAGAGGATACAAGCCCCACTCTGAGATTGTAAAAAACAAGATTCTCGTCAGGAATTTGAGTTCAAACGGCTTACCACGTGGGACCTTTCTATGGATCCGTTTAAGCAGACAGCCGGACCAGATGCCGTGGAACCAGCCTTATGAGCCGAGACCCCGCAGACATGTACGAGACTTCTGTCCCAGGCCCAAAATCTGCCCGTCCATTGAGTCATGGTGCAAGTCGGTAACGCGCCAAAAAGGGCCACCGAGGGACCTCGGAGACAGACCGCAAGATTTTGTAAGGCCGATTTCGCAGCGGCAGACCTACGGTCAAGCCACCTACAAGTACGTCAGCTCTAGGGGTCGATCCAAAGCCCATTCAGACTCTAGCCTGGTTGGTGGCTGAACCAAAAAATTTTGAGCCGCCAGTCCCTACAGAGATCGGCCTAACCGCATACAGTAAAAGCTGCGAATTATGCTTGCTGAGGGTTTTTGATTCGTTAACGTAGGTGTTCGGTATATACAGTAATCCCCTATTTCCCCAGAAAAAAGCGACGAATATCGCTCTGTACCCTGGTTTTACCCTGACCCCTCTGTAAATCGATCTTATCTCACCGTAATCGCTTAATATAAGCAGTATCTAGCGATTTATGCTCCTTATTAGGCTGCTAGTGCTGTTTGTAGGAGGAAATTAGCCCACGTTGGCCCTTGCAGAGATCGGCAGAGCCTAACCGCATACAGGAAAAGCTGGATAACGAACTATGCTTGCCAAGGGGTTTTGATTCGTTAGCCTAGGTGTTCGGGAAAGACGATAACCCCCTATTTCCCCTAAAAAAGCCACGAATATCGCTCTGTACCCTGGTTTTAACCTGAACCCTCTGTAAATCGATCTTATCTCACCGTAATCGCTTAATATAAGCAGTATCTAGCGATTAATGCTCCTTATTAGGCTGCCTCTGCTGTTTGTAGTAGGAAATTAGCCTACGTAGGGCTTCTAATGCCTCTGTTAGCTTAATAATCGGCTAAATGTCTAATTTACTATCTTCTTCTTCTTCCTCGTTACAAGGCATCCAAAGGCACCCTATAGGGGGCACCCAAAAGCGCGGAGCGTAGCGCTACATTATTGAAAATATGGAGGGTTTTTACTACTAAATCAAAGGGAGACCCTTTGAGACCCCCAATGAGGGGCGTCTCCCCCCCAAAACGCCCAATTTACCCAGGAGTAATAAGCTTCGCTAAGCTCCACAATTAATATGTATTACCGAGAGGGGTTTAATCTGCTTATATAGCATCACGAATTTATATCTAGCGAATCCTAACGAATTCGCAGTAGCTAGGAAATTCGCTTTATATATACGATTTTCAATTTTGACAAAAGGATTCGTTTCGTAAACCCGGGAATTCGTCTTAAGGACGATCGTTCTAAACAGGTTCTACTGTATCAAATAGCTCTTTCATCTTCCAGCATTCTCACAACCATAACAAACGCTGCATGAAATAAGCTACTTTTGCAAGTACGGAGCCGTGCCTGCATCGGCGACGAACTTTTTTTCATTGGCTTCCCCAGGTCTTCACACCTTATCGGACCCCGTCCGTCGTGCTGCCTTTTTGCGTGGTTTCTATTACGTTCCGGGGCCGTGATTCGTGGAGATTCCATCAGTGGCTTGCGGGTCCACTTTGGAATGGCCCCTTTTTCTGAACGTGTACGGAGTAGCCGAGACTGAAACTCTAAGAATTGAGTTGAGCGATCGTCAGTTGAAATTTCATATTTTCTATTTTCTTGACATTTATATCTCTCGCAACTTGGAAGGTTTGATCCTTTGAACATTTTGTACAGCTTGACAACGACGGAGCCTTTTTTGCGGAGAATTTGACGATTTGATATACGGCTTTAATAAAATCGGCTGTCAGGATGAGCTCACAGGTGGATGGCCCAGCTGAGGCTGTGGACATGGAAGATGCTTCTCGAAAGAGCATGGACGTTCTTCCTGTCGAGTACGCGCCCGAGGACATGATGAACAACGCACTCGAATACAAGCAAGATGCGTTTGGTAACGAGGAATTCGCCGAGGTCAAGTATAAGATCATGAAGTGGTGGTATGTACAGATTTGATCCGTTCAAGCTTGGAATATTGACTAATTGATGCTGTTACTAGGCAATGCGGTTTGCGTATGTGGTATAAACCTCGAATATCAAATTGACGTCCAATCTAACAATTTCTAGTCATGGTTGCTCAGACCATCTCTCTCGGTATCCTGTCGCTCCCTGCCGCCGTCGCAACACTAGGTCTTGTCCCGTATGTCTTCCAAGCACAAAAAAGTCTATATCGCATACTAACACTTCTTACAGTTCCATTATTCTCATTATCGTTCTCGGTCTGCTCGCCACTTGGACCGGTTACATGATCGGGCAAATGAAATTGAAATACCCCTACATCATAACCATGGCCGACGCAGGAGAAGTTCTCGCAGGCTCATTTGGACGCCATTTCATGGGTGTCTCCCAGATTCTTTTCGCCATATTCATCATGGCGAGTCATATTTTGACGTTCACTGTCGCCATGAACACAATCACCAGCCACGGCACTTGTTCGCTTGTGTTTGGCATTGTCGGCACAATCCTCTCCTTCCTGTGCTGTGTACCTCGCACTCTGGAGAGGGTGTCCTGGCTGTCTCTTGTTTGTGAGTTTATACTTACCCACCATTGTCATCTTCTTATACTAATACTTTCCAGCTTTCGTGAGCATCACCGCCGCAGTCTTCGTCTGCATGATCGCCGTCGGGATCGAAAACCCCAGCAGCAGCGTCGTAGCAGTCGGCAAAACCGATCTCTACCAGGGCTTCTTGGCCGTCTGCAACATTATCTTCGCTTTCGCTGGCCACGCCGCCTACTTTGGCTTGATGGCTGAGCTGAAGAATCCTCGCGACTTTACCAAGTCTCTCTGCCTGCTCCAGGGAATTGACATCAGTCTGTACCTTATTGCCTCCCTGGTCATTTACCGCTATGCTGGTGACGGTGTCACCTCTCCTGCCCTGGGGTCGGCTTCTCCCATGGTGGCCAAGATTTGCTATGGCATTGCCCTTCCTACGGTATGATATCATTTTAACTCTGTCTATTGTTACTATTCTAATAAAATATGCTAGATTATCATCGCCGGCGTCATCACCGGCCACGTCGCAGTTAAATACCTCTATGTCCAGCTGCTGGCTGGAACAGACCGCATGCACAAGCGCGACTGGGTCGCTGTCGGCTCGTGGCTCGGCATTGCTGCTACTCTTTGGATCATTGCGTGGATCATATCTGCCGCGATTCCCGTCTTCGGCAATTTGCTGGGTTTGATTGTATGTTCTGATTGTAGAAAGAAAACGGTGTTCCTTGCTAACATTAAGCTTCTAGACTGCTCTGTTCGCTTCCTGGTTCAGTTTCTGCATCGGTGGTGTTTTCTGGCTGCATATCAACAAGAGACGTTTGACATCCTCGAAGCGGATGATTTTCTTTACCATTATCAACCTGATCTTCATTGGAATTGGATTGACTATGGTATGTTACTCTTACTTCACTTTTACGAGAGATCGTCGCTAACCCTTTTCACAGTGTGGTATGGGTCTCTGGGTGTCCGGAAAGACTCTCCACGACAGCCCCAGCAGTGCGAGCTTCTCGTGTGCGAATAATGCTTAATCGCGACCGACCGCGCATATCACTGTTGACTGTTTATTTACGAAATGATTAGCATATACTACGGCGTTGTGGCTTAGAGGGGTTTCCTGAAACTGCATTGGCATCTATAGAATATACCGAGTCTTTAGTCTGACGCTTGTGATTCAATTCAACACCAACTTCCATGATGATGCAGGTGCTTGGATCAATTCCGGAAGAACGATAGATGTTTGAAGTTCCAGAGAGACCGATGTATCACGTGTACAACTTATTAAGAGAGACTGAAAGGATCTTTCTGATCATGCGCGATAGTTGATCCAATCATAGCTCTCGAAGCGTGTAGACAAATGCACTCGAATAGATGGATCGCAGTCCAGGTTCCAGTGAGCGACTCAGAGATGTTTGTCGGCAACCCCAGGTCGATCTCACACGACCAAAGTCAGGCCATGAGCATGTGGTCTCGAAAAAAGCCCCGGCTGGGAGATGCTCCAAGATTCCGCCTTTGCAGACCGTATCTCGGGCGACGAACCTAAACCGACATCAGTATTACAATCAATACAACATCACAGCCTGACAAATTTGACATGAAGTAGCCTTTCAGAGAGAAGATTAAGGTCGTCAAAGCCTTACACATTTGCTAGATGGTATGGTCTTCCGACTAAGGATGACTTGAATTTTTTCATCATGGTAGGCGGGGATTCGCAAAAATGAAAGAAGTGTTTCGACTTACCACACATTTCTCCGTGAAATACTTGCGGGTTCCAACATCTCAATAAAGGATGTCTGATATTTCAGTTCAGAACAGGAGTGCCCTATCACCGGGCTCCTTGTCCAAACTGATCTCGCATTGAAGCATCTCCACGAAGCCTGAATTCAATCCTCATAGGAGATAATCCTCCGACCTGGATACGGTGCACGTGGGTCAGTCGGGCGTGGCCTGGGAGCCGGATTTTGCTCAGCATCTTCATAATCAAGAGTCTGCGACGGCTCATTTCCCGATTCACAACGGCCTCGTTTCTTCGCCTTCATTGCGCCCGATGACTGACGACGGCCTTGACCCTGACCCTGACCATGACTCTCATTACCCACGTGTTTCCCATCAGAAACATGCTCCTCGCGACGGGTCTCTACCTCATCACTCCCTGCTTCATCAATAGATGACTTCCTCGCCCGGGCTTCATACTCCGCCTCATCCTGCTCTAACTGCCTTTTCCGCAGGAGAGCATGAATCTCACTGTGTCTGAAGATGCGAATCTGCTCATCTGTCAGTGTGCGCTTTACACCGTCCGTATAGTAGCCGAGGTCATCTTCGTCGGCGTAGGTGTCGTCTTCGACGACAGGTTCTGCCGCTGGCGGGTGCAGAGCTTGGTGGTGGCCGGGGAAATGGGCTGCTTGGAAGGCTTGGAGGTTTTCCTGAGTGACAGGTCTTGATTAGCTTGACCGGGTAGCAGATAGGGTGTTGGTGATTGCTTACTAGAGTGACAGCTGGGACCTGCATCGCGTTTGGGGAGTGATGCGATTGTGAGTTTGAGGAAGACGCGTGGGGGGCGCGTTGACGTTGTTACGTAAGATCGGGATTTGACTATTTCCTATTTGGGACCTAACGGTCTGCATGGACACCAGATTCTGCCTATTCAAGTGCTCTGAATATATTGGTACAATTTCTCAGAGTAATAATAAAAGAGTCATAAGTGCGAGTGAGCTCATGACCTTTCTAGATTCGATATGTCATGCTCGATGAAACGCCGAGGTCCCCATCAGGGACATTGGTACTGTATACCCGAATATCATTTGTGAATTATACACAATCATCATTCGTAACTATCCCATGCAATGCTTCCAGTAGGGAATCATCAAATCTCAACCGGAAGCACGACACTCTCAACATGATTCCCAATCTTAACCTTTACACTCTCAAATCTAACCTTCATCCTCCGCACACCTCCCAACTCCAACCCCTCCACACGCTCCTCCTCCTCTTTACTAGGCTCGACCAAGCTCCACGCCAACGAAACATGAAAGCAATCCGAGCAGTCCCCAACAGACCCACTCAAGACCTGTCCTCGGTCCTGTTCAACCAGCGCACGGTTCCGGCAGGTATCACGCGAGGACGCATACAACGATGGTTGATCAAAGGCCGCCAGGGCGCGATTCGATAACGCAAGTAAGCGATTCAGACCATTAGAATCTGGGCGCGTAACGTGAAGGACTAGGAACCAGCGTGTGCGCTCGTGGTTGGATACCCATTTGAGAGTGTCCGGGGTGACGGTGAAACTGGTTGAGATATCAGCGGGGTTCTTCGTAAAAAGGACTAGAGTGTCTGAAACAGTTCCACGGGGCAGTATGTCTTACGGTGGAATGTGAGACTCCCGTATACTCCTGGTCAGGGCGTCGGTGAACGAGGCACGCTGCTCGGTACGTAGTACCACGGGGGCTGATAAGCTGATGTGCAGCGGGAGCTGGGCACCCAGGTCACTGTGCAAAAGACTGTGCAGGCGCGGGGTACTGGCGGTAGCAGTATCGCTGTCATCGGACAGGGTTGGGAGTCGCTGTGCACGATCTATCAAGTCTGCAAGGAGCGCGAGCTCATCCTTGGCCGGGTACCCTGTCGCCTCATCCATTAGCTATGAAACAACGCGAGGGTCGGGGGAGCACACACATTCCACATAGACATGTGTCGGCCAGTTGCCTTCCACATGGGGTATGACGCGTTTGCGGCCGCCATGAAGGCTTGGGTCATCTTTTACACTGACGCGCGTGCTCGAGGCGTAGAGGTCGTGGAAGGCTGCTGGTAATGGGGGCAGTGCGGGAGTTCTTGAGGGAGCTTCATGGCGGGGTTTCTTGGCGGGAGGTGATGCGGGTTGGTCGGCATCTGACTCGGAGTCGGAATATTGCACCAGGGACATGAATTGGGGATAGTGCCTCTTGGTGGTGAGTGTGCTGGGGTTGGTCCATGCCTATGGTTTATTTTTGTGTTTTTTTTTTTTTTTGGTGTGGGGGAAATGACTTTTCGGGTGCGGAGGCCTGAGGATCTGGCCTGAGGATCTACGTGGCTGGGCGATCTTGCGGGCGATCAGACCAGACCGTGGAGTGAGGGATGCACTAGGGAAATATTGATTTGAACTATCGAATGTATTTTCTATTCGCTAGAATTATTGTGTGTCCTTACTATTATTCTGGGTTTCGGGTTATTGCCTTGATTTGTTTTTGTGTGTTGGATGAACTATGTAAACGTGCAGGTCCAGCCACTTCGGGGTATTCCCCCATCAGGAAGATCACCAATTTACCAAGAAATACCACCGTGAACTGGTAGATCCTGGATTTTACTGGGAGCTTTACTTACGGTTGAATTTCATCAGCGATTATGTTCCCGGGGGGGGGGATTGTGCAGATTCCCGGTCCGCAGAGGCTTGGAATACCTAGCTGATCTTATTAGCACCATGGAGGCTTCGAATGTAACCCTAAAACTGCGCTGACCCAAGGGCATTGCACGGGAGGACAGCAGGGCGTGAAGTAATTTGACGAGAGGACTGGTTCCTTGCAAGATAGCCATGCTATGAGAATCAAGCTTTATTCTCCAGGCTCGGTCCAGTCTTGGACTATACAAGCTAAGAGGGGCCACAGTGGTGTGGTCATGAACAGCCAGCACTTGGAGGAGGCAGGTTGTAATGCTCATGGGATGACTTTGGTCCGGTTAATTGCAGATGGTTCGTCAGTCGAGGCACCTTCCTGTCCGCTACACTCAATGACAGATCTCTCTCGACGCAAGGGCGACACAAGGAATCATGCGGTCTCATCAATGGTGATCTAGACCGCAAGTCCCTGCTCAGGAATGCCAGACATGGGCACGGCAGTCACGGCGGGGGTCCCTTGACTGCCAATGAGCAAGGTCATCCACGCTATTCTCGCTAGTCGATAAGCTTAATCGGTAGTGCACGGGTCATCGCGGCTGAACCAGAGCAGGGACAAGGAACAAACTTTTCCTTGAAGCTTCTTTTTGCTCACAAGGGACGCAAGTTGTGCCTATGAATCATCGCAAGGAACGACTGGAAGTTCGCGGAAGTACAGACCACAACGTCATCGGAGAGTTGCTGAAAAGGAAGACTCGGAACTGGTGGATGCAACTTCGTCGCTGTGCGCTCTGAGTAATCATAATTGAATCGGTACCAGGTAACTTACCTACTCTCGATTAGTGTTCACATGACGCTGTCCGTGAGTCCAGCGTGGCTTCGGTCTGGCTGGGCAGTTGGGACCCCCGCCGACTGTCGATGTCGCGAGGCATGACTGGGGTTGATCGGGTCCTTCGACATGTATATCATAGTGGACTCTGGAGGACCCCATTTTGCCTCCGGATGATATCACTAGTGTGATCGTCATCGTCGTGCAAGGGGATGAGCGAATCCACAGGGGACCCGAGCTAAACCCAAAAAGCACATGAAGACTGAAAGGGAGTTCCTAAAAGGGTTTAGCGTGGACGATGGACCGTTCGAGCGTGGGTCCCCTTCTTATCGATAAGCCGAGTCCCACCGGCCCACTGCCCGTTCAGCATACGCAAGTCAGTCACGTCACCCTCCGTCTGTTCCGTCCTGGCCCTTCGCGGAAAGGGTCTAGTCCTTTTAAGACTCTGAAGGTTTGTACTTGACATCGCCTCTCTTCGAAAGCTCTCCTTTCACCTTCCTATCTTTCCTCTCATATCTTCCTAACTAGCTCACACGAGATCCCTTCTGGACTTCCTCTACACCGCATCGGTACACCTCAGCTCGGTACAATCTACCCTGCATACTCTCTATACGTCAGCCCCGCTCGTTTGCCATCGGGTCACTCCCCGAAGTATACTTTCCTCGAATACCGCGTGATCCTCGCAAGGGACTAAAACTATAACCACAATCCTTGGGGCTTTCCCCCTCTTTCTTCTCCCTATCTTCTCCTCTGCAGTACCCGTCTCAGCCAAAGATTTACACACACCTGCAACAATGGCTGCGGTCGACTGTATGTCGATGGCCTCGCGCCATCATCCACATCATCCACACAATCACCAGCATGGCCGTGATCGCCGATCGAGCTATTCCACTCTGGGCAGCAACAACCCTTATGCCCGCTACATGTCCCCCGCACCGTCGGCGCATTCACATTCGCACTCGCACTCGCGCTCCAAGCGATCTCTCTCGGAATCCTTCCCCTCTGTACCCACCGTTTCCATGGATTCTCTCTGGTGGTCCGGCTCTCCCGAGCACCAGCCGGTGCACCCGAGGTTCCAGCGAGAGAGTTCGGGAACCCAGCGCCGTCACTCCCATCAGAGATACTCGCGAAACTCACAGCTGGTGAACCCAGATATTATCGATGAGCTGGACGATGTGACCTCCTACTCGTATCACCACGAGGGCCCATACGATGCAGTTTGCCCTGAGCGCAATCGCGTTAGCCACCACAGTCCTCTCGAGGCAGTGAGAGAGTCGAATGAAGAAGCTTTGCGCGCTACACCGCGCGACAAGATTATCGACTGCTTGCATAGCCATCGCCCGCTCGATGGCACGGCCTATTCCCTCCCGGCGCAACTGATCGGGATGGACAGACATACGAGTACGAAGAGGGATCGAACATGATGGATGAGTATGGGCTTTTCATGCGTCTGCCCGGTCAGGTACGTAGGATCGCTACAGTTAAACTCAGGAATAAACCTGCTGACTCCCTCTAGAAATTCACCGACGAGGACTTCAAGAATGACCCATTCTACAACCGCCCCATCTCCAACCCATTCCTTCAACTGAAGAAGAAACTCAGTCTACGCCGCAACAAGAAGCGGCGGAGTACCGCATAGTCGTGCTCGCAACATTGTTTTATGACCTGACTTTGATTTTCTTTTTCTTATATCATGATTCAATGACGACCTATGCGCTTTCTCTATTACGAATTTTCACGGACGAGACCCTGATAATGAGGTGTTTGGGGTACTGGGAATCTGGTCTGGGTTGATCTTTCTGGTTCTTATCTGTTGAATGGTTGTTTGCGACGGCTTCGACCGCGCTCTTGCTTAGGTGTTTAATAGGGAACTCGGCGTTACGGATAGGGAATCTTGTGTACTTACAGACCACTGCAATCGAATCGTTTCTTCGAATGAAAGAAATTTCAATTTTCAAAATCTCATGATGCCATCATTCCTCTTGAGGCTCTTGAATTTGCCTCTTTGTCGAATTTGCCTTCCAGCGTCAACTTGATATCAGCATTCTACCCAGCAAGCAGCCCATCGCCTTTACGCATTATAGCCTCACACGTAGTAGCGATAATCAAAAAAAAAAAACTGTCTTCACCAGCAACCTCTCTCATTCTACGCATTTTAGATAACCCTCATTCCAAAATGACAGACTACCAACCCAACCACCCCCTCGAAACCCTCGGCCCCTTCCACCCCCCAAAAGTCGACCGTCAAGCCATCAAACCCTCCATCGCCCGCCGCATCACCATCAAAGTCACCGACCCCCTCAACCACGAAGCCTCCGCCATCCTCCACGAACCTCGCAGCACCCCCGAAACCAACCGACCCCCCAGCGCCGTCGTCCTCGTCTCCGGTGCAGGAGGCGGCGTCTCCGGTCCAGCAGGAATCTACCCATCTCTCGCAGACAAAATCGCCCTCCTCCTCTCCATCCCCTGCATAAGACTCGACTACCGCGAACCCGCACGCACACCCTACTGCGTCGCAGACATGCAAGCCTCCTTCGACTATCTCCGCGATACCTTCGGCTCAACGCGCTTCGTCATCGTGGGCTGGTCCTTCGGCGGAAGTCCCTGTTTCACCGTCGCAGCGCGCGAACCCACCCGCGTCGCGGGGGTCGCGACAGTCGCCTCGCAGACTGCCAGAACGGAAGGCGTGTTTGCGCTTAGTCCGCGGCCGTTGCTGCTGCTGCACGGTGAAGAGGACCATGTCCTTGCACCGTCTTGTTCGAAGACGCTGTTTAATCAGTATGGGGGTGCGGGGGATCGGGAGATGAAGCTTTTTCCTGGTGATGATCATGGATTGACGAGGCATGCGCCGCAGGTGGAGAGGAAGCTTTTTGGGTTTGTGATTAAGTGTTTGGGGTTGAGTGAAGGGTTGGGGTATGATGTTTTGTGGCAGGCGGGACAGGATTTGGTCGGGGAGAGGGAGGGGAGGGTACAGGAGATGGAGATGGGGAGGGATCTTGAGGGAGGAGAGAGGTTGTTTTGAAATTGAATACATGCTAAACGGATGTGATCTACATAGATCTTCGAGCCGAACCATATTGGAACGCTCACTCGCGAGATACTATTTCAACATGACCAGCATCTGAACCCTCAAATTTCATACCGCCGAGGACTTTTTCATCTCCACTCAACCCAAGCTCATTACGAATATCAGCCATCAGCTGGAGATTTTCCCGAGCTGAAGTTCCCCCGAAGATGTTATCCATCTGTTCCATCGAGACACCTAATGAACCAAATAAGTATGTTCCACCAGACCAAAATTTAAATAAATCGTACCTTTAGTTTCCGGAAGACAGAAATACACCCAAACAATCAAAACAAGACAAAACGCAAGGAAAAAGTAAAACGTCCCAAACGTGATTGCCTCCAACATCCGTGGACAGATCAATGCCACAATAAAATTCGA
Source organism: Penicillium daleae (assembly GCF_028827525.1). Classification (NCBI taxonomy): domain Eukaryota; kingdom Fungi; phylum Ascomycota; class Eurotiomycetes; order Eurotiales; family Aspergillaceae; genus Penicillium; species Penicillium daleae. The sequence continues at coordinate 2,001,931 of NW_026623153.1, forward strand.
CAACCAATTCGAAGCAATCGCCAACCCAACAGCCTTCCCACGCACAGCCGGAGGAAATATCTCAGACGGAATAATCCAATTAACACAGCCAATACTGAATGCAAAGTGGGCAATGTATACCCACACGAAGGTGCATGCAGCCCAGCCTGCTGCGGGATGCTCTGACCAGGAATTTTGGTATACCGCGTAGAGAGTGGCGATGATGAGCTGGGATATACTCATACCGATACCTCCGATGATCAGAACCTTGCGGCGGCCCCAGCGGTCCATGTATAGGATAGCTGGGATTGTAGCGATAAAGTCGATTACACCGACGACTCCTGTCGCGAGAAGACTGACTGTTGAAAAATTCATTCCCTGTTTGATTGCTATGAGAGGCATCGGGCCACTGTGGCCCGAGACTGACCATCATAAGGCCTCCGCTGCATCGGAGACAGCAATATGGGAAAGATTATATTCATGGTTGACTGATAGTCGTCCGCCGCGTCTATAGTCCGAGGTTTGCCAAATAGCTGTTCTCGGTAAAGTATGTGTGGAAGGCTTTGCCAACCACGACACGGTACGAATATAGTAGGCTCACTAGGGGCAAAATTTTGTCAGAGATAATGGGGAAAAAGGAAAATTTAGTGAAACAGACTAACTGAGGGATTATGATGAGGGTTAAAGATATTCTAGAAGGGCTGAGGGGTCTAAGATGTAGAACAGGACGAGGTTGTTGCTAATCTAACAAGTTTAACTGAGCTAAGAGGATGGTCACATGGAGGACTAGTTCTTAGAGGCCCTCTATGACGGTTGGTAAGGCTCCCCGAGTATGTTCAAGCAAGAGCAAGATAATCAGAGACTTAGTTTGAACATTGTGGAGTACCGGGGAAGTACAGGGATTCTTCCGAGAACCTAGAGGAGGAGTAGATCTTAACAACTTTGGGACAACTTTGGGCTATGACTGGGTAGCGTTGACTATATTTTGGTTCTCTCTTTTCTCGAACAAAGAACGTGCCGCGTGGAAGCCAAAAGCCAGATCGTGCCACAACCGTGCGGCTGACAAAACTAACCTAAAATGGGTCTCAATAAAATGTAACCCTTGGGTCTGGTAGCCCATCATTCATCGCCGTTGAGAGATCACCCCTCGATCATGTAGGAGATCACCCCTCGATCATGTAGGGGGTGGGGTGATATCTAACTGCCGGCGGTGTTTCGGTCTTTCCTTTTGTTGCCATTTGGCCAGGGGATGGATGGTTGCTTGAAAGCGTGTCTGGCGTCCGAGTCAAACCTGTTACTCGATTTCATCTCTTGAATGTATCTCCCTCCACGTCCCTGGTAGCCTACGACCTCAGAGGTTGAATCTTCTGATCTCTAACCAGGGAAGGTAACTCGTTTCCCCGAATGACGTCGCGGTATCCTGTCAAGCAGATAACACTTCAAATTGGTTGTGCGCTACGATGATCTTCATCAATTCTGACGAAAATAATCCGGCTAGTATTCAGCAAGCTGGAATACTCAACGCATGGGCAATGATCATGGATAGAAGGGATACAGATCATACAGTCAGGAACACCCGAAAAATTTTGCGAGACACTTTCTGAAGGCCAAATTATTCAAGTCACGTAAGCAATTGTATCCAAGCGAAGATTCGGCCCCTGGTTCTTCGCCAATAGAGTGATTCCGAATAGATATCCGAGGCCTCCGTCCTGCTTATAAATAGATTTAGTCACTGATGGAACCCAACGCTGACGATTGAGATCTGTGACACTGTCAGGGTTGGGACAGAGTAAGCCTCACGGATTCCGGCTGAACATATTGTTAGACTCGTACGACCGGATACGACTCAATCGCAATCTACCAGTAGGAATACTGGAATTGTACTTTGCCTGGGTTGTAAATCGTTGGAGAATTGACGATCGGACCATCTGACAAAGCCGTTTTTGCCCCAGACCGAGTGACCAATCAGCAGCCTCCGAACGATCAGACCACGGCATTTTCTTGGCACGACGGATCGGCCGATCTTCTGCTGAAAGGACAAGGGCAAGGCCAGTCTGTCCACTTGGCTTTGTTGTCTTGGTCCATTCTTTCTTTAATTATTACACTCGACCGCTCGACACCCTTCCTGTGGACATTTTCAGGCTGTTGCGATTTAGTTGGATCGACTCCGGAACTGTTCAACTGCGTTTCTTTTGCATTGCGACCGTTGCCGATTCTGCGCTCTTTTGTCGCCACCTTGCGTCTCTTCCGTCGCCGCATCCTTCTTGAACGACGCTCCCTTTTACTCTCAGTCTGAGCCATAGCCACAATCTCTTGATGGTTGGCAATATGCGGTCAGCCGCTGGACTGTTCTATGCCGCAGTCTTTGCCTTTTCCAATTTGGCGACGGCCAGCAGTCATGGCTCAACGGGCCTGGATACGATGAACAAATGCGCGGTAAGTGCTAGCAGGCCACTTTGTGACGTCCGTGCCCCCAAGTTACTGCTTCTGGGATACTGACATGGTCATTTTCTTTCCTTCATATAGATCGATCCATCAGCGATGGTGTCCGACGCGTGTGTTTCCTACGGCACGATCAACAAACTCAACGATGAAATTTACACCCTCCTCCAGTCAATCACCCTCGAAACCGACTTCTTCTCCTACTACCGCTTGAACCTCTTCAATAAAGAATGTCCGTTCTGGTCAGACTCAAATAGCATGTGCGGTAATATCGCGTGCTCCGTGAATACGATTGATTCCGAAGAAGACATCCCCCTCGTCTGGCGGTCGGAAGAATTGAGCAAGTTGGAAGGTCCCAAGGCGAACCACCCGCCTCGCAAGGTCCAGGCAGAGCGCCCGAAAGAGCGCCCGCTCCAGGGTATGCTGGGTGAAGGTGTTGGAGAGAGTTGCGTGGTGGAGTACGACGACGAATGTGACGACCGTGATTACTGTGTCCCGGAGGATCAGGGTTCCGCCGGCAAGGGCGACTATGTGAGCTTAGTGGACAACCCGGAGCGATTCACCGGATATGCAGGAGAAGGCGCGCACCAAGTGTGGGATGCGATCTACCGTGAGAACTGCTTCATGAAGCCTATGGCCGAGGAGCTAGAGGAACAGTCGCTCAACGTCCCCCTGGGCGGCCTGCAGGCCGTGTCCGATTTCCGCAACGTCCTGCAAAAGGAATCGCAGCGACTGGATGGATTGCCCTTGGATAATGAGTGTTTGGAGAAGCGTGTCTTCCACCGGCTTATCAGCGGAATGCATGCCTCCATTTCCACACATCTCTGCTGGGACCACCTCAACCAGACGACCGGCGAGTGGCACCCCAACATGCAGTGCTACAAGGAGAGGCTGCACGAGCACCCGGAGCGCATCTCCAACATGTACTTCAACTATGCCCTGGTCTCGCGCGCCGTTGCCAAGCTGCGTAAGCATCTGCAAGGCTACACATTCTGCACTAGCGAACCCGAACAAGACATGGAGACCAAGCAGCGAATCAACCAGCTCACCGAGGTTCTCTCACGGCCACCGCAGATCTTTGACGAGAACCTGATGTTCCAGGACCCCAGCACTCAAGGACTGAAGGAAGACTTCCGCAACCGCTTCCGCAACGTCAGCCGCCTGATGGACTGCGTGGGATGCGACAAGTGCCGACTCTGGGGCAAGCTGCAGGTGAACGGGTATGGAACTGCCCTCAAAGTCCTCTTCGAGTACGATGAGACCAAGAACGGAGAGAACCCGCCGCTGCGCCGCACGGAGCTGGTAGCCTTGATCAACACGTTGGGTCGCATCTCGCACAGTATCGCTGCGGCGCGTAGCTTCCACGAAGCTCTGGAGGCCGGCCATGAGAATGCCTTCCCGCTTCGACACTCGGCGCCCTCGACTCATAATCACGCCGAGGCCAAGAATCAGGATACAGAACCGCGGAAATTGTTCCACGATGGCACTGGACAGTTCTATTACGAGAATGACGAGGGTGACTATATCTACGGACGAGAGAAAGCGGATCGCCTTCCGTGGCAACGTCCTCCCCGGAAGCCGGATGCTTCTGCCTTTGACGATATCAAGACCGAGTTTGATATGGTCTGGGACGTGACTGCATACGTCCTGCGGAGCTGGCTGGATATTCCTCGGACATTGTACGTGTGATCCGAGCATTGGATGAGGTTTTTCAGAATTGTGAACACACTTACTAACTTATTTTCTGCAGAATCGAAATCGCCGTGTGGGAAGGACAGCGTCTCTGGGCCTTCTGGCTGGGTCTACCCGTGCCTCCTCGCCCTTGGAAGCTCCAAGCCCCCGGGTCTGAGGGAACTCGACGACCCCCAGCCAAGGCTCACAGCGAACTGTGATTCCAGTTTATACATCACTTGCATCAGCATTGGTTTCTCTGTACATAAGCACCTCCGATCACGTGATCATTATACTCGGGCGTTTGGGAAGATGGGTTTGTTTGATATCGGCTTGATTGTTTATTTGTTTATTTTGGAGTGACGTTGACGACGGGCGCATTACCTTCTTCATCCATTTGATACCTCTCGTTTTGAATTTGCACTCTGTCCTTTCGGCTTCTAGGACTTGCTTGTCGTTATACCATAGACTAAGGGAGGTCTTCCTCGCGCAGACAGCTCTCGGAATCGAATTGTTCGCAGTAGTTGAACCATTCATATTCTCTGGCCGTTGACTTTGAACATGCTATTTGATTTACGTATCTGCCTCAAATATTAAGTGATATATGCCTTTTAATTTCCTTGCCCGTATCTTTCGTCTCTTTCTGTGCAACCTTTTCCGGCGTGGCTCTGACCTTCGGAATGTTTGCCGCGGTCGGCCAGTCGTGGCCCAGAGACCAGGCACTTTTGAGTTTGCCACCGCAGAGATTTCCAGCGGGGGAAGTCTCGAGAATAAATACATGAAGCAGAAGGATTCAGATTAAGATATCATATACGGAGTAGTCCTGATAAAATCGTCAAATTTGCCTCGGGACGACTCGACGTGACCGAGTCCATTAATTTCCATCGCCGAGGGCTACTGGGCTGACTAAAGCACTGAAAGGACTCCTTCCCCGGCGTCGGCAAACGCCGACATCCTCGGCTTCTCCACTGCCGGCCACATGCGACTTGCGACTTGCGAGAAGTCGACTTTTCCCTTCTTCTCCGCCTCCCCCCATCATCGATCCACCTCCACTCTCCCACCCCCAGTCCCAAAGTCCAACTCCATCATCTACCCCCCCCCCCCCCCCCCCCTTCAATTTCCTTGTCTGGACTGGACTCGATGCAAGGTTGATTCCCGATTATGGCGTCGGTGTCGCCTCCCAAACCCTGGGAGAGAGCAGGTGCTGCTGCTGGTGAGTCCTTCTCTCTATCCTCGCGTCTCTCGTTGAGCGGTGACCCCGTGACCCCCAGAGTCATCGCCGCCATTGACCATCGTCCATCCCATCTTAAACCCCCTCTGTTTACTAACATCGAGGGAATGCGCAGGGTCCGCGTTGTCTACTGCCCCCATCGCTGGTAGCCCAGCTGCCTCAACCGCCATGACTACTACAACTTCGCCTTCAACGGCCAACCCCGCAACATCCACCACCTCCTCCGTCCCCGACCTGCCCTCCCGTCCCAGCACTCTCAACTCAGTCGTCAACTCGACAGCCTCCAATTACTCCCCTTACGGTGCATCGCGCTTTGGAGCCACCACACCCTACGGGGGATACGGCGGCTATGGCGGCTACTCGTCTCCGTACTCCCGCTTTGGCTCAATGGGGTCGATGTACGGTGGCATGGGAGGCATGGGAGGCATGTATGGTGGCATGGGTGGCATGGGAGGGATGTACGGTGGCATGCCTGGGCAGGATCCCAATGACCCCAACAGCCTGACCAACTCCTTCAGTCAAAGCACACAGGCCACCTTCCAGATGATTGAGAGCATCGTCGGGGCATTCGGTGGCTTCGCCCAGATGCTTGAGAGCACATATATGGCCACGCACAGTTCATTCTTTGGTAAGTCTTGAAAACGATGTCACATTTACCAGATGTGCTGGAGTGGTGGTACTAACTGTTTTCGCAGCAATGGTCTCGGTCGCAGAGCAATTTGGTAATCTGCGCAACACCCTCGGCTCAGCCCTGGGTATCTTCACAATCATTCGGTGGTTCCGAACCCTGATCGCTAAGATCACCGGTCGGCCTCCTCCCGCAGATGCCACATCTTTGACGCCTGCTGCCTTTGCAGCTTTCATGGGTGGTCGCTCCGCGCCCGCCACTCTCCCCGATGGCTCGCCTGCCCCGGCCAAGCCATCCAAGAAGCCGTTCTTCATGTTCCTGGTTGCCGTCTTTGGCCTGCCCTACCTGATGAGCAAGCTTATCAAGGCCTTGGCCCGGTCGCAGGAGGAAGAAGCCAAGCGCCGCCAGCAGCTGATTGGCCCCAACGGCGAGCCTCAGTCCGCAGCCATGGACCCGGCCAAGCTGGACTTCTGCCGTGTGCTGTATGACTACTCCCCCGAGACTCAGGAGAGCAACGGCATCGACCTTGCAGTGAAGAAGGGCGACATTGTTGCCGTCCTCAGCAAGTCCGACCCCATGGGTAATGCCTCGGAGTGGTGGCGCTGCCGCGCCCGTGATGGCCGTGTTGGTTACCTGCCTGGCCCATACTTGGAGACTATCCAGCGGCGCCCGGCACAACATGCTATCACGGCAGGCAGCGAGCCCGCCACCCGTACTAGTACGATGAAGAGCGGCGCCGCCAATGAGCGCACGCAGAGCCTGTCATCACTCTCAAAGCCGGTTGGTGATCAGCCACCCGAGCTCAAGGGCAAGATGGGAGACATCTCCCCCGAGAGTTTCCAGAAGAGCAACTTCTATTCCTGAGCTATAGACCTTACGCCCAAGTGTCGGACTTAAAAATGTTTGGATGAACCATGATGATATCGTCTCCCATTTTTTGCCCTTGATATTCCGTCTTTTTGTGGATACGCCAAAAGCTTTCCCACCTCTACCTTCTCACTCACGACCCTCTCACCCGCTCAACCCCATACATATACCTCCACATCACGCGCACGCTACAGTCTTGAACCCCTTTCTTGACGATCTACGGATCCAGTCATGTTGACACCCACATCCACCCCACCGCCCATGAACCCTCCTTCTTGAGCGTCTGGGCTCTTCTTGTTTGTGTTCCTCTCAATCTCTTTTCTTTATCTTTTTCCTTTATGTCCTCCTTTCTTTGGGATCGGGACTGGTTTAGCGATGGTCATACTCTTGGATTTATCTGTATCTACTATTTATTGGGCGCATTTCAATCTACATTTACATATGGGAATTTAACCCATGATTTTTGTTGAGAGTTTATGGTAACGTAGAAGGCTTGTTTACCCGGTACTAGGTAGTTTAAGTAGGGCTATCTACGGAGTAGATGGTGGTATCCCAGACGCTCCATACATAGGTAGCACACATGTGATATATTTCTTTTTCTTACCACCCTAGGGCTGCATTTTATCGGTGTAAATACTCGAAACTAATGAATGACCTGCAAAGTATGAGACCTAGGTCACTACGCCTCTGTCCTTTCATACAAGTATATCTCAAGCACGAATGGTCAACAAAGCCCTTTCTCGGTTTGGGATAGGGGTTTAGGTTGCCTAGGCGGGACTTAATGCCCTACTTAGACATTCTAGGAGAACTGCCAAGGAGGATGAGCTGACCAGATCACACCAGAATGGATGTAGTCTAGAGTCAGGATGCACCCTCTAGTTGGCTATACGATAAAGCTCTCATAAACGGGACTAATTGCGGTAGGAGGTGAAGACGAGGGTGGAAGTATGACAATAGCACTATCACCGATAAATGTAATGGCAGCAGACCTAGGGTACTAGAGTCTGGACTGGCCCAGTCACGGTGGTGAAACAACAATTGATGAAGGAGCATGGTACATGATGATATCCTGTATAGACCTAACCCAAATATGCACTTCTATGGAAGCTATACTTAAACCCACCACACGACAGTGCAGTGCAAAATTTATCAATAAAAACAGATGTCGAAACGAAGCAGCAGCGCTTATGTGAAGTAAAGATGGGAATGGAGATGGGGGAGCGGGGATGATCTTCATCTTGATCTTGATCTTGATCCGGATCGATCAATATACGCGGGAGACATGGTGGATGGAGTCAGTAGTGCCACACGCAGCAGAGTCGATCAAACCAGGACCCCCCTCCCGCTCTAGGGAACAAACTCGGCCAAGCCAAGGAGATGGATGGATAGCGCCAGGTAGACAAAAAGGAGAACAAAACGCCATTGCTATGATTTTTTCTTTCTCGATCTTCCCTGTTTCTGAAATGCGTGGATACGTGATGAGTGGAAATGGGGAATGAATAAGAACAAGGGGAATGAGAATGAGAATGAAAACGAAAGTGACAATGAGGGCCAATGAGACAAGAAATGAATAGAAGAGAAGAGAAGAGAAGAGAAGAGAGAAAAAATGGGCAAAAACGGAAAGAGCACACACACGCTCCAGATGAAAAATGGGCAGGGGGAAAAAGATGAAGACGGGCCATATACATCATAGAAGGATCACATCAACACAGAACCCGATCCAATAGAACAAGTCAATGACCATAGAATCGGCGTGAATAGAATAGCCAGAACTTCCATTCACATCACATCACATCACATCACATCACATCACAGACCCAATCCCTCATGATGAGGAATCTCCTGGTTAGGATCCTGCTCACGTGCCCACTTCGCCATGGACTCGTTGAGCGTGTTCTGCAATTCACCCAGTCGACTCTGAAACGCATCCAGGCTGGCATAACTACTCGAATGCGTAAACATTTCCGGCGGGCCGTTCATGCCGCCCCGATGCTGCTGCGTCGAGGATCCAGGCAGTGGGAGCGCCACGGGTGGATGGTGGTCGGTATTCTGGGAAGATGTGATGACCGGGTGTGGTACTGGGTGGACTAGTGGATGGTTGACTGATGGATGGGGCAGGGTGTGTGCTGATGGATGAGTTGATGGGCTACCGGTTGCAGGGTAGACTCTGAGGGGTGGTAAGTTCGCCGTGGCTGGTTGGGGTGCATGTGTAGTGGGTAAGTGTGGTGGTCATCGTCCATGATGAGATCTGGGAGGGTGTCGATTGAGGTAGGGTCTGGTACGGTTAACTTCGTTTCATAGAATACCCCCTTGACGAGGTGGATATGAAAGAAAGCACGATGCTTACCGTAACCGAGGGGATACGTCGATGTCTCCCTCGTAGGTGACTGGATGTCTGGCGGAGAGACTGGCGTAGCAGCATTCTCCTCTGGTTCAGGCGTATAGCAAGTCATATCAGATGGGGTTTCTGAAGATGATTGTTAGCATTAGGTCAGATTTATTGCCATCAATCGGATATGATAAACATACTCGGCTCGGGACTTTGATCCTCAAGATCTCGATCTCGATCTTGATCTCGATCCCGGTCCCACGAATTACCGTAGCGGCGAAGAAAGCGTGCAATGCGTTTGGGATCAACATTTTGCCCATTTACCCGAAAGGCAGTTTCCTTCCCTCGGGCGGCGCGCTTCTGCTGTTTGCGAATCATCAAGTGGACTTCTTTAGCCTTGATGTTCTTCCGGACATGCCATGCGGCGAGGCGGTCTTTGTACTGTTTTTCTCTGCCAGCGAGATCGGGAATGTTAGGGTACTCTGGTTGTTAATGTAGATGACGGGGAAAAAGAAGTATGCAACGAATTCAGTGAACAGGCAACAGGGTAAGGAGTCAGCTCCATAGTATTTGGAAACAAGCCAAATACGAAGCAATATATCATATGAAGATATCATATGACAATGACCATAGACATGGATCTATAAAGTTCGGCAGGGAAGGGGGGAAAAAGAAATGAAATCAAGGAAAGTAGGAGCGATACGAGGCATAGAACTTGTAGTCCCGTTCCATAATGCGCTTCACATCACGCAGTTTAAGCTGGTCGTTGCGGTAGAGTTGCTCGATGATTTCGCGATACTCGTGCCAGTCGTCGGATCGGCGGGGCCGGAAAACGGTCGATGGTTGACCGACGGGCGGCGATTGAGGGGAGAGGGTCATGGACGATGGTGGAGGGTACGAGTCCATGACGAACTGACCCTCTTGATTAATCGGTTAGGAAGAAGTTGGAGGAAAGTTTACAAGCAGATAATAATGATGACAGTCGGAATTGGGGGAAGATGGAAAGTGGTTTGCAGATGATTGAAGGCGGAGATGTTGGACGGAGGAAAAATGATAATTGAGAGGAAGATCTCCAATCAGTCGGAGAAACTCTGTCAAGTAGGAATAGGTAATATCGAAATTGGGACGAGAAGGGCCTGGACGGAGGAGGAGGAGATGTCGATAATGGAAGGCAAAATGTGACGAGTACCGGAAGAGAAATGATAGAATAAGAGAGAGCAAGAATAAGGAATAGGGAATCAGGAATCAGGAATCAGGAATAAGAAATAAGGAAACAATAAAGAGGCAATAATAATATAAAGGCCGGAAACCCAGTGCCAAAATGCAGAGTGCAGAGAAGAATGCGATCACCAGGCAACTTTGGACAAAAAGACCTAAAAAGACAAGACTCCTCCCTAAAACAGACGTGAAAAAAAAGACCCCCGACCAGACAAAACGCCTTTCCCCTAAAGAAACCCTGCACCTAACAATCCCCCTCTTTAAAAAAGAAACAAATAATAATCATCATCATAATCTTGATTAGTTTTATTTTACTATAATTATCAATATTGTATGTATTCTTCCAGACTATCTCCCCGATCCTCACCCAAAGCTCAACAAAGCCCTGTATCATACTTGGTACTAACATTGTAACAGCCGCAGAACAACTTGACTCGATACCATCTCTCTCCTCTTTTTCCTTCTCCTCCACTGACCACAGACCACAGACCTCAGAATCAGATCAGGGCTGGGGGTGGCCAAGGAATCTCTCGACTACTCTTTACGGCGAGTTGCGGCGCGCGGACGCACGACCCCCTGCTTCCCCGACCAAATCAGCGCCGCCCGGCATGGGCCCAGTGTGGCTCCATCTTGCTGCAGCGCTTGTCAGTGTCATGATCGTCAACGGTGACGGGCCCTTTCTCTGCTGCTGTCTATCATATTCATGAATTACTCGGTTTTTGGGGGGGGGGGGGGGGGGGGGGTTTACAGCAGAAGATCTCCGTCGGGTTGAACGAAGAAAAGCTAAGGAGTTAGTTAATTACGGGAGTTGACAGGGTCATGGTGGTGACAAGGTACAAAGTGCGGGCCGGGATTTGGGGGCAGATCACGATAGTACAGAAGTCCCATTAATACTAAGCACTAAGGACTCCGTATAGCTAGTAGTAGTCTCCAAAGATGCTGAATACTATAAGCCTCCTAGGTGGGATGCGCTTCTAGAAGCTGTAACGCCAGACAGAGGCATTTATACCAAGTACATCGCGGGCCTGATTGCGGTCCAAGAGTTCACTTCGACCGTACTAATGAACTAATGAGAATTTGCAGTTCTTTCACTTATCAGTGGCCGACCAAAAGCACCGCATCATCAGAAGGCGAAATGGGAACTTAATCGACGGATGAGCGGGCCCCATAGTTACGAGTCCTGTACGGGATGGGGGCCAAAAAGAATCAAAATGGACCATCTTCTACCTGGTCGCTCTAATGGGAACTATGGCCACTATCAACTCCAAGTACTACAGTACAGGAGACTCAGCATAAGCATGGACCAGCATGGGGCTGGACCAACGTCGAGGGGTTTCCACTAAAAGCCACTTCAGGACTCAATGACAGGACTGTTTGGCGAGTGGAGCTGAACCCCATCGTGTACTTTTGGCCGGGGCTACTGTACAGTCTAACCGAACTATTACATGCAGTGCACTGGCCGCAAATTGGATGCATTTTCCGCTGCCTCTCTCCCTCCCCATTTTCCTTTTTTTTTTTTTTTTTTTTCTCTATTTTTCTTTCTACCTTTTTGGAATCATACCCTTTGCGAATTAGCAGGCTGCAGTTTGGTAGTCAGCAAGCATACTTGACGCCCTCGGCTCAGTCCGACCGTCTCCTGACTCGCGGTTGGGGCAAGTTTAGCACGTTATCCTTGATCGGACGATCATCCCTTCTCGATGCTATTACTATATCTGCTATATTATTAACTATGCGTGCCATAGTTACTTTGTACTTGTATAGTTATAGTAGTTGATGGTATACCAGGATCCAGTAAATACTACCCCATCCCCATACAAAGGATCCTTCCTTAGCTGCGAACCCATGCTAATCGGGAGCGGCCCGAAACTTCCCTGACAGCTCTTTGTCTTTTTGTTCTGCTTCCCCGACACTAATTGAACCCGATGCTTTGGTATTTTCAAAGCCACCTGAGCAAGTCCCTCCTGAAAGAGAGGGGGTAAAGAAGGAAGTGAATCGAACACATACAGAAGGGCTCCATACATAATATGTTAACGATCCTCCTTTCCAGGGTAGACCCTGTAAGCTAATCCCTGGGCTGTTTTAATTCTGTTTTATATTTGCTTTTTTCTTCAAGAGCGACAGCATGTAGGTAGGACTCCTCGCTAAGGGTGAAGCTTTTTACCTCGATGACTCGCCCTCGTGTGCCTCTGTCCCGTCGACGCAAGGGTGGGACAGCCGTTGGAACATGCCTCGCCGTTGAGAGACAAGTATCATCCCCAGAAAACAATGGGCGAAAAAGACGAGAATAAAAGAAAGAAAAAAAGAGAAAACAGTTCTCTCTCTATGGTAAAAATTTGCATCTTTTTTATCCTTTTTGGCCCCCCATGGATTCAAAAAATGACTCGGATATGGACGGGCCTCGCAATGGGCAACGTATACTCGATCGGCCATCCTCATGATTGACTTGCCACAACATCCATTCTTCCTCCCAACCGCTCTACACCCTCAATGAAAAATCACGTAAAGAATTGATTGGAAAATCAAGGGGGGCCGTAGGAGATGCCCAGACGAAAATGGACTCAGGCAGGCGGGGAATCCCCACGCGCGCATTCTTGCGCTTTGGTCTCTTCTCGAGTTCGCGTCCTCACGGGGGGTTCTTTGTGCCGGCCGAAACTCAGGCCTTTGGTCCGTCATGGGGTCAGGTGCATCTTACGAGGTAAATAATTTTCCATCATTACAGGATAATGCTGTGGCAAGAAGGAAACAAGATGAATTCAGTACGATGTGGTAGACAGGGAAGGGAAGGGGGAAAGGAAGAAAAAGAGCAAAAGAGTTGGGTGCTTGGAAGTACGGCCAATAAATGTAGTTAAGAGTAAGTACGGAGTAGTCAGTATGGTACCTTCATTCAGCAACTCCCATGTAGTTAGGTACGCCCGTAAAGTATCTCATAGGTAGCGGCGGGAACAGAGGTACATGGTGATCGCGTGTGGAGTGTGGATTTTTGCATTGTTAGCCCCTCTGCCCCTGGTCTGTTCCGGCCGACAAAAGTACGGCGACTTGGTGATAGAGTAGAGACTCCAGACTCCATCCATGATTTGGAGATTCCAGACAATTAGCAAGCTAGCGATTAGCAAGATGGGGGCATGGGCCCGGCCGGTAACTAACGGGGCCCACATCGAACCGAGAGGGAAGACAAAAAGGGCGAACAACGGCCCTGGCCCCGTTGGCAATGGGCTAGAACCCACGCCATACTTGTCCGTACAATCGAACGCGCGGAGGCCGGAAATGGAATGAAATGCGATCAGTGTGTGTGTTAGCCTGTCAAGGTGGCAAGGCATCGAGGGCTGCATGGATCGACGCCGTCGGGGAGGACTCCCCTCGTCGCCGATAGATGAAAGGTGCAACGAGAGGTACTGGGCATCACTCGTACGTTTGCCCTGGTACCTTGTATGGATGTACCTCTCGTGCCCATGGCCCCAGGCCCAGTGGTTGGTGCTCAATACTGAATAGTGTCGAGAATGAGGCACAAGTACAGGGGGTAGCGAGTGGAACGATCGGGCACCCGTCCCTCCTGCGTGCATGCTCCGGGGGCTAATCTCGAACAGGTATCGATCTGAGGGTTCGCTGTTAAAATGCGGGGCCGCGCGAGTAGCGGTCCTCCCGTGAGTGGCTTGAATCCCTTTTGGTGCTTTATTTATCGGGTCTTGTCCTGCGTGCTTTGTGTTCCGGCTACATGATAGAAGGTGATCATACTGGGGGTGTGATGAGGTGGATGAGTGGGAACAAGACACAGGCGCAGCCACTCAACCCACTCATACAATGTGGATATCGTAATCAGGAAGCAGGGGGTAGAAGAAAATAGACAAAGAGGATACCCGCGTGGGACCCTGCTCCACAATCCACCACCACCGTTCAGACGCCGACCGAAACCGCCGGAGAAATCTGCCGCAGCCAAGGCGATAGGCCCACGCCCCACGGGCCATCGTTCACCGGCTCGGATCGCATGCAGGTACTGGGATGTTGAGCGCAGACCGGATTAAAGGGAGGGTGAATCGTGGCCATGGCGGGCGCAACAACGCCGCTGCAGGAAGCATCGCGGAAGTGGATTCCTCGTACCCCCGAGAGGGCCAGATGCTTAGGCCAGATATGAATGGAACAGATCCGTAATCCGTAGGCCACGAGCGGACGAGTGGGCGTACTGCATCCAACCAGCAGATGACAGGGGGGGGGGGGGGGGGGGGGGAGATTGGCAGTTATGCTTCGTCGATCGAGGACAGATCAAGGGCCAATAGGGCTTGGGGGTGGATGAGATGCATGTCGTGCTTGGGCTAACAGCCACATAGTTCATCATCTCAAAAGTACCACGATATGAGACTCCTCCCGTAATAGGGCATCGCAGAAACCGAGTAGTCTCTTCGGTCTATCTCGGGGTTAGGCTCTCAGCTCAGCTGAGCCCGACTTGCTCAAATATCAGGACTAGGGGGCCAGCGACAAAATGGAAGGGGGTTGGGCTGTTGAAAAAGGATGATGCATGCAAATTTCACTACATCACCCCCTTGATTGAACAGAGTCGCAGCCAGCCAGGATCTTCTTTCATGTTCGAGGCTTGGCAGGACTAGAAGAAGACGTCTGCCGACCCTGCTCAGCAGCTGCCACGGCAGCTGCTGCAACGGCCGCCGAGTTACTAGAGCCTGCACTCGCGACGTTACTAGCGTGCGCGAGCAGGAACTTGCAGCACGTGAGGGTATACTTGCAAGCCCGAGTCCAAGTCTCGTCGTTCTGGTTGAATCCGAGCTTGATACTGGCATCTCCAATACGGTCCTTCTTAATCTCGTAGGGCAGCCTCAATCCCGGCGCAGTAGCAGTGGCGCCGCTGGCCTGACCGCGACGGCCCGATGCTACTGGCACAGGGGTCGTAGCAACGAATTGCCCAAGCTGGCGTAGGCAGTCTAGGAACGCCACCATCCCGCTATCAAAGCGACGATGTAGCCAAGGCAGATTCAGCGGAAGGTCGCCAGACGAAAATAGATCCAGTGGAGTGACTTTGGGGGCGCCACGTTCATTGACAGCCGTTCCGGACGCTTGTGCCGGGTACTCAATTTTGTCAATCCGCGAAGTGGAACCCAGTGGACGAAGGCGATATCCTTGAAACTGAAAGCCCAGCCTTTCTGCAATGGTAGCCAGGAGTAAACAGGTTTGACCCCATGCAGCGTTGATCTCGGGCCACTCAACCGAGGGATTAGCCAACCGACCCAGCCGCAGCCCGTTGATAGTACCAAAATATCCATCATGACCGATGCAAAACGCGTCATTGTAGACGTTCGTCCGCTGTAAGCGCTCCAACTGCTGCGAGTCATGGTCGTAGCGCATGTTCAATGCATCCCGCTCAGTTTGAAACTCTCCCAGCGTCAGGGCAAAGCCATTCCGAGAGCGCCAGAACCTCTCTTCGTCTGCATCCAACTGTTGCGACTGCTCTTCCAAAGAGCCAATCTCTTCATCCAATTTGGCCTTCTCTCGCTCCAAGGCTTCAATTTCTGCCAACATTGTTTTTTCGGTTTCCAAGCTTTCTTGAAGGGATTTCTCAGCCGCTTCGAATTCTTCTGTAGTCGGAATCGCCGTATTCAAATTTCGAAGAAACGAAATATATGCGTCGCGCTCCTTTGTTGAACCCGCCAGTCGTTTTTGCAAGGCCTCAACTAGCAAATCTGTGCATTCCACGCAAATGGGGTGGTCGATATCCGAACGTGACGAGACAATCTCAAACAGGCGGCTGGATTTCTCGACCTGGTTGGCAAATGACCCATCCTCTTGATTACGGCCTAGACCCTGAGTGCTCTTGCCCTTGGGCCGAGCTGGCAGGGCACTTTCAATGGGTGGAGGCACAAACTGGGACTCTGTAAGCATCACGAAGGACATATTCCCGCTCTCAGCTCGTGGAATCCCTGGAGGATGAGGCTGGTCCCCCGACCGTGGGGCAGGGATAGATCTCCTGTAAACCGGGGTTGTAGCATTTTGAGATGCCCTATCGTAGTGTTTCCGATGGTCTGCAGGGTAGGAAGCTCGTGGCGATGATGCAGTGCCATGATCGGAGAGTGTCTTGCCCGTAGAGTCTAGACCGAGAGCTTGGTTAGGGATCAATATGCGGCTGGGCACGAGTGGTCACGGCTTACTGACGAGCAGCTCAAAAGCAGCCGGGTTAAGCGACTCCAGTGAGCCATCCAACTTGAGCGGTGTCCGACACTTCTGACAATACATGGCGTTTAGAGGTCGCGATCAGTCCGACCTCTGGGGAGGAGGATGCAGTGTAGGGGGGGAGGGTTGAAGTTGAGGGGGAGAGCTCCGGGCGGGCACGTCATGCCGTTTGTTTTTCAACTTTTTGCCTCGTTCACCGCGGCGCGTGGCACATGCCAACTGTCCTACTTTCTTATTTTCCTCTCCGCGCCTTATTCATTCGCCGATGAGTATACTACGAGAGGATCTACAGACTTCGCTTTCCATCGGCCAAACGATGCTGCGTTCCTACTCGATCCCTTAGCCTCTCTTCAGTCGCGCCGAACGACTTGACAACGAATTTCGAGCCGCGGTGGATTCTCTGCCCGCGAAGCAACACAAACATCGACGCGAATATGGATGACCATGAGCCCTTGAATGACATGACTGAACGCCCTCTGAAGCGACCGCGACTCACCTTTACCCCCGACTCACCGGAAGACACAGAAGTAGTGTCGGAGGAGTGGGATCTACAAGCAGCGCGTGCTCAGAATGACTTGCGCCTGAAATCGATCTTTGAGGGAATTTTTGCAAAATACGGCAATGATTTCTCGGAAGTGGGCGATGAGATTGACCTGGAAACCGGCGAGATCGTAGTCAATAATGGTCACTTACAGGCCATGCATGAGGAAACCGATATTGGAAACAAAGAAAAGCCCTGGGAAACAGACCCCTTCGGCTCAGACGACGAGGAGGCGCACGCCCAAGATGAGGATGCGGTCGAGACTCACGATGCTGCTTCGGAGCACAGTCCCCAGAACGAGTTATTGGGCTCTGGCACAGCCGGAAATGATGCAAGTGCTTTCCTTTGTCACTCCGCGTTGGCGTCCTCTGGCCCCGGGTCTGGAATCCCAGCATCCAGTCCGTCGGTGTCGAAAGAAAAGCCTTCACCAGCACTGCACCATATCGAGAAGGACCCCGGCCCAAGAGACCCTCTCTGGCAAGCCCCTGAACTGCCACCGCTATTCACGACGCCCAAACTTGAGGAGCGACGCGCCAACCTAACCCCTCAGCTCCCAAACATTTCCCGACAACCCTCTCCACCAGGGTCCGGATCGCTATGGACAGTTCCGCGAAGACGTCAACCACGATCGCGTCAGGATGGGAAAGCCCTAGCGACACCAACCCCGAGCAAAAGCCGATCTCGGGCGAAGCGCAAGCATCAGTCAAGCCCCGTGGCGCGCGACTGGTCTTTTGCCAAAGTTGCCGACGGCGACGAATCGGACGACCCGCTGCAAGAGGAGTGGCCATCATCGCCTCTGCCATTCCCACGCCAGGTCAAAACTACGAACAAGCGAGATTTTGATTGTCAAATTAAGCCCGTCGACGAAAACCGAAACATAGAGTCATTAATTACAAGTCGGATTGATGCCAGTCGCCATTTATCTGCCCAAGCCGATCTGTCTGTGCACGACCAACCGGGTACAGAGCCTGAACGACATGATCAGGGCAACCACTCGGAACAAAGCCCAATAACGAGCGATGTGGCAGTCCAATATCACAATTTACCATATGATTCACCTTCACCGGTATCGCCTCACTCCCGAACTACCGCCCACTCGCCATTAAAATACTCGCCGATCAAGCCTCATACCAAATTCTCGCCCGACGACGTCAAGTTGATAGTCTGCATGCGATATGCACAAGGAAGAACTTGGAAAGAGGTCCAGAATGCCCTACCAGGTCGCACACTGACGCAGATCTATCAGTGGAATCAGGTTCACTGGAGCGATCGCCGGGCGTGCCCGCCCGAACTTTCAGCGCCATGGTCGCAGGCTGAGCTGAAAACCCTGGAATCACTAGCAGGTCGATCGGGGCTCTCTTGGCTTCAGATTATGACCGAGCTATCGGAGCGCTCCCAGGCAGAGGTCGAGTTTGAGTTACTCCGCAGTTGGGTTGGAGATGATGTTTGGGCGGGCGAGCAACGTGCTACGGTGGCCATGACCGCTCCCAATACTGCTACTTTCGAATCTGTGCAATATGAGACGGAGAGTAAGGTAATTATTTTTGATCCAGACGATGACGAGCCTGGTCACGACGAGGAAAAACAGTCCGAGACTTCCGCCACTGCCGTCGAGGAGTCCAAGGTTGATGGACCCACCCTTGTTGAAGAGTATGATGTTGAACTACCTTCCCCACGCTCGCACGGCCATCGTGAGTTTGAAGATCTAGTGGATAGTGATGATGACCACGATGTGAATAACCATGACGAGGTCATGCTCGTCAGCGGAGCATCTTCACCGTCTAAGCTGTCCGCAATTCTTCTGGAAAGCCCGTTACCGAGTCGTTACGTCTCGGTGACTCCCAAGAAGTCTCCATTGAGACACCACAGCCTGGTATGAATAGAGTATACAGAGTACTGGCTGCTCGTTGGCTTTCTGGCTTGGATGGTTATGGGATATCATCCCGCTTGTACTATTATACATACCTTAGGCTACATCTATTGAAAGTCCTCATCACGGGCATTAAGCACATCTTCCAACTTTGTGTCAACCGCTCCTCCAACATCTCCAGCTTTGGCCCAGAATCGAGACAAATGCCGTGATCCAGAATCAGACAAGACAGTCACGATTCGGTGACCTGGGCCAAGCTTCTGCGCTGTCTTAACTGCAGCGAAGCCTGTAAAGTAAGTATGTTAGCATGTTCATCCCAATGGCCCAACCAAGAAGGTAAAGAAACTTACAATTGACCGCGCTGCTGCTTCCAATGAAGATTCCATCCTTCTCCACTAGAAATCTAGCCATAGCTAGTGCTTGAGCGTCAGTCACACGCACCGCATCATCAACCAACTCCTTGCCAGCCTCAAAATTCGCAGTGACACGATTGATTCCAATGCCCTCGACGATAGTATCAACCTGCGGCCGTCGGCGCGTACCCTCCCGCTCCTTCAAGTCAAACATAACACCATAACGCACTCGGTTATACAGCCCGCTTCCTTGCGGATCCGCAAGTACGATGGTGATATTAGGAAGCAGTGGCTTGAGATACCGCGCTACACCAGAGATAGTGCCGCCAGTGCCTGCACCGGCCACAAAAGCATCAATCTTCCCATTGCACTGGGCGTAGATTTCCGGACCAGTGCCGGCGTAGTGAGCGCGCCAATTGGCCTCGTTCTCGAACTGGTCTGCGAAGAACCCACGGCCGCGGACTTTGAGCTCGTGCGTCTCTAGGTGGCCGTTTTCTTCAGAAGTAACGGGGACACTCGTTGATTCTGTGTGCTTTTGGGCGAGTGCTCGCGCACGATTGACAAAGTTTTCTTTTTCGACGATGGGAGCTGGAGGCACGCGGTCGACTATGGCGCCTAGCTTTAGGAGTAGATTTGATTTTTCAATTGCCTGGTCTGAAGGCATGCAGCTGTTTGGTGGACTTAGTATTTGGAGTGAAGGCAATGGCGTCATAGCACATACATATGAGCTAGAAATCCTTTAGCACGAGCAAGACTCGCAAGAGAAATTCCAGTTGAACCTGAGGTGCCCTCGTAAATTGTGTCACCAGAATATGGTGTGAGGATGCCCTTTTCTTCAGCCTGTCGCCAAATTGGATGTTAGTATATTTGAACTCGATGTGTAGATTAATCACACAGTATTGACTCACTATTTCGATCATACTGAGCGCTACACGGTCCTTCGAGCTCTGGCCTGCACCATTCAAAAACTGAACACAGAGTGGTTAGATATATTTTCACTACGCCGCAGCCATATTCTGTGTACATACTTCAGCCTTGGCCAGGATCTCACACCCTGTTTCGTCGGATAAGGACTTGATGCGAAACAACGGTGTATTTCCAATGCATCCTTGGATACCCTCCACAATTGCCGGGGGACCTGACCGCGCGACAAGTGCGTGTGATGCTGGATTGGAGTCTGCCGACTTTTCATGATGACCATGCGGATAAAGAACTTCTCTGCACACAAGGCCCAGAGAGACTCCGGCCACGAATGCAGAACCAATGTAGACTGCGGAATGGTCCGGCATTGTGGGTTAATTCCGAGTTGCTCTCTAGCTCAAGGCCGATGAAATGAGCTTGATGAAAGGTTGGGATAGGGCGCTCGGACCACGATCGTGCTCAATCTGGTGGCCAGTTGACGGACCTCAAAATGATAGCGTAATGGTGATTTGATGCTTGTTTCAAACTCAAGATTGAGTAAATGTGATTAGAGGGAAATAAAGTAAAGATTCAATATAGGACTCAACGTCAGAACCTCGAAACTTGCTTGCGATGAACAAGGTGCAGCCAATGGCTTCAGGCACGTGAACTGCTGCCTGAGGCTGCAAGAAAGCTCCATTACTGACCCCATATCCACCGATCTCCGTGCTTCTAACCTTTCGCTTCAAGCACCATGGACTCGCCCGTCCTCAACCAGCTGTTTCGACAGCTCTTTCGGCATCCGGCCTGCCAGTCACTGCGAAGGCCGCCATCCTCAGTCTCCCGCCAAACACGCACATTTCTCACCCGGCGGACACCCACTAAGCGCAAATCCCAGGGCGATGGCTTGCTCTGGACGAAGCGCGGGGACTACCCAAAGAACATCGACGAGGAGTACTGGTCATATCCAACGGTGACAGCGAAGGACCTGCGGAATCGGCGCGAGCGCCCGCGGCAGGTTAAGATGCTGACCCGCGAGTTTATCGACGGTAGGTTGGGAAGGTCGAACTTGTTCGGGAGACTGAGAAGCAATCTCTAATATCCCCTTTGCAGACAGTTTGTATAACCCGCATTACGGCTATTTTTCGAAACATGCGACCATCTTCAGTCCCGGCGAGCCATTTGACTTCAATAGCATCGAAGACGGACCTGCCTTTCATCGGCTCCTAGGCCAGAGATACACGGAGTTTGAGGACCTACTCGATGAGAAGAAGCCAGATATCGCGCGGCAACTCTGGCATACACCGACCGAATTGTTCAGGCCATATTACGGCGAGACAATTGCCCGGTATCTTGTCTCAAATTACAAGCTCACGCTGTATCCATATCACGACCTGATCATCTACGAGATGGGTGCTGGAAACGGAACAATGATGTTGAACATTCTCGATTTCATTCGTGATACAGATTACGAGGTGTACCAGCGCACCAAGTACAAGATCATTGAGATTTCGCCTGCCCTCGCAGATCTGCAGACGAAAAATTTGCTGGAGACCCTCAATTCCAAGGGCCATCGAGACCGCGTCGAGATCATTAACCGGTCTATTTTCGATTGGGATACATATGTGCATTCCCCCTGCTTTTTCCTTGCCCTTGAGGTGTTCGATAACTTCGGTCATGACACCGTCCGCTACAACAGTCGTACCGAGCTCCCACAGCAAGGTGGAGTGCTGATCGACGCGGACGGCGAGTTCCACGAATATTTCAACACACAGCTCGACCCTGTTGCCGCTCGCTTTTTGCGCGTCCGCCAAGCTGCATCCCGGCGCCCATTCCACAGTCCACTTGGTCCTTGGTACCTTCGTGGCATCCGCTCCGCGCCACCCTTTGGGAAGGAGTTCTCCCTGCCCGAATATATCCCAACCAGACTGATGCAGTTCTTCGACGTGTTGAATCAGTACTTCCCAGCCCACCGTCTTGTGGCAAGTGATTTCAGTTCCTTGCCAGACGCAGTACCTGGATTGAATGCACCCGTGGTGCAGACTCGATACCAGCGGCGAACCGTGCCCGTGACGACTCCATTTGTAAGTTCCCTCAATTTGGATGGTTCAATTTCGCGGGCTAAGCTAATGATTTTTCTATAGGTTCATCAAGGTTACTTTGATATCTTCTTCCCCACTGACTTTAACGTCATTGAGGACATGTATCGTGCAGTCACTGGTAAATTGACTCAGGTCATGAGTCATGAGGACTTTGTGGACCGCTGGGCTTATGTCGAAGATACGGAGACGAGGAATGGGGAAAACCCGTTGTTGACATGGTACAAAAATGCCAGCATGTTGATGACTGTGTAAATATGTACAATAGTTGATCTGAACAGAATGATCATCCACTTGCTGGCTCCTCCTTTTTTCATGACTGTCTAGCACCAAATTGAAGTCAAGCCCTGGGCAAGATTCTACACAATTTACGCTCTATATTAATACACAGTGCCAAACTCGACCCAATCCGGCTGCCACTGAGAGACCTGGCAAAGTCGCCCATCCTCACGCTCACGCCACTCGTCAGATCCGACGTTAGTCTTGCCGTACAGGACGCTGTTCGGGTCGTACTTCGCCTTGATCTTTCGGAGGGCATCATAGTTCACGCCGTAGAAGGCCTTCTTGAAGTTCGGCTGGCGGAAGTCGCCCTTTAAGAGATAGTAAGTATTACGCACTGACAAAAACAATAGCAAAGACTCAAATAAACTAACCTCGTTCATGTAGGCGCCCGAGTTAGGAGACAGTGCCTCCAACTTAGGAAGGAAAACATCAGTCATCAGGTTCTGTCTCTCCAGCATCAGGGCCGGGTCATCCCATTCCCACGGGGTGGTCAAGGTAGTATCAATCAGAGCTTCACGCCAGGCAGGGAGAACTGCGTTATAAACGTCCCCCTTCTTGGAAACATTCAGGCCGACACCAATGAAGGTAGCACCAGCCTCAGTGATCTCGCGGTATGCCTGGACCAAAGCCGTGTTGTTGTTCTCCACAACCGATCTCGGGACGAGCCAGCCTCCATACTGCGCTGTGCCGACCTCGATGGTGCCTTGCATGGCTTGGAACTGGTCATAGTAGGTATCATACTGGCTAGCTGACATGGTATAGTTGATGTTGAGGCTGTCAAGATGGTCGGTGAAAGGCTTGACCAGAGCGATCAGATCGGCAACTGGAATATTGGGGGCCGTGATTGGGGAAATTGAGAAGAAAGCGTTGGTGTAGTACCAAATCGCCATGGCACCGGCATCGACGATTGCAGGCAGGTTAGTGTGGAAAACCTCAATAGTCTCGTAGAAGGTATCCAGAGTGAGATTGGTGGTATAGTAGGTCAAATTGAGACCAGAGACCGGGGTAGCAGGGTGGGCCTTCGAGGTCATAGAGTAGACGACACCGTAGGTGCCACCACCACCACCGCTAAGAGCCCAGAAGATGTCTGAGTAATCATTGTCGCGAGTGGCAGTGATGATGTTGCCCTGGCCATCGACGACTTCCCACTTCAACACCTGGTCAGCGGCGAGGCCATAGCGCGAAGCGAGCGCAGAATGCCCAGCACCCTGAGAGTATCCGCCAGCAAGGCCAACGGTAGGACATTCTCCTCCAACGACCTGGTAGCCACTCGCATCTGCAAGCTCATATGCTTCGAAACCCTGGACACCGGCACCCATTGTGATGGCCTGGCCCTCATAATGTTGATCCTTGTAGTCATGAATCTCGAGATCCTTGAGATGGTGGGTCCAGATAGCCAAAGCACCAGCTCCAGTGGATCGGCCATTGTAGTCATGACCTGTGTTTCGAACAACCAGACGAATGTTGTGTTTCGTCGCAAACTTGATTGTAGTCGCAATTTGCTCCGGACAGCTCACATTAACACTGTAGCGAACGTAATTGCCCAAGGCGCAGGGCTTAGATATGGCATGATACGGATCACATGTGCCATTGGCAAAGAAAGGTGCCATAACAGAGGAGGAGGAATCATAACTAAAAGGCAGGTCAACTCGATGACCCTTGATAGTTCGACTATGCGAATCACGAAACAACATACTGTTCCTCCGGAAGCAACCATCCTGACTTCAATGTCGCGCAAGTGTCGGCGTCATAGTTGGGAGCATGGCAGGGAGCTCCCAAAGGGGTGGTCTTAATCAAACGACCATCAACAGACTGGTTGAATTGAGACCAGGCTGCCTGAGACGGCCAACACGCGTCACCAGGAAAGCAGCGACAAGCTGTCGAAGCCGTAGCCAGCGACGAAGCTGCCAACAGCGAAGCTACAAGGAACTTCCAGAAAGCCATTCTGGTTGAACTTTGGATAAGGTAGCTTGTACCAGAATGACGGGTCTGAAGTCCCCTGGCTTTTATTCCAACGGGACAACAGAAATCAAGGGGTTGGTCGGCTTCGCTTAGACGACGGCTATTTCGTTTGGATACTACTGCACGCTCTAAAATAGACCATTTTCAACAACAAGAACTTTAAGCAAGTGGAGGTAAGTCTCGATCCCACATTATGGTCGAGCGGGGTTATGAAGGATTTTAGTTAAACTTAAGTCCCCGCCTAGCGGAAGGCTTACAGTACAGTTGGTAGGCTGTGCATTACTGTGGGGACCAAGTAACCTTGTTGAACCCATCAAGACTTTTCGTGGGAAATGAATCTGAAAACTCAATCTATTGCGAACGACCAGTTCCTTGATCCCTGTCGGAGACGCTTCTTACGGGTTTAGTGATGTTGACTACACAAAATCATTATGCGCCTCGGGCGTGAAGAAAACACAACCGACACTCCTGAGAGCACGTTTCACCCGAGGAGCCTTGATAGAAAACGCGCGTAAATCGCTACACCGACTGCGATCACCTTGTTGAAGACGTGTATCTTGATGTAAGCCTTCGAGTCGGACTGTTAGTCCAGAAGACTAGCAAGATTTAAGCTTTAAACAACGAGTTTCTCCAATTTGCATAGACTTCGACTAACGGCGAAGGGACTGTTTACGAGGAGGTCTAGGAAAATGTCTGAGGTGTTTGGAAAGAAGGGCTGGCAAGGTTTTAAGAAATCTTCGAGGGATCACCACGCATAGCCGATAAAGTACTTCTCAACACTCGAGCTACTTCGTATACAGTACTAGTAGAATGTAGAATCGCAGCAGAAGCATCTGAGTTGGTGGAGTCCCATTACGTCCAATGAGGTTATTTTAATGATGGCAACAGCATTCTTAGGATTGAACCAGCACCGTAGCGCAGGCTTCAAGGTTAACTGTAAATCCTCCACCAATGAAATATCGCCAGTTATTCCAGCCCGCCCACATCGGAAGCACATCATCCGCCTATTTCAACACGGGCAATTCTTCATCCCGATTGCTCTGGCGTACGCTAACTCACTAGGTACATTGGTCCCTGCGTAGTAACTTCGGCTAATACCTAAGTAGATTATCGATTAATTTAGCCGACTGAGCCGGGAGATTGGTCCCAGCCGAGCATTTATAAATCCTCACCCATGGAACGTGACTTGATGCTGGGCCAAAGTCATGGCCTAGATAGAAAATGTGATCGTAGAAGTTTTGCTCTTCAGGAATGATATTGTGCATTAGCTCGGATACTTGAATATAGAAGGCCGCCGAAGGCATAGGAGGATACCACAAAGAGAGAGAATCGGTAACGGAGAAGTAACTCTATTGTTCCAAGGATCAGGGTTCCTTTCGAACAAAGTTTTAATCCCTGCAATAATTCTTCTCGACTCTGCAAAATCCCTCAATGCCGCTAGATCTGCCTCCTAAGTCTGAAGGATTCGTGAGTTATAATAAGACCTGAGCCAGACTACTGCTCTTCATGATTAACACGACGCCTCTTTTCTTCGAAGAGAACCCTTGAGTAGTGTAATGCCTACACTACACAATGGGCTGGGTATACAACCTCCATCGGTCAGACCCTAATAGTGAAATCCCCCGGGTGATCACGATCTGCCTGGTCTTCTCCACGAGCGCCCTCCTAGCCATCTGTTTACGTTTCTATGTACGCATCTCGACAAACAGAACTCCATGGGTCGATGATTACGCAGCATTGGCCAGTTCAATTTTTGCAGCAGCTTACGCAGCAATCGCGGTGGTTCGTGAGTATACACTTGCGCTAAACAGTGTAGCTCTACAGGAGATATGACTAACGGGTTGTTATAGAAACAAGATGGGGACAAGGTCTCAGCGCTGCTTATTTTCCAGAAGAGAACGTCATTCAATTTAGCAAGGTGAGTCTTGAGATATCGTCGAACGGGTCAATTGAAGCTTACTCGTAGTGAATCGACTTGCAGGTTCAATATTTTGGAGGCCCAGTCTACTGTCTCGCACTTCTCGGCTTCAAGGTTGCACTGTTGACTTCGTACCTGCGAATCGCAGGAGTCGTTAAGTTATACCGAAAAGTTATAATTGCTGCCATTGTGGTCTGCGTCATCAATCAACTGATCTTCGCCGTCATCATCTCGGTTTCATGCATACCAGTGAGCTTACTCTTTCTCTTCGTCTTGCGAGATTCTAACCAGCCTCAGGTTGCAAAACAATGGAATTCATCAATCAAGGGAACATGTATTGACGCAATTCCATTCTATTTTGCCCTCGCAGGTACAAGTATTGGGTTGGACCTGATCATTATCGCCCTACCGTTGCCCGTGCTTTGGAGACTACAACTTCGATTGAAGCAGAAACTAATTCTCGCCGCCCTCTTTGCACTCGGATTTTTTGTTACCATAATCCAAATTATCCGGATCTTCACGGTCAAGGACTTGAAAACGTACACTGACAGCAAGAACATTGTGATCTGGTCTTGTATTGAAGTCAGCCTTGGAGTAAGGAAATACTGTTCTCGCATGGGTATAATTCATCGTCAAACTAACAAGCCTGCTAGGTCATTGTTTCATGCATTCCAACCTACGGCCCCCTGTTCAAAGCCTTCGCATCCACCGTTAACTCATACCGTAATAACGACACGTCGCGATCCTATCAGCTTGGTTCGGTCCACCCGACCTCCAAGTCAGCCGCTTCTCGTAGGAGGAGGAGCAACTTTGAACTTATATCCGAGTCGGAAGGAGCGCAAATAACAGTGGTTGTCTCGGCCAATGGAGACCGAACGAATTACGGGACGCAATCACATGGCGGTGATAGTGAGGAGCATATTCTGTTCCCAAGCGGGAAGCACTAGAAGAATGCAGACAAAACGACCAGGATTGCGAGTCTCAAAATTTCTTATATACCGTGTCTACTTGTAAAATTTCGAAATTTCTTCAATTCTTCACTTTATGGAAATATATGTAACTCGATAAATATGAATACTCAACGAACTGAAAACCGTGAAAACCCGAATTAAGAACCTGAACGAGTCACTGTTTCACCTTAAAGCCAACACCGTAATGCCGCACTGAGATCAAACGAAAAGTCGTTTGATAGTACAAGCCAAGCGCTGTAATCCAGCTAGCTGAGTCGTGTCACTCGCGCTATTGAATTTCTTGACTGCGATGGCAAGATCGGTGGCGAGACCCGTTGACGGACGAACGATGTCCCCTGTAACCGGTTGACTACCATTCGCCAGAACCTTCCAAGAGACCATTAAAATCAGAGCACACTTTCTGATTGCTCGATCTTCTTGTTGGCGTTTCCAGAACAGGAATTCGTCTTCGGCCAAATCCCCTGCATCTCTTTTACCTTCTTCAGCTTTCACAAACGGGACCAATCCACGCACGATAGCTCGGACCAACCTTGCAGATTCAAAGGGATCAAGCATCACCCCTTCGGCTACGGAAAGAAGTTCCTGAAGCATAACCTCGCTTTCATTTGTCAGTCGAGAAGCAACGTTGTTGAGCAGCGTGATTCGCGCGGTCTGTCCAATCTCGTTCCCTCTATGTCGCTTGAGCCACCGCACCGATTCAATGCAATTTTCCTCAACTGCGCATTCAAAAGCAGTTTTACCATTAAACCAATGCTCGTTTGTCTTGGAAAGTGTGGAGTTTTCATGAAGGTAGTCCAAAAGTCTCGCCCGTTGAAGATCGCGGCGTGATATGCGTCCTCGAATGCACAAAGGTCTACACCGACTCCCTTCAATGTCTCAGCCATATAGGGAGTTGCGAACCTGCAGAGAGAGGACCTGTATTTAGACAGTTCATAATTGAAGGCATTAAGCTCTGGAGTCTCTGCAATTCCGTTTCTGAAGGCTTCTGGATAATTGATTTTGTTGAGCCGGGGCTCAAGAAATTCCATAAGTTTTCCAATGAAATGAACATCCCTGTCTTTGATGAAGATATGGATAGGCCTGTCTATAGTAGCAGATAGATAATTCGAAAATGAGCAAAGCAATGGCAATGTCTCGGGCTGCTTTGTAAAGAAATACCTCAGCATGGTCATTGACCCAGCTCGTATGGCAAGAGACACAAAGTTCCAACCATTTGAATTGAACCCAGAGCATTCTAGCCCGGAGATGCGGTTTGAAATCCACTCAAAACAAGCGGGACACTCGGAGCAGATTATATCTGTGAGAAGATCAGATTTCGTCTCGACATCGTCCTTAATGGGGAGAGGCTCGATGTTGTGGACGTGAACTATCCATACCCATAGGGCCCCAGATGGTATCTCTCCATGGGCTCCATTTCACTTCGCTCAGGCTCTCTGAGAGATACATCAAAGGCTTTTTGGTTTGTAGATAATTATTCATGTGCTTTGACACTGATCTGTTAGTGGCATACGACAGTTTCCGGATGTCTCAGATGCTACCATGGGTTAATCGACCGTCCCCCATCACAATCTCATCGAGAATCATCCAGATTATGTCCATAGGCAATACCCCTAAGCTTCCTGGAAATTTCAACGGATTGAAGCTATCAGAGCACTCCCCAATATATAGGTCAAGTGCAAGTTCCTCGAGAGATCTGCAAATAGCTTCTGCCTTTGCTTTTGAGGAACTGCAGCTAGAATTTGGAGCCGCCATTGTAGGTAAAGGCGCAAGATGATTGTTATATAAGAATTTGATATAAATATCGGATTAGCAAAGTATAACTATATTAGTCAGATAGTGAAATTCCGTCATTAGTTAGGAAGTCTTATTTAGTACCCTACCTAGTAAGCCTAGAAGGGACCTACTCGGTATCTTAGTAGTACTTTATCTTCTAAACCCTATATTTGTTTCTAATCATGATTCATTTCTCTAATATTTATCATTTATAAATAAATTTAGCGAATACAATTTTTAGAATAACTAAGTGTTCTAGTAGTTAAGGTCCTTAATCTAGGTTCTCTAGTACTTCGGTTAATCGGTATAACCCGGCGCGCCTTGCCCTTCTATTCAATTTAATTAATCCTATACCTATACCCGAGTCAAGATCTCTAAGAGCTTTTAATTTCAAAATAGTATAAGTTCTAGGGCTATAATTTCTAAATCAACCTTCTGCTTACTAAAAGGTTGTAGATAATTTATGAAATAGTAAAAGACCGAAATAGTTTTGTATATAGCTTAAATAAGCTCTCCTATAAGATCTTGAACTAGATTATTGTCTACTATTCGGTTATATAGGAAGTACTAGAGGATGAGTTTTAGTCTTTCTATACTAGTATAATCTATACGTCTTAAGGCGATATATATAGCTTATCGTAAGTCGTTAAAATATTCTATATACTATAAAACCTAGCTAAGAGTAGAGGTAGAAGTATATCCTATAGTATACTCTAGGTATTTCCTAAGATAAGGTCGGTAGCCCTACGCCTAAAACTAATCTAGTAGCGGTATTAGGTCTTCCTAGGCTAAGCTGCCCTACTAGCTAGGAAGTCTATAATCTAGATAAGATCTACCTAGGTCTACCCTGTAGTTAAGTAACTCCGCCGCTAGCTTAGTATCCGAGAATCGATAAATATTTTCAATTACGAGATGCCCTAAAGGAGGTAATATTATATTAGGTAAAGACTAGAATCGGATCTAGTAATCCTAAAATAAGGGAGCGTAGTATATAGATATCTTCAAGATAGATACATCGAGTATTAAATAAGGTAATGAATCGGGGTAAAATATATGCTTTAGGTCTATAGAAGTAATAATTCTTTCTACTAGGTGCTTCTTTTCTTAGTATACGGCGATACTTAAGAGACTTTCTTAGGTCTTACTATATATAGACCCTTAGACTATCTTATTATATAAGAGAAATTCGAAACATTTAGGGTAATTAGAAATAGCCTATAAGGGTAAGTCAAATCTAGTAGAATAATTAATAATATAAGGGTAGTACCTAGTATAATCGAAATCGGGGCAAAGCTACTATTCGGTCTGAATTTATTGTCTTATTCGCTGACTTTTGAAAACAGCTATAATTTTCTGGTTTAAAAGAGGCTAGTATTTCGTCTTAGTAATTAATTAGAATATATAGAGCGTAGAATAGGAGCTAAGCGGCTCTAAGAATAGTGAAAGCTCGATAATATCTTCTACAATTTTATAAGGCAGCCTCTTAAGGGGAAATATTATCATATTATAGATTAGGAAATCTCGTTTAATATTTAGAGTAAGAAATACTAGATAGTGTCTTATTCTTATATTTTCTAAAGGTCCGTTAAGTATAAGCTACTCTAAGCACTCTTATAAGCGCAATAGTATTACCCGGAGTAGAAAGGAGTATATATCTATGTGAGCAAGCGATGCTGCGCAGGTTGGTAAAGAGGAAGATAAATTAAAGATGATTAAATAAGATCGATTGATCTTTCTTCCTCTTGATTGAATAGGAAGGATAAGTTCAATTCGGCTTAGAATCATAAAGATAAGATGAGAGAAGAGTGAGGTAGGACTGAAGCTTGGTTGATTATATTGAATCTTGCTTGTATGTATTAAACATGATTATTATCTTGGTAGAGAAAGCAGGGCATATTTATAATCAACTTGTCTCTTGCATGTGATCGTTCTAGATGATGCATGATGATCTCATGCAGATAGATCTAGATACATAGTGATCTCATGCAGTAGCTGTTTGATCGGTGGTTGCTTGATTGTACGATGTCATTGACTGTAGTGATGATGTAGATCGTATACTGTTGTATACTTCTTACTTGATGTCATTGACCGCAGTGATGATGTAGATCGCATGAGTATGATGCGTCTGTTCATGCCTGATTATCCGATTGGATAATAATGATATAATAGCATAAAGCTTATTGAGATTCAGCCGTCTTGTATAGGCCTTATGAATCCTGCATAGCGGTTTAGGCATCTTGCCCTATATCTCACAATTAGTAATAAACTTCCTCTTTAAGCGTACTATTTAGGAAAGCGTTAACTATATCTATCTAAAAGGTTTTAAGATTAAATTAGGTAATAATCGCTATTAGTATATAGAAGATTCTAGTAGTAAGAGTACTAGTACGTATATCTTAATTATTAGGGATTTACGTATCTCTGCGTACGTATAGGTAGGCTTTAAACCTAGTTAAATAGCCTAATTTGTCTAATTTATAGGCAAAAACCTATTATATTCGAATAAATTAGTATTAAGGATAATTTAATTAGTTAAGATCCTTATAATTTAATTAGTAGGTATATCTAACGTAGTTTATACTAATTAGTTTAAATATATATATATTAAGGAGTTTATTAAATTTAACTTATATAGCCTATCGGAATTAATCTTCGAATAGGTAACTAGCTAATTAGTTATAGCCGGAAGATATAGGAGGGATTAATAAGATCAAGATTTTTAGCTACTTAATCTAATTAGATAAGAAGGCTTATATAAATATAGTAAGACTAAAATAAGATCGTTTTACCTTATCTTAGTCTCGGCTAGTATTAGAATTAGATCGAGGGTACTTAGTTATTAAAGAAAAATATTCGTAGCTAGAGGGATTAAAGTTTATATTATTAATTAAGACGAATAGCTAATCTAATAGCTAATCTAATTAGTAGGATTATTCTAGATCTAATATAGATCCGTCTAATTTTATATTAAGTAGTAGTATAATTAGTTAGTCTCTAAGGATTTCGTCTAGATTAGAAGGGTTTTAGTCCGAAGTAAGCTAAATTTAAGGTATAGTATAATCGAAATTAGCTATAGTAGTACTTCTACCCCTAAGATCTTGCTATACTAGCATATTAGCTAATTAGTTAGTAGGAATTAGTATATCGATATTATTAATAATTCGTGTAGTTTCTTTATTATTAAGAATAGCGATTAGCTATATAGGATCTATATTATTATATATCCGGATCTTCTAAATAGTTAGTAAGGTATTATAGAACTCCTACTTATTAAATTAAATATCTCGTACGCGAATAATATAACGATTAGTCGGAATCTAGATATACTAGATATTATAGGCTTCGTAGCCTACTAGATAGCTAATAGTAGTATAGGGTACTAGCTTAGCTAATCTTAGTAGCTTATTAATTCGTACGTAAGCTTTATATCTAAAGATTCGTATATTCGATAGATCAGGCTTTATTTATAGCTAATATAGTACTTTATTACTAAGATAGATAGTAAGGGCTTTATATAGAGATTACTAGCTAATCGATTAATAAGGTAATCGATTTTAGATATAGATAGCTATCTTAGCTATCTTAGGCTAAAGATAGCTTAGTAGGCCTAAATCGATTATTATCTACCTAGCTATCTTTAATATTAATATACTATATCGCTTAGTATAGCCGTTTTAATTATATTAATAGGATAGTATAGTTTCTAGATTAATTCTAGAAGATTAATCGAAGAATTCGGAGAGGGCTCTTTCGTTATTAGTATATACTATAAGAACGCGTAGATCGAATTAATTTTAGATAAAATCGATCTGTGTCGATAGAGATTAAGATAATTCAGTCTTAGAAGAAAGATCTTCCGTAATTTAATATTTCGTAATAAGATCGACCGAATATAATAGGTAGAAGGTTTTAGCTAATAATAGCTCGAAGTAAATAAGATCCTAGTATAGCAATTCGAACAGGCAATTATACTATATAGGTAATCTAGAGATTTAACGCGGCGAATTAGCTAGTTTATATATTTTATAATAGCTAATTAGCGAAGATATATCCTTAATCATGATACTAGATACGTAGTTAGGTAGGCAAGATAGTATATCTTTACTAATATAGCCTAGTCGTCGGTACTACTAATTAATCGTTCCTTCTAGCTATTTCTTAGTACCTAATACTAAGGTAATCTTACTAATTTAATTAGTAAGAGGGTTTATATAATCTTATAATATAGTAGTAAGAGGAAATTAAGAGTTTAGTAAGGGATAAGAGATATAGTTAGTAGTAGGGTAGCTAGTTTCTATTAATTTATTCTATTTAATTAGATAGATAATGTAAAGATAGTCTACTTGCAGGGTAGAAAGCCTGTCAACTAGGTAGGAGAGCAAAGCACTAAGTCCGATTGTAACAGAGACTGTTTCTTGGGGGGCCCTCTTTCCCGTCCCCCTACTGATCTTATATATAGTAAACTCTACCAGGAGAGGGGTAACCACGTTGGCTTGCATGAGCTGTATGCAGATCGGCGGATGACTCTCCTCCGTAGGAACAGCGGTGAGAAGGCAGGGATAGGCCACCCTGAAGGGGTGCTCCATGGTTGATCTCTATAGATGATCTCCCCGGGTAGCCTGAATCCCAAGGCCGAAAAGTGTGAATAGCCTTATAGTGGGAAATATCATAACAATTATCCCCCTCTAATTTCGCTTGCCCTAAGCGAAGGAATATAGTATAAACAAAGGTAGAACTAAAGATATAAGTAAATAGGCAAACTGGCAGAAAAAGGTAGTGAGATCTGAAGGGTAAACAAGGATTCGCTATAGCGACTAGGGTAAACAAAGAGTACCTTCCTTCTTTGTTGGTATCATCCTCCCTATCTCTTTTCCCTCGTTACCCTTCTTCTTCTTCCTATATCTCCTACTCTTTCGAACGCGTTTTCTCTATCCATCCTACATCGAAGACTTATCGAAACGCCCTCGATATCATCTCGAAACCCCGCGCTATTCGTCCCTACGTACAGACCGCGAGTTTCCTCACTATTTACCTACCGAAACTACACCGAATACATCGCGATGCCTAGCCGAAGAGCGCCTCGGACTCGGGCGACTTATGTAGTTGCCTAGAGACCGAAACACTTCTAGTATATACACTATCTGCGTACTTCGGTAAGAGTGTTTAAGATAACGAAGGACGACCCCTTTAAAATCGACTATATATTAGATACTAAGGTTTCCGTTACGTATCGCTAGTGTTCCTATAGGTCTACGATATGTATTCCCGTGGGTTTCGTTAAGTTATACGGTTTCGAGTTCCTGCTAACCCCTTAGTAGGCTACTACGCTGATACTAGGGGACGCCTACGATCTATCGTCGATTATCGCGTAGGTGAATAAGGTTTTCTAGGAGGAGATAGAAGATCCCGAGGACGAGGGCGCCCTATTAGAGTAGCCTTACCCTAAGGCGGTTCGGGAGGAGGTCCTTAAGGCTTTAATAGCTCTTTATAAGTATTTCGATAACGCTAAGTAGGCCTCTCGCAAGGAGTACTAGTAGACGGGAAATAAAGGGATAAATAAGGTATATCTACTCTCCTTATCTTTAGCACCGGTTAACTAGGGATTCGGTAGGAAAACGCTAGCGCCCTTCGTGCGGCTATTGCGGCTCGCCGTGCTAACTTAGCCTATATTCTTCCTCCTCGGAGCAGGCGGGCTTCGAAGTAGAAGAAGTACCGATCCTAAATGCTTTTGCGTCTACTCCCTAGAGACGAGGGTTTCGTTGCCTAGGCTAGCAGGAAAATCGCCTTTATCGACACTGTTTCGGTATATATTCGCGATACCTAGTAGGACCTATGTGAGCAAGCGATGCTGCGCAGGTTGGTAAAGAGGAAGATAAATTAGAGATGATTAAGTAAGATCGATTGATCTGTCTTCCTCTTGATTGAATAGGAAGGATAAGTTCAATTCGGCTTAGAATCATAAAGATGAGAGAAAAGTAAAGTAGGACTGAAGCTTGGTTGATTGTATTGAATCTTGCTTGTATGTCTTGAAATATAATTGTTATCTTGGTAGAGAAAGCAGGGCATATTTATAATCAACTTGTCTCTTGCATGTGATCGTTCTAGATGATGCATGATGATCTCATGCAGATAGATCTAGATGCATAGTGATCTCATGCAGTAGCTGATTGATCGGTGGTTGCTTGATTGTACGATGTCATTGACCGTAGTGATGATGTAGATCGTATGACTAGATGCGTCTGTTCATGCCTGATTATCCGATTGGATAATGATGATGTGATAGCATAAAGCTTATGAGATTCAGAACATCGTTCTGGCCTTGGTATAGGCCTTATGAATCTGGCTTGATATGCTGCATGACGGTTTAGGCATCTTGCCCTATATCTCATACCCCCCGTAATCTTTATACTGTAGTGCAAATGGTAGTAGAGTATAGAGATTAGTATAGAGTAGATAGGATCGATATATATATATACTGCTATCAAATAGCTAGATATATATCTTCCTAAATCTCAATCTCACAGGGTTAAGTGGTTCCTTCCGTATTCGCGTATAGAGTATGGAAAAACCTATTTAGGTGAAAACCATACCCGAAGGTATCTATAATATTATATATCAAATTGGATATATATATAGCTAGATCTCATAGAGATTAGCTAGATTCTTTAGGTCTTCAAATATTTCTCTTCTGACGTTTTTTGTCAGGAAATCTGCTAATTGCAGTTTAGTAGGGACGTATTAAACATCGACCCTTTCTTGTTTGACCTGATCTCTGATATAGTGATATTGTATATCAATATGCTTCGTCCTTTTGTGAAATTCAGGGTTTTTGGCTAGCTTAATAGCTGCCTTATTATCCACTAAGATAGTAGGCTTACTAGGCGTATAGCCTAGGCCTAATCTATCGTTTAGATAGTTGAAGAGATTAGCTAGATAGATAGCTTCTCGTATAGCTTCTTTTATAGCTATATATTCCGCCTCGTAGGTAGATAGGGCTACTAATTTTTGTAGTATCGAATTCTAGCTTACTATATTATTAGTAGCTAGATCTCTAGATAGGCTAAATATATAGCTAGTAGTGGATTTTCTACTATCGATATCGCCTAACTAATCAGTATCAGAGTAGCCTTTTATATATAGGTTATTCCCTGTGCAATCGTAGTGTAGGCCTAGATTTGGCCGATATTATAGATATTGCTATATCTTCTTTAATTCGGAGATATACGATTGGTCAGGATTGCTTATATATCTTAAGCAATAGGCAACTAGATAGGCTATATCAGGCCTAGTCTTTAGGCTAGTATATAGTAATAAGCTAATCTCTTTTTGATAGAGATTAATAGTTTGCTCTGAAGCTTTTAATTGATTTTTTCTTAGGTAGATCCCTGCTTTACCCGGCGTTTTCTTTGGCCGTTTGCTAGTAGTAGCAAATTTTGACAAGATCTTTAATATATAATTATTTTGATCGATAGTTATCGATTGATCTTGATAATTTAGGCTGATATTGTTGCCTAGGAAGGTGGCTAGTTCGCCTATCTCTTCCAATTGAATATACTGCCTAGCCGTAGTAGCTAGCTTATTTATATAAGCTAGATCTTTGTGTATAATGATTATATCATCAACATATGTGATGATAATGGCCTGGGTTTAGCTATTTATATATATACCCTCGTCGATAGGAACTCTATCGAATCCGAGGTTCGCGATAGTCTTTATAAAGAATTCAGACTAAAGCCTCGGTGCTTGCTTTAGGCTATATAGGGCCTTCTTAAGGTAGCAGCACTTATTTTGATAGGCAGGGTCTCCTGGCCTATATAGGCCAGTTGGCAAGATAGTATATATATCACTATCGATATCAGTATGTACGAATGCGTTTTTAACGTCGTATTGCCTGATATACCATTTTTTATTCATCGCGATTATTAGTAATATATGCTAGGTTTCTGTTCTAGCAGTAGTAGAGAAGGTTTCTAGGAAATCAATACCTAATCGTTGATTAAATCCTTGTATAACCTATCTAGCCTTATAGCGAATCGTTTTATTCGCATTTGTAATATAATTAGCCTAGATGCCTATGGCATTTTTTATAGGCTTCTTTTTGAATACCTATCTACCCCTAATAGGTATTACACTAGGGGGTATATCAACGATTTCATAGGTTGCCTGATCTATCAGGCTTTGATTTTCGTCCTGACAGGCCCTATACTACTCATTCCTTTCAGCTGATTATATAGCTTGGTCAAAGGTAGAGGGTTCTTTATTAGTTACTGCTGATAATATATAATCGGTAGGCTGATCGTTGATAATAGTCTTTATAAAATCTCTTAATAGCGTATCTGATATAGTATATATATCTTCGCTATCTTTAGTAGATTTTAATGATGGGATTTAGATCTCTATCTTATAAGACGGATCCGCTATAATAGCAGCTTCCTTACTAGCTTTTCGCTTAGTAGGCTTACTAGCTGATTTACTAGTTTCTTTACTAGCTGATTCGCTAGTTTCTTTACTAGCTGATTTGCTAGTAGATAGGCTAGTAGATTTACTAGTAGATTTACTAGTAATCTTCTTTTTGATAGGGTTTGCTGCTTGTTTAGCAGATCTTTTCTTAGTTCCTGGTTCCTGATTGGCTAGATCAGATTGATTCATCAGGAATCTACCTTCTAAGATAGTAGGGTCTCTTGACTAAACTGTCTTCTTCTGCTTCAGGTCATATAGCTTATAGTGCTTCTGTTTACTATAGCCAATAATAATAGCTATAGATTTTCTTGGCGATAGCTTGCTAGGCAGGTTTTTGTTTGTATGATAGTAGGTAATAGATCCCTAGGTCTTTATATACCTGATAGCAGGTAGGCGCTTGTGATATATCTCGTAGGGTGATTTGAACCCTAGAGCACTATGTGGGGTTATATTATATAGATAGGTAGCAGCCAATAAGGCTTCTCCCTACATATCATCTTTTAATCCTGATTGGATTAATAAACATCTAACCTTATTCATAAGTATCAGGTTTATGCGCTCAATTAGGCTATTTAGCTCTTTTGTATAGATAGGCGTAGTTCGGTGTATAATACCGTATCTTCCTAATAATATATGGAAGTTATTATTCACGTATTTAGTACTATTATCGGTAAATATCTCTTTGATCTTCTTATTAAGCTGGTTTTCAACTAATTGCTTATATAAGGTAAATTTCTTAATAGCTTCGTCTTTTGATCGAAGTAGAGATATATATAGATATCTTGATGCTTTGTCAAGAAACGTGATGTAGTAGCGATAGCTATTATAGGTCTTAGGGCTAATAGGCCCTCTAATATCGCTATGTATTCTTTCGCCTATACCGTATTCGGCAGCAGAAGTAGAAGATTTATTAATCTTCCTATCATATTTTGACTGTATGTATATTTCGTATATATTTTGTATATAATCTCTTATTTCTATATTAGATAGAGATATATTTGTCTGGCTTAATAGCCTTTGAAGTGGTATTAGGCCTATATAGCCTAATCTATTATGCCAAAGTTTTAAACTAGTAATATTACTAGTACTTTGGATAGATTGATCTTGATAAATTATATTAGATAGATCTTTTGATTTTGATTTTGATTGGCTAGAATCTTCCTTATGTGGCTTTGTATGTATTATATATAGGGTAGTTCGATATAGATTATCTTGCTTATGCCTAATTAGTATAATATTTCGATATTGATCGAAAATAGTAGCTTTTTCTCTATTAAATAGAGATACTGAATTTTTCAGTGCATATATACTTAATATATTGATTCCTAATTGTGGGATATAGAGTATATTAGTCAATTTATAGACTAGATTGGTATTCGTCTAGAAGATAATATCTCTAGCAAGATCGATAGATAATCTTTGTGCATTTCCCTACATAATAGTTTTATTAGTTTTATATATACTATTAAACAAATCTAATTTAGATACTGTATAAATAGTGGTAGCTGTATCAATAATGAAAATCACTTTTGTAGTAGAAAGATCTGAATTTATTAGATTATATGCACTTTCTATAGTGATATCAGAATTGGTTTCTTGGTTTGTTTTGATAGGTAGATAAATTACCTGATCGGTTTTATGCGAGAACTTATCGCAGAGTAAGAGACTTCTTGGTGTATTCACCATAGATTTATTACTTAGATTTGAGTGGTCTCTTATCAGGTTTTGATTATAAACTGGTAGGCTATGCCTGATTGGCTGTGCCTCTGTTATAGGTGTATTAGATCTTATCTGATAATCTAATTGATAGTCAATTGGACTGATTGGTGTATAGCAAATATCACTATCAAGATTAATTAGATTATTAGCTAATAGGCTAGTAGGCAGTAGGTTGCTAGCCGAAATTTCTTGATGTTTAGCTTCTGCGGGGTAATCTGTCACATAACTAGTGACGTGGATTTCTTCCTTGTTAGATTGCTTATCAAGCATTATAGTAATCATCTTCTTCTGTTTATTAATCTTTTGATGATCGATTTGATTAGATCTAGGCTAATTTGCCCTAGGTATCTAATTAGCTAGTCTACTAGAAGGATACAGATACTAGTAATCAGCTACTGTATAGCTTCGCATATTATAATACGTACAGTATTTGCCAGAATTTGATAGTTTTCTCTATGGTTTTTTGCTAATTCGACGATTTTGATTAGCCTGACGATTTGATTGGTGATTTACCTGATAGTTAGGCTTATAATTAGCCTAGTAATTGCTTTAACGATTATTTTGACGATTGTTTTGATGATTGCTTTAACGATTGCTTTGACGATTGCTTTGGCTAGTAGCTATAAAGATTTGCTCGCTCGATTGAATATGACCGCGCGATTCGTCAATTAGATTAGCGAATAGCGATTTAATTGAATAAGAATCAGAATCTCTACGAAGAGATTGGATAATATTTTGAATAATCGGTACGTACGATTAGTCGAGATTGTTGAGAACCTATGCGAATACGATTTGCTTTGGGAAATCGATTCCTAGGCTTACTAGTTCGATTAGCAGGCGTCTTATCTTAGTGAGATAATCATATATGCTATCGAAATCGCCTAATTGACTATTGAATAGGCTTTTTAACACAAGGAATTCGGTGGTGAAGCCTTTAGGTCGATATTGGGTAGCTAAGGTAACCTATGCTTAGTAGGCCGATATAGTATCTCCTAACTAAAAGAGTGGGCTATCCTTGTATGATAGTTTGATTGATAATAAAGCGTCTCGATTGATCTGATTAATAGTTTTGAATTTATTAGATAGGATAACTAGCTCATTTTAACCTATCTTAGAGATAGTAGGGCTAGTAGATCTTGTAGGTCTGCGAGATCTTATTCTTTCTGACTAAATTGTAGTATTTCTACAATCAGGTGATCGTTGATTCGGTGGTAGGGCGATCGCCTTTTTATAAGACTAGTGTTGATTAGGAATCTGATCTTGTTGGATAGTAGGTAGCTTTGTATAATTATGTAGAATCGCATCGATCAGTCTCTCTTGATCAAGAATTGCCTTGATTCGGATAGACCAGGCAACATAATTTCCTTCTCCTTTAAGAGGATCGATATTGTGTTTGTTGATCATTTTGAGTTCAAAAAACTTGATTGAATATTTGAAAAATAATTGTTTTTGTTAAGAAAGTCGAGATTTCTTAGTGTTTCGTATAGAGAAGTAGACGCGACTGGTAAAAATCGAGTATAAATTTTTGAAAACAAGAAGTCGGAGGAGCTTTTTGTTTCTCTTTAAGAGAGAGAAGTTTCTCTTAAAAGTAAGGGATTCTTCGTTGAAGATAGAAGATTAAAGAAGTGGTATAAGCCGAATTGAAGTAGGATCAACTCGGGCTTATAACCTGTGAGCAAGCGATACTGCGCAGGTTGGGTAAAGAGGAAGATAAATTAAAGATGATTGAATAAGATCGATTGATCTTTCTTCCTCTTGATTGAATAGGAAGGATAAGTTCAATTCGGCTTAGAATTATAAAGATAAGATAAGAGAAGAGTAAGGTAGGACTGAAGCTTGGTTGATTGTATTGAATCTTGCTTGTATGTATTAAACATAATTATTATCTTGGTAGAGAAAGCAGGGCATATTTATAATCAACTTGTCTCTTACATGTGATCATTCTAGATGATGCATAATGATCTTATGCAGATAGATCTAGATGCATAGTGATCTTATGCAGTAGCTGTTTGATCGGTGGTTGCTTGATTGTACGATGTCATTGACTGTAGTGATGATGTAGATCGTGTCATTGACCGTAGTGATGATCTACATCGTATACTGTTGTATACGTCTTACTTGATGTCATTGACCGTAGTGATGATGGTATAGCATAAAGCTTATAGAGATTCAGCCATCTTGTATAGGCCTTATGAATCTGGCTTGATATACTGCATGACGGTTTAGGCATCTTGCCCTATATCTCACAGATCTATTATTTATAATATAAACTAATACTCTAGTATTATAGTACTAGGAATTACTCTGCTCGGTAGAGATCCTGATTATACTTATAGCTACCCTATTTTCTTCTCGAAAGAGGTTTTTAACTTCGTTCTTCGGAATAAAGGCTAAAAAGATATCTCGCTTTCTAGCCTAATCTAATTAGCTAGAATTTATAATATCTAGCTAATCTAATTCGTTTAATTAGTATTCTCTAATAGCCTTTTTATATTATTGTTTAAATAGTAATAACGATTTATATCGGAATTAGAAGTTCTTTATAGCTCTCTAGTCTAGTAGCTAACCTTTTAGTCTAATTAGTAGATTAATATATAGGTACTTATCGAAATCGTGGTTACTATAGCTAGGAGGTCCTTTATAAGGGTAAATCCTCTTTTAGCTAGATTTTATTAGTCGATCTTTATTAGGTTTTCGTCCCTAATAGGTTAGATAAGTAGGTTTATTATTAGGTTCTTATCCCTAATAGGTTAGATAGGTAATTAGTCGTCTACTAGGTAAGATAATTAGTTAGTATTAGTTAATAAACTAATTAACTAGTTCGGTTAGGATAGGTCTCCTTAGGCTCTAAAGGATTATATTATACTAGAAGGTATAGAAGCCTTAATTACTATATTAAATCGTCTCTAGGAAATCGTATACTAGAGATAGTAGGTCTTAGAAGTAGGTAATTCCGGCTTTCTTACCTTCTAATTAGCTAATTAGCTATTTCTAGCTCTATATAGCAAGATAAGACGATTTAGATAGTAGTGTTTATCGTTTAATCGTATCCTAGTCGTATAGGGTTTAGTAGTTCTTTAATTAGTCTAATAGAGTAAATATAGTATATAGCTTAGTAATCGCTTCGCGTACTATTAACCTATTAATAATCTATCTCCCTTCTAGTATAAGAGAGGATCGAATTCCTTACTTAAGAATCTTGATAGATTATATATATTATAGATAGTTAGATCTAGCTAACTTATATTTACTAAGTAAGATTCGATAGATAGCTAATTAGTTAGAGGTAAGATTAATAAGTCTAATTTACTTATTAGGAAGATTAGATATAAATATATTTGTAGGTTTCTTAATTATATTAGATAGATACGGCTTAGTTAGTTCCTATATTAGTATAGTAGGAATAGGTAGGTCTGGATTAATATATTTCTATATACTATTTACTAGTATATAATCTTTCATAGCTATAATCTACAGGATCTAATACGCGTAGTATTTTAGAGGATAATTAAGCTAGGTAGCTTATAGATCGGATAAATCTATTACTTTTAAGACGAAAGTAAGAGATAGATAAGAGGAAAGTAAGAGGCCTTAGTAGAGGCTTAGGCTTATAACTATTAGAATTAGCGATACGTCTAGTATATAAAGCCTTAGTAGAAATCGTTCGTGCGTACTAATCTTAGTACCACGATTATAGAAGAGAGACGAATTAGGATAGATTATAATCGACTAATTAGATAGAAGAATCAAGTAGTAGAAGGTTAATTTAGATAGTCTACTATATCCGGTAATTCTTCCTATAATAAAAAAGATATCAAACTTATTTATTCTAACTAGGAAATAGAGTATAATTTATAATATAAGGAATATAGCAAATATTATATAAGGAAATCAAGAATATTCGAGGTTATTTTAGAGTATTAAATATTCCTTTACCTAGTCGGGTAATATTAACACGATCGTTAAAGATTAGAATCTAGGATCAGAATCTAGGGGTAAATAAGATTAGGTTTTCCTAGTAGTAAGTAAGATAGGAATACTTAATAAGCAGGCAGGATTCAAGATATATATCTAGCCTATAGGCTATATATACCGATAATAACTATCGATCAAAATAATTATATATTAAAGATCTTATTAAAATTTGCTACTACTAGTAAACGGCTAAAGAAAACGCTAGGTAAAGTAGGGATCTACCTAAGAAAAAATCAATTAAAAGCTTTAGAGTAATATAAGTAAGCAATGCTGCGTAGGTTAGTAAAGAGGAAGATAAATTAAAGATGATTAAATAAGATCGATTGATCTTTCTTCCTCTTGATTAAATAGGAAGGATAAGTTCAATTCGGCTTAGAATTATAAAGATAAGAGAAAAGTAAAGTAGGACTAAAGCTTAGTTGATTATATTAAATCTTGCTTATATATATTATACATAATTCTTATCTTAGTAGAGAAAGCAGGGCATATTTATGATCAACTTGTCTCTTGTATATAATCGTTCTAGATGATGTATAATGATCTTATACAGATAGATCTAGATATATAGTGATCTTATGTAGTAGCTAATTAATCGGTGGTTACTTGATTATACGATATTATTAACTGTAGTAATGATATAGATCGTATACTGTTGTATACGTCTTACTTAATATCATTAACCGTAGTGATGATAGTATAGCATAAAGCTTATAGAGATTCAGCTATCTTGTATAGGCCTTATGAATCTGGCTTGATATACTGTATAACGGTTTAGGTATCTTGCCCTATATCTTATATCCC
Source organism: Penicillium daleae (assembly GCF_028827525.1). Classification (NCBI taxonomy): domain Eukaryota; kingdom Fungi; phylum Ascomycota; class Eurotiomycetes; order Eurotiales; family Aspergillaceae; genus Penicillium; species Penicillium daleae. The sequence continues at coordinate 2,046,091 of NW_026623153.1, forward strand.
CCCGTAATCTTTATACTATAGTGTAGATAGTAGTAGAGTATAGAGATTAGTATAGAGTAGATAGGATCTATATATATATATACTGCTATAAGATAGCTAGATATATATCTTCCTAAATCTCGATCTCTTGGAGGTTAGCTAGATTCTTTAGGTCTTCAAATATTTCTCTTCTAACGTTTTTTGTTAGGAAATCTGCTAATTATAGTTTAGTAGGGACGTATTAAATATTAACCCTTTCTTGTTTGACCTGATCTCTAATATAGTAATATTATATATTAATATACTTCGTCCTTTTATGAAATTCAGGGTTTTCGGCTAGCTTAATAGCTGCCTTATTATCTACTAATATAGTAGGCTTGCTAGGCGTATAGCCTAGGCCTAATTTATCGTTTAGATAGTTAAATAGGTTAGCTAGATAGATAGCTTCCCGTATAGCTTCTTTTATAGCTATATATTCGGCCTCGCAGGTAGATAGAGCTACTAATTTTTGTAGTATCGAATTCTAGCTCACTATATTATTAGTAGCTAGATCTCTAGATAGGCTAAATATATAGCTAGTAGTAGATTTTCTACTATCGATATCGCTAAACTAATCAGCATCAGAGTAGCCTTTTATATATAGGTTATTCCCTATATAATCGTAGTATAGGCCTAGATTTAGCCGATATTATAGATATTACTATATCTTCTTTAATTTAGAGATATATAATTAGTTAGGATTACTTATATATCTTAAGTAATAGGTAACTAGATAGGCTATATTAGGCCTAGTCTTTAGGCTAGTATATAATAATAAGCCAATCTCTTTTTGATAGAGATTAATAGTTTGCTCTAAAGCTTTTGATTAATTTTTTCTTAGGTAGATCCCTGCTTTACCCGGCGTTTTCTTTAGCCGTTTACTACTAGTAGTAGCAAGTTTTGATAAGATCTTTAATATATAATTATTTTAATCGATAGTTATTAATTGATCTTAATAATTTAGGCTAATATTATTACCTAGGAAGGTAGCTAATTCGCCTATCTCTTCTAATTAGATATACTACCTAGCCGTAGTAGCTAGCTTATTTATATAAGCTAGATCTTTATATATAATAATTATATTATTAATATATATAATAATAATAGCCTAGGTCTTGCTATTTATATATATTCCCTCGTCGATAGGAACTCTATCGAATTCGAGGTTCGCGATAGCCTTTATAAAGAATTCAGACTAAAGCCTCGGTGCTTGCTTTAGGCTATATAGGGCCTTCTTTAGATAGCAGCACTTATTTTAATAGGCAGAGTCTCCTAGCCTATATAGGCTAGTTAGTAAGATAGTATATATATCACTATCGATATCGGCGTATACGAATACGTTTTTAACGTCGTATTGCCTGATATACTATTTTTTATTTATCGCGATAATTAATATAATATACTAGGTTTCTATTCTAGTAGTAGTAGAGAAGGTTTCTAGGAAATTAATACCTAATCGTTAATTAAATCCTTATATAACCTATCTAGCCTTATAGCAAATCGTTTTATTCGTATTTGTAATATAATTAGCCTAGATACCTAAGGTATTCTTTATAGGCTTCTTTTTAAATACCTATCTACCCCTAATAGGTGTTATACTAGGGGGTATATCAACAATTTTATAGGTTGCCTGATCTATTAGGCTTTGATTTTCGTCCTAACAGGCCCTATACTACTTATTCCTTTTAGCTAATTATATAGCTTAGTCAAAGCTAGAGGGTTCTTTATTAGTTACTACTGATAATATATAATTAGTAGGCTAATCGTTAATAATAGTCTTTATAAAATCTCCTAGTAGCGTATTAGATATAGTATATATATCTTCGCTAGCAGATAGGATTTAGATCTCTATCTTATAAGACGGATCCGCTACTATAGTAGCTTCCTTACTAGTAGTTTACTTAGTAGGTTTACTAGCTAGTTTACTAGTAGATAGACTAGTAGATTTACTAGTAGATTTACTAGTAGATTTACTAGTAGATTTACTAGTAATCTTCTTTTAATAGGGTTTACTGCTTATTTAGCAGATCTTTTCTTAGTAAATCGATTTTCGTTTACTTTGATTCCTAGCTCCTAATTAGCTAGATTAGATTGATTTATCAGGAATCTACCTTCTAAGATAGTAGGGTCTCTTAACTAGACTATCTTCTTCTACTTTAGGTTATATAGCTTATAGTTGTGAGCAAGCGATGCTGCGCAGGTTAGGTAGAGAGCAAGTAAGATTAATTGATCTTCTTCCTTTGATTGAATAGGAAGGATAAAATCAATTCGGCTTAGAATCATAAAGATGAAATGAGACAAAGTAAGGTAGGACTGAAGCTTGGTTGATTGTATTGAATCTTGCTTGTATGTGATGAACATAATTATTATCTTGGTAGAGAAAGCAGGGCATATTTATAATCAACTTGTCTCTTGCATATGATCATTCTAGATGATGCATGATGATCTCATGCAGATAGATCTAGATGCATAGTGATCTTATGTACTAGCTATTTGATCGGTGGTTGCTTGATTGTACGATGTCATTGACTATAGTGATGATGTAGATCGTGTCATTGACCGTAGTGATGATGTAGATCGTATACTGTTGTATACGTCTTACTTGATGTTATTAACCGCAGTGATGATGGTATAGCATAAAGCTTATAGAGATTCAGCCATCTTATATAGGCCTTGATATGCTGCATGACGGTTTAGGCATCTTGCCCTATATCTCACAATAGTGCTTCTGCTTACTATAGCTAATAATAATAGCTATAGATTTTCTTGGCGATAGCTTGCTAGGCAGGTTTTTGTTTATATAATAGTAGGCAATAGATCCCTAGGTCTTTATATGCCTAATAGCAGGTAAGCGCTTATAATATATCTTATAGGGTGATTTTAACCCTAGAGCACTATGTAGGGTTATATTATATAGATAGGTAGCAGCTAATAAGGCTTCTCCCTATATATCTTCTTTTAATCCTGATTAGATTAATAAATATCTAACCTTATTTATAAGTATTAGGTTTATGCGCTTAATTAGGCTATTTAGCTCTTTTATATAGATAGGCGTAGTTCGGTGTATAATACCGTATCTTCCTAATAATATATAGAAGTTATCATTCACGTATTCAGTACTGTTATCGGTAAATATCTCTTTGATCTTCTTATTAAGCTGGTTTTCAACTAATTGCTTATAGAAGGTAAATTTCTTAATAGCTTCGTCTTTTAATCGAAGTAGAGATATATATAGATATCTTAATGCTTTGTTAAGAAACGTGATATAGTAGCGATAGCTATTATAGGTCTTAGGGCTAATAGGCCCTCTAATATCGCTATATATTCTTTCGTATATACCGTATTCGGCAGCAGAAGTAGAAGATTTATTAATCTTCCTATTATATTTTAACTATATACATATTTCGTATATATTTTATATATAATCTTGTATCTTAGTATTAGATAGAGATATATTAGCCTAGCTTAGTAGCCTTTATAGTAGTATTAGGCCTATATAGCCTAATCTATTATACTAAAGCTTTAATATACTAGTAGTACTACTAGTACTTTAGATAGATTAATCTTGATTATCTAATTAATCAGAATCTTCCTTATATAGCTTTATATATATTATATATAGGGTAGTTCGATATAAATTATCTTGCTTATACCTAATTAGTATAATATTTCGATATTAATCGAAAATAGTAGCCTTTTCTCTATTAAATAGAGATACTGAATTCTTTAGTATATATATACTTAATATATTAATTCCTAATTATAGGATATAGAGTATATTAGTTAATTTATTAACTAGATTAGTATTTGTCTGGAAGATAATACCTCTAGCAAGATTAATAGATAATCTTTGTGTATTACCCTATATAACAGTTTTATTAGTTTTATATACACTATTAAACAAATCTAATTTAGATACTATATAAATAGTAGCAGCTATATTAATAATAAAGATTACTTTTATAGTAGAAAGATCTGAATTTATTAGATTATATACACTTTCTATAGTAATATCAGAATTAGTTTCTTGGTTTGTTTTGATAGGTAGATAAATTACCTAATCGGTTTTATACGAGAAGTTATCGTAGAGTAAGAGACTTCTTAGTGTATTCACTATAGATTTATTACTTAGATTTAAGTAGTCTCTTATTAGGTTTTGATCTAAAACTAGTAGGTATACCTAATTAGCTATACCTCTATTATAGGTATATTAGATCTTATCTAATAATCTAATTAATAGTCAATTAGACTGATTAGTGTATAGTAAATATCACTATCAAGATTAATTAGATTATTAGCTAATAGGCTAGTAGGTAGTAGGTTGCTAGCCGAAGTTTCTTGATATTTAGCTTCTGCGGGGTAATCTATTATATAACTAGTAACGTGGATTTCTTCCTCGTTAGATTGCTTATTCTTATTAAGTATCGCTATAATTATCCTCTTTTGTTTATTAATCTTTTAATAATCGATTTAATTAGATCTAGGCTAATTTACCCTAGGTATCTAATTAGCTAGTCTGCTAGAAGGATATAGATACTAGCAATCTACTACTATATAGCTTCGTATATTATAATACGTACAGTATTTGCTAGAATTTGATAGTTTTTTCTATAGTTTTTTACTAATTCGACGATTTTGATTAGCCTGACGATTTGAACAGTGATTTACCTAATATTTAGGCTTATAATTAGCCTAGTAATTGCTTTAACGACTGCTTTAACGATTACTTTAACGATTGCTTTAACGATTAGTTTAACTAGTAGCTATGAAAATTTGCTCGCTTGATTGAATATAACCGCGCAATTCGTCGTTCCCCCTAGTCCTTACGCCCTGCCTAGCGATTGGCAAGATTTCTACTCTAAGAAACTGCTGCGCTTGTTACCTAGAGATAACGGTTTCGTTAGATAGACCTAAGCGAAGCTAGCCTTTGTCGACAGTATTTCGGTGGCGATTCGTGACGCTTAGGATAGCTTTATCCTAAACAATATTAACTACCCTGCGAATAGTAACGCCGTAGCCGGTATTCCTGCGGTTCTAGACCCGGTCAACTTCCTATCGGCCCTCCTGCTCGAGATACTAATAGAGGACTTCTCCTTCGTCCCGGAGGAGCTATAATAGGGTTGACTTTTCGCCCTAGTCGAACGGAGGTTTCGAGAGGCCTTCGTTATAGTTTCGTGGGGGATTCTTTAACGCCGGTAGTCTATAGCCGATCAAGTGGATCCCTCTTTAGTGTTTACGGTGCTCTTTCTTCTAAGTTTTTAGTAGTTTTTCGTGGAGGATTCGTTGCTAGCCGTAGGTGCTAGTATTTCTTAGTGGAACCCGGCTAGATAGTTATCCTTTAGATCTTATTTCTATAGAGAATCGGCTTGCTTTCGTGAATAGCTATCCCTAGTAGTGACTATCTACTCTGCTATGCCTCGTTTTAGTTTCTATTAATCCTAAGGGGATTAACTACTAATCTACTCCGAGTAGGCCTCTAGGGGCACTCTCGTCCGCCTAGCGGTCGTAGAAGGTATCTAAGCTACGTTGACTGCTTAATCTTGAAGAAGACCTTATTATTGTTATCTATGACTTCCGATATCTAAGCAGCCTATATTAACCGCTTGATCTTGAAGAAGACCTTATTGTTGTTAAGGGATTAATACGATCCCCGGGGGGTTTCGTTAGGTTTTCGTCTCCGTTTCGAGGGCTTTCCGTTATTAACGACTAAAGTGTCCCCTTTATATCGCTTCCGGTATACTTGGATTAATTCCGTAGCGTTCGCTATATCCCTATAGGAGACCTATTAGTTGTATTTAGAGGGCTATCCCCTCTATTTAACTAGAAAGTAGGTTTCGCTACTAATCTCCTTCTTATCACGTACTTCCTCGACCTTATATTTATTATTATCCTCGAGATTAGGTAACGGTAGGGATTCGTGATCGTCTTAGTTAGCTTTCCGCCAGGGTTCGAGAAGGGAGATATAGAAGATGTTGTGAATTCGGTCGTATTGCTAAGGTAAGCTTAGGCGGTAGGCTTAGGAGCTAATAGATTGTAGTACTCGGAAGGGCCTAATATAGCGCGGGGCTAGTTTCCTGCTCCCTTTTAACCTTAGGTTCTTTATTAATAACCCGATAAGGTCGCCCCGTTTGAATTATATCGGTTAGTGGTCTTTGTTATAGTATTTCGCTATAGTTTTGTTAGCGATTCGCTAGTTTTCCTATAATCTTTCACGAAGAGCTTCAAGTTTTTTAATTCGTGCGGATACTACTAGGACCTCTCTAAAAGTAGTTTCGCCCTCGAAACGGTATTAGAAGGATAGTAAGTAGCCTAGCAAGGCCTAGAAAGGAGATAGTTTAGTAGTTGTATTAACTATATTATTGTATACGAATTCGGCTGACCGTAATAGATTTACCTATATTAATTAGTTATTAGCAACAAAATAGTAAAGGTAATATTCTAAGGTTTGATTAATACGTTCCGTTTGGCTATCGGTCTAGGGGTAAAACGCAGTCGAAAGCCTAAGGCGTACTTTAGAGATATAATAAAGGCTTAACTAGAATTTGCTCGTGAATACAGGACCACGATCTAAAACGATACCCTCGGGTGGTCTAAAGCGTAGTTCGACTTGATTATAGAATAGCTCGGCAAGTTCTGTAGCTATAATCGTTATAGAAACGGGGAAGAATAGCGACTATTTTATGAACCTATCGATAATAACAAGAATCGAGTCTACTTCCTTGTCTTAGTAGATTGTTAGTAGTAACCCGGTAACAAAATCTATTAAGAGTTCTATAAAAGGACGCGAAGGGATTAGTAAGGACTGCAATTCTCTATATAGCTTATGTCTCTTTGCTATAACGCCTTAGTAGATCTAATAATCCTACACGTATTCGGTAACGTCTCGGTGGAGATTCGGCTAGTAATATTTCCTTTTTATTAGTTTAAGTATTCGGGAACGACTAAAATAGCCTATAAGGGGGTCGTTATAATAAATACTTAATAATTTAGTTCTTAGGTTGCTTCCTGTAGGAATATACAAGCGTTCTTTAAATTTTAAAAGCCCCTCTAGACTTAGACTCTAGCCCTTGAACCTAGGGTTCGCCTACTCTACGGTAGTCTTTCGGCGCTAGTTCTCTAGGTCTTCTCCTTAAAGTTACCTAATAACCTCCTTAAGGTCCTTACTTGTCTCCTCTAAGTAGGCCTGCTCGGAGGTATAGGCAGGCTATACCTATACTTTAGGAAGGCGGCAACTTTAGCTAAGCTCTTCCTAGTTAGCTTCCCCGGCTAATATATCACTATCTTTATCTTCCTCGAAGAATAGTATTTACAAGGTAAGCTCTCTTATAGTTAGTAACTAGACCTTAGTAGCACGGTGATTAGTCGTCTACGATTCGCTAGCTATTCGGCGGCTTAACGGCGAAATTAGGTTAACCTCTAGGTCACTTAGTAGCTATCGCCGAGAGGGTCTATCCGCGGGATTCTTTATCCTAGCGCGATGTTTTATTACAAATTCGAAAGGTATAAGGGACAAACACTATCTTGCTTACCTACTATTAAGCTTTAGCTACTTTATAAACGTTTGCAAATTTGAATAGTCTAAGAAGACCTTAATTAGGTATATACTACCCTCTAGGTAGTATTGCTAGTGTTTAAACGAGTATACGATAGCGAATAGTTCCTGATCCGGTATCCTATACAGGATCTCCGTACTAGAGAACTTTCGCGACTAGTACGCTACTAGGTACTATATACCCTTATTATCTAGTTAGGAAAGAATCCCTGCTATTATACTATTAGACGTATCGGTCTCTAGACGAATTAGTCTAGATAGGTTAAAATATCTTAATAGAGGCGCTGATTAGAAGGCAAGGATTAGGCGGCGAAACGCGAGCCTTTTATAGGGGATTAGGTTAACCTAGCCTAGCTTACGCCCGTTCTTACTTCCCTTTAGGAGCCCTATAAGAGGTAGTATAATCCGGGAGTAATTCCGGATGAATCTACGATAAAAATTACAGAATCCTAGGAATACTTAGATATCCTAGTATATCTTAGGGATCTCCCACGAAGCAATATCGGAAACCCGCCGAGGGTCTATCGAAACGCCCTTCGGGGAGATCACGAAACCAAGGAATTCGATCTAGTCTTAGTAAAACGAGCACTTACTTTGTTTTGCGTATAAACTAGCTTTTCGTAGTCGGCGAAGCACCTAAAGAAGGTAGTCTGTATAGGAATCTCGGTCTATTGAAAAGACTAAGATATCGTCAAGATACGCTATCGTAAAGACGTCGAGTACGTTATAGAGCGTTATGTATATATAATTCTGAAAAGTAGTAGGTATATTAGTGTGATCCTGGAGGCCCCATACGGGGCCAATAGGACCATTGTGGTGCCTTAGGCACCCTTATTTCTGCCGGTTACGACCGGATCCACACTCATTTAGACCTATTTCCTTACGAATATAACAAAACATGCTCCATTTACCGACTCCCGCGATTATATATGGTAGCAAACCCTTAAAAACGAACGACCCTCTGCGGCCGTTCGGGGGAAAACGCTCTCGGAAGGGAACGAGAGGTTTTCCCTAGAAAGATCGAGATTCAGCGATCTATAGAGGGAATCGCACGATAGGAAGCGACGGAACCCTTACACGCAAAGGCGACCGAAGAGAAGGACTTCGAACAATATTATAGTAACCCTGAAAGCTTACTATAGTGCGGATTCTTCCTGGCTGCAGGCGAAAAGGGGCTTAAGCGACCTAATTACGAGCAATTCCTATATAGGGTATCCTTCTGCTCGCGTATAGCTGACGGTAGCAGCTAGCGAGCCGAAGTAAAACTATAGGAGAGCGAAGGATTTAGCAAGTTTACACGAACGGAAGCAACTAGCTAAACACTACACCCCTACTCTCTAAATTAAATAATTCGAATCAACCTTTCTTCTAACAAGATAGAGCACTTTCCGTACGCACCGAACGATAAGCAGGCGCCCTAGGCCTATACTTAGGAGCAGTAAGACCTAAACGCCTAAGGTACCGGCTAATCGGCCGCGAACCCTTATACCTAGGATTTACCGGACGCCCTAACAACCGTAGCACTACTCTCGCTACCGTACGATATAGGCTAGCAGTATCTCCTTCTATAGCAAAATTTAGGGGATAAGGAAGGAACCGCACGGCTTATCCGGGAGACGGTCCGTCTTCTATAGCTTACGGAAGAGAACGCGAGAAGACTAGCCGCCCCGGCTACGATAGGACCGACTCTAATCGCGAACGACCGGGCGGAAGCGGACAAGAAACGAGCGCTACTAAAGACGATCACAAGAATCAGGGACTACGCTAGGAAGATTCAAGGTAACGCTGCGCGCGAGTACCTCTACGATTGCGAGCGTTACTTCTAGCGAGTAGCCGAATTCTCGTCTGTAGAAGTGACCGATTGGGAAAAGGTTATACACGCAAGTAGTGCCTTGATAGGAACAGCCTTAAAAGGCTAGCGTAGCCACGAACGGTAGGCTACGACCGGCTACGAAGCCGCGATCACGACGTAGCAGGGCTATAAGGATTAGATTAACCGCGAGTTTTCGGAATACCTGAGCGCTGCGAAGAGATAGGATCGGTTCAAAACGCTCCGGCAGGGTCCTAAACAACCCTTTATAGAGTACGCGACCTAGCTTAGGCAGGCCGCGATCGAGTACGAACAGGCGATTCCGGATCCGATCTTCGTTAAATTCCTACGAGAAGGCGCCTAAACGTACCTTCAGCGCCGATAGGCGGAGGAACGGAACCCCCCTACTAACCTCCACGAAATTATTAACCGCTTTAAGAGCTACGAGGAGGGCGCTACTCTCGCGGGCTACTACGCCAGGCAGGCCCTAGACGGCGGCGATGCGATAGATTTATCTACAATGCCGGCCGAACGGGCAGCTAGAAAGGGACTACGGTGCTACAATTGCGGAAAGATAGGGTATATTAAACGAAATTGCCCTGATCCGGTAAAGAGGATACTCCGATAGGATCGATCGAAGTAATCGGGAAACGGGAGGGGCTAAACGATATCGAAGTACTCGTTAGCCGCCTCTATAAAGCTTCAAAAGTCCCCGAGTTAGCTAACGTCGACTAATTAGAACCGGGAGGAGACGAGAACGCACGGAAGGAAGCCTCTTTATGCACTATAGGAGATTCACTACTCTTTTATAGAGCTACCCTTAGGTATATAGGGAGGAACGTGACTGTACGCGCCCTATTAGATTACGGAGTGTTCTATACGTTTATATCTCCGGCCGTCGTTAAGCAACTAGGGAAAAACGTAGCTATTCGGCGTAATACGGAACCCCTACGGGTCCGTATACTAGACGGAGGACGATTATATACGGATACGTCTATCCGTATCCCTATAACTCTAGGTTCTTAGCGAGGGTACCTAAAGGCGTAGGTCCTAGAACTCCCGGACTACGAGTTTATCCTCGGCCGAGATTTCCTTAGGTCCTAGAACCCCTAGATCAATTAGGTTACCTTAGTTATAAAGATACGGGATCGCTCTAGAACGTACCGTGTTAAGCCCCTAATAGGAGCTTCCGAACACGAACGGAGCGAAGGAGGGCTCAACCTGCTAAGTGCTAGATAGGTAGACCGGGCGATATAGAAGAAAGGAACCGAAAGCGCACTCTTCCTTATACGAGAGGCAGGAGAAGCATACGTACTACCGAACTACAAGGACGGTAGGATCCGCAAGATCCTCGAGCGTTTCCCTAATATCTTCAAGGACTCGCTACCGGAAGCACTACCCCCCGAGCGTGCGTTCGCCTATAAGATTGATATAGGCGACGCCGTACCCGTTAATATCAATTCGTACCCTATATCAGACGAGAAGCTCCGTGAATAGATAGAATAGGTCGAGATACTTCTTAAAAAGGGGCTAATCCGACCGTCTACGAGCGCGTAGGGATTTCCTGTTATCTTTGTGAAGAAAGCGAACGGAATATAGCGGATATATATTAACTACCGAGCTCTAAACGAGCTCACGGTTAAGAATAGCTATCTACTCCTACGGATACAGGAGCTATTAGACCGTATTAGGCACGCGAGGATCCTTACGAAGATCGACCTTGCCTTAGGCTATTAGTAAGTACGTGTAGAGGAGAAATCAGTCGAGAAAACCGTATTTAATACCCTTTAGGGTAAATACGAATAGCTCGCTATACCCTTCGGCCTTTATAATACGCCCGTAACCTTCTAGACAGTCATAAACGAGGCCTTACGGCCCTATCTAGGAGCGTTCGTAGTCGTTTACCTCGACGATATCCTTATCTACTCCGATTCTATAGAAGACTACTACGAACACCTAGAGAAAGTACTCTCGACGCTCTAGCGGAACTAATTAATCGCGCAACCGAGCAAATGCGTTATTACCGCGAATAAATTAGAATTTTGTGGTTATATCGTGGGAAGTAGCCATATTCGGCCGCTACTAGCTAAGGTAGAGATTATCCGTATATAGCCGAAACCGCGAAACGTTCATAAACTACGATAGTTCGTTAGCCTAGCTACTTACTATCGGCGGTTTATCCGTGGTTTCGCTTAGATCTACGCCCCCTTATATGAATTATTCAAGGAAACTAACGAGGAACTTCGTAAGAAGAAGTTCCGTCCGATTCGGTAGACGACCGCGTGCGAGAGTGCCTTTAGTACTCTAAAAGAAAAGCTTATAGAAGCTCTAGTTATAACGCAGCCGGATCTATCGAAGCTATTCGTAATCGAGATAGATATATCGGAATAGGTAATTAGGATCGTCTTGCTCCAAGAGGGCCTAGACGGGAAGCTATATCCTATTGCCTACGATAGCCGAAAGCTTATAGGAGCGGAATTAAACTATGCCGTCTAGGAGAAAGAGCTTCTAGCAATCAAGGAAGCCTTACGGCTATAGGACCGCTATATTAAGAATAGCACGTAGATAATAATCGTTACCGATCACGCGAGTCTATAGTACCTAACCTCTACTAAGACCTATAGTAAGCGATTAGCTCGCTAGGTAGCAGAGTTTTAGGAATACGACTTGCGTATTTAGTATCGGAAGGGATCGGACGCTGTAGTCCCCGACGTATTGAGCCGCAGGCCTGATTTTGTGGAAGATAGGCCTGCAAATATGTTAAAATCCCGACCGATATAGGACTTTTCGCTCGCGCTTGCTCAAGCCGAGGCCTATATAGTTATGAAAGTCCCCGAAGATATATAGCTATCCGTAACCCGGCAGTTTATAGAGACGAAAGAACTACCGGAGGATCCCCCTGTGGCGAAAGCTGTTAAGCGATTTATACTAAGCTTAAGTATTCGGGAAGACGACGCCTGCCTAGGAGAGCGGAAGCTTGTTTTCGCCCACGAAGATAGACTCTGTGCCCCGTATTTAGAGCCAATCTTCTGTAGAGACCTAGTAAACCGCCTATATAAGGAATTTAGTCACTTAGGCTACCTAGGCCTTATAGGTATACTCCGTCCGCGAGCGTGGTGGCTGTAGATACGGCAGGATATCGAAGATTGTACACGATCGTGCCTAAATTGCTAGGTTTCGCAAGGATCCCGAACGAACCTAGAGAGGGAACCTGCCTAATACTTGGTTACGGCTAGTATCCGCCCTTTCTAGCGATAGGGAATTAACCTGATTAGGCTATTACTAAAGACGCCGAACGGCAATAAGTGGATAGTCACTATAATTGACTACGCTACTGGCTAGCCGGTCGCGAAAGCTCTTTAGGAAGCTACTAAAGAAGAGTTAGGCTACTTCCTGCACGATCAAATCTTCGCTAACTATAGGGCACTAATAGAATTGCTATCTAACAACGGACTAAACCTCCTTACTAGGGCCGTTAGCTTCTATCTAGACCTCATAAAAACGAAACACCGCACGACCATACCCTACTATCCCCGTACGAACGGGAAGGTAGAGAATTTGAATAGACTTTTAGGGCGGATACTCACGAAATACCTTATAGGCAAGCCTACTCGGGCGTGGGATCTCTACCTTACGTAAGCGCTCGTGGCCGCGCGGCTCTATAAGTATACCGTCACGGGCTATAGTCTGTTTTACCTTGTGTACGGAATCTAACCCCGCCTTCCGGGAGACGAATTAGGTACGAGGACCCTCCTGTTTATAGAGAGGGCCGATAAGCTTGCTAGTATAGCTAATGCTCGCACGAAAGCAAATAAGCTTCTACTCGCACGGGCGATTCGAACGAAGCGTGTTCGTGATAGCGCGGTCACGAAATCGAGCTTTAAGGAAGGGGATTAGGTGTTAGTTCGCAACGAAAGTAGGAAGAAGTTCGAGAGTAAGTAGTTTAGACTATATTAGGTCCTATCGTCCTACCTACTTAGTACATATACTCTCGAGGAACTATCTAGGCGCGTGCTTAGGAGCCTTATTAACGGATCACGGCTATTAGAAGTAAAAGTAGATAATCTAACCGGGCTATAGGCGTCTTCGGCTACGAAAGCCGCCCTCCGGCAGGCAGGGCTTCGTATACGGAGACTAGAGGAGATCCGAAAGGTTCTCGATAATAAGGCTAATATCCCTAATTACTCGGAATTGTCCACATTTACTCGAGAAGAATAGGCCGATTTTAGGCGTAACAGTACACGCCACGAGTTAGTAGGGGAGGATATGATCGCTAACCGTGTTATTACTAAGAGAATCGCAAGGAATCGAATAAAGCGAAGAGGGCAACAGGACACGTCCGCTCACGAGAGCGCGGGGGATTCGGCAGCAAGCTAATCCGAAAGCTTTCAGGAAATTGATTCTGATTAGGAAGATATCGCGGAAGAAGACGTTCTTCCGCGGAGTGTAAATAGGCCTCGGGACGCTAACGCTCATAAAAGAGCACTATTTAATAGGCTATTAGCCGTTATAGTCCCCTTAGGAAGCTTAAAGACCACGAGGAAGTCTACGAATTAGGCTACTAGGAAAGATATAGAGTAAAGTCATTTTATTCTATAGTAGAAGATAGGAAATAAATAGCAAATTATGCTTCTACTAGGGCCTTTCGGCTACAATCATAAGGATACGCGCAAGATCTACTAATACTTGCCGTAGAAGGGGTTATCCTCCTCTTCCCCCTCCTCTTCCTGCTCTAGCAGCTTACTATTATCCTGGGCGTACGTATACAAGGACTAGTAATCGGCTATAGCACGAGTAGTAGTTTCCGGTAGAACGCGAAGGGCCTTACGCATAAGGTCCTAATCGGTCTTCTTCTTGCCAAAACGCTTATCGTCTAATAACGAGGCGTACTATTCGTTGGCGTACGGGCTAACAGGGGCGTCTATAAAAGGAACCTTAACCTTATCGGGGGCGGCGGTAGCCTTCTCCTCCTCCTTACCCTTACGGGCTTTCTTAGCTAAACGGTTAGAGGCAGTAGTAGTAGGGGAGCTAAGGGGCGTACTAGGAGTACGGCGCTTAGCTATACAGGGCTTAGCGACCTTAGTAGGCTCGCGCAGGAACGGATAGCTAGTATTCTAGGCTTCTAGCTCCGAGCGGACCTAATCGGGTAGCAGGACGGTCTCGGAACCTATATAAAAGACTGTAGTTAGTATACGCGTCTGCCAGGACTAAGATAGCGGGATACTCACGGAAGGAATAGTTTTTCCTGCCCGTATTAAAGGAGTAGTTAGCGCAAGCGCCCTAGAACTAAGGTTCCCTATCGGCTACAAGGACCCGGCAGCTCGAGAATAGGCCGTAGCCCTTGCTATAGGGTACGCACGCCTCCCTATCAGGAGCGGTAGTAGCAACGCGCTATACCTGCACGGCTCGAAGCTAGCTAGGGCCCTTACAATCCTTGGCCTTTTAGCCACGCTAGTCTATATCGGTTACCGGGGCTATAGTAGCTAGCTTCCGGTCCCGTTCGGTAGTGAAACGGTCTAGCAAGGGGTTGCTAAAGGTATCCAAATTAACCTTAGCTAGGCTAGAGGGAGCAGAAGGGGCGGAGGGAGCGGAAGGGCTAGACTTGGAGCCCTGGGCAGTACTACTTCGCAGGGTACGCTCTATTTTATCGGCCAGGGGGACAAAAAGTTCGTCGTCGTCGGCTGCATCAACGAATCAGTACCGTTATCTCTATCAAAACCCGGCCGATTTTGACCAAAACAACGCGAAAGGTTACTTATATATAGCAGGAGAGGATGAAATTGGGCTTTTTACGCGCAGCGCGATACTCGCGCGAGCGAGAGGAGATACAAAAACGCGGTAGTCTGATGAAACTGCGCGAGAGCGAGGGATAGGAGATACGAAGGAGGGAAAGTTGGAGAGGGCGGGCGAAAGGGCGTTTTTTTTTTATGCACGCGCGCCTGCCTAGGTAGCAGTTGCCGTTTTAGGCCTTATTAACGCTATTCGGAAGTTTCCCTTTTCGAACGGCCGTGGATAGGGGCTAACGAAACGGCTAGCCGCGGGTTTAAATCCTCCTCGGGGCGATTAATTTATCGTATTTCTTTTGTTCTGCGAGATTTTAGTAGATATCGGTTACCCCTATCCACCAGTGCTAGCTTGGTGATCCTTTTAGAGGCTATTAGGCGCTAGCGGAGCGAAAACCGAGGCGGTTTTCGGCTAAGTAGGGGAGGATGTGATCCTAGAGGCCCCATGCGGGGCTAATAGGACTATTGTAGTGCCTTAGGTACCCTTATTTCTACCGGTTACGACCGGATCCACACTTATTTAGACCTATTTCCTTACGAATATAACAAAACATGCTCCATTTACCGACTCCCGCGATCATATTAGTTAGGCCGAAAGGCATAACTATATATTCGAAGTACCCGTAACGCGTTCGAAAGGCTGTTTTCTACTTATCTCCTTCCTTAATACGAATTCGGTAGTACGTATCTTAGATATCGATTTTGCTAAAGATCTTAGCTCCTGATAGACGGTCTAAAATCTCCGAAATAAGAGGTAAAGGGTACCGATTCTTCACCGAAACCTTATTAAGTCCCCGGTAGTTAATATAGAGACGTAGGCTTCTATCAGACTTCGGTATAAAGAGGATTAGAGCGCCTGCTAGGCTCTTAGACTCTCGGATACGGCCGTTCTTAATGTTTTCGTCGAGGTATCGGCGGAGTTTAGCAAGTTCTTTCTAGGAGAGAGGGTAGATAGGTCCGTAGGGTACTTTCGTACCTAGGAGTAGGTCGATCGCGTGATCGTGGTCGCTTAATAAAGGTAGGATATTAGTGGTCTAAGAGGTAAAGGTATCGTGAACCTCTGTAAGTTCGGGAGGTAATCGATAGGTATCCGGAGGGTCTTCGGTAGTGTCTCTATTAACTAGTAGCTATATCTCTTTAGGTAGGCGTACTATAGTAAAGATATACGTATAGTTCCGGGCCTGTTTTGCAAATTTCTTTGCAGGTAGTACTTCGATAGAGGGCGTCCCGAACTACTAAAGGCTGCCTCGTCCGGATAGGTATATATTAAGGTCGTGAATCGTAGTTATAGAAAGGAGTATTAGGCTTCTATATAGTCGGGGGTCTCGGTTAATCGCGACGTATACGCGGGTAAATCGACGCGTAATACCCTAGGAATCAGTAGCTTCGAGTAGGATAGTCTAAACTCTATATATTAGCGTTGATTATTAGTTAATAGCGTGAATAAGGGGTTCGGATAGTTTTGCTTGTTAAAACTTGTAGGTTTTGACGAATTCGAAGCTAATAAGGTCGACTTTAGCTCTACTATCGATATCCGTATAGGTTTCGATACTTCGTGCGGTAATCGGTATATAGAACCGAGTTCGCGTCCCTACTATAGGGAGAGACGGAGGCGTAAGGTTTAATCCGTCTTGCTATTATTTCCCTGTTTAGCGCTTTGTATAGTAGCAGGTTTCTCGCTTATACCCTTCGGGCAGGTATTAGCGTAGTAGCCTGGCTTACCGTATACGTAGTATATAATACGATCCCGGCCTGTTTCGGTAGGGTTTCGAGAATCCTTCGTGGGTAGTTCGTGAGCGGGCCGATTATTGTTACTTTAGTAGCTACTACCTCGGTAGCCTCCTTGATAAGTTCCCCTATAGCGGCCTCTATAGCTACCTCTTCGAGGGTAAGGAGAACTTCCTGATCTATCTATTAGTTTCTAGGAGGATCCCTTATTATCCTTTCGTGGGTGTTCCGACGATCTTTCGCTATATTTTCGCTTCCGGTTCTCCTCTATTTTGTGAAGGTCCTAAAAGTAGTAAGCGATATCGATTATCTCCTTACGGTTCTCTAGTAACTTAATTAGATAGCGTCGGATATCGGTTTAGAGCGGATATTAGAGCTTTGCGAAGTAGGATAAAGCTCTCTCTTTCTCGGCTACCCGTGGAAAATATTGCTCAAGTGTATCGAGGCGTATATAGAACTCGCGAGGGTCTTCGTCCTTGTATTAGTAGGTTCTCTCGAGCTATCCTATTACGTCGGATTCGAGACTAGCCGTATTCTTGATAAGGGTTATAGTCTAGTCCTTGAAATAAAACTAGTCTTCCTTATAGTTTCGCGAGGTAGTCGATTCCTTTTCGTCGGTATATCGGTACTATCTCTGCCGACAAGTTAGGTTTATATAGTAAATAGCTCCAAGAATTTTAGTACGGTCGTCGTAGTATCGCTTTAGTACGCCCTCGAATATCTGTTACAGGTCGAGGAGCTACTCCTAACGTTTTTGGAGTATGTAGTCGAGTATGAAAATAGGTAGATTTTTGAGCTTGATCTCCTAGTCCTTTCCTAACAAGGAGCGGGGTTCCTAGTAAGGGTTCGGCAGGAAATCGTTTGGGTTTCGTCCTATAATCTCAGATCTTAGGCGTTCGGCTTGATCTTGCAGGTCCCTTAGGCGCTGCAGCTTTTCGATAGTAGCTTAGGTAGCTACAAGGTTTAGGTCGAGATCCGACGCAGTCGTCTAGCTGGCATAGAGGGTTTCGGACTCTATAGCTGTTGGTTCGTCAACGATACGGGAGGGGTTCGGTGCCTCTTCTGTAGAGGGTGTTGAACGAGTTCTTGGTGCTATCTCTCCTAGGTAGCTGAAGAAGAAGAAACAGAATTATAAAGATATGGTCTACTTGCAGGGTAGAAAGCCTGTTAACTAGGTAGGAGAGCAAAGCACTAAGTCAGATTATAACAGAGACTGTTTCTTAGAGGACCCCTTTACCCCGTTTACTGCTGGGCCTTATATACAGTAAGCCCCTCTTTCGAAGGAGGGGTAGATATGCAGGGAAGCGGATGACTATCCTCCGTAGGAGTAGCGGGGAAAGGGTGATGGTAGATCACCGAACTAATATATTATGGTTGGTGATCCTTGGAGGCCTGAAGCCTAAGGCCTCAATATAGGAATAGCCTTATAGTGCAAAATATCATAACAAATATAGCCTATCTAGTTACCTATTACTCAAGATATATAAGTAATCCTGACTAATTATATATCTCTAAATTAAAGAAGATATAGTAATATCTATAATATCGGCTAAATCTAGGCCTATACTACGATTATATAGGGAATAACCTATATGTAAAGATAGTCTACTTGCAGGGTAGAAAGCCTGTCAACTAGGTAGGAGAGCAAAGCACTAAGTCCGATTGTAACAGAGACTGTTTCTTGGGGGGCCCTCTTTCCCGTCCCCCCACTGATCTTATATACAGTAAACCCTACCACGAGAGGGGTAACCACGTTAGCTTGCATGAGCTGTATGCAGATCGGCGGATGACTCTCCTCCGTGGGAACAGCGGTGAGAAGGCAGGGATAGGCCACCCTGAAGGGGTGCTCCGTGGTTGATCTCCATGGATGATCTCCCCGGGTGGCCTGAATCCCAAGGCCGAAAAGTGTGAATAGCCTCATGGTGGGAAATATCATAACACTATATATAAAAGGCTACTCTAATACTGATTAGTTAGGCGATATCGATAGTAGAAAATCTACTACTAGCTATATATTTAGCCTATCTAGAGATCTAGCTACTAATAATATAGTAAGCTAGAATTCGATACTACAAAAATTAGTAGCCATATCTACCTACGAGGCCGAATATATAGCTATAAAAGAAGCTATACGGGAAGCTATCTATCTAGCTAACCTATTTAACTATCTAAACGATAGATTAGGCCTAGGCTATACGCCTAGCAAGCCTACTATATTAGTAGATAATAAGGTAGCTATTAAGCTAGCCGAAAACCCTGAATTTTATAAAAGGACTAACAAAAAACGTTAGAAGAGAAATATTTGAAGACCTAAAGAATCTAGCTAACCTCCGTGAGATCGAGATTTAGGAAGATATATATCTAGCTATCTTATAGTAGTATATATATATATATCGATCCTATCTACTCTGTACTAATCTCTATACTCTACTACTATCTATACTATAGTATAAAGATTACGGGGGAGTATAAGATATAGGGTAAGATGCCGATAGGCAAAGATGCCTAAGCCGTTAGGCTGTATATCAAGCTAGATTTATAAGGCCTATACTAAGGCTAGAACGATATTCTAAATCTCTATAAGCTTTATGCTATTATATTATTATTATCTAATCGGATAATCAGGTATAAACAGACGTATTATATTACGATTAAATGTGAGCAAGCGATGCTGCGCAGGTTAGGTAGAGAGGAAGTAAGATTAATTGATCTTCTTCCTTTGATTGAATAGGAAGGATAAAATCAATTCGGCTTAGAATCATAAAGATGAAATGAGACAAAGTAAGGTAGGACTGAAGCTTGGTTGATTGTATTAAATCTTGCTTGTATGTCTTAAACATAATTATTATCTTGGTAGAGAAAGCAGGGCATATTTATAATCAACTTGTCTCTTGCATGTGATCGTTCTAGATGATGCATGATGATCTCATGCAGACAGATCTAGATGCATAGTGATCTCATGCAGTAGCTGTTTGATCGGTGGTTGCTTGATTGTACGATGTCATTGACTGTAGTGATGATGTAGATCGTGTCATTGACCGTAGTGATGATATAGATCGTATACTGTTGTATACGTCTTACTTGATGTCATTGACCGCAGTGATGATGGTATAGCATAAAGCTTATAGAGATTCAGCTATCTTGTATAGGCCTTATGAATCTGGCTTGATATGCTGCATGACGGTTTAGGCATCTTGCCCTATATCTCACATTAAATTACATCGTACAATCAAGCAACTATAAGTCAAACGGCTACTATATAAGATTACTATGTATCTAGATCTATCTATATAATATCATTATATATATCTAGATCTATCTATATAAGATCACTATACATCTAGAATATATCTAGATCTATCTAGATTGATTATATGCAGAAAATAAGTTTGATAAGTTTGCATAAAATATTGATTATATATACGCCCTGTTTTCTCTACAAAAATCATGTCAATGGTTAATTATACAGATCAGCAGATTCAATACGATCAACCAAGCTTCAGTCCTACCTTACTTTTCTCTTACCTTTATAATCCTAAGCCGAATTGAACTTATCCTTCCTATTCAATCAAGAGGAAGAAAGATCAATCGATCTTATTTAATCATCTTTAATTTATCTTCCTCTTTACTAACCTGCGCAGCATCGCTTGCTCACAAATAGGAATAAGCCTTAGGAAGGCTCCTTAACTATAGGCTCTTACTTTAATCTAGGGACGTACTCGCGATCTAAGATAGCTAGAGAAAATGAAATAGCGGTATTTACTAATCTAAAAAGGTAAGCGTTAAGATATAGCCTATAGAAAATAAGACTATTAACGCTAAGATATAATATAAAGCCTAGGGGATAATACTAATAGGCGTTCCCTTATTTTCGGTCTTTAGCTCCTAGATAGCCGTAGCTTAGGAAACTAGTAATATATCTATAGTTATTTTGCTTTCTATTAAAGTTAGCAAAGATAAAGGGATAAATATAGTTTCTTTAGTTATCGAAATAACCGGTATATTTATCTATTTTAGGTCTTTTAGTGCTAATATAGCCTATACAGAGATTGTTTACCTTATATAGCAGGACGTATATATTATTCTAATAATCTAGTAAGATAAAGATACGTTGCTATAGTAATTATCATTAGAAGGTATTTACAGGTCGAAGAAGCACCTCTTACTTATTTAAATTATTAGTATACCTTAACTCTACGAATGCTAGAGCAGCAATAGCCGTGATGCTATCCCTAGGGATCCTATAGTCCGATACTCTAATAGTCTTCGGATAGACTACAATATAAGTTGTGACATTTAGATTCTTTATTAAGTCAGTATAATATGAATTATATAAATGATTTAAATCGAGATGAGTAGTGTATATACCTTCTCCTTGATACTTGCTTCAAGTGAACGCCCCTGAAAACCCGGTAGTAAGAGATTCACTATTTGCGAAGCAGCAATTGCCGCCAAACAAAACCAATTAACTGGAAGCATTGTGGTCTGTAATGTTTAGGTATTTCTTGTTTTCTAAAGCAGCATTAGAGAAATAGAGGTCAGAGGAGGCCCAGATCAGCTTTGTACGGGTTTGAAGTAGAGACGTGCAGCCAAGAGCTAGAGCGAGACTCTTCTTTTTCAAATCCTTGGGGGGTTTGTCGAAAGCGATCCGCACACCGCGACTGATTGTCAAATATCCAATAAATGAAAGACAGTTGGAATCATAAGGATGGCGGGGTGGATCTGCAACTAGGCTCATCAGGTCAGGGATCTAGCACCCACAGGAGCCGTTGTTCGATTGTCGATCCAAGATACAAGTGGATGAGAGTGCCTGTCTCTGCGTAAAGGGAGGGCGTATGGGAGAAGATGATTTCCCGAGGGAGTGGATGGGCTGGCGATCTGGAGAGGCCGACAAGACCGAGTGGAGAGGGGAAAGAAAAAGCCGTATGGAGGGGCTACCCAGCGGAGAGCGTAATTCCAGTGCTTGGGGCAGTTTCAGAAGAGGGCATGTGCGGCTCATTTTGGGGCCAGTGCAAACAGGAAATGATGCATAAGTCGCCTGTCAACGACTCCAATCCACACCGGCCCCAGACGACGAACGAGTTGCATGACGGGACTGGCACCGCGGGAATGGTTAAACGCGACGGAGCAGCGGAAGACACGAATTAATGTGGCTTCATGATTGGGATTACTCGCCGGAGGAGACCAGTGATTGGATCTAATGCTGGAGATTGGAGACAAACTGGGATCCAGCAGCCAGCGACAACCGGGGAACCACCAGAAGGAGTGGACTTTTTTTGGCTGTGGAGCAGGGGACGACGTGGGTAAAAGGACAGAGCTTTCTGGTGGCTGAGCTAAGGACCCTTGTATTGCTGCTGTCGGGACTCGGGACTCGGGACAGCTCCAGGCTGGGGCGAGTATGTCGGAACTGCAGAGTGTGGCGAGTCTGTCAATTCGATTGACAAAAGGCAAAAGTGCCGGTTGTGAAGACTGCACAAGCTGTGCTTTGTACCGCCTACTCCGTACTGTACTGCAAAAGCGATTGTCGGTCTCATACGAGACGGTGAACTACCACGCGGCGGATAGCTAGTATAGAATGTCACCAGCCCTAAATATTGCTGGCAGCTAGACCTGAACACCCCGCCTGCTGTCTGCTTCAGAGTCGATTCTCAGAATGAAACAGCTTGTGCGGCTTCAATGAGGGCATTTCCACCCATTTTTGCACCTATTCCGGAGGGAAATACCGCTCGCCATACCAGAATGCATGATATTCGAGAAATCGTTGTATTGGTTGAGGAATGATTTGCTGTGCCTAAAATGCAACCCGACCCTTTAGCATCCCGACAATAAAATATAGTGCGTAGAGAACTCCTCGTGAACCAGTCAGTCGAAAGGCTTTGGCATCATCCGAATTTGTGTTCTCACCGGACACGGGTTTCTTGCAGGGAACGGGCGAAACATCTGAGCATTCTATACGAAGTGTGTTAGAGAGCGTCTAGGTTGAAGAAGGAGCTGTGACCGTACTCACCTTGTGGTTTCTGGTCTTGAAGGCACGCGGGCCAGCGGAGATGTCTGATCCAAAGTCATGTCCTGGTCAGGCCGCGATATCCTCTTGACGTATTTGCCGCCTGGCAATTCTCGTCGTCGATGTCGCCTCGTTATCTTCGGCACGGCTCTGTCCCTGCGTACCGGGGTGGAACAGACGGAAGACCTGCTGTGGTGGACTGTTTGAAAACTTGATCTTTTAGCCAGCCGGAAAGTCAGGCAAGATGTGCTGAGAAAAGTAGCATATACTAATAACAGTCATGAAGAAGAGAGGACGCCAAACCCACAATTGGACCGCAAGTACCTGTATAGTCGTCTAGGCTGGCCACGTAACCGGTAGAATCTTCCTCTTGCCAGGCATTTTTCAAACTTAACCTATATTGCTCAACGCTCGGTTGAACGCGCTTTTCAACAACTGTTGAAGGTGATTTACCGTCAATATCTTGAATATGAGATGCAAACCGCCAAGATATAGTTCCAAGGGTGGCCCCGTATAGATTCATGCACGCCACGGTTCGAAGTGGGGCGCTTAGCGAGATTAGCCGCAAACTCTAAATCGCATACTTCAACGGATGTTGAATCATCTCAGCTGGCGGCAAAATGAAATATTTTATGAGGATTTACAGTATAGTCGATCAGCTCTCCCATAAATCTGCATAGCTGGTGGTGGCTATGAGCAACCGGAGGCGAAAGGCATATAAAGACGCTCCACGACCCGGTCCAGAAAATCAGGACTTCGATCCTCATCTTCCCAGACGGCACGGTCTTCTTGTCTGCCTGCAGACTTAAGATCTTTTGGTCGTAGCTGTCACTGTCATGAGCGTAGTGAAGGAAGAGATACGTTCTCTCGGAGGACATGCTTTGCTTTATCAAGGGAATCCGCAAGGGAGAGCTGCGATACCAAGGACCTCCGCAGGGAAGAGCTCGCAACCAAGGATTTCCGCAGGGGGGCACTGCGTCACAAAGTAAACGTTGGTGGCAAGTCTTGCATTTCTTATCTAATACGAGAACAGGTATGTAGATATATAGACAAATCCTGCGTGCCAGCCGCCAAATGGATCTCGCAGGACGCTTTACGTACATACATCCTGCTAATGGATTCAAACTTGCAACAGACATCGAGTTCCCCGTTGCAATAACTCTTGCCATCCTCACCCTTATCCACTTCCTTCCCCCACACACACTCTGAAGGGACACTCAACAATGTCTTGCATTAGGGTCTCTGCCTGTGCTCTTATCGTCACTTCTGGCCTGACTCCTAATGTCCATGTCCCGCACAGCAGCCATGACTGTAGCAATAGGACCCATCCTCGCAGCAGATGGCGTTTTGCGAACACCCATTCGCATCGGCACAGGTGGCGATGCACATACCCATAGCCGCCTGGCCGCCAGCAGTACCTCCAAAGGCAGAGCAGCGTCTTTGGCAAGAAATCATGGAGGCCTGCGTATGTCAGCTGGTTAATGCAAAGTTTTGTATATAATATGAACCTTACACAGTCACAGTCTCTCTTTCCAAAGCTTGACTCCAACTTGGTATTGGGCAATCCCAGGGCTACAGAGGCAAAGCTCAGGATAGCAACATAGAGGAACTTCATTCTGATAACAGGTGTAGAAATTGTTGTATTGATTTGTACCGCAACACGAAATCAAGTGCTGTAGTTAACAACACTCAAGATATTTGTTATTGTCAACAGAACATCTAGCGACATGAGTCTGTTTATATACCCCTTGATGACTCTGACTTGCCCCGAAAATTAAGATTTCAAGGGATTAGCCCCCACGTTGCAGTTTCCCGCATTTTAGAATCCGTTCCGTCTCCCCTTCCGTCGTTTCGTTGCAACTAGGGTGGTACCGTCTCCAGCCGAATACACCAAGATCTCCGTAATTCAATAAATGAGCGCAATTCCTTAGATTAAGTGACCGGCCCGGTCGACGCATTGCGTATACCCCGATAATGCCCTGATTGCAGAGACTCCTTAACGGAAAGTTAGCAGTCAACAATAGCCCCTCTAAATCCCACTAGTTGCCGGATTTACAAGCCGGTTATCCATACCCCGCCGCCAGAACCCAATTTGTCCTTGTACCAATTACCCAAGAAAGCTAAAGATCTTCAAGAAAACAGGGGAGATAAGAATGTCTTCTAAAGCTCTGTCACTCGCTTAGCCCCCATGTTGAAGTTTCTAGGGGCCAAAATATCATCCTGCTAGGCAAACCGGGCCGGGAGACGCTATAAAATTGAAAGAATTCAGGCGACTGATTTAGCCCATTATGCCCATAGTCCAGAGCTAAGGCTACGCAAGCTCGACCCGGACCAGATTAGCGCACACCCGATCGTCGGGCGAATGATTGTTTGTGGTCAGCGGGATGGTGCGCTATGGCCTATAAAAAGACGGAGGATTGCTTAATAAGTATGTCAATAGGGCTTCAGTTCATAAGTTCTACGTCGGATGTTATTTATCTTCCGGGTATTATCGCTAGATTCTGGAAGACACGCCATTAGTAGCCGATCTCGGATACCAATTTCCTGCAAATATACATTACTCGGCTCGGCAAACCTAACGGACCAGTTTTACATCTGTCCTCGTGAACCGAGGCTATTAGGTGCAAGGCTTGCTTGATCCTGATGGACTCTGATTGTATCATCAGTTTTGAGCAGGTTGATGGGAAAGTTGTCGGGTATAATCGTGCATCCCTACAGAAAAAAATTAAGAAGGCCGAGGAAATAATCGCTCACATCAACAAAGACATTCCTTACCATCATTTGAAGCTTGTGGTAGATACCCTATGGAGTATACCAGCCGCATTAGATGCCTCATATTTTATATACTTGCATATTCTTCATTGTCCGACTCCCTCAAAACAGTCCCTTATTCCGCACTCAGTGGGATGCTAGCTAAATGTACCCACATACCTTATCCTTAACCACATCGTCTATGTGCTGATATTTCTAATAATGCCAATAAAGTGCGGTCTATGTAAAGTATATTCTGAACGGAGACCGGTTGTAATCGAATGGGTCTATGTCAACGATAAAGTTGCGCTCTCCACGATAGGCTACTTCCAATACTATGGCCCCTTTGGCCGTCTTCCACGTTGGACTGAACACAAGGAACACACCCGACCAACTCTTCAAATGGCACCTTCCCACAAGAACCATGATTCAGCCTGGTAACGAACGTACTTGACGCATGCCTCTAAGCTCAACACAACCCCACAGAAAAGATGATACAGACCTACAATCGAGCAGACTGGGACAGGATAACAGAGAAAGTGCTACACAAGGGAATATACAAAGGCGCGAACGCGATCTCCGTGCTAGATTTCGCTGTGAAGAACCGCACAGAGGCGACGATAGCCGCTGTTCAAAAGCGCATTCCCGATCTTCGACCGTCGACCTAAACCGAGCGTTGTTTTACCTCAGGACTGAAATTCCAACAGACCGAAGTCAGCCGTCCTCGTGAAAACATGGCAGGAATGTTATGACGACCTGGGACGAACTCACAGCTACTCCACCACCCTCTTCGGCGACATATGGCTAAGACAAATGGTATGGCCCCAACGATTGAAATAGACATATCACGCTGAAAGCAGGAAGGAGTTGACCAGTAACATGAAGACGAGGCAAAAGCTTTCATGGGTGCGCCCTTCCCTCAAGATACCCAATATCAAGCAAATGTCTCTAAGCGATCATAATGCCAGCGGATGATGACGACCTCCGCACGGAGGCGATGCTGCTGGCAAATACGGGACCAACGCAGGGTTCGGCCCCTGTTACTCATCCGGTCCGCGTTTTTCAAGTCATATCTGGTCCAGCAGTGTGTCACCTTCCACCGCTCCCTATCAGCCTTTGTGGATGACCATTTTCGCTGAAGAATTGACCATCGGCACAGGAGAACCTAGCCAAGATCCGAGGACATTCCCCTTATTCAGACAAGGACTTTCTCGGGGTCCTACTTCGTGGCCGAGAAAGCTGAGCCCATCCACCTCACCGGGAAGTAGAGAGAGCATGCCTATGGCCTAGTGGTCATGAAAACCAAAGCAATCAAGCCGTCACCCACCGCCAAGCTGCTGGGTGTGCTCTTCGACCTGGAGCTTCGATGGAAGGAATACATCCAGCCGGCCATCAAGCATGCCACTCTAAATGAACACAGCACTCAGCTGCTATTTCAGGTGCGACACTGTTTTGATGTTGCGATACTGCTTTGGTGTTGTGACACTGTTTTGGTGTTGCGACACTATTTCTGTGTTTCAAAAATTAGCCTTTGTCGGCGGCTTAAATGAGGATTTAGGATCTGGCCCACAGGGTAATATCAAATTGCTAGCCCATTGCCCCTATCGTTGCGTCACTTAGATCACGGATCTTCTGGAAGTATAGCCCAAAATAGTACACGATATTATAATAGTAGTAAGTGGTTAGTCAACAAGGTAGATATTGCAAAGGTTATAACGAGAAGCCATATAATTAAAACCTAATAAGAGACTACTTAAATCTAAGTAATAAATCTATAGTAAATACACTAAGAAGTCTCTTACTCTACGATGACTTTTCGTATAAAACTAATCAGGTAATTTATCTACCTATCAAAACAAACTAAGAAACCAATTCTAATATCACTATAGAAAGTGTATATAATCTAATAAATTCAGATCTTTCTACTATAAAAGTGATCTTTATTATTAATATAGCGGCTACTATTTGTGTAGTATCTAAATTAGATTTATTTAATAGTGTATATAAAACTAATAAAACTGTTATATAGGGAAAAGCACAAAGATTATCTATCGATCTTGCTAGAGATATTATCTTCTAGACGAATACTAATCTAGTCTATAAACTAACTAATATGCTCTATATCCCACAATTAGGAATTAATATATTAAGCATATATATACTAAAGAATTCAGTATCTCTATTTATCGGATATAGATAGAGCTATAAAGAATTCTATGATATCATAGAATCTTATGGAAAACAAGATCATCATAATGAAATCACCACTATATTGCTAGTTGCCACCGAAACTAGGGGATTTATCAAATATAAATAGGACCTAAAGTCCCTAGCAAATAGTTCTCAATAGTAGTCCTGAATTTATTCTTGATAGCCTACCTACTACTATTCAATCCATCAACCTCTCTATACGATCCAGCTATACTATATAGCTCTATCTATAGGTTTGCTATACCATCATCCTTCCTATACGCTTACACTTGCTTATACTATTTAATAGAGAAAAGGCTACTATTTTCGATCAATATCGAAATATTATACTAATTAGGTATAAGCAAGATAATCTATATCAAACTACCCTATATATAAAAAAGCTATATAAGGTAGATTCTGAATCTATCTAAAGTACTAGTAATATTACTAGTTTAAGACTTTAGTATAATAGATTAGGCTATATAGGCCTAATGCTACTATAAAGGCTACTAAGCTAGGCTAATATATCTCTATCTGATACTGAGATACGAGATTATATGTAAAATATATGCGAAATATGTATATAGTCAAAATATGATAGGAAGATTAATAAATCTTCTACTTCTGCTGCCGAATACGGTATAGGCGAAAGAATATATAGCGATATTGGAGGGCCTATTAGCCCTAAGACCTATAATAGCTATCGCTACTATATCACGTTTCTTGACAAAGTATCAAGATATCTATATATATCTCTACTTCGATCGAAAGACAAAGCTATTAAGAAATTTACCTTATATAAGTAATTAGTTAAAAACTAGCTTAATAAGAAGATCAAAGAGATATTTACCGATAACGGTACTAAATACGTGAATAATAACTTCTATATATTATTAGGAAGATATAGTATTATATACTGTCGGCATGTATGGCCTATGGGCCAGATATGCATCTTGAATCCTGCCTGCTTACTAAGCATTCCTATCTTGCTTACCGCTAGGAAAACCCAATCTTGTTTACCCCTAGATTCTGATCCTAGATTCTGATCTTCAACGATCGTGTCAACATGCCCGACTAGGCAAAGGAATGTTCAACACTCCAAAATGACCTCGAATGTTCTTGATTTCCTTATGTGATATTTGCTATGTTCCTTATGTTATAAATTGCACTCTGTTTCCTAGTTAGAATGAATAAGTTTGACATCCTTTTTATCTTAGGAAGAATCACCGGACATAGTAGACCATCTGAATCAACCTTCCACTACTTGATTCTTCTGTCTGATCAGTCGATTGTGATCTATCCTGATTCGTCTCTCTTCCATAATCGTGGCACCAAGATTAGTGCGCACGAACGATTTCTACTAAGGTTTTATGCACTATACGCAATTCTAATAGTTATAAGCCCGAGCCTCTGCTAAGGCCTCTTACCTTCGTCTTATCTATCTATCACTTTCGCCTTATTGATGGATTTATCCGATCTACAAGCTACCTGGCTCAATTATCCTCTGAAATACCACGCGTATTAGATCCCGTGGATTATAGCTATCAAAGATTATATACTAGCGAATAGTGTGTGGAAATATATTAATCTAGACCTGCCTATTCCTGCTATACCGATACAGGAACTAACTAAGCCGTATCTATCTAATACAATCAAGAAATCTACGAACACGTTTATATCTAATCTTCCTAATAAGCAAATCAGACTTATTAATCTTACCTCTAACTAATTAGCTATCTATCGAATCTTGCTTAGCGAATATAAGTCAGCTAGATCTGACTATCTACGATATATACGATCTATCGAGATCCTTAAGCAAGGAATTCGATCCTTCCTTACGCTAGAAGGGAGATAGATTATTAATAGGTTAACAGTACGCGAAGCGATTGCTAAGCTACGTGCTATATTTGCTCTATCAGACTAATTAAAGAACTGCTAAACCCTACGCGACTAGGATACGATTAAACGACAAACACCGCTATCTAAATCGTCTTATCTTGCTATATAGAGCTAGAAATAGCTAATCAGCTAATTAGAAGGCGAGAAAGCCGGAATTACCTACTTCTAAGACCCACTATCTCTAGTATACGATTTCCTAGAGACGATTCAATATAGCGATTAAGGCTTCTATACCTTCTAGTACAACACGATCCTTTAGGGCCTAAGGAGACCTACCCTAACCGAACTAGTTAATTAGTTTATTAACTAATACTAACTAATCGTCTTGCCTAGCAGACGACTAATTACCTATCTAACCTATCAGGGACGAGAACCTAATAATAAACCTACTTATCTAACCTATTAGGGACGAAAACCTAACGAAGATCGACTAATTAAACCTAGCCGAAAGGGGATTTGCCCTTATAAAGGACCTCCTAGCTATAGTAACCACGATTTCGATAAGTACCTATATATTAATCTGCTAATTAGACTAAAGGGTTAGCTGCTAGACTAGAGAGCTATAAAGAACTTCTAATTCCGATACGAATCGTTGTCTCTGTTTAAACGATAATATAAAAAGACTATTAGAGAACACTAATCAAACGAACTAGATTAGCTAGATATTATTAATTCTAGTTAATCAGATTAGGCTAGAAAGCGAGATATCTTTTTAGCCTTTATTCCGAAGAACAAAGTTAAAAACCTCTTTCGAGAAGAAAATAGGGTAGCTATAAGCATAATCAGGATCTCTACCGAGCAGAGTGATTCCTAGTGCTATAATACTAGAGTATTAGTTTACGTCACGAATAACAGATCTCTACTATAAAACTATAGGCCGTTCGTGTCCTTAGTTATAGTTGGAAACACTAAAACTACTATCCTCGGCTACAGAGAACTCGAAATTATGCTAACTAAATCTCTTAACGGAACTACTTTTCCCTTAAGATAAGTTACCTATTACCCTAGATTCTATATTAACCTTATTTTAGCCGAACGAGTAGCTAATACAGGAATCTATATTAATAGGAGAAATTACCTACTAGAAGAGGAAGACGGAACGCCTATCTACCGATTAAATCCGAAATTAGGTATCTATCTAATTAAATAGAACGAATTAACGGATACTAGCTATCCTACTACTAACTATATCTCTTATCCCTTACTAAACTCTTACTTTCCCCTTACTACTATATTATAAGATTATATAAACCCTCTTGCTAATCAAATTAGCAAGATTGCCTTAGTATTAGATACTAAGAAATAGCTAGAAGGAACGATTGATTAGTAGCACCGACGACTAGGCTATATTAGCAAAGACGTACTATCTCGCCTACCTAACTACGTATCTAGCATCACGATTAAGGATATATCTTCGCTAATCAGCTATTATAAAATATATAAACTAGCTAATTCGCCGCGTTAAATCTCTAGATTGCCTATATAGTATAATCGCCCGTTCGAATCGCTATACTAGGATCTTATTCACTTCGAGCTATTATTAGCTAAAACCTCCTACCTATTATATTCGGTCGATCCTATCACGAAATATTAAATTACGGAAGATCTTTCTTCTAAGACCAAATTATCTCAATCTCTATCGAAATAGATCGATTTTATCTAAAATTAATTCGATCTACGCGTTCTTATAGTATACACCGATAACGAAAGAGCCCTCTCCGAATTCTTCGATTAATCTTCTAGAATTAATCTAGAAACTATACTACTCTATCAACCTAATCAAAACGGCTACGCTAAGCGATACGGTATATTAATATTAAAGATAGCTAGGTAGATAACGATCGATTTAGGCCTACTAAGCTATCTTTAGCCTAAGGTAGCTAAGATAGCTATCTATATCCAAAATCGATTACCTTATCGATCGATTAGCTAGTAATCTCCGTATAAAGCCCTTACTACCTACCTTAGTGACAAAGTACTATATTAGCTATAAATAAAGCCTGATCTATCGAATATACGAATCTTCGGATATAAAGCTTACGTACGAATAAATAAGCTACCAAGATTAGCTAAGCTAGCGCCCCGCGCTACTATTAGCTATCTAGTAGGCTACGAAGCCTATAATATCTAGCGTATCTAGATTCCGACTAATCGTCGTATTATTCGCGCACGAGACGTTTAATTTAATAAGCAGGAATTCTACAATCCCTTGCTAACTAATTAGAAGATCCGGATATACAATAATACAGATCCTATATAGCTAATCGCTATTCTTGATAACGAAGAAACTACACGAATTATTAATAATATCGATATACTAATTCCTACTAACTAATTAGCTAATACGCTAGTATAGCAAGATCTCGGGGGTAGAAGTACTACTACGGCTAATTTCGATTATACTATACCTTAAATTTAGCTTACTTCGGACTAAGACCCTTCTAATCTAGACGAAATCCTTAGAGACTAACTAATTATACTACTACTTAATATAAAATTAGACGGATCTATATTAGATCTAGAATAATCCTACTAATCAGATTAGCCGTTTGATTAGCTATTAGATTAGCTATTCGTCTTAATTAATAATACAAACTTTAATCCCTCCGGCTACGAACCTCTTTCTTTAACGACTAAGCGCCCTCGATCTAATTCTAATACTAGCCGAGACTAAGATAAAGTAAAACGACCTTATTTCAGCCTTACTACGTTTATATAAGCCTTCTTATCTAATTAGATTAAGTAGCTAAAAATCTTGATCTTATTAATCCCTCCTATACCTTCCGGCTATAATCAATTAGCTAGTCACCTATTCGAAGATCAATTCCGATAGGCTATATAAGTTAAATTTAATAAACTCCTTAATATATATATATTTGAACTAATTAGTGTAAACTATATTAGATATACCTACTAATCAAATTATAAGGATCTCGACTAATCAAATTGCCCTCGACACTAATTTATTCGAATACGATAGGTTTTTGCCTATAAATCAGACGAATTAGGCTATTTAACTAGATTCAAAGCCTGCCTATACGTGCGCGGAGATACGCAAATCCCTAATAATTAAGATACACGTACTAGTACCCTTACTACTAGAACCTTCCGTACGCTAATAGCGATTATTACTCGATTTAATCTTAAAACCTTTTAGATAGATATAGTTAACGCTTTCCTAAATAGTACGCTTAAAAAGGAAGTTTATTGCTAATACCCTCTAGGAATAGGACGAAAATCAATAGTTCTTCGCCTATACAAAGTAGTATATAGCCTACGAATCGCTAGCAAGAGATAGGAAGATGATATTAAAGAGCTACTTCTCTTACTCGGATTTCGACTATATCCTAATAATCTAGCCCTCTATACTAATAATCGTATAGTTATTATAGTGTTCGTTAACGATTTTCTAGCTGCCTACTATAAAACTAAGAGCTTATACGCTTACTAGATAAAAAACCTACTCTTATAGCGGTTTAAGATAAAAGATTGTAGCAAACTAACTTAATTTATCAGAGTTCGCGTTATTAGAGATCGTTAGAAACGAAAGACCTAGCTTAGTTAAGCAGCTTATATTAAAAAGATCGCTACTAGATTCAATCTTCTTAATAAAAAGCCTCTAAAAACACTACTCTTAACTAATCACGATATTAATCTAGTCTTATCTAATCTAATTAATCCGAAAACCGTTAAATTATATTAATAGAAGTACAGATTAACCCTTTTCCCTATAGTCTAGACGAGGCTAGATACTATATTCGCTAATTAGCTACTAGCAAAATCGCTTACTTGCTATAACAAGAAGTATCTGATAGTAGCTAATCACCTGATTTCTTACCTATACAGGACGAAAGATCTAGCAATTTGCTACGATAGCAGCCGATTAGATAATCAAATCTTTACTACTTTATTAGATACAAGCTTTGCTAATAATCCTGATAGAAAGAGCTCTAAAGGATTCATCTTTTACCTATTCGGTGGACTAATTAAATAGAAATCTCGAAAATAAAAGACGGTTACTACGTTAACGACCGAAGCCGAATTACTTGCAATTAGCTATATAGCTAAATAGCTATATTAGATTAAACGCCTTTTCTCCTTTATCTAATTCGATATTAACTAACTAGAAACGTTGAATTGCGATAATAAATAGACCGTCGACCTATTAAATCGCGAGAAATCAGTATTTTAGACGAAACTTCGTCACGTAGATATCTACTAACTTTAGATTTAGCAAGAAGTTCAGGCTAATAGCTAATAGTCTAATAGGTCAAAACAACCGAAATACTAGCTAATAGACTCACAAAACGCCTACCTAGCGAAAAACACCACGCTTTTGTTAAGCAGCTATATATAGAAGTATACCTATTATATTAGGCAATTGCCTACTTTTCCTTTCGTCTTATTCAGCTCTCACTTTGCTCTTACCTATCATCTTATATCGAGAGCTGAGGGGGTGTGTCGGTATATATGGCCTATAGGCCAGATATATATCTTGAATCCTGCCTGCTTACTAAGCATTCCTATCTTGCTTACCGCTAGGAAAACCCAATCTTGTTTACCCCTAGATTCTGATCCTAGATTCTAATCTTCAACAATCGTGTCAACATTGCCCGACTAGGCAAAGGAATATTCAACACTCCAAAATGACCTCGAATGTTCTTGATTTCCTCATGTGATATTTGCTATGTTCCTTATATTATAAATTGCACTCTGTTTCCTAGTTAGAATAAATAAGTTTGACATCCTTTTTATCTTAGGAAGAATCACCGGACATAGTAGACTATCTGAATCAACCTTCCACTGCTTGATTCTTCTGTCTGATCAGTCGATTGTGATCTATCCTGATTCGTCTCTCTTCTATAATCGTGGCACCAAGATTAGTGCGCACGAACGATTTCTACCAAGGTTTTATGCACCATACGCAATTCCAATATATACCGAACTACGCCTATCTATATAAAAGAGCTAAATAGCCTAATTAAGCGTATAATCTTAACACTTATAAATAAGGTTAGATATTTATTAATCTAATTAGGATTAAAAGAAGATATATAGGGAGAAGCCTTATTAGCTGCTACCTATCTATATAATATAACCCTATACAGTGCTCTAGGGTTAAAATCACCCTATAAGATATATTATAAGCGCCTACCTACTATTAGGTATATAAAGACCTAGAGATCTATTACCTACTATTATATAAATAAAAACCTACCTAGTAAGCTATCGCTAAGAAAATCTATAGCTATTATTATCGTCTATAGTGAGCAGAAGTACTATAAGCTATATAACCTAAAGTAGAAGAAGATAGTCTAGTCAAGAGACTCTACTATCTTAGAAGGTAGATTCCTAATGAATTAATCTAATCTAGCTAATCAGGAGCTAGGAATTAAAGCAAACAAAAATCGATTTGCTAAGAAAAGATCTGCTAAACAAGTAGTAAACCCTATTAAAAAGAAGATTACTAGTAAATCTACTAGTAAATCTACTAGCCTATCTACTAGCCTATCTACTAGTAAATTAGCTAGTAAACCTACTAAGTAAACTACTAGTAAGGAAGCTACTATAGTAGCAGATCCGTCTTATAAGATAGAGATCTAAATCCTATCTACTAGCGAAGATATATATACTATATCTAATACGCTACTAGGAGATTTTATAAAGACTATTATTAACGATTAGCCTACCGATTATATATTATCGGTAGTAACTAATAAAGAACCCTCTACCTTTAACCAAGCTATATAATTAGCTAAAAGGAATAAGTAGTATAGGGCCTATTAGGACGAAAATTAAAGCCTAATAGATTAGGTAACTGTGAGATATTCGGTGTGAGATATAGGGCAAGATGCCTAAACCGTCATGCAGCATATCAAGCCAGATTCATAAGGCCTATACAAGATGGCTGAATCTCTATAAGCTTTATGCTATACCATCATCACTGCGGTCAATGACATCAAGTAAGACGTATACAACAGTATACGATCTACATCATCACTACGGTTAATGACACGATCTACATCATCACTACAGTCAATGACATCGTACAATCAAGCAACCACCGATCAAACAGCTACTGCATAAGATCACTATACATCTAGATCTGTCTGCATGAGATCATCATGCATCATCTAGAACGATCACATGCAAGAGACAAGTTGATTATAAATATGCCCTGCTTTCTCTACCAAGATAATAATTATGTTGAAGACACAGACAAGCAAGATTCAATACAATCAACCAAGCTTCAGTCCTACTTTACTTTTCTCTCATCTTATGATTCTAAGCCGAATTGAACTTATCCTTCCTATTCAATCAAGAGGAAGAAAGATCAATCGATCTTATTTAATCATCTTTAATTTATCTTCCTCTTTACCAACCTGCGCAGCATCGCTTGCTCACAACTATACTAGAATAAGCGAAAGTAGTTATTTCCACGATAACAAGGTAGTAGGCTAAAAGCAAGCTTTATTAATAGCAATTCTACGGTATTTAATTATATCTCTTTTGTATAGAGTATATTACTAATCTATTATCTATAGATACAAAAGATATATACAAGAGATGATTTAAAAGAATAAACTTGCAGAAGAGCAAGGTATCTTCCTAACTTAGCGATCTCAGAACCCTGTATATCGTATTACTAAACAAGTTCGCAAAAAGGGTTTATCTATATAAGTAATATATGTTATATATATACTAACCTTATACTAGACAAACGTCTTAGAAAATCTGCTAATCGTCGTATCGATAAACTATACTAACCTTAGAACCTAACTAATCCCTATAATATTCTTAACCCTATAATATAACCACCTGAGCTTCTAAATATCTTAGATTCAGTTTCTATAACCGCTTTAGAGGTAACTAACGTAAGCTTAGTATATAGTTAAACTATATCTATACTGCTATCTAGTATACCTCGGGGTAGTTCAGTTCCTTGGGGTAGTTCAGTTTATACTAAATTATCTAGATTAGCACCGTAGGATAGTATATCTTAGTAGTTAGGCTATACTTAGGAATTTGATGATGAAGAGGCACGGCTATAGCAAGAAGTTGCTGAACTTAGGAGAAAGCAAAGGATTTTAGCCCTTTAAAGAGAAAAGCAAGAGTTACTACGGAGTATAGAGGCAGGTAAACCTTAGCATAAGTTTAGTATATCTTCAATCTACTTTTAGTGTCAGGTTTACGTATGTTCTATGTAGTAAGATAACAAACGATTCATACAGATTTAACTACGCCTAGCTACTACAGAGACTCAAAAGCAGGGGAGGAAGAGGAGGAGAGCGGGGAGGATGAGTCCTCTTCCTCCCTGCTCTCCTCCTCTTCCTCCCCGTTCTTTTCGTCTCTATTATCACCACTACCTCTATTGCCGCTACCTCCTCCGTTGCTATTAGCTCTAGTACTAGTAGCAGGGCTAAAACCTGCGAAAGGAATCGGGTTCCTAGGGACTCTAGGGCTACGCTATATATCGTTAATATATGCTTAACATATTATTTGTATATATGCAATATAGACTTACCCGGCGGCTACGTTGAGCGGAGAGCGGGATTGCCGGGGCCTGCTAGCGGTGGAAACATGTGCCGAATTATATAGCAAACTATGTATCGGTGGCTCTATATAGATTGTTAGTATATCTTTAATATATAAAACCTATATACTTAGAAGTATATTAACTTGTGTAGAATATAGAGTGCCCTTAGTACTTACGTAATACGCTCTAGGGCAGAGGCCTAGTATCTAATCTAACTATTCTTAGGGCCGCGTCTAGGCTTATATAGGTAGCTAGTATCCCGCTAGCTACCCTGTAGGACCTAATATCTAATAGCGTTCTAGCCCGTAATAATCTCGTACTAGGTCTTAGCTCGGCGATTAGGGTTAACGACTATATTGTAGTTATATTGTTAGCATATATTTAATATATCTAATCTATAGACACTAACTAGCTCCGGAATGCTTATTACGGATGTGACGACGTAGAGCAGGTGCCTCCGAAAAGACTAGACCGTATATCTAGGACGGAGGGTTCACGACGATATTATAGCTGTTCCTCGTAGTGTTAGTATATAGTAACTATATCCTTAGTATATTTAGACGCCACGTACACTCTAGTATTCTCTTTGTTAAGAACCACGGCCGGGTTTAGGGGAGGGGTTACCGCGATATCTGCTACTTTAATATTATAATAGCGAGCGCCTACAGCTAGAGCTACCGTATATGTAGCTAGCTTCCAGCTAGGATTGTTGTGAGCAAGCGATGCTGCGCAGGTTGGTAAAGAGGAAGATAAATTAAAGATGATTAAATAAGATTGATTAATCTTTCTTCCTCTTGATTGAATAGGAAGGATAAGTTCAATTCGGCTTAGAATCATAAGATGAGAGAAAAGTAAAGTAGGACTGAAGCTTGGTTGATTGTATTGAATCTTGCTTGTATGTTATGAACATAATTATTATCTTGGTAGAGAAAGCAGGGCATATTTATAATCAACTTGTCTCATGCATATGATCGTTCTAGATGATGCATGATGATCTTATGCAGACAGATCTAGATGTATAGTGATCTTATGCAGTAGCTGTTTGATCGGTGGTTGCTTGATTGTACGATGTCATTGACTGTAGTGATGATGTAGATCGTATACTATTATATACGTCTTACTTGATGTTATTGACCGTAGTGATGATGTAGATCGTATACTGTTGTATACGTCTTACTTGATGTTATTGACCGCAGTGATGATGGTATAGCATAAAGCTTATAGAGATTTAGCTATCTTGTATAGGCCTTATGAATCTGGCTTGATATGCTGTATAACGGTTTAGGCATCTTGCCCTATATCTCACACCCCCCCCCGTAATCTTTATACTGTAGTGCAAATGGCAGTAGAGTATAGAGATTAGTAGAGTAGATAGGATCGATATATATATATACCGCTATAAGATAGCTAGATATATATCTTCCTAAATCTCAATCTCACGGAGGTTAGCTAGATTCTTTAGGTTTTCAAATATTTCTCTTCTGACGTTTTTTGTCAGGAAATCTGCTAATTGCAGTTTAGTAGGGACGTATTGAATATCGACCCTTTCTTGTTTGACCTGATCTCTGATATAGTAATATTGTATATTAATATACTTCGTCCTTTTGTGAAATTCAGGGTTTTCGGCTAGCTTAATAGCTGCCTTATTATCTACTAATATAGTAGGCTTACTAGGCGTATAGCCTAGGCCTAATCTATCGTTTAGATAGTTAAACAGGTTAGCTAGATAGATAGCTTCCCGTATAGCTTCTTTTATAGCTATATATTCGGCCTCGTAGGTAGATAGAGCTACTGATTTTTGTAGCATCGAATTCCAGCTTACTATATTATTAGTGGCTAGATCTCTAGATAGGCTAAATATATAGCTAGTATTGGATTTTCTACTATCGATATCGCCTGACTAATTAGCATCAGAGTAGCCTTTTATATATAGGTCTTTCCCTATGTAATCGTAGTGTAGACCTAGATTTGGCCGATATTGTAGATATTGCTATATCTTCTTTAATTCAGAGATATGTGATTGGTCAGGATTGCTTATATATCTTGAGCAATAGGCAACTGGATAGGCTATATCAGGCCTAGTCTTTAGGCTGGTATATAGTAATAAGCTAATCTCTTTTTGATAGAGATTAATAGTTTGCTCTAAAGCTTTTGATTGATTTTTTCTTAGGTAGATCCCTGCTTCACCCGGCGTTTTCTTTAGCCGTTTGCTACTAGTAGTAGCGAATTTTGACAAGATCTTTGATATATAATCATTTTGATCGATAGTTATCGATTGATCTTGATAATTTAGGCTGATATTATTACCTAGGAAGGTGGCTAGTTCGTCTATCTCTTCTAATTGAATATACTACCTAGCCGCAGTAGCTAGCTTATTAATATAAGCTAGATCTTTGTGTATGATAATTATATTATCAATATATATGATGATAATAGCCTGGGTTTTGCTATTTATATATATACCCTCGTCGATAGGAACTCTATCGAATCCGAGGTTCGCGATAGCCTTTGTAAAGAATTCAGACTAAAGCCTCGGTGCTTGCTTTAGGCTATATAGGGCCTTCTTTAGGTAGTAGCACTTATTTTGATAGGCAGGGTCTCCTAGCCTATATAGGCTAGTTAGCAAGATAGTATATATATATGAGCAAGCGATGCTGCGCAGGTTGGGTAAAGAGGAAGATAAATTAAAGATGATTAAATAAGATCGATTGATCTTTCTTCCTCTTGATTGAATAGGAAGGATAAAATCAATTCGGCTTAGAATCATAAAGATGAGAGAAAAGTAAAGTAGGACTGAAGCTTGGTTGATTGTATTGAATCTTGCTTGTATGTCTTAAATATTATTATTATCTTGGTAGAGAAAGCAGGGCATATTTATAATCAACTTGTCTCTTGCATGTGATCATTCTAGATGATGCATGATGATCTTATGCAGATAGATCTAGATGCATAGTGATCTCATGCAGTAGCTGTTTGATCGGTAGTTGCTTGATTGTACGATGTCATTGACTGTAGTGATGATGTAGATCGTGTCATTAACCGTAGTGATGATGTGGATCGTATACTGTTGTATACGTCTTACTTGATGTCATTGACCGTAGTAATGATGGTATAGCATAAAGTGCATGACGGTTTAGGCATCTTGCCCTATATCTCACACCCCCCCGTAATCTTTATACTATAGTACAAATGCAGTAGAGTATAGAGATTAGTATAGAGTAGATAGGATCGATATATATATATACTGCTATCAAATAGCTAGATATATATCTTCCTAAATCTCAATCTCACAGGGTTAAGTGGTTCCTTCCGTATTCGCGTATAGAGTATAGAAAAACCTTTTAGGTGAAAACCATACCTGAAGGTATCCGTGATATTATATATCAAATTAGATATATATATAGCTAGATCTCATAGAGATTAGCTAGATTCTTTAGGTCTTCAAATATTTCTTTTCTGACATTTTTAGTCAGGAAATCTGCTAATTGCAGTTTAGTGGGGACGTATTAAATATCAACCCTTTTTTGTTTGACCTAATCTCTGATATAGTGATATTGTATATCAATATGCTTCGTCCTTTTGTGAAATTCAGGGTTTTCGGCTAGCTTAATAGCTGCCTTATTATCTACTAAGATAGTAGGTTTGCTAGGCGTATAGCCTAGGCCTAATCTATCGTTTAGATAGTTGAAGAGATTAGCTAGATAGATAGCTTCTCGTATAGCTTCTTTTATAGCTATATATTCCGCCTCGTAGGTAGATAGGGCTACTAATTTTTGTAGTATCGAATTCTAGCTCACTATATTATTAGTAGCTAGATCTCTAGATAGGCTAAATATATAGCTAGTAGTGGATTTTCTACCATCGATATCGCCTAACTAATCAGTATCAGAGTAGCCTTTTATATATAGGTTATTCCCTGTGCAATCGTAGTGTAGGCCTAGATTTAGCCGATATTGTAGATATTGCTATATCGTCTTCAATTCAGAGATATATGATTAGTCAGGATTGCTTATATATCTTAAGTAATAGGCAACTAGATAGGCTATATCAGGCCTAGTCTTTAGGCTAGTATATAGTAATAAGCTAATCTCTTTTTGATAGAGATTAATAGTTTGCTCTGAAGCTTTTGATTAATTTTTTCTTAGGTAGATCCCTGCTTTACCCGGCGTTTTCTTTAGCCGTTTACTACTAGTAGTAGCGAATTTTAACAAGATCTTTGATATATAATCATTTTAATCGATAGTTATCGATTAATCTTGATAGTTTAGGCTGATATTATTGCCTAGGAAGGTAGCTAGTTCGCCTATCTCTTCTAATTAAATATACTACCTAGCCGCAGTAGCTAGCTTATTTATATAAGCTAGATCTTTGTGTATAATAATTATATCATCAATATATATGATAATAATAGCCTAGGTTTTGCTATTTATATATATACCCTCGTCGATAGGAACTCTATCGAATCCGAGGTTCGCGATAGCCTTTGTAAAGAATTCAGACTAAAGCCGTGGTACTTACTTTAGGCTATATAGGGCCTTCTTTAGGTAGTAGCACTTATTTTGATAGGCAGGGTCTCCTAGCCTATATAGGCTAGTTAGCAAGATAGTATATATATCACTATCGATATCGGCCTGTACGAATGCGTTTTTAACGTCGTATTGCCTGATATACTATTTTTTGTTCATCGCGATAAGCAATATTATATACCAGGTTTCTATTCTAGCAGTAGTAGAGAAGGTTTCTAGGAAATCAATACCTAATCGTTGATTAAATCCTTGTATAACCTATCTAGCCTTATAGCGAATCGTTTTGTTCGTATTTGTAATATAATTAGCCTGGATACCTGTAGCATTTTTTATAGGCTTCTTTTTGAACACCTATCTACCCCTAATAGGTGTTATACCAGGGGGTATATCAACGATTTCATAGGTTACCTGATCTATCAGGCTCTGATTTTCGTCCTGATAGGCCCTATATCACTCATTCCTTTTAGCTAATTATATAGCTTGGTCAAAGGTAGAGGGTTCTTTATTAGTTACTACCGATAATATATAATCGGTAGGCTGATCGTTAATAATAGTCTTTATAAAATCTCCTAGTAGCGTATCCGATATAGTATATATATCTTCGCTATCTTTAGTAGACTTTAGCGATAGGATTTAGATCTCAATCTTATGAGATAGATCCGCTACAATAGCAGCTTCCTTACTAGCAGTTTGCTTAGTAGGCTTACTAGCTAATTAGCTAGTAGATAGGCTAGTAGATTTGCTAGTATTTCTAGCAATCTTCTTGATTAGGTTTACTGCTTATTTAGCAGATCTTTTCTTAGCAAATCGATTTTCGATTGCTTTAATTCCTGGCTCTTAATTAGCTAGATCAGATTAATTCTTCAGGAATCTACCTTCTAAGATAGTAGGGTCTCTTGACCAAACTATCTTCTTCTGCTTCAGGTCATATAGCTTATAGTACTTCTGTTCACTATAGCTAATAACAATAGCTATAGATTTTCTTGGCGATAGCTTGCTAGGCAGGTTTTTGTTTATATAATAGTAGGCAATAGATCCCTAGGTCTTTATATGCCTGATAGCAGGTAAGCGCTTATGATATATCTTATAGGGTGATTTTAACCCTAGAGCACTATATAGGGTTATATTATATAGATAGGTAGCAGCCAATAAGGCTTCTCCCTATATATCTTCTTTTAATCCTGATTAGATTAATAAATATCTAACCTTATTCATAAGTATCAGGTTTATGCGCTTAATTAGGCTATTTAGCTCTTTTATATAGATAGGCGTAGTTCGGTATATAATACCGTATCTTCCTAATAATATATAGAAGTTATTATTCACGTATTCAGTACTGTTATCGGTAAATATCTCTTTGATCTTCTTATTAAGCTAGTTTTCAACTAATTGCTTATATAAGGTAAATTTCTTAATAGCTTCGTCTTTCGATCGAAGTAGAGATATATATAGATATCTTGATGCTTTGTCAAGAAACGTGATATAGTAGCGATAGCTATTATAGGTCTTAGGGCTAATAGGCCCTCTAATATCGCTATATATTCTTTCGCTAATACCGTATTCGGCAGCAGAAGTAGAAGATTTATTGATCTTCCTATCATATTTTAACTGTATACATATTTCGTATATATTTTATATATAATCTCTTATCTTAGTATTAGATAGAGATATATTAGCCTAGCTTAATAGCCTTTATAGTGGTATTAGGCCTATATAGCCTAATCTATTATACTAAAGTTTTAAACTAGTAATATTACTAGTACTTTAGATAGATTCAGAATCTACCTTATGTGGCTTTTTTATATATAGGGTAGTTCGATATAGATTATCTTGCTTATACCTAATTAGCATAATATTTCGATATTAATCGAAAATAGTGGCCTTTTCTCTATTAAATAGAGATACTGAATTTTTCAGTGTATATATACTTAATATATTAATTCCTAATTATAGGATATAGAGCATATTAGTTAATTTATAGACTAGATTAGTATTTATCTAGAAGATAATATCTCTAGCAAGATCGATAGATAATCTTTGTGCATTTCCCTATATAATAGTTTTATTAGTTTTATATATACTATTAAATAAATCTAATTTAGATACTATATATATAGTGGCAGCTATATTAATAATAAAAATCACTTTTGTAGTAGAAAGATCTGAATTTATTAGATTATATACACTTTCTATAGTGATATTAGAATTAGTTTCTTGGTTTGTTTTGATAGGTAGATAAATTACCTAATCGGTTTTATACGAGAACTTATCGCAGAGTAAGAGACTTCTTAGTGTATTCACTATAGATTTATTACTTAGATTTGAGTGGTCTCTTATCA
This sequence comes from Penicillium daleae, assembly GCF_028827525.1. NCBI lineage: Eukaryota > Fungi > Ascomycota > Eurotiomycetes > Eurotiales > Aspergillaceae > Penicillium > Penicillium daleae. The sequence continues at coordinate 2,090,231 of NW_026623153.1, forward strand.
GGTTTTGATCATTAAAGATTAGTAGGCTCTACCTAAATAGCTGTGCCTCTATTATAGGTATATCATAGTCAATTTGACTAATCGGTGTATAACAGATATCACCGTCAAGATTAGTAAAATCATTAGCTAATAGGCTAGTAGGCAGTAGGTTGCTAGCCGAGGTTTCTTTAGCTTCTGCGGGGTAATCTGTTATATGACTAGTAACGTGGATTTCTTCCTCGTTAGATTGCTTATTGAGTATTGCTGTGATCATCTTCTTTTGTTGATTAAATCTTTGATTATTTTGATTAGATCTAGGCCAATTTGCCCTAGGTATCTAATTAGCTGGTCTGCTAGAAGGATATAGATACTAGCAATCTGCTACTATATAGCTTCGTATATTATAATACGTATAGTATTTGCCAGAATTTGATAGTTTTTTCTATAGTTTTTTGCTAATTCGACGATTTTTATTAGCTTTTTGATTTGATTGATTTCTTACCTGTCGATTTTTTCGGCGATCAGTCAGATTTGCATAATTAGTTTGATAGCTATTAGCTATAAAGATTTGTTCGGTTAATTGAATATAACCGCGCGATTCGTCAATTAGATTAGCGAATAGCGATTTAATCGAATAGGAATCAGAATCTCTACAAAGAGATTGAATAATATTTTGAATAATCGGTGCGTACGATTAGTCAAGATTATTAAGAACCTATACGAATACGATTTGTTTAGGGAAATCGATTCCTAGGCTTGCTAATTCGATTAGCAGGCGTCTTATCTTAGTAAGATAATCATATATACTATCGAAATCGCCTAATTAGCTGTTAAATAGGCTCTTTAACACAAGGAATTCGGTAGTAAAGCCTTTCAGTCGATATTAAGTAGCTAAAGTAACCTATGCTTAGTAGGCCGATGTAGTATCTCCTAGCTAAAAGAGTAGGCTATCTTTATATAATAGCTTGATTAATGATAGAGCGTCTCGATTCATCTAATCAATAGTTTTGAATTTATTAGATAGAATAACTAGCTTATTCTAGCCTATCTTAGCAGGGCTAGTAGATCTTGTAGGTCTACTAGATCTTCTTCCTGACCAAATCGCAGTGTTTCTGTAATCGGGTAATCGTTGATTAGGTGATAAAGCAATTGCTTTTTCATAAGACCAGTGTTGATTAGGAATCTAGCCTTGCTGAATAGCAGGAAGCTTTGTGTAATCGTGTTGGATTACATTAATCAGTCTCTCTTGATCAAGAATCGCCTTAATTCGGATAGACCAGGCAACATAATTTCCTTCTCCTTTAAGAGGATCGATATTATGTTTGTTGATTATTTTAAGTTAAAGAAGCTTGATTGAATATTTGAAAAATGATTGTTTTTGTCAAGAAAGTCGAGATTTCTTAGTGTTTCGTATAGAGAAGTAGACGCGACCGGTAAAAATCGAGTATAAATTTTTGAAAATAAGAAGTCGGAGGAGCTTTTTGTTTCTCTTTAAGAGAGAGAAGTTTCTCTTAAAAGTAAAGGATTCTTCGTTGAAGATAGAAGATTGAAGAAGTGGTATAAGCCGAATTGAAGTAGGATCAATTCGGGCTTATAACCTGTGAGCAAGCAATACTACGCAGGTTGGTAAAGAGGAAGATAAATTAAAGATGATTAAATAAGATTGATTAATCTTTTCTTCCTCTTAATTGAATAGGAAGGATAAGTTCAATTCGGCTTAGAATCATAAGATAAGAGAAAAGTAAAGTAGGACTAAAGCTTGGTTGATTGTATTGAATCTTGCTTGTATATTATGAACATAATTATTATCTTGGTAGAGAAAGCAGGGCATATTTATAATCAACTTGTCTTATGCATGTGATCGTTCTAGATGATACATAATGATCTTATGCAGACAGATCTAGATGCATAGTGATCTCATGCAGTAGCTGTTTGATCGGTGGTTGCTTGATTGTACGATGTCATTGACTGTAGTGATGATGTAGATCGTGTCATTAACCGTAGTGATGATGTAGATCGTATACTGTTGTATACGTCTTACTTGATATCATTGACCGCAGTGATGATGGTATAGCATAAAGCTTATAGAGATTTAGCCATCTTGTATAGGCCTTATGAATCTGGCTTGATATGCTGCATGACGGTTTAGGCATCTTGCCCTATATCTCACAATTGTTGTCAGGAATAGGCCCTATATATAGTTAGCATATTAACAGCATATGCCTCTAGGCGATATACCATGCGTATATCCTAGGAGAGGGTCAGGGTTGGTCGCGTTCAAGACGGTAGTATTGTCAAATTCGGCCCAGGTTGGACCTAGGCCAGGGAAGAGTCCAAGATTCGACATATTGATGAGCTGGAAGTATTTAGCATATACAAAATATATGGAGAAACGCGTCAGAGAGTAGAGTAAACAGATATTCTCACCTTATGTAAACAAAGTTCGTGGAGAGGGAAGGAAAAAAAAGAGTGGTGGTGTTGTGTTATTGAAGATATATCTCTTATTTCTTTGTTGACACTTTTGTATTGTAACTCTACAGAATCGATATTTTTCTTTCAAAACCTGTAATTTATTAAGATTAAGGCTATTTCTTTCATATTACTCTTAATAAATAATATAAAGAGTCATTAAGAATTTAGTAACATATATTATATAGAGCTGTATAGAGTTATAGTGCAGTTTAGTAAGGTAGGGGTTCAACTAAAGTTGAACCCTGTATAAAATGTATAAAATTAGACATAAAAGCTTATCGTGGTCCAAAATATTTTAGGCCCCGGTAAGATCCATTACCTCAGCGTGGCCCAAAATTAGTCAGGAATCTTTTGGGCCACGCTGAACTTTTTTTGGACCACGCTGAGCTAGAACCCGATGTTGTCCCTAGCAATTCCCCCCACACCGGGAATTGGTAAGGACACCCCAACTTTTTAGTAACGGCACCCCAAACTGCTTACATAACGAGGAATATTATATAATCTTACCACACCACAATCGAATTCCATACTATTACTATAGCAACTAGTATACTGCATACACCTCTATTTCTATAGTAACCAGTATACACCTAATTTTATTATAAGAATACTTCAATCTTACATTGATCAATGATTCATCATTCAATCTTCCTGCTCACTTATCTTCCTGCTTCCTGCTTACTGTCAAGTTATTAACTATGGCAACCCCATTTGATCAAGCCTACGATTCCCGCGAGGATATGCTTAAAGCTCTCCACGACTATGCAATTTCGCAAGGTTACGCTATTACCACGATTAGGTCAAATCCTAATAGGAATATCTGTATTGGTTGTGATCGTGGTGGCCAGTATACCGATCGAATCAATACACCAGAGGGCGCAAAGCGTCGTAAGACTAGCACAAGGCGAATTGGATATAGTTTTCGTCTATACGCTAGTAAGTCTACTAGTAAAAGTTCAGATGGAAAATGGCATATCAAAGTAAGTAATCCTAACCATAACCATGAGCTTAAGGATAATATGATAGCACATCCAGCAGCACGTACGATTACTCAGGAGCAGCGGGCTATAATCTATCATCATCTTGATGAGAATATCCCTCCACGTCAAATCATTAGCTTGATTAAAAAGAGTGATCCTACTATTTTGATAACACCTATAGACGTGTATAACCTTAGAAAATCGTTTCTACGCGAACAACTTGCCGGCCGTACGTCAATTCAATATGTTCAAGATCAACTTCTAACTCATCAATGGAAGTTTGCATTTAAACAAGATATCGAGGGCTGTATTACCTTTTTTATGTTCGCTTCTCCCCAATCAATTCGATATACTAATCAATATAATAGGGTATTCGTGCTTGACTATATATATAAGACAAACCGATATAGAATACCGTTACTACATATTATCGGTGTATCACCATCAAATACAACGTTTAGTATTACTTTATGCTTTATGGAAAATGAACAGGAAGAATCTTATAAATAGGCATTAAAAACTTTCTTTTCATGGCTTGATCCCTTAATACCTTAACTACCAGTGCTTTGTACTGATCGAGATCTTGCTCTATTAGGCGTATTACGCGATGATTACCCAACCTGGCCGCATTTACTTTATATTTAGCATATTAACAAGAATATTGCCGCAAAAGTGAAGCAATTCTTTACTACAAATAATACGTGGGATCAATTCAACCAGGGCTGGCAGAATCTTGTCAATTCACCTAGTAAGGATAAGTATAATATAAGGTTATCTGATTTTACTAAGAGATATCAATCAATCCCTAGCGCAATTCGGTATATTAAGAAACGTGGCTAATTTATAAGGAAAAGATTATTCGCTGTTAGACGAATCAACACTTCCATCTAGGAAATTCAGCAACCTCACGAGTAGAAGGCTCGTATGCATTTATTAAGAAGTATATTCAATCTTCAACAGGTGATATCCTTACTGTTTGGAACCGAATTAATCATGCATTAAACGGCCAGATTGATACTTTGATACGCGAGGTTAAAGAGGATCAATTACAACAGCTAATCTTCTGCCAGTCTTTCCTATATTCAAATATCAATAGGAAGACGTCACGATATTCACTAAATCTTATTTATAACCAAGTGGCTATTGCTAAGAGAGCTACACCCCTTACCCCTTTACTAGCATGTACTAACGGCTTTACTAGAACAATGGGCCTTCCTTGTGCCCACCGAATCGCACGGTTATTAGAGACGAAGCAGCCGATTCCATTATCAGCTATTCACCCATTTTGGAGGCAGAACCTAGTGGCAGATGACCAATCTACCTATCTACCATTGCTAGAACCTCGATTACCTGTCCCAAAGGCTAAAAGATCAAAAGGAAGTGGGGATATAAATGCAGTTGTAACTGGGAAGAGGAAAGCACCATCTAAGTGCTCAAATTGTGGTGAAATTGGGCATACTATCCGTTCATGTAAAGTATGATAGATTTAATATTAATTATGTGGTTGCAGTTGTGGTAAGATTATATAATATTCCTCGTTATATAAGCAGTTTGGGGTGCTGTTACTAAAAAGTTGGGGTGTCCTTACCAATTCCCCCCCCACACCCCCCTAATTACATAATATACTGCCGGTCGCAAAACCTCCGCCAAAACTCCATGAAATTAATAAACTGCTAGGGTCTAGGGTGTGTTAAAAACTTATGATCCATGACTGTATATTCGACGTATTGTCACACAATACAGCACTGTGACGAATAACCCAGATTGTGGTGGAGTTTCCGTCAACGTTGCATCCAGTTTATTTAAGTACTAGGGATTCTCCATCCTCCTCGACCTCTTCATTCCCACACCCATCAGAGAAATACCTTGAACCCACAGATCTCCCACAATGGGCAGATCAAAACCCCGCCAGCAAAACTTCCACCTGGAGGATCTTCCATGGGAGAAAAGACTCAAAGTCACCCTGTACAATAAAGACGACTGCAATGGCGCGATTCGCGGACAAAAGATTCCCGGTGGCCTCGGACTGAAAGTCCAACGCTTCGCCGTGATCCGTGGCATTCGACACCACGACGGTTTCGCCTACGAGTTACGCGGTGTCGCACCGGAATTCACTCGTGCACTCAACGCGCGTGCAATCATGAGCGGAGTCATCCCGGAGATCAATGACTCCTCCGAGATACCCTATTGCATCTGGTACCCGGAGCCTCCGCCCCAGGAGACCCTGCGCAATCTGGTGAAGCATTATCCCAACATGATATATCACGCTGCTCGCGCCTGTGCCGTGGCGGGATATTTTGATCTTTACTCGGAGCTTCAGGTTCTTCCCGAGGTTCATATTGCCGCCGAAGCTCGCGACGCTAGCCTGGCAAGGAAGAACAAAGGCAGCGAAGCAATATACGAGCAAATAATGTCGAAGCATTTGAAGTTCGAAATAATGAATGATTATGATCGATCCGTCAATCTTGAAAACCCGCGTCCGGCACATCTAAATGGAGATACGGCGGTTTTTTCCGATCTTACTGCCCACATGCGTTATGCAGGAGTGGACAACAGCAGCAAGTTTGGCGTCAATCTTGTTGACTACATCGAGTGGGATCCGAACGAGTACAATACGTATAGCCACTTTAACATCACTGAGGACTTAGGAGTCGACGATCATAGTTGCGGTGCGCCTGAGCCTTTGGCCAGCTTTTGGCCACTTCTATATTCGCCTCTCCCGGCAGACCTTCCGCCAGTGAATAAAGACAACCTGATCCTATCGGCTGCATATACAGGTAACGTGGATCGATATGTACGCCTTCGACGCCCACAGATGATCGAACAAGAATTCCACGCGATCATTCTGGGGATATACCATCACCCCCTTTGGGCGCGATGGTGGAGCACACAGGTGCCGGAGGTTCCCGAAAGCAGAGAGGAGCTATCCATACGGCGCGCAGTTAATGTTCGACGCATCATCAGTGACGATATCACTTGTATCACACCTGATACCCCAGAATCGCTGGTTCCTCGCAGAATCTGGTGGCCTAGTGTTGCTTCTCCGGTGACCTATGTGCGTCTCGCACAGAAAAGGCCTGATATGATAGATTCTTGTCTACGAGCATGTATTGTCGCAAATTACGAAGCGGCATGGGATGAGATTTTGCTCGGGTCATCCGATACCCCGAACGATCCCAAAATCACTCGACTTTCCAAAGTCATCGGGTCGCATATCTATGCCGAGGCTAAGGATTCGTCAAATCCGCACTACTTGGACGACATAATGTTGCTTGGAACAGCCAGCGTGGAGAAGCTTGAATCCGGTGTGTACTACCTGGATAACATGCGCACTGCGAGATGGACCTATTCGCCGCGCTCAACTGCCGAGAGATTTGTGATCAAAGATAAGCCCTTCGCGTTGACATCGGGGGAGAGCGCCACAGATGGACTTTCTAGAGAGCCTAGTAATTTGGGATTCACAATTTTCGGCATGGATGCAATTGGGCTGCATGATAAGATATGGGATCAGAGAAGCCACGTTGAAGTCCAGGAGATGTACGACATTCTTGATGCCAGAGATCTTTCAACATAGTAGTACATTACATTGAATAAAGCAACGGCTTCAGTCAACCCCTCCTAGAATTATGTGCCGCGAAGTCAAGTACCTATGAAAGTCTTTCAAGTTTAGGTATTAGATACATAGAAACAAAAATCATAGGCTGTGTACTGCGGACGATTGACGCCAATTGCACACAATCTCCAAGGCCAATAATATCTGCCTCGGGCAATTACTACTGTATAGATCTGATGTTTACTCAGTCCAATACTAGTGTAACGCCTACCGTGGAGCGCTCATTCGCCGCGGCACACACCTCCCAGCATCCTGTATTTCGCTCTCTGGACCTCTTGAATATTCGCCGCATGATTGTCGTCCTTCGACGTCGCATCCGACGTCGCATCGGATCCTGAAGCTTTGAGTGTCCCAGCTCTATAAGCCTTGTAGTAATCATTGATTGATACTGTCACTTTCTTCTCTTGCTGGATTGCATCGATAGCCGACTTCAAATCGCAGTCTGGTACAACTTTGCCGTTCGGAAGTATCTTGGAGTTGTCATCCCTAACCAAACCTTGGTAAACAGGTTTATTTCCGGCCACATTCGCTTCGTCATATTGGGTTCGAAGAGCCAGGCTGATCGTCAAGTGACTTTCAGCAGTACGGATCACATCAACTCGCTTTCGAGCAAGAAAAGCGTCACTGAATGGAGGGTGACTGGGGTCAGGTTGCTTGCTCTTGTAAATCGCGCCAATAGCCCTGTTTTTTTTCCTGTGAGCGCTCGGAAAACTGTAAGTCGCACTGGGCTACTTAACGTACTGTGAGACTTTTCTAAAGACATTGGGCACATCATAGACGTCGTGAATGACTCGGGGTAATCTCATCGCTTTTGTTATGCCGTTGTCATCCAGCCACTTTGCCCCTTCATCTACCGAGGCGGGAACGTAGTCCTTTCCATTCTGTGCTTTATAGGCTGCAAATTTAGACTTGACCGTGTCCTCATCCGCTGCTTTAGCAATCCATGTAACGAACTGGGCGAAGGAGCACGACTTGCACGACGTAGCAATTTTTCGATTGGCCGCGTCGACATATTGCTGCTCCATCTGGTAAGCTGACCAGTACCACATTCGCTCATAGGCGCCAGATAGACCGAAGGCAGATATGCGAAGGGCAAAAAATGCCACGAGATAGAATAAGATCGTTCTCATTTTGACGGTGAAGAAATGCCAACGGAAATCGTGGTTTGGAAGAAAATATGATTAACCTGGCATTTGAATGCGAGACTTGCAATGTGGACTTGGGAATCAATCATACTCTAATTCATTTTCATCTCCTCGGGTCCGCCTGAAAGAGCCTAGCTGTATGTAATACCCATTTCGATCTATTCATTTCCTTAGTCCCTCTGCGCCTTGAGTTTCACCCTGCCTGTGAGTCTCTCGTTTTCGCGATCGGCGTTGTCGGAAGTTAGCATGCTGGTAGAATATTGTTCTACCTGGCCGGTATAACTCGGCTTCGCCTTTCTACCTGGGGATCATACTTTGCTAGCGCTCCGAGCCAAGGAATAAACCAAATTCAGGGAACAGGGCCGGCCCCCGGGTGGTAGAGGAGAATGTGATTCTAATTTCGTTTTGCTAGCCCCAGACCATTCAAACCATGTACACCATAACATGAATCTTATGCAGTTATTTACTGAAACATCGGTAGCCTGTAGTCCAGCCTCGTTCAAGTCCGTGCGCGTGATCGTCCGAGGTTGGGGGCCGAACGACTAGACAACAAGTGCTCTACACAGAAACTCTGTAAGCTACTGATGGGCGTCGGCGCTAACGGAATTCGAGATTGAGTTGCGGAAGCGCGGGTATCTTGTACGGATGATCTTTATGCATTGGTATAGAGACAAAGAACCAATGTTCGAGGCTAAGTTTTTTTGGTCTACAGCAAGAACCAGCAATACCAGAAACCTCCTTTTCCAAAAAGAAATAAATGGTAAACACTAATAATGTGCCTAGTATAACTCGGCTATTCTACGCCAAGATAGGCTAAGAAATCTTAGTTCGCTCGGAGTGAAGAGCGGAGGCTTCTTGAATGCAAGAAGCAATTACAAATTGCTTAGTCGGATCTCACCGTAAAGTCTAACTGATGGATAACTAATTCACTGTATAGTTAGCAGCGCGAAAATTAATCGAATAGCATCAATCAGAGGGCGCCAAGGTCAAGCAAATTGTGGCGTAACATGGCGTTGGGGCCGCCCGCTGCAGACTAAACGAAGTTGATTCTGTTGGTTCTTCCCCTAACGCCTTGGAAGGGTCCAGGAGCTAAAATAGCGTGTTCTCCACTCGCGCAAATTTTCAGGTTCTAACCCCGGTCAACTTGTCCCTTCCCGACATGTCTCAGAACTGACGAATGAGCTAACGAAAAACTAGATATCAAACACTCCGTAGCGACCACCCTACTGCACTACAGTAAAACCTGGTTATAACGAACCTCTATATAACGAATTCCTGGGTTAACGAATCGAAAACCCGTGCAGAATTAGATTTCCCATACACATAACGAATTCCCGGCTTACTACGAATTCGTTAGGTTTCTGGCCAAAATTCGTTATATTACTAAGCATACTAAGCCTAATTAGGAAGTAGGCTAGCCTATATAGGTAATTATATCACGTGTGGCAGTCTCATGCCAAAGCTCTCCAGTCGCAAGAATTCGCTACATGCCTATCTCGCATACCAATCTTTATACTAATCTTTATACCAATCTTGCTGCCAATCTTGCTGCTAATCTTGCTGCCAATATGCCTCCCTCTCGCACTCGCACCAGTGTCCCTATCGATCGCAAGAAGGCCCTCCGCCAATTCAAGTGTACCAATCCTACAATCAGCAATCTCGCTATACGCGAATGGTTCAAAACCACCTACCAGCAAGATCTTGCGCCCTCTACCGTATCTGAGATATTATCAAAGCGATATGCCTACCTTGACGATGCCTATCACCAATCTCTCGCGAATCAGCAGCGTAGCCGCTCTGAGCGGTGGCCAGAGCTTGAATCTGCCCTATTCCAGTGGATACAACGCGCTGAATCGCAGATTCCTATTACTGGGGCTGTCCTGCGTGAGAAAGCCGATTTCTTCTGGCGATCGCTGCTAGCCTACCAAAGCTAGAAGGTTCCTACCTTTAGTAACGGCTGGCTACAGGGCTTCCAAGCCCGCCATCAAATTAAAAGCCGCTACAAACATGGCGAACTAGCTAGCGCGGCTAGTAGCGAGGACGAAATGCGTATAATTCAGCAAGCTATCGCTGCCTATCCGCCGCAGGATATCTTTAATTGCGATGAGACTGGTCTATTTTGGAAGCGTACGCCAGAGCGAGGTCTTGCTACCCGCAACGTTCCTAGGCGTAAGATAGAGAAGGCTAGGGTTACATTCTATTTCTGCGCAAACTCCGATGGGTCTGAGAAGCTACTAATATGGGTTATTGGCGTAGTAGCTAAGCCTAGATGCTTTGTAAGGGCTAATATCAATCTTGCTGCCCTCGATATCTACTAGCGCTATAATAAGACGGCTTGGATAACGGCTCTAATCTTCGAGGATTGGGTACGCTGGTTTGATTATCGAATGGCTGGGCGAAAGGTAGTGCTTTTGATAGATAACTTCTCTGCGCATAAAGCTGCCATTGAGACTATCAAGAAATCTTGCTATCTACTGCAAAATACTAAGATTATCTGGCTGCCAGCGAATACAACTAGCAAATTTCAACCGCTTGACCAAGGGATTATTAATACTTGGAAGGTTTACTGGCGCTATCAGTGGATTCGCTATATACTATAGGAATTTGATACTGGTAGAGACCTATTGAAAACAGTGGATATCTTGAAGGCTATACGATAGGGTTTAAAAGCCTGGGAATTTGATCTATCTACATCGGTAATAACTAATTGCTTCCGCAAAGGGTTATATCATAAATCGTTGAATCAATCGGCCGAAGCAGATCCTATAGCTACACTACGCAGAGATATATCTCTACAGATTAAGCGGCTACCAATTCGCGAAGCAATAGATATTGATCAATTCCTAAATCCTGCTACCGAAGAGGTTACTGATTCATTCGATTCAATCGATTCTATCGTGCTATCTCAGTTCCCAGGCCCTACAGCAGATTGCGATGAGATCGATGAGATCGAGGACGATTTAGTAGAGGAGGAGATATAGCCGCTGATTAAGCCGACCGAGGCTATTCACCACACACAAGGGCTTCTAGCCTATTTGGAGCAGCAGGAATCGATCGATCTCGCTTTTATTAAGCGGCTGCGGCAGGAAGAGATAAATATACAGAGGAATGAGGTGAATAATAGGCGCCAGAGCGATATTCGTGGCTATTTTGGGGGGAATTAGGGGGTTATTGGATATAGCGAATTTCACTTTATAACGAATTGGGTAGCTGAAAACAATAGTTCGTTATAACCAGGTTTTACTGTACCACGAAGAGAGACGGCCCCCGGGGCGGCGGATTTGCACTAAGGGTACGTAAGTTCAAGGTCTTTCGACCTCACTTCCACTAAATGTTACAAATGTGGAGAATTCTGTTGTATTTCCGAATTCAAGAAAGTCCAAACGAATATTTTCTATTATTCAATCAATCCCAGCAGGTCAAGCGTGATTAGTCCCTTGATTCGCAGTCTCATAGGACATTTCCTGTCGTTGCCCTTTCCTGTCCGGAGTGCTCCGGATGTTCTTCGTATACGGCAGGAGGCTAAGCGTTGTATATCCACATGGGTCTTGGGGCTACTGCAGGTACGGAGTGCAAGGGGCGAAATCTAAATACTTGGAATGGGCTTAAAGCATTGCAGAGTTACATTCAAAGCACGGAATAAAGCCGAAGCTCATTTCGGATCGAAATTATGCTGATATCTGTGGAGTCTGAAAATGCCTCTCAAGATGAAATATCTGCTGGCAGCCTCTGAATTTGCTAGCATTGTTCCCATCATCAGGGCTCAGTCTGGCTCAAAGCCAATCCTTTTCAGATACTGCCGTTCATGCTCCAAATACTTGTTTGAAAGTGTTATTAGTGGACATTTGACAGGATCTTACTTCTCCATCTTTTACTCGTTCATTCTCTTCTCTTTCATTTCCTCCCGCCTTACGAAACTGTATTGAACATGGGGTTGCTGGTCCATTTGGCTACGTTTAGCCAAGTGGCCGCCCTAGTCAGCGCAGCCTCCTCCCATATTGTTACGGATCCATACGTCGCAACTCAATGGAATGCGTGCCCTTCAACTTGCAATAGTGGTGACTCCAGTCACTGGGGCTACTACAGTAATCTTCGCATCCTCAAAACCTGTGATGAGCCAATGCTTCTGAACTTTGCTGTCAACAATCCCATCCGAAACCAGGCAAACCCCGGACTACTGGCTTGCTCTCTGTCCGCTGATGACACCTTGCCATCTGCAAAGGTTCAAAACGAGGCCGCCGATACCAAACTGTATACAGCAAAGGATGTGGAGCTGGAGGTCGCTTCTCGCGGCGATGCAGCAAGTCAATACATACCCCACGCCGAAGCTGCGGCAAAGCTTGTGAAATCCCAGTTTGATAATGCTGGCGGAATAAATACTACCATTGCCTTTGGGTATTCTAATGGAGTTGCTTTGGGCGCTTACATCGGCTCTGCTATAGCAAGAGACAACGGCATTCTTGCATCTTTCCTCGGCAAGCTCAGCAAGGGAGAGCTCAGCACTTCTGGTTCTATGATGCAGGTTTGTGACACCAGTCGTTCATCAGCATATACTGTCGGTGTTGTATCTGAGGCAAACTCAGACAACAAAGAAGCTCTGTCTGTTGTTCAAGAAGCCCTTGCCGCCTGGAACAGAGGTGAATGTGTCCAAGGTTACAAGAACAGTCGCAAGTCAGAAATTACTGTTGGGGAAGTTGTCCGTCCGAGTGGGAACAGCTCTCATATTAGCTCCCACGCGAAAGCCCATGCCAAGAAGTCGCACTCAGGACTCCACAGTCGTGCAGACTGCAGAACTATACAACTCACTACTGAACATAGTTGTACGGAGCTTGCTGCAACCTGCGGTATCTCGCCTGCCGACTTTACAAAGTACAACCCAAGCTCGACTTTATGTGGCAATTTACAGAAAGGTCAACACGTTTGCTGCTCAGCTGGAACTAGGCCTAATTTCGCACCCAGCCCAAACCAGGATGGAACTTGTGCAACATACAAGATCAATAACGGGGATCTCTGCAGCCAAATTGCTGCCGCACATGATGTCACTGTTGATAATATCAGCGACTGGAATAAGAAAACCTGGGGATGGCAAGGTTGCGGAAATCTCCCTTTGAATGGTAAACTACAATTCCTGAGCTCAAAACACTAGCTTTCTGGGCCTGTATCAAATCTGAGATCTTATACTAATAATAACAGGCTACATTTGCATCAGTTCAGGTGACCCACCTATGCCTGCAAACGTTCCGAACGCCGTCTGTGGGCCACAGGTAAACGGAACCAAGAGACCAGATAATTGGGATGATATTTCGGGCCTCAATCCGTGTCCTTTGAACGCCTGCTGCGATATTTGGGGGTAAGTCTTCAGTATTCCAAAACTCACCGAAAATATAACTGACCTCAGTTAACAGTCAATGCGGAATCACTCCTGAATTTTGCACACAAACGAATGTAAGTTTTGAGAGAGGAAATATACTCCTTTCTTCCAAATTTTCTACTTGCAATCAGGCTGACAGTCAACAGTCTACTACTGGAGCTCCCGGCACGGCCGAGAAAGATACAAACGGCTGTATCTCCAATTGTGGAGTTTATATCAAAATGAACACAGACGCCACCAGTGAACCGGCTACCTTGGCATATTACGAGGCGTTCAACAATCAAAGACCATGCTTGAATCTGGATCCACAAGCTATCATGACCCTTGAGGTAACTGGTGGTGAAGATGGAAGTCTTGCCATCGATTCCGCGTACAGCTATATCCATTTCGCCTTTGCCAACATTACCGAAGACTTTCAGGTTGATATAGGCACTGTCAAAGACGAGTTTGAAGAATTCAAACAGTTGGCAAAGCCAAAAGATCCAACAGGGAAAGAGATTAATCAGGGTAAGGTTCTGTCTTTTGGTGGTTGGTCGTTCTCGACAGATCTGGACTCCTACGCTATCTTCCGCAAGGGAGTCTCAGATGCTCAACGCTCCCAATTTGCGACAAATGTTGTCCAATTTGCCACAGACAATAACCTCGACGGTTTGGACTTTGACTGGGAATACCCCGGGGCTCCTGACATCCCGGGCATTCCACACGGTGATCCCGACGACGGTGAAAGATACTACAACTTTTTGAAGGAGGTTCGAGACAAGCTTCCATCAGGAAAGACCGTGTCTGTTGCTGTCCCAGCATCCTTCTGGTATCTCAAGGGCTTCCCAATCAAGAAGATCTCCGATGTTGTGGACTATATTGTTTTCATGACATACGATCTCCACGGTCAATGGGACTACGATAAGCCCAATGGATCGGATGGTTGCGATGGTGGCTCCTGTCTTCGATCTCATGTGAATGAGACTGAAACTGCTCTTGCGTTCGCTATGATCACCAAAGCTGGTGTGCCAAACAATAAGATCTTCGGTGGAGTTGCCAGCTATGGGAGATCTTTCGGAATGGCAGACCCCTCCTGCTACGGCCCGACATGCAAGTTCACAGGCCCGGAGTCAGGAGCCAGGCCTGGCGAATGTACTCAAACTGCAGGCTATATTGCAAATGCAGAGATTGGAGAGTGGCTTGCTGATGAGAATGAGAAAATCAACACTTACTACGATGAAAAAAGTGCATCGATTATCTCCTACTCTGAAAGTGGTACCTGGGTCGCTTACAGCAATAAGGCCAACCGGACTGCCCGTTTACTGGACTGGTGGCAAAATGGTCATTTCGCCGGAACTGCTCTATGGGCACTTGACCTTACCGAGTTTGTCAGCGAAGATTCTGATGGCTCAAGATTGGACGCTATCTACCCGACCAACTGCACCCAGTCTTTTGACAACATGGATGATTTGGAGGCTGCAACTGGACTTGATGACTTCTGTGTGAACATCTACCTGATGCAGGCATTATCAGGGAATCTTACCGCGTCTCTCAAAAAGTACCAAGAGATCTTGGACGACGAGTACGACAAGAAATTTGGCTGGTATGAGGAAGCTGTCAGGGAATCTGCCCCCCTCAATCTACAGTCGTTTTTGAAGGCAAATGATACCAAATATTTCGACTGCATTCAAAATGGAGATGCAGATGGCTACACGAATCACACAGACAAAGGTTGTGTTCATGACAGAGAACTTGGCCTTATCGTTGACGTGTACTGGAGCGTACATGACAAAGAACAGTTCGAAACAGACCTCACAGCAACGGCAGGAATCTCACCTGAATGGCTTCGGTGGGATATGGACCCGGAATCATACCATGACAGTTCTACGGGGGACCAGGGAACCACTACCAATTACGGAAAGCCATGGTTGAAGACGGATTACACAATTGATAACCCTAAGGACATGATTTCAAAGCGACTGCCGAATATCACTGCATTCCATGAAAGCCTGGATTTCACGGCTGGGCTCGCCAACTACAGCTTATACTCAGGGGATACAAGTGATGTTGTGGATGGAGCGTCAACACTTGTTTTCATGGTATCATCAGCCGTGACGAGTATGTCCCGCGTTGAGGACATTGGAGAGGACTACGAGGAGCAGAAGATTATAAATGCCATTTTGTGGTTTGTGACAGCTGTTCTCTTCCTGATTCCTGGTCTTGAGGAGGGAGCGGAGGCCTTGGAACTTGGAACTCTGGCAGCCTCTCTGAGAATGATTGGAACCGCTGGCGATGTTGGAATGAGCGTATATGATGTTGTTAACATCAAAGAGAATGGTCCAGCTGCTGTACTCGGTATACTTCTGGCCGGTGCTGGGGCTCTTTCCATGATCAAGGCCCCAGCTGGATTTGCCAACGCGGCCAAAGCCCGAAGAGCGATTTCCGCGACGCATATTGACGCGTTGGGAACTGAAGTCAAGGGTGGAATGGCCCAAGTTGAAAAGTTGATACAACGGTGCTATTAGATAGGGAAGCTTAGTGGAAGGCGTAAAGATTTCGAGGCGATCTTTTGTACTTGGAATCCAGCACTACGGCGGACCTGTGCACTGTGAAAGATGTAGCTTTGCTGTTTATCTAGAATGCATGGAGCTATGGCTAGAATCATATTACTCTGCATACCACACTGAATGTCCCCAATGGTAAATAAAAATCCTTTTTAAACTCAGCGACGAGGAGTGCTGAGTTCATTTCATTTAGCCAACAGGATTTTGTGTTTAAAGCCCAGTATCGCCCTCCCAGGGGGAGTGGCGTGAGCGATGCCGCTGGTCCAAGGATTACACCACGCAGGCCGGGCGTCATTGGATTAATCAAAACCGCAGTCAAGAGCGGCATCTGCGCCAGCAATTGAACAGGCACATAGCACTGACGATATACCATCTCGCTCTTTACGCCGGTCGGCAAGGCTGGCAATGCATTCTGACCGGGCTCCACACGTCCTGTGCCGCTCGCAACGTCTGGCCGGGCTGACGGGCAATATATGGTCATGGACGGTAGGAGACCGTTCGGTACGTCTTGAGAGAACAGGATCTTGCTTTTTTTACATGAACTGGGCCTCCATAGATGTGGAAAAACTACTGGCAGAGCTTTAGACACCATTTCTATGGACCAGATTCTACGGAACGTTGCGCAGTACGTACTATAACACAGCTATGTAGCAACAAGATTTATCAACCTTGGCTTGAGCTGAATTGGGAGAAAGATGCTTTCTGAGGATATTTGTTCACGCGCTAGTTTTGATGGATCGCCGATGTTCTTTGTTTCTGCCACGATACAGTATGGGTGCGGTTATGAGACAGAGAGACTGATCATTCACTGATCCGAGTCCTGCCTGCCATCCCCCTAATCCAAGCTTTCCTGGGATGTGCCATGCTGAACAGCCATAAAGCATCTGGGGTACTACCATTGCACGGTATACATGCCGGAGGTTGACGGTCCCTGTGCCCCATGTTGAGGATGCGAGTGCTGGCAGAGCGGCGAGCCGCTTTGTTGCTCCCGCTTCTACCTTCTCGCGGTGGTGGTCTCAGCGAAGCTTGGTGTCCATTTGGATGCCCAAATAACGACATGACGTGGAGGCTTTAATAGTGGCGTGTGACAGGCGAAGAGCATGTGTACTGTTCTTTTTAGGATCTCTAGTGAAGTGGACCAGTTCATATTTTGCTAGTGCGGAATATCAGCTTCGTTCCCGGGAATAGACCCAGCGTTCCCAGAAGAAGATGCTGCGTTCCCAAAAATAGGCCGGTATTCAGGAAACCACATGGCAACCGATCGATTTTAGTCTATCCCAGCCTATTCCCAGCCACGCTTGGACAACAGCAAGATTATCGTTTTATGGTCAGTTCTTTCATAATGAATAAGCACGTGGAACCGAACAAGGATGAGAATCGCGAAGCCTCAGGCAGCAAGATTACTGGGAAGACCAGGACCGTGATTTGAATGAGCTTGTTCTAAACCGCGAACTTGAAAGTCTTTCTGACCCTAAGTAGACCTTTCGGCTACACGGTGGTGAGGACCTTGTGGTTCTCCGGAAGGCTGATTGGATATGGGTACTTGGCGGTTTGAAACTGCGACCCGAGCCTATTTTGGGAACATTCCCAGCTACGCAAGACTTTCGTTTTATGCTCCGTTCTTTACCTCCATGAATGTTATAGATATGTAGGAAGGTTAGTTTGAAAGATCATAGTCTCGCAATATAACGAGAACATATCAAACAGACCGTATCTCCAGATCAAGAAGTTAGAACCTAGAGCACTGTCACACAAATTATTAAAAGAACCTGAAGTTGATTGTTCTCGAGCTAAGAAAAAAAAGTTCCCTTAGTTTGGCAGCAAACCTATAAGTTTTCCAATTAATCTGTATCGATGTCCGATCCCGTATCTTCTTTAGCGTAGTAATTCCGTTGAGTACTGAGGCGATTAATCTCTTCTGCATACCTGCGAAGATGCATCTTATATAGCAGATCTTTATCACACATATAACACCTTCGGTCCTGCAAGTGCGTGTCTCGAAAGTGTCGTAGAGTCGACTTATACTCGCTATATTTCTGCGTCCTGCGATAAATAGGAAGTTCGGTGTTGCTATAATATTGAAAATATCGCCGAGGCTTCTTGGCCTTTTTGATATAGTTTTCAGCTTTCACAAGAAGTATATCCTACTGCGAAGGCTCCGGAGAGCTGCAAGTCTTCTTGGCTGGCTCTAGTAACACGTTAGTCTCTTCTTTATCGAACCCGTTACTTAGTACAGCCCGTTTACGTCGCCTACGTAATAGTCTACCTTCGAGGAAACAACAGTATCGCAAGATCGTAGCTACGGCAGTATTTCTTCTTTACTACTCCGCCTCTAGGGATTAAGAGGTAGGCTAAGTAAATAATTTCTCAAGAAGATTAATCTACTCCGGTAGTATCTAGTCTTCTACTTGAAGTACCTTCTTCGCCTCTTCGTTATCAACAGCAGCCCCCGAGAGCTATCGCTCAATATCTATTATAGCCTATTTCCGGTCGAACTTATAGCGGACCTTCCTCCTTAGTACTCTCTCTAACCGACTAAATATATTAGAGATTTCGCGATTCAATTTCTCTAAACGCGATTATATCATTATACTAGGATCGTATTTATACTTTTCGGCTTGCTCCCTCTTTCGCCGGGTAGCCTTGATATATTCTAGATATTCGCGAAGAGACGCTCGCTACGCTAAAGTAAGATATCGAGGGCGTCTCTTATCAATCCACCTACTTATACGGGTAATCGCGCGTATTAGCGACTTATTAGATTCGCGACCGTTTATAACGCTTTATATATCGATATCGATATAGCGTAGAAGATAATATTTCAAGAAAGTACGAGTGTTAGCGTGTTTTATAATTAGATTTTGCTATACTTCGCTAACCGCGTTGCTTTCGTTTAATATCTTCCCTCCTCCGTAGCGAAAACAATAAGCGAATATTAACTAGAGGAAGCCGTAGATCTCCCCTAGATTTCTTAGACGTCTAGATATAGCGCCCTTAGTTATCGGCTAGTTCTATTTAAGGACTAGGCGTCTATTAACTACCTCTGTCTTGTAGAAGATATAGTAGTTTTTAACTTCGCGTTTTAAGGATAGTTCTATCTATTAACAGTCGCCTTCGACGAATAGCTTTCTTAGACGCTCTATAGAGGAAAGCGTAGGGACTTCGAAGGCTTAAAGCTAAAAAAGTATACTAAAGATAAATATATAAGGGCTAAAGACAAGTGACGGATCGTTAATAATTTCAGGAAAAGGAAAATTATTACTAAGAATTAGTGTTAGTATTAGGATCTTTATTCCCCGAGTTCTATATATACTACGTATACTTATAAAGTTCTAAGGAATTTCTTCGTATACTCCGACTTAACCTCTGCTAAAAGCACGGGCAGGCCTCTATCCGGATTATATTAAATAGAAAAGGCTAGGTAGTAGAATTGTAGCGAAAGAAGAGTATAAAGCCGGTTTACGGTAAAAATACCGAGTATATTAAAGAGATAGAGCTAGATTCGTTCGTATCTAAAATAAAATCGCCTTTCCTAAGTTCGGAGGATCGTCTCGTTTAATTTAGTTAAGTCTTAGATATATATAGGCTCCTTGCCTCGTTCTTATTAATCAAGTTCGAATTTATCGATAAGTTTCCGGATACCCTAAACCTAGTTAGCTCTAAGTATCAATCTACGGGGAATAACTAACCGTATTAATCTCTTTGCTATCTTTAGCGGTAATCCTAGTCCGTATAATTCTCCGGTAGTATCCCCGAAATCCTTTCTAGTCAGCTTTCAGGGCGCTAGCTTTCGACGTTCCCTTTAGATATCGACCGCCTTTACTATATTTCAGCTTTATATAGTAGTTAAAAAATCGATACACGTTATTAGGGGTAACCTCGCGTAAGGCCTCCTCTAGGTTATCCTATTTCAAAAGCGTACCAGGTTAAGCAGCCTTTACTCGGTAGTACCTACGCCTCGGATCAGTAACCGCCTCTAGACTATAGAGATCTGAATCAATACTTACTTGTGCCAGCGCTTTTCTATTCGTCGACCCCGAACCTTGGTTTAGTCGGAGCGCCCGTAATCAAGCGGTATATCTGCAAGGTCCTCGTCGGTGTCGTTATCGGGATCATCACTGAAATCGGGCAAGACATCAGTGTCCGTCGAGCAGCGTACAGGCTGTGTTAGACAATTTAGCCGCCCGGTACGGTTATCGGGAAGACAGGTAGGTTCCGGGGTAGTCAGCCCGGTCGAATTTGAGGCGTCCCCAGAGTCGGAGTCGTCGGTGGCATCGAAGTCAGGCTCGAAAGACACTCCAGACGTGTCACTATCGATCGCGGAGGATAGATCAGCAACGTCGCTCATTTTGCCCTTAGAGAAACAAAAATGCGTGCAACAGCGCTCCGGGCAGTTAAGAGGGATGAAAGGAAAGGACGAGCGGCTATGCGGCACGGATTGAAGGAGAGACTGGCAAAGGATGAGCACCAGAAGAGACCTGGGTAGGAGGCTGAGGGGGTGCTGTTGGCAGCTTTATGGCAACGGGACCCCCATTTCCCCTCGACGAATGAGCCCGGCAGGGAGGGAGCCATTTTTGGCGACCTCACCATGTGGAGGGTCATGATAGCTCAGAGAGCAGGCAGGTCTAGAGGTGGGTCGAAGTCGATGGAAAGCACGAGCGGGGCGCGGACGCAGGGCCTGGCTGAACGAGGACGTGACAGTGCACGTTACGGGAGGGCGGTTGAGAGGCGCGTGGCTCTAGGGCAAGAATGCGTGCGCGGAAAGATGGTGCCGAGGAGGCCACTTTCGGCTCCTTTTGACGCCAGAACTGGCCGCCTCAGCACAAATGCTTTTTGTTTAGACGTACAACAACCATTTGTGCCGACGCGGCCGGATTCGGCGCCCGCCTCGATCGGGTTTGGCGGCCGCCCCATTGTGGCCCGTTCCGGTTTAGCCCGTCCTCGATGCGGGTTGGTGCCGCGCTAGCCCCAAGATAGCAATCCGACCTATCCCATCTACCTTGGGTTTAGCCCGTCCAGATACGGTCTAGCGGTCCACGCCTTCCCCGAATGGGCATCTGCCATCCTGCATCCTCTACTCCGTAACTGCGAGCGCATGAAAATATCCCGACAACGCAGCGAACTCAACCGCCGCGGCGCACTATTTTCCAATGTCTGCCTCCTCTAAACGCGAAGCATAAAAATACCCCAGCAACGCATCGAACTGAACCGCCACGGGCCACTCTTTTCCAAATCTGGCATAGAGTGGCGCATCTGGTCATTTGGTTCTCAAACCGCCATGTGCCTGGCCCCCTAGCACGGGAACCGCAAGAAAACTGACAGTCTCAAGGGAAGGAGGCTAACAATGTGTCGCGGCCGTGAAGACCGGCAAACGTGCCATTCCTTCCTCCGCCTTGTGGTGAACACGATCTATCGCGTTACTTCTATGGTGTAACCATGATAGTACGAGCAAAACAAATTTAAATGAATGTATACCAGCGCAACCTCTAGTAGACCTGGGCAATGTTTAGGCTAGGATAAGGTACAGACGCTTGATAAACAGTCTTAAAACATTTGAGTGGTGTTGGCGTATTAAGCGAGATATTTAGCTTCGATAGCACACGCTCTGGCTCAAACGGTGTAATACCAGTAGCAGCGAAGCTAGTCTGGATAGTCTGTGGTTTAAAGGCCTCAGCTCGCGCGCGAGGGTAGTCTGCGAGAAAGTCGAACTTATCGATGTGGTTATAGCCACATCGGGCGAGGTCGCTTACGAAATGACCGTACTCGATATAAACAGTTGTGGTTGTGTGCCGAGCGGGAGCTAACCCCGGACCGATGGCGGACCCACGGCCCGAACCCCTCCCACAAACACCCAGGAAAGCAACCTCAGTTTTTCAGTCGAAGGCTTCCAGCCACGGGTTCCGAGCGAGCCATACCCTGAATCACGCAAAAGAACGCGGAGCGGAGATGCCTTCGCACCATTATAATATTTGATATAGCCGCATGCACTCTGGCGAATGGGGATCAAGCGGAACCAACTAAAAAGGAATGAATTGATTGATTGTAGATAAAATGAGTGGCAGGCAGAGGTATGTTAAATACACATCTGCAGAGTTGGTTCATAGTTGATATGTGGATGGATGGATGGATGGTTTCATTGACGCTGACCCCTCGCTTTGGGCGATATGCAGCCTAGCACTATGGATTAAATACATGCTGTCTTCCACGAGACTGTACCACTTCTTAGACGAACTTGGAGCCTCGTCGGGGCCTGTCGTGGCCTATTCGCCATTATTGCTGTCTTGCCTTCATGGCACGCGGCTTCGAAATCGTTGGGACGCCTCCGCGAAGTCTAAGACAGCTTCTACCGTCTTGGCCCGTGGGGCATTATCAGGTCCACCTCTTCTTCCTTCTCCAGATCCTCCTACTAGCGTTGAGATGCAGTTAAACGCATCGCCGACCTTCTCCCGGAGCTCTCGGCGTAATTCTCTGAGTGCAGGGCAGTCCAGCAGAACATGTATTACGCTTTCCCGTTCGCCGCAGACGCATAGATCATCGTCGCGGAACCCAAAAGCCTTCGCATATGTTGATAGCCAGCAGTGTCCCGTTCGTAGTTGCGTCAGTAGATATGCTCGATTCCTTGGCAGAGATCCATAGAGCCGTCTCGTGTATTTAGCTGGTAATGAATTGTCGATCTTACGAAGGGGCCCGCCGTCTCTTGACTCTTTCCATTCTTTTTCCCATTGGGCGTAGATTCCTTGTCTGATGTGAGCCCGCTCGCGTGATAGCAAGGGGGGGAATGGATGGGTTTTGCCAGGCGTGGCTGCCTCTTTGGCCAGATGGTCTGCAGTGTCGTTCCCGAGTGAGTCGCAATGTCCGGGCGTCCATTGAAGCCGGACCGCGATGCCGTGAGACTTGGTGTTCCTGCCTGCTTGTAGAATAGCGTATATGATCTGCTGCCCGGATTTGTTTCCGGGGTTCCGGATTGCTTGTAGTGCTGACATACTATCGCTGAGGATGGTGGAGTGCTGAACCCGTGTACCAGTTGATCTCCGGCGTTGAAGGGCGATCTTGTTGATGAGGTTGATAGCAT
Source organism: Penicillium daleae (assembly GCF_028827525.1). Classification (NCBI taxonomy): domain Eukaryota; kingdom Fungi; phylum Ascomycota; class Eurotiomycetes; order Eurotiales; family Aspergillaceae; genus Penicillium; species Penicillium daleae. The sequence goes on from NW_026623153.1 coordinate 2,113,406, forward strand.
ACAGGATACCGATCAGTTCAGCCGCATGTACCGACCATTGGTCCATAGGTCCGACTTGTATCTGTACCCTCTCGGTTATCTCCAGCTTGTCGTCGAGCACTACCGGCGCGGCGCCTAAGTGACCTTTGCGTCCTGATGCGTCGGAGTAGACGACGACGTCTGAGTTAGACCGTGCAGCGTCCGCTCGTGCCATTGCAATCTCTCTGTCCGGTTTAATCTCTATCTCTGAGAAGGCCTCAGTCCGCCACGGTGGCAGCGGAGTTGGGTCGATCAGTTCTAGCTCTTGGAGCCTTTCCAGGCTCATTGTCTTCAGGGCCTCCGCGAGCGGGAACCGGGCGCGCGAACGAACGTTATTCCGTCGTCTCTGGGCTCGAAGCAGGGTGTCCCATATGGGGTGTTTCCGTGGTAAGGTGTGGAGTCTGGTGATGGTGTTTTGCGCACGGTGGCGGAGACGAAGATGGGTAGGCAGTACATAGGCTTCAACGTCGAGCGTAGATGAGGCTACCGTTCGAAAGGCGGAGAGGACCCGGATGAGTGCAGTTCGCTGAACAGTACGTAGCTGTCGTAGATGGGTCTTATCTCGAAGTGGATCGTGCCAGACCGTTGACGCGTATTCAAGGACTGGTGCGACACACGCCTCGTATAGCTGTCGCATCTGCTCGGGCCGGAGTTGTCGTAGCCCTCCTAGCGCGATGTTGACCTTGGTGGCTCGCTTAACCACCTGCTGTACGTGGTCCTTCCATCGGAGTTCGTGATCGAAGACCACCCCTAGGAGTTTAGTGGTTGTTGATGGTGTGATGACATTGCTGTTCATGACGATCTGGCCTTGACATTGTTCTTTCCTGTTTCTGGTGAAGTGAATGAGTTCTGTTTTCTCTGCCGCGAAGCAGGACCCTGTCTTACGGGCCCACCCTTCGATCCGCGGTATATCTTCGGATTGGATTTTGGCTAGATTCTCCTCGGCGGTCCGGCCGACTCGCCAGCGGAAATAATCGTCTATATAGGCCGACGCACCGCCGTGGAAATCGACGGGCTGGTCGACTAGATCACTGTTGAAAAATGCGAAGAGGATAGGCGATAGGGGTGAGCCTTGTGCAAGTCCGCCATTGTCGAGCGCTGTTACCTCCGTGTGGTAGTCGTCAAACCCGATGTTGGCCTGTCGTCCGCTCATAAAGCTTGCAATCCATCTCCGGAGCACCGCGGGGATGCCTTTCGCTTTGAGTCGGGCGTCTAGACTTGTCTTGTTGACTCCATTGAAAGCTCCTTTAAGATCAAAGGCCACTAATGTGACAACCCTCTGCCCGAGCCAGGCTCGATCGATGGCGTTAGCTAGCACTAGTAAGGCCTGCTCGGTGGTACGTCCCGGCCGTCCTCCGAATTGGGTGTCTGGAAGGAGTCCGTAATGCTCTGCGAAGTAGGACAGCCGCCGGGCTATGACCGCCTCCAGCAGTTTGCCGAGCGTGTTAAGCAGTGAGATTGGGCGGTAGGCCCCCGGGAGCGAGTAGTCCGGTTTCCCGGGTTTCCGTAGTACGGCGATCTTAGCAGTTCTCCACCGTACAGGGTGATATCCCAGCACGATCGACGCCGCGAAGATCCGAGTGATGAGGTTTCCGAGATGTCTCCACAGGTGTTTCCATATCGACATCGGAAGACCGTCTTCTCCTGGTGCGGTCGAGCCTTTGGCTGATTTTAGAGATCGGTAGACCTCAATCTCTGAAATCGACTGCCATAGAAGTTCAGCTAGGGGCTGCGCGAGAGTTTCCTCTTGAGCAGGCGCCATAATAGGGAAGAACGAGTCCATAAATGCCTTTGCCTTCTCTTGGTTGTCGGTCACCTCCCGTTCACTAATTTTAAGGGCAGGGATACAACCCCAGGACTCTCGCGGCTTTAGGTATGTTGCTGCTTTCCATAGCTTTCCTTCGCCTGCTTCGTCCAGAAACCGTCTCCAGTGTAATGTCTTGGCTTTCTCAATTGTCCGCGTCCACGCACGTCGCTTCTCACGCATGTCTTCGAAGAGCACCATAGTGCAGGGGTCCTCCCGTCCTAGGTTTGCGCAGCTCATCTGCCATTTGCGTCGCGCCTGGTTCACGCCTCTTTGCTGAGATTTCAGATCGGGGGTGAACCACCGCTTTGCGTATGGGGATAGTCGCAGGTCCGGTGTATGATGGTCGACTACCCTTGCGGTTACTGTTGTGAGCTTTTCTACTGTGGCGTCTAGTGCCTCGATTGTGTCCGGAGTCTCCCAGGGTCCCATAAGTCTCCACACTTCCTGTCCAATTTTTCCCCAATCGGCTCGGTCGTAGGCTTTTCTTGCTTTCGCCGGGGAGTTACGCCGTGGTTTCAGGGACCATTCCGAATAGGTGGCTCTATGATCCGAGCCGTAGTTGTCGTGGTAGAGGTAGCATTTGACTAGCAGGTTAGGTTGGTCGGTCACAGTCTGGTCGATGGTGGAGTTCCTTCCTGGGTAGCTTAATGACCAGAAGGTCGCTGTGCCTCGGGGGAGACAGCCTTGAAGGCCGTAGGTGTTGAAAAAGTCGACTAATTCTCCGGCGTCCTCTATAAATCGAGGTTGGATGCGATTCCCTCCCCACGTCGGGTGGTGGCGGTTGAAATCTCCCGATAGTATTATGCTTGTCGTTCTCTGGTTGTCTTGGAGGGTATTTTGTATTGCTTCGTGCATGGCTGATAGAACTGGTCCCGCTGATGTTTCCCCCGGGGTGTGCATCGGTACGGGCTGGATATAGACTGAGAAGACTAATATCTGTGTGTCGGCCGTCCAGATCTTGATCGCTGTTAGATCCGGGTGGTCGCATGGCACTTGCCGATGGGAGGATGTTGAGAGCCTCCGATTCACGTAAATCAGGCTTCGGAATCGGATCGAGTCACTCTCCACCGTTGGTCGATATAGTCTCCACGCGCTGTGGTTAACGTATGTGTGGTATGTAGTGATGGATGGTTCCTGGATGAGCAGTACGTCCAGATCTTGGGTTTGGTGATCGTTGATAAGGGCTTCCATACCCGCTCTCGATTTCATAATGTTCAATTGTAGAATTCGGAGGTTGTTTTCTAGCATTGTGAGGATGGAGCGAGGGCGGGCGTTGGGCACAGCGGGTCTCCAGTTGCATGTTCACCACTGCAGTCCAGGCAGTGTGCTCTGATGCCTGGTGGGCATCGCGCTCGTTCATGCTGGCCGCCGCAGTGGCCGCACTTGGGGTCTTCTTTACACGACCATGCTAGGTGGCCGAACCCTTGGCAGCGGAAGCACCGTTTCTTTTTGATCTCGCATTTTTCTACCCTCCCGATGTGATGTTGGTTGATCAGAAGGCCTCTGGTAAGCAACCACTGCGCTGCCTCTTCGGAGTCAAACCAGATCCCTATTGAGGCGAAAGTCCCTAGTACTTTGTCCCTTCTCTTTAGCCAGGCGATGTCCTCAATTCGGAAACCACGATCCTGGAGGTCGTTCTCTTCCACGATCTTGCGGATAACTCTTTCTTTGTCTCGTTCGAGGTCCAGTCCCTGCGTTGGTACATAGTGGATAGCTACCCCAAATCGGGGTTTAACCAACCTTGTCCCATTGCCTAATTCGCGTAGCCATTCCGTGTTGTTGCGCGCCGTCTCAGCCGACTCTGGGTCTTTGAATCGGATTACATATCCAGTCTTGGTGGTACCAATTCCTGCCACTTGCACGTCTTGGGTTAAAGGGGCGTTTAACAAAGCGGTTCTGATGTGGGAGTTCGCTGCAGGGATCGGCAGGTATCGACCAAACTGGTTCCCGTTGCTTTCCGCATCAGCAGACTCAATGGGGGAGTGCTTGGTGGTAATTCGGACACAATTCTGGTCTTTGTCCGGGCGTTGGGGGCGCGGTAGAAGGTCCGCATTGTCCGCACTGGCTGCTACAGCGGCCCACGACCGGGCCGAAGGCGCCGGCAGCGGACTGTCGAGTTGTGCACGCAGCGCTTTGACTTCTTCATAGAGCTTCTGGTTCTGATCCTGGAGGGCATTCTGTTCGTGTTTGACCTCCTGTAACTCAGTTTTGGTTGACTCGATGAGCGTGGTTTGGCGGTGGATGATGTCCTTCAGCTCGTCGATGAGCTTCCACACCTCCCGGGTGGTGACCCTACCGGTGCTCTCTTCGGGTGCGTAGCTCTCATTGTGTCGACCTCTCTTTCTTGTGACTCGCGTTGGGACGTTGGTAACCCTAGGCTGGAAATCCTCGACTGAGAACTCGGTGGTCAGTTGGGTGTTTGTGGGTGAGGCCTCGGCAGGCCCCGCTGGTGGGTTCATTCTCGAAATCCTTGATATGTGGATGGGACCAATTCCTCCGTGTCTTAGAGGACCCATGGGATACTCGAAAGTGACTTCGTTGATATGTGGATGGGACCAATTCCTCCGTGTCTTAGAGGTCCCATGGGATACTCGAGAGTGACTTGTGAGTGTTGTCTCGGAACCCCGTAATTACATACAAAACACAAAGAAAAGTGGGGTACTGAGGAAACCAATAGGAGGCAGCTGTAAGTAAACTGCTCCACTATCCTCGACAGTTTCTGCTGTATCGCACGTATTCTGCATACTGGCTAGTTATATGTTTAATGGACCATCGTACTTCCTCGTCTTAGCGGCAGCGGTTCATATAGAGAGCGAATCAGTGCTCGCCGCTCAAGCGTCATGCCTGCCACATCCCGGAAGGCGTACTTTGGGATTCGCAGCTTATCTCTGTGCAGGACCTTGAGCGTCTTCAAGAAATCCGCCATGTCGACAGTGTACCACAGCTTGCCAATCTCAGCATGGTGCGAGCCCTTCCTTGCAACCTTTTCGCCAGAGTATTCGACGGTGTAAGTCATGTCGCCAAACCGGAAACCCCCAATCGACACCCGCATAATCGCGTAGTCCTCAAAGAGGTGGAATTCGAACAGCTTGTTGTGCTTCACGTATGTGAGGATGGCCAGGGACGAGTCGAGGTTGTGCTCTGATATCTGCCTATTCATCTCGACCACGCCCGCCGCCTTCTGGGCAGCCCTGATCGCGCCGACCACGAATACCACCATTGTTAATGAGCAAGGCTGTGTCTGCGAGTGCTGTGCGTCAGGGAAAAGTGTGTTACGGTTGTTTGAGGGTTTGCTGACAGAGGAAGAGGAAGAAAGGTACTCGATGTCGGATGGAGAAATCCCTTGAGGAACGAAGAGACTTGGCTTGACTTGATTTCCTAACCTACTCGGATTGGCCGCTCTTAGTCAGCAGCTATGCCCGGTCAGGTGGACTTTGCCAGACAGCCGACACGTGGCAGACTAGTTACACAATCGTGTGAGGTGGGCAAGCCAAACATGTTGTTGTTGGACCTGGGTCTAGGAAAGTTGAGGGAAAGAAAACAAAACATGTATTATCCTACCATAATCGAAACACAATATGGTTTCCATCTATTCCATTTCCCGCGCTCGAGAAACGCCCTCAACGGCTGTGTGATTTTGACCTCCAATAGATGCTCCACATTCAGGGCATCTAGCTTGCTCCATCGGCATACCGCACTCTCCAATTGCAAACTACAGAAAGAATCATTTAGCTTATTTCGCTCGTCAAAGGTAACTTGGGACAATTCGAGGAATGGGAAATTTATTCACCAGATGTCCGTTGACGCAATTGTACCAGTGCCCAGAGTGAGTCGCGATTCCTCCTCGCCCACTGACCATGGCCGTCTTGATTGATTGAAGTTCTTCTAAAGTGACTCTTTCGTATCGTGTTCCCTCATAGAGGCGGACCATCTCCTGGACCTTTTGTTGGAGCTCAGGACAGTTCCTCAGTTCGTCGCATAGTTTCAACGCAGCGGCGAGGAGATCGCGGGTGGTTTGAAAGCGATCTTCGAGCTTTTCTAGACCCGTTGTTTCTTTGAGATGTAGATCGCTTGTTGTTTCTCCTGGATGAGAGCGGTGATACCACGCGTCCAGCTGGGCGATTTTGGCGAACGAGACGGTCGCCGTAATGACGATGCGGGAGAAATTTCCTTCATTGGCTCGAGTTATCAAGCCTTGGCAATCCTTCAGAACTCGAATCAAGGTTGATGATGGTTTGGCGAGGCTTAGCCGTGGTAGTGTTGCAGAATTTCCGCTTGAATCTATCACTCTAAAGGCATCGCTAAGCATGACTTCCTTGGACTTGATGTAAATTAACCGTGCGCCGAGGGTAATTTGGTTGTCGGATTCTCGTGTTGTCATATTCATCGCCTCCATTCGGGCTGAGAGGGAGGCTACTTCGTCCCCTGATGACTTCTGGTAGATGGCAATCGCATCCATGAGCCGTTTCATCGGCTGATTCTCGACCTCCATGGCTTTGCTGAGAGCTAAAGCCTCCCTCGCGAGGCGTGCACAGACTGCATATCGTGCTTCAAGCTGTGATTTAGTGCCCCCCACCTCCACAGCGGCTCGCTTAGAGTTGAGCTTGTCTTCAATGTCATTCAGACGCGATTCAAGGCCTTCAAGGTCTGTGCGACCCTTGATAAGGAACCGTTTCCAAGTCTCATCCATAACGGCGCGGTTGATAACACGATTGTAACGTTTTGTCACAAACTGGCGAATTGGCTGCTTACAGTCCGGGCACGATGGTATGACATTGGCAAGCGAAGAAGAGACATCTCGGAGACCGTCGAATTTTCCATCTTTATCTCTCGTGTATACTTCATCCAGGCCAACCAATCCATCAACCGACTCACTGGTAAAGAAATGACCGCATCCAAGCACGACGATAGGAGTTTCATCGAAACTGATTTCGGAATAGGTTTTCCATTCAAGCAAGTCAACACGGGCGTCTCCCTTGTCGCCGCACTCTTGGCACAGATTATTTGGACAGTTTTCCCCGCAGAGGCTCGGGCATTGATGTCCGCATTTAAGAACCTTAGTGCATCGCTCATTGCAAGGAAGCCGGTCGCATATTGCCGCGCAAGGCATTGAGCAGGAGCCTTGGTGTTTGCAGGACCAGGTGCATCTCTCGATGCATGGTGCACATGCCTTTCCGCAGGTCAAGTCGCATGCTGAGTGCGAGCATCTAACCTATACATATGATTAATATTTCCGATACGATGACCAGATGATGGATTCTAGGGGCTCTTACTTCGCATTTTGCCTCGCAGTAACCACAGCTCTCCCCATCATGGCATATCTTGGAACACCTATGATTGCAGACGCCGTGGGGCCGGTCACAACTTTTCGTGCACTTCGGGTGCTTAAATACTCTTCTTCCATCGTTGACTTCGAGACAATTTCCGCAGCAACCGCTGCAGTTGTGGCCACAGCCGAGAATGTCGGTGCATGGCCTAGGGCAACGGAAGATCGAGGACGCTACATCTTTGAAACAGCCAACTCGAATTGTATGGCCACATTTTGGAACAAATTTTTCGACCTCGAGGTCGCATTTAATGACTTTCAAGTTAGGCATCTGATGGCAAAAGATAGCTTTCTTGATATGACCACAAGGAAGCTCCACGTCTTGAATCTTTGCCATGCAAGGACCACAATCTTCACCACAAAGCTTGGGACATTCGTGCTCACAGGTTGATCGGATGCGTGGGCAAGGTTTCCCACATGCAAAGCCATCGTGCATGACCGCTGAATGGCACTTGGCCTGGCATTGATGACCACATGGCTCGAGTCGACGGGTACACGGGAGACTGCACCCACCTTCAGGGCTCTTCCTCTCAAAGTCGTGGGGTTCATAACAGAGAATGGGCGTGTCCGGGTGGCGAGGACAGCAGAGAGCCAACTCTGTGCCGACTGCATTCGCACGGGAGAGCTGAGAGTGGACATCGGCCCACATTGGGACATTGAGGTATGTTTCAGTATTTCCAATGAGATACATGCCGTGCTGAGCTCGACTGAGGAGCACGTTGATGCGGTTTTCGGTGCGTAGGAAGCCAACCTTGCGCTTTGAGTTGCTGCGGACTAGGGAGACAACGATCACCTTTGCCTCCTCGCCTTGGAAGTTGTCGACGGTAGCAAGGCGGAGCGTCTGCAGCAACGTCTTCTTCTCGAGTGACTTGCGACCGTTTGATTCGGGATATTCATCAAACTTCTCAAGCCCATCCACGGCCAAAGTCTCCAAGTCCCGCTCGCTGAGACAAACTTCGAAATCATTGGATAGCGATGCTCTGAGCTTCCGCAGCTGCCCGGTATAGGGCGTCAAGAGGGCAACATCCGTGCTCTTGTACTCTCCCTGCCGAACAAGATGCCGAACAAGAGCAGTAGCCATATCGACCTCCCACTGGTTGCTATGAGACTTCACACGGCTGCCGTCATCCCTTGAATCTTCATCGCATCGATGGTCCAGCCAAAAGAGGTTGTTCCGCATTCCAACAACATTGGGCAGATCCACCACGCTTTCGTGATCCTCCAGTTTTGGATAGACGCTCCTGATAAGTTGCGAGATCTCAGGTCTCATTCGTCGCTGTACATTGAGTTGTGCAATAGGGGCTGGCTTGAGACCTGGCTCACCGACAGCGCGTCTCTCAAACTGGCTTCTGTCTAGCTGCCAAGTCTTTCCTGTGGATGTTTCAAGACTAAGTGAATGATTTTGAATCTGTGGTCGCAACTGTCGATGATCCCCAATCTGAATGAAGTGTTCAACTCCTGGCATGAGGGCTGAGATGACGTGGGCTTCCATCACCTCAGCTGCTTCCTCGCATATAATGACCTTTGTTCCTACTCGTCGCAGTGTCTCGATATGGCGTGCAAGGGCTGTGGTCGTGATTCCTACTACATCTGCTTGAATCAAGGCTCGGCGGTTGACCTCTTCATGAACTGCATTTATGTCCCCGCGAAGATTTGCAGCGCGATCAAGAGCCTCGAAAAGCGAAGCGGTTTCGATTTCCTGCCACTGCTTGAACCAGCTCAATGCAAGAATCCGGCGTTCCGTTATCGAGAGACTGTGAATATTTTCATTCGCAGAGCGAGTGAGGCCTTCCAAGCGCACATCGTCAACTTCACTCTCATTCTGGCCTTTTTGGGTTGTCATCGATTTGACTCCAAGCCAGCTTAGTAATTTATCATCAGTGACAGTTGTGAATCCTTCCGTGTCTGGTCGCTCCAGTTGTTTATGTACAATGGGCCATTTTCGGCGCAAAAAATGCTCCATCGCGGCCCAAGACAGGCCCTTTTGAGACTGGTGTAGAGGTTTCATTGCATATCCAGCGTTCTTCATGCAGTCCTCAAGTCTCCCATAGGACATGCCGAGGGTTTGCGACTCTACCCTCGTCTTCCCAATGCTTTGACTGACAACGCGAAGGTTCTTGCCTTCAAGCTCAGTGGCCTGACTGCGGCCACCAATGCGTATGATTTTCTGGATACCAACATCAAGAAGATGCTTTAAGAACTGGTCCAAGGCATGGTTGGTATAGCAGCTGTAATTCCTGTAAGTAAAGTACAAGAAGGCATGAAATCAGTACTCACATCACAAGAATTGGGCCTAGCTTTGCCTTTTCATTGATCTCAAGGAGAACTTGAACAAGCTTGACACCCAGGTAGGACTTTCCGGTGCCCGGTGGGCCTTGGATGAGGGCATACTCTCGTGTGAGAGCCGCGATAAGTCCCTGACACTGGCCGTGGTCGAGACCAGTCTGAGTTTGCAGCTTCAATAGGTCAATAGACCCAGGGGTACTCGGGTCCAATGCAATCTTTTCGGCTCCAACAATTGTGATCGAAGTCAAGGGAAAGACAAATCCTGGTTTGCGCGCGTATGCCGGTGGGGGTATGCTGGCATCTTCATCATCCTTACGGCCTGGCAAGATCCATTTTTGGAATGCCAACTCTCCTTCGCGTTGGATTCGCTGAAGGTTTTTCAGGATAGGGGCAAACGTGGCAGGGATCAAGCCATGGAAGTCGACCAGAATACCGGTAAGCTTCTTGCTGTAAAGCTGGGCGAGGAGCATCAGTTCTTGTTGTAGGCATGCCGCAAGCTTGACCGTAATACTAGGTGGAAACCTATCAGAAACAAGACTACTCTTGTTCTGGTGCGCTCGGTCCTTGGAAGCATTCTTGACAGTGACCTCGAGGAAAATAAGCCTCCTGTGAGTTTCTTGGGACGTCATGAAACACACTAGGCTTCCTTCCTCTAGTCGATTGGAGTCTTGCCACCATCTGCATTGCTCGTTGGATGTCTTTGTACGTACTTGTGGTGGAGTAGCAAAGGACACGGTCGCTTCGAGCTCCTTTCTCTCATTGATAAACATTTGGAGGACCTGTGCTCCCAGATAGAGATGTGCCCCGCTATCTTTGCTTGAGAAATATGAAAATCGTGTCAAATCATTCTGCTGCAGCAGATCTCGAAGGACATCTTTGGCTGAGCCGAAGATATCATGGCGCAGGAGTCGGAATGTTGAGTCAATGTATCTTTGCAAAGGATCGGGGAGAAAGTGCGGCTGAAGGAAGTTCGTAGAGGGTAGATATTCTGAATTGCCGCTGACAATCTCTCCATGGGTAGGAAGGATCTGAACTTGAGAGATTTCTGCAAGGTCGTTGTCGTGTCTCCCACCAGGTGTTTGCATATCCAGCGGAAAAGACGAAAGGGCTGATCTACTCTCCTGGGGATTTTCCTCATGCGGCCTGGGTGTAAAAAGACTGCGGTTTGCGCTAGCAATAAGGCTCTGCATGACTTCTAGTCTGCTTTCAAGTCCGTCAATGTCGGCCTTCGAGCATGTTTCAGTGATTTGGGAGCCCACTTCGCGAATTAGGTCGATCAGTGTGGGAATTTCATCGTGGAATCGAGCGCGTCGGACTCTTGACAAAAGTTGGTACAGGGTATTCAACAGTAACTTCATCATGTCCAGAGAGATGACTGGTACATTTTCGTTGGTCTCTTCGCCTTTACTCATCAGGCTCCGGCAGACACTTTTCAGATATCTGATTGCTCGATCTCCATTCGTTCCACCAAAGGATGTGTACAGAGTGCCAACAAATGAATCGACAGAAAGACAGTTCAAGAGAGAAGTATGGGTAATGACTTTAAGAAATGGCTCGTCGTAAGTTGGAATAGGTCGCACTCCCTCTGGATTGTCTGCATCCGCAGTTGCAATGATAAAATCATATCCATGAAGATTATCGTCCACAAGATCTTTGGCGAGGAATTGATGATTCTCTCTGCTGTCGCTTTCAAGAATTTCAAGAGCCCCGTTCCAGAATTGAACGATCTCTTCATGTTCCCTTCGAGAATATCCAGACCCTAAAATCCCATTTCTAAGAAGTCTCTTCCAGTCGAAGTATTGATTCCGAGCGTCCAGATCATGGGTTGTGGGATGGTATGCAGCCGGGTTTGACTTGAAGTCGGCAGCCTTATTCGCATCGTGCGAGAATCTGCACCTCTCACCGTAGTGGCACCTGCCACGTTGAAAGTGCACACAGAATGTTTCCGTCTGATTGCGCTTTCTGAAGCTGGTGGGTCCTCCTCCGTTGCTCATATTGCCCCGAGATCGCCAATTTCCGCGGTGAGTCATCGTGAAAGGAGACAGCTGTAGAATTTGTAGCTCTTGTGATTCTTAAAACAGCATAAATATTTCTAACGCGGAAGGTTGCACGGATGGATGGGTGGATGTGATTGTCCGGAGAAGGCAAAGATAATCTTGGATACGCCAAGCAGGTATCCTCTCTAATAAGAGGGACGTAAGTAAGACTGCCTTGTACTTTGTAAATCTGACGTGTCCTAACGTCTTGCAGGACAACTCATACCTGCATCACCCCTCTTTCCAAAATCTCTTTACGTGGGGGGGACCGGGGGGTTTTCCAATATTTGCCTTTTATCTCTGCTCGCTTTTTTAGTTCATAATTGTCAAAGGGGGTTGGATGGTTGGTGGGAGGTGCCAAAATCACGGGATAGATACCTGTCGTCCGTCGTCCGCGTAGTATTGGTGGGGAGGAGGGGGAGCAGAGTTCATCTGAGTCTTCGCGTCGTGGTTGGGTAAATAAAAACCCGTACGGTAAAGGATGATGATGGCTCGATTGGCTGACTGACCTAGAGTGATGGTTGTGATTGCTATCGGCAAGACATAACCCAATGCAGAATTGTTTGAGATTACTATACCCAATACTGCGCCCTAGCTCACCCCCAGACTGTCCGAGTTGGGTGCGGAGAAAGGATAGCATGGCCTTTCGTAGAGGCTTATCTTCCTGCAGCTTATGTCTTGGGCGTCTTGGGCTGCTATCTGTCTCGAGCTGGGGGCCTCTGATCGTGGGTCTTGAAACTGCAAAGGTCATGGGCTGAAATTGGTTATGCGCGATTCCAGCGACGCAAACATTCTTTGAAAGATAGGCGTTTTCGCCTGCTTATGTTAGAGCGGGAGAGGACTGCCCTTTTTATGTAGCCTTGTGTCACATGGATGAATAGCCGAGGCTTTCAATGAGGTTGTTCTGAACTGCGAACTGAAAGTATTCTTGAACGTCGGGAGTAGGCCCTTGATTATAGTTTAGTGGGGAACTTGTGGCTATCTGGAAAGCTGATTGGACACTTGTTTGGCGATTTGAAACCGCGAACCGACGAGGCCTTTGAGTTGCTTCAACTTTTCCGACGTCAACGCTCGTTGCTAATTACTGTGTATTGTGTAAAAGGCCACTAAGTCATAATATCCTGGTAAGACTGCTTCTCAAGTAAACAAAGGGGAACACTGAATATCCAGTCGATACAGTATTACGTACCTCAACATGCTTACTATTCTTCAGCGTAGGTCGCATTCATTAAGTCTCCAAAACACGACATTCATTATCATCTTGGCAGCAAGTAGAAGAAATCGTGCTGGTATGGCAATTTCGTGATAATTGTATAGGTGACACGGGGTTCAGAACATCCAACAATCAATTCACTCCTGGGAGCTTATTATCTATTCATGAGGTCCTTCGACCGGTACCCTGTGAGACTCTTTGTCCTCCTTTGCTTGTTCTTCTCTCCTTTTCATCAACCCCTGGCGAAATGCTTCAGTATACTCATCCGGGTCCCACGCCAAGACCCTGTCTTCCATCTCCTCAAGCTTCCTTATCACTAGCCGTTCCATCTCAGCCTTTTGGTCTTCACCCAGCAGGTTCAACCGCTCCTTCCATGCCTCGCTGGGATCGTCGGTCTCTGTAGGCCCAAAAAAACGCCGGTCGATCTTCTGCCAGTAGATCGCATCGAACGCAAAGCTGTGCAAAATCGCATACACTACCCAGAAGTCTCCGCTCTCCCAGCTCCGCTGCATCTGATCCGAGAGCCGCCGCTGGCTGTGCTGAGTGTCCATATCTTCACAACGCCTCATTGCCGCGAGGAACGTCTTTAGGCGGCGATCGAATTCTCGGGCCCAGTCCTCGATACCTTCAGACCAGTATTCAGGTTTCTCGATAAGCAGCCACCATGGTGGCGCGTATGAAAACTCTACCGGTCCTGCATATGTGAACTCCCAGTCCACCACACCGGCAATATGCATATTTTCATTGAGAAGAATATTGGCTGGCCGGAAATCATCACACCAGAGTTTGAATGGACCATTCTCGCAACATGGCAGAGACAATTTCTTGTCCCTGGCAAGCATGTAAAACAGCTGTCTTGCAACAAACTTCTGACGACAGTCATCTGCAGACTGCACCGCATCATTCCTTTGATACAGTAAATGCTGGATATTGAGCTGTGCAAGGGTTTCAATGTACGATGATGCTGTCTTAAAGGTGGCCTCTAGAGCAGGAAGTTTTGATCGAGGTAGTGTCCCCAAACGCACAAGCTCATTCATATTCATTGATAATGGCCGGCTGGTCACTTCCCAGGAAAAATCATCCACCTGGCCGAGGGACCCTATTTTGGGGAATTCTGACTTGGAAAGCTGAAGCAGGGTCTTTGCTAGTTGTGCGTATAACATTCCAAGTTGATCTTCATTAATGTTCGGGTCAAGGACTCCTCGCTCTTCATTTGGACACCCCGGTGTGTTGAGAGCGTCATACATGGTTGTTGTATGTTCGATATGGCTCATCATGATGAAAGGACTCAAGTTGAGGGGGCTCTCTTCCCTTGTACCCGAGTGGAGAATAAATGGAACTGGAATTGATGTCTGGTCCGAGATATATCGCATCACAGCAACTTCGTTCTTAACTTTCTCCTCGGGAAAAAGAATGGCGCCAGGCTGTGAAAAGCGGATGTTGGTTGCGCGGTATGTGTACTTCATTTGTAATGTGATATTGAAAGACCCCTTTCGAAGGATTGTAAACTCGGGATCGTCGCCAGAATCATGCTTTAGCATAAACTTCGCAATCGGTCTCTTGATGTCGATATCAAGAAACTGAAGCAACCAATTGTCGGAGACATCATCAGATTGTTCCCATGCAACATCGTCGTAAGGCATCTGGGGCTCCATGTCTTCAGACGCGTTGGCCGTTTCTCGTGGCGGGGCGATTTGTTTTGGGATAGGGTGGTAGTGACTGAAGAGGGGTCACAGGAATATGCAGTGAGATCCCTCAATCCGATCGAGTTGACGTTACTGCCAATAGAGAGAGACTGGCAGTATGTCTACAATCTAGAGATAAAGTGAAATGAGAGACCTATAGGCCATGAGAAATTCGGAAAAATCGCGTTGAAGGGGAAAAGGAGGGAAAAGCAACAATCAAAGGAAAAGTCACGTGATACATGACTGGGTCCAATCACAATCGCATAACCATCCCACCAATCGGACATTCACAATGGTGAAACTCGAGGCGCGGTGACTGGAACGATTATCAGCCAACAAAATACTGGTTGTTCCTGTTATCGCTCTTCATTGGTACCAATCTGTGGGACTCGGCGCCAGCAGGTCATGGACTGTCAAGACATTTAGTCATTAGCATCCGGGAGCCTATACGTGTCCACCACCACATTGGCACGGTGCTTCTTAATGCCAATCATAAGGATCATTGGCCTTGCAGCCCCTGAAGCGCTTACATAGTGTCACTGACTGGTCCAAATCCAGTCACTGCCCATAATGTCTCGTCGAACAAAAATTAGAGCGAAAGTCCAATAGGCCATGGCTACTCGTGTTCTAAATATAATCACACAGTTAATTGGACTGGGGGCGATGTCTCCATGACTTGAAAGGTGCCAAGCCTCTTCGTCGCCTTGTGCGTTAGCCGCGCGCTCTATGCGAAGCTTTGTTTATTGGTCGTGTTCTGTTTCAGCTTTTACAGCACTGTACTTGCTATGACACAGACCTTGGACACCTGCATCGCTTCTGAGGTATTAATACCAGACAGATTGCCAGCAATCTGCATTTTATCCAACATTCAAGAGACGAGCTATCCCCTATTTTCCACTCGTCAGCTCTTCTCATCAATCAAGCATCTGCGACTACTTCAGCTTTTGCTCTTTCACAAATCTCCGTTGATATTACTTCCTCAGCCGAGAAAAGTTGGACCTATGTTCTCCCTTCTCAAGGTATTTCAAAGCTCACCACTTTGCAGGTTCGCGCGACACCCACCAACCTATCAGCATGTCAGATTCAAAGCAGGCAGCTCGTGATGAGACCAACTACCGGCTGGGAGTCTCGTCCAAGGATTCAGAGATTCTTCAGAAAGCAGGTAGCGGGTCCGCTAAAAAAAGAGGGAAATCACACACACCAGGCGAAGTCAAGTTTCCCAGCCCAGATGAAGAGAGAACAATGGACAATGCTGGTAGAGAATCAGCCGACAAACGGAAGCATGCCACGGAGCAAATTGCCAAGCATTACAGAGACAGCTCCTGAGGATTTGAATGAGTTGATTTAGGGTAGCCCGGCAGATATTGAGTACCGGTTGCATTTTCCGATGTCTCTTTTTCTTAACCTTTGGGTCCGTCAACTGTAGGAAGGATGGTTATGTGTTTTGCAAGCTCATTTGCTCAATGTTTTGCGTCACATGGAAAACATGAAGAGCTGTTGAATGGGGTGGTTCTGAACTGCGAACTTGAAAGTATGCTTGAACTTCCTTCGGAGTAGGTCCTCGACCACAGGTTAATAGTGGGGAACTTGAAGTTCCCCGGAAGGCTGGTTGGACACGGTTGTTTGGCGGTTTAAAACTGCGACCCCATTAGCCTTTGAGTCGCTTCAGCTTTTCTAGCGTCAATACTTGTTGCTGGTTAAATAGCTACTTAACGTTAGTGAATTAGAACGCAGGTGAGTCATCAAATGCCGGGAAGACCGCCTTGAGATCCGTAGCCTTGAGAGTGGCTACGTTGCTCCTATGAACTTCGCGTTTGTCAGGTGACGTCCATTTCCAGTGCTGTAGGATTGCGGTGAGCCTTGTCAAAGGAATTTATCCGCCCACTGGAAAGGAGTGAGCTGGAATGGTCACGGAAAACAAGTTCTTTCAAGGGAAAATCAGCATCTCTTCGAGTACCATGGATTGTTCTTCAGTTATTTTCCTAAGCTAGAAGCGAGCTTCCCAAGGTGATCAATCTCGTCGATGCTCTCAAGTATAGTATTTAATGTAGCACCACTCTACATATTAATCAAGATGCCCACGTAGAGGAGGATGATAGAGTGACTTTTTGGCGATAACGTAGTTCCTGGCCGACCGGATCACCCAGCCGTCCGGATCACCCAAAACACCATACTAAACGCGGTTTTTTAAGTCATAATATATCAACAACGAGAAGATGTTCTTGCTTGATTCTACGCATGCTATGATCTCTTAGTGTAAGAATTAGTATGACTTAACTTATATATTCAGAAAATGATTATTTACCTACATTACTAATAATACGCTCCGATCGAGCGATGTGGATATATAGAGCGCATCGCGTGGTGGGAGCGTATTTTTGGTAAAACAAGTAAATAATTGTTTGCTGAAAATGTTAGGTGTGCTACACCATTTCTGATGATGTAGAATTATAGCATACTGAAAATCAAGTAAAACAAGCTTCTCGTTTATATCTCAACATCTGAAAGATCGGATTTAGTATGGTGTTTTGGGGTGATCCGGTCGGCCAGGAACTGCAGTGAGTTGATGCTTTTGAGCCAGCGGTCCACTAGCGAGCCAAAGCTCAAGCCACCTGGCTTACTAACCGCAGGAACTATTTTCCGTGTCACTCTGTCACCTGAATGAGATAAATACCTTCGAACTTCCCTCCTAGAGGCGACTTACAGAGAGTTGGTCCAGGATACCGGAAACCTCTTACTCTCCTCCTTTGCATTCCGGCCGTCTTACGGGACTAGAATGATTTGACAGATCGTGCGATTAAACATATTTTTTTTGTCAACGTACAAAATGGCATGCTCGATATCGCCCGTCGAAGCCCAGGACGTGGATTTGCTCGTGCGAAAAGTCGAATTTCCTGCACATCAAGATAACCTTCTCTATCGCTTGATGTTCCAGTGCTCAAAGGAGCGACAGTGGGAGCAAAGAGAAGACGAAATCAGATGGACGATTGATGGGCTTATTGAGACAGTTCATCAAGGGGATGAAGCTCTGTACAAGGCGTGCGGAGACGATGGATCACCTGTCGGACTAATAGGCTGGACTACTTGCCCAGGAACGTTCGCAAAGGGAGTGAAAAGCGAGGATTGCATTGGCAGTGGCCCGGTAGGCAAGTCTAGAGGGAGGCAAGGGGCAAAGTTGAAAATCCGGAACAGCTTTAACCCGCCCTCTTTGGATGTAACTTCGTGGCTTGGTATCTCAAAAAGGCTCAGAGAAGAGAGGCAAAGAGTTCTTCGGGCTTGCAAAGGCAATGGAATATGCCGTAAGCCATCAGTCAACTTGAGTTTTCCCGGGCCTTGCTGACCTTCTCCGTTAGGAATCACTTTCATGGCTGTGGATCCAAATCACCAACGTCAAGGTGTTGGATCTATGCTGATGAAGATTTTTTGTGATTATGTTGATGAAAATGCACTCGATGCCTTTGTTTTGTCGTCTCCTGCTGGTATACGACTATACTCCAAATTTGGATTCAGGGTAGTCGGTGTTGTTGAAACGAAGCATGGAAACTTTACTAGCATGCTAAGGACTTCAGGCCTTAGTCTCAGGGAAAACATCGAATTACCTTTGTGAATTTGTTAACAATAAAGCAAACTAGTTGATGCGGCTCCTGGATTCTTGTGGGCCTTATTTAAGGCAGCAAATATTGACAATCCACTTGCGTTATTGAAAAGGATCAGTAACAAAGATGGACTGTCAGGATTTAACAACACGAATTTCATGAGTGCCTATGTACAGAGTCAGGAACATCCATGGTCACTGAGATGATTTCCCTCGGTGTCCTTCCAGCAGTACTCTCTGCAATGGCACCTCTGGTCATTATCAGTGCTAAAAACCCAAACTGCTTCATCACATGATTAGATCGGAATTCCGAGGAGGTGACACCCTACATAGACATCAAATCGGAAGGCCTACGCGACATCCTGCGTGTGGTGCTGCATGACATCAAAGCTATTAGCCTCATGGAGGACAAGCCATCGGTAATTGAGACTGAGTAGAATCTCGAAGACAACGCTGACGTGGATTTAGATCGAGCAAAACGTCCTCTTCCATTTCCTCCCAGAGCTCGACAGATGTGCGGAGAACATAGACAATAGTTCGGACCATGACTCAGCACATGCGGAGCATCTCCGCCTGCTCATCGACCACCTCAAGCACGCATATGCTTCTATCTCGAAGCGTCTCGAATCGATGTTGCAGCATGGTCATGTTACATATGACCTTCTTTGGGCGCTTTTCAAGCCTGGTTGCCATGTTTATACCACATGCCTTGGCACAAAAGAGCCGCGATGTGTCAGATTCGACGCGGGGGAAGAGATGACCCAAAATGACGAGACGTGGTGGAATCTCGAGTGCCGATTCATTGATTATGACGGTGTCAAGTTCGGCGAGGCCGGAATATTTCTGCGTGTGGCAAAGTTCCGGGGGTCAAAGCCGATCGAGAGCCTTGAGGCCTTCCCTCTCCGACATCACCCAAATCACGAGCAAGTCCGGAAGGACTTGGTCAAGAGAGGCCAAACGTTTCGGGATTTGGCTGGTTCGCACACTCGGCACTGTAAAGGCAAAGGATTCTTCATGAACAAGGGAAAGACTGTCAAAGTCAACGTGAACAGTCGAGTGGCAGTGGACGCCGCATTTTTCCATGAAATGCAGCCAAACTACTCTCGACCGTCACTCCGCGACCTAGGAGCCAAAGACAAGGATGGAATCGCAGTTTTTGACATAGGTGCGATACTCATGGAGGACCGCGAGCGAGAGAAGGAGAAAATGCAAGGAGACGGTGTGGACGCAGAAAAACTGGGTGAGACCGATTTCTTGGTCGCCTGCCCAACAGTATGCTGTTTTAGTTTCAAGGAGAAAATGTTCTGTATGTGAAGGCGACTGACAATTGCTCGGAGTCCGACTAATTTGATTCCAGTGGAGTGCGCAGTCAGTGCTCTGAGGGACGTGGATTGGTCACCCGAATCGTTCGACTGCCTGCAAATCCCTTCAGAGAACAAGACACTCCTCTTGTCAATGGCGAAAACCCGCCTAGGTCTGATACCGACGGTACCATTCGATGACGTGATTGATGGAAAGGGCCAGGGACTCAACATCCTTCTGAAGTATGTCAGCAAGTGTCTATACTATACCGTGACTTGGAGCCTAACTCATGCTAGTGGCCCACCGGGTGTCGGAAAGACATTCACGGTTGAGGCAACCTCGGAGTATTTCAGGCTCCCCCTCTATTCGGTATGAGCCATTCGTCACGCTGACTGTGTGGCCCTACTTACTTTCCTAGATATCCGCAGGCGAACTTGTTGTCGACCATGGAGATTCTCATGCACTTGAATCACAGCTTGAGTTCATCTTTAAGATCGCAAAGCACTTCAAGGCTGTACTTCTTTTGGATGAAGCCGATGCGTTCATGGCAAGTCGCACAGAACTCCATGATAACCACAATCGACTGGTAACCATATTCTTGCGAAAGCTGGAATATTATCAGGGAATACTGTTCTTAACTTCGAACCGGGGTATCCAGTTTGACGATGCAATCTTGAGCCGGATCCATTTAACCATCGAGTACGAAAATTTGACGAAAGAGTTTCGCAAAGATCTCTGGTCGACTTTTCTGTCCAAGGCATGTACGATGCAAGGACCCGCGCTAGTTGAGGAGCACGACCTCCGACGGCTGGAGTCTCTAGCTCTGAATGGACGAGAGGTAGGTGACTGAGCGCTGCTCTGGACGGCTCTCTGCTGACAAATCGTGAACCAGATCAAAAACATCGCAGCAATTGCACACGCTCTCGCTGAGGCTGACGTCAACCAGGTGAACTACAAATTCTTGGAGTTAGCTGCGGAATCGAATAAGAAATTTTCGAAGGAGTTCGGTCAACAGGGGATGGTTGACGGGATGTATCTCTAGAAGCATACCTGGAGAAGTCATGTGGATAATTCCATTGCTCAATTCTGCGGGACACACTTTCAGACAAAGAGGTATCGAGGGTTTGCGGCGTAATGTTTTGCGTTATCTTCAAATGAACAGCTAGAAGTTTAAGGCACTGCCATATCGCAAATTTCCACGCTTTTCAAGCCGTGCTTAGGTTTCCTTGCTCCGACGCAACAGTTGCGCCGTGTATTGCCAGACGTGGGTTCAAGGGCCCGAGGGCGCTTCAACCATTTAACATCCTCCAAGTCAATGACAAACAAACGACCGCCCAGGTCATCCCACAACATATTGCGCCACTCGCTGTCGCTGTGGATAACTCCGCGCGACCGGAGCACGGCTAGTGCTTTCTCGCGCTCTCGGTGAAAGAAGCTGGAATTCCTATCATTGATGACATGCTGAAGCCGCATTCCAGACCAGCTCAAGACCATCATCTGGGCCATCAATTCGCTGTGGTACCAATATGCGATGCGAGGCTTAAAGACCCCCAGACAGACAGGGATGTGTTGCCCTTGCAAGTTCGCGAGATGGTGGTAATTGTCCACTTCCGCTTGAAGGCGATGCTGCTTCTCCACCGTCGTAGCTTTAATGATCACAGTGTACCCGCGTGAAAGGAATGCTTTTTGTTTAGAGCCATTGAACTTCAGAGTGTAAGTACGTCTCCGATGATTGCACCTCCTTAAGCAGCCAAAGTCTTAGATCCAGCGGTCGTTCACAAAACTTACACCCCAAGGGCGATTCAACCAATTAAGGTGAGCTATAGCCCTTCTTGCTTCTTGAAGTGGGAAGGGGCAAGGGGCCTCACGCTAAGAGTGCTGAAAGTCCAGCCAATCAAACCAATACTGGCCAAGGGCTCCCCGGACTGACTACGGACAATTGTCCTGAAACATGAATACTATTTGGCTGGTTTGCTTCTGGCTCATCTATGCACGGTCGGAGATACTTAGTTACAATGCTTTTAGCTTACAAAAATACATAGTAACCCTGTTGAATAATCAATTATAGTGCCGGGTCCTTCTCTGCAGACGGAATAGCTCGCGGGGTTCTTTCACATTACTGCAGAGAGCCCAGGTTGATAGTTCAAATGTTAGGCTTCACCATGATGGCTCACTCATTCACTCTGGCAATTACCTTGTTACTGTAAGAAGATCATACTTGTAGATAAGGATGAGGATATGACTGTCTCCACTGAAGGAGGTAGATCTCTCCGTGGGAAAGGAAGTTTGCGTGCCATTTCCGGTACACTGGAACGGCAGGGGCGGGGCTTTCGCTGAAAAAGCTGCAGATCCCTTCGGCTCCCGTTGCTGATCAAGATTTGGCAGAATGGAAAGAGGGTTGATTATGTGAGATTTGGCTGGCAAATTAAGTTTGCCCGTGAACGGGAGTCCGTCGATGCAGCAGAATTTGGTGGATACCTGGAGAAAGGAGATACTGTAAATCCGCCACGATTAGTCATGTCCTTGAGCCCATAACTAACGTAATTCACAAGCGAGTGGCCCACACAAGCGAGTGGCCCACCCTTCCCATTACAATATTTTGAAGGCGAATATATCAACAGAAATGCATTAATTAATATTAAACTAGCGATTTTTACATTGATTAATCTTATGCCCAATCGTTCCACATCCACTACACCTTGGCGGAGCCCTCCTGCGTGGCTGATCCTGCTGAGTAGGTAAATCGCCCTGCTCATGCGATACTACCTCATCAGCTTCTACTGGCTGAATTGGCTGCTGAGCCAGCTGTAGGCCCTCTTCGATCGATAGGCCCCCTTCGTGAGCGATCTGCCTAGTCGATCGAGTGCGCTTTTGACGTTTCTTTTCATTCGCTGCACGTAGATCGGCGTTCTCCTTCACTACTAGTGAAGTGTTATGCAGCGCAATTTCATAGCCCTTAAGAATCTGATCAACCACTAATTTCAACGGGCTTGGTGGGCTTTTTGACCGCTGATCTATTAGATCTCTCATCATTTTAGCCTGCTTTTGTAGCTGAACTACCGTTCTAGGCGTTTTCGGTGTGAATTGGCTAGATCTGCTGCTTGGTCGGCTTGATGGTGGTGAAGGCGTTCGAAGGGATATATTAAGCTTAGAAAGCACTCTTTCGGCACATACTGGTACGATACTAGTAGCTGCGAAGCTGCTTTGAACGATATTCGGCTGGAAAGCTTCTAGTCTTGCGCGAGGATAGTCTGCAAGAAAATCAAGCTTATCGATATGATTATAGCCAGTCCGCGCTAGATCGCTTACGAAGCGACCGTACGCGCGTTTAAGCACAGCAAAACACCCAACATCAAGCGGTTGTAGTAGATGCGACGAATGCGAAGGCATACAGAGCGGTATAATATCGTTTTCAGCGCAGATTCGATCGAATTGAGGTGTTAGGTGGCTACCATGCCCGTCGAGGATCAATAGCCGAAATCGCCCTCGTACGCGCGAATTAGTGCATAGAATAAAGAGATTTTGTAGCCAGCGTAGGCCAATTTCATCAGTAGTCCAGCCGTTATTCGATACCTCAATGCGCGAATTCGTAGGAAGATTTAACGATTCAAACCAACCAGCGATATAGACCTGGCCTTTGAATATAATACACGGCGGCAGCGAATAGCCATCAGCGCATATCGTTTCGATCGCAGTAACCCATTCGCGATTTCCTGGCTGTAGGATTGATCGCCGACCGTAGTATTCTGCTCGCGTTATAACCTTCTGCGCTGATATAAGGCCCATTGCGAATCCAGTTTCATCGAAGTTATAGATATCCTCTGGTTGAATCCCGTTCTCCTCGATTACGCGTTGCACCGTCAAAAACCACTCTTTTATAGCCTTTGGATCCTCGTTAAGAGCGCGCTGATAATCATATCGTCTAGAGAAACGTGTTCGAAGCTCATCACGTCGTTTAACAAAGTTTGATACCCAATTAACACCAACGGTCGGAGGAGGGGTTGTTCCACGCGCTGCAAGGAGGATATTGGCCATTTCTCGTACAGTAGCAGGCCTAGGCGCTGCTCCACGCGCATCCATAGAGAAGATCCACTGAATAAGCGAGTCCTCTTCTAGTTGGGTCAATTTATGCGAATTTGCGCGTGTATCGACGCGTGAGATTGTTCCATTCGCCCGCCGCGATAGCGTTCTGGGGGGGATATCGTATAGCTTCGCGGCTGCACGAATAGATGCGATACGGCCATTTTTAATATCATTAAGGGCTAACAAGATCTTGCCCTCCTGATTGGCCGGTTTTTGAGAAGATTCAGTGCGAATTGGTGGCATAGTAGGTGGTTGAATTAGGTAGGTAGGTAGGAATGAGCGATTTCAGGTGGGGTGGGCCACTCGCTTGTGTGGGCCACTCGCTTGTGTGGGCCACTCGCTTGTGAATTACGTTAACCTAACTAACTTAATTAACCTAACTAGTTAGTTAGTTAGTTAACTAGTTAGTTAAGTTAGTTAGTTATACCAATAGAGGCATAGCCGCAATTATCACGTGATGACCTGGGGTTCAATTGAGGTTCAACCCGGGTTCAATTAGCCATCCTGGGCAACCTGCCCAGTTCTTGGTAGTTCCTTGGGGCGCTCAAGGTATATAAGGATCTATTTTTGGAGGTGTATGGGGTCGCACTTGTAGACTTTGGTACGAGAGCCTTACGATTTAAATTCCATTCCCAAACTGGTTTTAAATATATATCTACCGCAGTGCCCTCAGTAGCTAACAGTGACAAACAGGTATGGGAACGACGGTTTTCTCTTAAAACGATAGTAATACCCAACATGGGCAGCAAAATAAGGCTACATAGTTTGCTTTCCAACTTTGCCTCCCTCCCAGCAAGACCTGCCCTGGGAGATGCCTCGGTGGTAAACCAAGAATATGACATACCAACGGATGAAGGTAAGCTAACTAGCTAGTCAACACCGCACGGACCTCCGCTGTCTGCCTCGTCCTCTGTCCGAATCGGCGACATGGCTGCTGATTGAATGTCTCGTTGGAGATGGCCAGCGCCTATAAGTCTAACATGAAGCACCTGGAGATGGGTACCATTGGCACCCGTCTCGGGGCTTCTTCGCTGTGTTATAGGGATCAGCAGCAATTTAGTTTTGTTAGTTATGGCTCTCTCACACGAGTAGCTGACTGCAGAGGAAGCGCTTGTACAGGACCAAGGGAGAGGGTCGATTGAGATGCTTCAGCTCTGCTCGGTCGAATATCAATGACGAACAGAAGTCTTGAGTAACAGTATCCCACCACAGTCTCTCATTATCAATCGGTGAGAGATTCTCGGTATACAGTAGACAAGAGTCTTCAAGGTCTGGCTGTGGTGCCGAATCACGGCTTCTATTTCGTGGGCATTGCAAATTGACAAGTTTTAAGTAGAGATGCTAGAAGTCCCGAAGGGAAAGTAAAAGGTAACAACCGACCCCAATTTGCCTTGTTCGGGTCAACCGCCGAATTGTCGCTACAGAGCTCGAAGGCACCGCAGCTGAGGCTTGTTTTGCAAGCGCGACAGCGCTTCTAAACTCGCAAGAGTTTACACGGTCGCGCGACTTCAAGGATCTCCACCCAGCCAAGTCAACAAAGCGTTTGGCGGCAGGCTTTTCTGCAAATATACGTTGGAGAGCGTCGGGCCTACCAGAGAGGGCAAAAATGCGGGGCGGGCCCACACGCGTGTTATGGCCTCGAGCGCGAACCCTTGCAGTCCAAACACCCGACGGGAGAAATCTGGTCGGTCGAACAGCTAATGCGGTGAAGCTAATTGAAAGTGTTTTCAAGCGCGTTTGGTTTGGATGCATTTTTGCAGTTCCACCTCAGTCGAATCACCTCAGTCGAATGCTGGATAGCTTCCCATTCGATGGCTTCTAGGGGAGACAATCGGTACAGACCATTTGAGTGTTTTCCAGCATAGGAACAGAAGCCATTCGTGGGCAACGAAAGGTGGACAAGATTTGTGATATCGGATTAGGTATCCCTCTTTACCTGACACGCTGGGTAGGAGGTAGGTACCCCAAGGCCACCAGGTAGTCAATTAGGACGACGACGAGTTATGATATAGGATGATTGATACGCACGCGCACGATCGAAGGAGACCAGGACTGAGGTGGTCAAAGGCCAAGTGAAGTTGATCCCCAGTGTCCTCCAAGAACTGCATTGTCGAGAGTTCTAATGTCCGATAAAAGATCCGCGGCCAACCCGACTGCCCGAAAGATGTGCACAGCGGTTGAACCGAGTAAGATGGACTGGGGCGTCAATTCTTAAGCGGCGGACGTGTAGAAAGTGACTGGTATTTTCAGACAAGATGGGTGTGGAGGAGATGGAGCTTGCGACAGCAAATGACAGAATAAGCGGAAGAGTATGATTTCCCACAGAACATGTTGAAACCAACACGGCATGAATGGCGAGCTGGGTCGAAGAAGATGCCAAGATATTAAACATTGTAGAAGGTTGGATAGTAATTTTGGAAAAGTTCAAACTTACTCGGCAAGTGTAACTATGGTCATCTATTGAATTCTGGTTACGGCTGTAGATTTGTGTTTCGTTCTGGAGACTAGTAGAGTAATTTGGCGAACGAAAGAATAACCCATCTAGTACCTATGGCACACAGCCCCCATAGCTGTCGGTGGATGACGCCATTCTTGCCTTGGAGCTAGGTGAATCTATCCCGCGAGCCTGTCAAATAATTGAAGGGTTCTATGACTTCTGGAATCTCAACCCAGTTGGTAAGATACATCCACCCCTCGAGTCTACCTGATAGCGTTTTGCCAAGGCAAGGAACATGCAATATTGTCGGTAGAACAGCTCCTGGCACACCACAAACAGACACTAACTCATCGTAGGGAACCATTCAGGATTGCGCAGCTTTACGACCACAGCCGCAGTCAGCCCCGAGGATCTCTTTCTGGATCTTCCAGAGCTTCCCATTCCTTCTCACGGTGCACTGGATGCGGGGGTTGATTGCGAGGAGCAAGGTCAACCATTGCCATGGCTGTCGATTGAGCCGTCGCCAATATATCATGGGCCAACCAGCAGCTTTCCCCTGACTATACACTGTCTTCTCTTCCCTAACTGCGAGGATTGCTTCTTTGTCGAATGGAGGGGACCCGATCTATTATCCCCGCTTACGTACAGCGAGGATGTGTTTGGTTTCCTTCGCTCCACACTCCCTGGCGGGCCAGTCCGTTGGCTTAGCACAAGACTGTCCATCACAAGTCGGTTTTCGGGCCAGACAGTAGTCGATCTTCCATTCACGATTTCACCGAGTAATTGGAGCGCCGACTCACTAAGCAGGTTTCAGCTACATGTCTACGATGCTCTATTACACTGGGTTTCCTATTGGTGTCGGGATGCTAGTTTCGATCAATTTGTGGTGCAATTAGCGATATGGCCGTGGCGAGACCGACAACAGAGAGGCGGAATCGAGCACATGGAAAAGAACTATTCAGAGATCTCTCCCCTTGATCCAGGGTTTTTTGTCCACAACATCATCAGCAATTTCTAAAACAAGAATCAACTCTGACTTGTTGCGATAACATGCATCGTATGTAGGGTAGCACCGAGGAAGCCGTATATTACGACTCCGCCATCCTTACGGCAGTATCCTACCATAGTTACCCAAGGAGGTGACCTTGTCTCCTTGTGCTTTATGAATTTCCTCAGTTGAACTTTACCCAGTTGAACAGACTATCTGGCACGAGTGCCGGCTCTTGGTGTTTAAACTGGTATTTACACTGCTGCAGCACCCTGGCCGATGCATTTCCGGCTCCTGTTGCCGTTCAAACAAGTTTCCAAAGATTTTTCATCTCAACTGGCGGGATGACTGTATAAAATTTTTCTGAGCTAGATTATACCATCTATGCCATCCATAAGCCGGCCTGTTCGCCAGACTAAATGCGATACAGGCTGAGGCACGAGTCGTGTGCTTTCCAGCACTCCATCATCGTGGGTCCCGATGGAGATAGATAAACGTCCCAATCACGAATAAAGTCACTGCCAAGTAGACACGGTTCCTTAACCTTCAGAATTTTTGGACCCGCGATGAATTGGCTTTCTGGAACAAGATTGTGGCTTCATGCGCGGTATGTACGCCTCAGAGAGAACCTCAGTATTGATGGTCTGATGGAACAAATCCTGTCAGGTATAGGAGGTCACACAATGTGCCCATGGTCTACGAAGATGCTGAGAGGGTAGGCCATGAGAACACATTGTTTAATGTGGCCCCGCGAACAACCGGAGTTTTGCGTTGTATACGCTGCCACCGCCGCCGATCTAAAGACTACCACTGGAAACACTGGCATAACCGCGTGCTAAACCCGGCGTCTGGTATCTGTTCAAGGAAGAGGACGAAGTGCGCTGAGATTCGGGCTCAGACCTACGCCGACAACCGTACAGTCGTCTATGAGCTTCCTGCGACACAGTCACGTACATGGAAATCGGACACATATGCGGCATGAATTATGCCTGGTACAGAATCAGAAGAGCATTAGCATTTTGGATAATTGGCCATCTTTTCCATTTAGCAGAACGTATTGCCACTGTAGCAAAGTGCAGATCGCATATTCCAGTTTGGGCAATGACAGTTTAGACAGAGTGTTAAGCGGCCCGTCATTCATTGCGGTGGCAGATACTGTCAAGCACCCTTGTTGACACTTGTTTTTTGAGGATGTAATGCAGCTGGTGGAACGGCTCGTGACAGCTTTTCTACCGTCAAACGGCTCCAGCTTCTGCACGTCGACAATCGCGCAGGTGTCTGGTATTTGCTATTTTTATTTAATCGCCTTACAAGCCCGCACATGAAGCACTCGCGATAACAAATAACTCCGACTTCAAAAGTGTCGCACGGGAGCCAAGTTGGCATGCCTCGAGGAACCAGAAACCACAGACGTTCACGACCCCGAGCTGCTACGATTACACAAAGCAAGCAACGCGAGATCGAGAGAGATGAGTACAGGTTCTTTACGTATCAGGAGTCTTGCTTCAAGTGTGTCGCGACTGTTCAACTGTCTGACCTATCCGTTAGGCGTAATGCGAGCCGGCTTATTGAAGATCGGCAGAATGTGGTGCGGCTGAAACGGACTTTGAGATCACAAGGATGTTACCGTATGAGCAAAGCTTTTCATGTGCCCGTTGTGATCGACGCGGTGGATTAGGATGCTGGACGAGTCTGGCTCGAGGCCTCCGCGTTGCGTCCTGATCTGCCATTTGATCAACTATGTAAAAGCCCAGACTACACACTGCTAGCTCTGGATCAAGAAAGTCTCATCACGGCGGCCAGAGCGAGATTCCAGGAGCTAGGTGAAGAAAATCCATGGTGGATAGTGGATGTGTATGTGACTACCTCAGGTCCGTCGACCGCAACGCTAACCCCACTGGCATGGTTGCTGACACAGATCAAGGTCACCCTGGATCTCTTGATCAGGAGCTTATTCGCACGCTTCGAGAAAATTTCCACAAAGAACGATTTCCCTGCGACGGGCGCATCTACCAAAGTATTCGTTTCTACCAAGGCGCGACTGGTGGGCGTCGTAATCAAATCGCCGAGAACTTCTGGTGGGCGGTCCTACAGAGCGAGCCTGGCAGCCGAAAAGCCGATTACCTGCGTGCACTTCCTCAACCCCTGGTGGACGGATTCGATGCACTTCTGCCCATAAAGGGCCTCTGGGCCGATATGAGTATTGGTGTCTTGCACAAGCTGAGAGCCATGCGATGTAACGAGGTGGTGCTACTCGTCTCTACCCAAGTTCGTGTCGTCGATGGAAAGATACTAATCCGATATGTGTATTTAGCCCATAATTTGTTACTTGAACTACATCCAGCGCGTTTTCTATAACCTGGTAGGAGGGCAGGTAGATCTCCTTTCCCAAATCGATGCGATGACGGTTCGCCTATTGCAGTCCCGAGCGCCTGGGGTCTCAGCCCAGGACTTGAATTTCCTCCGCCTGAAACAAAATAGACTCTTTAAGTACATCGACTGCCAACGAGACCGTGATGCAATCTGGCAGAGAATGGAGCGGATTCATCTCCCCATCCCGACACTGAAGACCTTCTTCCAGGATATCCTCTTCCTCGATGTCGGACAGAGCGTAATGCGCCAACTCTGTCGTAGCCCTTTAACGGCGACGCGATCAATTGACCAAGCTTTGGAAGAACAATACATTGTAGAATCAGGAGGACTCGGGTACAATCTGTCAAGAATTTCTGGAAGTCGGTTCCGGTCGGGACTCTGGAATCTTTGGCGATTCAGCCATCAGTTCGCTTTCGAGCTGACAACGCGGAAGGACCATCATCGCCGCGTGCCTCGGAAAATGGAGGATATAGAGCGTGCACAAGAATATGGGCTCCATGAAATCCCCATTGCAGAGATGGTTCCCTCTCTCCGATTCCACTTCTTCGGCCTAGCCCGTCTCCACGGGATTCATCCTTCGGTGTCTGTCGACGACACGGAGAGAGCTATATCTGAGATCCCCTTGCAGGTGCAATCCGATTTCCCGCCAGAGGAGGACCAAGATGTGGATCTGGAACGGCGCTGTGGTAAGCCTTTCACCGACTCTATTGAAGCCGACCGATACGCGCTCTCCTTCGAGTCGCTCGCACATCCTACTATCCAAGTACGTGTCAGCGCGGTTTCGGTGCGACAGTCCGTATTTAATGCCTTTTTTTCATATCTCCTTCCCCAAGAGACTATCAGTCAGGAGGGTAGCGGATTTTGGCGGGAATCTGATGCTGGTGTGACTGCGGGACCTGAATCTTTTAACCTAGCACCTGAAACTTACGAACAGGTGCATCCGTCTCCCGTTCGCCCACCTAGGACCCCCGCAAACTTTGAGCCCCTGCAGCCGAACTACAGCCCGAT
Source organism: Penicillium daleae (assembly GCF_028827525.1). Lineage (NCBI taxonomy): Eukaryota > Fungi > Ascomycota > Eurotiomycetes > Eurotiales > Aspergillaceae > Penicillium > Penicillium daleae. The sequence continues at coordinate 2,143,563 of NW_026623153.1, forward strand.
TTTGGGCGATCCTTTCTCTCATTCAGAACAGTTGCACTCTGTCCAGATCACGCACTTCAGATTCGAGATCCCAAGCTTCCGGGAGGGGGCTGTTTGGCTTCCCTATAATCGAGGCGCTCTAGACGCATTTTTCGAACATCTGAGTACATATGACTTCCATTTCTATTTTTTTCCAGATGAGGAGAGACCCCTGTCACGCCAAGGAGATAGGACGCTCAGTCATTAGGAATGTGCTTCTCATTACATGTTATTTCCTTTCTCGACTATACGCGCCGTTTACTGTCGAGGATGTCTTCTTCACCCTATTTATTCAATTGGACATGCAATGACAGGCCAACGGGGTACCAGGGGAGTGATAGCTAACAATATAGAAACGTTGGTTGAGGGAGCGATTGAACTTGTCCAGAGTGCTCAAGCAGGCGCCTTTAAATATAATGGAATTTGAGAAGCAAAGCCTAATGCTAGGTCACCGTTCCACACAAAGGGATTGCCCAATGATTTTTGGGAATCGGCCGTGGTAGTTCCAAACTGAATCAGATAGTAAGTGGTTAAGAGCCGTACATAGCTCAGGTGAATCCTACGTCCTGCTTTATTCGGGGTAAGCACCTCCCTAGATTCGTGGTCAACATAGGGTCTTGGAGACGATGTGTCTAGTGCAAGTATTTGTATAGTGGCGGTCCGTTAGTATCCAAACCCTAGTACTTCACCAACTTTCTTGCGGGATTTTCTACCTTACTAAATGCACCCAATTTCGATCAAATTTTTCCTTAATTTAGTGCACTAGCTTCCATTCTTAATCCTCTTCTCTAGTGACTTTAAGGGGCATTTGTGTTGTTAATAAATATGCCCAGATCAGTGTAAAGCATCGCAGGGTAGTGCGAAAGGTAGGCGGTGTAGACCAGGTGGTCAGGAGGTACAGGGGTACAAAGACTTGTGGTCAGACATTGTCAAATATGTATTCTGGTACCGGATACGAGTCAGGGATACCGTGGTACGTGACGGGACGCGTTAAGAATCCTTTGAGAAACGTGATATCTCGGGAGGAGTTAGTTCTAAACGCTTGCTTTCATGGCCGCTGTGATATGCGCTATACATGGCATGCTTTCGGACTCTAGTGTTTCGGCAGTTCCGATAACATAGCCTGTGCAAGATCACAATACAACCGGCAAAGATGCTTGCTCCTAGTATACTGCCGAAAATCGCCGCCAGGCTTTGTTTCGAGGGCCGTCGCGACACACCGCTCCAATCCAACTCAGTAGTGGGGGTTGAGAAAACAAAACTTGTCGTAGATGATAAGGAGCTGATGATAACAAGTGTTGTAGATGATTGCGGACCTGAGGCGCCCTGTGTTGTGTCCTCTTGCAGCGCATTTTGACTTTCTACCTGCACATGAGAGAAGTGACCAGGTTGGATACCGCCCTCGGCAGACGTGCGGATGAGAGAAGCCTGTGCACGTTCAGTTGGTTCTAAGTCGCCGATAATGTTGTCACTCGGAGGATTATTGCTTCCTGTCGTTGCTGGTAGAACACGCTCGATGCCAAAGTCGACTTGTGAAGTTAAAGTGAGAAGGTCGTCGGGGAGAGAGCCTGGGGATTTCTGGTTCGTTTCGAGTGTGACTAGGCTTTGAGTTAGGGGGTCGGTAGAGGGCGTTGCGCCGAGGGGACTTGGGTCCGGAGGGCTGGTCGCAATAGATTCCTGGTCTTGGGTGTTGTTGAACTCCGTTGTGCTTAGCAGACCTTCTGGTGATGTTGTTGACGGAGTGAAGTCAGACCCACTACCCGAAGGATTTTCTGAAGGTGCCTCTTCAGTCTCCCTCGTGTTCGGAAGTATCTTGACTTGTATCAGCCACCGTTCCGAGGAGGGCTAGTAGAGCAAGTCGTATGAGCCGCAAGAAAATTACCTGATCAGATACAAGCCTGGAGCTTAGATGGGTGCACGAGAGCCGTGCGAAGTATGCTTGCAGTGTCCGCGACGATGCCTTCTCGGAGGCTAGCCGATGGTATGAAGTTGATACACTAGTAAAGACTAGCCCCTGAGGAGGAGTCGGTACAGAGGTCATTGTATGATATTATCCATAAAGTCTTTCGATAAACCCTTTACTGTTGCAGGAAGTAGTGGGTCCTCGACGATGGATAGGCAACGTCGATCCAAATGGCACAATTTTGGATTTATACTCCTCCCAACATTTCTCTCATGGATGCTCGGATCCTCATAAAACACTTCCATGGATAGAGACTCGTGAAACAGTGAAAAGAAAGGATTTAGCTCAGCCATCAAGAAAGCAAAGGGGGTACGTGCAAGAATGCCGCTTCTATAGTGGCACGAGTCGGCTCGCATTTTATTTAATATTCGCCCCTCCACCCATCCTCTAAGCCCTAGTGAACCGTGGGTTTCGGATTCTGATATGCGACTGGAGTAAGAAATACCATGTCCTATGCCGCTGACTCACTCGGTGACCCACCCCCTTACATCAGGCACGGTTCGTCCATAGTTTCCCTTTCAGGTGTACTTTCTCATCTAATTATTACAGACTGGATAAGTGCACTCAATTTTTGGTCAACTTGTGAATCTTGGTCCATTTCAAAGAAGCTGAGGGAGGACTGGCGTTTTTACAAAGCGGTCTTGAAGACCGCGGACTGGAAGTCGGTCAAAAGCGCGATACAAGCACGCAATGACCTCACCAAGGCTTTTCACCAAGCCAGATATTTACGATATCAGGTTGAAAAAGGAACGCTGGACAAGAGAGAGGCGGATCGGAGGGTGAAATCTGTCTTTGGACAATTTGCCGAATCAATGAACAAAGTGGAGCTTTGGACAGGTGAAGGATAATCTGGCCCAAATGAATACACACTGTGGGCTGACCAAGTGTAGATTATCGTTTTACGGCTGCGGCAAACTCTGTCGACAAGAGATGGGTGTCAGAATAGTCGTATTGAGAACCGTGAGCAAGATGAAATAAGAGCGAATGCGCTTGGACGAATCTGTGTCTAGGTCACCTGAACATCCAGATTATTGGCCAGATGTGAAGGTGGATAAACGGCTCTAACAGCCCCTATTACCGGCCGATATTACAAGTATATTACTATAGAAGAAAGTTTCGTAGGAAATGGTGTTTGATAATACATGAACCGACCAATGCTAAGCTGATTTTTCGCCTTCTCAATCCGAGAGGTGGTATTTTGCCACTAAAAACCAGCTGATTCAACAAGCACCCACCACCGTGTGTTTTTTGCGGTAAATTGAATGGATTATGATTACAGTCATGCTGTGGTACCAAGCCATATCCGTAGGCCCTGAGGCGATGAGTTGTCAACAGCGATCTCCTAGTTCGTTAATGCTGGGAAATTTTGTTGGGACCAGCACGGGAGAGGATCACAACATTCTTTTGCCCAGGTGTGAAGCAGTACCAAAGCGATTCTGAATGACTTGGATTGCGCTCTGATAACCAGGTCCTGTTTCAACCCTTCTAGGATACACTCCGCTGCCACCGGAATTGCACTTATCACCGACTTGTACTTGGGGAACCGCTGTGCAATTCTACCGAGTACCTGTTCTTGGGTAATGTGTGTCGATTGATCAATCTGTTCGGCAAGATAATGATGGAATTGTTGAACACACTCTGTGAAAGAGGATTTAATCGCCCTGCGAGCTATTGTCATCGTTCCATGGTCGGCAGCTTGCGCCTGCCGTGCAATTGATCGAATCCCTCTCCTAGCTACTTTGCGAAGTAGGCCATACGCTGGCTTCTTGCAAATGAGTACGATATTCCGAGGCTTTGGTGTGAGTTTTGCCTCCCAGTTCAGTTTAAGGTGCCGGTACCTGAGCGAATGAATGGCACGTCGCGGAAATCGGTGGAGTGGTAGAATTCTCATCGGACTGTGAGGCTGATTGGTAAACTTTAGCTCGTCATAGGTTTCACGCCACTCGAGGCTCAACAAGGCACGATGGTGACGAGTTACAAATTGGTATATATAGAGCTGACGGATAGTGTTTGTCTTCTAACAATCAAGATGGACGGTAGATAGTTATAATATTGTGACAGGATATCCCGGTCTACCATGTGAAACTACGGAAATAAGAGTTGCAGTTATGTGCGTCCATCCGTACTTGGGGCGAATGTCGTTAATTAAAAGGGACGGAAGCGGGGCTTGGTTGTTATTGGGATTGTTGATTCACTGGAACTAGGCACACCGTACCCAGCATTTTCTTGATAAACCCTTAGCACATGTTGATCAATCGAATTATGTTTTCATGCGTAGCTCTGCGCTGAATGATCACCGGTCGTATTTTCATCGAGGGCGCATAATAACAACGTCTAAGCGTTCCGCATCTAGTTGGAATGTGGTACCTTCAATTTGAGGCCGTGCTGGATCAAATGCAATAAGATACAGTTCGAGCTCAGAAGCCCCAAGTAAATTAGGATATGAAGACTGTAGCAAATGTTGAAAGTTACAGTAGGCATGCGTTTTCTTGATGGACTGGCGCCTAGTGTTTGTCCGGATCGATTTGGAACTGCGGCACCTTCAAGGGTACCATTAAAGTGGGGATTTTTGACAGCACCTTGGGTTTTCTCATTTGTCTGCTAGAACTACCATCCTTTGGCAACCATCGGCATATCTCAGGGATAAAGCGGAGCGTTGACGCATCGTTCGCCTAGTTGCGCTCTTAAGCCGCTGTTGGCATTCGGCCTGAATCTGCAAATTAGAACAGCCCAGTTTCCCCTTAGGACAAACAACTCGGTTATTGCTTTCCCGGAAGCTGCGTACTATCATTGCAAATGGCCGACCGGGCGCCCCAAGTGCCGGCTATACGACACTCGATATTTGAAGTGCCATGGCCAATGGTGGATTTGGAGGTTACCCGACAACTTGAGGACGCAGATTTATCGAGTGACAACGACGGCTTTCCTAGCGCCCGCCATTGTAGAAAGGTGTCATTGAAGGACAGCCCAGTATCCTGGAAAATTTTCTCAAAGCATGAAGATACCGGGGCTATCACCATGCAACTCCTGCGGGAGAGCTGGAATATGTTCAAGGGTCTAGGTCTCCGGGACTGGGCTGATGATGTGTTGGGTATGCCGTCGACCAAGATGAAGATCTTCAGGCTATATTACAGCAGACTAGCATTTTCGCTGTTTTCTTTCCTTCGTCAAGTTCCTGATGAGATCACCACATACGATTCTATAGTATCGGTAGGAACACACACTCTGTCTTGGACCCGCCCAGACTAAACATGGTAGACCATTCGAACACACGATCGGCTCCTTTACGCCAGTCTCTTGCACGGTCTCACACACGCCAAAGATCGCAGTCCGTACCCGGCTTTGACACTGGATACATCACCTATTACGACCCCAGTCAAAGACTTACTGTCAAATCCGACGAACGACATCATCTGTCAGTTCGGGGTCCTCGAAACTCGCTACCAGCGATATTGCAGAAGCATAGACCTTGCGAATGGGTCCTACTTCCGAACCGCCACCGCATTACTAACCCTTGTAATCGATCAGTCTGTAGTCAGTGGCTCGAGAATCCTGACTCGCGACATACTACGGTCCTTTCGCCAAATCAGTCTTGAGGGTGTCTGGAACGATGACTGTCATCTGAAAGCGCTCGCACGTCGATGGAGCTGCCTCTGCCACGAGGCAGAGGAGATTGCAGCTTCAGGACGGCTGAACACCAAGCTACTGGGGCTCGCTCAGGTTAGTTCTATTATATTATCCAATGAGCTGGTAACTCACACTGTCTAGGATCTCTACAACCACCGAGATTTTTTCTCGCTTACGGCAATTTTACGTGGGCTATCAAACGGAGGCGTCGGGCTGGAACCTGTATTATCTGCATTCCTTGATGACAGTCGGAATTATAGACAATATCGTCTCAACCTGCACAAGGAGCCTTGCCTTCCGTTTATTTACCCATTTATCAAAGACCTGAAGTTGGGAAATCATAAGGCTGTACAGGGGATCTTTGGTTTCCTTTGCTACGATCAAATCTTCACACAGGCTATGTGATTCCGTGCTGGCATCTTTCTGAAGATTTTTTCTGGATCAACTAAGGCTTGGGCTGCGGCGGGAAGCGACAATTTCCAAGGATGCTTTTCGTATTTTAGTTCTTATGACTGGCTGATATTCTTCGATACTGTCACTGTACTGTATAGGCACTGTTGTGAAAAATGAAGTAAAGAAAGCCCGTTCATCCCCAGATTCTGGTTCTATTCGCCATCCCTAATCCAAGCTCTCCCAAGAGCACCAAAGTACTAGATACTCGGTCTTCCACTGGCCGTTTTGGGTAACTTTTCTTTTTGCTATCGCTTTGATCGGTTTGATCTAAACAGAATGGTGAGACAAGGCTGGCCGCAACATAGGGGTTGTCTCATACCGTTCGGTCCTCGTGGCTTGTGTAGTCATATATTATGCTCATGATCGGGTCCTCCGCATTGGAGTTGTTGTCTGAGAAGTAAGAGAGCTGTTCTGTATCGGAAGCAACGAATGCCCGATCTTCACTCATCTCCGAAGGGACATAATCGGAGTCAAGTTCTGAGTTTGGGACATCCTGGGGCTCTGAATCCTGAGAACCCAGCGTGGTTCCGCTACAAGACGTGTCGTCATGACAACTTGGTGGTGACATAAGTCTACTTCAAAGCATTCAATCGGGGCTAGACTTGTGACGAGTGATCAATCATAATACTGATGAGAAACTCTTCTTATAGGAAATACATGGATTGAGTCGGAGCTTTATCGGTTCAATTCACCACCTCTCGAAAACAATGTGCGTTCTCCAGTGTCTAAATCAAGATTTGAGTGCTTGATTTGAACGAGACGAGAAGACACTAACACGCAATCACTTGGCGTGTATTTCATAAATGCTTCCAGATCGAAAGCGAAATTGTTCAAATTGTCTCTATTTCTTTCTGCAGATGGTTGCTTTTAATGATAGAGACAAGACTTCAAGATTACACGGCGGCCGAGTCCCCGGCATTTGAGAATCTCAGTACGCTGTTGGCAGAGCCTATAAAAAGCCCAAATTGACTATAATGTTTAGAAGAAACTATGCATATCGACATTGCTGTCTATATGAGTTTGACCTTTTATATGAAGCATTCCAAATGAACAATCTGCTCAGATAGCATCCCGTGTGCTCGCTTGGTTAGTTACAGTGTTTTCGATCCCGGTACGTTCTGTGCCCGTCCCCGAAGCTCACAGCTGCTTAACTAAAACGATTAGGTTACTAGTCTCGTCATTGATCCAGGTCATCGGTCACAAAATGTGAAGGTACGGTAATTTATTGTATTTTAACCGTAAATCGATCTTACAGTTGAGATTATTCCGAATGATGTTTCTAAGACTCTGCAGTCGCCCACTCCGTGCAGTTCTTGCAACGTTGAAGAGAGCCTGATGCAAGATGTTTCCAAATCTAGTATGTAGAAAAGGCCACAGTAGACAAATCATCAACTAACCAAACGTGTAGAGTTTCTGTTGGTATTACCAGCTAGGTACTGTGTACACAGTTAAGTGGACAGCATGGTTGTTCCATAAGCAGAAAGTAAATTGATTGATGTAGATAGATGTATGTTCCAGGTCCTCGTCCAGTGCCCCTGAATGCATGCGGCGGGAGCCGCAGCTCAGCAAGATTACGTACAACATGTCTTTGCTTATTCTGACGGGAGGATATGTCCCGACAGTTTCATTCAGCCCAGTCTCATATAATACATCCGCATTTGACCCGTCACAGTATGCGGCAAATTCGGCCAGACGACCATTCATCTTGATCTTCTTTGCCTGCTCGGTTGCCGTCGGTCAGTTGAAAAGGGGCTGCCTGTAGTTTAGCCTTCAATGTTTAGAAAGTTCAAGTATAAGTTAATCCAGAGGCAGGAGGCCGATCGTAGCTCTGGAGGAACCCCCACAGAAAACTACTGAGTACGATTCAGGGAGGCCGTGGATTTGGCGCACGTTACCCTGGTACATGTCCAAATAACTTATGCACCCGCTAGCTATCCAGCGATTGTAGCCAACGTGTAACTGCATTTATCAAATCGGCATTTGAAATTTCAGAACTTCTCGGTCGACAATTGGAACTCAAATAGGATATCTTTATCCTTCGCTGTATCTATCAAAATTGAGATAATGCCTGCCGGCTGTTGCTATTTCTTCGGACCGCAAGTATCTTGTCCTGGAGAAGGGAGAATTTTTATCCCTCTCTACGTAGTTAATTTTGACCGACTCTAGTAAGTAGTTCTTGTGCTAGAGTACAGGCGTATCAGCTCACATAGAGATGGATGGCTGATAAAGAGCCCGTCAACTGTCAACTAGGGTTAATTGGGTGGTCAATCTTTCACATTTGTGCATGCCTGCATGTGCCCCTAGTCCACCCAGTGATTGAACTACACAAATGCAAATAACCTTGTTAAATGAGCGGCTGATGCGAACTAAATGAAGAATGATGGACTGAAATTGTCATTTACACAGCCTGTCAATTTGAACAGTCATCTTTGCTCCATGCGGATCATGCGTGAAGCCAATCCAGGTTATTAACCCTGGCGAATAAACCAAAATAGTCCACTAGAAATGTCTTGACTGCCTACACAAAATGCTAGAACTAGGCAAATATACCGAAGCATCCGGTTTGCCCTAGACCAATGGATCAGGGAGCGGACGTCAACACGCAGCCGTGTCGGGAGGTCATGAGGAGGTTGCCAAGCTGTTCATGGACCAGGGAGCGGACATCAACAAGCAGGGGGCCGAGCACAGCAATTTGATGATACAAAACAGCGCGTAGATATGGTGATTAACTGTCAGCGATCTGAATGGCAGAGACCCAGGGTTATGAATGACCTCCATCACTTCTCACTTCTCCCCTCTCACTCCTCTCTTCTCTCTTGTCTTATTGTTGCGAAATGCACTCTTTTCTTGAAAACGAGGCTATTATGACGGGCAATGCGCCGATGGCCATACTAGGACACTCAAATATCTGGGCAATCTGACATCGACGAATGTGAACCAGGCCTGGTGGCTTGAGGTCGAGAAGCTCTAGACACTGGTGATAGAGACCCGACATAAAAGACCGAGCTCGGTTATGTCCGTTCTTATATGCTAAGGCGCGAGACACCCCTCTCTGAATTGTTCCTCATTTTTAACTTCCATGGAGTTTGATGGCACACACGCCATGAGCCCTATACAATACGATGTCCCTCAACTTAGTGCGGGCTCGCTCAATAGTTGATCTGCGCTAAGTCTTTGGTGGTGGGACCAGGAAAGAGTAATCAAGTCTGTATTAGTCAAGGTGATTTTGAGAATGCGTGTGGTGGATACAGGTCGGCGAATCCTCAGCATATGTTCTACCTTCCTCCTAATCACCGACCTGGAGTAGCACAAGACTATTCTTTTGCGAAGCAGTTTGTTGTGGAGAAGCATAATCGATACGGGAGATGAGATGACGTCGATGCAGCTTATATCGGATTTTTGGGGGGGGGGGTTTTTGGGGGGGGGGGGGGGGGGGGACCAACGGAGGTTGCACGTGTTGGTGCATAATGTGATGTGTCACCCCACAGGTCAAGCGACATGCTTTGTTGAACGTCATATCCATCATGGCTAACGATAGAATTGGATGTCATTTTCTTGGCCATACTGTAACGACACACCAAGGGTGAGTGGCTGTTAGTTGAGGCTTATCCCATTAAGGGACATTGAGGGTATTGTTCGCCTGCGAACAACGCTAACTAGATGGTCAGCATCGGCTAATATCACTTGTTGAGGTTCTCTGGGCCAAAGAGAAACCATCGCGATTGATGATTAGCACAAACCGCACAAAAGGAGGAGGAGGAGGAAGAGGTCTCCCAGCAAATCATCAAGCTACTTGGCGTTAGGTGGCCTTCACATAATTTGCAGAAATCTTCCGTATTCCATGGAATTCTACTTCTTGTCACAGGCACTGTAATCTTACGACGCATTTCACTGTAACATACACAACGCATTTTACTGTGCTCTCGGTTTAATGCAGCCCGCTCAATGAATGATCTGCGCTAAGTCCTGGGCAGTGGGGCCAGGAAAGAGTGACTCAGTGTGTACTGATCAGGGCAATTTCCAGAATGACTGCACTGTATATCACTCACTCTGGTTTATTCTACACCACAATAGTGACAAGGTAAAAGGATGACAGGCTGGAACTTGGTGTTTCTCTGTGGTGCTGCCGACATTGATGGACCTGATCGCAAGGTGAAGAGCTTCAGGGAATTCAGAAAAGGTGTCGCAGTGCCGCAGTCAAATAAAGCAGTGTACCACGGCGCCCAAAGTATAATCGGCTGCATGACAAGGGTCAATTCAGGGGTCAAGAATAGTTTCGCAGCTTACTCATCTCACATAGCTTGATTATAAAGAGCTATGTAGCACCCATCTCCAATGGCTTAGCACTGTCTAAATCAACCCCATCATGCAGATTCCGTTACTAGCAGTTCTCATTGGAGTCTTCATTCGCACCTCCTTGGGGGCCTCCCTCGGAGTCATCGACCAGGATCGCCAATGTCTGATATGGTCCAACAACAATCATGGATGCACGGGCTACTCTGAACCTTTTGCAGAGCTTAATGGAACTGACTGTTCAGGTTAAGTCAAATCAACGTGAACTACCTTAACACTATATATTGACTGTTTCGCAGAACTGAGCGAGATAGTGAACGGCACACGCAAAGACTTCTCTGTTCTCAGTGTAGGAGCGTGTGGGACTGAAGACGGCAAATATGTCGCCTGGATAGCGGTCAATCAGACCGGTGAAGTTACCTTCTTCAATCAAAATGGTGATCAATCAGGATGCATTTTGAATAATGGACTTCAGGCTGGCAGTTGGTGCAGTGCGTCTGATTACAAGTCAACGACCACTACTAGCTCGTCCTCCACGCCGATGACCTCGACTACGGCAATCTCTTCTTCGAGTACTGTCTCTTCTTCGAGTACTGTCTCTTCTTCGAGTACTGTCTCTTCTTCGAGTACTGTCTCTTCTTCGAGTACTGTCTGTTCCTCGACCACTGTCTCAGGCAGTAAGTCGGATACTGCGGCTTCCACGTCGACCTGCGTCTGTCCATGAAGAGTGAAGAGAACTACCTGACGCCGAATCGGACATGCTTTTGTTAGTCCGACCTTATTGTTGCTTCACGTTTTTGATTTCACTCCTGTTCTGTCTATTACAGTCCAATCCATGTTAAAGTCAAAAGGCTTTGATCCTTTGTGAAGTGTCTAGCGGCCCTCGCTCCACTTTTTCCGTAATGTACAACGTTCTCTGTAAAAGAGCAAATCATGTTGCCGATTCCGTCGGCCATCTTAGACATATCGGGCTTCGAAATAGCTAGGAGACCCTACACCATTGACGAACGACTCAATTGATACTAGATACACGGAATGATGGCAAACTAATCTCCGATATACAATACAATACACTGCTCGTATAATGCTATCAGTGACATCATTCATAGATTCTATTGATCACTCCAGTAACCCCCACTCAGCCTCTTCAAGGACCAGCATCGATGAGAGACCAAAGCGGTGCCTACATGAAACCACCAAACTCTGATCCTTGGTAGTCGCAAAGATCTGTTTTGTGTGTCGTAGAGATCCGTTCTGGTTGTCGCAGGGATGGGACTGCCGGTGTGAGGATGTCGAGACTCTCTTGTTGACGTAGATTAGAATCCGGAACCGATCTGCGTCGGTCTCGACAGTAGGTCGATATAGCCGCCAGGCGCTGTGGTTGACATGTGTTTGGTAGGTAGTGATTGAGGGTTCTTGGATTAGGAGCACGTCCAAGTTTTGGCTTTGGTGGTCGTTGATGAGTGCTTCCATTCTTGGTCCTGATTTCATTATGTTCAACTGTAGTATGCGTAGGTTTGTCTCTAACATTGAGGGGAGTTGGAAGTTGCGGGGGTAGGACACTGTCGGTCACTAGTAGGGTGTTCGCCACTGCAGTCGAGGCATCGGGCCCTTACCCCTGGGGGGCATCGTTGCCGCTCATGTTGACCCGCGCAGTGTCCGCACCGTGGTGTTTCCTTGCACGACCATGCAAGGTGTCCGAAGCGTTGGCACCGGAAGCACCTTTTCTTCTTGATCTCGCGGCGTTCCACGCTGCCGATATACCGTTGGCCAACAACGAGCCCGTTGTTGAGCATGTGTTCGGCTCCCTCTGCAGAGTCGAACCAGATACCGAGCGATGCAAACTTCCCTAGCACCTTGTCCTTCCTCTTCAGCCATGCTATCTCTTCGATTCTGAAGCCCCGTTCCACCAAGTTGTTTTCTTCCATGATTTTCTCAATAGCCTGCGTGGTCGCGTTTTCTAGGTCGAAGTCCTCTGTCGGGGTGCGGTGCTCCACAACACCGAAACGAGGCTTGACCAGCTTCGTGCCGTTCCCGAGTTCGCTCAGCCATTCGGTGTTATTGCGGGCCACCTCGGCCGATTCTGAGTCCTTGAAGCGGATTACGTAACCAGTCTTGGTAGTTCCTATGCCAGCGACCTGGGCGTCTTGCGTGGAAGGGGCGTTCAACAGGGCGGTGCGGATATGGGTATTGGCGGCTTCGGTGGGGAGGTATCGGCCGAAAGTGTTCCCATCGGTAGTGTCATTGTCTCTTGGATCCACGAACGATCTCTGCGTACTGATTCGGATGCAGTTCTGTTCTTTCTCGGGCGGGTGGTGGCTCGGTTGGGGGGAGTCATTGCCGCCGCCAGCCGCTACAGCCGCCTACGACCTGGTTGGGGCTGCTGGTGTCAGGGTTTCAATTCGTTCTCGCAGAGCTCTGATTTCTTCGTGGAGCTTTTCATTCTGATCTCGGAGGACGTTCTGGTCGTGTTTGACCTCTAGGATCTCGGCTTTGGTGGATTCGATGACCGTGGTTTGGTGGGTGATGATTTCCTTCAGGCTGTTGATGAGCTGTCGGGCCTCTTTGGTCGTCACCCGCCCGTTATTGTCTTCGGAACCTCCAAACTCAGGGTTTGAGTAGGCAACGGTGGTGGCTTCATTCCTATTTCGAGGGCTTCTTCTCTTTCGAGGCACGATCGGTTCGAACTCTTCCAGGGTGAACAGCTGTGCCCCTCTTTGGGTGTTTGTGGGGGAGGGCTCGGCCCCTCCCGCGGATGGGTCCGCCATCGGTCCGAGGTTAGTTCCCGCTCGGCACACAACAACGTTTTGTTTCGCAATAGTATCGACCACAACGCAGTCGTCGTTTTTCGCATCAGTCAGCTACTGGTTCACTTTCGGGACATCTGTTTTCCTTTGCTACAGGGAGGATCGAAATCAGTTTCACCACTTGCACATAGAGATTCTTTCTCGAACCCACTCTTGAAACCCACTATACCATTAAAGTCACCGTACCCCTGACTCGATTTCTTGGCAGTATTCCGATACAGCTGTAAATTACAACTTAAAAATAGCTCCAGTAATACATGTATGGTCTCAACGGCTTCTAGAACGTCGATCCTGCAAACGAGGCAAACAGAAGGGGATCCCCAAAGTCACTCTGGTAACTTGGCCACGTTCGCATATCAGTCTGTCACAGTCTGTCAACTTCTCAACGTGAGAAGTCTCTTAAACGAGCCAAGTGTACATCCAGTACTATACTGGCAGGTCAAGTATATTGGTTAGTGTAACATGCAGGGTCTTCGCATTAGGACTCGGATTTGCTGGACTATGACTGGAGGAAGTTGCTGACGTTGAATCTCATTGCAACGTTTAGATCCTTCACGAGAACGATGAGTGCTAACTCAAATCGCGATGACTATGACCTTCAACCCTATGATTCCCACTCTGTCGATCACAACTGGCAAAATGCCCCCACACCAGGATACTTTGTTTGCACGCCTACATCAAGGGGCGGATTCAGTCCTTTACCCAACTCTGTACTATTTCTAAATAATTACGAACGGTAACTGGATTTACGGACACGCCACGATCAGCAGCTAACCTAAATATAGACTAGGGCATTTTAGGATAGGGTTGGAGAATTACTTTCTAAGTGGACGCGGGGGAATCTAATTTCGAATGTGGCAGTACCACTCGATACTGAATCCAAGTTGTTCTGGCGCTCCCAAAGAAAGCATATGAAGAAGTCCGCACTTCTTCAGGTTCTGACAGAATGTTTTTTTCGAAGAGAAATCCTCTGCTGAGCCGTGTGGTCCGATGCCACCGCTATAGCCATCTGGTTCTCCACCATTAGCTTCTTCAGGCTTGGTTGCCTCTCTGGTGCGACAAAGCACCAAACCCACCAAGATCTGAAACTTTTCCATAAACCGCGAATAACGCGGCATATAACCGTACGCCATTGCGGGGTGGATATTTATTCGGCTTCGGTGTCTCTCCGCCATCCTACAAGTAGGGGAGCTTACTCAAGTGATCCCACTTGGGGACCAACCTACTTGGCGTGAATTTCTAGCACGTCCTGCAAGATACTCAATAGGACCCGAGCCCGTGGAAGGTTTAGAATAGCAACGGTACTATTGCGAGGAACTCTTGGGATCCACATTGGAGCCAGGCAAGTATAACCCTATATACAATGACCAGTCAGCACCGCGTACAGTAACACAAAGGTGAGCAGGAGACTGACCCAACTTCGGACAGGTTCCAGAACAGCTCTACGGTAGTCCTTGCCCTGGAAGGGCGCAGTCCTACGAACCTTGGAGTTTTAGGGGGCTTTTCTGCTTCGATGAACTTTTATTCCATTGAATTTCTACTCTTACGGTGCTGTGTATGCATCGGATTAGATGCGTACGTAATGATTCGGAGGTACAGTGCTGTAATTCGAAAATGGTGGGTCTCGATAGCTTCCCGAAATGAAATATGAATACCGGAACAATTATTCGGTGCATTTAAGACTATTCAACAGTGGCAGCAGCACTGTCAACTTATTCCCAGGAAACAAGAAGAGCTCCATTGAGATCCCAGGAGCCTTGGACATGTTATTTGGCGGTGACCATAGGAGCGCATTTATTTACTTTTACTCTAGCTGCGACACAAGTAGATGTCTACGGAGCATGATTATTGAGTTTTGCACTTTGAACATGGTTATTCTGAAGCCGTTTGGAGTAATTTGGACAATTCTCTCGTTCCTCTTACATCTTCTCCACTGCATCTTTCTCTGCCTACTGTCAACTCAGTCAATCTCATTCCTCGACTAAGCTTCTCACTGTCTATTTCGGCATGCGCATTGCTGGCGACCCAGTCGTCCCTCATTTTGATAGAGGTTAACACACCTGCTATAGCAATCCTCCTTGCTACAGTTGGCGTCGTTGTCTCCATACCGGGGGTATAGTGTTCTTCACCCAAAGATCAAATAAGATTTCGCGTGAGGTCTGATCTTGTCACAGTTTGTTCAAATATACGTCCACCTACGACATCCTACCTTCCAACCTCACGGATTAAGGATATTCTGCTTCATTCTTGCTAGGACCTCCACAGTAACAAAGCTGGTTTTCTGCCTTATTGGGAGTCTGACGAGCTCACCAACCCAACGCCTGTTCATTGTATTCATCTCATTTGACTATCTACGCATCGCTTTGTTCCACTGGTGGCTAGTACGATACACGATCCCCGGTCTCCAGTTGCGTTTAACACTGAAGCGTATAGCATAGTTTCTCTCTGGCATAGCTTCGATCAGTTGTCTGATCACCGTACTAGCTTATGTGTTCAATCGTTCGTTGTTTCCTGTGGGGGTAAGTGCGTCTAACTTTATCTTTTTTACCCCGACGCTGATTAGCCCAGTTACAAGTTGTTCTGACCAGTGCCTCAAATTTGCTTTCTCCATTTGTTCAGTTAGGGTCCTGTGGAGCCCAACCGGCGGATGAAAGGTTACAGAATTTGGATACGGAGTGTGTATAGAGTTCATTGAGTGCAACCCCAGAATACGAATTTATCTATACCTTCCCTCGCGCGTAGATTCGCGTGTTGAACGATCATGTGGCGACTTTGCAGTCTGAAGGATACCAATGTTGAACGATGGAAGAGAAAAGACAGTCACGAAGATGACAGTAATTCTGCGAATCAGATACAACCAATAGCCAGCCTTGCCAGCAGAACAACGAAATGGAAGATAACAGCAGGTAGGATCAGCAAAGAAACCGCGGAAACACTCCTGTAACCTCGGAATGAACGTTGTCCCTGCATTCACTCTACACAGGAGTCCGAATTGTATTGCACTTCCGCCTGGTTACCCTTATAAAAAGAGGTTACGGCCCAGACTCCAACGCTAAGCCAAATCTCTTCTCAATCGCCTGACGGCTGTATGAACAAGTAACCTTTTCAATGGATGGTCCCACTATTCTTACTCTACGAGACTCCGCGGTCATCGTGATTCTCGATATTTTTGGGATCTCCTACTTTGCCTTGTTTACACTTCAATGCCTTCTCTTTCGTTTCCCTGAGTCCCATGCGGACATCAGTAACTCGCTCGCGACACTTCTTTTCGGCGTTGGTGTCATCTCTTGGTGTTTCCTGAGTCTCGCCTACCGTGTCCTTCTCGTCCTCGGTACCGCAAATGCGTGTAAGTGGGAGAAGCTGGAGTTCGGAGGGATTCTGTTGTTGATTTATACAACCACCGTCTCCTACGTCGCTCTTCAGTTCGCCGTTCGCCCTGTGGCGCAGCTTGGATACATTTGCGCTATCTCTTTGCTTTTTGTGGGACACTTGGTCGAAGTCCTGGCACATCCTTCGGGCACTCCCGTGACGAGTCTCAAGTTTCAATATCACTGCGCCTCCCTGGGCTTGCTCGCCCTGGTACCGATGATCCATAGCTTTGCGGGGCCTCTCGGTCAGCCCGTGCCGCTGACTTGGGAAGTTGCTCGTGTTGCCGCTTATAATGGTCTTGGGTTCATGCAGTATTTCGTCCGGCCCTTTGAGAGAATGGGCCACTTCAATAGATGGCAACCCAGTTTATACATCACGCATCTGGTTCTTGTATATAGCGCTGTAATGCTATCATCAAAAATTGTGCCTGCAGTGCACTAGCAGGCTGCAGCGGTTATGATGGAATGAGGATAGCAGTATCCAGTGCGATCAATAGAAGCTGAGTCCCTCCGATAGGAGCGGAAATTCAGCCAAAAATTGTTCACGTTGATCAAATGCCGCCGTACTCTCACGCGCACAGATGGTGACCGGGAGATCGTTTGTAACTAAAGGGAGGATTTCTACTGGCTCTCCCTTACGTTGCTTCGCCACCTTGGAAAAGCGACTGGGAACCCAGGTGAGCGCTACGTGGGTCTGTTGGGCTATCCCCACTATTTGACGCAGTTTCCGAACGGCCACCTGGCTTTAGGGTGAGCTATCTCTAGTAACTTTAGCCATTTTCATTGTTATTTATGTCTCTGAAAACTAGATTGTCAATTAAATAGACTACTGATTTGCATACTAGGTGTTTGCATGAAGACAGCCGATAGCGCATCCTCTGAAAGAGTGTGTCGATGAGTAATATTCAACAACTCTGTATCCACACAGCAGAAGACGCGATCGAGAACTGATTTCTCTATCGGAAGAGTACAGTGCTACAGGTAAATTCGAAATTGCCTTCCATGTTCTCCACATAGAAATTTGTTCTAGAACCCTGAGCCAAGACATAGCATTCCAATTTCGGCTAGACAGTCCGGGGTTCGATCCATATCATAGGTCGAAGCAGTATAGCTGGATCCGTTATTGCCCTAGTGCTAGGGTCCCAGATAGTTTCTCTGTGTAAAATGTGGAAGGCAATTTCGAATTTAGCTGTATCGGCTTGAATTGTAGACAATATGGTGCCGTACAGTAGAAATGCGGGCCGTGTGCAGGAAAATCACACAAGGGGCCCTGATCTACCCTGTAGATTGTTTTGGTCCAAAGAACTGTCATTCACATGTGCCAGGCAAAGTTCGGTAAGATATTGACACAATTGGTTGACTTTGCTTTCGATAACGTCGGCCCTATAGGTGTCCCATTGATCTAAGATCGCAGAAAGAGCGAGAGCTTCTGTAACTGTTTTTTGCAAAGCTACCAATCGATGACCATCCAAAATAGCCTCGGCCTGGTCTAAAGCCGATCGCAGGCTAGGATGCCCTCGATTCCTCAGGGCAGCCTGGACCTCGAGCTGATCATCGTTCAAAACCCGTTTCAGTTTGAAAAATTTGTAGACGATTAACGAGACGCCGAACAGCACAAATGTCACTGCTGTCACAATAATCGTCGTCAGAGCCATGACAGAGCAGGTTCCGGATTGTGAAGCCAAAATATTGACGGCTGTCGTCAGCAACCCTGCAGTCGCGTTAAGGCAAGCTGGACTGTGAATTTTTCTCAGTTCTGGAAAACGGGCTTCTGCGCAGGGACCTTACAGAAAGATTTTGTTGATGAGCCAGGGATAATTGTCTTTGAACTTGACCCAGAGCCAGCCCAACATGGCACCCCCAGTAATGAGGAAGAGAAACGCAATGACAAGGAGGGGAGGGTTCTGAATCGTCTTCAGCGCCGCCCGACCTGCCCCATTCTTTTGGAGTACATCTTGGACTTCGTTCGACTTTTTCAAAGACGTGAACGTGCCCGGGATGATCACATATCCCGCAAGCAGCACCCAATTAGCTGCGTTGGCGGAAAGGTTGAACCTCCAATCCATCTGTGCTTCTTCTCTCAGCATTTTCGTGTACTCGTTCCCTTTGCTTGTGCGACGGTGGACAGTGCTTGCGCGAATGTGCTGCCCACTGCTATGAGAGCGGATAGTCTGAGTAGCCATGATGTGGACTACTATACGGAATTCAAGAGTTGAAGGGTTTTAATACTACCGACCAAGGTCCTTCAAACCCACAACTGGGAATAAGACGTTTTAATTGGGAATTTGCATCGTCGCAAAGCGGATCAATAGACGTACTTTTCAGAGGTCGGCATCCGAGGGCGATCAAGACGGTAGCCCAGAAGTGAGGGCGGGCAGATGGGCTGTTGGCGGCTGTCGTCTGGCCCGGTGATATATATTCCCAGTCTGTCAAATTCTTAAGGTTTATT
Source organism: Penicillium daleae (assembly GCF_028827525.1). Lineage (NCBI taxonomy): Eukaryota > Fungi > Ascomycota > Eurotiomycetes > Eurotiales > Aspergillaceae > Penicillium > Penicillium daleae. The sequence continues at coordinate 2,162,541 of NW_026623153.1, forward strand.
ATCAATTCCTTATGGGGGCGGTTTATGACTTACCCATTGTCGACTGCAGCGTCACAAAAGCTGCGGGAGAACAGTCACTTTGGAGTGTTCTCCAACGAGGTAAACTCCAGGCCAGAGAACAGTCATTTAAGATGTAGTATAAAGTGCACCCTGTCTCATGCCTTCGCCGTGACTTTTTTACGGAAGCTCCTTCCCTACCACTCCTACTCAATGGCAGCCTGGCTCGACACCGCCAGAGGGAACTCGGGCTGGGCCCTGACGGATACTGGTCGGCTGGAAGCACTGGTGCAGTGGATGACCCATCCCGATACTCAGTATCCCTGCTTGGTTTGTTTCGCTGGAAACGGAAATCGGGTCAGGGCGCTTCGGGCCCTCTTTCCTCATAACAATGTCACTCGCAGAGGCCCCGCTGCTCTCATGCGGCTACACTTGAGCACGGAAACTGCTGGAAAGGACCATCCGGTGCTCTTCGCCGAATGTGGTGCCTATAATAGCTCCGGCTGTGCGGACCCAGCACTGTACAGGAATTCCGATCATAGATTTCGGCAATACTCAGTGTCCCAACGGACAAGCGGTTCGGCGGCAGACGTGAACCTACATATAATCTCACAGGTTATCTTGCCCTGGACGCAAATCCTCTGCCTTTTCGTAGATAGTGTGTCTGAAATACAAGAGCTTCAGCGGCTGCTTGATCAGCCCCCTCACAAGATACAGGTGGGGTCCCATTCTGTTACCGTTCGCTTGAGAATTCTCATCGTTCTCACCACTTCTCAAAACTATGCTCCACACGAGCTGGCCGCGGCAGTGCCGCAGGACCATTCCGGTGACGTGCTTGCTCCTGAAGTCACATTTGTAGATCTACGAGATCGGTCCGAATTGTCCCCCATAGCTGCCTTTGAGCCATTGCGCGGCATTATTCTTGACAAACTTCAGTCAGTTCGGATTGAACAGACACAGGATGGAGTGCTGTTCTCTGCTACTCATCTTTGTGCACTCTGGAAAAGCAACTTGGAAACCAAGATGCGAAGACTAGACACTGCAGCGTTTGATTGTCTCCGCGTAGCGCGAAAGAATTATCTATCATCGCTGAGTAGAAAGTCATGCATTGTGGAGTTCTTGAGGCAAGCTCAGAAAATCGGTTGCGAGGCTGAGGATGTTAATACGTTTGTCGCTTCGGCCATTTTGATGGACGCCTATCCGCCAGGGATGCATTGTGAGTCTGCCCATTCCCTTACTTGTCGACCCTACCTCGCCTATCCCATGGCCGGCATGTCTCTAGCTTTCTGGCTTTCTTGGCTGACAATCTCAGCTTTCAATCCAAACCACGTCTTTGATGCGCTGTACGAAAGTGACTATACAGCTGCGTGGACCACGCAGAGTATTGGTGTGAGCCCGTCCGAGTTTTGCGATGGAGTGCTGGCTAGCTTCACGGATCTTTTCAAATCAACCGATCCAGTAACCCCATCTGCGGCTGTTCGACGACGCGTCCTAAGCAGATTTCACCGACGGTGGGGAGGCTTGTACTCCTCCACCAGTTGCTTCTTCTGCCTGACCCGGGCACCGGAACATATGTTGGCTTGTCGACATGCGATATGCGACAACTGCGTGGTAATACTTGGGTCCAAAAGCTCAGCCGCGGAGCACTACTTCGAGGTCATACAGTGCCCGATGTGCGGAGCCGAGGCTCATCTGGCAGTGCGACAGGTGCCACCAACGAAAGGGCCGAATATATTGAGCCTCGACGGCGGCGGCATTCGTGGAATTGAGCAGCTTGGTTTGCTTCGGTCTTTAGAGAAACGGTCGGGTGGGAATCTTCTGACAGGAGTATTTGACTTGTGCGTAGGCACCAGTGTGGGTATGTTCGAAGTTTCAGTTTGCCTCGCTGTTGCTGAGCTGGCCTTGAGTCGCGTTTTCCTGACACTCTCCCTAGGGGCTTTGAATATCATGGACTTGGTCTTCAACCATTCTACCGCAGACAGCAGTTTCCGCCGATTCCCCGACCTCGCACGAAAGATTTTCCAGCAGCCAGCAAAGCCGGTTCAAGCTCTCAAATGCCTAGTCTGGATCTCTGGTTTGAAGCGTCTTCTCCTGGATGGGAAGTATGATGATCATATGCTAGATGAAACCCTGAAGGCTGCGTTAGGGCCGGATCGCAGAATTTTTGACGTCGAAACAACATGCGGCACCAGGAGTCGGGTAGCGATCATTGCCAGCCGAATCTCGGACGGAAAAGCCTGCCTGGTGGCCAACTACCGTGGCATTGGTCGGCATACGGGGATGTCGGCGTACGAATTCTTGATTCCTCGAAGCCAAGATGAAAATCCATTATTGTGGGAAGTGTACGTGATCACCTCTATTTCTGTGAGGCCATTATCATGGGTAGAATCAATCTGACTGTCTTCTAGTGCACGATGTAGCGTGGCTGCACCAGGGTAAGAGCAAAACGGACCAGTTGCGGACAACGCTGATACATCTAGGTTTTTCCGAACTAAAAACCTCCCTGGGTTCGGCCCGCTGCAAGACGGAGGAGTACGAGCGAACAACCCGCTGTCGATCGCCCTGAAAGAGTCCACTCTTATCTGGCCTGGTCGAAACAAGCCCGATCTGCTGGTTTCAGTGGGCACGGGGTATACAGCGCCGGACCAACAGCCCCGCCACAAGGGGCCAGGTGGCATCTTGCAGGACGGGGCCGTTGCTCGCTTGATTCGAGCCACCGTATCGTCCCCCTCCATGGACGGTGAGCAGGCCTTTCTCGAGGCGCTGAACTATGTTTCCAGCCACATGCGGGCGGACATCTACCGTGTGAATCAATTGCTCCACGGACCGCTTCCGTGGTTGGACGACGTGGAAAAGTTGGATGAGTTGGCTGAGTACGGAGGTTAATAGCCATCACGAGTGCAAAAATGACCAATGGTTGTTTTTGTCCGGCAGAATTCCCGTTTTGCCCACTTAGCTGTGGTGTGGATAGTTATGCTGGTACCAGTCTAGCCTTATTACAACTAGCGTAATACCAGGGAGCGTCAATTATGCCTAATTAGGCTTTAGTTTATCCAGCACCTACAAACAGACCTAACGTCCTGTTGATCTGCCAACTCGTCTTCCTGCCCTTCTCTACCCAAGAAGCACTAAAACAAGCTGAGTTCTTCCAAATAACGTGTTTTCGCTAAAAAGCAACTCTCTTCTCTTCCTGACTAGTCAAGACATGCAAATTGAAGTTGATTGAGTCTCAAAATCGAAAAATATAACACGAAATGACACATCCTCTCCAGTCCTTCCACTCCGTCATCTATGTCATATGCTAATTACCCGCTGTTTGCCCTCCAGGTCTCCGAAACAGGTCCTGACGCAGTCATTCTCTCCATATCCGACTCTCGCAGCTGGTATCTCCGCCGGGTACGTGGTGGAGAGATCCCTGGCGGCACACGAGCTCGCTTTCGCCGCTGCGGCAGCGCCGCTGGCTGCGCCGGCGGCGGAGTAAACTCCACAGCTCTCCGCGGTGATAATGACCTGATAATTGCTCCTAGCGATGGGAGAGATGATGAGATAGATACCTCTGAGGGCGGAGGAGATGGCGCTGGAGCTCCTGCTGCCACAGGAGCTTCAGCTTCAAGCTTTATCGTCACTGGTTCAAGTCTTTTTCTCTTGATAATCAGGAAGACCTCATAACTATCCTTGATTTTGGTAAATTTCGTACAGAAGTCTGTGAGGAGCTGTTCATGATCTTCCCGCATGCCTAGGAACCATGGCTCCTTTTTATTCTTAACTACAGTTGCAAATCGAAATGTATCTCCTTGCTCACGCGTGTAATCCTCAGGATCGAGCTCCACTAGGAGCTCATTTTCGATGAAGTCGACGAAGCTATTGATAGTACCCGGTGTAAGGATTGGGGTAACTGTAGCTACTCATAACGAGGCAAATTAGTATATCTCTCTCTTGGCCGCGCGATCTCTCCATACTTAGCTTTTCAAGCCTATCTGGCTTTCCCGACCCCAAGTACCAATATAAATAGCAGTGGACGATTAATGAGACCGTTGCTGGTGCTGTAGGAACTTGAGGCCGCCCTCGACTGAGGCGGCTACCTCCAGAGCTTCTCCCACCAATAAATTGGCGCTAAATCGACTGCTGCTGGATCTGGCGCTGCCGTATCTCATTTGTCGTCCCTGATAAGGCCTGGAAGCGTGGTTCTGGGGTAATGAGGCTTCTCTGGTATAGCGTCGCCCTGGCCGAAGAGGATAAATTCTGTATAGAAGAGCTCGTACTATACGTAGGGGAGGTGATCTGGGCAGTAGAGATAGGACCATAAGCAAAAACATCTTCCCCGGTACGATGGGCCAGGGTATTCCGGTAGTTAGCCATAGAAACACAAGTGGGAGGGTTTCTGAGGAAGAATATCAGGTACAAAAATAATTTAAATATAAGAAGGAGCCGAGTTATCTTGAAACTGAATGAATTTCCTCTTGTAAAATTAGTACTTAGCGAAGATTTTATGACGAACTAAGGCGCAGATATCTTACCACAAGGGATCCAAAGACAGGCTTACTCAGCTTCCACGCCTTCATTAGATTTTAATAGCAATCCGGATAGCTCCGGAAGTATAGCATGTAACACGCTATGGCAGACCCCGGAGGATCATCCAACGGACCTCACAATCTTCAATTCACCCACATTCAAATAGGCATATTTAATACTACTCACTTTAGTACTAGTCAGGACGGAAGTTCCCCTGTTTAACACTTTATGTAGCACTATGATAACCTGGTCTTTTAGCGTTGAGACATGTATACGTAAGAAAGTTTATATACCGAACTACCTCCGTCGATCCCCTACCTCGTGGATACTAATTAGCTATCGTAAAATCCCAAGAGCGCGGTAGCACACGCTGATCAGCCTGAATTTAGATCTTGGGCCGAGATCCTACAGAGAGGTGCTGAAAACTAGCCTTCCTGTGCCTCTCCAGGCTCCCAATCCCATGCACCGAGGGGTTTCGTAGTAAGACAGAGCACTGGATGTTCATCTAATTGGTCATAAAGAAGAGCACGGCGGCGGAGTTCGAGATATTCGACCCGGTAAGGCTGGCTAACTTCCTCTGGAACACGAGACGGAGGATTATCAGGATTGAAGCCATTTCCAGGCCCATAAAGCTCGGCTCCAATCTCCTGAAGCTGCTGGTGGCACCAAGCAAGGACATCAGGGGGTAAATATTCATCTTTATCCCAGTCCCGGACGTCCTCCTGGAGCTCGCGAAGCAGCATCTGATCAACTGCGCGCTAGTAATCCGGCTTAGACGCATTAAAATAATTCATAAAAGGCTTCCCAGTAACGGCGTTCGGCCGTGACTTTTGCTTGCGGATATTATGAATATTCCAGGTCTTAGCGTACTCACCAATAACCCGGCGGAGCGTAGGCATATAAACCGCAAGAAGGGCGACCTGCTCAGGGATAGAGCCGGAGAAGAGACCTATAGAGGATTAGTACCAGCAGCGGATAGTGGGCAGGATGACTTACCTTGTTCCCGGAGCTCCCGGAAATATTGGTAATAGAGAAAAGTACACGACTTAGATAACTGCGCCCACCAAGCCTCTATTCTCTGGTTATCTGTGCTTCGCCCTAGCCAGAAACAGTCTCCATGGGCAGCCTCTGGATCGAACACCTGCCGCAGCGCCCATTATGCATCCCCAATAAGGGAGGTCTCCGAGCCGAGGTCAGACCGAATAATCTCCGGTTGGTAGGAGAGGTCGGCGAGGGTGTCAAGAAACTAAGAGAGAACGCTCACTGCGGTACGAGTACTAATTCCCACGTATATCCAGAGAATATACCGAGAGTACCCATCAATGGCAGCATAAACCTCAACCCCGAACTGCGCTAGCTTCATATAACCATCCACATGCCACACGAAATTCGGCCCAGGGCACCAATACTCGCCGCGGGAGCGCTGGAGATCGTATGATCGGCGGAGGAGTGAGTCAGGGCGAAGAGAGCGGTAGACTTCGAATACTCGGTGCTGTGGGAAAAGAAAACCATGCCGGCGAAGGTGGTGATAGAGAATCCGACGCCCATAGCCTTCGACATCGCCAATTCCAAGCTCCTCAGTCAAGAGAACCTCGATTTCGAGCCGTTGCTGCTGCCGCTGAAGCGGGCAGTTTGTACGAAGCTGAATTCCAAGCCGTTTTCGTAACCTTTCAAGCGTAGGTTCAGAGACCCGGAATCCCTCTTTCTGTAGCACTTCGAGTGTTTCTCTAGCCGATAAACCTGCCTCGGTAATTAGTGTGAGAAGGCGAGCGTGCAAAGCTTCATTTTGGCTAGGTAGTTGGCGCCGTAGGCCCCAGGAAGAAAGGCGAGTTTTGAGCGTGTGGAGTGAGATATTGACGCCGTGGCTTTGTATGATGGTCTGGATATTGGCAATACGTGCATTCTGAGAATATAAGAGAGTAATCTCCTCCCTGTAAGGCTCCAGGTCAATTTGAGGGCGTGGCATGGGAAAATAGAAGTTATTCATGTGAGCACAGAACAGTAGGAATTGCACTATGTTAAAATCAAAAGAAAGGATTGTCTGCTTCTGAAAAATACATAGTCATACGGTCTTGTATACTGTACACTACACTACAGTAGCGTACTGAATCGGAGATTCAGTAATGTAATTTATAGGCAAGTGAAACTATAAAATACCATATCCAATGCTACATTTTTATTCCTCTATATCTCAACCACCAGCGCTTTATTTTTGTTAAATTTTGAATTAACAGTTTTCTAAGCAAAAAGAATAATATGCCTAGATTTTGAGCTAGTGAGAGCATTATTTCGACGCGTTACCATAAAATACAGTATCATTTTGACCTTGAGACACGGATATATATATCGCCATGAGTTTTCTAAAAGTAAACTCTCAATGCACCAGTAGGTCAGAAACGCTATCGAGGTTATACAAGCCTCATATTTTATCCGAAAGACCCACGGCTTTTGAGATATGAAGTTGTTATTTATCGCATTTAGTATGGAGTTTTGGGGTGTTTTATTCGCCTGTGGATTATGTCACAGTATTCCGACCTGGAACGGTAAGCCTGTTCCACTCCATGCTGGCTAACCTAATTAGGGTAAGGCGAACAGGATAAACACTGCGGGCGGAAAAGGAGGCGGTATACAGATTGCCCAATCATATTGGATTCTGGGGTTTTTGCACTCGTGATGGTTATTAACCTCCGTAGGCTGAGTCATCATTCAGTGTGTCAGATGAGTTAGTTCGGGCCGTCTTGGTGACAGGGACATTATTCTTCGAACTTGATGGATGTCCAACGGTGAAACAGGGGATGATCTTCTGTGATGGTTCAATCCTCTGCAGGAGCACAGAACCTCGGAAGATGATCGGTCGGATTCTTGCTGAAATCCCGGGCGCAGAGTTCCAGATTGACCGTCAAGGGCCTCTGGGTTCAATTGGAGAGGACAATGGCTGTCATGACTGTGGATACTATCGCAAGAAAGTATCATTCACGGTCACTAGTCTCGAGGAAACCCTCACAATCCAAGTTGGAAATACCGAGTCTCAGACGCGACTGGGAGGCTTTCCTAAATCCGTTCAAAAGCTCTTGGATGAGCAACAAGTGCAGAGTTCCTTTGGCCGTTCAGATCACCGGACTGATGCCTGGCCGCCTACAAGACAATGCTTCTGTCGCCGTGGAACCAAGAGGCGGATCGCATTCGCCGAAACCCCCCTTGGGGAAAAGAGGAGGCGGTTGTGAGTCTTCGTGAGTCGTTGTGGAAACTCCGTTCGAATTGTCTTACCAGGGCAAGTCTGGCCTCCGAAAACTGACCTAGTAAAGACACCGCATTTTAGTGTGCCCGTTCCAGCATTTCATAAGAGATAGTAATTATAAGATACCGTTTACGAATGATGTTGTATATCTAAATGGTTCAATGACTACACTCAATCCTCACACCACCAAGTTAAGCTACGGTCATCTGTACATTTTGGACGGAATCTCTGCATGGAACCTTCCATCTTTACACATTCTCTATACCGAGGATACGCTATCTGAGTTTCCACTTCCACTGCTTCTTCTATCGGATGGTTTGTCGGATGTTAGTCGGATATCTAGAACGAATATGTTTGCGCTAGTAACGGTTCTTGAGGGGCTCGGTGTTGTCAGGAACATAATAGATTTGTTGGGGTTCGAGTGAGTCTTGTGCCATTGCTGTAGTCGTACAATGCATGAATTATTTACATGTTGAAATTTAAACTCAGTTCGCTTCCCAGCACAGTTTTGCCCAAACCAAGACAGACCGTAAGTTTTCTGAACGTTCAAGCATGACTGTCAGCGGATCATTATGCGACCTCTATGAGGCAAGGTGATTAGAAGCAAGTTAACTGGATGATGGTCTCCTGAAAAATAACCATGGCATTCACAATAAGGTGGCCATTCCTACAGTTGCGCACGAATGAATTTGTCATATATAATTTCCAGTAAGAAGAGTCATCACAGCCGATTTCACAGCTCACACGTTCCTGTCAACATGTCCGATCCCTTCGTATCGAAGGATGATGCTTCCAGTGTCTATAGCCGGTCGCCTGAATCGCCGAAACTGCCATCACTAGAGGAAGTAATACCTCCTTTCAAGTTCAACCTTCCTGAGATCAACACCCTTGATCACCAACTTGCAATGTCTCACGGGACCAGTATAGCCTTAGAAACTACGCGATCTCGGTTGCAGCGGTCCAAGAGCAGACACAGAATGTCGTTACCCGAGCTTCGAGACAGTAAGCTTCGCCAGTGGGAACAGCAAAGGCATGAAAACGAATTTTACGCTTCTTGCCGAGAAAATTTTCTCAGTCTGTCAAAGGCAGCATTAGAGGTCTCCCAACAGCTCATACTGCAATATCACTTTGAGCCTGAGGTGAATCCAGTGGGCAACATCCGCCTGCTACAAGCAATCCAAGCTTTGAAGGCCTCGCTGGACGAATCTAAACGGCGAGAGCTTGAGGCAGAACAAAATTGGAAGCGAGAGTGGAGGGTTATTCGTATCCAACGGTCCCGAAATTCATGGATCTAGCTCTACAGAAAATAGTATATAGCCTGTCTGTAAATAGTGGGTTAGCGTAAACCATCACCGGTCAAATGTTCTTTCTACAAATTATCTTCCAAACATATTCTGTGCAACCCAACATTTGACACACTTCGTAAAATATTTCGCATGACCTCACTCATGACAAGATAGAATGATCGCGAGTTTGCATGCACTGATTCGTCCCCGAAACTCTGTGGTGTGTATTTCTTTCAGAAGGATTGCCCGTCGGAGTGAATTGCCGTTGGCATGTGGAAGTGAAGACGACAATTACCCAAATATCATGGATCATTCCACCGCAGTTAGTTAGCTTCATGATTCTATTCCACATGCGGCTGTTTCATGAGGCTTCGAAGGCTGATAGACTTAGTAGGCTTATCATGGCACGTCTCTTTACCCGATTTCAGTTGTAAATGCATCACGCGCAGTCTTCGCCGATAGAGATTTCTAGCAGCCCCAGAGAGCGGAGCGGAGTGTCACGAGCAAGCTTGGCTTTGACTCGAAACCGAAACAAACGAAGGCCTCATATAAAAGCATCGAAAGCATCAACATCCTTCTCTTCCGGCAATACCTTCGTGCGACCACACTATGGCCCCAGTTTCCGTTAAACTCGCTCACTAGCTCTCAAGGGTCTCCCTCCCTGGAAAGTATGGTCTCTGTGTTGCTCTAATCCTTTTGGCTTGTCTGCTTTATCGCATTGGACGGGATTGTCTAGCTTAGTCCCTGAAGTTGCAACGTGCGGTCTCTTGGAGGCGATTCCTTCAGTCCCCAGTGCCCAGCATCCTATATCGTCTAGATATCCTGTCATATGTACATTGTCTCCTACTAACTGGCCTCTTGGCATCGAATGTCGTTGTTTTGGTCTTTGCCGCTCACTCTTTTGCCGAAGTGCAGAAGAGGGCTGGCTCAATGGCCGTCATCTACTTGTTTCCACTATTTGCCGGGCCCACGTTCAGCCAGATATCCAGTCTCTGTCGCTTAAGCCGGGATACCCTAGCGTGGGTCCACCGCTGGGTGGGTCGGGTATGTCTTGTCCACTGCGCCCTCCACGGCACCATGATAGTAGAACTCGCCCAACGGTCGACACCATTATCAGGTCCTCTTTTGACCGCATTCGGGGTAATTATTTAAATCTCTTTGTTCATCGTTTTCCGTTAGGCGCCACATTCAAGAAGCTTATGGAATATAGGCAGTGATTAGCTTTCTTGCAATGCTACCAATTACACTTGCCGTAATGCTGCGACGCCATCCTCAGCTTATGCTCAAACTTCACTATCTGTTGGCAATCTACGGCACAGCGTTGCTCGCATACCATCTGCGAATTGCTGGATCAGTCTACTTCTGGGTGTTGGTCAGCGCGGCGGGCCAGTGGGCCATGTCATGTGGGGCTTTGTGGGCACAAACAATGAGCGCGCTTCGGTCCTGGAAAGACGTCCGGCTCCAAGCTGAGGCAAGAGTATCCAAACAACTCCTCTGGCTCGAGATCTCGGCACCCCGACAGTGGAATATCCAGGCCGGTCAGCATGTACAACTGTGGATGCCGCGATCGGGGTATCGCTCTTGGCTCCATCTGCCGCTTTTCTATGTGGCGTATGTGGGAGAAGAAGAAGAGCAACAGCAAAATATTGGCTCTCACACTTCCAACCGCCGTCTACACTTTCTCGTGCACTACCGCCGAGGTCTCACCAAGAGACTCGCTTTACAGGCGGTGAAGGCCAATTTTAGCTTCCCGGTCTTCATGTTCGGACCCTTTAGACACCCGCCCTGCTTTGGAAACTACGGCACGGTCTTGTTTGTGGTTGAAGATATCGGCCTGTTTCGAATTCTGCCCTTCATTCAACAGCTGGTTCATAGCAGTCGCAGGAGAGAGACAGTAGTGCGGAAGCTGGAGATTCTGTGGGCGGTGGATTGGAGCAGTATCGTTGAACTGGAGCTTCTTGTCGAGCCCAGAATAGTTAAAGCATCTGTTTCGGCTAATCATGTCCCAGGGATCTTTGAGCGGTCCAGATATAAGTCGTGGGTCTGGGACAGCATCCAGCATCTTTTTGAACTCGACCGACAGCGCAATCCTGCCCTGAACTCTGGGGATACGCAAGCCTCGGTTAGTTCAGCGAGCATAGGTCAGCAGCAAACGGGGCTTGATGGGACCGGAGGGTTTAACGTAAGCGGGCATCGCTTTCTGAGTAGTCGTGCCGCTAACAACTCGCAGATTTTACAAATACGGATCTACTGTCCAGATGCTCCTCAGGAGTCCCACGGGCGATTTCCGCAATCAAGGCGTATTCAGTCTCTATTCGAAGACCTCATCGCAGCGAGGGAGGTCGAGGGGTACATTGATAGCCAATGTGGGAAGATGATAATCGCTGGTAGGGTGCCCTGGCACAGATGTCGCCGTAAATGATATTGTTCTAATAAACATGAGGCTGACTTTTCTTCTGCATTCCTCTCCGCCCTTTTTTGCATTCGATCACTGATGCTTTTGCAGTATGTGCGGGCGAATTCATCCAAATGGAAGTGGACCACGTGACGCGACCAAACATCAGCGAAGATCTGCGCTTAGTCAACCTGAGCCTGGAGCAAGCCTCTGGTTGGACAGGCGATGAGATCCCAAGCGGGCCACACGAAAGAACCGACGATCACCGCAACATACCTTCTGCTTCGCGGCCACCAGGTAGTACTTTCGGCTGTATCATTTCCCTTTCTCGCAGTCCACAGCTAATATCTACCTACCCGTGGTTAGAGGAGTTATCGGACATGAGCAGAGGCCCTCCTCTAGTGGCGAAAAATGGCACCTCTGATCACGATAATTTTGTCAGGCAGAGAATAGCCGAGGGGAGGAAAGTAAGATGAGAAGTTGTGAGGTGCTCCGTAAACGAACAGGTCTACCAGAGCTCGTGCGTGTTTACATGATAGTCTCTGGCAGAAGTTGAAGTAATATAACTTAGTGCCTAGTACCAGATTCCCTTTCGTCCACTCACAAAATTCTCCAACCCTAACCTAAGACGCGCTACTGAATATTCAGATTAGCTGCAGATAGTGGCTTGAAAACAGTACAGTCACTCTTCATTAGAGTGTACCAGAAGTACATCCGCAAAGTTGGTTGGGACAAGCCCCGACCGAATTCGGTTTAAGGCGATCGAAGCTGGGACTGAGAAAGAAGGCCTGAGTGTCTATGGGGTAATCTGCTTTCGACATCTACTATAGTCCTCAGGCGTCTTTAGTCCCGGGGGACTGAAGACTCGGCAGGTTTAAAGACACCTAAAACTTTATTGCGACCACAGCATAGGTCTTCGACTTTTGCACAGCTGCACGGAAAGCTCGAGTGGAATTTGAAGCCAGCAAGATGCTGTAGGACATCAGCCTCCAAGAAGTTGTTGCATTTATATAATCGTGGGATACAACTAGAAAGGCGTTTAATTACATGAAGCACAAATGAGCAGGGGACAAAACAGTATATGAAGGTGACCAGCTATTTGCACCCCGGCTCTTTGAGAATCATTTGTAGCTATATACCCCAGTTTCTATGTCTTGCTCAAGGTTGTAATATCGATTGGCGTTTAAAGCTTCCCAAAGCGCCTTGATCCAATCTAGGTTATCATTTTGCACCACAAAACAGAGTATGCATTGGAGTCGAATCTCATGGCTTGTGATGTCGAATGTCCCATGCGATCCAAGGTGAGGTGTTAGAGTAGTGGTAAACTGCCAAAGTGAAGTTGTCAGCATCCCCGGGGATAAGATAATTTCATAGTATAGGCACGTCATCATAATGGTGCTTACCCACCTCAAATAAACCTGTTTGAATGGACAACCTGGTATCCCGACCCGTCGAATCTAACAAAAGTGGGATAACTTCTTCCGAAAAAGTGATCGCCGTCATCATTTTCCGAGTCAGCGATGATGGGGAACTCCGCCAGGAGGCCGAGCTGGGTTAACACGCTTTCTTTGAGGGGCGTTTTAGGATATACTGGCTTGGGGCATGTACCCTGGTGGGAGCAGTATCCTATAATACTCTTCCTCCACGTGTCCAAATCGCCACATCCAGATATGAGTCCCCGTACGTCCTCAAACACTTCTGCAACGATATGAGCTATTTCAGTTGAGCGAATGTCTTCAGGTAGTTCCACTGCTAGTAGCCTTTCAATATGACGATGGTGTAGCGGCTGTCGTAAGCAGGAGCCAGATTTCCGAAGCCTCTGTTCTCCGTATTGGCCAAAAGAAAAGACTTCATTCCTGTAATCAGAGTCACTTACCTTCGGCGTGGGGAAACGGGATGTTGTAGTAGTTCGCAGAATCTAGCCGGGTGAGTGGCTGAAAGGAACCATGTGAACTTCGACGATCTAGGCCAAGACCATTGGTGGGCCTTAGGGAAAAAGTGTGTATGTCTAAAGGGGGAATCTGTTTTCGAAAACCACTACTGTATCAACATCATCATATGGGGAAGCATTCTGTTTGATTTTATTTGATTATTCTAGTCTTTCTAGATCGTTAAAAAGAAGAAATACCGGCCTTTTCGACGTCGCTGGAATGGTGCAAAAACTTATGTGAAGGGCCGCCAGAGCCGATTTTCTTGATACATTTCGGGAATTTCGGAGGCAGAGTCATCGATAGAGCTTCAAGACCAATCGAACTACTAGCAAAATGTGACTTTCAGGTTTGTATGAACATCACAAGCCTTGGTTGCATAATTATCATCCGGCTGGTAATATGTTGATTCACATCGATATACATGCATGGGGCAATCGACCGTCGCGCACCAAGCAAAATTAGGTTCAATCCGGACGCCATACTCGGCATCGGATGGGTCATTAATCTTTGAGAGATCGTAATATATCATATTAGCGGAGCGGCAGTCGACTTTGCTTCCATTCCCAAAACAGGCACTATACTCTATCTGGGTAACCTTTGAGCTTCCCCGGCTAGTCGATACCTTGAGACAGTTTCCTGTACCATGATGTGTAGGGCGAAATCGATCCCAAAATGTCCCCTGAGGCTTTATTTCTATATCGAAGTATGTGGTATTTGCTACCCCTTCAACATATAAAGGAAAGGAACAATTGTTGTAAAGAGAAATGCCACCTCTCTGGTTGTCACTGAGGCAGGTTACCAAGGTCAGATAAATCGATAGACTTAACGTATATAAAAGAGGTTTCCGTAGATACATTGTACTCGTTGTATTGAGTCAGTTAAAACGGTAGCCATCTGGAGGATATATAAGCAGCATATTGTCCGGCTGCAAAATTTGGTTTTCGTATCTAGTGTAACACAGTGTTCAGTGTAATAGAACACCTACCTTTGGGTATTAATATTTAACGATTGGATCTTGGAGGAGAACTTGAAAATGAACCCCGGGAAGCAATAGCTTCATAGACCTTTGGCCAGGTTTAACAAATACTCAAGGTATGAAATCCACTGGATCCGGTCTGTCTTTCGGTCTCAGAGATACCGACTGTAACTTGGATTCCTGCAACCAAATCTTGATTGTCTGCAAATGTGTTATATTGATGTCGAGCATATCAAGCAATTCCGCTATGGCATATGAATTGGTTGAAAAGACAGATAGGGTGGACACGCGCCTCATGAAATACATTTTCTCCACTTACCCATTAGTAGTCCCATATTTTAAACTAGACAAATGTCGGTCTTGAATAACAGTAGATCGGTGACTCAAGATGAATCCAAATCCGAAGGAATCCATACGGTACCAAGTACTCAAGAAATTCTGACTCCGGAGCATCTGTGAAGCTGTTCAGGAAGATGGCTTTGAAGTAGTGAGGGTTTCACCACAATCCAGCTGCATTGTCGAATCATGAAACAGACTCAATAGTAAATTAGCTAGAATGCTTGCATTTTGTTAATGTGTACCTGTTGCTTCTACGCGAAGTTGAAATCCTAGTTAGCCATGCTCTCAGGGAACTTGAAGCAACGTAAGAGTTCAAATCTGTCGGTACAGTATGTTCAGCTACGTACTTCGTACACAATTAAGTATCCACTTCTTGTGTATTCTTTGAGTAAATCATTGGTCCATTCATATCTCTACTTCTCCATCGGAAAAATGACCCCGGGACCCACCATCTCCCCTCGGGAGGGCTATCTGTCGGTTGCTGGTCCTCTGCCGGACCGATGTATCCTGACACAACTTGAACAGCTTGATCCCTATGTTTGGTACAGTAATGAACTCATGCAATGGACTAAAATACAGTCATTCTCGAAATCGCCTTGACCAATATACACTGAGAAACTCTTTCCCAACCCCACCGCCAAGCCCTTAGCGCAGATCATTTATTGAGCAACCGCACTTAGTTGAGGGCCGTCGTAAATTGCGACTTATATAGTACAGTGATTTATAGCCTAGGAATCAAGGCGCAGACAGCAATCTTACAGCAGGGAATACAATACCCTACAAATATATTTTACCACCGTCCTCAACTAAGTGTGGTCTGCTCAATACATGATCTGCGCTAAGGCCTTGGCGGTGGGGCCGAGAAAGAGAGTCTCAGTGTGTACTGGGCAAGGCGATTTCGAGAATGACTGTAGTGATTGAGCCGATTTCGAGAACGACTGTAAGCTGTGGACTAATGACCGGTACTTACAGAGAGAATTGGAATTGACGACCTGGTTGATACTATTGCGATATAAATTGTGGTTTGTGTACCGAGCGGGATCTAACCCCAGACCGATGGCGGACCCACCTGCGGGGCCTCCCGAGGCCACACCCACAAACACCCAGGAGATCAATTTCTCGGTCGAGAATTTCCAGCCAAGGGTGACCAACATCGCAACGCGAGTCACAAGAAAGAGAGGACGGCACAATGAGAGCTATGCACCCGAGGAGAGTACCGGCAGGGTCACCACGCGGGAGGTGTGGAAGCTCATCGACGAGCTGAAAGACATCGTCCACCGCCAAACCACGCTCATAGAATCAACCAAAACCGAGCTCCAGGAGGTTAAACGCGGACAAAGTGCACTCCAGGAAGAGAACAAGAAGCTCCATGAAGAAGTCAAAGCTCTGCGGGCACAACTCGACCGTCTGCCGCCGGCGCCCCTGACTCGGTCGTGGGCCGCCGTAGCGGCTAGTGCGGGCAATAGGAACCCTCAGCCGAACAGCCAACGCCCAGATAAAGACCAGAATTGTGTCCGAATCAGCACCCAACAGTCTCCCATTGACGCTCCCGAAGCGGAAGTAACAGTGAACGGATTCGGCCGATATATGCCTATCCCCGCTGCGAACAACCGTATCAGAACGGCGCTGTTAAACGCCCCCTCTACCCAAGATGTGCAGGTTGCAGGAATCGGTACTACTAAGACTGGATACGTGATCCGGTTCAAAGACCCGGCGTCAGCCGAGACAGCGCGTAAAAATAACGAATGGCTACACGAATTAGGCAACGAGACTAAGCTAGTCAAACCGCGATTCGGGGCAGTCGTACACCACGTACCAACAGGAGGACTGAACCTAGAACGAGACAAGGAAAGGGCTATCCAGAAGATCATAGACGAAAACGACCTCCAGGGGCACGGGTTCCGAATTGAAGATATCGCCTGGCTGAAGAAACGAGACAAAATGCTAGGTGCATTCGGATCTATGGGCATCTGGTTCGACTCAGCGGAAGCGGCGCAATGGCTGCTCGACAACGGCCTTGTGATCGACCAACATTGCGTTGGACGGGTGGAGAAATTCGAAATCAAGAAGAAGCGGTGCTTCCGCTGCCAAGGGTTCGGTCACCTTGCATAGTCGTGTAAGGAAGACCCCCGTTGCGGCCACTGCGGCGGCCAGCATGAACGATCACGATGCCCACCGGGCATTAGAGCACACTGTCTGGACTGCAGTGGTGAACACGCCACCGGAGACCCCCTATGCCAGAGGCCGGCCAGCGCTCCCACCCCACAATGTTAGAAAACAACCTCCGAGTTCTACAGTTGAACATGATGAAATCGAGGGCGGGGATGGAAGCCCTCATCAACGATCACCAGAGTCAGAACCTAGACGTGCTTTTCATCCAGGAGCCGCCTACCACCGCATACCGAACACATGTGAACCACAGTGCATGGCGGCTCTACCTGCCGACGGTGGAGAGCGACTCGGTCCGATTTCGAAGCCTCATTTACGTGAACCGAAAACTCTCAACGTCCTCCCACCAGCAGCTGCCATGTAACCACCCGGACCTGACCGCCGTCAAGGTCTGGACTGCTAATACCCAAATCCTACTCTTCTCAATCTATATCCCACCGGTGCCGATACACACACCTGAGGAAGCATCGGCAGCACCGGTACTATCAGCCATTCAAGACACGATACAAAACACCCTCCAAAACGACAGCAGGAGCGCTTGCCTTATCCTCTCCGGCGATTTCAACCGTCACCACCCAGCGTAGGGCAGTAACTACATTCAGCCTCGATTCGTCGAGGACGCCGGCGAGCTAATCGACTTCTTTCAAAACAACGGCCTCCAAAGCTGTCTACCCCGGGGCACGGCGACTTTCTAGTCGCTAAGCCACCCGGGGAGAAACTCCACCATCGACCAGACCGTGACCGACAGACCCGACCTACTCATTAAATGCCACCTCTACCACGACAACTATGGCTCCGACCATCGAGCAACGTACTCAGAGTGGAACCTCCGAGCACGGCGTAACCCCGCCGTTAAGGCAAGAAAAGCCTATGATCGAGCCGATTGGGAAAAGATTGGATAGGAGGTGTGGAGACTCATGAGACCCTGGGAGACCCCGACTACAATCGAGGCATTAGATGCTACGGTGGAAAAGCTCACAGAAGAAACTGCAAAAACGGTCGACCGTCATACTCCAGACCTCCGGCCGTCTCCCTACGCAAAGCGGTGGTTCACTGCCGATTTGAAATCTCAACAAAAAGAGGTGAACCATGCACGACGCAAATGGCAAGAGAGCTGCGTGACGACGGGGCGGGATGACCCCTACACTATAGCGCTCTTCGAAGATATGCACCAGAAGCGACGGACGTGGACGCGAACAATTGAGAAAGCTAAGACATCACATTGGCGACAGTTTCTTGACGAGGCGGGCGAAGGAAAGCTATGGAAAGCGGCAACATACATGAAACCACGAGACTCCTGGGGCTGTATACCCGCCCTCAAAGTAGGCGACCGAGAGGTGACCGATAACCAAGAGAAGGCTCAAGCCTTTATAGACTCGTTCTTCCCTCCTATGGCGCCTGCTGAAAGGGAATCCTCAACGGAAACCCCAGCCGAACTCCCATGGCAACCGATCTCCGTGGCCGAAGTCTACCGCTCTCTGAAATCAGCAAAGGGCTCGTCGGCTCCAGGAGAAGACGGTCTCCCGATGCTGATCTGGAAACGCCTCTGGAGACACCTAGGATATTTTATCACCCGGATCTTTGCAGCGTCGATCGAACTAGGATACCACCCCCAGAGGTGGAGGGGCGCCCGGATTGTGGTGCTGCGGAAACCCGGGAAACCAGATTACTCACTGCCAGGAGCCTATCGCCCGATTTCTCTCCTCAATACACTCGGCAAACTACTAGAGGCAGTGATAGCTAAGCGGCTGTCCTATCTCGCGGAGCACTACGGACTTCTCCCAGACACTCAGTTCGGGGGACGCCCGGGACGTACCACCGAGCAGGCCCTGCTGATATTGGCTAACGCAATCGACCGAGCGTGGTATGGACAAAGAGTGGTTACCCTAGTGGCCTTCGACCTAAAGGGAGCATTCAACGGGGTAAACCAAACAAGCCTAGATGCTCGCCTCCAATCTAAGGGAATCCCCACCGTCGCTAGGAGGTGGATCGCAAGCTTCATGAGCGGACGGCAGGCCAACATTAAATTCGATGACTACAGTTCAGAGGTAGCACCACTCCACAACGCTGGATTGGCGCAAGGCTCCCCCTTTGTCGCCTATCCTCTTTGCATTCTTCAACTGCGACCTCGTCGATCAACCAGTCGACTACCACGGCGGGGCATCGGCCTTCATCGACGATTATTTCCGCTGGCGGGTCGGCTGGTCCGCCGAAGAGAACTTAGCGAAAATTCAGTCCGAGGATATACCACGGATCGAAGCGTGGGCTCGGAAGACGGGGTCCAGCTTCGCAGCGGAGAAGACCGAACTCATCCACATCACTAGAAAGAGAAGCGAACAATGCCAAGGCCAGATCACCATGAACGGTACAGCCATCACACCGTCAACAACCGCTAAGCTCCTGGGTGTGATCTTCGACCACGAGCTACGGTGGAAAGAACACGTGCAACAAGTTGTCAAGCGAGCTACTAAAGTCAATATTGCACTGGGAGGACTACGACAGCTCCGTCCGGAGCAAATGCGTCAACTATATCAAGCGTGTGTCTCACCGATTGTCGAATACGCGTCGACGGTCTGGCACGACCCGCTTCGGGACAAAACGCACCTTCGACACCTACGCACGGTGCAACGAGCAGCGCTTATCCGGATCCTTTCTGCCTTCCGGACCGTGGCAACATCCTCGCTCGAAGTCGAAGCACATGTGCTGCCAACCCATCTTCGATTGCGCTATCGCGCTCAAACCACCATCGCCAAACTCCATACGCTACCACGGAAACACCCTATATGGGACACCTTGCTTCGCGCTCAGAGACGACGGAACAATATCGGGTCGTACGCGCGATTCCCACTTGCAGAGGCCCTAAAAACAATGTCCTTAGAGAGATTACACGAATTGGAAATGATCGATCCAACTCCCCTTCCCCCGTGGCGAACCGAGGCTTTCTCGAACATTGAGATCGAACCTGACAGAGAGACCGCGATAGAGCAGGCGATAGCGGCACGATCCAAGTCGGACATCATCGTCTACTCAGACGCTTCAGGACGCCACGGTCATCTTGGCGCAGCCGCTATAGGATTCAACAAGAACTCACCGGAAGCAACCGAAAACCTACAAATCCAGGTTGGCCCGATGGACCGATGGGCAGTACATGCTGCCGAACTGCTTGGGGTCTTGTACGCGATCACCCTCATCAACAAGATCGCCCTCCAACATCGAAGATCAATAGACACGCGGGTCAAATCCGCGACCATCCTCAGCGATAGTATGTCAGCTTTACAAGCAATCCAGAACCCAGGGAACAAGTCTGGACAACAGATTATCCACACCATCCTACGAACAGCCACGAACACCAAAACCCACGGCATCGCGGTTCGTCTACAGTGGGTGCCCGGACACTGCGACGAACCCGGAAACGACACAGCAGATCGGCTAGCTAAAGAGGCGGCCATACCAGGCCAAACCCACCCATTTTCCCCGTTGCTATCGCGAGAGAGGGCCCACATCAGGAACGGCATCTACGCCCAATGGGAAAGCGAATGGAAAGAATCCCGCGATAGCAGCCACCTTCGCAAGATCGACAACGCACTGCCAGCCAAATACACGAGACAGCTCTATGGAAACTTACAACGAAACCGAGCGTACCTTCTGATGCAGCTACGGACAGGACATTGCTGGTTATCAACATACGCCAAGTTGTTCCGTCACCGCGACGATGACCGGTGTGTCTGCGGCGCACGGGAAAGTGTGATCCACGTCCTCCTAGACTGCCCTGCGCTGAGGCACCTACGTAGGGAACTGCGGGAGAAGGTTGGAGACGCATTCAACAACATATCAACTCTCCTAGGAGTAGGAGGACCTAGAGGAGGCGATACTGCTCCGCGTGCCAAGACGGTGGAGGCTATCTTGGACTTCGCAGAAGCATCACAACGGTTCCAAAGTCGCGCGCCATGAGGGCAGCAACCCAAATAACGGCTACGAGGCCACGACAGGCCCCAACGAGGCTCTAAGTTCGTTTAAGAAGTGATACAAGACACATAGAACTGCGGGAGAAGGTTGGAGACGCATTCGACTTCGCAGAAGCATCACAACGGTTCCAAAGTCGCGCGCCATGAGGGCAGCAACCCAAATAACGGCTACGAGGCCACGACAGGCCCCAACGAGGCTCTAAGTTCGTTTAAGAAGTGATACAAGACACATGTACGTACATTGATATATAGTTGTGGTAGGCTGCATATCGTTCGCGAGGGGTCAGCGTAAATGAAATCATCCATCCATCCATCCATCCATCCATCCGACTGTACAAGCCTATATGGGGTCGTATATGGCGCAGGATGGGATCGGTCGTGGGCTGTTGCAAACTAGCAGTCGAGGGATGGGAGCAGGAATAATAGCTGATTAGGTGTAGGCGCTGACCTGCGGAGGTGATGATGCTAAACGACTGCTTGATCAACCCGTCTGGCTTATATCGATATCCGGCGGGGCATTCGTCCGTCCCAGCCCCTTGATCCTCATCACTGCCGAGTACGCTCTCCGGCGTCTTCACTTCCCGCGACACCGAGCTCTGAGAAACGCTACTGTGATCCCGCTTGCCTTCCATCTCGCGATAAGTCAGGAGGTTGCTCGAGACTCGACTAGCACTCCATAATTTGCTGTCAGTCCATCTCCGCATGCCCGCTTCCCGCTCATCCCACACAAATACGGAACCAGATCGAATCGATTGACGCTCCTTGTCTGATAGTCGTCGCTGTACCCGAGGCAAAAGACCAATGCGACATGCTTCGAAGAGTATGATTGTATCAGCCGGCGTTCGGACGTGACCGTAGTACGTCTCCATCGAAACTTGCAAATCAGCCGAAGACTTAGATGGGTGAGTGGTTCTGCGCCAAGGGGGTCCTCGACGGCTGGAGGATTCAAGAATACTAGAGGTTTGTTGGGGTCTTTAGGTCGTCACACCAGGATGAGATCAACGATATTGGGCGGCGTGGAATGTGTGAAGCAGTATGGGGGCAAGGCGAGGGAAGGTCCGGTAGGGGAGAGAAACAGCATCAAAATCAAACTCAATCAGGTTGAGAGACCCCAATCCATATAAGAGGACAAGATCCGACGAGCTGAGGATCGAATACGAGGTAGGCTGATCAGTGTATGATGACGAATTCCCAGACGTCTTTACACTCTAGTACTGAGGAAACCCATTGAGATGAGTGATTTGAAGGACTGTTCAGGAGATCGCTGTTGAGAGCGTCTCTTAAGCTGAGGGGCAAGGATTGAGATGTTACAACAACGGTAGTGTATTAGTTATTCGTACCAACCACTAATGTCTTTTTTCCATCACTAGATCTCCCATTATGTGAATGTATTCGACCAAGACATTCGGTTACTGTGTGTCGATGATTTGCGTAATCGGCAGGTCAGGTAACTAAGTTACCCAATGTGGGGTCGGTCCCCTTGACTGATCTACTGTAAGAGTGGTATCTGTCGGAACCGAGGCGCTTAAGACCATTTTGCTGTATGAGAGTTCGGACCATCGCTACTGGCAGGCCTTTACGGGCAAATTGGCTTATGTGGAAACATCATGCTCGCAAAGCTCACAAAGGAATTTTGGGTTCATGTGTCGACGCATTCAAGAGGCTTCCCTCGCCCGTTTCGTTGGGATTTTTCTTTTCCAGTTCTGTGAACAATGCATGATACTGTGATTGGTTCTCTGGGGCAATCGGATGATCGGTCAAAACTCCCGGATTCCTAATTACACATTCTCAAATCATCCTCCTCCCCGTCCTCTCCAATTTGCCCCTGCCGAGTTCGACCGACTACTTGAAAATACACCGATATGAGATCAGTGGATTCGCTTCGCCAACCTTCACTGAACCAAGGAATTCACTATAGTCGCTCCAAATGAATATTCCGCATACCAATACTAATGCGGAATTATCCGTCGCCAGATCCTCTTCTGTCAAGAAATCCGAAAAGAACGACGACAGAAGTCCAGGTTATGCCCGGCATGCGACAGATATGATACAACAGTAAGATTATTTCCACAATCGGATCCTACTTTTACTTACGACACTCTCTAGACATATTCAATCTGTCCAGGCGTCTTTGAGCATGATCAGGGAAGCTATCGACCATTACGACCACCATTTAA
The DNA here is from genome assembly GCF_028827525.1 of Penicillium daleae. Lineage (NCBI taxonomy): Eukaryota > Fungi > Ascomycota > Eurotiomycetes > Eurotiales > Aspergillaceae > Penicillium > Penicillium daleae. The sequence continues at coordinate 2,185,526 of NW_026623153.1, forward strand.
AACAGCTAGAATCCGAAAACGAAATTCTGAAGGATCATCTCGACAATATTCAAGGGTCAACATCTTAGGAAAAGCTGGGCCGGGGTTGATGGCACGGAACGTTTTTGAATTTCGTGGGATCCAAGAACGCCGAAATAAGAAGCCACAGTATGGCCGCCCGCCCATCTCCGAATCAGCTAACTTCGGATCGTTATCACCTACAGTAACCCGCGCACTATTACAGTATGCATTACCGACAATCAATACTCACTTACCAAACGGTGTCTATTGGCCGCGAAGTAACTGTGGGAACGGTATTCATGATTCTAGATAGGCGATCTTCGATATAGGTTTGCCTTTGAACAGATGCAGAGTCACACGTTGCCAGCTAGTCACTGTTACAGTAGTAGGTAATAACCAGGGGCAGCTCGTTACTGTGCTAAGTACACTGTATGTATTCGGTATCCGCGGAACGAGGTGTACTATAGTAGTAGTACATGTATAATCTCGCAATCGTACGTAGCGTTGTCTTTCAGGTCCAACATGTGCTTCAGTCATTAAAGATGATACTCAGGTCGGGCCAGGTAGACGGCCGAGTCAGCACCTAATGTTGCTCCCTGGTATGATGGGTTACCGTGAGGTGAATCGTGAAAATAATAAAGGCAGCCCGAGTAACAAGTGCAATTAATCGCGAAGAGGTAAACTAGGTACATGAATGAGTGTCTTACACTATGTCCTTGGCGTCTCTTCTCAGGTGTACTGCTAGGAACTAGCCTCACAGAGTCGCCGTCGACTATAATGTGTGGGCTACCAAAATTTGAATATGCTATTCTTTGTACTAAGTTACCTAAAAAATAATTCAGAATGTAACTGGGATGCCAGGAGCATCATCCTTAATAATGTTGGTGGTGTAATACTTGTGGACTGACTTCCGAAGATGGGCTATCTCGCTACAGTATCCGTACAGGAATGTTTAGCTGTCATGACTTATAATAACCAAGTCTTTTTGTTGCCCTGTTGAAAGTAGAACTTATGGACCTCTAGATATGGGGAGTCAGTGATGATCCATTAATCCCGTATCCTAAGACTGCTCACTCTGATCTTCCAACAGCACAACCTCTTCGTTGGGGAGGAAGTTCATATCTTCAGCAATTTCGCACAGCAGGTCCCAGGTTTGGCCATATTGGTTCTCAACCGTGAGGCGAACGTTTTTCACCTCTCCTGTGAAACATTTTCCAAGGTAATCTGTCTCATCACCCTCTAGATAAACATGACTAACCGGGACTTCCGTGGAGATGATATTGTTGTTAAACCTGGTTCTAGGCATCGTGGGATACTGTGATATTCTCAGAACAATAAAGAGGCTCGAGGAGGAGGATAACTATGTGAGGCTGAATCCTGACTTGATCAAAATTCATGTCTATCAGTCTCTCACTTTGCGTTGGGATGTCCATCTGAATCGACCCTCAAGATTCTTCTCACCTTGGAGCCTTGGGACCCTAATGAATCCGAGAAATTCGCGATCTGAACCAAGGCAAATGAGACCAGACCTCAGAAAATCAGCTGATCATTTCTCTAAGTAGGCTCGTGTTGGACAGGAGTTTTTACCAGACCAAAGAGTTCCGGCCGAGTGCGGCAATTCCTCGGAGTTTGGCTAGCCCCGTGTTCGCTTTCGGATAGTATTTCCTTGGCATGATTAACCTTGGAATAACCAGTAGACGAATCGAAATGTTCGACGTATCCCCTCGTCCGTCCGGGAAGGACAATTAGCGTATTTTACTAGGCTATACTAGCGTATATGAATAACGCGTACTAATTGGCTAATCGCGGTCACAATTCAGTATGGTAATTAATCAGGCCTAATCGACTAGCTAATTCTATGAAATTCGTCCCAACACTGCCCTTTTACACATAGGCTTACACTGCCGCATTCTAAACAACCAGATCTTGACCGATTGGCCTGTTGGCCTCTTTTGCCCTTTTCTCTCTTATACTGACACCACACACAAGCTTTTCGCCTATCGAATTGAATTCGCTGGTGGTTTATACCAGGTACTGGCCTTGGTACTGGCGAAGGTGCAAAGGCAAAGAGCTGCTGGTAGAGCTTTCGCCGAAAATCTAGCTGACTAGATAGCTCACTATCCCCCTGTTGCTTCTTAAAGATATATTGAATGCGGTAAGCATTAATAATTGCAGCATCAATAAAGAAGAAAAGCAGAGGGAACCAGACACGCTCGCACTTTCGATGAATTTCATAAGAAGCCCTATACTGATTTGCAATATCCACACCACCCATATAGTGATTGTAGTCATTGATAGCAGTAGGAATCTCGAGCTCCTTAGTTATCTCATCACCAAAAGGTATACGCGAGATAGCTGCATTCGTAGAGGTTGGTAATGGCCGCTTCCGCTTAGTAGGAGTGTATATCTGTGGCGAGTGGATAGTAGATAGTAGAAGGACTATATTATTGTCCTGCCAAGCAAGACATAGAACCCCTTCAGCCTCTGCTGCATAGAGTGTACCCCATGGGATCGTCTTAATGTGATCCTTTAGCTCAACGAGCTGAGAAGGTATCCCATTTTGAGGGCGGGTAGTACCACATGCACCACATTGAATATCTCGAAGCTCTTTGAAAAGGGCTACCGAGGTAAAGTAGTTATCTAAGTAGACAATATAGGGTGCTAGGGTATGCGAATTGGCCGGCGAATTGGCCGGCGAATTGGCCATGAGGTTGGTATGCGAATTGCTCATAGGGGTAGCAGGAAGATTAGCCATCGAATTGGCCATGAGATTGGTATGCGAATTGCTCATAGGGGTAGCAGGAAGATTAGCCATTGAATTGGCTATAAGATTGGTATGCGAATTGCTTATAGGGGTAGCAGGAAGATTAGCCATCGAATTGGCTATAAGATTGGTATGCGAATTGCTCATAGGGGTAGCAGGAAGATTAGCCATCGAACTAGCTAGGCCAGGAAGCTTCTTGACCATCTTAAGCACCATTCTTGCCGTAGGGCTAAGGCCTTCATATTTAAACATCTCCGCGATCCCCCATAGGCGGCTACTCCATGTAAATGTCCAAATATAGCCATGTTCTGCGAGGGCAAAGATCTTATAACCTTGTTGAATTGGCTTATTAGGCATCTTGACAGTATGCTTCGTACGGCCAAAGCAGCGAACCATAGTCTCATCGATAGAGATATTAGAACCTGGTTGGTAGTGCTTTTCAGCAGCCTCTTTGAAGAAGAAAGCCAGAGGGTCTAGCTTATACCACCACTGCTTCTTATCCTTCTCCGATCGTATCTCATCTTCGTCAGGGTGAGATATATGAAGATAGCGCTTAATCTGTTCAAAGCGCTTAAGGGTCATATAAAGCGGAGGAGTATGTAGTGGTCCTTCTCGTCTATCTTGCGCCCAGTAGAGATCAATGCGTGGCTCAGGGTGAACACCCATATAAATAAGAATACCAAAGAAGACCTTGATCTCTGCAGTTGTAGTATCCTTCCACGCGCGAGTAGTAGTAGTAGTGGCAGTGGTAGCTAGCTTCGCTAGATTTCGCTGCGCGTATGCATTGGTAGATTGGCTGATACGATCGAAAATCTCTTCGCTAATAAAGAGTGTAAAGATCGCGTATGGGCTATCTAGGTCAATGCTAGTAGGTAGGTGCAGCCGTGGAGGTTCGGAGGAAGGGATCAAGGGCTTTAGCTGCCGAGAGAGTTCTTCCTTAGTAGGTAATTCGGCAGTAATCTCGTCAAGCGTGCGCTTCCGTGTAGCCTTAGTAGATTTCTTTGGAGCCATGGCAGATTTATTGGCAGGTTGGTAGGCAGGTTGGTAGGCAGGTTGGTAGGCAGGTTGGTAGGCAGGTTGGTAGGCAGGTTGGTAGGCAGGTTGGTAGGGGTTACGCGTGTAGAAAAACACGCGTTGATGACTTAGTAGATAGTGGAGCCCCTATATCCAATAACACATCGAATATTTTAGTCCGATAACCTATTGGATAATATAATACGCTAATTGAAATGCGCTAATTGTCCTTCCCGGACGGACGAGGGGATACGTGGACGTCGTCAACAATGTTTTGTATGGCAAATCGAACCCGTGCACAATATCCGCGGGCCCTTATGACATTCCAACAGCGATCTCCTTCACAGTTCTTCAATCAAATTATGATCAAACACCCCCACTTTGTACCGGTATTGAGCCACCCTAGCGTATCGTGGTCAAAACCGGGATGCTCCGTGGCGAGTCGGAAAAGATCGAGAATCCTCATACGGAGCAGGTCGAAGGTGGTTAACTCCGCATTTCACGATCCCAAGAACTTTGACGTTCAACCACTTCCCCAACATGGCCAATTTCTACTGGGGGCCATCTTACCCAGTCCTGATTATCGATCACAATGACAGAGAAAATTGAGTCAGGTACAGGCTCCAAGAAGAGCACGGCTGCGATGTCCATGGCCAGCGCTGGAGATGCGGGAAAGAATGCGCACGCAAAGGAATCGCAAGCAGCCTCTGTGGCCCAGTCCGAAACGGCTGGCACGGACAGTCACTCCAGTCCCAAGAAGCGCCGCAAGGTCAATCTCGGTAAGATGCTGGTCGCGCAGTATGCATGCAACAGGGTTCTAGGCACATTTTCCGGGCACCGGTTCGCATGGTGATTATGAAGTGATTCTTCCGCTAACGAGTGATTCTTATTCCCAGCATGCGCCTATTGTCGTCGCTCGGTAAGCTCATCATGCAAACACCCCACGGCGCGCTCGGTCGCTCTCTGCCCTCGGAGGCGGCTTGTCCGCCTCCAATGTTGAGATCTATTTGAGGACACCGCTTTGCTAACGGAAGGCCCTTGGTCGCATGGGACAGCATATAACTTGCGATTCGGTACGACATCTCTCTCCCCATTCCCTATTGAACTGGCTGTCAACGCAGTTGCAAGCCAGAAGACGAGCCTGCTGACCAGTTTCAATTTGTGAAGGAACGGCCCTGCACCCGATGTATCAAGCGCAATATCGGCCATCTGTGCCATGACGAGCCCAGGGTACCTCCGAAACGGACACGAAGCGAGCATGACCGATCGGCCGTGGACGAGGAGGGCTCGTCCAACAATGAGCCGGTCACCGTTCGAGGTATGTCTAGAAGGGTCGACGTCCGGGATGCGGCTGGTCAGCAAATCCTCCCGGATGGTACGATCGGAAGCTCGGCTTCCTCGGTACAGCCTGGGAACATTCCCTCCTCTGACCAGGGCCTCGATGCCAATTCTCAGTGGCGTAAGCGGGAGACAAAGTCGGAAAGTTTGTGCTTTCAGATTTGGCTAACGTGGGATCCCAGTGATGGCGTACAACGACTGGTTGGGTGGACAGAACCAGTTTCAGGACATGCATTGGCTCCGCCAGTCGTACATGTTTAATGCACCTGAGGTCACGAACGAGTACAATTTGCTCGGTGATTTCCTCAGTAACAGTCTGCACAATGATAGGGCGATGTTCCAAAACCAGGATATACAGGGCATCTACTCTGATCCGTCATTGATAAACTCTACGAGCACGCTTAGAGAGTCACATGGTCGACCACAGACTCAGCCTCCACCACCGGCTCACAGCCAGGCACCACAGAGTGACTCAATTCAGCGGCTGACTCCCACATTGGGAAACAACCAGGCTCGCGAGACATACTACATGACTGCTGCAGACCCGTCGGGATCGGACCCTCCAGAGGAGCGCATGAACAAGCTTCTCAAAGCAAAGTATGACGCTGGGCTGCTGAAGCCCTTCAACTATGTCAAGGGGTACGCCAGGCTCAATGAGTACATGGAAAAGAACATGCAGCATACGTCCCGCCAAAGGATTCTCCGACAGCTCGACAAGTTCCGGCCCAAATTCCGAGAGCTTATGCATAGCTTGACGGATGTCGAACTGATCCTGGTGGAGATGTGGTTCGAACAGAGCTTGATGGAGTACGACCGCGTCTTCGCCAGTATGGCCATCCCTGCCTGCTGCTGGCGACGGACGGGCGAGGTATTCCGAGGCAATAATGAGATGGCGCAGTTGATCGACGTTCCGGTTGAGAGTTTGCGAGATGTGAGTGTTGGATGCTTGTCCGATTACCTTCTTTGCACCACTTATTCATCGATGTGTGCTTCCAGGGTAAACTCGCTATCCATGAAATCATTGCCGAGGACCAGCTGGTTAACTACTGGGAGAAATTCGGCGCCATTGCTTTCGACAACACCCAGAAAGCCATACTCACCAGCTGTACTCTTAAAAGCCCCACACACTCGGCGGGCGAGGCGATCCCATGCTGCTTCTCCTTCACGATTCGACGAGACAACCACGATATGTAATTGCCTTGAATCTTGGATTCATTTACGCTCCGATACTAACGCGTCCCATCTAGCCCGTCTCTCATTGTTGGCAATTTCCTCCCGACGTAACAGATACACAAGTAACTGTGAGCATAGAATGGTATTTATCCCTCATTGGTTATTTGGGCTATGGGAATGGGGTGCCATGTACTCCGTACCTGTGGGTCGAAGATTACCAGAGCCAATGAGAGTGTAGAAAACTTGATGCCCACATCCGCCTGAGGCCCGCTAGCAAAGTTTGCCCACGTAGTAATTTCCTGTCCTTAAGCGGGCCTAAAATTGTCAGGCTACTTGCTAAAAAGTTTGTCCAGAGGTTCTTTCTTTTTTTACCCCTCCAAGATCAAGCTTCCATTAAACATAAACATTCATTTGTGTTCGACCAGTAAGGTCACTATGCCCCCTAAGAAGATTGAAGCTGTCAAGGACAATGTTGTCGCTTTCGGAAGGGTTCGCAAGAACCTAAAGATGGGATGCGTTGGTCTACCTAATGTGGGAAAGTCGAGTCTGTTCAATCTCTTGACCGAGCAGAGCGCCGCCGCAGAGAACTACCCATTTTGTACGATTGAGCCCAATGAGGCGAGGTGTGCTGTTCCCGATATTCGATATGTAAGTTAAAATAGTCTACTGCCAGGTTATTTAATTGATGTCTGAACTAAGCAATATATAGGACTTTCTCTGTGACCTTTGGAAGCCGCCGTCCATGTACCCAGCGTATCTGCAAGTCACCGACATTGCCGGCCTGATCAAGGGTGCTTCCCAAGGAGAGGGACTTGGAAATGCCTTCCTTTCGCATATCCAGGCCGTTGACGGCATGTTCCACATTGTCAGGTACGGCATCCGTCGCAAACTGCCGCGCTTCCACACTAACACCGACTTTATGACAGAGCATTCGATAACGATGAGGTTCTGCATGTCGATGACTCCATCGATCCCGTCCGGGACTTGAGTCAGTTCATCCAAGTCCCCGAAGGTGATGAAACTAATCGGTGCATTTTCTAGATACCATCCAAAGCGAGCTTTGCAAGAAAGATCTGGGTTTGTTTTGCCTTTTGAATCGGCTTGACGCCAGCTAATCCCCGTTTAGATATTCTGCAGAAAACAGTCATTGCCGAGGAAGCAATCGTCAAAAAGGCAGGTCGCAAATACAAGATGCTACCTCTCTTCACAGAGACAACGACAAAGATCCGAACTGTGAGCCCAAAATTTCCAGCCTTATAGGTCTAACCATTTAAATGTGCTTACAATCGTGAAATAGATGTTGGAAAAGGATCAGCCAGTCCGAGATGGAAGCTGGACGCCGGCCGAGATTGCACTCATCAACGAGAAGATACAGCTAATCACCACAAAGCCAACTATCTACCTTGTCAACTTGACAATGAAGGATTACCTCAGACAGAAAAGCAAATACCTGCCGCTCATAGCCAAGTGGGTCACCGAGCACGGAGGTGTTCCCCGAGACATTGTTCCCTTCTCTATTGAGTTTGAAGAGAAACTTTACAGTATGAAAGATGATCCAGCTGCACTAGCCGAGTTCCTCAAGGAGAGCAAGGTCAAGTCAAAACTGGACAAAATCATCACTGAAGGATTCACTAAGCTTGGCTTGCAATACTACTTCACCGGTTTGCTCGTAATATGCCCCGTCTGGATGAATTTGGCGCTGATTTGTACGTAGCTGGCGAGAAGGAAATCAGATGCTGGACCATCCCAAGGGGGTGCCTAGCGCCACAAGCTGCTGGAGCTATCCACAGCGATTTTGAGAAGGGATTTATCAAGGCTGAAGTGGTCGCGTACCAAGATTTCCGCGATCTTTGTGAAGGCGGCAAGTCCATGGGCCCAATTAAGGCTGCTGGGAAATACCGACAAGAAGGAAAGACTTATGTAGGTACTCGGATTCCTCCTGATACTGCAGCAGCTAACTTTATATTTCCCCAGGTTGTCCAAGATGGAGACATTATCCACTTCCAATTCAGTAGGTTACAAATCGAGACCGATGCACTGTTTCCAGCCGTTTCACTCGTATTTATTATAGCAAAGAGCTAACTGTCTGTTTCTAGACGTTTCAAATAAGAAATAGATTTATTGTCGGGGCCAGCCGACATGGAGTTTTGGCTGAAGTGCTGGTGTTCCTGCATTTCATTGCCTAGGGAGCACTTTCAACATGTCGAAGTAAGCTAAAACGGTATGGACTAGTATACGGCAGAGCGAATGGGATCAAAGATATCTGTATTGGTGATTCTTGGTGGTGTGTTATCTAACATAAGAACTGGTGACGCGCGCTGCCGCACGCTGTGGCCCTGAAACGAAACGCGATGAAAAGTGAACGCAGAGTTGTGCGATAAGATGAAAGTCAAACGGTTTGTTCTGATAACGAGCCGGACAGTGATTAGGTCGTGATCTTAGTCGCCACGCTCATGGGAGGAAATTCGATACAAGCAGGCCTGGGAAGAGGAAAAGAGAATATCAGGGCATGCAGTCGGCTGGGGGAAGGAGGCCCTTTATATACCTGAGAACCAACAGTGACGGACTCAGCCCCGGGAAATAATTGGACATGGTGCGATCGCAATATTCCAAGCTGCATTGCACGATTGGACGTCAAGCTGTGACAGTGTGGGACTAGACTAGAGCATTGCAATGCTGCCCTAACCAGGCAGACAGTGCGCGCCCATATCTATCCAGAGGATAATTCTCCCCTTAACTACCGTTCAGCACATCCCCGCCTGCGTGTTCTTGTCTCTGAAGTTCCTGTATCGGATTCGGGCAACGTTTGCGACTGCGTACATGATGCACATCAAAAGCATGGCGCTGGAACGCCATTTGATGTAGCAAGGCTACTTCACACCAGTTGCACTTGAGTGGCTCTTCTTTTAGGTGGATAGCGTCAAAATGGCGTGTAACACACCCAGCGTCATGATACATCTGGAAGCGAACATGGTCAGGGAGCCCTTTATTTGCAAAGCATTGGAAGCACGCCTCTGGCTTCTCAGACTTCTCGAGGTATTCCTTGGTAGCACGCGACGGCTTGCCAGCCACAGAAACAGGTACCTCACATGAGTCGGCAACATTTTGGGTCTGCCCGGCATCCTGCGGTTGGTTTATGGGGCCAACCGACGTAGCGGATTCAGAGGCCTTCCGCTTGGGCCGGCCCCTTAACGGGCCTCCTTCAAGGACCTCACAATACTGCACGACCGCTGCAGCACCCGTATCGCGCCGATTCCACTCATCCTCCAACGAGTTGGAGATTGGGTAGGAAAGAAGACTCTGCACCAGATGCAACTGAAGGGGGTGCATGGTGTCCTCCAAAGATGATTCATCCTCGCTCTCATCCTTGACCACGGTACCAGACAGTTGCGCCTCGATATCCAGAAACGCTTGCTCTTCATCAAAATTCTCTCGGATCTGATGCCGCAAGCTCCTGTGTAACCGTTTTCGCGTGTTTCTCACCTCTTTCTCCCGTTGCTGGATCCGAGGGAGCATGGCTGGCTGCTGGGTCTCCTCGTATTGGGCACGGATCTTGCTTAGATTGCGCCGGGCCTCTCCCAACTCGGGATGATCCTCAAGTTGTGCCCTCTGTTGATCAGTTAAATATCGTGGGCGTCGCGTGTCCCGCCAACGACTTTGCCGCGTGACGGCTCGCATCAGTTCCACATCCGGGTCGAGGCCACAGATAATCCGGATCATATCGGTGTCGAGTTGCAGCGGATGATAGTGGTCGAGAAAGGTCCGGGGGCTGGCGTGCTTCATGATCAACATGTGTTGTTCCTTGCTCACCCACCCTACAGACTATGTCAGCCACTGACGGAACAGAAGGAAGAGAAGAATTTATGGCCTCCATGGAAGTACTCACCACTCTCGTTGATCACTTTACCACTTCCATAACGGAACTGATGGGCATGGAATGCCCCTTTCCACCCACGGATCTCCCCGAAGGTGACCAGCAAGGTGGACATGGCCGACTTGGACATCTGCACGGTCCGCTGAATGGTGGGAACGCCATTGACCAGCTCCGTCTTACAGAATATATACCAATCAGACTTGTTCGGGTCTAAGGGCACCAAGAGCTGCTCACAGCCTTTGCTGATAAAGAGTTTCCGTAGCTGAGCCTTCGAGGTCAACCTCGAATTCCGGAATGCGCGCGCATGGAACAGGATGCCGAAAAGCAATGTATGCGGGCATATCACCAGAGAGTGGCAGCAGCACTGTCAACTTATTTCCAGGAAACAAGAAGAGCTCCATTGAGATCCCAGGAGCCTTGGACATGTTATTTGGCGGTGACCATAGGAGCGCATTTATTTACTTTTACTCTAGCTGCGACATAAGTAGATGTCTACGGAGCGTGATTATTGAGTTTTGCACTTTGAACATGGTTATTCTGAAGCCGTTTGGAGTAATTTGGACAATCCTCTCGTTCCTCTTACATCTTCTCCACTGCATCTTTCTCTGCCCTACTGTCAACTCACCCAATCTCATTCCTCGACTAAGCTTCTCACTGTCTATTTCGGCATGCGCATTGCTGGCGATCCAGTCGGCCCTCATATTGATAGAGGTTAACACACCTGCTATAGCAATCCTCCTTGCTACAGTTGGCGTCGTTGTCTCCATACAGGGGGTATGGTGTTCTTCACCCAAAGATCAAATAAGATTTCGCGAGAGGTCTGATCTTGTCACAGTTTGTTCAAATATACGTCCACCTACGACATCCTACCTTCCAACCTCACGGATTAAGGATATTCTGCTTCATTCTTGCTGGCACCTCAACAGTAACAAAGCTGGTTTTCTGCCTTATTGGGAGTCTGACGAACTCACCAACCCAACGCCTGTTCATTGTGTTCATCTCATTTGACTATCTGTGCATCGCTTTGTTCCACTGGTGGCTAGTGCGATACACGATCCCCGGTCTCCAGTTGCGTTTAACACTGAAGCGTATGGCATGGTTTCTCTCTGGCATAGCTTCGACCAGTTGTCTGATCACCGTACTAGCTTATGTGTTCAATCGTCGGTTGTTACCTGTGGGGGTAAGTGCGGCTAACTTTATCTTTTTTACCCCGACGCTGATTAGCCCAGTTACAAGTTGTTCTGACCAGTGCCTCAAATTTGCTTTCTCCATTTGTTCAGTTAGGGTCCTGTGGAGCCCAACCGGCGGATGAAAGGTTACAGAATTTGGATACGGAGTGTGTATAGAGTTCATTGAGTGCAACCCCAGAATGCGAATTTATCTATACCTTCCCTCGCGCGTAGATTCGCGTGTTGAACGATCATGTGGCGACTTTGCAGTCTGAAGGATACCAATGTTGAACGATGGAAGAGAAAAGACAGTCACGAAGATGACAGTAATTCTGCGAATCAGATACAACCAATAGCCAGCCTTGCCAGCAGAACAACGAAATGGAAGATAACAGCAGGTAGGATCAGCAAAGAAACCGCGGAAACACTCCTGTAACCTCGGAATGAACGTTGTCCCTGCATTCACTCTACACAGGAGTCCGAATTGTATTGCACTTCCGCCTGGTTGCCCTTATAAAAAGAGGTTACGGCCCAGACTCCAACGCTAAGCCAAATCTCTTCTCAATCGCCTGACGGCTGTATGAACAAGTAACCTTTTCAATGGATGGTCCCACTATTCTTACTCTACGAGACTCCGCGGTCATCGTGATTCTCGATATTTTTGGGATCTCCTACTTTGCCTTGTTTACACTTCAATGCCTTCTCTTTCGTTTCCCTGAGTCCCATGCGGACATCAGTAACTCGCTCGCGACACTTCTTTTCGGCGTTGGTGTCATCTCTTGGTGTTTCCTGAGTCTCGCCTACCGTGTCCTTCTCGTCCTCGGTACCGCAAATGCGTGTGAGTGGGAGAAGCTGGAGTTCGGAGGGATTCTGTTGTTGATTTATACAACCACCGTCTCCTACGTCGCTCTTCAGTTCGCCGTTCGCCCTGTGGCGCAGCTTGGATACATTTGCGCTATCTCTTTGCTTTTTGTGGGACACTTGGTCGAAGTCCTGGCACATCCTTCGGGCACTCCCGTGACGAGTCTCAAGTTTCAATATCACTGCGCCTCCCTGGGCTTGCTCGCCCTGGTACCGATGATCCATAGCTTTGCGGGGCCTCTCGGTCAGCCCGTGCCGCTGACTTGGGAAGTTGCTCGTGTTGCCGCTTATAATGGTCTTGGGGTCATGCAGTATTTCGTCCGGCCCCTTGAGAGAATGGGCCACTTCAATGGATGGCAACCCAGTTTATACATCATGCATCTGGTTCTTGTATATAGCGCTGTAATGCTATCATCAAAAATTGTGCCTGCAGTGCACTAGCAGGCTGCAGTGGTTATGATGGAATGAGCATAGCAGTATCCAGTGTGATGTAGCTCTAATCATCAGATCCGGCCTTTCAACTCTGTACTGCCGTGTTGGAGATCAGATTCCCTTTCGTCCACTCACAAAATTCTCCAACCCTGTCCTAAGACACGCTACTGAATATTCAGATTAGCTGCAGATAGTGGCTTGAAAACAGTACAGTACAGTCACTCTTCATTAGAGTGTACCAGAAGTACATCCGCAAAGTTGGTTGGGACAAGCCCCGACCGAATTCGGTTTAAGGCGATCGAAGCTGGGACTGAGAAAGAAGGCCTGAGTGTCTATGGGGTAATCTGCTTTCGACTTCTACTGTAGTCCTCAGGCGTCTTTATTCCCGGGGGACTGAAGACTCGGCAGGGTTAAAGACACCTAACACTTTATTGCGACCACAGCATAGTCTTCGACTTTTGCACAGCTGCACGGAAAGCTCGAGTGGAATTTGAAGCCAGCAAGATGCTGTAGTACATATCAGCCTCCAAGAAGTTGTTGCATTTATATAATCGTGGGATACAACTAGAAAGGCGTTTAATTGATTACATGAAGCACAAATGAGCAGGGGACAAAACAGTATATGAAGGTGACCAGCTATTTGCACCCCGGCTCTTTGAGAATCATTTGCAGCTATGTGCCCCAGTTTCTATGTCTTGGTCAAGGTTGTAACATCGCTTGGCGTTTAAAGCTTCCCAAAGCGCCTTGATCCAATCTCGGTTATCATTTTGTACCACAAAACAGAGTATGCATTGCAGTCGAATCTCATGGCTTGTGATGTCGAATGTCCCATGCGATCGAAGGTGAGGTGTTAGAGTAGTGGTAAACTGCCAAAGTGAAGTTGTCAGCATCCCCGGGGATAAGATAATTTCATAGTATAGGCACGTCATCATAATGGTTCGTACCCACTTCAAATAAATCTGTTTGAATGGACAACCTGGTATCCCGACCGTCGAACCTAACAAAAGTAGGATAACTTCTTCCGAAAAAGTGATAGTCGTCATCACTTTCCGAGTCAGCGATGATGGGGAACTCCGCCAGGAGGCCGAGCTGGGTTAACACGCTTTCTTTGAGAGGCGTTTTAGGATATACTGGCTTGGGGCATGTACCCTGGTGGGAGCAGTATCCTATAACACTCTTCCTCCAACTGTCCAAATCGCCACATCCAGATATGAGTCCCCGTACGTCCTCAAACACTTCTGCAACGATATGAGCTATTTCAGTCGCGCGAATGTCTTCAGGTAGTTCCACTGCTAGTAGCCTTTCAATATGACGATGGTGTAGCGGCTGTCGTAAGCAGGGGCCAGATTTCCGGAGCCCGTGTTCTCCGTATTGGCCAAAAGAAAAGACTTCATTCCTGTAACCAGAGCCACTTACCTTCGGCGTGGGGAAACGGGATGTTGTAGTAGTTCGCAGAATCTAGCCGGGTGAGTGGCTGAAAGGAACCATGTGAACTTCGATGATCTAGGCCAAGAACATTGGTGGGCCTTGGGGAAAAGTGTGTATGTCTAAAGGGGGAATCTATTTTCGAAAACCACTACTGTATCAACATCATCATATGGGGAGGCATTCTGTTTGATTTTATTTGATTACTCTAGTCTTTCTAGATCGTTAAAAAGAAGAAATACAGGCCTTTTCGACGTCGCTGGAATGGTACAAAAACTTATGTGAAGGGCCGCCAGAGCCGATTTTCTTGATACATTTCGGAAATTTCGGAGGTAGAGTCATGATAGAGCTTCAAGACCAATCGAACTACTAGCAAAATGTGACTTCCAGGTTTGTATGAACATCACAAGCCTTGGTTGCATAATTATCATCCGGCTGGTAATATGTTGATTCACATCGATATACCTGCATGGGGCAATCGACCGTCGCGCACCAAGCAAAATTGGGTTCAATCCGGACGCCATACTCGGCATCGGATGGGTCATTAATCTTTGAGAGATCGTAATAGATCATATTAGCGGAGCGGCAGTCGACGTTGCTTCCATTCCCAAAACAGGCACTATACTCTATCTGGGTGACCTTTGAGCTTCCCCGGCTAGTCGATACCTTGAGACAGTTTCCTGTACCATGATGTGTAGGGCGAAATCGATCCGAAAATGTCCCCTGAGGCTTTATTTCTATATCGAAGTATGTGGTATTTGCTACCCCTTCAACATATAAAGGAAAGGAACAATTGTTGCAAAGAGAAATGCTACCTCTCTAGTTGTCACTGAGGCAGGTTGCCAAGGTCAGATAAATCGATATACTTAACGTATATGAAAGAGGTTTCCGTAGATACATTGTACTCGTTGTATTGAGTCAGTTAAAACGGTAGCCATCTGGAGGATATATACGCAGCATATTGTCCGGCTGCAAAATTTGCTTTTCGTATCTGGTGTAACACAGTGTTCAGTGTAATAGAACACCTACCTTTGGGTATTTATATTTGACGATTGGATCTTGTAGTAGAACTTGAAAATGAACCCCGGGAAGCAATAAAGCTTCATAGACCTTTGGCCAGGTTTAAGAAATACTCAAGGTATGAAATCCACTGGATCTGGTCTGTCTTTCGGTCTCAGAGATACCGACTGTAACTTGGATTCCTGCAACCAAATCTTGATTGTCTGCAAATGTGTTATATTGATGTCGAGCATGTCAAGCAATTCCGCTATGGCATATGAATTGGTTGAAAAGACAGATAGGGTGGACACGCGCCTCATGAAATACATTTTCTCCACATACTCATTGGTAGTCCCATATTTTAAACTAGACAAATGTCGGTCTTGAACAACAGTAGATCGGTGACTCAAGATGAATCCAAATGCGAAGGAATCCATACGGTACCAAGTACTCAAGAAATTCTGACTCCGGAGCATCTGTGAAGCTGTTCAGGAAGATGGCTTTGAAGTAGTGAGGGTTTCACCACAATCCAGCTGCATTGTCGAATCATGAAACAGACTCAATAGTAAATTAGCTAGCATGCTTGCATTTTGTTAATGTGTACCTGTTGCTTCTACGCGAAGTTGAAGTCCTAGTTAGCCATGCTCTCAGGGAACTTGAAGCAACGTAAGAGTTCAAATCCGTACACAATTAAGTATCCACTTCTTGTGTATTCTTTGAGTAAAACATTGGTCCATTCATATCTCTACTTCTCCATCGGAAAAATGACCCCGGGACCCACCATCTCCCCTCATGAAGGCTATCTGTCGGTTGCTGGTCCTTTGCCGGACCGATGTATCCTGACACAACTTGAACAGCTTGATCCCTATGTTTGGTACAGTAATGAGCTCATGCAATGAACTAAAAGAGTGATTATGTATCTTGGCTTGGAGCACAGCATGGTAAGATGCTATTTTGTTGTAGGACACACCATCTATCGGACCCAGATATCTATATACCACGTTGCTTCGTTAATTTAACACCTACAAGGTACCTATTTTGTTGCAACCTAAATGCAACAGCAAAACATCTCGATCATGCAGGCCAACAAAGCTCCAAAGGAGAAAAGCACACCCAACCATGCCGCTGTAAATGTCCGCTCCCCAAAGCTCGCAAATATTCCAAAATCTTCCAGTATTGTCTTGATTGCGCCGGTCAAAAGGCCGTAAATCACTGTGGTGCTTATAGTTGCGGCAGTAATGAAAATAGTAGCCATCTACGCCATGGTTAAAATCTCAGCTTATTTTGCTGATGAATGAACGTACCAGATGGGAGACAACAAGAAATATCTTTCCCCATGAAATTGTCAGAATAGTGATTCCGAAAATGACAGATGCAAACGAGAATATGAGTCCGAGAATGTTGGCAGCAATAGACCATCGAGCAACAGACTGATATCCTCCCAAAGCCTTACTTTCAACGCCAGGGATTAGGCTAGAGACTTCGGACGAAGTCTCCTGGAATATGGTTGTTATGTTAAAGAAAAATGAGGTACTGGGATGTGAACAATACGTAGCCTTATCATCATGCCCTTCACAGTACCCCAACAGACCCACAGAGTAGTATCCAGGAAGTTTAGATTTGAGATTATTGGATATTTCCTGTACGGAGTTGTTGACCTGACTCACTGCCGTCTGAGCGGCTGCAGAAGCCTGTGCGACACCAGTCTCTGCGGAACCTACAACATTGCTTCCTGCGCTTGTAATATCTGATGTGACCGTGCCTGAGTCTAAACTGCCTGCTGAGATATCACGGCGGAGATGGACTGAGTCAATGGTAGAGAATGAAGTCAAGTTGACCTGTGAATGCTCAGCTTTGCCCCCAAATTACACTGGAATGGTACATGTAGACCTTCATGAAATACAAGTCACTGGGGGAAGAAGGAGATGTGCACCCAGAGAACACAATCGCCAGACAAATCAAAGAACCTGTTGATAAAGCCAGAGGGAGGGATTTCAAGATTTGTCCCAACATATTTACGTCATCAGGAGAAAATTCGACAGCGGCCGATGTGCGGCGTGAGGAATAATCAAGGTCTGTCTTGCTGCAAAGTTATAGTCAGAGATAAATATGTGATATGCCTCTTTATATGGCTTTTATAGAAAGGTTTTGTTTTCATTCTCAGTAAAACCGTGATATGCATAGTCTATAGACCGTCAAATTAGGTAGGTTAGGTAGCAGGTAGGTCCAATTTTTAATACATAGTACGTAGTCTTCGCGGGGAAATTCCGGATATCAATTGGGCACATCAAAAAAGTACCAGGTGTTCATACCTGAGACATCGAAGTCATTTACAATTACTAATCCCTCTAGTTCAAGTTTGAAAAATGACCTTCCATAAGGCTTTTATTACTTTACGCGCGATATATGTCTTGAAAACTCCGCGTAAGAAAGGTCACTAAAAGTGGCTGGCTATTTATTCTTACTGACAAGAAGTAAAGAGTAGTTCTTTCATGAAATTACATAAGAAACCCTTGGAGGTCGAAGATAAACGACAGGACGACGTATAAACGAGGTCCTTCGTCTGTTGCCCAGCAGATGCTTCAACAGTGGGACCACTTCAGGTTCGCTCTAGTACGAAGGTCAAGAACCGAGTAACTGAAAGTCCTATCCGGGACCGGAGTGGAAGGGTTACATGCCCTGCAGCTGCGACTGTGGCAAGATTTTTTTATCTTCTCTCTTTCGCAAGTCTAGCTTTCAGAAATTCGAGAATTGCGACTTCGTTTACGATCAAGGTGTCTATAATAACAATCCCTTGGTTAATAAAACGAAGGTTGAGGAGCTCCCAAGCCTCTCCATTTGGTATTTTGAGCATGAGAGTGAGTACAAGCTACAAAACATTCCACAGGGTTAGATAGCTGATAAGTACAATATCTTTTGCCTCCTATGGTGAAAATTGAGCTAGTTTAAGATCAACAGCATCCGAATCCTAATCATCCCAACAAGGCCTCAAGGTGTGGGGGCTGTTGTGTTAAACAGAGCAGTTCGCGTTCAATAGCTCTGATTGAATGACCGGGCCCTTGACTAAAAAGGATGTGATGCAGCGGTTTAGGATGGGGTTGTGTGGGCAGAAAATAAGTGTATTCACTATCTCCTCATGCGACCAAAGACGCGCACGGGCCATACCAAAGACTCTCTCCTCTCATTGCGAGTGGTCAGGGTAAGTAAAATCATCTATCCATCCATCCACTGTAATCTGAAAATCTGCTATTCGGATGTCTTCAATATTATCCCAACCCGTGTTTCATGTAGTCCTCCATTCAATATCCTGGCCATTTGCACTTTAAAGATAGTGTACTCACCGCATATTTTACTATGCCAGTAATTAATTATATGGTTGTTTTGGCATATTCGAGCAGATAATATTGCACATCCCATCGTAATCCGAGGGAGTCATCAACGAAGTCTTGGCTGTTCCAATGAAATACTCTATCGTGGGTATTCGATACAATGGGTCAAATCTATGTCTAATACCGTACCCACCAAATGGATGCAAAAGCTTAATCCAGTATAGGGCCAAATTGTTCCACAAGTTATCATTACCTTGATGATTAGTTTGTATTTCATTTTAAGAAACTCTCTTCTCCATTGTATACGGAGAAGGCCGCTCTGGAACTAGCAAAAACTTCTACATACCCTCAACTTATTTTGATTGTGGAGGTAGTCCCGTTGATGCTTGGCGGTGGGCGAACTTCAGAGGGCTCGAGTGGACCTTATTTACCGCTTGCTGATTAAATGGAGGAATTTGTACAGATTTTGGTTGAGAAGACTGGTTCTACAAGGTGGGCTGGTTTCGATGGAAAAACACCCCTACCAAATTATCAACACATCTATCAAGCAAGAAGATACTACGATAGTAGGTGACTGCATACTGAAAACATTGCCCATGGAGCATTTTGGTGTCGCAGTATCATCTTGCACTATCAAGATTCAGGTTGATTCACCTGACCATTGCTACCGAACTTGATGCCTTGCTCACCTATGGGAAGAAGAGCACTGAGAATGACATTTAAGGAAGTTTCCCATGTACCGTGTTACCACTTTTGCAATTTTGATCAACAAAACGATCATAGTATAAGCTTCACTCCATTCGAGGAAAACGATACCAGTATTTTCGCGTCGACTTTCATCCAACGTTCATGCTAGCATCTGCCTTACCCCCTGGTTATTCTTTGAATACGCTCAATTTGAGATATCGCTTGTCGACAGATAAGCCCTCGGGGTGAATCTTCAGATGTCCCAAAGAAGGGACGGGCATTTGATCAGGATGAATAGCGTTTGGAGTGTCCCACCATGGCGAGGGTAGACCTCATTCGCTTTGGAGTAATATGTCATCAGGGTATATATCTTGTCAATTCTCCCACTTATGTGACCTCCCTAATATGATTATATTCCAATTTCTTCTAATGGCAACAATGAGTGATTTTGAGTCCAATATCGCCCCAACTGATTTTGTTGCAAGCTGGCACCAAAAGCGGGACAGCAATCCCGTGACGTCTCAAAGCAGTCTTCTAAACTTCCCAAACACCAGCAATACGGAAAATCGCCTGCTTGACCAAGATAACTGGCCTCATTATGGTGACGAGACCCCCACTGTTATGAATACGAGAGACGACATACAAGCTAGGGAAAACAAAGACACCACGGAGCCCAGCTTCAGTACGGGGTGTCTGCAGAATTGCCCCCAATACGTGTCTAAAGTGCTCTTTAACACTATATTTGAGGAGTAAGAACAGACATTATTGAAAAAAGTTCATAGCTGACATCTCTACAGCGTAGACAGTCGAGCAAAGTGAGTTATCGCCATGTAATCGCTGACATTCTTCATGCGAACTCATGGATGTTCAGAGGAATCAATGAGCAGTTCATACGGCAAAAAATCTGGAATAGAGATATACAGTGGGGTATCAATACTTTTGAGGAGGGATTCCTCAGGATTCAGGCCTTAAATGATACGATAACGGCCTTGGAAGAAAGAATTGATACCTTGATCGAAGGTAGGGCTGGGGAAGTGTGAGAATCCTGGCCAAGGCAACTCAAATCAATCAATCATACAGCTGGCTTCGTTTGGAAACTTGATTACAAGCTAGTGGGTCTCCTATCATATTGGATGGTGTTTTGGATTCTATTCTGAATCGCTGATAACGTTGTCATTATATATCATTATTATTATTATTTTGCTAAATTAGTTTGGCTACTTTAGGATGACACTCCGACTAAAGCTACTTTTTCGCAAGAAGGCTGGGTAGAGGAGATCCTATCGTTTCTATCTATAATCGGCTTCCATTTCATCTCATCGAGCACCCAATGTTCAAGAACCTAATCAAAATGGCTCGCTGTACAATATGTACAGAGTTGTTGTATGTTGCATATCGCCTTAGCAGTTGGTTTACCCAATTAGGCCAAAATACAAATCCGTACAGTACCTAGCCTAGCGGGCTGTGGTTTATACTCGAACTTTAGCTAGGGGTCAGTGTAAATGAATCACACAGAGGCAGGCAGGCAGTATACTGTCGAGAGCAAAACCAGTTTCACCACTAAGCACACTCTTGTTTCTGAGCGCCACAGCCAAGCCACTAGCCACAAAACTAGGTGCACATGAAATGACCTTCAGATAAACCATACAAATATGTCGGCGAAAGTGGAGAGTTACAAACAGTCTCCTCTTATTGGTTGTGCCTACGCCCTCGTTTCCTATGTTATTGTATGTAATCTTGGGCTTGTGCAGCAACTTGGACCAGTTTACTCTAAGTACCTTGGTACAACCCCGCTCCTTTCAATCCGATTATCGGAAGAGACAGATGGGTATTTAACATGCCAACTGTTTACCACGCTCTCTAGATCTTTCTTGAATCAATCAACTTTGCGTCAATTCAATTGGTTCCCCTTGGTAAAATAGACCCATATTCGCATACCATGTCATACTGTATTAGCTTGCTTTGACAAAATACAATACCTTGTCTCTGATGTAATCACGTGATTATGAGCTGCGAGTGTGTGGAGTATTCTAGAATTTAGGAATGGCATCAACTTTTCCGGTTGGAGCTTCCCGCATTCTCACTATCATCAGACACTCGGGGGGTCTACGGTGGGCCATGGTTACATGTGTGCTTATACGGGGGTTTGGTTCTTGGCCGTTACTGCCATATTCGAAATCAGATTCCCCTTCGTCCACTCAGAAAATAATTCTCCAACCTATCCTAAGAAGCGCTAGTGAATATTCAGGCATGGAGGAATGTTAAAAATACATCATCACATTCAAAACACTGTCGCCAACGTACGAGGCCAACGAAATTAAATATAACTGGGGTGAGGTTTGAATAAATACAGTAGTCAAGCTGAAGCATTATTGTTAAAAGGTCAGACGTCTGCTTCCTCAGAAACCTTTCGAGACTTCCAGATGTAGTATACTATCATGCCAATCAAAATAAAAAGCAGAATACCAACAATGCCACCGAAAACTATAAGCACTATGGTAACATTCCCAAGCGAATTCCCGTGATCACCACCTGGTGGAGATGCTCCATCAGTTGGAGCAATCGGTACAAAAGTAAAATTAGGGTATGCTATTGGGCGTTCCAAGGACATTGGTACAGGTGAAATTGTCTGCGAATGTTGCCTAAAAATTTATGTGAATTCGTTGGCTTAATCTCTTATTTCCCTCACATAGAACACTTACATTCGGATACTGTTGACACAATTGAAAGGCATTCAACTGGTAGGCTAGTGCTGCAGTGTTCGCAGCTATCATGGCCATGTTGTTGCTTCGAACAGTGAGCTTATACGCTGCCTGTGCAGTCTCCAGATTCTGCTGGGATACTTGAGCAGCTGCGTCGTTGGCTTCGTTTTGTTTGACAGAAAATACTACTGTCCCAACAAAACCACCCGTCACTATTATTGTCGTGATCAGTCCTCCATAAGCAATGATTGGCTCGTAGGGTTTCTGTCATCTCAATGAGCAAGACTGCATCCATTTTTATGGAGGCACTAGAGGGTACCCTACCTTCTTCTCGTTAGTAATAACTTCAAGCTTTTCATTAATTATTTTCTTCATAAGACATTCGGTCGACATTCTTTCGTCACACTTCTCGTCAATCACTGAGAGAATTTCCGATTCGACTGCTGCCGAGAAACTTTCGATTTTGGCATCTCGTGCGTCGTTATTTAAGTCATCAACACACCCAATTGAAAGCGCGTAGTGAAGCCTCGCTTTAATTAGTCCGTTGATTGCTTGTACTAATCTTTCATCAATAGCTGAATCGGGAGCCTCCTTAGCCACCTGGCCCTTTGTGTCAGGAGTGGTGGTGACATTGGCATCCTTTGTGGTAGTAGAACTGGTTGCACTCGCCGGTGCGGTCGCTTCATGGACCTTTGACTCCTCCCCGGTCATCTGGCCCTTTGTTTCAGGAGTGGTGGTGACGTTGGCATCCTTTGTTGTAGTAGAACTCGTTGCACTCGCCGGTGCGGTCGCTTTGGGAGCCATTGACTTAGAAGAATTTACAGAATTCTGAACATTCGCATCGCGCATGAGGGTATGGTCATTCGTATGATTAACCGTGGGGTCAGCATGTGGGCTGATAGTCGTCCTCATCTAATTTAGTATGAGACGTCGCTGGAGGGATAGAGAGAACGTAAGGGATGAATGAGTCTGATGTCTTGATGAGTAGTACTCAGGCTTAGTATGATTTGATTGATATCTATTAGTGACACCTTGGATGACACACTTCCCCGAAAGTGTGGCTGGCTTTCATACTTATCCGGAGGAAAGAGAGATGTTGAAAGAATCACCACGGACTCTGGGCTTACTTATGTCATCTGTTCTGGTATTAACTATCTTGTGGCCGAGTATGCTTTTCCGACAATTGCCGGTATCGTATCCATGGTTCAGCTTCAGAATGTGATCTCAAGACATGGATAGGCCTTGGCACGGGACGGAAAAGACCGCACCTGACTGGACCGCTGGACGGGGACCCTTTTGACGGAATGACTGCGGTTTGGTGCGGTCAATCGGTCCTGTAAACAAGACAAACATAGAACGTTACTACACCCACCTGCAACTCATGATCACGTGATTACATCAGAGACAAGGTATTGTATTTGCATGGTTTATCTGAAGGTCATTTCATGTGCACCTAATTTTGTGGCTAGTGGCTTGGCTGTGGCGCTCAGAAATAACAACAGTGTGCTTAGTGGTGAAACTGGTTTTGCTCTCGACAGTACAAAAGATTCAATATCATAGACTGAGGAAGTTTCATGATAATGGAGACTGTTTCAAATAAAGGTATAGCCACTACTTGAAGATCAAGATCCTCCGCTCTCATTGCCATAGTGTCTTGCTGCAGTGAGTTGATATTCACATATATTCAGAGCTCAGCTTCTTTGCGAAATAGAATTTCAATAGAAATATGTGCGGTATTGGCCTCAAGTTAATTATTGTCTTCACATTGGAGGATATTTTTAAGGTTTTCCCGAAGATTTGCGAAACGCTGCTCGGAGTACGCTAAAAATGCCTTTTGGTTGTACGAGTCTCGTTCCGCAATTTGCAACCGAAGGCATAGCTGAGCATTGACAGAACGAAGGATTTTCATCTCCGTCTGAATACGGTGAAGCTCAGCTTTCTCCGACATGTAGAAATTCCAAAGCACTGAGTATTGTTCTAACATCTCTGTAGATGATGTGTGGTTCAGCTGCTGGGAACATTGGAGATTTTGCGTTTGTGGTTGTGATGGAGTCAAGCAAACTTGAAATGCGGTGCCTATATCTGGGCTCTAATATAGAAAAATAAGACTTAGAATCCCAAAGATACTTGCGAAGCGTCTGCCTGCCCTTACCTGAAAGTCATCGATAGCGGACTCGGCTGGGTCCGGAGAACCGGAGTAGGACCCACCATCCGTAGGAACTTGTTCGACAACTGACTCAGCCATTGATGCCTGATAGAGACTTGAAGACATTGTTGTTCTCCCTTGTGGTAGTATTTATATCAAGGAATGATTATAGCATCTGGACCTGGCCCAAGTTTCTAATTGTCGGATTCAAACGGTTTCGCGATGTATTAAGTTATTATACTGGAAGCTTGCGATTTGATTTTCAAGACTTAAACAACGTGTCTCTTACACCAATACCTGAACTTTCGACAGCAATAAGTTGGCTTTCAAATTTTCGATTCTAACAGAATGGGGCTATCGTGGTAGACCGTTGTGAACCGCACATTCGAAACGGGACAGCATCCGCGTTTCTTCTCAGTTGCTGTATTGCTGCCATTCACCGGAAGCAAAGCACTCTACAGGAAGAGCCCTCAATGTTCTTCTTTCGTATCCAATTCCATCTCATGTACAAACGGCCCTCCTAGGGCGGTTCAAATATTGCGGGGAATGCGTGAATGTTGGGAGATCGGCCAGCCTTATACGCTGAATCAAGGATTGAAAATTTGTTTCTTTATGCGACCGGTGTGCATCCGCCGAGTAAGCGTATACTTACTAACTAATCAAGATCGAATATAGGCTTTGAGATAGATTGTGTCGGAAACGTAGTGTTCTACTCAGGAATCTTTGGGCCTCGTGGGTTTAGTCATATTCCTTCGATAGAAGGACCGTTTTATTGGTGACTTGACGCAATCAAGAGGGACAAAGGTATACCTCGGTCAAAACTGGACACCCGTCAGGCTACCTCTGCGGTCTTTACAGTAACGTCAGGTGAGCCGTCCTCATTCCCATTAGAGAGGCAATGTGTCTGTATCCCAATGGTTTCTATGTACAGAGAGAAGTTTGGAGGCACAAAATTGAGTCCTGACTGAGTTAGAAGTGACGAGATAGCTACAGAGGCAAGCAATTAAATATCGTGATGTGATTGTAGGCGGGGAGACCTCAATAATGTTGGTGTAGATATCACGTCGAGGCAACCTCCGTAAAACTACTTTCCTGTGCACACACAAATCCGGGATCAAGCACCTTTTGGGTTGCTAAAAGATGCTCCGCTCCTGCCCTCTGCTAAATTACTGACATACTCTTCACAGTGGCGGAGATTGACATTCGATCAATTCAAGCCAAGGAAGCCGAGATATGTGCCCCATTTTTACAGTTTAATTTGTTCCAGAGTTTTTGGGGTCAACACTATCTATCACTGGATTGGTTTGATTTCGTGTAAAGATGGCATACAATGTCCCACTCTTCTTGAATAATAAAACTATTCTCATTCAGGCCGACTGTTGATGTCGAAGAAGTCTATTTGACTTCCAAGCTTCACACTCGAGCCGTTTGGACTACAATTTGCTCAACCCAACCTGTTCAATCCCAGTCATTTATTTTAAACCACAAGAAGGTTGGAATAGTTTTGGTACAATAAATTGAAACAGCTAACTCATTCCAAGGTAATGATTCCCGGTCATGCAACTCGGAGACGACTGTTTCGATCCGTCTCAAGGTCTTTCTCTGGAGTTTCCAGACCTCCCTGTTTCTGCTCCCTTCATACTGCATGACGGGGATGACTACGAGGTGGAAGGCCAATCATTAACTTGGTTGTCCTTCAGCCGCCGGCACTGGTGTATTATTAGCCAAGCTTTCCCTTTCCTACTGCCGATGATGATGATGATGATGATGATGATGATGATGATGATGGTTTTTCATTTACCCTGACCCCTCGCGAGTTGGATTATAAACCACAGACTGCTAGGCTAGGTACGGATTCGTATTTTGGCCTAGGTGAGTAAACCAACTTCGCGAAAGATACGCAGGATTCCGCAACTAAATAGATCTCTACGTATACAGCTGCCGTGTTCCATTTCCTAAGTGACCTTGATGCCTCGCCGGGGCCTTTCGTGACTGCATAGCCGTTTTCTTTTCATCCTGCGTTCATGGTGTTCGGCTTTGAAACCGATGTGATGCTTCGGTGAAGTCCAAGACAACCTCAACTGTCTTAGCCCTTGAAGCACTTTTGATCTTACACTTTCCCTCTTCTCCAGGTCCCCCGGACAAGGTTGCCATGCTGTTAAACGCCTCCCCGACCTTCCCTCGGAGCTCTCGTCGCAGTTCTCTCAGCTCCGGACAGTCCAGCAGAACATGGGTTACACTCTCTCGCTCGCCACAGGCACACAGGTCGTCATCGCGGAAACGGAATGCCTTCGCGTATGTTGATAGCCAGCAGTGTCCAGTTCGCAATTGCGTTAGTGGGTAAGCCCGATTTCTCGGCAAGGATCCGTAGAGCCGTCGCGTGTACTTTGCTGGCAATGTATTGTATACCACGACCCGCGAGAGCTTCCACTCTCGATTCGCGGTACCTGAGGAGGTCTCCCGTCTCCTTCCGTCAAGCCGACCGTGTCTTGCAGAAAGCCCTCAATTCGCTCGATCCGGCAGTGTATGTTGGTTGCTCTCCACTAACCAAGCTTGGTCCGGTGTCTGGACAGGTTCGACAGGTTGCCCGTGGCAAAGCCTTAACGAGTTCTGTCGGCTGCCGCCAGCCAAATACCAATATTTTCAGATTTCCCGTGTGTCTCCCAAGAGGATGCCCGTGTCTCGGTGGTGCCCGTGTCTCAAAGAACAGCCGGCCTGGAGGGTGCCCGTGGCTGGGCCTTAACGAGGTCAATCCGACGTTAGCTCGACTGCCTGTGTCACCAGTTCACTATTGTACCGCCTCGCCGCATCTCGCACGATGCGATCCCAGACGGTATGCAAGCTCAGGGGTGTCCTGTCTTCGTTTTAGGGCGACACCACTTTCACTGGTAATGCAAGACCAGCTGCTGGGTCCGAGTGCGAGTCGGGTAAAAAGAAGTCGGGTGGTTTTCGTATCCCATTATCCCCTGATTTCGGTGTGGTTGTGCGATCGTGCCCCGCGTCTCCCGCACCGGGCCGGACCGCCCAACCACGGCGGTTTCACTTTGGTGTTCCCCAACGCGGATTAACACCAGACACCACGAGAAGGTATGAATCCATTATTCCAGCAGCCTGGAGAGGACTGCTGCCCAGCACGAGCTCACCAGGGGCTTTGCCTACTGCCATATTTGCTTTCTCGATTGGAGGGAGCCCGATCTATTTTGCTCCTTCGGAATGACCCTAGAATAAAACTGAAATGGAGCGAAAAGAATTCAGTACATATTCTCCGTCTCTGACGCCAGCGTCGTTATAAACTGGAGGAGCCCGAAGGAGGCCTCAGGCACCAAAGACCTGTTACGTCGCACCCCACAACACTAGCTCGATTTCCTTCGTTAAACTACCATTAAAACACACATCTGGGTCCGGTACAATTGCATTAATGTCTTGGCCAGCCTTGCTTTGATGCGAGTACAGTAGATATACCCTTGCAAACTGTGCAAACAGGGCGGTTAGGCTTGCATAAACTATGTAACTATCAGTATTTCTGTAACAAACACATGCACAAATTGAGTAAATTAGGGGCTGAGTTGCTCCAACGGTTTCTGCTGAGAGACAGAAGGCTAGATGTGTAAATCCTAAGCACCACAGATGATATATAAAACTCAGTTATGGCATCAGATCATACATGAGGAGAGTTTAAAGCGGAAAATTGAGGTTGGTTCTGAACAAGAATTTATTCTGGCTTCTCTCCACTACTCCTGAACCATATTGGGGGGCATGGAAGCAGCCTGTGTGTAAAGAAAACCACGGGCAGTGTCAAGCCTTATTCTACAAAGACACATGCGGCAGACATAGGAAATTGATGGCCACCAATGTTTCTTCATGGAACAAGTTTCACTCCTTATTGGGACCACGTCGCAGCCTCTCTACCTTTCATCTATAAGTAGACCCGAGTTTGCTGGTTTCAATTCAAGAGCTCTCCTGAATGTACGAAGAACATAGTATGTTCGATGGATTCCAATAATATGGATACATCGGAAGACGGAATCTCGACAGCAAGGCCGCTTCGAGATACAAAAGCAAGGCAAGACTTGAAGGAAAGGCAGCAAGCGAAGCTGAATGAAAAACGAGAGCAATTAAAAGAACTCGAAAATGTCCAAGAGGGCGATCTCTCGCCTTCTCAAATGAAGAAGATCACTAATCTTCGGAGGGAGCTTGGTATCGATGCGACTAGCAAGTCAGTGGATCCCCAGAGTAAACCCCAGTACCCAGGATCCACCTCGGGCGACAACGAGGACAGAAACAGCGGAAACTCTCCCCAAACTCCAGCCAGTGGCGATTCACCTTCATCAAAGAACGAAAGACCGGGTTTTTATTCTGGCAGCCCGTCAACCCAGACGGCTGTAAAAACATCACCCGACATGTCTCACGAGGGCGGTGTTGCCATAGCATATTGTCGATGCAAATCCTTCAAAGATAATTCCCGGATAATTTACTGTTTCGGACCACCCGATCATTCAAAACACGAGTTTGGACCATCAAAAGCGCACACAGAAGATGAGATTAAGTGTCTTCCCCTAATATCTGGGAAACACGAAACGATCTGGGACATCCAAGAAAAAGGCCGGTGGCTGTATGGCTTCACCAATATTAAGAGAATAGTCAATGTTGTGACTCTGGCACCAAATCTCCACCGAAAGTGGAAGCCACGGATGACGAAAAAGGGCAAAGCCATTCATGTATTTCCTACTATGCTCTTGGGAATTCTGTGGGATCACATAGATCCGGATCACAAAATATTACTTAAAGATGGGCAAAGCTGGAATTTCAGGGGAAAATTGATGCAAAGACTCAAGAAAAGAGAAAAAATTATTCTGGATAACTGGATTCGTGACGCGGCGAAACACCAGGACCTATCGTACCAAGCCTGGCTAAGCGAAAATGGTGTAACCAATCGAGTTAGGCCTCCTACTTTCTTCCCAGGTGACGATTGGACCAATGCCCCTGTACAGCCAACGAAGACTAAATCTCGAACGAAGTCCAATTCGAAGAGCTCTGATTTGGACAGCCTGGGAAATGGACCCCCAAGAGAGGAGAACCATGGCAAGAAAAGGCCAAGGGCAAATTCCGGAGCGAATTCGGGCCGCACGAAAAAGCTTCGCCCTGGTTCAGCATCAACGGAAAAGTCAACTGAGAGATCCATAGATTACAGGTCGTATCTCTTTACCAACATGATGCATTTCGGGCTCACCGACGAAAAGCGCGAGAAAGATCCCGAGGAATATAGGCAAATTCTGGGTAATATCGAGCAAGACTGGACCAACTACCGACAGAATATGATCAACCGCGGTTTCACGGTAGCCCCCGGAGGAGAGAAACCTGAAGCTTAGGATGACCCACACTTTTCTGTGCCTTTACGGAGTCAGCGTTATCTGTTCAGCCTTTGGTATATGAACCGAGGGAACAGCGGTTTGATCTCACAGCTTACTTAATGTCCTAACGCATCGGGTGCTTTACGAGCGTCAATTTTAGACAGCAATGCAGGTATGGTTGGACATCTCTCGCTACATGAACTAACCGATGTTTGCCTGAGATTAGGTAATTTATCGTATTTAATTTATTCAAGAAGTGTGACTTGATCTTTTCGTGTTCATCTATAGGTGCGTTGTATACTTATAAAGATGAATATGGAGTCTTATACTTGCCATTATTAACGCTGACCCGTATCTCTATTTAGGAAAAAGACAACTAAAGTCACATTACAGTCCTTCGATTGAGTCGCATGTGTTGGTCGTCGATCGTGTGTTCTTCTTGTGGGGATATGCTTTTCATGTTTTTTCCTTGCTCACTTTTATTTCTTTCTGTCAAATATGGACCTGATATGAGATCCCCCGGTCGAGTAACCAGTTCCTTGAATATTGCAGTTTAAGTGCAATCTGGGGTATCGGCCGGACTCTATGCACTTCAACATGCAATGGGACCGCTGGGTTCAATCAATAATAATTCGATGTCTATTTATTCAAACAAAATCATTCCATTCGCATTTATCATGCCCTCACAAACCGTTACTCCCGTTTCCGTATCCCTTTGCAAGCCGTCCGTGGTACAGTAGTATGAGCCGGAACCAGCGCATATCTCAACCATTTGCTCAACACCAACTGTATTGTGCGGAAATGATGTGTTAAAAAGAAAGACGGAAATTGGCCTCGGTGAAAGTTGTGATTGACTTATGTCGACCTTGGCAGTGGTATTTTACCGTTAGCAACGTGCTTTTTATCGGACACCTACATTTTCTTTGTCTTTGTATGCAGGCCGGCCTGTTAGCCGGAGCACAAACGGCCCATCAAGACCGTGTGGAACCGATCCAGACACAGCTGACCGAAGAGCTAGAGAGCTGGAGGGCCGAGCAGCAGAGCCGGGAAGACCTGCTCAAAGAGCGGATCGCCACGCTGGAAAGCGAGCTCACCCGACTTCGGGGTGAATTAGATCAAGTTCGGTTCGAAAGGCGACGCCCGAACGGATCGCAGCACCACAACCCACTCAGCGTAGGGCAACGGTGCCAAAGACACTCCGCACAAGCGATCAAAACCATCTCTGAGCCCGCGACCAAGGCCACGTGCCGGTCCCTAAGCCCGTGTCTCGTTACAACCAACTGTCATCGAGCTTCGCGGACATCGCCGCACTGCTAGCCACCAAGCCTGCAGGGCACGGATGGCAAGACGTCGTACACAAGAAAAAACGTCCAAATTGAACGGACTCAAGCAATCAAGCTCACCCCAGTGCGCTTATGCCCACAAGAAACGCCCCGAAAGAAGCCAGACGAATTGTCTTCCGACGCGAGCAGGCCCAAACAGCCCGCCATGTGGACAAACAGGACATCATCCTTGCGGTCAGCCGCGGACTTGCCCAAGCCGATTTCCCGAGTTTTGTCCGCGCAAATGACGCGGGGTACAGCAGCACTTGGGCGGTCACTGTGGTCTTAGAGAAGGGGGCTCTAGGGTCTATGTTAGTACCAGTCCACTGGGGGCTGGTGGTTGCCGCAGCACAACAAGTAGACCCAGCAATGAGATCTGCCGAACTGCCAGAGCAATGGTACCGAGCCAAGGTGCATGGAGTTTCCATTTTTCGCTACTTAAGTCGTGGGCTGGGCCTTGCCAGGGAGGAAGTCGAACTGGGAACCCGGATCCGACTGAAGAGAGACCCCAGTGGCTCTGGCGACATAGGGATGTCCAGGGTGGTACCAGGAAATGGCCCACGATCGTCGTCACGGTAGGGTCCCTGGAGGAGGCCCGGGATCTTCTAGTCCATGGGATTCGGTTTGGAGGAGCCCGGTTTAAGACGGAACGTTACTGGGAAAGGGGGAGGATATGGTCTGCCCTCGATGCTGCTATCTAGGCCATCACAGCTTCAAAGCTTGCGGGAGCAACCCACCATGCTGCTTCATCTGTGCAGGCACACATGAAAGACACAAGCACGTTTGTCACGTACTGGACTGCTCGGCCAAGTCCTGCACCGCCTGCCAACAAACGCCCACGAAATTCGGCAACTGTGGAGTGCCTCACTCAGCCACGGCCGGGAACTGCCCAGCTAGGCGCGCAGCCCGAAAGCAACGACGGGTCGGCAGGGAGCTCATCAAAACCGTTCGGCGCCGCTGGCCTCCAACCGCCCAAGATCACACGCGATCGGTTTGCATCAGTCTACTACTGGAGTGGGTAACAGCGTAGCCTCGGAGAATTCGGCTCCGATGAATTGGCAAACCCCCGCAGATAAACATTCTTGGCTACCGCCGATCATGGCTCCATTCTTGTTACACCTCGGCTCCAACAGTTGATTGAGCTAGGGAAGTATTTTCAGCTCAAGGCACTGGACTCCGACGAAGCGATTCAACTACTTTTACAAGCGCGCGAATAGGCACAGATTAACCGGTATCGCGCTTCGCAGGAACCAATTACTACTGGTTTGCCGGAATTAAGTGATGACTTTTCCATGTTGCTTAGAGGGCGATGACCCATAGGCAGTTATATGAACTATCAACCTGGGATGCCTACTGTACTGTACAGTAATGAGAAAGAAGCCCGCGAATTATTACGTCTGCGAAGAAGGACATGTCACTATAATTGATTATTCAACAGGGTTACTATGTAGTTTCGTAAGCCGAAAGGATTGTAACTAAGTATCTCCGACCATGCATAGGTGAGTCAGAAGCAGACCAGCCAAATAGAATTCATGTTTGGACATTTGGTCCATAGTCAGTGTGGCCCTGAGCCAATATTGGTCTGATTGGCTGGACTTTAACTCTTGATGTGGGGCCTCTTCCATTTCATCAAGGGCTATAGCTCTCTTTAATTGGTTGAATTGCCCTTGGAGTGTAAGTTTTGTGAACGATTTTTGGATCTAAGACTTTGGCTGCTTAAGGAGGTGCAATCGGAGACATACATCTTACACTGAAGTTCAATCACTCCTTATGCCACTAAAGTCTGAGTACTCTCGCAACACTCACGTGATGATTGGGATCATTAGCTAACTTTATCTCTCGCTAATTTTGTTCTGATCCATCAGATGAAGAACTAGGTAACTATAGAGAAAGAGAAGCTCTTATAGTAGTAGAAGATAAAATGTAGTTGCTATAGTGGTAATGAATGCAGTTGCTGCGGTAATGTATGGTAAGGATTCTTGGCAAAATTGATTAGTTAGTTAACTTAACTAACGTTAACGTAATTCCCGCTTACCCTGGCCACCCCATCCAAAATCGCGTCTTCCTACCAACCTACCTAATTCAACCACCTACCATGCCACTAATTCGCTCTGAATCTCGGCAGAAATTGGCCAATCAAGAGGGCAAGATCTCATTAGCCCTTTCTGATATTAAAGATGGTCGCGTTAAATCTCTACGCGAAGCATTAAGGCTATACGCAATACCACGCGCTACACTACAAACACGCGCTTATGGTGTTGTTTCTATAGCAGAGAGACGCCATCCACGCCATAAACTCACACAA
Organism: Penicillium daleae; assembly: GCF_028827525.1. Classification (NCBI taxonomy): domain Eukaryota; kingdom Fungi; phylum Ascomycota; class Eurotiomycetes; order Eurotiales; family Aspergillaceae; genus Penicillium; species Penicillium daleae. The sequence continues at coordinate 2,218,417 of NW_026623153.1, forward strand.
TTAGAAGAAGATTCGCTTTGTGAGTGGGTTATCTCTATAGATACGCGTGGAGCAGCGCCTAGGTCTGCTACTATAGGAGAGATGGCCAATATCCTACTAGCTGCGCGCGGTAACCAACCTCCGCCTACTGTTGGTAAGAATTGGCCATCAAAATTTGTTGAACGCCGCGAAGAGCTTCGTACACGCTACTCGGTACGATACGACTACCAGCGCGCATTAAACAAAGACCCAAAGACCCTACGAGCCTGGTTTGCGACCGTACAACGCGTGATTAACGATAACGGGATACAACCGGAGGATATCTATAACTTTGATGAGACAGGCTTTGCAATGGGCCTTATATCCTCGTAGAAGGTAGTTACGCGAGCTGAATTCTACGGTCGGAGACGTCTCCTATAGCTAGGAAATCGCGAATAGGTTACTACGATCGAATCAATCTGCGCAGATAGCTATTCGTTACCGCTATGCGTTATCTTTAAGGGCAAGGTTTACCAAGCTAGCTAGTTTGAAAATCTACCGAAAGATTGGCGATTCGAGGTCTCTAATAATGGTTAGACTACCGATAAGATTAGCCTACGCTAGTTACAAAAGCTCTTTATCCCATCAACAAACTCGCGCGTACGCGGCCGATTTCGCTTATTAATCCTTAACGGTCATAGTAGCCACCTTACGCCCCAATTCGACCGAATTTGCGCAGAAAACGATATTATACCTCTTTGTATGCCTACGCATGCTTCGCATCTACTACAACCACTAGATATTAGCTGCTTTGCGGTAGTAAAGAGGGCATATAGCCGTTTCGTTAGCGATCTTGCGCGTACGGGATATAACCATATCGATAAGTGCGATTTCTTAGAGAATTACCAACACGCGCGGCTAGAGGCCTTCCAAAAACCAGCTATTATTCGGAATAGCTTCGTAGCTAGCAGCCTAGTACCAGTCGATGTAGAAAGAGTGCTTTCAAAGCTTAATATCTCTCTACGAACGCCTACACCACCAAGTAGCCGGCCAAGCAGCAGTTCTAGCCAATTCACACCAAAAACGCCTAGAACCGTCGTTCAGCTACAAAAGCAAGCTTCGTTACTAAAGGATCTACTACATCGGCGGTCAAAGACCCCTCCGAGCCCAATTAATAACGTGGTAGATCAGCTTATCAAGGGTGCTTATTTATCCTTACATAGCGCCGTATTACTTACGCAAGATAATACGAATCTCCGCGCAGCGAATGAGAGAATCGTCAAGAAACGCAATCGGCCGAATAGAAAGATACCCTACGAAGAGGGTTTAACCGTCGAAGAGGGCCTACAGCTAGTTGAGCAGCTAAACCAGCCGGAAGAAGCTGATGGGGTAGTATCGCATGCGCAGGGCGAATTGCCTAGTCAGCAGGATCAGCCACGCAGGAGGGCTCCGCCTACCTGTAGTGGATGTGGAGGAATTGGCCATAGGATTACTTCATGTAAAAATCGTATTATCTAGTTAAATTAATGGGTGTTGGTTGAGATAATCGATTTTGAAATGTTCTAATGGGGTAGGTGGCCAGGGTAAGCGGGTGGCCAGGGTAAGCGGGAATTACGTTATGTGATGCGGGTATTACATAATTGCGGTGCCAGTAGCCAAATCTGCGGTGTCCCTATCAATTCCCAACTAGTTAACGTAATTCCCGGTTGATCGGAACACACGGTTGATCGGAACACCCCATCCAAAATCGCGTCTTTCTACCCACCTACCCACTTCAACCACCTACCATGCCACCAATTCGCACTGAATCTAGCCATAAACTGGCCAATCAAGAGGGCAGGATCTTATTGGCCCTTTCCGATTTAAAAGAGGACCGTATCAAGTCTCTCCGCGCAGCAGCAAAGCTATCCCCTCGTCCGTCCGGGAAGGACAATTAGCGCATTTCAATTAGCGTATTATATTATCCAATAGGTTATCGGACTAAAATATTCGATGTGTTATTGGATATAGGGGCTCCACTATCTACTAAGTCATCAACGCGTGTTTTTCTACACGCGTAACCCCCTACCAACCTGCCTACCAACCTGCCTACCAACCTGCCTACCAACCTGCCTACCAACCTGCCTACCAACCTGCCTACCAACCTGCCAATAAATCTGCCATGGCTCCAAAGAAATCTACTAAGGCTACACGGAAGCGCACGCTTGACGAGATTACTGCCGAATTACCTACTAAGGAAGAACTCTCTCGGCAGCTAAAGCCCTTGATCCCTTCCTCCGAACCTCCACGGCTGCACCTACCTACTAGCATTGACCTAGATAGCCCATACGCGATCTTTACACTCTTTATTAGCGAAGAGATTTTCGATCGTATCAGCCAATCTACCAATGCATACGCGCAGCGAAATCTAGCGAAGCTAGCTACCACTGCCACTACTACTACTACTCGCGCGTGGAAGGATACTACAACTGCAGAGATCAAGGTCTTCTTTGGTATTCTTATTTATATGGGTGTTCACCCTGAGCCACGCATTGATCTCTACTGGGCGCAAGATAGACGAGAAGGACCACTACATACTCCTCCGCTTTATATGACCCTTAAGCGCTTTGAACAGATTAAGCGCTATCTTCATATATCTCACCCTGACGAAGATGAGATACGATCGGAGAAGGATAAGAAGCAGTGGTGGTATAAGCTAGACCCTCTGGCTTTCTTCTTCAAAGAGGCTGCTGAAAAGCACTACCAACCAGGTTCTAATATCTCTATCGATGAGACTATGGTTCGCTGCTTTGGCCGTACGAAGCATACTGTCAAGATGCCTAATAAGCCAATTCAACAAGGTTATAAGATCTTTGCCCTCGCAGAACATGGCTATATTTGGACATTTACATGGAGTAGCCGCCTATGGGGGATCGCGGAGATGTTTAAATATGAAGGCCTTAGCCCTACGGCAAGAATGGTGCTTAAGATGGTCAAGAAGCTTCCTGGCCTAGCTAGTTCGATGGCTAATCTTCCTGCTACCCCTATGAGCAATTCGCATACCAATCTTATAGCCAATTCGATGGCTAATCTTCCTGCTACCCCTATAAGCAATTCGCATACCAATCTTATAGCCAATTCAATGGCTAATCTTCCTGCTACCCCTATGAGCAATTCGCATACCAATCTCATGGCCAATTCGATGGCTAATCTTCCTGCTACCCCTATGAGCAATTCGCATACCAACCTCATGGCCAATTCGCCGGCCAATTCGCCGGCCAATTCGCATACCCTAGCACCCTATATTGTCTACTTAGATAACTACTTTACCTCGGTAGCCCTTTTCAAAGAGCTTCGAGATATTCAATGTGGTGCATGTGGTACTACCCGCCCTCAAAATGGGATACCTTCTCAGCTCGTTGAGCTAAAGGATCACATTAAGACGATCCCATGGGGTACACTCTATGCAGCAGAGGCTGAAGGGGTTCTATGTCTTGCTTGGCAGGACAATAATATAGTCCTTCTACTATCTACTATCCACTCGCCACAGATATACACTCCTACTAAGCGGAAGCGGCCATTACCAACCTCTACGAATGCAGCTATCTCGCGTATACCTTTTGGTGATGAGATAACTAAGGAGCTCGAGATTCCTACTGCTATCAATGACTACAATCACTATATGGGTGGTGTGGATATTGCAAATCAGTATAGGGCTTCTTATGAAATTCATCGAAAGTGCGAGCGTGTCTGGTTCCCTCTGCTTTTCTTCTTTATTGATGCTGCAATTATTAATGCTTACCGCATTCAATATATCTTTAAGAAGCAACAGGGGGATAGTGAGCTATCTAGTCAGCTAGATTTTCGGCGAAAGCTCTACCAGCAGCTCTTTGCCTTTGCACCTTCGCCAGTACCAAGGCCAGTACCTGGTATAAACCACCAGCGAATTCAATTCGATAGGCGAAAAGCTTGTGTGTGGTGTCAGTATAAGAGAGAAAAGGGCAAAAGAGGCCAACAGGCCAATCGGTCAAGATCTGGTTGTTTAGAATGCGGCAGTGTAAGCCTATGTGTAAAAGGGCAGTGTTGGGACGAATTTCATAGAATTAGCTAGTCGATTAGGCCTGATTAATTACCATACTGAATTGTGACCGCGATTAGCCAATTAGTACGCGTTATTCATATACGCTAGTATAGCCTAGTAAAATACGCTAATTGTCCTTCCCGGACGGACGAGGGGATACCGCGTGCTTCCCACGTGCGGCGTTTAACATGTTAAGTAATTGTCGGTTCAATGCCTCAAGGCAGGCAGCCGACCAGCACCATGACTCAGGTAAGGGCCGTCGGATGCGTAGGATCGCCGTTACCTCTCCGTTGGGCGGTCAAGCTAGGCGTAGCTCGCAGTCCCATTTGGCTCACAGGCACATTGACTGGCGAGAAGAAAGACGCGAGACGAGAACGCTCACGATGGGATCCACCTGGTCCGCAAAACGATAGCATATGAAGTAGTTCCCAAGACCAGCCCATAGGAAGGCTTTCGCACAATGGTTTCTGCACAACAAATACTGTTATCCTCGCTGTCCTGCACCCTGCAGCGCTTCTGTAGAAGGGGACATCCAAACTTATGCGTCACTGTAGTTGCTTGGTTGCCTTCTGCCAGCATTTGATTGGTCTTTTTCACTGATTGACCCACTGGTTGGTACCATATTATCCCCTCGTCCGTCCGGGAAGGACAATTAGCGTATTTTACTAGGCTATACTAGCGTATATGAATAACGCGTACTAATTGGCTAATCGCGGTCACAATTCAGTATGGTAATTAATCAGGCCTAATCGACTAGCTAATTCTATGAAATTCGTCCCAACACTGCCCTTTTACACATAGGCTTACACTGCCGCATTCTAAACAACCAGATCTTGACCGATTGGCCTGTTGGCCTCTTTTGCCCTTTTCTCTCTTATACTGACACCACACACAAGCTTTTCGCCTATCGAATTGAATTCGCTGGTGGTTTATACCAGGTACTGGCCTTGGTACTGGCGAAGGTGCAAAGGCAAAGAGCTGCTGGTAGAGCTTTCGCCGAAAATCTAGCTGACTAGATAGCTCACTATCCCCCTGTTGCTTCTTAAAGATATATTGAATGCGGTAAGCATTAATAATTGCAGCATCAATAAAGAAGAAAAGCAGAGGGAACCAGACACGCTCGCACTTTCGATGAATTTCATAAGAAGCCCTATACTGATTTGCAATATCCACACCACCCATATAGTGATTGTAGTCATTGATAGCAGTAGGAATCTCGAGCTCCTTAGTTATCTCATCACCAAAAGGTATACGCGAGATAGCTGCATTCGTAGAGGTTGGTAATGGCCGCTTCCGCTTAGTAGGAGTGTATATCTGTGGCGAGTGGATAGTAGATAGTAGAAGGACTATATTATTGTCCTGCCAAGCAAGACATAGAACCCCTTCAGCCTCTGCTGCATAGAGTGTACCCCATGGGATCGTCTTAATGTGATCCTTTAGCTCAACGAGCTGAGAAGGTATCCCATTTTGAGGGCGGGTAGTACCACATGCACCACATTGAATATCTCGAAGCTCTTTGAAAAGGGCTACCGAGGTAAAGTAGTTATCTAAGTAGACAATATAGGGTGCTAGGGTATGCGAATTGGCCGGCGAATTGGCCGGCGAATTGGCCATGAGGTTGGTATGCGAATTGCTCATAGGGGTAGCAGGAAGATTAGCCATCGAATTGGCCATGAGATTGGTATGCGAATTGCTCATAGGGGTAGCAGGAAGATTAGCCATTGAATTGGCTATAAGATTGGTATGCGAATTGCTTATAGGGGTAGCAGGAAGATTAGCCATCGAATTGGCTATAAGATTGGTATGCGAATTGCTCATAGGGGTAGCAGGAAGATTAGCCATCGAACTAGCTAGGCCAGGAAGCTTCTTGACCATCTTAAGCACCATTCTTGCCGTAGGGCTAAGGCCTTCATATTTAAACATCTCCGCGATCCCCCATAGGCGGCTACTCCATGTAAATGTCCAAATATAGCCATGTTCTGCGAGGGCAAAGATCTTATAACCTTGTTGAATTGGCTTATTAGGCATCTTGACAGTATGCTTCGTACGGCCAAAGCAGCGAACCATAGTCTCATCGATAGAGATATTAGAACCTGGTTGGTAGTGCTTTTCAGCAGCCTCTTTGAAGAAGAAAGCCAGAGGGTCTAGCTTATACCACCACTGCTTCTTATCCTTCTCCGATCGTATCTCATCTTCGTCAGGGTGAGATATATGAAGATAGCGCTTAATCTGTTCAAAGCGCTTAAGGGTCATATAAAGCGGAGGAGTATGTAGTGGTCCTTCTCGTCTATCTTGCGCCCAGTAGAGATCAATGCGTGGCTCAGGGTGAACACCCATATAAATAAGAATACCAAAGAAGACCTTGATCTCTGCAGTTGTAGTATCCTTCCACGCGCGAGTAGTAGTAGTAGTGGCAGTGGTAGCTAGCTTCGCTAGATTTCGCTGCGCGTATGCATTGGTAGATTGGCTGATACGATCGAAAATCTCTTCGCTAATAAAGAGTGTAAAGATCGCGTATGGGCTATCTAGGTCAATGCTAGTAGGTAGGTGCAGCCGTGGAGGTTCGGAGGAAGGGATCAAGGGCTTTAGCTGCCGAGAGAGTTCTTCCTTAGTAGGTAATTCGGCAGTAATCTCGTCAAGCGTGCGCTTCCGTGTAGCCTTAGTAGATTTCTTTGGAGCCATGGCAGATTTATTGGCAGGTTGGTAGGCAGGTTGGTAGGCAGGTTGGTAGGCAGGTTGGTAGGCAGGTTGGTAGGCAGGTTGGTAGGCAGGTTGGTAGGCAGGTTGGTAGGGGGTTACGCGTGTAGAAAAACACGCGTTGATGACTTAGTAGATAGTGGAGCCCCTATATCCAATAACACATCGAATATTTTAGTCCGATAACCTATTGGATAATATAATACGCTAATTGAAATGCGCTAATTGTCCTTCCCGGACGGACGAGGGGATAGGCGGATGGGGGGTTGGTGTTAGGGTGGACAACTGGTGGTCAATGGGAAATGGGATCAAATTTTTGCACAACCACTATACAGCTGAATGGAATAAGCAATGCACTGCCGAGGGGGCTCACCGCTCAAATTCCATAATTGATTGGTCTTGTGTGTTACAGTACACTGCACGCGAATGATTGTGATTGAATGCCGCTGGAGAATGTGGGAGCCCGTCTTGACACAAAGCAGCAGACCGAATATCGACCAGAAAAGCAGAAAAGATCCAACCGACACCAGATACCGGGGCAGATCGATATCGGCGGAGGGACTAGTATAAATGCCTGGTACTGTAAATGGCATCAATGAAATCATCCTGGTTGGAGGAACAGTAGGGGCAAAGAAAATTCGTGGTATAAGGTGGGAGGGAGTAGGCCAGGGGTGGCCGACGTGTTAGGAGCTGCACGTGATGCTGATCAGCAAAACAGGGGACTAATCTAGAACCTGGTATTTGGGAGTGAGTCATCGTTTAAGAGTCGACCTGCGACATTTTCATCTTTCAACACTTTTTCGCTTCTCTTTACTGTGCCGACCCGTCTTCGTACGCACTCAAGATGCAAAGCTTTCGATGGCTTCAACAAAGCCGATGGACTGTTGTTCTCCTTTTGTGACTTTGCCCATCGGAGTTCGGAGGATCGGACTTCCACTTGGCCTGTTAATCCTGCTTCCCTCTCAATGCTTGAATCTCAAGGGATTTCAATGCATAGCTTGCCGAACACATTCCAGACATCCCACCACCGCCGGAATGATACTATGATTTGAGATTGGGTGACCGGACCGACTGCGCAGAGTAATCGGAAAGGTATCGAAGCAATTATCAATGACGCACTCGACTGGGAGAAAAGGAGCGGAGCGACTTTTGAGGCAGACAAAACAGCCATCATACACTTCGCTCCTAAGGTCCACAAAACGGACCAGGGGTCGTTCACTATTAAGGGACAGACTGTGGTGCCTAGAGACCATGTCAAGATCCTGGGCGTTCTCATGGACACGAGACTCAAGTACAAGGAACATATCGCGAGGGCAGCGTCCAAAGGCTTAGAGGCGGCGATGGAGCTTCGGCGACTTCGCGGCCTAACCCCAGCAACTGCACGCCAGCTATTTACATCGACGGTGGCCCCGGTGGTAGACTACGCTTCTACCGTCTGGATGCACGCTTGCAAGGACAAGGCCAGCGGACCGATCAACCGAGTCCAAAGGGTGGGAGCGCAAGCAATTGTAGGGATATTTCTCACAGTTGCGACCAACGTTGCGGAGGCAGAGGCTCACATTGCTACTGCACAACGCCGTTTTTGGAGGCGGGCCGTGAAAATGTGGACGGACATTCACACCCTTCCAGAAACCCACCCACTCCGGAGGAGTACAGCATGGATCAAGAAATTCAGGAGGTACCACCGTTCGCCGCTGTACCAGGTAGCGGACGCGCTGAAAAACATTGAGATGAAATTTCTGGAAACCATCAATCCGTTCGTGTTAGCACCATGGGAGACTCGCATGCAGAGCGATATTGAAGCAATGCCGGACTCGCACACCGTACCAGGCGGATCATTGCAAGTTGCGGTCAGCAGCTCCGCACGAAACGGCCTCGTAGGATTTGGGGTGGCGATCAAGAAACAGCCACCTCGATACCGGAAGCTGAAACTGAAGACCTTCTCCGTGACATTAGGCGCAAGATCAGAGCAAAACCCATTCTCCGCGGAGCTAGCAGCAATGGCACACACATTGAACATGCTAGTGGGACTAAAAGACTACAGGATCACGCTGCTCACGAGCAACAAAGCGGCGGCCCTCACGATGAGGAACCCTCGACAACAGTCGGGCCAGGAGTTCGTCTGCCAAACGTACAAGTTGATAACCAGACTGCAGAGAAACGGAAACCGCATAAATATTCAGTGGGTCCCTACCAGCGCGGACAATAAACTGCTAGGTCTAGCCAAAGAGCAGGCCAGGACCGCGACCCAGAAGGATGCCGTCCCGCAAGGATCGGCCCCCAGGATGAAGTCAACAACACTGAAGATCGCTCGGTCCCAAGCAGCTGCCAGCAAGGACCTGCCGGAGAAAGTTGGAAGACACGTGAAACGAGTAGATGCAGCATTGCCAGGAAAACACACTCGACAGCTGTATGATCGATTATCGTGGAAGGAAGCGAGCGTGCTGGCCCAACTCCGGACTGGCATGGCCAGACTCAATAGCTATCTCTACCGGATCAACGTTGCAGAGTCGGACCAGTGTGCATGTGGACAAGCAAGAGAGACCGTGGAACACTTCCTGTTTCGATGTCGGAAGTGGACCACACAGCGAACAGCACTACTGCAATGTAGCCAAACTCACCGGGGCAATCTCTCCTTCTTCCTGGGCGGGAAATCGCCCTCTGATAATGAGCAATGGGCGCCGAACTTGGAAGCTATGCGAGCCTCAATACGATTCGCGATCGCCACGGGCCGACTGGACGCCACCTAACCACGTCGACCAACACAATAACACCCTCCCCCTCACCAACCCACACCTACCACCTTGTGCCAGAATTGGTGGACGCGCTTCAACTGCCGAAAATAGGATGTTGAACACTTGAAGAAGCGCCTTCAAGCCAGTCTACTAACAAAATTACTAACCCACAGGGATTCCTATGATATTGACAGCTGAGAGGACATATACTGAAAGTATCCATGTATGGGCTCGAAGGAGGTACGGCATAAGCATATTAGGGTTTGTATTGATAGATCAGTTTTAGTTGCCCTTTCGGCTTAGCCGCCGGGCGTTAATGAATTGTGTGTGTGTGTGTGTATCACTATGCATGGAGACCAATTTCATTGCTCGCGACGCTGGGCAAGATACTGGAATCAGTGGTTGCGGAAAGGATCTCACACGCGGTGGAGACGTACGGCTTGCTCCCGACCAGCCACTTTGGAGCCCGAAAGCAGCGGTCCGCGGAGCAGGCACTCGTGCTTCTGCAAGAGCAAATCTACACAGCGTGGCGCGGCTGACGGGTATTGAGCTTGATCAGCTTCGATGTCAAAGGAGCCTACAATGGAGTGTGCAAGGAACGATTGCTTCAGAGGATGGAAGCGCGAGGTATACCGGAGGATCTGCTCCGGTGGGTTGAGGCGTTCTGCTCGGAACGGACGGCGACCATTCAAATCAATGGGCAATCGTCTGAAGTCCAAAGCCTGCCCCAGGCTGGATTACCACAGGGCTCGCCGCTGTCTCCAATCCTATTCCTCTTCTTCAACGCAGACCTGGTTCAACGACAGATCGACAGCCAGGGAGGAGCAATCGCGTTCGTGGACGATTTTACCGCATGGGTGACCGGACCGACTGCCCAGAGTAATCGGGAAGGTATCGAAGCAATTATCACTGAAGCACTCGACTGGGGGAAAAGAAGCGGAGCGACCTTTGAGGCAGACAAAACAGCTATCATACACTTCGCTCCCAAGGCTCACAAAACCGACCAGGAGCCTTTCACTATCAAGGGACAGACCGCTGTGCCTAGAGACCATGTCAAGATCTTGGGCGTTATCATGGACACGAGACTCAAGTATAAGGAACATATCGCGAGGGCAGCGTCTAAAGGCCTGGAGGCAGCGATGGAGCTTCGGCGACTTCGCGGCCTAACGCCAGCGACCGCACGGCAGCTATTCACATCGACGGGCCGTCCGTGTTCTGCTCATATTTTCTGACAACAATGCGCCAATTTGCGGACCCTCGAGAAATCAAATTGCTTCCTAGGAGATTTTTTTCGTTATTCTTTATTCCCAGGAATAATGAAGCTTGATTGATTGATTGATTGATTGATTGGATCAACCAGTCAAACCAGCCCCTGTCGCTCCATGCTGTCCTGAGAGCTATTATTTATCTGTTCAAACTCATGTGTCTGGGACTACTAAACGTTTAGATATCAAGACTCGGGGAATCTAGCAGTTGCTTTGATTAAGGCCTAACACTGTAACTCTCAAGACAGAAAATGAAAACCCATATCAATAGTGCTTCTTTCTCATCAGGACATCTTCGCGTTCCAGTTGGACTCTTCTAGCCCAGCGCAATGACACCACCTGGATGCCCAGTTCCGCCTTGTTCGTCACTTTTACTGTCCTCCTCCACACTGGGTCCATCTTCACGAGTCTCGGCTTGCTTGAGAAGAATGTTGAACATTGCTTCAAACGAATTGCAGTCTTTGTCGTCCGATCGTCCCTGCTGTTTCAAGAGATAGTCGGTCACAGCCCCGAGCTTTCGATTTACTTCGTAGAGAAGTTCGGCCAACCCCACGGTCTCTTCCAGATCCTTTTTCGTCTTCTCCAGGGCATGGCGGGTCCTGCCGAGCTCCTGCTTGTATTCCGAGGCAATGCGTTCGGCCTGGGTTGTGCGTGCGTTCAGCGATGCGATGGTTCGAAGGATCTCCTGAGGCCAATCAGCTGACGCTCTCAACGTATAGAAGAAGTCATACCCCGGTGTCCATAGTAGCTGTAAACCAAAAGAGTTGATATACAAACACCAACGAGGGATCTTCGTGAGACACATTGCTCGATGTTGAGCAGGGTTCCAGTTATATAGACTCGATTCTCTCTAGTCCAGGCCGCGGCCTTCCTGATGAGAGTAGAGTTGACGGTTGATACTATTATGGATCATGGCCATCAATTTGCCCGGTGGAACAGGGTGAGAGATCTCGCAAGCCGTGGTACAGTAACTAGAGCTGGATGACAGAAATTTCGGACGGATCGTACAGAAGAAACGTCGTATGAGCAGGTCATGTATAACCGTGTTTGAATTCACTTTATCAAAGGCAAAGAAATGATCCACAGGCACTCAACGATTTATTCCAATGTGCTTGACCTCAGCAGAGTAACTGTATATGATGTAAATCTATCAAACAGGGCTCACCATCCCATGAGATGGAGATAGCAAGTCGGTGATCGGGACGTCGTGGAGCTTGGAAGTTTGCACTGAACATTATATGGATTGAACATTATATGGCCATCCAAGTTGCCCGGTGTTATCAAAAGCACATTCGGGAAAATACAAATCCATTTCTCCTCGAACACAACCACATTGTAGCCACATGGTACTCGTAATTACCGGACACAGAAAATCCGGCTGTTGGCGCGAAGTTCGTAAATCAGCGTGCTTTTCAGTATAACCGACAGTCAACTCCAGTTACACGCGCTTGTTAATTCCGAAAAGACTACTTTGGCGGAGCCTTGATCACGCATCTTCCCGCCATTAATCCACCTGTTCTTCTAAATATTCAAGATTCCTCTTAAAGCCCATTCCAGATCAATCACTTGGAGGCCCACTTAAGCATTCCGATGCACTTGTTGAATCAATCTTCAACACATGTACTTGTGGTTGCTAGAAAGACATCATGTCCCATATCACTGTGGACGAGGAAGGCACTTTCACAGTTTCCGCCCAGGGGCCGGAATATGAATCAAGCGAGGCCTCCAGCCTAGAAGTCCGTAGAAGTACATACTGGATTTATAGTGGCTGTCTCAAAGCAGTAAGCGGTGTAGGTTGGCTCAGGGCTCTGCCCACGCCTGCTCACCTCCCTTCAACTACATCTACTCCTTCATTCCTAAATTCGTTTCATTCTACACAGCAACCTGTGTCCACCATGGCTACCAATGAGCTGGCATACTCTGCTGACCAAGAAATTGCTAATTTCTTCGAAAAGAGTGCAGCGACTGGCCGAACCTGTGACACATCTGCGAGGGAGCATGTTGGTGGCAATGTCGTTCCGGTGGCCGTCATAAGCAGGCAAAAAAACCTTGTTGAAACCCCCTGCAGTGTGCTAATGCCCGAGGCCGACCTTGCCTACTTCCACCCTTATCTCGCGTTAGCTGTTCATGGTGGTGACTAGCCCGTATCCGGAAAATAGCACGGCAGGGATTCATTCATTTCTGTTCAATTCACTTCCATCATGCATTGTGTGGTGTTGAGGAGGATAAAATAAATGATACTTGGGCAAGAAGGCGCAATTAGACTGCGTCAACTCGTTTTTCGACTACAATCCTTAATGTATTTAAGCCGCACTAGGCCTATCCTCGGATTAATATGCAAAACTTCCCTACAGTAGGTGTGAACCAAGCACTTCGAGTCTTACCTGGATAAACTGATGTAAAACTTCTCCTGCTTCTGCATTGTTTCCCTGCCTGCGGAGCATTTGCGCAAGAAAATTGACACAGTTTATTGTAAACTGATGCCTAGATCCCAGTATCCTCCGGCTCATCTCCAAGGCTCGTCGGTACATCGTCTCTGCCTCTGTGTATTTATTTTGGCGTCGACAGACCCCGGCGAGGAAGTATACACGCACAAGCGTGCTTTCGTTATCGGTCCCAAGAACTCTATAACTTGCATCTAATGCACGGCGGTGGAGTTCTTCTGCCCTTATGTATTCCCCTTGACGCTCCAAAGACGAAGCCAAGTCGGTGAGGGCTTCCAGGGTAGAGGGTTGTTCTGGCCCGAATATTCGAGTCCTTTCTGACCACACTTGGTTCCACAACTCGGTCGCCTCGCTATGCCGGCCCTGGTCCTGGAGTACTCGGGCAATCCCACTCTGAATGTTCAGGGTCTCTTCTTGGTCCGGGCTGGTTGCGCTTGTTGTAGGATCTATCACTGTCCCGTAAATGGCCATCGCCTCGCTATATTGACCCTGCATCCGAAGATTTCTCGCAAGCCTTCTCGTCCATTGCAGGGGGTCCTGCATCTCTGGGCCCTGCTGCGCCTCTGAAATGTCTCTAGCTTGCCTCAAAATCGTTTCTTCCTCTTGCAACTTCTGAGAATCTTCAAGCACTCTTGCCAAGGTTGAGTAGTAATTCAAGGTCGCTGTGCTTTCAGGTCCATGAAGGACCTTGCTGATTTCCACCGCCTGTCGGTTCATTTGTTCAGCCTCTGCGTAATTCTCCTGTCTCCAGAGGACGAGTCCCAGGATTCCGATGGTGTCCAATAGTGTTTTCTTGTTAATTAAATTTGGTACGGCTTCCTCGGCGGCAAGCGCCCGTCGGCAGAGACGCTCTGCTTCGGCATATTTGGTCTCTGTCTCTAGAACCCAAGCTAGGTCTAGGAGAGCTCTCCTGGTTTCCGGATCACTCGGACCAAAAGACACCTCGCAAATATCCAATGCTCTTCGAAAAATGTCTACTGCTTCAGATAATCTGCCCTCGTCCCTCCTAAGATCTCCCAGAAGTCGAATGCTGCCGAGAGAGGATAAATCACGTGGATTTCGGTCGCTGTCTGCCATGCCTAGTGCCTTGTTGGCGAAGGACTGAATATGGCGCGCCACCAATATGAAGTCTGCACTATCGCGACTAGAGAATTTGCATATACCGGAATGGTCTGCGTCGATGCCAAGTACCAACTCGGTTGGAGAGCCGAGCTTCGCTGATGTTCGGTCGACAATCATCTTGATAAAACACTCAGAAATAGAGTAAGGCTGTTAGAATCAAAATGGCACGTACTCTTCTCTGTCCCAAGAATCTTAGACCTCTCCCTATTAGCCTTGTCGGTCGCATTTCAAAGAAGCTAATCACATTATAATTCCCAAGTTGGGTTCGAAAATCGTCGGAAGTTGCCTCCGTCAAAAGCGAGTTGCGCTCCAAGGCAGGTAATAGACTGTTCCTCCTCTCCCCAGTGAAGAAGCTGACCAAGCCTGCCACAACTCTGGCGGTGCTGACCATATTTCCGCCCTGGTGGGGGGTTGCAAAGAAAATAATCCCGTACGTCGATTTGCGGATCTGTTCGTACAAGTGATCCATGACCCTGGCCGTGACAAGAGCCTTCACTAACCATCAGCCGGTAGATAAAACATCCTACTGGGTTCGCGACCTTACCTGCTTGACCACGAGCCCTCCTAGCGAGTGACAGATGAATATGATAGGGCGATTTCGCTGGTACTGCAATCTTTGGTGAGGCTTGACTCGTTGTATCTTGCCCATGGTCTCACCTCATTTGATCTCATTCCACCAAGCCTGTCAAGCAGCGTGTTTGCATGGTTCCGGACGGTTGCCTCGGCTACGTGGAGGATGGCGTTTGCATTATATCCAAAAAGGAGTACTCTCGCGTTGGGAATTTTGTCCGGAAGCCAGCTCTCCGGCCAACAAATTCCATTCTCATTCGACCAGGTTCGCATGGCATGTTCCGGTGCGCCTGTCGGGTTAAGGCCATGAACGAAAACAATGCTAATGATAGACACAGATTAGTTTCATCTTATATAGGGGGCACGATACACGGAATGGAGGAGTATACTCTATCTGAGACTGCTGGTCGTCCCCAGGCTTGGGGTAGAGGACATTTATGAATTCCTATATTCGCCTGTCATTTCGACCCGGACGACCATAAACAACTTGGGGCCACTCTACCATTTGAGGTCAGAAAGAGAGCGTTCGAATGCCTGAGTAAGACTGAATGTGCACTCGTAAGTAGGAGGAGGCGGGGGACACAGAAGGATACGAAGAAGTGGCAATGAGGGTGCGTTGTGGGTGAGGCTGAAGTACCCCACTCCACCCCACCTCCCCTCTCCTGGCAGGGTCCATCTACGGAGGTTAATAACCATCACGAGTGCAAAAACCCCAGAATCCAATATGATTGGGCAATCTGTATACCGCCTCCTTTTCCGCCCGCAGTGTTTATCCTGTTCGCCTTACCCTAATTAGGTTAGCCAGCATGGAGTGGAACAGGCTTACCGTTCCAGGTCGGAATACTGTGACATAATCCACAGGCGAATAAAACACCCCAAAACTCCATACTAAATGCGATAAATAACAACTTCATATCTCAAAAGCCGTGGGTCTTTCGGATAAAATATGAGGCTTGTATAACCTCGATAGCGTTTCTGACCTACTGGTGCATTGAGAGTTTACTTTTAGAAAACTCATGGCGATATATATATCCGTGTCTCAAGGTCAAAATGATACTGTATTTTATGGTAACGCGTCGAAATAATGCTCTCACTAGCTCAAAATCTAGGCATATTATTCTTTTTGCTTAGAAAACTGTTAATTCAAAATTTAACAAAAATAAAGCGCTGGTGGTTGAGATATAGAGGAATAAAAATGTAGCATTGGATATGGTATTTTATAGTTTCACTTGCCTATAAATTACATTACTGAATCTCCGATTCAGTACGCTACTGTAGTGTAGTGTACAGTATACAAGACCGTATGACTATGTATTTTTCAGAAGCAGACAATCCTTTCTTTTGATTTTAACATAGTGCAATTCCTACTGTTCTGTGCTCACATGAATAACTTCTATTTTCCCATGCCACGCCCTCAAATTGACCTGGAGCCTTACAGGGAGGAGATTACTCTCTTATATTCTCAGAATGCACGTATTGCCAATATCCAGACCATCATACAAAGCCACGGCGTCAATATCTCACTCCGCACGCTCAAAACTCGCCTTTCTTCCTGGGGCCTACGGCGCCAACTACCTAGCCAAAATGAAGCTTTGCACGCTCGCCTTCTCACACTAATTACCGAGGCAGGTTTATCGGCTAGAGAAACACTCGAAGTGCTACAGAAAGAGGGATTCCGGGTCTCTGAACCTACGCTTGAAAGGTTACGAAAACGGCTTGGAATTCAGCTTCGTACAAACTGCCCGCTTCAGCGGCAGCAGCAACGGCTCGAAATCGAGGTTCTCTTGACTGAGGAGCTTGGAATTGGCGATGTCGAAGGCTATGGGCGTCGGATTCTCTATCACCACCTTCGCCGGCATGGTTTTCTTTTCCCACAGCACCGAGTATTCGAAGTCTACCGCTCTCTTCGCCCTGACTCACTCCTCCGCCGATCATACGATCTCCAGCGCTCCCGCGGCGAGTATTGGTGCCCTGGGCCGAATTTCGTGTGGCATGTGGATGGTTATATGAAGCTAGCGCAGTTCGGGGTTGAGGTTTATGCTGCCATTGATGGGTACTCTCGGTATATTCTCTGGATATACGTGGGAATTAGTACTCGTACCGCAGTGAGCGTTCTCTCTCAGTTTCTTGACACCCTCGCCGAGCTCTCCTACCAACCGGAGATTATTCGGTCTGACCTCGGCTCGGAGACCTCCCCTTATTGGGGATGCACAATGGGCGCTGCGGCAGGTGTTCGATCCAGAGGCTGCCCATGGAGACTGTTTCTGGCTAGGGCGAAGCACAGATAACCAGAGAATAGAGGCTTGGTGGGCGCAGTTATCTAAGTCGTGTACTTTTCTCTATTACCAATATTTCCGGGAGCTCCGGGAACAAGGTAAGTCATCCTGCCCACTATCCGCTGCTGGTACTAATCCTCTATAGGTCTCTTCTCCGGCTCTATCCCTGAGCAGGTCGCCCTTCTTGCGGTTTATATGCCTACGCTCCGCCGGGTTATTGGTGAGTACGCTAAGACCTGGAATATTCATAATATCCGCAAGCAAAAGTCACGGCCGAACGCCGTTACTGGGAAGCCTTTTATGAATTATTTTAATGCGTCTAAGCCGGATTACCAGCGCGCAGTTGATCAGATGCTGCTTCGCGAGCTCCAGGAGGACGTCCGGGACTGGGATAAAGATGAATATTTACCCCCTGATGTCCTTGCTTGGTGCCACCAGCAGCTTCAGGAGATTGGAGCCGAGCTTTATGGGCCTGGAAATGGCTTCAATCCTGATAATCCTCCGTCTCGTGTTCCAGAGGAAGTTAGCCAGCCTTACCGGGTCGAATATCTCGAACTCCGCCGCCGTGCTCTTCTTCATGACCAATTAGATGAACATCCAGTGCTCTGTCTTACTACGAAACCCCTCGGTGCATGGGATTGGGAGCCTGGAGAGGCACAGGAAGGCTAGTTTTCAGCACCTCTCTGTAGGATCTCGGCCCAAGATCTAAATTCAGGCTGATCAGCGTGTGCTACCGCGCTCTTGGGATTTTACGATAGCCAATTAGTATCCACGAGGTAGGGGATCGACGGAGGTAGTTCGGTATATAAACTTTCTTACGTATACATGTCTCAACGCCAAAAGACCAGGTTATCATAGTGCCACATAAAGTGTTAAACAGGGGAACTTCCGTCCTGACTAGTACTAAAGTGAGTAGTATTAAACATGCCTATTTGAATGTGGGTGAATTGAAGATTGTGAGGTCCGTTGGATGATCCTCCGGGGTCTGCCATAGCGTGTTACATGCTATACTTCCGGAGCTATCCGGATTGCCATTAAAATCTAATGAAGGCGTGGAAGCTGAGTAAGCCTGTCTTTGGATCCCTTGTGGTAAGATATCTGCGCCTTAGTTCGTCATAAAATCTTCGCTAAGTACTAATTTTACAAGAGGAAATTCATTCAGTTTCAAGATAACTCGGCTCCTTCTTATATTTAAATTATTTTTGTACCTGATATTCTTCCTCAGAAACCCTCCCACTTGTGTTTCTATGGCTAACTACCGGAATACCCTGGCCCATCGTACCGGGGAAGATGTTTTTGCTTATGGTCCTATCTCTACTGCCCAGATCACCTCCCCTACGTATAGTACGAGCTCTTCTATACAGAATTTATCCTCTTCGGCCAGGGCGACGCTATACCAGAGAAGCCTCATTACCCCAGAACCACGCTTCCAGGCCTTATCAGAGACGACAAATGAGATACGGCAGCGCCAGATCCAGCAGCAGTCGATTCAGCGCCAATTTATTGGTGGGAGAAGCTCTGGAGGTAGCCGCCTCAGTCGAGGGCGGCCTCAAGTTCCTACAGCACCAGCAACGGTCTCATTAATCGTCCACTGCTATTTATATTGGTACTTGGGGTCGGGAAAGCCAGATAGGCTTGAAAAGCTAAGTATGGAGAGATCGCGCGGCCAAGAGAGAGATATACTAATTTGCCTCGTTATGAGTAGCTACAGTTACCCCAATCCTTACACCGGGTACTATCAATAGCTTCGTCGACTTCATCGAAAATGAGCTCCTAGTGGAGCTCGATCCTGAGGATTACACGCGTGAGCAAGGAGATACATTTCGATTTGCAACTGCAGTTAAGAATAAAAAGGAGCCATGGTTCCTAGGCATGCGGGAAGATCATGAACAGCTCCTCACAGACTTCTGTACGAAATTTACCAAAATCAAGGATAGTTATGAGGTCTTCCTGATTATCAAGAGAAAAAGACTTGAACCAGTGACGATAAAGCTTGAAGCTGAAGCTCCTGTGGCAGCAGGAGCTCCAGCGCCATCTCCTCCGCCCTCAGAGGTATCTATCTCATCATCTCTCCCATCGCTAGGAGCAATTATCAGGTCATTATCACCGCGGAGAGCTGTGGAGTTTACTCCGCCGCCGGCGCAGCCAGCGGCGCTGCCGCAGCGGCGAAAGCGAGCTCGTGTGCCGCCAGGGATCTCTCCACCACGTACCCGGCGGAGATACCAGCTGCGAGAGTCGGATATGGAGAGAATGACTGCGTCAGGACCTGTTTCGGAGACCTGGAGGGCAAACAGCGGGTAATTAGCATATGACATAGATGACGGAGTGGAAGGACTGGAGAGGATGTGTCATTTCGTGTTATATTTTTCGATTTTGAGACTCAATCAACTTCAATTTGCATGTCTTGACTAGTCAGGAAGAGAAGAGAGTTGCTTTTTAGCGAAAACACGTTATTTGGAAGAACTCAGCTTGTTTTAGTGCTTCTTGGGTAGAGAAGGGCAGGAAGACGAGTTGGCAGATCAACAGGACGTTAGGTCTGTTTGTAGGTGCTGGATAAACTAAAGCCTAATTAGGCATAATTGACGCTCCCTGGTATTACGCTAGTTGTAATAAGGCTAGACTGGTACCAGCATAACTATCCACACCACAGCTAAGTGGGCAAAACGGGAATTCTGCCGGACAAAAACAACCATTGGTCATTTTTGCACTCGTGATGGCTATTAACCTCCGTAGTCCATCTTCGCAAGTGAACACGAAGGCCCCGTTGCCAGGTACAGACTGGCTGTGAACTTCAAGTCCGATCACATGCCCGTATATCTTTGAGTTTTGCCATTGGTGCCATGCCTCAGGAAAGCGTTGATGGAGCAGGTGAACTCTTCTGCATCGCAGTCACGCCGAAGGCTCATGCTGCCAACTTCCGTCAACTGCATGTGCTGCCTGGGATAGCCTGTCCATAATATCCTATTCAAGCGGAGCTAAATGTCGTCCGCTCAGGCCTTCGGGTTCTACCGCTTTCTTCTCTTCCTTGGCTCTGCGCCCGCCAGCCTTGCGTAGCTCCTTTTCCACGCTTGTAAAATCCGATAAGATCGCCGGCCTTGTGTGCCGAAGCGGGAGGTGTTTGTAAAGCTGAGTCGCTGGTTCGCAACGGGGACTCCGTCGCCCGTCCAGTGATGGGCTCTATCGGGAGGAGCAAATCGTCTTGGGATAGCTCGGAAGAAAATCGTGGCTTCTGCCACTAGGCTTTTGGCTTTGTTACCTTGTGCAAATACTTGATTGGCCCACTGGCCATACCTCGTCCGGTTGTCATTCGACCCCGATTTCCGTCCCTCTGGCAATGACTCTTTGTCCGTCGTCTTTAAACCTATGCCTTGGAACCTTGGGCCTCCATCCGTGTCCTTCCGTCATCGGGCTTGCGGCGCTTGGTTTTTGATCGATCTGATTGCTGATCTATGAACTATTAGCATGTTTGGCTTTGAATAATAAACAAGAGGCTGCTGAAGACAGATAGCCAGACAGGCTTTGTCTCCTAAGTCCGCTGTCCCGCAGGGGCGGCCCGCCCTCGTTCAGCGAGCCCGCCTAGTTTTACTAGTGCCGACTTGGCAAGCCCAGACGGAGATGATCGACTTCGCACTTACCTTAATTCATCATCCAAACCCGCAGCTGAACCGATGTATGAGGCTTAAGCGCAGACCCACACTTTGTTGCCAGAAATAACGACAATAAATGTTGCCTGGATGTAAGTGTTATTCATAAGATTCCATGGGTCCTGCTTGCACTTACTCTAACTATTGAAGGAAGAACGACTCTCTCAAGCGGCTGGCTATCTTCCATTCCATAAAATGCCGGAACTGTTACGGCGTCTTTTCCATCGTCCATCGAGACCAAGCTCACCAGCTGGTCCGAGAAACAAGGCTCCGCCCCAATATGGACTGAGGTTGTTGCATGAGCCACCGGATAATCCTGGATCCGCCGTTGAGTATGATTCTCAAGGAAATAATTTCTTCTACAACTGACTTTATTTTTGGATAGCATCGTCTTTGTCCACGGCCTTACACTGCAGGAATAATATTTGGTGATAGCATTACAGCGCTATAAACAAGAACGAGATGCATGATGTATAAACTGGGTTGCCATCCCCGGAATAGTCCCATCCTTTCAAGCGGCCGGACAAAATACTGCATGGCCCCAAGAGCATTATAAACGGCAACTCGAGCAACTTCCAAAGTAAGTGGCACCGGCTGGCCCAGTGGCCCTGCGAGACTGTGGATAATCGGTACCAGGGCAAGCAAGCCCAAAGAGGCACAGTGATATTGAAACTTGAGACTTGTCACATGGGGGCCCGAGGTTTGGACCAGCACCTCGACCAGATGTCCCACGAAAAGCAAAGAGATAGCGCAAATGTATCCGAGCTGCACCAAGGCACGAGTGGAGAACTGAAGAGCGACATAAGAGATGGTGGTTGTATAAATCAATAGCAGGATGCCCCCGAACTCCAGCTTCTCCCAATTGCATGCATTGGTGCTACCAAGGACGAGGAGGATACGGTAGGTGAGACTCAGGAAACACCAGGAGACGACACCAACGCCAAAAAGAAGTGTCGCGAGCGAGTTACTGATGTCCGCATGGGACAGAGGGAAGTGGAAAAGCAAGCATTGAAGGGTAAATAAAGAAAAGTAAGAGATCCCAAAAATATCGAGAACAGCGATCACCGTGGAGTCTCGTAGAGTGAGGATATTGGAACCCTCCATCGAAAAGAGTAATTTGATACAGTCGCCAAGCGATTATGAAGAGAATCTGCTTACCATCTGAGTCTGGGCAGCAAGCGTCTTTTATAAGGGAAATCGGGAGAAGAGCACGGGAAGCTGTTCATTCTAAGTAACGGTGCTCGCCTTGCCTATGATGTCAAATTGCGTTCGGGATCAACGGAATCGTTGAGAGACCGGATTAGAAAATGGAGGGAGTGCCGTGAGAATAAGTTTGGTAAGGGTTATCCGTTATATGATGTCTACATTCTTGGTGGCTAATGGGTTTTCTAGGTTGTGTTCTCGATGGTATACTTTCAAAAGACCAATTGCAGGACCTAGCTGACTGCTATGGTTTGGATAAAGATGCTGATTTACGTTTCATTGGTTATCAGGCACAATTATAGCTAAGCGAATGTATGAGTCAGAGAGTTGATAGCATGACAAGGCCCACGATAGGAGAATGACCCAAATACCACTCTTCCTCTCCTTGCCTTTCGAAATTGATGATGGCGATGAATCCCTCTCTGGCGCAGTGTGGAAAGAGCACCGCTCGTACTGCAAGAAAGACAAGTGCTATAGGAATCAATAACAAAGTCTATAGACCCGGCACGGATACACTCACCTCAGTCTAGGCGCCATTGGAAGCTCCTCGGCATTTCGCGCATTTATCTCGACGGTTATGGGAGCTTCCCATGGCCACCTCCGGCTAAGGTTGGGGACGATTCTGAGGACAGGGACGCGGTACTCGTCTAACTTCCCTATCTCCGCAGGCATATATAGTGGTCGTAACCAACATTTCGCACATGGCAGGCGACTTGATTTTAGTCAGCAATGGCCTGTAACCAACTCGTGTGTCAAGGAACATTACCAAGAGTGGTACAGAAAGCTTTATGACGGGATTCGAATTGTTGCGGACTTAAGGGAATATACTCGAGGCATTCTAATGGGAGGCATCGCCGCCCTTTTATCAACCTGTGGCTACAGGCGGATCCAGGACATGAATTCTATTTTTGACGTGATTTCCCACTCGTTCTAGAAAAATCTGCATTGAAATATGAATAATCGAGCCTCTTCTCTGTGAGCGATCTATCAACATCAGTGTATGCGCTTTTCTCTCTAGATGCCGTGAAACCCCAGAATTTCCGATAGACTACAAGTTGATTAGTAAGGAGATAATTTCGAAGTGGCGCGAAGTATCAGCTTACATCATTGTTTTCCAAGTGTCCGTTGGGAAGTCTGTGTCAGTGGAGGGCCAATTGGTGAAGTTGGCTGCTTCCCTGTGTTCGCCGGTAGGATCGTGATATGGACTCAAGTACTTGTGGGCAAACGCTTTGGCAGCGCATATTCTATGCCGTGGGTTACAAACGAGCATTCTCCTCAATAAGTCGAAAGCTGACAGACGTAAGTATTCTGCAATCAAAATTTCACTCCCCCAAGATTGTACCTTGTGGCTTGACTCCCCGAAATCGCTCACGGAGTGACAATTGTCCGTTGTCCGACTGATCCTGAACTAACATTATCAATGGGACCTAAGGGAGATTTGTAAGCAAAGGTGCTGTTGAGGGTATGCAGTTGGGGATGCCCGCTGTCGTACAATCGTGGATCCTGTCTGCATTTCGTCCTGCCCGAGGAGCTCCGCAATAATCGACAGTTGGCTCACATCATTCTTTCCTGGGAATAATACCTGGCCGTGCAACATTTCCGCGAATACACATGCTGAGCTCCATATGTCAACCTCCAAGCCGTACGCCTGCCCGGTGAGCACCTCTGGTGCCCGGTAGAACCTCGTGGTAACATAGCCTGTCATTTGAGACTCAAATATACGTGCAAGTCCGAAGTCGCAGATCTTCAGGCAATGGTTTTCATCTATAAGGATATTGCTGGGTTTTATGTCACGGTGGACGACACCTGCCGAATGAATGTATTTCAATCCGCGCTGTCGATGGTTAATCGAAATTGGACCTGCCCCAAACTCAATAAACTTACCAGCATCTGGTAGAGGTAAAATTGGGTTACTCGGTTCTCTAAAGGCCCCAAACCTAGGCGACTATGTAGGTCAGACCTCATTAGACCCGTCACGATGTATCTGCGGTAGTTAGCAGACGTTGCGCACCTTTAGTGCGCTAGCCTACGTACATATCCTCAGATGCAGAGACAAAAGCGTCTGTCATTGTAATGACCTATGCACCGTTCAGCATGTATGCGGAGTTCGGAGCTTCAAACGTTGCATATCGGATACATTCTCGTGTTGGAGGTCTTTTAGCAACCTGACCTCTCTATATGCGCGTTTCGCCGCTTCTTTCGTACTGAAGGCATTGCATATCTTCTTGATTGCCACATGTCGCTGGCCAACTTTGTCTATCGCAGAACTTGTTCCCCACTTGTTAACCGTTTTTGCTTCAGAAAAATGGTAAAGAAAAGAAAAGGCGAAAGGGATAACACCAACGATACGAATGCAAAGGTTCCCTGCCCAACTTGTTCTAAAACCTCGTATCTGCGGAGCAAGTCAACTTCAAGGTCAGAAAGCGCGACCAACGCACATTACCGGGCTGAAAGTTCAGAAGCCGTCCCTAACATCGCCCCTTTGGATAACCTTCCCAAGTCGTAAAACGCTGCGCCAGCTATGACACAGAATAAATACCCTCATATACAAAGGGAATCGTGTCCCCTTTTAAACTCATACTATAGGGGGGAAAAGGGTATCGCATACGTCAACATCGGCCGCTTTATGCCGCAAGCGGACAGCAGATACGTAACACAGGATCAACCCGCAAGCAGAACCCACTAAGCAGTTAGTCTAGTGCGTAATGGTCCAACCAATTTTCGCATCACACAGTTGGCTGGATTGCTGTCTGGAGACCGGACTCCAAGGTCCTATACTAAACTATTGTTACCGTAATCTGTGCTTATTGCTGGTTGATCTCGTTCTTGTGTCCCTTTTTTACGACGGGATTCTCGGGAATTGTTAAGGACACCCCATCTTTTTACTAACGGCACCCCAACGGGATTATCTAATAAGGAATTGTTAACTAACGTAATTCCCGGTTGATCGGAACACACGGTTAATCGGAACACCTATACCAATTAGAAAATTTCAAATTCGATTATCTCCATCAACACCCATATAATTTTCTATTGCTAACGATTCTTACAATGATTGATCTTATGCCCAATTCCCCCACACCCACTACACCTAGGAGGTGCCCTAGTACGTGGTGGATCTGCCTGATTAGGCAATTCGCCCTGCGTATGCGATACTACCCCATCAGCTTCTACCGGCTGGTTTAGCTGTGCAACTAGCTGTAGGCCCTCTTCGACGGTTAAACCCTCTTCGCAGGGTATAAACTTATGCGACCGGTTACGCTTCTTGACGATCTTCTCATTAGCTGCGCGGAGATTCGCGTTATCCTCTGCTAGCAACGCAGCGCTATGCAAGGATAGATAGCTACCCTTGATAAGTTGATTTATCATGCTGTTGACCGGGCTCGGAGGGCTATTTGACCGTCGTTTTAGTAGATCCTTTATCAATGAAGCTTGCTTTTGTAGCTGAATAACGGTTCTAGGCGTTTTTGGTGTGAATTGACTAGATCTGCTGTTTGGCCGGCTATTTGGTGGTGACGGAGTTCGTAGAGAGATATTGAGCTTCGACAGGACCCTTTCTGCATCTAATGGTACTAGACCACTAGCTGTAAAGCTGTTTTGAATAGTAGGATTGGTTGATTGGAAGGCTTCTAGCCGCGCGCGTTGGTAGTCTTCCAAAAAATCGAATTTATCGATATGGTTATATCCTCTGCGCGCAAGATTGCTAATAAAACAGCCGTACGCCCTCTTAATAACCGCAAAGCAACCAACATCTAGTGGCTGTAGTAGATGTGATGAATGCGCAGGCATACAAAGGGGTATAATAGCGTTTTCTGCGCAAATTCGATCGAATTAGGGCGTAAGATGGCTACCATGGCCATCAAGAACTAGTAGCCGAAACCGACCCCGTACGCGCGAATTCGTGTGTGGGATAAAGTGCTTTTGTAACCAACGTAGGCCAATCTCATCAGTAGTCCAACCATTATCCGAGACCTCAAACCGCCAATCTTTTGGTAGGTTATCAAACCAACCCGCAATAGCAACTTTTGCCTTAAAGATCACGCATGGTGGTAGCGAATAGCCATCTGCGCAGATAGCTTCGATTGTAGTAACCCATTCACGATTTCCTGGTTGTAGAAGGGATCTCCGACCGTAGTATTCAGCCCTTGTAACTACTTTCTGCGAAGATATAAGGCCCATTGCAAAGCCTGTCTCGTCAAAGTTGTAGATATCCTCCGGTTGTATCCCGTTCTCATCAACCACGCTTTGTACGGTCGCAAACCAGGCTCGTAGCGATTTTGGGTCTTCGTTTAGTGCGCGCTGGTAGTCGTAACGCCTGGAGAAGCGTGTTCGAATCTCTTCACGTCGGTTTATGAATGTTGATGACCAATTCTTGCCAACGGTAGGCGGAGGGTAGCTACCGCGCGCAGCGAGTAGGATATTAGCCATTTCGGCTACAGTAGCCGGCCTAGGGGCTTCATAGAGATAATCCATTCAACAAGCGAATCCTCTTCGTATTGGGTCAATTTATGGCGAGGATGGCGTTTATCTTCGCGTGAGGATTGACCGTGTAAGCGCGAATGTAGTGTTGTGAGCGGTATTTCGTATCCCCTCGTCCGTCCGGGAAGGACAATTAGCGTATTTTACTAGGCTATACTAGCGTATATGAATAACGCGTACTAATTGGCTAATCGCGGTCACAATTCAGTATGGTAATTAATCAGGCCTAATCGACTAGCTAATTCTATGAAATTCGTCCCAACACTGCCCTTTTACACATAGGCTTACACTGCCGCATTCTAAACAACCAGATCTTGACCGATTGGCCTGTTGGCCTCTTTTGCCCTTTTCTCTCTTATACTGACACCACACACAAGCTTTTCGCCTATCGAATTGAATTCGCTGGTGGTTTATACCAGGTACTGGCCTTGGTACTGGCGAAGGTGCAAAGGCAAAGAGCTGCTGGTAGAGCTTTCGCCGAAAATCTAGCTGACTAGATAGCTCACTATCCCCCTGTTGCTTCTTAAAGATATATTGAATGCGGTAAGCATTAATAATTGCAGCATCAATAAAGAAGAAAAGCAGAGGGAACCAGACACGCTCGCACTTTCGATGAATTTCATAAGAAGCCCTATACTGATTTGCAATATCCACACCACCCATATAGTGATTGTAGTCATTGATAGCAGTAGGAATCTCGAGCTCCTTAGTTATCTCATCACCAAAAGGTATACGCGAGATAGCTGCATTCGTAGAGGTTGGTAATGGCCGCTTCCGCTTAGTAGGAGTGTATATCTGTGGCGAGTGGATAGTAGATAGTAGAAGGACTATATTATTGTCCTGCCAAGCAAGACATAGAACCCCTTCAGCCTCTGCTGCATAGAGTGTACCCCATGGGATCGTCTTAATGTGATCCTTTAGCTCAACGAGCTGAGAAGGTATCCCATTTTGAGGGCGGGTAGTACCACATGCACCACATTGAATATCTCGAAGCTCTTTGAAAAGGGCTACCGAGGTAAAGTAGTTATCTAAGTAGACAATATAGGGTGCTAGGGTATGCGAATTGGCCGGCGAATTGGCCGGCGAATTGGCCATGAGGTTGGTATGCGAATTGCTCATAGGGGTAGCAGGAAGATTAGCCATCGAATTGGCCATGAGATTGGTATGCGAATTGCTCATAGGGGTAGCAGGAAGATTAGCCATTGAATTGGCTATAAGATTGGTATGCGAATTGCTTATAGGGGTAGCAGGAAGATTAGCCATCGAATTGGCTATAAGATTGGTATGCGAATTGCTCATAGGGGTAGCAGGAAGATTAGCCATCGAACTAGCTAGGCCAGGAAGCTTCTTGACCATCTTAAGCACCATTCTTGCCGTAGGGCTAAGGCCTTCATATTTAAACATCTCCGCGATCCCCCATAGGCGGCTACTCCATGTAAATGTCCAAATATAGCCATGTTCTGCGAGGGCAAAGATCTTATAACCTTGTTGAATTGGCTTATTAGGCATCTTGACAGTATGCTTCGTACGGCCAAAGCAGCGAACCATAGTCTCATCGATAGAGATATTAGAACCTGGTTGGTAGTGCTTTTCAGCAGCCTCTTTGAAGAAGAAAGCCAGAGGGTCTAGCTTATACCACCACTGCTTCTTATCCTTCTCCGATCGTATCTCATCTTCGTCAGGGTGAGATATATGAAGATAGCGCTTAATCTGTTCAAAGCGCTTAAGGGTCATATAAAGCGGAGGAGTATGTAGTGGTCCTTCTCGTCTATCTTGCGCCCAGTAGAGATCAATGCGTGGCTCAGGGTGAACACCCATATAAATAAGAATACCAAAGAAGACCTTGATCTCTGCAGTTGTAGTATCCTTCCACGCGCGAGTAGTAGTAGTAGTGGCAGTGGTAGCTAGCTTCGCTAGATTTCGCTGCGCGTATGCATTGGTAGATTGGCTGATACGATCGAAAATCTCTTCGCTAATAAAGAGTGTAAAGATCGCGTATGGGCTATCTAGGTCAATGCTAGTAGGTAGGTGCAGCCGTGGAGGTTCGGAGGAAGGGATCAAGGGCTTTAGCTGCCGAGAGAGTTCTTCCTTAGTAGGTAATTCGGCAGTAATCTCGTCAAGCGTGCGCTTCCGTGTAGCCTTAGTAGATTTCTTTGGAGCCATGGCAGATTTATTGGCAGGTTGGTAGGCAGGTTGGTAGGCAGGTTGGTAGGCAGGTTGGTAGGCAGGTTGGTAGGCAGGTTGGTAGGCAGGTTGGTAGGGGGTTACGCGTGTAGAAAAACACGCGTTGATGACTTAGTAGATAGTGGAGCCCCTATATCCAATAACACATCGAATATTTTAGTCCGATAACCTATTGGATAATATAATACGCTAATTGAAATGCGCTAATTGTCCTTCCCGGACGGACGAGGGGATACCACGTAACTCTGTATACAAACACGGCATGCGGATGCTGCAGCGCATCCATGCTAGGTATCAAGGGAAGTCTCTACTGTACAACAAATAGTAGTTGTTCATATTCTTCCTCATTATAAGTGGTTCTTGTGGTGGCTCCGGAGCAGGTAACAATATAACGCACCCATATATCGCACCCTGCAGGCTCAGCCCTCAGAAAGGCACACAGACCACATAGCGAAAGCGATCTTTTCTTTAGGCAAACAAAGTAAACGTGATTACTGTGATACTGTACTGTAATAAAGAGCACAGTCATAGGGAATGAATCAACGCTGCCTATCTAGTCTCTCGAGCACCACTTAGTCTCTACGATATTCTGCCGTGTCCTACCTGGGGCGGTTACAGTAACGTGCCAAATCTTGTCTTCATAACGTAAATCGACACAAGACCACGCTTTTTTTTTGAGAAAATAACGTCCTTCTTTTCGTATCGAAGGCTCGCATATTCAGCTTCTCTTGGTCGGATTTCAGACTTGTAACTTCCGGAAGTCGGGATCACTACCTAAACACTCTCTTTCATTGATTCTCGGCGTCCGTACAGTCAATCCATTCCATTTACTGCGGTATCGCATTGACCAAGGACAACGTCGCCCATTATGTGTACAGTTCTTCTGGGTGGCCTGCCGGTTAAGAATATGAACTATAGCTCGAAATCAAAGGCCTGGTCAATGATGTAAGGTTTAAATGATTTCTGCATTCGCCCTGGGGAGTGACGACGACTGTTCGCGAATGCACGTGATCTACAGTCTAGGAGCAGGCGCAACGTTATTCGATCAGTGCAAAAGAAAAGACCTTCTACTTGATTTTACAATAGTCCAGTAACCTCAGGCAAGGATTCTGTGAAAGCATGATGATGAGCTCATTTGCTCGATGTAGCTCGCTCTAACATACGCTGCTGCTCTGCGGGAGTACTGACAGGCTCGCCGACAGGACTCAAATACATTATGCAAAATGTCGAGGAAAGGACTGTACATCAGCTAAGTGGTCCGCTATGAGGATTGTAAGACTCAGGTTCTCCGATCTAATCCGATCGCTCGGAATGGAGCGGAGGCTGTGGTGCTCGTAGGGTGGGTTGACCTGGGGGTCCCAAACTATTAGGAGATGCACGGGCCTACGCCTGATGTGGGAGGACCTTGGCTACCCTAAACCATTTTTGAACGGTCGAGTGCGTTGGACGTTTGATGACAATTCCACCATTTTCCTTCAGTTGACCAAAATTTTTGGAACCTTTTGTGAACGGGTTAACCGATTCACATCTCTGTACAATTTTGGTCGATTTAATTTACGGCCATATTAGTCTATTTTTGCTGCGGTTAGCAAATGGCAATTGTAAACCGTTTTCACCAAGTTTATTTCTGGCACGATTTGGTTGGAACCACAAGCTATGGCGATTTCACCGCCCGGTTGATCCTTCATGTTTTTCACGCTTTACTATTGACATGTCTATCTACCGAGAAAGATCAATCTTTTGTTCACCCGGCAAAATGGCCCTAGTTGTTCTAGCACAATCAACTAACTTAAGCACTCGTCCGCATATTTGTGCTCTTTAATCACCATCTCTTAATTTTACATTTGCTCACCCTCAAATGCTCACGGTTGATGCGTTATTGTCTGTCGATGAAATAACGATTACAGTAAATGTAAACACTCTTGGAAAGAACAATTGAAGTTAATCAAAGTTGACTACCCGGTTATACGAAGGAATGGGCACCGCATTTTACCCTATCATAATTTCATAGACAGACATCGACAGATTCAACCGTGCCTATTTGAGGATGATTATTTGTAACATGATAAAATTAACTACGATATGGTGGCTGAAGACCACAAATGTGGCTGGCGGGTGGCTGGTCTGTTTTGAACTGGCCAGAACCCAAGTCAGCCTCAGGGCCATATGACGAAATGGACGATCTTCCTGCAGGTAAACACATCAATATTACGCATTGTAGAAAAATGAGTCTGTCCACAAGTTAAATTTCGGTCAAGTGCCTTGCATGCCCAAATAAACTGATGCAGTCAGGAATAAAACTATCAAACACTGGGTACTGTCTCCTGTATACAGTTAACCATCAACGCAGAGATTCCAACGCTCAATTTGAGCAATGAAAGTTTTATGGGGGCCAGCGAAACTGTGACCAAACTTGACGAAGGTTGGCGGTTAAAACGGAGTGCAAGAATATCAGGACCTTTGTTTAACTGTACTGCTAATTCAAGACGCAGAAAAATAGAACAGCGATGAGATTTGACCACCTTTTACAACGCGATTCAACAGGTCTTGGTGTTGCAACAGAAGGAAACAGTGAAGTTGTTGTCGAAGTTTCAACGCACTTTGCTGTTCAAAAAATGGCATCTAGTATGTGTGAAATAATTGGCTAGCTAAGAAAGCGTCCCAACAATAGATATGGGTCACGTGCATTTGGTATTACCTGGAAGCCCCCAGGCCAGGGCGGTCGCAACCAGACCAGAAATTTTTTCAACCTACTATCTCCGCTCTATCCCGAGCAATCGGGCTACACCGGAGATCCCGGGCCTATGATCCTCCTGCTCACTGTTAAGGAAATACACGAGTGCACAATAAGTGGAGGACACGGACCCACACCGCGGATTTGGGTTCCCCTGAACGCGAGGAAGCCATCTTTTGCTTCCTCGCGCTACGTCTTGTATCTAGAGTCAACTCTATTGTAGTTGTCCTAGTATTGATTATTCAGTCTTGAACCCACTGTCCTCATCCACGGATACGTGAGATCCTCACCCTCACTCGTCCCAAGTTGATTATATAAAACCTACTTCCAACCTGGGTTTAGTGGTACTTGTATTAGGGACGATTAGAGGACGATTGAGCAAAGACTTGATTGGCTTAATTGCCCCATTTTTAGATTCCAGATTGGTCACCGCCTCGGCCGAAAGCTGACTTGAGAATCAATTCCAAGGACAGTGTTTAGGCACAGTACGGAGTACAATAGCCGCAATTTTCCCCAGAACAAACCAGCGGTGACATACTCCTAGCGACTGATGGATAACATCCCTTGCTTGGTGTACGCATTCTTGCGTTGGGCTGCGGCTCCAGTGTCGTGACCGCCGAGGGGCGGCGGGGGGGATCCAGGGGTGTTTTCTAATTAGACTATCTACATCTATCTACATGAATCAATTGACTTTTAAAGATAAGGATTTCTCTTCGAAAAGAACATTCTGTCTGAACCTAGAGAAGCGCGGACTTCTTCATATGCTTTCTTTGGGAGAGCCAGAGCAACTTGGATTTACTATCGAATGGTATAGACATTCCACAGGTTGAAATGAAAGCTCAGCTGCAGATTGCGACCGAACAGAAATCCAGGTCAACAAGGTGGTAAAGCATATCATCATGAAGATTGGTAAAGTAGAATGTAGACTTGTGAGCCGTGGATGCTGTGGATAATCGGATGTGGTGAAGTCGGCCATCACTGGATTCCCGAATCAATGCTCTAATGTCCAGTATTCGCTATTGTGGATTGCATAGAATGAATACAAGGAGATCACGACAAATTCTAGCTCTTTTGGTCAGTCGCGCTGATCGTCTGGGCTTGAAAGAGTCCAGAGTGACTATTACACTCCTGCGGAAGAAACGGAAACGACTTCCCCTTGAGCCCAATTAGCATGACACTCCCGCAGACGGCTCCGTTGCTTCCTTTTCTCGCTTAGATATAGCCTCTGCCGAATGGTCATGGGCATTGACAGAAGAGCCAACAGTTCGACGAGATGTGCCGGTTGATCCGTGTGCTCCTTTAGTACCTTGACCCAGAACATGCTGTCCTGCTTTGAGAAGAAACATATTTCGTTATGCTGCAGGAATGCACGATAATTTTCTCGCCTGGGGCGAAAAATAGCTGTCTCCAGTAGGTAGATGTCCTGGCAAGCTTGTCGAGTTTTGCTGCATTGAATCTCCGCTGTCTCAAAGCATTCCATTGTGATATATGCGAAGGTGGCACAATCATGTGAGTCCGCCAGGACTCTGGCCCAAGAGCTGTCATCCTCAAGGGGGATCTTGAGACACCCGGTTATGTCACCTTTGAACGGCCAGGCAACGCAAAAATACTTTCCCGTGGAGTCCAATCCGGTATGACGAAGGGTATCAAGGATTTTGCGGGTAATTTGAAGAAATTCTACGCGCAAGTCTGAGCTCAATTCACCCAGCCACTTCCGAACTTCTCCTGGTCCCAAAAGTTTATTCCTCAATTTTGATTCGACGGTGTTGGTTTTGAGACTCGAGTCATAGGAGAAATGCGGCATCAAGTCAGCCACGAGCCTCCTCAAGCGGACTCTCCTGGCTACCCCAGTGCAGTAGCTCAACTGGACGCCCCAGTACGAGTCCATTTTTTGAATTAGGACGTCCTCGTCTGGGTATACAAAGGCTCGATCTTTCACTGAGATCCCAGTTTGCTTGTCCCAAGTTGTCCCGCATTGGATGAACACATACTGGCCTCCACTGATGCTTGTTTGCCGTTCCGTTTCTCTCCACCAGGCGCGTGTTGTTCCCAGTTCTTCCAGAATATTGGATGATATCCCTCGGCACACTGCTTCGCTAAGGCCACATGCAGCGTTTTCCGTTATCAATGTGCCAATCAGAAGCGGCTGCGCAAGGTCAATATGACTCAATTCCTTGGCATCTGGTACTCCATGAGCCCAATGGAGGCTTTCGCTTTCACCAGCAAAGATAAATCCATCACCAATTTGTATGGCGACAGGAGAACTCCTCTCATTTCTTGGGAATACCAGGTTTCCTGGTCCCCAAGTGTCAAGTATGTCTTCAACACGGCCCAGGATGTCACACTTTCGAGACAGTCGCGGGCTTTGTGGTTCCTCTGAATCTCGGTCGTGACCTGAAAGCTGGCTGGCACGGAATACTAAGACCGGGCCACGGGTCATGCCACGCAAACAAGTAGGATCGACGAGTTCTGCAATTAGGTGGAAAAAGGGTTCTTCCCTTTTGAGCCCCATCAACACTACCTGTTGGACGGGCCCATCCAAAAAAAAGGGTTGGAAAGGGCCGATGTGTGCCTGAGAGTATGAGAAAAAGCCAAGGCAGAGAAATTGGACTGCTAGCGCACAGAGATGAAGGCAATACTGAATGCTAGAATCGACCTCTATTTCTGTTAAATCTGGCCAGACCAGTCCCAGGATTGCCTTGGACGTAAGTAGTAGTTTTTCGACAGTGGATTCCTCAGGCTTTGTTTCCAGACCCAGTGATAACGCATCATCGAGGTTTTTGACAAGTCCAAACGCCACAGAAACCACTTCTCCTCGTGATATTCCTGATGATTCGTGGCTGTGACATCCCGACTTGAGAACTGTGAAGGAATCACAGCACAAATGATTTGATTGGGTCAGAGCGATAGCCTGGCAGAGCCTTTTAGAGCCTGAGAGATACGGGTATAAATAATTTGGGTGTCGAGCAAATTGTTTCCGTCACATGGTAGTGTGAATGACACCGCTCCCACGTGGTTCCCGGCGCCGAACTCAATTGATCCAATCCAATCTGTCACATTTCGGGTCGTGGGGCTGATTCCAGCCAAGCCGCAGAGTTCTTGAATCTCTTCAATTATGTCTTCGTGGTCGACAGTTGTTGACTGATATTCGATGAACTGCGTCGGCCCTGGTGGGTGAGCCAGACAGTGATGGCAACATTCCGGGATATGCCGATTGGCCTCAAATTTACCGTGATCGACGTAGGTAGGCTCAAAAAATATCCAAGGGGAATCGTGCAGGTCTTCCAAAAGCAGGTCGGCGATCTCCTGGGAGCTATACCCAACAATACCGACCTCCCGTGCCCAATGATATTCATCAGAAAACTTGACGTCGCTCTCAAGAATGAGGGTCATTAGCTTTGTTGCACTCCTCCTGTTTGCAGCTACTGCTTTGATCACTTCCTCAGTGATGCTGATTTCATCTCTCCGCCTGTCCAGAAGGACGGTCACCAGTCGTTCTCCTGTATGCTCATTCCGTGCGGCCTTCAGAATTTCTTCCGTAATAGTGATCCCCTCTCCTGGATCGGGGAGATCGGTCACCGGCCGTTCTCCACCCTTATTCTCTGCGGGCTCCTTGATAACCGCTTCGGTAATAATGTCTGTGGGAGAGTC
Organism: Penicillium daleae; assembly: GCF_028827525.1. Lineage (NCBI taxonomy): Eukaryota > Fungi > Ascomycota > Eurotiomycetes > Eurotiales > Aspergillaceae > Penicillium > Penicillium daleae. The sequence continues at coordinate 2,253,439 of NW_026623153.1, forward strand.
ACCATTACAGTAGGCCCACAGTCGGCTCAAATTCTTCACCTTCAAGGCCTTCAAGGGGACCCCGTTGGTTCTCGCCAACTCATCAACTACCGAAATCATAAAATTGCCTTGTGGCCTCGACGTTTGCTCTTGGCTCTCCGTCCACACTGATGATGGACTACTGCTCAGAACTCTCGACTCAGGCTCGATGCTTCCTGATGTTGCTTCAAGGCTCTGACCCAGGCCTTCCCTGGCTTCTGTATCGCCACCTACCCAGACATCCATCTCCATAAAATCACCATCCGCCAAGCCACGTACAAATCGTCCAGTTGGATCAAGTGGGAACATGTTATCAAGATAGTGCTGGTTGAATTGATGGCCGCCTCCAGGCCGTTCAAAGACACGACCCATGAATCTGTTCTGCAGCGGGTCTTCGCTGACTTTGCGCGTGAAGTGCAAGACCCCCCATCGGCTCACAAAGTCCTTCCTGTTCGCATAATGCTCAATATGGGCGACTGCGCGCTTATTCTGCGTTTGTAAATAAGCAGAAGTGTGCTTTGAGCCTACACCTGCACCGACACCGGGAATATTGACTCGATAGGGATTGTTGAAGTGGTTCGCGGCGTTCCCGAACGTGTAGACTTCCAGCTGTTTGAGCAAATCATGGGGTACTTCATCGTAGAGCCAATCGAGGATCATGCCCCCTTCGATGCCGCCCTGAGAATGTAGGATGAGAACGACTTTTTTGATTCCCGGTGCGTAGAGAGCCTTCTTAATGAGCATGTGGCACTGGCGGATATCGGAGTTGCTGTAGAGTAAGGCGCGTTGTATCAGGCATTCAATTACATCGAAGATTATGCCATTTCTGGCGCAGGGTTAGACTGAAAACTCCGACGCCTGCAAGGAATCGCGGGACATACGTTCTATTGTGCACTCCTACCACTGGACGGTGAAATGTCCGTGATATCCTATCAATATTGCTTTGCAGCCAGTGTTTCCTGAGAGGACGGCTTAGCAACTTATGTTGGCTATGGGAGACACCAATTGAGACATACCCCACTGCCACGCCATTGAGGAAGATCCAGCTTTCATCATCGTGCCGTTTCCAAGCTTCAGAATGTTCATCCTCAGTTGATTTCAGGCCTTCTTCGGGAATCTTGCCATTGAGGAGGTTGCAGACAGACATATTCAAGGCGAGGAATAGTCCAATATAGAAGATGTAGAAGACGAAGGGAATCGTGATCAGGAATGGTAGAGAGACCAGGAATGATGATTGGGCGACGACGAGAATAGTATGCAAGAGGATGTCATGGATATTGGCCAGGGACGGATAGAGTTCGTCCAGGCAACGGGATGGACAGGGCCACAGTGGAAGGACAATATTGATCAGGTAAGGGCTCCATTGCAAGAACAGCAGGATGTCGGAGATGAAGAGTTTCCAAGGGGAGCCTGTATATGCTAGAGGTGCCACTGTCGCCCTATTGTTCTGGGAACCGTAGAATTTCACTTCCATTATAGGAACATGCAAGTTGAAACTTCCGAGATCAGCCAAGCCTAATATGTCTTGAAAGCCAGATAACCTCATGATCCTTATGCCTTATATAACCAGTCACAGCCAGCTTCAACATAACATGACCTTCAAACATCTGTGGATATCATGACGTGTCATATTCTGTCACGTCTGGATATTTAATATCCCAGTTCTACTGGGGGAAGATGAGCGTCATACAGTATGGAAAATGTCACCTTACATGAGAAGTCAAGAATCAAGATTACCAAGGGTGCACAGAAGTCAACGACATAAGTACCCAGATTGGCCTTTCCGAGAATATTGAATGTGATTCGACATATCTTTCCTACCATGCGGTTCTCGGTGGAATAAACTTTCTTTACATAAGAAATAGTAAGATACAACCTGGGTCTAGGCTCGACATTTCTTTTTTACCCAAAGTTACACTGGGCTGTTACACCCAGTAGTATAGTCATAGTCACGTGGCATGGCCATTCTGACGGAGCAGCAGCATTGGTGGATACCCGGAGAAGGGAATTATCCGTGCCCTTTGGTGACACCCACCGCTTCCGCTTTTGGGTGCACCACGGTTTACCGGAAGTAACCAAACACCGTCTCTTTTTCAAGAAATCATCGAATTAATCAACCAATTAGCTAGTTATCAATAAAAAAAGATCCCCCTGCTCGTACGCACAAGTTGGGCGTTCTCTATGTGATTGACTCAATCATCCGAGAGTGGGTAGAGGCCACTCGCAGGGCAGGCCGACCTCCACGTAGCCCTGCGCCGGACGGAACTCTCGCCGCTGGAATCGACAGAATGACCAAGTCATTACCTGCACTGATGACGGATATCATCAATCATGCGCCGCTGAATCACAAGGTATGTAGACGGATGTTGAAAATGAACATCGGGGCTGACGCCAGTCGTAAACCGATCGTCAAGACCATTCTTGGACATACCATATCTCCGAAGATATCAAATCGCATTACGCTGATAATTGTCTGCAGAGAAATGCTATTCCTTTGTCTGAGTTAAGAAGCTTGAAAGTATTGTAGCTCTTTATACGGGGCTGCGAGGGGTGCTTATACACTTGAATTATCAAAAGGAATTTTCTTTCGTGCTTTCGGGGATTGTCTTGTGCCTACATGGCGCCGTTTTAGTAGTCGCAGGGAGCCGTTTTGGTAGTCGCAGGGATCGAGCGGTATTTATTCGATTTCCTGTTCCGCCCAAGGACTTCTTATGTAGCTTCACAAGGGAATCTACAAGTTCTTCGTTGCAAGACGGAGTGCGTGGCTAGAGGGCGGGCTCATCACAGCTAGAGACCAGGTAGGTCCTGAACATCAAACGCGTGTATCACTATCCACTCTGTCGGCGACACCGATTCCTGTTTATTTAGGGGCTGTTCACGCTAGAAAACAATTACTAGGAACCATAAAGGTGTCGCTGTAAATGTGATCTACGTACGAAGCAATACACACGCAACTTATGGGGATACACCGAAGAGATACACCGAAGAACTACTAATATAGACTAGTGTATCTTGGCGTAGGGGACAGGGAGGTCAATCGAAGAGTGTAAGGTGGTTGTACAGTACCATTTTCGGGACGTACTGTAAACCTAAGCAAACTCTCCCACAGAACGCGTAAACGTTCAACATCTCTTGGCAAACAATCGAAAATATAATAGATACAATATAAGAAGTCTGTGAGAACAGCTTTGGTTGGAAAACGTCGGCACCTCATATCTCGCGTCCCAGAAACTTGGGGCAATAAGGAACACGAGTAACCTAGACGGAGTCATTGTTATGACTTCAGTAAATCGTAGGCGTCTTCACACCGACTTGTGCCAAGAAAAAGTTGAAAAGACTAGTATCACAATCCGAAAATGTCGCCGTGAGGAGCGTTCCATTCCACGCTCCTACATTCGAGCTAGACAATTAACCACCCTTGGTCACAATCTCGCCAATTGCATCCTGAATATTGGTCCAGTCTGGATCATCCCATGATCCATTCCCGCAATTTGGAAACAACCCCCATCCTATACATGCTTCCCCTGGGATCCCATTGATTTGTAAATATTCATAATTAGATCCCGGGAGAAGCACCCAGAAGAGCAATATCTCTTGTAGGGAGATCTCCGCGATTCGCGGTGCCTCCGATGAAAGTGATGTCCTGGTCACCAAATTTGATTTGTTTTAGTGCAAATGCCGGCCGGGAGATGGCTATCAGTATCAGGCTAACCATGAAGGAATAGCTGAGTCCACTGAGCGCAGGCATTATCGTAAGAGATATCGTTAGACGGATGGAACAATTCCGAAGGAAGAACAAGTTCTGGTAAGGATTTTGGAGTCGTATCGAACTGAAAATATCTATGGAGCAGAGTGACTTTCCAGTTGCCAATCCCCGGGATGAGAGGCCTGGATTTCTTTTTATAGTACCGTAATAGGTATCTTGTTAACGTAATACCCCCAAGGATTTTCTACGAGACAAAACGGGCGCTGCGACAACCAAAACGGATCCCTGCGACTACCAAAACAGATCCTTGCGACTACCAAAGTGGATCCCTGCGACACGAGATAACGTGGCCAAGGAGTCGTCCTCAAGAGCTGCTTCCACCTACACGGATTTCCCATGACATGTGATGGAGATTCCCTCCCTCTGATGGATATTTCCGCTGTTGTTTCCAGGACCAGCGTTTACTAGGTGTTTCCGGTTTCCCTTCTGCCTCCTGTGGCCTATATTAGGCCTCTTTCTTGCCTTTCCCTTCGTTCTTCCTTAGATATCAGAACTCGTGTGTGTGTGTTTCCTCTCCTGCTTCCTTTGCGTAGCCGATCTATCAACATCAGAACTCAGCACTCCGTGATCCTAGGAAGCTCTAGGAAAATCTAGCGGGGGAAGGTGAATTCGCTATAATCTCCTGGATGGAGATAGCCACCCTGCGACTACCAAAACGGATCCTTGCAATGGACAATCTATGACGTCACTCCCGAAAGGGCCAGGGAGTGGGGGTGGGGGAGATCATTCCACCCTGCGAATGGAGATAGTCACAGTAAAACGGACACTAAGATTAAGTTTCTTATCCAGAGAATTGAAAGAAGCCTACTGCTAAATCGCCTTTCTAAGAGAATCTGAGAATCTTCCTGTCAGATACTGTGCTTCCGGAAATCGGCGTCACTGCCTACACTCTTTCATTGTTTCCTAAACCCTGATGGCAAGAAGAGCTAAACTACTTTTAGTATACATTAATATTCGAACGGCTTATCAAAATCACTTTTTCGGTGACATGTGCTGGTACCGAAACGAAGATCAGATGCTAAATAATCCCTAGGCACCGTTAGATCGCAAAACGATATACCGCAGATTATTAGCCCACGCAGACAGGTTACCAGCCATCGCCGCACCGGTCATCGTTAGATCTCCAGAAACTAGCTCTCAATAACAGTTACCCTTGTATCTAGCAAGCATACAGGATATTCAGACGGCCATAACTTCCTGACACTCGGTAGACTGGCTCCATCTTTCCCACTTTCCCAAATACTAATTCGATGATTGGTCATTTTGGTCCGCTAGTGTTCACCTAGAGTCCTCCATGCAGATGGAGGATTGGCTAACACGTTTGTGGTGTGACGGGGGTTGGGGCCGCAACGTTAACTGAGACATGATTGGTGGTATCGGTCAACACAATATCGGAATATTCGAGGCTAGTGAGCAGAAGATTTTGGCCTGGAGGACACGTAAAGTCGCCTGGGCTCGGGCCGGACGTCAGGGTAATGCTTCCTTGAATGTTGCCATTCTTCCCTGAATTAAAGGTGCCCGACCCTGAGACAAGACCTGTCGTTGTCTCCTTGTTGCCCGCCTGAGGATGCTTGCCGCCCTTATTGCAGCACTGGTACGTAGCTTGGAAGTCCGCTCCGACTGTGTAAAGGATGTTTTGGTTTGCCCCGAGTCCTGCCTCCTTAAAGGAGACCGTCAGAAATCCATTGTTGTTGATAGAAGCCGACGGCTGCCCCACAAAATGCGGGGACTGGGCGAAGGCTGCGCCAAAGAGAAAAAGATAGGTAAAGAAGTTCGCCTTCATTTTTCTTCAAGGCCTCTGATGTGAAGTGAATATTGTTGAATCGAACAGAAAGATTGAATGGTGCCGAACTATCTAGTATTCTTAAATACAGCGATGGAGGTCCAGTCCTACCGAAACAAGTCAGTCACACGACAACCTCTCGTCTACGAGTCATCGACAGTTACGTTCACGTCGTAACTATCGAAGGTTTAACTATGACTTGATTCGTCCGTCTAATAAGCCCAAACTCCTTAAATCATGGGGTGCATGCATCATGTCCTTTGATGCTGGCCACTGATATAACACCCGTATTTTAGTATTGTTTGGTTCGAAAAAGAACGCAAAGTCCAGATACAGTGACTACGCAAAAGTCCTAACACCCCCTCGGGCCCCACTTACCAGACCGCCCAGGCTAGTAATTTACCGCCTACCAAAAACGCGTAGCCAGAAACACGAGATATTGCATAGAACGCGATAGTATTTCGAATTGCTCGCAACCTATACACACAATCACCCAATATACCTTATACTTAACTATCTACGCGATATATCTCATCACCAATCATCATGGCTTATTCAAAAGAGCTTACCCCAGCGCTTAGAGAGCGTATTTGCGAGCTACACGCGATTAACTGGGGTTATAAGCGTATTCATAAGCGCTACCCCTGGATATCTCTCTCAACGATTCGATATACTATCAAAAAGGAGCCTGAACGCCGAATGGGTGTTTCAAAGCCTCGCTCTGGCCGCCCGAAGAAGCTTACCGAGGACGATAAACCCCGAATCTTGTATGTTATTGCTGAACAACCACGCGTGACCTATGAGGACCTACTTTCTGAGGTTTCTTATAAGGTAAAAAAGGATTCGATTCGCCGACTATTGAATGCTGAGAATATGCGAAAGTGGCGATGCTCCTGGAGACCCTATCTCGACGATGAACACGCAGCTAAGCGTCTCCAGTGGGCTAGCCGATATCGACACTTTACACCAGCTGATTGGGCTCGTGTTTACTGGTCTGATGAGTGTACTGTTGAGCGTGGCATCGGTATTCGTCGCGAATGGACCTTTATACGCCCTCGAGATCAGCCAAAAAAGGGCGAATGCCAGGGTTTACCGCATCGCGGTAAGCAGGTTAAGCAGATGTTTTGGGCTGAATTCTCGGCTACTCGACGTACGGGTTTAATACCCCTATTCGGCGATCCTTCATCACAGCGTGGTGGTATTAATCGATTCGTTATTGAAGAATTATACCGCCGAGTCTTACCAACCTTGTTGCCTACTGAAGATGGTATTTTTATGCACGACAACGCACCTACGCATACTGCATACGTTGTACGCGATGCATTAGAAGAGATGGAGATCGAGGTGATGATCTGACCACCTCATTCGCCTGACTTAAACCCAATTGATAACCTCTGGGCGCTTTTGAAGGCAGAGATTTATAAGATTCGACCTGATCTTATGCATATGAAGAATAACGATGAGACTAAGCGGATTTTAGAAACAGCACAAATTGCATGGCAAAATATCGATATGCGCCATCTAGAACACCTTTCTGAGACTATGCCTAATCGGGTGCAAGCAATTATCGAATCAGAAGGGTGGTATACGCCCTACTAGGCCTATTGTATGTGTGCTTAGCTAGCTATCTGGTAGTTAATCAATTTCATGGAGTTTTGGTGGAGGTTTTGTGACCGGCAGTATATTATGTAATTAGGGTGGTGTGGGGCTAGGGGTGTTAGGACTTATGCGTAGTCACTGTAGCTCTATGCCAAGACCGGGCTTGTTTTTGACTTCAGCCGCACATCCACAACGCCAGATACGCACATCGATCCGTCCAGCCATATTTGTATGATCTCAGGTCACATGTACTTATATTTCATCGGCATTCGATACCATCCAGCGACGTGGTTCTATCCTTAAGACGGTATTCGCGGGCTACCCGTAGACGACCACCCATCGAGGGTCACATACCTTCGGTTTAAGGGTCAAGAGTCTGGGCCCCTTACCCGCAGCGAGGGTCACCAAACAGAACTGCAAGAAGTCTGGTATCCAATAGGGTCCGACGCGGCAGCATGGTGATTAGCAGTGGTGTAGATTTCGGAAGATGCCTTACTATCGCTCCTTGCCTATCAACTAGACACTAGGTGAACATCCAGGAAAGCACCCAGCACTCTGCAGCAAAATGCCACTGCAAGATGCAGAACAGAGGTATTGGCACGTTGGGTGTGGTAACAATTTCTTTTTTTGCAGTGTTTGCACGGAACGTCTGGCAGCTGCTCTGGCTAGGGATGACAAAGTGAAATTTCAAGATTTTGTGACGAGTTGGCCGATTTCGTAATTACAACATCCCTAACTTCTAGTCGAACCCTGGTACATAGAATACTGAATGTTATTACGAGTACATGCCCTGAAACGAACGTAGTGAGAGAAGGGAACTAATCAACGTGCTTGTCCGTGCGCGGCCGCAGAAAAAGAGCGCTTTTCTACATTGGAACCCTTCTGCCACGCGCGCTCCTTATTCGCCCCGCTATTACTGTTTTAGGTTTGGTTTCTTTTAACGTTTAGGGTTCTAGGGCTTTTTCTGCACCTATCTGTACCTTAAGCCTCTATGATTGCTCCACATGCATCTTGTCGACGCCGTTCTTATAGTAACGCGCTATAACGTACTACCACGCGTTACTTCTCTGCTAAGGTTGCGCTCTGCCCTCGCACTTCTCTTTATTCTTTTAGTGTCGTTATACGGCTTTCCAATACTAACGCGTCGTGCCTACCATGGTTATGATCGCGAGGTGCGGCTATCTACCTCGATTCTGCCTCTAAGTTACCCGGCTTGTCGATTAGTATATTTACTACCCTAGATCATCTCTATCAGGAGTTATCCGGAAGTTCCCATCTTTATAACTCTTGTAGCTATACAGTAGCGCTAATAGCTATATGCAAAATAATTACGAAAGAAATATACTCTATATCCTCTGCAGTCCTAGGTATACGAGGCAATAGAAGTGAACGCAGATACCTCTGACTAGACTACCTTCTAAAAACCACTCAAAACCCAAGCACATTATCAGATTGAGCTTGGGGATCTCGATACAAATCACGTGCCACGGATCATGCACTCACGGCAGTATTGACGAATCACAATGCGAGTAGTATGCTACCGCGTATGGTACCAGCTAGACTCTCACAGTTTCACCTTTTCTCTTGTCCTCTCCATTCCTTCACCTTCTCCTCATTTTCATCGCATCAGGTTTCAGGGCTGATGCGCGCTGCGCGCGTCTTCCAGTACAAAACAGGTATTTTAGTCACGATCCATATTAGGTTTAGCGTATCATGTGATTAGGGTTTGAAAGAGCATCTCTATGTTTCTGGATATGGAAGGCAATTACGGTCGGCACTGTAGCACAAGGGGTACCTCAAGATATCAAATATATATCGAATAGAGGCTATTCGGAAACGTTGTGGTCGATATTAAGGCGATATAAAGCTGCTGTGCTGTGTGCCGAGCGGGAACTAACCCCTGACCGATGGCGGACCCACCCGCGGGAGGGCCCGAGACCCCTCCCACAAACACGCAAGAAACCACCGCCAGCTTCACGGAGGACGACCTCGAAGCCAGAACTACCGTCGAAAGCCGGAAGCGAACCCGGAGTGGAGATATCTTCGCTCCGTCGGATCCAACCGGTCGAATCACCACCAAGGAGGTGTGGAAACTGATCAGCACGCTGAAGGACGTCATCCGCCACCAAACCACGACCATTGCAGCCACCCAAAACGAACTCCAGGAGATCAAACACAACCAGAACGTCCTCCAGGAACAGAACGAGAGACTCCATGAGGAAGTGAAAGCACTACGAGCGCAGCTCGAAAGCGCCCCAGCAGTGACCGCGACGAAGACCTGGGCGACAGTCGCAGCCAATGGCGGCAATACCACCCCCTCGCTGAACCACCAACAACCCGAGAAAGAGCAAAACTGCGTCCGAATCAGTACCCAGAGAACCTTCGTCGATCCAAGAGACAATTATGACAACGACGGAGACGCATTTGGACGATATCTCCCCACTGACACCGTCAACACCCACATTCGCACTGCATTGCAGAGCGACGATGCAACGCAAGACGTCCAAGTGGCGGGCATTGGCACCACCAAGACCGGCTATCTTATTCGATTCAAAAATACGGAGTCGGCTGAAGCAGCGCGCAATAACACTGGATGGCTACATAAATTAGGCAACAACACGAAACTGGTCAAACCACGATTCGGTATTGTAGTCCACCGTACCCCTACCGAGGACTTTGACCTGGAAACGGGTGCCACCCAGGCAGCGGAGAAGATCATCAACGATAACGACCTGGCGGAACTCGGTTTCCACATCGACGAACTGGCCTGGATGAAAGCGAAAGATAAGGCCTTGGGGAAGTTCGCATCGTTAGGAATCTGGTTTGACTCCGCAGAGGGAGCAGAACATATGTTACGGAACGGCTTCCTTGTCAACCAACACTATATCCCTCACGTTGAACGACGTGAGATCAAGAAAAAGAGATGTTTTCGGTGCCAACGGTTCGGACACTTGGCATGGACGTGCAAGGAAACGCCTCGATGCGGACACTGTGCAGGACAGCACGAGCGTGAACGATGCCCACCGGGAGTAAGAGCGCGGTGCCTGGATTGTAATGGCGAACATCCGACTGGCGATCGACAGTGTCCAGGACCAGCGACCTCCAACCCCGTCAGATGCTAGAGAGAAACCTCCGCATCCTACAGTTGAACATGATGAAATCTGGACCAAGAATGGAGGCACTGATCAATGATCCTCAAAGTCAAGACCTGGATGTTCTTCTGATCCAGGAGCCCTCCATCACCACGTACCGCACACACGTCAATCACAGCGCCTAGCGACTATATCGGCCTACCGCACAGCTCGATGCTGGTCGGTTTCGCAGCCTGATCTACGTCAACAGACGAATCTCCACCTCCTCACACCGTCAAATACCATGCCACCACCCAGACGTCGCAGCCATCAAGATCTGGACAGCTAACTCTCAAATACTTCTCTTTTCTATCTACATACCGCCAGTACCACTTTTCACCGGCGACGACGCATCGGCGTTGCCAGCCCTCACTGCGATTCAAAGCTCCATCACAGCTGCTACACAAAACGAGCAGCGGTCGACCAGTATCATTGTTTCCGGTGACCTCAATCGACACCATCCGATGTGGGGCGGCAATCACATCGCGCCTAGGTCTATCGAAGATGCTAGCGACCTAATCGACTTTTTCCAGAATCGCAACCTCCAAAGCTGCCTCCCCCGAGGCACGGCAACTTACTGGGCCTTGAACAACCCAGGACAAAACTCAACCATCGATCAGACAGTGACAGACAGCCCGGACCGGCTCGTCAAATGCCATCTATACCACGAGAACTACGGATCTGACCACCGCGCCACCTACTCGGAATGGAATTTGCAGCCTCAGACTAAGCCAAGAACCAAAGCGAGGAAAGCGTACGAGCGGGCGGACTGGTCCAAAATCGGCAAGGAAGTAGCTCGTCGGATTTCTCCTTGGAAAGACATTAAGACCCGGCCAACACTCGACCGAGTGGTGGAGGAGCTCACATCAGCAACGGCCCAGGCGGTCGACCGATTCACGCCCGACATGCGCCCAACGCCATACTCTAAGAGATGGTTTACCCCGGATCTCAAAGTGCAACAAGTTGAAGTCAATCAACTACGCAGGAGGTGGCAGACGAGCTGCGCGGAACTCGGACGAGACCATGCTAACACCACGGCTGCCTTTGAGGCCATGCAACAAAAGCGGCGAGCGTGGACCCGGACCATCCAGAAAACCAAAGCATCACACTGGAGGCAGTTCCTAGACGAGGCGGGTGAAGGAAAACTCTGGAAAGCCGCGACCTACATGAAGCCTCGGGAAACATGGGGTTGTACCCCAACATTGCGAGCTGGCTCTGAGGAGATCATCCAGAACGAAGACAAAGCAAAGGCGTTCCTCGATACGTTCTTCCCCGCAATGAACACACCCGAGCCCAGCCCACCAGCTTCACCACTCCCTGAGCTTCCATGGCACCCAATCACTGAACTTGAGGTTGAGCGATCACTAAGGACAGCGAAAGGGACGACAGCGCCAGGGGAGGACAATCTACCAATGTTGGTCTGGAAAAAACTTTGGGTACATCTGAAGGCCTTTATTGTCCGCATCTTCACGGCATGTGTAGATTTAGGACACCATCCAAAACAATGGCGCAGCGCGAAGATCATTGTGTTACGGAAGCCAGGCAAGCCAGGCAAGCCAGACTACTCGCTTCCCGGCGCCTACCGACCAATCTCACTGCTGAACACACTCGGCAAGCTTCTTGAAGCAGTTAGAGCGCGACGACTGTCCTATCTAGCAGAAAAACACGGCCTGCTGCCGAACAGCCAATTCGGCGGACGCCCAGGCCGAACGACCGAGCAAGCCTTGTTGGTGCTGTCTAATGCGATCGACCAAGTGTGGTACAAACACAAGGTAGTGACTTTAATTTCGTTCGATCTCAAGGGTGCCTTCAACGGGGTGAACTGGGTGAGCCTAGATTACTCTTTACAGGCGAGAGGGGTTCCGAGGGTGGTACGGAAGTGGATTGCAAGCTTCATGAGTGACCGCCACGCCAACATCGGATTTGACGATTTCCGCACCGAGACAGAGCCCCTCGCGCATGCAGGACTGGCCCAAGGGTCTCCACTCTCTCCTATCTTGTTTGCATTCTTCAACGCCGATCTGGTCGACCAACCTGTCGACTCCCACGGAGGTGCGTCGGCATTCATTGACGACTACTTCCGATGGCGAGTAGGCCGCTCGGCCGAGGAAAACCTAGCCACTATGCAGTCCGAAGACATCCCTCGTATCGAGAAATGGGCACGGCGAACCGGATCTAGCTTCGCCGCCGAGAAAACCGAGCTCATCCACCTCACTAGAAAGAGGGGAGAGCACCTGGAAGGGCAACTTACCTTCGATGGAGCCGACGTTAAGCCGTCACCTACAGCAAAACTACTGGGGGTGATATTTGATCAGGAACTCCGCTGGAAGGAAAACGTTCAGCAGGCCATCAAAAATTTCTGCATGTTGATGGCGAATTCAATTAGATTGAATTAGATTGAATTAGCTTTTTAATACGACTTGGTCAAATTGAGCTTTTCTGCCGGCAATATTTTGCATAAAATTATGTTTTGAACAATGGCATCTATCGGCCGCCGCAATACCAGGCAAGACACACCCATTAGTCCTTTAATATCACGCGAGAGGGCACACATCAGACAAGGAATCCAAGATCAATGGGAAAAGGAATGGAAAGAGTCGAAGACCGGCAGTCACCTGCGCCAGATCGACAATACATTGCCAGCCAAGTATACCCGACGTCTCTACGGGTCCCTACCTAGAAACCGGGCTTACTTACTAACGCAATTGCGAACTGGACACTGCTGGCTATCAACATACGCGAAGACCTTCCGTTTCCGCGATAACGACCTATGTGCCTGTGGCGAACGAGAGAGTGTAACCCATGTTCTACTGGATTGTCCGGAGCTAAGAGACCTACGGCGAGAGCTCCGAGGGAAGGTCGGCGAGGCGTTTAACAGCATATCAATCTTGTTGGGGGGACCTGGCGAAAGGGGAAGGGGTAAGATCAACAGTGCTTCACGGGCTAAGACAGTGGAGGCCGTCTTAGACTTCGCCGAAGCATCACAACGGTTTCAAAGCCGAGCATCATAAAGGCAGCATGAAAACAAAGCGGCTATGGAGCCACGAGAGGCCTCGGCGAGGCATCAAATTCGCTTAGGAAGTGGGACACGGCATCTGTACACATAGAGATATAAACAGTTGTAGATCCTGCATATCGTTCGCGAGGGGTCAGGGTAAATGAAATCATCATCATCATCATCGGCAGTAGAGGAGGAGGTCCATATCAATGCGCAAGACGGGCATTATGGCAACGCTCTTGAGGCTGCTTCGTATTAAGGGCACAACGAGGTTGCGCAGCTGCCATTAGAGAGAGGCGCTAATGTTAACACACATGGCAGGCGTTTTACCAATGTTCTTCAGGTCACTTCTTATCAAGGGCATAAGGAGGTCGCACAGCTGCTATTAGAGAGCCTTGCTAATGTTGACACGCGATGCGGGAGATTTGGCCACGATCTTCACCCAGCTTCGTGTTAAGGCCATAAATTGTCTGCTTCTTCCGCAAAATGTGTGCTCCTTAAGCGCTTTCAAGAAGTTGAAAATGTTCATCCTCTCCCTTTAGAGCACTTGGCTCTGGTCCGACCGGGCATGTGGTTCATGATCGATCAAGGAGTAGTACCTCTCGAAGAGCTCTGCTTTTGCATCTGTTCGATTTGGCATATGAGCCCAAGCCCCAGCAAAATGCACGACAAACATCCCCGGCTCCCACTTCTTGTTGTAATGGTCATAACAAGGTATCTCTTCTGGAAATGCATTCATTTTCCACTGTGGAATAAATAGCACCTGCTCCTGCTCATCGTGCTGATTCTCTTCAATTAGCTGCAGCATGCAGTCTTGCTCAGAGGGATTATTGTTCAGACCAGGCAGAGGGTCATATCGGCAGGTTTTGGCCCGAGACAAGAAGGCGAGCACTTGGGAGGTGGAGCGAAGCAGCATGGAGCCAGCGTTTAGTTTGAAGCTATAATGGGACGGGCCGGCAAAGTCAGTCCGAATTTTGAGCACTGCTGTTACAACCTACTGCAAGTTCGAAAGGGAGGGTCAAAAGCCAACTGGACTTACCAATCTGAGGTTAACAGGAAGTTAATCCTATTTGGGTCGGAGACACTTGCTAACGAGCCCTCGATGAGATCCTCCAGCTTAGTGTCTGTATTTGTGATGAGAGTGTCGTAATCAATCCACCAGATCCAGTCATATTTCGCGTGTGCTATAAGCTGCTCCATCATGTCCAGCTTGTGCCAGTATCCATCCCCGAACCAGTCGAATTCCAAATGGTAGCCATGTTTCCCCGCATAGGCTGTGTGTATTCATGCGGTATCAGCAAAGGTGTCAGATCAATGGTGACATGGTCAAGAAAGATACTGACAGATTTTGTTACTTAGTGATTTATGGTCATAAGAGGTTTCAAATGTGCTCATGCATGCGATTGCAATTCTGTGTTTCTGGGAAATTGAAGGCAATGGGTAAAAGTAGAGCGCGAGACAGACTAAAAAGGTCAAGAAACAGACGTCCGACAGCCTAAACCTTATGGATCTTATTGCAAGAGGCATGGTGGTTGGCTCCTGTGGTGTGTAGCCAAAGTCCAACGGCGATGGCAATATGAGGAGGGATTTGGAATAGATAGATAGATTTTTGTAGATGATTAGAATGGCTTTAAAGCGATAGAAATTTTTCTCCCCCGTACACGAGGTCTGTATTTGCTTTGCGTGGTATTTCTTGCGACAAATTCTTGAATGAAAAAGGGCAAATTTTTTGGAATTATCCAATTTTGACCTCTGCACACATCAGTTTACCATATGAATAATGCAGGGGTATCATTACAAGGGATCGGAATTCTCTTGCACTGGGGATTGGAGGGCGGTATTCCCCTTCATTTTTAAATACTCCATTTCATAAGCTGCCGTGACAGGGTTGGCAGCTGTTCCCGCTTGCGGAACAGGATCTACATAACTTACAGTGGCGTTCCATAAGTATTTGGACATGGTACTGTTAGGATTCTCCCATTCCTCTGCGGGTTTAGCGCGCCCCGAGGTAGTCAGCTGGGTTAGGAGTTGGTCGCCCAATAAGAACGCAGTGTGCTTCCCGACTCTCATAGGTTATGGCCCTATGTTGACAATTCGTATGTGCTGAATTGCAATTTTATGAGGGATTACCAGTCTGTCCAATAGATCTAGATCACCCTGTTTTGTACCTCAGTTTTGACGGCAATAACTGAAGGTTTATGCCGCAGTCATAATAACGCGAGGAAGACAGTCTCAGGGGCGTAAGCCCCAACACACAGATATAACCCCTAAGGGTGATGATACAGACCTTAGGGATAAAAGGAATCCATCCACTTCTCCGCGGCGAGGCATGCCTGATACAGACATCAAGGCGATATTAACCCAATTAACTGCTAGTGTTTCGGTCCTTATGCAGAACCAGGCAGAGCACGGTCGCAGACTCGATGCATTATCCCAATTGGCACCTCGAGAGGCCCCTGAACCAGCTTATCCTTCAATGAGTGTGGAGGACCGAAAAGACGATCCCAACCGCCGGATCGACGACTTACAGGCCCCGACCGCAGTCGACCGGGAAGAAGCCTCCATTGAGAGAGAGCTACAGAGGCTACGACGTAGCATCAAAGACCTTTAGGAGCACAAACCAGCAAATCTTGCCATACACAACTTCATTGCGTGGAAGACGAATACTCTCAGTGATGCGTCCTTAATTAACGTTCACAATGTCTCTGCTTATAGCATTCTGATTAAGGGATAACAAACAGCCTTGAAACTTGTTACGGTGTAACAAGTGCGATACTGTACTATATATATTGGTTCCTGGGTCATATCCGCTATCGGCCTATGTGTGCGATCCCCCGCACTGACGTAATTCCCGGCCGTCCCGAACACCCGGCCGTCCCCAACACCTCATCCAAAATCGCGTCTTCCTACCTACATACCAATTTCAACCATTTACCATGCCACTAATTCGCTCTGAATCTTCGCGGAAATTGGCCAATTAAGAGGGCAAGATCTTATCAGCCCTTAATGATCTTCAAGATGGCCGAATTAAATTCGTACGCGCAGCAGCGAAGTTATACGAAAAACCGCTTACTACCCTACACGACCGCGTACACGGCCAATCTTCTCCCGTCGATTCTCGCCCATCAGGCTATAAATTGACCCCATTAAGAGAGGATTCGCTTTGTGATTGGATTATCTCTACGAATTCGCGTGGTGCAGCCCCTAGGCCTAGTACTGTCCGCGAAATGGCCAATATCTTACTAGCTGCGCGCGGTAGCCACCCTCCGCCTACGGTTGGCAAGAATTGGCCATCAAACTTTATAAAACGACGCGAAGAGATTCGATCACGCTTCTCTAGGCGATATGACCACCAGCGCGCACTCGAAGACCCAAAATCGCTACGAGAGTGGTTTACGACCGTACAGCGCGTTATCGACGAGAACGGTATACTAGCGGAGGATATATACAACTTTAATAAGACAGGATTTGCAATAGGAGAGAGACTAAGACACGACAGAGAGGGAGTCGGTAGTATTAGATAGAAAGGTTGAACAGTAGCAGGTCAACGTAGTATCCCCTCGTCCGTCCGGGAAGGACAATTAGCGCATTTCAATTAGCGTATTATATTATCCAATAGGTTATCGGACTAAAATATTCGATGTGTTATTGGATATAGGGGCTCCACTATCTACTAAGTCATCAACGCGTGTTTTTCTACACGCGTAACCCCCTACCAACCTGCCTACCAACCTGCCTACCAACCTGCCTACCAACCTGCCTACCAACCTGCCTACCAACCTGCCTACCAACCTGCCTACCAACCTGCCAATAAATCTGCCATGGCTCCAAAGAAATCTACTAAGGCTACACGGAAGCGCACGCTTGACGAGATTACTGCCGAATTACCTACTAAGGAAGAACTCTCTCGGCAGCTAAAGCCCTTGATCCCTTCCTCCGAACCTCCACGGCTGCACCTACCTACTAGCATTGACCTAGATAGCCCATACGCGATCTTTACACTCTTTATTAGCGAAGAGATTTTCGATCGTATCAGCCAATCTACCAATGCATACGCGCAGCGAAATCTAGCGAAGCTAGCTACCACTGCCACTACTACTACTACTCGCGCGTGGAAGGATACTACAACTGCAGAGATCAAGGTCTTCTTTGGTATTCTTATTTATATGGGTGTTCACCCTGAGCCACGCATTGATCTCTACTGGGCGCAAGATAGACGAGAAGGACCACTACATACTCCTCCGCTTTATATGACCCTTAAGCGCTTTGAACAGATTAAGCGCTATCTTCATATATCTCACCCTGACGAAGATGAGATACGATCGGAGAAGGATAAGAAGCAGTGGTGGTATAAGCTAGACCCTCTGGCTTTCTTCTTCAAAGAGGCTGCTGAAAAGCACTACCAACCAGGTTCTAATATCTCTATCGATGAGACTATGGTTCGCTGCTTTGGCCGTACGAAGCATACTGTCAAGATGCCTAATAAGCCAATTCAACAAGGTTATAAGATCTTTGCCCTCGCAGAACATGGCTATATTTGGACATTTACATGGAGTAGCCGCCTATGGGGGATCGCGGAGATGTTTAAATATGAAGGCCTTAGCCCTACGGCAAGAATGGTGCTTAAGATGGTCAAGAAGCTTCCTGGCCTAGCTAGTTCGATGGCTAATCTTCCTGCTACCCCTATGAGCAATTCGCATACCAATCTTATAGCCAATTCGATGGCTAATCTTCCTGCTACCCCTATAAGCAATTCGCATACCAATCTTATAGCCAATTCAATGGCTAATCTTCCTGCTACCCCTATGAGCAATTCGCATACCAATCTCATGGCCAATTCGATGGCTAATCTTCCTGCTACCCCTATGAGCAATTCGCATACCAACCTCATGGCCAATTCGCCGGCCAATTCGCCGGCCAATTCGCATACCCTAGCACCCTATATTGTCTACTTAGATAACTACTTTACCTCGGTAGCCCTTTTCAAAGAGCTTCGAGATATTCAATGTGGTGCATGTGGTACTACCCGCCCTCAAAATGGGATACCTTCTCAGCTCGTTGAGCTAAAGGATCACATTAAGACGATCCCATGGGGTACACTCTATGCAGCAGAGGCTGAAGGGGTTCTATGTCTTGCTTGGCAGGACAATAATATAGTCCTTCTACTATCTACTATCCACTCGCCACAGATATACACTCCTACTAAGCGGAAGCGGCCATTACCAACCTCTACGAATGCAGCTATCTCGCGTATACCTTTTGGTGATGAGATAACTAAGGAGCTCGAGATTCCTACTGCTATCAATGACTACAATCACTATATGGGTGGTGTGGATATTGCAAATCAGTATAGGGCTTCTTATGAAATTCATCGAAAGTGCGAGCGTGTCTGGTTCCCTCTGCTTTTCTTCTTTATTGATGCTGCAATTATTAATGCTTACCGCATTCAATATATCTTTAAGAAGCAACAGGGGGATAGTGAGCTATCTAGTCAGCTAGATTTTCGGCGAAAGCTCTACCAGCAGCTCTTTGCCTTTGCACCTTCGCCAGTACCAAGGCCAGTACCTGGTATAAACCACCAGCGAATTCAATTCGATAGGCGAAAAGCTTGTGTGTGGTGTCAGTATAAGAGAGAAAAGGGCAAAAGAGGCCAACAGGCCAATCGGTCAAGATCTGGTTGTTTAGAATGCGGCAGTGTAAGCCTATGTGTAAAAGGGCAGTGTTGGGACGAATTTCATAGAATTAGCTAGTCGATTAGGCCTGATTAATTACCATACTGAATTGTGACCGCGATTAGCCAATTAGTACGCGTTATTCATATACGCTAGTATAGCCTAGTAAAATACGCTAATTGTCCTTCCCGGACGGACGAGGGGATAGTCAGGTAGGCCTCAAATCTCTACTTGCGAATATAAAAGTTCTCAAACTTTTCAATTTCACTAGGAAAATAGGCAGTATTTATAACGTGGGGTATATAGCAGAATATCATAGGCAAAGACTAATAAAATCTGAGATAATAATAGGGGTGTATGAGAGTTTTAGGAAACTCGTTGCTTTTTCTATCTGATAACATAGTTTTTATTGGTGACCTCTTGCAGTCAAGATGGGAACAGGAACATGTACAGTTTGGCCGTAACGGGTCACCTGTCGCTGCGGTCTTATGCGTAAACGCATTAGACTGTAGCATCAGAGAAGGCCCGTCCGCGCTCCCATGTAGGGAGGCAATGTGTCTGTATATTGCAATGCTGGTTTCTATATACAGAGGGGGGGGTGGGGGGGACAAAATCGAGTCTTGACTGCGTGAGAGATGACGAGCTACCACCAGAGGCAAGCAACTGACTCTTGCGAGGCAGTTGTAGGAAGAAGGAGCCCTCCGTAATGTCGGTATAGATGTCACGTGAGGCAGCGTGGGCAGCTTGAGGCAACCCCAATAAAACTCCTCCCAATAATGGGGGCGACTGTTGGCACTACCCGAGAATTCTGCTCGCACTACTCGGGGCCTGATTTCTTCCTGATTTCCGCTAAGCCTGTCACACCGATTACTTACGAATTCACCCACCCCCTTCCTTCTTATACATACTGCCGAATTCGAAATCAGATTCCCCTTCTTGCACACGTAGATTATTTTCCAAACCCTAATTCACAGTACGCTAGGCTAAATTGGATTAGCGGCGTTAAGACCCCCTGTCAAGCTGTTTTGTCTTGCATAAACAGTATCAAATGAGTCATCGTATTATACTGTAAAACCCCTTGGAGCCTCTTGGAATCTTCTCTGCAAGCAGGCCAAACAAAGTAGACGTTTCCACAGACTCGTTTCCATCATACTCAATGGCCTCGCCGAGATTTAGAACGTTACTAACCGTGGTAGGATATTTTGATTCTTGATTTTCGTGGATCCTCTCGCTTGTGGTCTTCCTTGGTTGCCGGTGTCTTTTGCAACGCTGGGTGTCTTCAAGCAAACTGTAGTGCCGACCGTTATTGCCTTCCACGTTCAGAGACAGAGATACTCTAAGGGTGGCTGGTATTAGTCGCGATAAAGTTTCTTGTCGAGGCAAGTCAAAACAGTATGGGCAAGTATGCGGCAGAGCGAATGGGATCAAAGATATATGTATTGGTGGTTATCTCTCTAACACAAGAAAAGGGGCACATAAGGGGGTGTGTGTTACGACAGGAATCTAGCCGAATCTGGCTAGTGGCTAGCAGGACTGATGGTCCATGTCCTTGACATTTCTCTTGAAGCTTGTTCCTTTTCTTAAACATTCTTCATCCCTGCGGGCAGCCTGAGTTATGGTAAAGACTAAGGCATACACAGCTCTAGTCCATGAGTGAAGCTATGCCCCTAGAAATCTGCCCTTTGGAATGACTGCGTTCCAAACAATGTAGGGTGTAGAAAGCGTCCCCGAAGCGGCCCGAACACGAGTAGAACCGAATTCCAAGTAACGGCTATGTTGTCTAAATTTACAACCATTCTCAGGACAATCACAACCTTACTCCGAGGAGGCTCTGAGCTGCGCTGGAGGCACGCATGCGCTAACCCTCGGAATTCCTAGAGCTAAATTGTAATTGCTGGCAGTTTCCGCCGGAGCATTAAGTATCGCCAAAGTATTCAACGTATCTGTCGCCCTTCATTCTCAACTTTAACATTGTGGTACACGAGTTCGCAAAGAAGTCTCGCTGGTGTGAAAATGGCCACGTCTGCTTCGCTCTAGATAACCCAAGTGACACAAGCCAAAGGTATAAATAGGCCCTGCCCTTTTCGAGGATCCCGCATCAAGTCAACCGCTAATCAACACCCTCTTTCAAAGCTCTACATTGCATGATTCGAGGCTTTTACAAAATGCTTTCTTCGTTTTTCATTCTTTTTTTCTGTGCTCTTGTCACTGCACTCTCCGCAGGAGACCCTCGAGAGAAGTGGGGCGGGCATGGGGTTGGAGGCGAGATTTCCCACGGGGGTAATAGTATTGGCAATGGGGATGTTGGTGGGATTAACGGCGATGTTGGCATTGGGGGTGGCGGGGGTACTTGCGACCCGGCCACTTGTGACGCCCAGGTAGGACATGGCATAACCGAAGAGGTTATATCAATGGTAACACGCTGACCTATGAAAGTGCAAAAATTTGGGATTCCAATCGGGTACCTGCGGTAACGGTGGTGGAACTGCCAGTTTACTTGGACTTATCCTCGGAGGGACTACGCCGTTAGTCTCTTCTTGATCGTCTTAGGATTTCAAAGCCGTTAGAAGCTGATATGAAACAGAAGCTGCGTTTGTGTACCAACTACAACTAGCTGTACCACTACGGCAACAACCACAACCACCGTCTCCAGTACAACCTGTTCTACTACAACCACCGCGACAGCCACAACCACCGTCTCCAGTACAACCTGTTCTACTACAACCACCGCGACAGCCACAACTACCTCGACAGCCACAACTACCTCGACAGCCACAACTACCACGACAGCCACGACCACAACCACCGCTACTGTTATCCCTACTGCCATCTGCTTCTGCTGTTCCAGCCCTAATCAGCCACCAAGTAATGGACTCCAAGGAAGTTGTGACCCAGCGACATCGAGTACTTGTACAACCCCCGGTAATACCAACCGTTTCTGTTGTAACGGGGTCTCATGTTCCCCCGCCTAGGGTCAATAACTGGTTCAAAGCTAGCATGAGGACTATTCTGAGCTCAGTGAACGCTGAAATAGCTGGAACAAGCAAAGGTGTTGGGTTAACAGTCAAATCATTTTGGCTCCTTGGTAATGTTGCGTGCGACTTAGTTAATTAATCCGCACGGCCGAAGTACTATTGCGAGATCAGTGTGGTAGTACTATAATCAGTGAAAGAGAAAATCAATGATGGGAACTTTATCAGACCATATCTTTATTTTACTATAAAGCTTCACAAGTGTTAGGGCCAGATACTGGACTCGAGATCAGACGGTCGCTTCTCTACGGCGGCGTCTGCGATGCCCGCAGCAACCCTCCCTGCTACAGAAAGCAGTATAACCGCGGGACACGAGGTTAACTGGGCCAGCACGTCGCCTTTTTGGAATCAAGAAGTTTGTCACAGCGCTCTTCATGAACTACAATTTGAGTATCACCCGGAGAGTGTGCAGGAGACGGTCAGGAAATATAATTTTAACCAGTAGGACCCGGCCCAGAGTAGGACATGATCGACGCATTAAGGCCATCGAGGCCTATGCATCGAGTCCCTGCTGCCGGTTGTCTCCTTCATAGATTCGAGGCCTTTGCCGGTTGTTCCCTTCTGCTTGTTGCTGTTCGTGTCGGTTGTTTCCAGGACCAGCCCTTTGGCGGCGGCCTATTTAGGCCTCGTCCTGTTTTCCTTCCTTGTAGTTCCCTAGTTCGACACAATCGAACCGCTTTCCCCTCTTCCTGCTTCCTTGCGCCGGCGACCCAGTCGACATCAGGACATTCACCACGGAACTCGTTAGTGCGTTGCGTTATTGATACTGACTTTACTCTATACTACCCCGCGTAACTAATTTAGATCAAGGCTGCGAAAGGATCTTGAAGTTTACAATTTTCTGTAAACATGAAAACATGGAGCGCGTGATCTAAAATCGAAGTTCATACCATACATATTAAAGTTGTTTGCAATATTTTTAATCGTACGTTCGCTGCATTCAGCCTGCTCGGCTATTTCAGATGTGGTTAGCGACTGGCTCTCTATCATATCACGAATGAAATAGAGCTTCGAATGAGGAAGCCTCGGCGCCAAATTATGTAGTTGGCTTTGTGCGACCTTCCAGCCAGCGAGTGAATGGTTATTAACGCAACAGTCTGGAAGGAGCGGATCTTCTTGGAGGGGCATCGAGGTTGCAACCTCTATGGCGGTACCTGTAAATTACCGTATCTTACGTTATGTAAAAACATAGGCTTATTTCTAGCATCGGAGGGATCTGCAACTAAACTTAATATAGACTAGCGTGCTTCAGGGTAGGGCTGGAAAAACAATCTGAGAGTATAAGCCGGGGAATCTGATTTCGAATTCGGCAGTATGTCCCTTTGCCTACAGGTTTCCCAATGAGACTACTCTTCCAGGCAACTCTTGCCGACAGAGTCTATCACAGTCGCAAATCGATAGTCTACGCTTGGTCAGCCAGCGTGGATACATGTAGGCTCGATTGTTCTTCACCTGTCCAAAGCTCCACTTTGTTCATTGATTCAGCAAATTGTCCAAAGACGGTTTTCACCCTCCGATCCGCCTCTTTCCTTGCCAGTGTCCCTTTTCAACCTGATCACGCAAATATCGGGCTTGCTGGAAAGCCTTGGTGAGCTCCTGGCGAGCTCGTATGGCACTTTTGGCGGAGTTCCAGCCCGCGGTCTTTACCACCGCTTTGGAAAATCGCCAGTCCTCTCTTAGCTTCCTTAAGATGGACCAGGACTCAAAGGTCGACCAAAATTCAAGTGCGCTTACCCAGTCTGTGATAATTTAGATGAGAATGCAATTGATGGGGACAGCACCGACGAACCGTGTCTGGTGTAAGGAGGTGGGTCGATGAGACATTCAGCAGCGTGAGACATGACGCTTCCTATTAAGTCTTCGTGCAAGTCACCTCACGGCTTAGTCGACAGAGGAACGGATTAGACTTTGTGGTTTTCGCGGTGATTATGAGAATTAGCGCTTCACTACGCTTAGAGAACAGGTGGAGGGGCAAAGATTTATTAAAACTTGGGTCAAGTCATACATCTATAGAAGCTTTAGTCTTGCACGTGCCCCGTTGCTTCTTGACGGCTGAACTTGGCCCTTCTCTTTCACTGTTTGATCGGTCTCTATACATAGGAGAGTTTTGTGAGGATCCGAGGATTAATAAGAGCAATATCGTGAGCATTTTAAATCTACGATTTTGCCATTCTGACCGACATTGCCTCTCCGTCGCCGAGAATCCAAGTCCATCTATAACAGCGAAAGGTCTTATCGAAAGCACCTTTCGGTAATTTCATCCTATGGTTTCCGTACCGATTTCCTCCCCTCGGGTGCTAGCCTTAACTAGTGTATCAACTTCATACCGCGGGCTAGCCTCTGAGAAGGCATCACAGACACTGCAAGCGAACTTCGCACAGCTCTCATACATTCGTCCAAGCTCCAGACTTGTATCCGATGAGGTAACTCCTATTAAGGCTCATACGAGTTGCTCCAAAAGTCTTCCCCCGAAACTGCAGCTGATCCAAGCCAAGATATTTGCGAACACGCGTGAGAGCGAAGGGATGCCTGCGAACAATCCTTTGGGCAATGGGTCCAACATAACTCCACCAACGGCATCAGTGGAAAGTCTGGCAAGCACAACAGAGTCCAACGACACCCTGAACCAGCCATCCCCTGAGACAAGCCACTCAGATCCAAGTCTTCTTGGCGCAACGCCTTCTACCGATTCTCCCACTCAAAGCCTAATAACAGTCAATATGTATTCAAGTTCCACCAGCAATCTGGAATCTCTGGGTTCTCTACATAACAGCCTTACTGTTTTAACAACCTCTTCTAAGCAAGTCGACCTCGGTATCGAACGTTTTGCATCGGTAACTACAGGAAGCAACAAGTCTCCGAGTGACGACAGTAATGACGACTTGGGACAAACTGAAATTACTCAAGCTTCTCTCATCCGCACGTCTGACGAGGGCCGTGTGCAGCTTGGCCACTTCTCTCATACGCAGATGGAAAGTCAGAATGCCTCGCAAGGGGAAACAACGCAGGGATCCTATGGCCCGCAATTATCTCCGACACGTGTTGACATCAGCCCCCATCCATCTTCAACAACAACAACAACAGATATTGTTTTCTCGAACCCAACCAATAGTTCTACGGTGGATGGGAGCGGGGTATCGCGACAGCCCTCGAAGCAAAGCCTTAGTGCCATTTTTGGCAGTATTCTAGGAGCAAGCATCTTTGCTGGTTGCATTGTGATTTTGCACAGGCTATGTTATCAAAATTTCCGAAACACGAGTGTCCAAAGGCATCCCATACATAGCGCATGTCAAGGCGACCAAGAAAGCAAACGTACAGAACTAATCTATCCTGAAATATCACGTTTCTCCAAGGATTCTTAACGCGTCTCGTCACATTCTACCACTAACTTGTATACATCACAGTATCAGAATACAAATTTACAAGTGCCTAGCACTAGACAAATAGTCACAGAGACCCCATGCCGACTATGAACCACGGATCGTAGTACCGATGAAAGTGTGTTCCTTCTTCTCAAAATCCGGTGTAAGCAAAAGCCCCTGCTCGAGCATTCAGGACAAGGTCGATCGCTGTCTGAACCAAGGTTCTCACTATGTCGGCCAATTCCTCCCTGCTATTTGTTTGCCCAGCCATTATATGCCCAGGTGAATGGACGGGATGAATTGGACATCCTTGGCAATAAACGGCGCGCAACGTCGAGAAGGGAAAGTTAATGTAAAGAGGGTAGCATTCCATATAAGGGATTGTTCTATATTCTTGGCGCGACAGATGTCCCTCCTCATCCGGTGAAAAGTAGAAATGAAACTCATATTCGTTCAGTTGTTCGAAAAATGCGTTAAGGCCGTCTCGATTGTTCGGAAGCAAAATAACCCGCTCGGTCCGGAAGATTGCGATCTCGAATCTGAAGTGCGTGATCTGAACAGAATAGGACTGCTCTGAATGAGAGACGGGACTAACCAAGTTCGGATTGGAACTCGGCTGCAGAGGGTCAAAGTCGGCTGGAGTCCGTCTAGGTGCGCGGACGGGAGACGGATGCTCAATTTCGCGGGAATCAGGTCCTTGGTCGAACGATTCCGATCCCGCAGTCACACCACCGTCATATACCTGTCCAGATCGGCTGGCATCCTGACTGGAAGTCTCCTGTGGGAGTAGATATCCAAAAAAGGCACAAAATACGGACTGTCGCACTAACACCGCACTAACACGTGTTGCGGCAGTTGGACGTGAGATAGACTCAAAAGAGAGCGCATAACGGTCGGCCTCGATAGAGTCGGTGAAAGGCTTACCACATCGCCGTTCTAGATCTATATCTTTGTCCTGCTCTGGTGGGAAATCGGACGGCACTGGTAACGGGATCTCGAGTGTGGCCGTCTCCAGATCGTCCGACACAGGAGGATGAATCCCATAGGAACGGGCTAGCCCGAAGAAGAGGAGCCGGAGGGACGGGGCCATCTCTGTGGGGTGTATTTCATGGAGACCGAATTCTTGTGCGCGTTCAATATCCTCCATTTTTCGAGGCACGCGGCGATGATGATCCTTTTGCGTCGTCATCTCGAAAGCAAACTGGAGGCGGAAGCGCCAAAGATCCCAGAGCCCAAACTGGAACCGACCCCCAGGAATTCTTGGCAGATCGGACGTAGACCCACCCGAGTCTACAATGAATTGTTCTTCCAAAGCTTCGTCGATCGACCGCGCCCCCGTCAAGGGGCTGCGGCAGAGTTGGCGCATTACGCTCTGTCCAACATCGAGAAAGAGAATATCTTGGAAGAAGGTCTTCAGCGTCGGGATGGGGAGCTGAATCTGCTCTATTCTGTGCCAGATTGCGTCGCGTTCCCGTTGGCAATCGATGTATCTGAAGAGTCTATTTTGCTTCCGGCGGAGAAAGCTCAAGTCCCACTCAGAGACCCCGGGTGCTCGGGACTGCAATAGGCGAACTGTCACCGCGTCGATTTAGGAAAGAAGGTCCGCCCGTCCTCCTACCATGTTGTAAAACACGCGTCGAATATATTCCAGGTAGCAAATCACTGGCTACGCACACTTCTTAGATCAGTACCTTTTCACAGACGACATAGGATTCAGGGGGAGACAAATAGCGTCACCTCGCTACATCTCATGGCTCTCAGCTTGTGCAAAACGCCAATGCTCATATCCGCCCAAAGACCCTTGACGGGGAGGAGTGCATTGAACGCGTCCGCCAGGGGTTGAGGAAGCGCACGGAGGTAGTCGGCTTTTCGGCTGCCAGGCTCGCTCCGTAAAACCGCCCACCAGAAGTTCTCGGCGATTGGATTCTGACGCCCGCCCGTCGCGCCTTGATAGACACGAATACTTTGGTAGATGCGCCCATCGGAAGGAAACCGTTCTTTGTGGAAATTTTCTCGAAGCGTGCGAATAAGCTCCTCGTCGAGTGATTCAGGGTGACCTTAATCTGTGTCAGCAGCCACGTCCAGTTGGGGTTACGTTGCGGTCAACGGACCTGAGGCAGTCACATACACATCCACTATCCACCACGGATTTTCTTCTCCTAGCTCCCGAAATCTCGCGCGGGCGGCCGTGATGAGACTCTCTTGATCCAGAGCTAGCAGGGTATAGTCTGGGCTTTTACGTAGTTGGCGAAGGCGAAGCGACCGGGCCGGACCCAACGTTGAGGGCTGCAGCCAGACTCGTCTAGCATCCCAGTCCGCCACGTCGATCACAACGGGCACATGGAACGCATTGCTCAGGCGGTAACATCCTTGCGATCTCAAAGTCCGTTTTAGACGCACCACATTCTGCTGATCATCAATCAGTCGGCTCGCATCACACTCAATGGACAGATCGGACAGCTGGACAAGCGCGACGCACTTGAAACAGGACTCCTGATACGTAAAGAGCTTGTACTCATCGCTCTCAATCTCGCGTTGTTTTCTTGATGCGATAGTTGTACCTCGAGGTTGTTGACGTCTGTGCCTCCTGGTCCCTCGAGGCATTCTAACTTGGCTCCCGTGCTACGCCTTGAAGTTAAAGCTACATCGAGTCGTATGTGTGGGCTTTCCAGGCGATTTAATAAAAACAGCGATCCTCGGGCATTGTGCTATTATCGGCGTGCAGAAACTAGAGCCGTTTAAAGGTAGAACAGCCGTCATTGACCATTCCATCCCAGCTTCGGGAATTACAACCTCAACAAACATATGTCAACAAGTGTGCTTTATGTGCCGCCGTAGTGAATGGCTAGCCAATTTACACTCTGTCTGCGCCGTCATTGCCCAAACTGCACTCGGAGTGGCAATACGCTGCTGCTAAGCAAAAATCGGCGCCAATGGTTCAAAATACCCCTCCAGATTTGTACCATACATAATTCATGCTGCATAGATATCCGATTTCCACGTACGTGACCATGTCGCAGGAAGCTCGTAGACAACCAGAGGGCCGTCGGTCTGAGCCTGAACCTCAGCACACTTGGTCCGCATTCGCGAACAGATGCCAGCGGCCGGGTATAACACCGGGTTTTGCCTGTGTTCCCGATGATAGGCTCGAGATCGGCGGCCGTGGCAGCGGATACAACGCAAAACTTCGGCTGTCTGTGGGACCGGGTTGGACAGTGTGTTCTGGTCACGGCCTTCTCTCTCGGAATCTTCGTGGGGCATCGGCACATAACGCGATTTCTTTGTATCTGGTAGAACTCGTTTCAGAAGATCAATCCCCATGTTCTCTCTGGGGGGCGCATACCGGGCGCGAAGCCACAATCTCGTTCCAGAAAGCCAATTCATAGCTATTCCATTATTCCAAAAATTCTGATGGGCAGATGGCCATTTGTACTTGACAATAACTTCAATTGTGTCTGGAATGTTTGCCTTTCCCCAGCAGGAGTCCGACATTTGAAGGCTAAGGGGATTGAAAACAAAAGGCTAGGGCTTCACCTTGCGTTGAGCTTAGCCGGCGAACAGTGGATGGTTCCAGCCGAGGGATGATAGAGATAGTGTAATTGAACCCACATAGCAAATGTTATTCAAACATGCTGTCAGTGAATACTGTACCAGAGAATGCCAAATATCCTGAAAAATTTGTCTGGACGGGAATAGGAGGCGAGGATGCACAAGCCAGCGTACTGCAGGTGTGTGAACAACCTGTTTAAACATCAGGAGCCAGTATCCGTGCGCTCTAATTTGTACAAGTGAGGGAATCCATAAGGAACAATAAAGAACAAGAAAAACGTGCTAAGTCCTTGGGTAACGAGAGCGGGATCCTCCTCTATGATATTGTCTATTATTGAGAAAGGATTGGGGAAGTTGTGATACTGTATACTGCTCCATTGATGGCAGGCTACATACATGTCATAGCGACAAGTCAAAGTTGATTTGTGTTCTAGAAATTACTGATGATGTTGTGGACAAAAAACTCTGGATCAAGGAGAGAAGTCTCTGAAAAATTCCCTTCCATGTGCTCGATTCCAGCTCCCTGCTGCCACGGCCATATCGCTAATTGCAGCACAAACTGATCGAAATTTGTGCCATGATGCCCGTGTGAAACCCAGTGTAATAGAACATCGTAAACACGGAGCTGAAAATTGCTTAACGAGTCGGCGCACCATTCACTTGGTGAAATTCTGAATGGGAGATCGACTACTGTCTGACCCGAAAGCCGACTTGTGATAGACAGTCTTGTGTTGAGCCAACTCACTTTGCCGGGCAGTGTGGAGTGAAGGAAAGCAAACACATCCTCACTGCAGGTAAGCGAGGAAAATAGATCGGGTCCCCTCCATTCGACAAAGCAACAATCCTCACAACTAGGGAAGAGAAGACAATGTATAGTCAGTGGGAAGCTGGTTGGCCCGTAATAAATTGGTGATGGCTGAAACGGTAGCCATGGTAGTGATCGGTCTTGCTCCTCGCAAACATCCCAAGCATCCACAATGTGAGAGGGAATGAGGATCTCTGGAAGACCTAAAAAGAGATCTTGAGGCTTGATTTGTGCTGCTCTCTCAAAGTTAAGCAATCCTGGATCATTCCCTGCGATGGGTTAGTTGATTATTGTTGGTACTGTATCATGAACGTTTTTACCCACGATTCTGCATGTTCCTCGACAAGAAGATGTCTGCTAGAGACGAGGAACGGATGTATAGTGCCAGGCTTGGCTGATCTTCCAGAGTTCGTAGAGCCATTCCTTTATTTTACAGCCTCACAGGGTGGATTCAAATAACCTTGGTAGGCTTTCACAGTCCTGAAGGGATGATATTGTTGGTTGGAGTGTCCATCGCCATGGCCATGACTCTCTATTCCACATATACTGGATGGGTCATTTTTTTCGTCCATTTACACGAATAGGCTCCAAAACGATGTGCAGTCAACCGATATATACAACCAGAATTCAACCGGTGATCATAGTTACACCTGCCGAGTAAGTCTGAACTTCATTTCAATACCCTTATCCGAGTCCTCAAGGGCGTTCGAATTTCCTGGCATCTTCAATCCAGCTCGCTATTTAGTCGTGTTTGTTTCAACATGTTCTGTGCCAGTCGTATTTTTATGCTTATTCTGTCCGTTGACAAAAGCTCCGTCCTCTTCTCCAACACCCATTTTGCTTACCCGCAATTGACTTGTTGGGGTGCGTAGTACAAATTAGTCGGGGCTCCCTTTCGGTGAAAGAGAAACAGCGGATCGCAGAAAACATGCTTGAGGATCTCCCGAACGAGCTCCTGGAAAATATTGCGGAGTGGGTGCGTATATTCTTGCGAAACTTAAGGACTTTCCTGATACCCTTAGTTACCACCGCTTGCTCTTCGATCCCTGAGCCACGCCTCCTCGAAGCTCTACCATGCTCTGCTCCCTCGGATTTACCGTGTGGTCGTGTTTCGTGCTGCGAGTAAATGGGCCTTAAATGTGCTTAACATCGATGATTTCTTCATCCAACACTCCCAAAGCGCCAGCCACCTTCTACACACCCGCCACTTGAAAATTGACGCCCCGATCGATCTTACTCGGTTCAATCGCTGTGCGGCATTCAACATCTTTCGGGCGGTCGGATTGGCCGCTGATCCTTTCTCGAGCATTGGGACTTCCGACGACGCTAGGGCCCATCAGCAGTTCTTGGAGGACATTGGCGATCAACTTCACTTGGTCTTCGCACATCTCAGTCCTAGTCTCCTTCGATCATTCACGTGCGTATCAGGTCATCCCACAACATGGATCCCAATCGCCGTGCTAATTGGCCACCAGGTGGCGCTTGGGCACATGCCTTCCGGCGGGTGTGTTGGATAGAGAGGGATATCTAATCCAACATCAGGAAACTCTCGTCCATCTTTCGTTGGTCACAGACGGCTCCTGCCCCCATGCCGCGGGCCATCTAGGTGGTCTGTACCGACTGTCTTCCCTACAGGCCATCGAATAGGAAGGTATCCAGCATTCGACTGAGATCGGGCTACTGCAAAAATGCATCCGCCAAAACCAAAGGCGCTTAAGAACACTTTCGATTGGATTCAGCGCATCAGCTGGCAGACCAGATTTCTCCCGTCAAGTGCTTGGGCTGCAAGGGTGCACTGTCGCGACCACAACACGCGCCTCGGGCCCTGCTCCGGCATTTTTGCCCTCTCTTACGTACCTGACACTCTCCAAGGCATATCTCCAGAAAAGCCCGCAACCGACCGCTTTGTCGATTTTTGCTGGCTTGAGATCCTTGAAGTTGCGTGACTGTATAAACTCCTGCGAGTTTTTGGACGCACTGTCGTGCTTGCAGAATAAGCTTCAGTTGCGGCTATTTGAGCTCTGTTGCGATAATCTGGCGCTTGACCCCAACAAGGCAAATTTGGGTCCGGTTGTTGCTTTCTTACTTTCCCTCCAAGGCTTGCAGCATCTCTATTTGAAACTTGCCAACTTTGCACATACCCACCAAATCGAACCCGTGATTCGGCATCACAGCCGGACCCTAGACGCCCTTGTGTATCACGAGAAACAACTCGCTCCGATAGATAATGAGAGACTGTGGTGGGATACTCGAGACTTCTGTCCGTCATGGATAGTCGATCGGGCCGAGTTGAGGCATCTCAATCGACTCTCTGCCTTAGCGCTGTGTACCAACACATCTTCTGTGGTCAGTTACTCGCGTGAGAGAACGGTAACCAAAAGAGAGAGGCTGCTGATCCTTTTAGCACAGCGAGCGGGCCTTGAGCCGGGTGCGAAAGCTTCTCATCTTCAGGTGCTTCATTTTCGAGTCACAGGCGTAGACCATCTCCATCGAGACATTCAATCGGAAGTCGTCTCGCAGATTCGGACAGCAGAGGACCGAGACGAGGGATGTCCGTGCGGTTGTTGGGGCGGGCAGACAAGACGGATCTCCCTCTCCGACCGGGATTTTGACTTTGCGAGTCTCTGGGAAGAACAATCTATCGAGTCCCCGCGAACTGGGCTATCGGACGGGTCAGGTGGGTCACAGGCCAGCACCGAATCAGCTGAGATCAAAGAAGTCCTGGACTTTGCGGACTGGGCGTTCGGGCCGAATGGGTTACCCAGGCTAGAGGTTCTAGCGTTCGGAGACTTTTCTTACGAGGAGCGATATCAGAAGCAGCGGTTTCTGGCGCGTCGGAAACGCTCGGTGCGATTACGATTGCCTGGTCAACGTCCCGAGACCCGTAAACACTACGGCTGGATTTTTTGCATTGGCGATATGAACGATCCATCTCTTTGGAGCGACGTTGGTTTGGACGGTAGCAAATTTCTTTCAGCCTGCCCCGATGGTGGTCTAATGGAGTCGCCCGATGAGTGGTGATCAGTGTCGGACAGCTGAGGGAGGGCTCCTGGGGCTTCCCAATGTGCCGTTGACATCACAGTGTCTGTCTGACCCTGACTCCGACAGTCCCCGATTTGGGCTGTTTTCTGCCGTAGTATTGAGTACTTCCAATAGACTCGTTGCTGCTGTACGGTGCCAGTCGCCAGTAATTTGGTTATCGTCTATAGTGATCAGTCATATTCCTGGTACACCACCGAAGCATCCTCCGGGGCAAGTTTTTGCTTGTAGGTAGGCACAGTTGGAAATCAAGTAACTACATGGCCTTGTTTTGTTCTTCAATTTGATTATTACTATCGTTTTAAGAAATAACAGTTGTCGGCATACTGCTTAGCGTTGTGAGCTACATGGTGTTGCAGTGCTCCGGATATATATTTAGCAGCCTGCGTTCGGGGAGTCGATATTTACTCGCAGGGTATTCAGTTCTGATAGGACCTCTAACCCAAATTCGCAGGCGTGGCCCCATATACCCGAGAAATGGGTACGCTTTTGAGTGCATTGAGGGACTACGGTGGACTGCACCAGTTTGCAGGCAATGGAGCCAGTGAACCCCAGTTGAACCCCAGTTGAACCACTGACACGTGACCCGTTTAACCACCTTTCCGGAATAAGCGTCTTGAGACCTCGCTCTAGCTTCCTACCAAAGCTTACCGAAGACAAGAAAGCCTAAATCTTGTATTTTATGACTGAAATCCCGCGTTTTACCTAAATTAATGAATAACATGCCGCAAAGTGGCTCCAGCGGGCACATCAGTATCGTTTGTTTACCCCAGTTGATCACGCCCTCGTGTACTGGTCTGATAAATGGACATATATTCGCCCACGGGATCAGCCAAAAAAATCGGATGGCGAATTCCAGGGACTAGTTACCATATCACGTTGACCAAGAGGAAACAGCAGAGGGATGGGAATGAAGTGAAGGGAACGTGGAAAAGGGCGAGGGCAACGGGGGGCAACTGCCCGAGAGGCAAGGACATGGTGTCTGCTTCCGCATCGCGAAATATGTCGCTTGATTAAAAAGTATAAAGGAACATTTTCTGGCAGGGCTTCACCTCTCTGGGTGAAGAACATTTAGGTGGGCGAACTACCGCCCTCCAAACCCGCCTGAATGGGCAGCACCGAACGCCATCGTTTGGCTTTTGTTTGTTGATCTTTTTTACGTCAAGCTATATATAGCACGTAGAGAATTATAAATTGTACATCCATCCCAGGTCCCAAAATAGCGTCGGACTCATAGTCAGCTCTGGAATAATTGATGCGTTTGGGTCGAGTTGTTTTGATTTGAAGATTGTTATAGTGAAAGGGTATGGAGTCGCTCTGAGCGGCCACTAAGGAGTAAACTTTAAATTCGGGACTGGTTGCCGAAGTATTTAAGCCTGCCTTGGACCTACTTTTCCCTCGTTCAATACCCCCCAATTGATCGAAATCCAATTAACACAAAGTACATGCCTGTCCAATGAGAATTCCACAACTTCTCGACAAATGAGGATTCTAAAATCGAGAGCATATGATGCCACGCCACATTCATGAAAATGAATGGAGAATGGAGTACTACTCTGCCATGTTGAATGTACTTGCTTTGACCAAGAAGCCAGCAAATGATACATAGAGCCGAAAAGGCAAGCAGAGAATACATTCCTGGGCTCAAATTCCAACCAAACGTTGCGCTATGGTTTCAAGGGAGACAGACCTTGACAAAAATATATAATCTGGTGAGGGGAAGCTGGATGTTTCCATGTGCTTCACATCTAGGGGTCAATCCTAGGTACGATTCTCACCTAGATTTCTCCTGTTGTTCTACCAAACCGCCCTGTCAATATGCGGATTGCGATCCTCACTCTCCTTTTTGGAGCCGCACTGGCCGATACTTCATCCTATGTCATGCTGAAGCCTACCAATGGCAACAAGGTTTGTTTTATTTTTGTTCAGCCCTCATAGTCTGAGCTACCAAGGCTCTTTCATAATATTGAATTTTATTGACGCATGTATACCTCTTTCGTACTTAGGATTCTGATTACCCAGCAAGATGCTACCCCGATCCCTGCAAAGGAATCACCTTTCAAAATAAGACAGCTGTGTGTGGTGATCCACGCCTCGGTCCGATCGATCTGCCCCGATACTTCCCCCTTTCCACAGAAGTTGCAACATACTACCGCTTTGGAGACCTGTGCCCCTACGAATTTCTCGCAAAGTATAGCGTGAACGTCTCAGATCCGAACGCCTTTTTCATCTTCCCTGGCGCCAACGGGTTCGCAAACACCACCAATCAGACGCCCATCGTTGGCATTGCAACCTTGGAGAAAGGACGAAAAATAGACCGATTTGGAGACCCAAGCGGTACCTTCTTGTCTCCCCTCGGTGCGCCTTACATCGAGCGCGCCCTGCCACCTAAGAATTTGTTCGCACCCGAGAATAGCAGCTTTCCCTACAACTACCATGTGTATCAAGTGCTGGAACCAATTACTGTCGCGTTGGGACCGGTCACGGGCTGGTTTGAGCAGCCGGGCCTTGGTACGCAATTTGTCTTGCAAGGGAACGACACCGTGGCCAGTTTGGTTGGTTCCAACAAGCTGAAGATCTTGGAGAAGAGGGAGTATGATGAGGCTGCAGACTTTGCTGCAGATTATTTGCCTACCCCTCCCCAATAGTCTTCCTGTTGGCATCGTCTATAGTCCCGTGCACTAATCATAATCATACCGGGGTTACAACAGGGTCCAGAGATGTATTCCGGTTATGTGTGATAGTTTGTTTCAATTGTCATCCAAAGGGACTATTTCTATTCAGCTTGTATACCTAGGGATCGGAGAGGATGAGAATAGGTTAACTATGAGCGAAAAATGAAAGACGATATGTAATTGTTGTTGCGTATGCCGAGCGGAGCTAACCGCCCGTAGATGTCTATATTCTCTTAGGGGTCCCTGAACAACGAGCAAATTACTGGGTTTTGGCCCACCGCAATATTCATTTCAGCATTGACGGTTAGCTAATGCTGAGCTGAAATCGATAATATATGCAAACGCCAAAAGCCCAGGGACGAGGATCAGTTTGGCAGTTGCAAGACAGGCCTTCAGCCGACTTCTCACCCTCTCTATTACCCATGCACTCATCCTGGTCACCCCTGGTCGCGTGATGCTAAATCGGTGCTCACATTGTCTTTAGGTACATTCGGAGGATATAAGTCTCTTTTGTGCAGTTACTGATGCATACGACCATAGGGTGTGGAGAACAGGGCTTCCCGTCCGCTCAGCCGTACTTAAGCCCCATATAGTACGCGGAAATTTCTCAATGCGCCCTGAGATCTAAAACGGCCTTGGATTTTATCTTAGGGTGAGTGTGGGTGATATGGGTGAGAAGTTTGGAGACTGGGGTGATAGAGGTGAGAACGGGGTGAGAGAGGGTGAGAACAGGGTGTGGATTCTCACCCAGTTCACCCACCACCCCCTCTTGAGTCCGAGCTATAAGTATGAGGTCTATGGCGCACGTCTGGTCTACTGTATTATTTTCCTTGACGCTTAGTAAGTCGAAAGAAGATGCTCCCAAAGGACTTGCAAAAGAAACTAGATGAAAGAATTTCACGTGCTGCGTCACGTGGTTTCACCCGCGAGTACCAGCATAGGCGGGAACAAGATGACAACACTATATACCTTAAAGAGCTTGCTCCAGCTACTCTGCAAAACTATGAAGAAACGGCAATCAATTAGGCATTGTAAGCTATGTTATCCACAAGTATAGATCGCGTCACTCATTTCAGCAGATGGAGACTTCCTCGTAACGAAGCGACCGATGCTAATTTTTCCAAACACGAACCTGACCCCAGCCCACAACTTCTGAAATCTTTTGCCGAAGACTATATCGCAACAAGAAAAAAAATACCAACACAGAATTCTGCATGTCAAAATTTTATTAGCTTACTTCAAGATGGGAGCGAGAGACCTCTCAGTCTCTGCTGACGTTCTAGAGACCACGCAGGGCCGCTATAGCCTAATCGTACTGTTTGACTGGTTTGCATGGTAGATAGCCTAGTTAGATCTCTTCCCCATCTTCCCAACTTAGCTCCTTGCACATCTCGCCATCTCTTTTCTACTACGTACTATTCCTACTTCGTACACGTGTCTCTTTTAAGATTCTTGCCAGCTACAGTACGTCCCGAAACTGGTGCAACCGCCTACACTCTTCGAGCGATTTTTTCAGCCCCCCTACCAAGAGACATTAGACAATATTAGAGATAGCTCCAGAATATCAATATTTCTGTACCATTCTCGATACCGTGATTTACTTGTATTAAAATACGCTGCCTCGTCTCGTAACTGTATTGGCGATCCAAGAGAATTAAAATTTTCCATGGAAATACCAACAAGTCAGACACTAAAGCTGGGGGGTACCTTGAGAATCTGGCGACCTGCCACATCCTTCCTGCTATGTCCAAGTGGTGGTCTGGGGTGCTTACTCGGCACTATACCTTGCAAATAGTGACTTGCATTACTTGCTTACTGTACCTGCAGACTAACTACTCATGAACCTGCTTATCATAATACTCAGCCTGTTAGCCGCAGTCTCTCTTCATGACGCCCTGTAACACACTTGGTGGAAGCTAACACACAACCTTGTTAATAGACTCCTCAGTGGCATCTTCTGCCTTGGGGGGATGACTTACACTCCTTTCAACGATGATGTCAGTTTGAAATTCCAAGGAGCTCCTATGGCCGGGTTTAAAGTTTCCGTCATGCGGTATCTGAGGGCCGGAATTTTGTGAAGCAATTCATGAAACTTCACCTGAAGACGTAATTGTCCAGCCAGAGTATTGATAATGATACCATATACAATAATAATAAAGGATTTAGCTTTGGATTTCAAGCCACGAGGTCTCTGGTATGAGAATCCCTCGCAGCCCTATCATCCAGCACAAACACCAACAAATAAAATATAATTTCCGAGGGACCTTTCGAAGGCAAGCATACGGATGCCTTGACTGATGCCTTGACTGATGCCTTGACTAGTGCATCCAGCGGGGCGCGGCCAAAATAAAATGGAACCCGCGCCCCCGATCGGCGAGATATTATTCTACATCTCCAATATGGTATTCCTGTCCCTCCCTCTCGAGATACAAGCTATGGTTATTCCCCGTCTATCATCGATTGGTGATCTGGCCGCTCTATCGCAGTCATGTCGGTCAATACATCGCCTGTGCGATATGAAAACACGCGAGCGGTTCTACCAGATCCGTGTCGACCCGAAAGACTACAGCATCAACAAGACTTTTGACCTCGTCATGGAGATCCTCAAGAACCCTACTCTGGGAAACTATGTATGGGAGATCGTGCAGACTAGACAGCCCAGCATGGAGCGCGACTACGTCCAGACGGCAGAGCAGCGCGACCTCAGTGCGGGCGATAGGGATCTCCTCCGCGCGGCTGTGCGGAAGGCGGGGTTTACCGGCTCCCAAGAAAACGTGGTGCTCAATATGCTTATGCAAAACACCACGAAGCCTCCAGGTGAAAACAGGGAGCCGTTTAGGTTCCCAAATACCGCTTATGGATACGAGTAAGAAAGTCGCCTCCTAGTTAGTTGCTTAGCTGAGCGCTCACAAGACGAACAGCCATGGTCAGATTCATGGCACCTTTATTGCACAGGCATTGGCCGCGATTCTCATCTCAGTGTCACCCAATCTAGAGTCCCTAGTGATGACACAGCCTTTCAGTGTATTCTCTGGATTCTATAGGGGTGGCGAGAGGCCCCAAGACGATAATGTTCTTTTTCCCCTCGATCGACTTCTCCGTCGGGCCAATGCGAAACCGGCTAGTATTCCGTATCTTCAAAATCTCCGCAAGGTGTACATGATAGTCGACAATAGGAACTTGGATGACCGTTTCTATATGGCCATCGACTTCTTGGAATGCGCAATGCTTTTCGACTGCCTCCCGTCTATTGAATCCATTAGCACCGATGCCCTCTGTGACGATGAAAGTGGCGAGGCGCGCGTAGTGCTAGAGCCCAGATCGTCAAATATTAGCAGAATCTATATTAACCACTCTGCCCTCCAAACAACTTTTCTTGTCTCTCTCATTCAGTCCTGCAAAGTACTGCGAGAATTCCAGTACGCCATCGGTGGCCGGTGCGTGTTAGGAGGTTGGAGTGCGCCGTTCAATGCCAGGACCTTCATCAAATCAATTTGCCCTCATAAAGACACACTGGAAGTCCTGGATATCGACGCCGAGCACAACATGCACTATTTCCACCCCTCTTATTTCGAGGAGGATCGAGTTGACCAAGAAATCGATCAAGAGCAAAGAGCGCTCGAAAGTGATAATGACGATGATGATGAACGCCAAATGCTCCGGTCCTTCTCGAGTAACAGCGGGTCACTGAAGGAGTTCCGGACCTTGAAGCGATTGAGTGTTGGTATCGGGTTTTTGGTATATTTTGCTATGGGTGTCAGAGAAAATAACGAGCCAAGACAACCATTTCTGCTGCCGGAGGCTCTCCCAGAGAGTCTGGAATATCTTTGTATTCGGGGGTACGAGAAAGGTAAGTGCAAGAAGTGGGATGCACATATTGATGCCTTAGTCGCGTCCTTTGTCTCAGGCTCATCGGGGATCAAAGAGATCACAGGAATTGAGGAAATCATTCCTAATTCCGAGGATGTGGATGATCCAGACGATAATAAAGACCTGTTGTGGATTCCGATATATAGTATTGACGACTAGGTCAAGGTCTATCCTGACTCAGAGAATCCTCCAAACTTGTTTGAAATACAAGATTTGTCAAAAATCTACCCTAATATTTTTAAAACTCATACCTATATACCGAAAAACCTCTACCCGGTGGGTCTGATCAGGGCGGATCATACTCTTGCTCACTAAGCATGATCGTGGTTTCTCTTTTCCTCGATACCTAGGGATGCCAGAATGTAAGGTGTTGCACGTGATCTTATAGCAGATAAATTGGTTGGTTGTCATTGCCCCGTTGTTAGTCGAGGTCCCTATATATGATTGGTGACCAGCATGTCCGTAACACATAGACGAGGTGGTGAGACTTGAAGTCTGAGATAAAAAAATTGTATCCGTCCCGAAGGTCAAGGTTACGTTCTCGGGCCTTCACCCGGGCAGACTTTTTGACCAGCCTTTAGACTGAAGGGCATGGCTGATGCTCGATTTTGAAACGAGACTTAAATCTATCAAGAATCGGTTGATATGCTTAGCCAATCCACAACTCTTCCGAAATAAGGCAATACGGCTACAATATTGGAAACAAAACAACTTATTCTACAAGGTATGAAGGCGTCACCGAGCGAATCTCTCTTCCCTGCATTCATATATCTTGAAAAAGGCATAACATCCGCTGAAACTTTGCTTCCTCATTCATTTTCGAGTTTGGTGTCGCCATAATTTCACGAGCAGCTGCCGCCACATGATCTGGTCGAGTATCCGTCTCCTCGCAGAGCATAGCTCCAATTGGATAGGACAACATATCCGATGGCATCTTGAGCACATCCACAGCTTGGTGGTTTGCGACGAAATATTCGTTGAGCGCCCTAGACATCACATGTTCTTTGAGATATTTAAGCAGGTTATACTTCAGGAACATAGCGCAGAGACGACGAATTCTCGATTCCTTGACCTTAGGATCTTCCTCCAGGCCCTGCTCCTTGGGCCAGTAGCAATCCACGAGTATAGCAAATATTTCTGACTTCTCATCTTCCCCCAGAGTCATCGCTTTGCTCTCTCCTCGTGCAAGTTCCAAAGACGCCAACAAGAATGTTTGATGTGTTTCTCCGGGGAGAAAGTCGAGCATCATCTCGGGCTTGACATATTGCAAATACTCGTCTAATGGCCCACGGATGCTTCGATTCGGCAGTTCAATATTGAGTGCCCTTGAGTCACGAATGTCATCTAGAACACACATCACCCCGTTTCCACGAGCGATGACATCGAAGTAGAGTTGTCTATGACTTTTAGTGGCGATAACGCTGCTATAGCATGCTAGTAGCCGACACGCCTCTCGCATCACGGTATTGTAATATCCTGAGCGCATCCACGAGAAGGCCCGATATGTTTCAGGAGTAACACTATCCACGGAATAGAACAGCTTCTGCCGGATATCTTCACTAGAGGCCCTTTGCAAACGAGCACCAGCAACCGACAGGTAACTCAAACAGTAATCTTGGTAGTCGTCGTAAAGACTAAGTATTTTCCACTTGAACGGATGGCTGTCCGGCACCAGGAAACGCAACGCTCGTTTGCCAATTGCAAACAAAACACCAGTATCAGTAGGGAATGTCACCGCATGGCGAGTGTGCCACGTGGGACAGCCAGCGCGTTCGTCACATTGATCGAGCCTGTCATCGACTAGGATCGTGCTTGTTGTGGCGATATCGAAGGCGGCACTAACTGCGTAGACAATCTGCATATGCGCTTGAGTCTGATATTCCGGGGTCGTGATGCGTCGGTAAAAGTGAACAATAACATGAGCTGTCCAGGCCGCATTCCAGCTTTGACTCAAACTCCCTTTGACAATCTGGCATGGTTAGCTTTCTATATAAATTGTCACAGGTTGGCAAATTCTAACATATTCCACCCACGTCTAAGAAGGCCGGCGAAGATGGGGTCTGTCATCTCTGGCATAAGAGGAATGCGCGACAGAAGATAATACGCATCCATGAAAGGCCCACGAATCTCCTCTGCGATGGGTGGCTCGAAGGTGTCTTCGTGAAAATAAAATGTTGGTTTGCCTATATTCTCCCGAGGCCACACAAGTGTGTCGACATCGACTAATCCGTGGCGGTAGTAATCAGCCACGAACGCCTCTATCAGGTTCCGATCAGGATCGATTGACTCCAAATATGGCTCCATGGTATTGGTATGTACTCTGTCTGTCTCTTGTAGCGAAATTCCAGTAAACTTTACATATGTACCCCATGAACTGATTTATATTTCCACTGATTGACAATCGCGGATTAGCGAAATAATGCTGAAATGCACCATACACGTGTTTAATAATAGTTAGCACAAGAGGAATCCACAAAGGTGAGATGCAGGATAGAGGTAATTGATTCGTCATATATTGTTGACTGGGCATGCATAATACAGATGTTGATTGTTGATTGGATATATACAATTTGCCGCTAGACCAACACTTTTGTGGAATCACGATGCAGTCAGTATCTTCAAAGTCAATTGGCTTGCATGCCTATTATGACAATCTTACCCCATTTCAATTCCTTAGCCAAGATTAACTGGGATGTCGAGGAACATATCCACATACTCGAGTTACCAACCCATCAACACCGGAAATGTTAGTGAGTAGTAGACTCACCCCCCATTAATAATCAACACCAAGATTCTTTTAATGTAGTACTCATTCCCACATCTATTTTATTCAAACACGTTTCAGGGCTTACGGCGTGCGACAGCGCGCGTCACCAGTTGGATTGACAGGAGTACTCCGGAAAACCTCCCAAAATAGACTAGTGTATCTTGACGGTGGGTCTAGAGAATCTCTCGAAGAGTGTAGGAGGGTGCACCAGTTTCGAGACGTACTGTGTGTAGAATCCATCATTTTCCTTATTGCGGCGACGCTGGATGTATCACATCTCCTTGCGCAATCGCTTCTCCGCGTGGCCTCATTAGCCGACTGTCTAATATCCCCGTATCAAGCTGGAATACAAGGTAAGGGTTTCAAATTCAATTGATCCAAAACCGACACTCTCAAGGACATTAAGATGAAACAAGGCGTTGCATCCTCTAACCTCAACCCGTCTTGTGGGATTTTCCATCGAGATTACCCTGGTCATACATCGAGCACTCATTGGCGGGCGCACGCGGGGCCAGTCTGAAGTTGTTTAGGGCCAATTATTTGTCGCCAATCATAGCCCACTTTGGATATAGGATGTGATGGATAGTTAGATGGATTTACATCGGGATCATTTGCGGAAAGGTGAATTGATCTCCCACTCTCAATGCATCACAACGTATAGTCTATGCGTATCAATGAAGGAGCAATCTCCAGCGTCCTATGCACTCGGTGATGCAGGGTTGGTACGAACAATAAAGATGAATCCAGTTGCATTTCGGCAAATCTATCGTAATGATCCTTCAAAAAGTGTCTCTCGCTAAGAGGAATCCCTGGGACCAGCCCGAGGATATCAAAAATCGTTCATATCGTGTCCTCCCAAGGTTTCGCCTTTTCAAACCAAAAAAGAAACTTCGCATCCGAAACTCAAGTCCAAATCCCAATGCATACCCATAGCCAAGCTCATTCTTAAACCTCAACCTTCTCACAAGTAACCTGATAAGACGCATACCGGCGATGTATATGAGGAACCAGACACATCTGCGTCTTCGTCATGGGCCCTGCAACGTCAAAGATCTCATTCCGATCGCACATAGTATTATCGAAGAACTCGATGCGGCACCCGTCCGCAACCGTGTCCAGAGTGTAGCCCGCGGCGAGGGTGTTTAGGTCGGCGCGACAGCCGGTGCTCCCGCTGCCGGCGTGGAGTTCGCCTGTACCGTTGCACGCTTTTGATTCATAGAGGTCAAAGGACCATTGGATATCCTGTGCGAAGAGAGGGAAGGCGGTTGTTGTGGTTGTGAAGAGGAATGCGACGGTCGCAAAGGCGTAGAGAACGAGGGATGGCATGTTCGTGATGATGATGGCAATAGCTGTGGTAGTGGAAATGGTATATGGAAGCGAGAGTCACAGATCACTTCGTAGAATATAAGTATGGTAATGAAGGACGAGGCCTACCAGTATATTGTCAGGAACTGTAAGATAATATGCGCTTCACAATAATCAAGAGTACATACCAAGACCACAGCACTAAAAACAATCCGAATAAAAGCAGACAGCCCAAGGCGACACAGATGCGGCGTCGTAGACAGATATTAGAATCCAGAATCTGCTCACAAGGAAGATGACAAAAAAAGTGCACTGACAGTAGCCAAGCCCCAGTTTAATAACTTGGCTTCTTCAGTGGCGGGGAGCAACATTCAGCACCCCAGCAAGTCCCCAACCTCCGTGCTGGACTGCGTAGCCACCATGTTTCAGGGCCAACCCGGCGATCGTCAGTCCGCCAAGCAGCGCAGGCGTTCCTGCAGGAGTACGTATATTGGGCTTGGCAGTGCTTCGTACGTACGGAGTACTCCGTCTATAACAATAAACACGCCACGCACTTGAGGATTCAAAAACTACTCACAGTCCCAAACTAAGTGACGATATCGACATCACGGTGACTGGCAACATTTCATAACCTTCAATCTCATTGAAATCCACTTTTCGCCATGCCAACGACCATTCCAATGAAGTCATTTGAGGCGATCGTCACGGGTACCCGTTGAGGTGGTGGGGCTGGCCCCTCGATGCTCCGCTTCTTACGTACCGGGCGTACGTATCCTTCCAGCACGGGTTTGAGGCGATCGGCATCAGAGTCTGTGGACTCCGGTGGAGTGAAGATCGTTTGTCAAGAGTCTAGAGGTGATGCTTGGATATGGAGGGAGAATATCAAAAATTCAAAATAGATTTCATTGAGGAG
Source organism: Penicillium daleae (assembly GCF_028827525.1). NCBI lineage: Eukaryota > Fungi > Ascomycota > Eurotiomycetes > Eurotiales > Aspergillaceae > Penicillium > Penicillium daleae. Next base: position 2,297,723 of record NW_026623153.1, read on the forward strand.
CGTAGCGAAGCTTATTACTGCTTAAGTAGGGGATATACGGAGTACTTAGAACTAAAATGCCTCTGGCTGTGGAAACCGGGCGACGGCCAAACAGGCCATTGGTGGGTGAGAACTATAGGTAAAAAGGCAAGCAAAGCCTTTCGCATGTTATGGATTATCATAGTTAGTACTCCATACTTGAACAGTACTGGAGTTGCCCATACTATCATTGGTAGGTGTGTCTGGCGAATAGTCATGTGATAATGTGATCATGTGATATTAATGTTGTTCGACGCTCCCTTTAAATGGCATCCTTTCCTTCTGCTAATCAAGGGCGGCTTCAACATGCTCTCATACATAGTTAATCGGTTTTCATACATACAACAATACAAAATGGACGAACGGTCTTGCGGCTGCTGCAAAAAGACCACTTCCCAACATCATAGAAGCTATCGATCCTGATCAGCCGGAGGGATTATATCTCCGCAAATACCAACAACTGCATATGGATGTGAATCAACACAGGCTCGCCGAATCAGATTGTACCGCGAAATTGCCGATGCTCTATGCCACCTCCACAGCCTTGGTATTGTGCACGCGGATGTAAGGATTGATAATGTGCTTGGTGACGATCAGCTTTCGGCGATTCTTTGTGATTTCAGCCCATGCGGCGAACCCAAGCCGATTTTTCCAGACCTCCCACTTCCAATTAATGGTCCCTCACCGATTTTGTCCGAGGCATCCAATATGTTTGCACTAGCTTCGCTCATTTTTCAAATGGAGCACGGTGTCACCGCTGAACTGTCACTTGAGAATGGGAGACTAGCTCTGCCTGAACTGAAATCGGGGAACGAATGCATTGATGAAGTCATACGGACGGCCTGGCTGGGAAATTACAGCCGCACGTCAGATATGGTACAATATCTAGCTTTTATTGATTCCCAGATGAATCATTCCGCTAAAAGCACTGAGGTACTTCATGATCTTGAGGATTTGAAGACTCAGGTCATGGATTGGTCAAATTACCGAAAGCATAATTTCGGTAGAGCAATCCCATACCATGTTCTAAAATGTCATCTTTGCCCGCTAGCCTTTCTACAGGATGCATCCTCGAGGGGATTCTTTCAGAGGAGCAATTGAAAGTCCTGGCTGAAAGATACGATATGGATCCAGAGGCAGACCTACGGTTTTCTCGTTAGTGTTTACCCTTATAATCAAAAGTGTGATGTATAACTCGGGCTAGAAGGTGTATGCTAGAGATGCATTTTCTAACCTTTCCATTGGTGTCATCATCCATATAACCGGCTTGGCCCAGGCGAGAGGCGCGAAATTTCTGCTAATAAATTATGTTAACAGCTAATCACGATACCTTATACGGCGGCACTTACAGATGCTAACGTTAATAGCCATTTGAAGCTCCCGGGCATTCGAGGATTTATACCGCCGGCTATTAGAACTTCTCATAGGCACTTCCGGCTAGGGCTCTCTCAGGGCATAGATACGACTCTCTTCTTACTTCTCAATCTCCGCAAACGAAGATAGTGGTAGTTACCCAGATTTGACACATTACAAGGTTAGTAATCAACTACGAGACTAGCTTGAGCCGTGAGAAAGTCTCACGACTTGCCGGCGTGGCGTGGCGTAAATGTTTGTGTTGAATGCAGTCCCCTGCCTTCTCGGTTACAATTGCATCACGTAGAGTGGCAGCGCTTTGGAGGTACACCTATCCTCGAATACCTCCCCATCACAAATGTACGGAGCGAGAAGGGGCAAGATAAGTGCAGTCCGGAAAGAGCCATTCGTATTTAGCTCGACTCGCAGTGTTCTGATTGGACGCTGAGAGTATGAGTAATAAAGAGTCACACCCGCCTGGTTGACGAAGGCCTGCATCGAACGCAGAAGCAATGGAGGAACCGTCTTTCTCTATATATACTTGCTGTCGAACATTACTATTGTCCGATATGACACCTTCTAATCTTATGAAAAAAAGACAATCTTCCGATAACGAAGCATGATGGAGATGGATGGACAACAATCTGCCCACGGCGAGAGCTATGCTTATACCAGTCCGTACTGGGCAGAGTTCTACGACATGTGGGTGGAGGAAATCATTGGATCAGCCGCTCTAACAAAAGACGACGACTTCTTCTTCAACTTGCTCTCGCCTTTCCTACCGAACAGCACCCGTGTCCGGGGGCCACTGCGGGTGGTTGACATGGCGACAGGAACGGGGCGAGTCATTCGTGGCATACTGCAAAAGATGAATTCGCGTGCACAAGGAGAGCTGCCCGGTGACATCCAGAAAGAGCTAGAGATCTGGGGTATAGATCATAGCCAGGCAATGATCAATCGTGCCAAGGGTCTCCTTGAAGACAAAATGAAGCCGTCTACAACGATAGTCTGGCGCACCTCCGCGGCGGCAAATTTCGTCGATGAGAACCCAGAACTTCGGAATGCAGTCGATCTGCTCATCTTTGCGGCTGGAAGCATCGGGCACTTGACAGCGCATGGAGAGAGGAGAAAGTTCCTACAGCAAGTTGTGAAAGCGCTCCGCATCACAAATCCTCCACAGACGCCCCGCTCCATTGCTGCCATTTCTATCTTGAAGCCAGACGACGGTCTCCAGGAGAATTGTTCAGAGCAACACGTTGCTGGCAAGGAAGTCCGATTTAACGCTGAGATGCGAAAGCCTTCTCGGCAGTGGCCTCATCTAGAGTACTGCAAGTCTGAAACAATGACTCTGAAAGATAAAGGAATACTGGTCAACTCATTCGATCTGAAAATTGTGGAGACGGCCACTGGAAAGCTTCTCTCTCAAGAAAAGTATTCCTGGAGCTTGCAAGTGTTCAGCCAAACGGAATGGGAAAGGGAGCTGTCCGACTGTGGTTTGAGCATCAGCCAGAAAGTTGAAACGGGGAGCGAGACTTGGTATATCCTGCATCTGGCCAACAAAAAGAGCCTTGTATGAGAATTAGCCCGCTTCATAAGACCTTTCAAATGAAGTTGTTCGACTCTGATGGCCAGTCAACCGAGGAGTTTGCATAACAATTTAGTTAGCAAAACGTGAAATACGAACTGTATTTCTCTGGAAGAGTAGGGTCATGCTGCCCAATCCACGAAAATTGCCGTTTGATGAAGAAAATGATGGCTTTCGGTCGATGGGACTGCCATGGTATCGCGGTTTCCCAAATGCCGCGCTCCACATGGCGCCACTCCACAGTGTAGATCATATCTCTGTTAAGTCGAATGTTGGTCACTTTACCCAGCTAATGACATCATGAGCGAAATTCTTGAGGGCATGATATATCATAAAATGCTTCCAATGCCTGACAATGGGGTGAAATATGAGTGTAGAGGTGGCTAGTTCTATGTAACGGGTTTCTTTATTCCGGCACATGTACAGATCATCCTACAGTAGATATCCTGAGATCTGGGGCCTCCGGTTTTCGACAGCTGCAAAGCTTAAAATTAATTCCGGATTCCTTTTAGCCTAAACAGGATTTGTGACTCATATTTGCGATACGGAACCGTGTGCCCAGCGGGATCTCGCATGAAGTTGGAAGGTGAAGAAGCACTTCGTTTTAGCAAAAGGATCAAGGCCCCAGTTTCTGAAGGCAGGCCGATATGACCACTCCATTCAACCGCCAGCAATATTTCCCCAAGCTACAGTATTAGACTTGCCATTGCACTCGGCTAATGAAAAGTCCCGATTTCAGTAATTCGTCTATCGCATCGTACTCTTTTGCGTTGTCCCAGATACGTCTAACCTCGAGAAATCCCATCGCGGGCCAAGCACTGGCCACAATCGCTTTGTTTACAGAAAGAATTTCGCATGATATTTCATAATCAAATACGTATAAAGAGGCTCAAAGCATCGCTGCTTTTACAGTTGGACCCTGGTTCCACACTCCTAGGGCGTAAGGTGCGGAAGGGCGCAAAATGTGGGGCATCAAGTATGAGTAATAGATGAGAGCAAGCCAAGAGCTTATATAAAAAGGAATTAAAATCTACAAATTAGAGACTTCATATCAGGGTTTATCTCATTGGTCTTGATTATCATAACTCTCTCGCAATGTCTCCTAGTGACTTCCTATCTCAATGCCCCGGTCTATCCGGTCTGAATGCATACATGCGCCCCCTCTCCGTCACCGATGTCAAGTCCTGCGTTGAAGTCGAAAATACATTCCCGGAGCAAGAGCGATGCTCAGAAGAGAAGGTACACCACTACAATCTCGAAATCATCACACAGGAGAGACAGTATGCTAAATAGTGCACAGTTCATCTACCGCCTCACAGTCTGCCCAACCCTAAGCATGGGCCTCTTCATCAAGACCCCAACAGGCGGTCGCCAAATCGGCCATGTCATCGGGGCCAGAATATCCTCCAACACCATCACAGAAGCATCAATGGGGATGCCTGAGAATTGGCAGTCTCTGCCTGTTTCCGAACCCGTCGTTGTTGACGGGCAGACGGTAGGCAATGATCCTAGCGGCGGGAACGTTGCTATTCACTCCGTTGTTACGATTCCTGAGTTTCAGGGGAAGGGGATTGGGAGGGATATGGTGAAGGCTTATGTTGAGTATATTAGGGAGGAAGCGAGGGATGTGAAGAGTATTGTGTTGATTGCGCATGATTATTTGATTCGGTTTTATGAGCAGGGTGGATTTAAGAATCGGGGGACCAGTGAGTGTCGGTTTGCTGGGGGTGTTTGGACGGATTTGGTATGTTCACGTTGATGGGCCATGGAGTGGTTTATGGGACGAGTGCTGATTTCTATACAGGTATGCGATATTTGAATGCGTAGACATGACCTACAAAAGCATTGAAAACACGTTCATTGGTCAAATGACTCGGTATCAATTTCTCGTAAATGGCCGACATGAAAACGTATTCAGGACTCAAGCTCCTAAAGATGCAATAGTATCCGTCCATGTATACATTCTATGCCCAAAATCAACCATTATTCTCCTCCTCCGGACTCTCACAATGTAACTGCTTAAACGAAGACAACCATTGCGGATTATCAGCAATAGTCTGATCCCACTCATCCCCACAATCAAAAACCACTCTCCGCGCCTCCTGCTGAAACATCTCATCCGTAGGAATAATCCCCTTCTGTATCTGTTCTCTCGCAAATTGACCCAAGTGACGCGTGAAGTTTCCCAAAAAGTTATCGAGCTGCGACATTGTAGCATCCGGCGCACCAGCCGCGACAGAGTCCTGACTGGTATTGAGATCTCCCTTGGAGGCGTCGACTCGAGCCGACATTTGCGCATAGTGATCGCGGACATGCGCGTTGGTCGAGGAGAAGGGGATCATGCTCTTGGATTCCGCGCCGATGAGGTATGGTGGGAATGCATTTCTTAGTTGTGCAGTGATGGATGGCGGGAAGCCGTGGTCGCCTTGCCAATCTTTCATAGTCAATCCGGCACGGAAGTGATCACCGATATGCTCGGTGCGTTCGTCCCAATCATGTAGAGCTTGATCGCAGAATCCACATCTTGAGGTGATATTCTTGGATTCCTTCTTCCATTCGTCGATGGATGGGACGGTGTTGACTTGGTGGACGTGGCGGAGGTGCTGTACTAGATGATCCTTCCGTCGGAATACTCGCGAGGCGTTTGAAAGATTCTGGCACTCTTGATAATTATGTTCGTCGATAAGGTGCTTGCGAGACGGGTTCGGGACATTGCAGTATGCGCAGTGTTCTTGGCCAGTTGTCTCTAAGAACACTGACGGCCCCAAGGGGGCGCAATACCACGTTTCCAAGTTCAAATGTAACGACTTCTCATGTCGTACCCAATCATACTTGCTCCTGAAGCGGTCGCAGCAAAAGGTACAACAGAATATCCGCGGCTTTGAATCGTTCCACGGCTTTGCTTTGCTCTTAGCAACACGTCCCTTTGATCGCCGGCTGCAACCGCTCTGAGGAGTCGATCGCCCGGCCGATGAGCATGCCGAGTCAGCAGACGACGCACTGAATTCCCCGCTCGTGATCGAGGCTGATTGACGATAATGTCTGAAGGCATTGCTGGTTCTACTACCGTGCACTTGTCCCGGGCTGCGATTAGCCGGCATCTCGTCCATGGCGTTCATAATTGCAGTGAGGGAAGCCGGTTCATCCTCGGGCGGCGATTCCTGCCATCGCTGCATGGGATCCATCTCTTTCGATGAAGGAACTTGAATAGGAGCACTTCTTTCGACTGGCCGCGAGACTAGATACCGACTTCTGCGCCGTGGCAGTCCACTTCTAGTACGTGGTGCATGCAAGGGTCTTTGCTGCGACAGAGATGCAGAAACCGGTTCTTCCAAAGGCGACGGTTGCGAGACTGGAATCGGGTCGGTAACAGGACTTGATTCCCAAGTCCACGACGAGCCCTCAAAGGGTTGCGTATTGGGTGTGTCTTGCGGTAGACCGGTACCGGGGCTCGTCGCACCGGAGTAGACATTGATCATATCGGAAAAAGCATCCAACGATGCGACGGAGGCAGGGAAACTATTGGTTCCCAATTCATAGCCCAGGAAAGACGGGATCTCGGGCACCATGTTGGTGGCATCATAACTGGCCCCCGAAAAACATAGATCGGACGCATCCAATAGCTGGGGGTCAATCAGATCCCCTGCATGAAAGGACGAACCAGTTAAATGGAAACTACCCGCTGGAAAGATCTCAGCCGTTGCCGTGTCTGTGCCATAGGGCCAAGTATGATCATTTGTTAAGAGTTCATTTTGCTCGACAACGTCGTGCTGTTCTGCCTGGCTGTCTGGTGGCATAATGTCGTGCTTATCAGTTTGGGGGATATATGTGGACGGGAAGTTGGTAGCTTGCCCCGGAGAGGGGGCCCGAAAGGACCATCGGCCATCGGTGTGGGTCGGCCGAATTCGCAATCCGATAACGTAAGCCCGGGCCTTTTCAAGGGCCGGATCGAGGATATGTTCGTACTTCTGAATCTGGACAAGGTAAGGCTTAATGTTGCAGTCAGTAGGGTTGTGGGTTTTGGTTTGCAGGTAATGACAGGTGCAAGTTTTGTTGACTGGTGTAGGCCCTATACTTCCACGCTGAGTTCCACCTGGAAAGGGGCGACTACCTTATCTACGAGGTACGGATAGGTACCTAGATGCGACGGGATATATATTTCCAGGGCGCTTAATTGTAGGACGACATTAAAATCCTGGAAACACTCGACAGCAGATCGTAATACTCCAAACAAGGAATGTCCCGTGCCGGAACCGATGTTTTCAAAGTTTAGCTTGGATCAAGAAAAACCTCGTCGTAAGCTGACCTGAAACAACAGACCGGTGGTTGAGAAACAATTACAATATCTGGCAAGCACAACGATGGAAACATGCCAAAAGCTTCATTCATCTCTATAGGACATCAAGTACGAAAAACGTCATCATCAGCAAGCCCATACAAGGCAAGCCTTAATCTATAATCTAAGCGAAAACCTTAACCTCGCCAGCCTTCAGCTTACCAGCCTCAACAAGACGCTGAGACTCAGCAGCCCAAGCAGCCTTGACGGCCCCGCTGTCCTTACCAGCAACGGTCAGACGCGAGGCCAGCTCAGCAAGCTCATCAACGTCAATCTTGCTCATGACCAGGTCAACATCGCCGAGGACGGCGTCAACCTGGGCGGCAGAAGCCTCGCCGTCAGCGAAGTAGTTGACCTCCTTGACGGAACCCTTGAGCACACGCTTGTTCTTCTTAGCAGCGCTCTTAGCGGCCTCCTTGGCCTTCTTCTTGCCCTCACGCTCGACCTTGGCAGCCTCCTCGGCGTCCTTCTTGCGCTGCTCCTCCTCGGCCTTGGCGCGCTCACGCTCCTCTACCAAACGCTTGGCCTCGTCCTCCTTGGCCTTGCGCTTGGCATCCTTGCCGGCACGGGCCTGCTGGCGGAACTTCTTGATACGCTCATCCAGGGCGAGACACTCGTCGACCATCTCACGCAGGCGAGCGATATCCTCGGACTTGCGCTTGCGGCGGGCGTTGGCGTTCTTCTTCTCGGTGTGGCGCTTCTGGTCACGGCCCTCACCATCATCGGGAATATCCTCGTCCAGGTACTCGAACGAGCGCCAGCTGTCAAAGTTGTACCAGAAGTTGTAGAAGGTCTCGACCTCCTCCTGGGTGGAGTTCTCGTCACCGAGCTGGGGGACGGGCTGCTTGTTGGAGAAGCGGCCCTCAGCCTTGAAGACGGGTCCCCAAAGCTTGTAGAAGTTGCCCTTCTGCAAGTCCTTCTTGCTGGGCGGGTCGATATCGGCGGCCTCGTCGACAGAGTCGAATTGGCGGCGGCGGACGGGGTCCAGGAGGAGCTCGGTGGCCTTCTGGATGCACTTGAAGAAGTTGTCGTTCTCGTCGCGCTGGCCCATAGCGGCCTTCTTATCGGGGTGGTGGCGGAGGACCTTCTTGCGGTGGGCACGCTTGATCTGCTCGGGGGTAGCGCGCCAGCGGTACTTGGTCAGGCCGAGAACGGCGTAGTGGTCCTGGGCCTGGGAGGGTGTTAGTATGAGAGAAAGCGCAGTTTCAACGCAAAGTGAAGTAACTGACCTTCCAGTCCTTGGCCTCACGGGAGAGCATCATGGGATCCTCATCCTCAGAGATATCCTCATCCTCCTCATCCTCAGTCTTCTTGACGTTCTGCTGAGCCTGGATGCGCTCATCCTCGGAGAAAGTGCGGGCGTGGCGCTTCTATCAGGTTGTTAGAACGGATATTCATCGCTGCTCGCGTCAGTAGACAAGGGTTTCATTGGAAATACATACTCGGCGAGCGTGGGCGAGGAAGTGCGGGCCCACGGGCTCAATGTTGCGCTGAATAGCGGCAGAGAGGGAGCCAACAGACTTGAAGTCCTTGTCTGCACTCCAGCCCGAAGGCAAAGAGGGGAGGGAAACGTTGACAACCTGCACAGAAGCCATTGTAAAGAGAGTGTGATGGGGGGTGGTTTCGAACGATTGTGGGATGAGCAGTTGGGTTTTTTGCCTGTCTTTTTTTTCTGCCCCTGGTCGCCGCCCACCAATCACAAGTCGGACAATCCCGTTATGCTTCAAGAAACTGCGACCCTGCATCTTTGATTCAATCGCCTCGGACTCAGTCGACAACAAACCGGAACTGGATTTTGGGGATTCTATTGATACTTCAACATGTCTGCTCCAAGTATTTCTGCTCTGAGCGCCTACCGGCAAATCCTGCGCTCTACCCGGATCGCATTTAGAGGTTGGTTGCTGAATTGCCATCCGCAATAGTATTGTCCTGTTGACTATGAGCACTAATATCTTTGCAATAGATGACGCGCGCGTGATGATCGCTGCTCGCCAAGAAGCCCGCCGAAACTTCGACCAGAACCGTCGTGTTGGTGTCGACACCGGCATGCAAATCAACCACGCCATTGAAGTTGCCAACATCTTGCGACACAACATTGTGCAAGGCGCTCGGGAGGATGGCAACGAGTCTGCAAAGTGGCGTATGTGAAACATGGAGATACCTAAAACATGGAGGGTTCATTGCTGGGAAGTCCTGTGACCGGCGTGGATTTTCATGTCCGAATTCATGGCTAATCTTGAACGCATTTAGAACTCCGGATCCACGAGGAGATCGAGCGCGGCGACAACGACTCAATCAAAGTCGGCAACACGGATGTCAAGATCCACAAAGCCTGTTCTTCCTAATCCGAGCTACCTACCCTCGACCATGTTGCATACACCTCCCAGCGATGAGTGATCCCTCTACAGTACAGAACCCTCTGACGGGGATATGGAAGGAACCGAAGCATAAACTACCGGGTGTGCTGGGATTGAACCATGTATTATAATATACCCGACTCTTTTGTATCACTTTTGGCGTCTCGGGGTATTTTTGATTTGAATAGATCTGCATAAACATACATACAAGAACCAACCAGTCCGTATCAACGCCCGCTTTGTGAATCCGCATCATGCAAAACACTGTCAACCTGAAATCAATAGAAAAACAAATGCTTCGATGCTGTCGTCTAGTCACCAGACAGACTGGCGTACTGGACTTGGCCCGAGCCCGGAGGCGGAGCTACAGTGTGCCCCTGAGCCTTGTCTTGCTCGGCCGCGCCCTCGTCGGCTGCCGCAATAGCCTTGTTGGTGGGGGCACCCTTCGTAGCTGGACCAACAGCTGCTCTACCGTCGCGCGCGTTTCTGATTCGCTCCTCTCGATCCATGTTATCTAGTGACTTGGGCTTCCCCCAGCGCACGCGCAAAGGACAGCCATTGACAATTGCCTTGCCCTGGCATTTCTCTGCGGCGGTCTCGGCGTCGGCGCGATTGACATAGTTGATGAAAGCACAGTGCGAGCGGTGGGAGCAAACTAGGGAACGGAGCTGACCGAACTCGGCGAAAAACGAGCGGAGAGCGTGTTCGGGGAGGTCATCCTCAACACCTGTGATAAAGAGCGAGGTCACATTAGGGTCGGCGGGCGGCTTGATGTCTTCAGCTGATGGGGGCAACTGCGCAGTACTGGGGAATGGACGGCCGCCCCGACCACCACCGCGACCTCCGCGGGCACCTCCACGGCCTGGAAGCCTGTTTCCAAGACGTCCCTCGTTTGTGCGTACCGGACCCGGTCCATTTCCATAGCGAGATTGTGTACGTGACTGGTCTGACGGCCCAGCCTCCTCTCCCTCCTCTCGCTCAGCCGATGAAGGCCCCTCGATGCGGCGTGGTTTGCGGTAGTAGGGTTCGCTGTTAGCGAGGCGGCGCAACAATTCGCGCGCCTTGTCGTCTGTCTTCTCATATTCCTCGATGGCACCGATTCCATCCTCGATTTCCTTCTCGTGGTTCTGCGCATAGTATTCGCGGTTGATCGAGCTATCCGGGCCTGGGGCGACCATCTTAAGGGCGGCATCGCGGACTTGAAGCGGCAAACCGAATGACAAATCGAGCATGCAGCATTGACAGCAGTTCTTCAGACGGGCGCAGGTCAGACAGATATTGGTGCGCTTCTGGCGCGAGGTGCGGTCCGCCTTCCAGCGGAAGATGGTAAAGGGACGAGTGCACTGATCATCATGAGTTAGCCTGGGTGTATGGCCGAGAAGAAGCTTGGGAAAGCGGCAAAAAAACTTACAATCTTGCACTCGGCGCCGTGGTCTTCTTTCAGCATCTGGACATATGGGTTCTCAGGAAGACAGTTTTCGCACACGGACGGGAAGTCAGTAGACTCCCAGCCAGAGCGGTTGAGGTCATGCTTGATCTGTGGAGGCATGGCGACGTGGTGGAGTGAGCTTGATAACTCTCGGAGTTCAGTCGAGAAGGATCCGAGCAAAGACGAGCCTGATTATCGATAGCCAGTGGCGGTGTATGGCTAGTGTGTGGCGGATGTAGCACGTGATTGGCATACAGAGAAGAGGCTCTGCACATGTTCTGCTGAGAAATCCGGACTATTTTACCGGAGTAAGCTGATAGAATCTCGGATTAAGCTCCAGCAATTCCGATATCTCTGCCCAGATGATCTACAGCCTTGTTTTAGCCTCAATCCTCGCCTATCTCCTCTATCAGTCTCCCCGCAAGATCAGGTCACCCACTGCCATCGCCGGGGCCTGTTCCTTCCGACGCAGCCACCGCCCGGAAACTCGCAGTCCCGCCACCCAACTGCCCGCACGTGATTGGCCCGTGCTCGGTCCAGTCGCGGTCGTACGCAGTCAGGGGCTCGTGATTGGCCTGCCATTTTTCCCAGTCCGCCAAAAAGTTGTCCCCTTCAACAGGCGCACCCTATTTATCCTTCTCGACCATCTCTCACCCCCTCAACTTTCTCTTTGAAATTCTACTCCTCTTCGCTTCTCCACAGCTTCTGGATTCATCTCCACTTGCTGTTCCCTGTTATTCTTATACGGACCGTTGTCCCTTTTTCTCCATTGCAATCCCTCAATTCCTCCGCCTTCGAGTCCCCTCTCCCCCTTTTTAATACCCCCAATTCTTCACAATGTCTCCCATTGCTCTTGAGCGCGAGGATGTTGTGCGCGATGCTGCCTTCAACCAGGCTATGCACGGCAAGTCAGCTAAGGTTCGCGGCGGTCTGTCCGCTCTGAGTGGTAAGGACAATGCTGCCCAGAAGGCTGCCGTCGACGAGTACTTCAAGCACTGGGACAACAAGGGCCACGAGGATGAGACTCTCGAGACCCGTGAGGTATGCGATTGGAACAAATCATGTGAAATACATTTGAAACGGCCATTTGACTGATTGGATTTGTGAAACAGGCTCGTCGCACGGAATATGCTACCCTCACCCGACAGTACGTACCCCCGGATCCCTTACCCTGGAAATGCGCTTTGTGTCTGAACGAGCCATTTCCTGTTTGATGCCACGATTTACTGACGCCTATAACAGCTACTACAACCTGGCTACCGACTTCTACGAGTACGGCTGGGGCAGCTCCTTCCACTTCTGCCGTTTCGCCTACGGCGAGGCCTTCAACCAGGCCATTGCCCGCCACGAGCACTACCTCGCCATGCAGACCGGCATCACGGAGGACATGAAGGTTCTGGACGTTGGTTGCGGTGTTGGTGGCCCTGCCCGTGAGATGGTCAAGTTCACAGGTGCCCACGTCACTGGTCTCAACAACAACGACTACCAGATTGACCGTGCTACCCACTACGCCGTCAAGCAGGGTCTCTCTGAGAAGATGGCCTTCGTCAAGGGCGACTTCATGCAGATGAAGTTCCCCGACAACAGCTTCGATGCCGTTTACGCCATCGAGGCGACTGTCCACGCCCCTGAGCTGGTTGGTGTCTACAGCGAAATCTTCCGTGTCCTTAAGCCCGGTGGCAAGTTCGGTGTCTACGAGTGGCTCATGACCGACGAATACAACAACGACGACCCTGAGCACCGTCGTATCCGTCTCGGCATTGAGCAGGGTGACGGTATTTCCAACATGGTCACCATCTCCGAGGGCCTGAAGGCCATCCGCGATGCCGGCTTCGAGGTCCTCCACCACGAGGATCTGGCTGCCCGCCCCGACGCTACCCCTTGGTACTATCCGCTGGCCGGTTCATTCAAGCACATGGGCTCCGTCTGGGACTTCTTCACCATTGCCCGCATGACCTGGTGGGGCCGTGGCTTTGCCCACCGCTTCGTTGGTGCCTTCGAGACCATCGGTTTGTTCCCCAAGGGCTCCCGGAAGACCGCTGACAGCCTGGCTCTGGCTGCTGACTGCCTGGTCGAGGGTGCTCAGAAGAACCTGTTCACCCCCATGTACCTGATGGTCGGCAAGAAGCCCGAGTAAATGGTCGTTGAAAAAGTTGCATTCCACCTTCCGTGATTTCGACTGCGATTCTCTTTTGGCCTGTGATAGACACACACAGCACTGCCTTCTTCTATTCCCTCCCCTTTTTCATCGGGCCCTGATCATACCTACCCTGACCCTCTCGTCCCGAGGCTTTTCACTCGGAGTCTGTTCCTCATTGCCTTACCATGTTACCATGTATTTTTCTTCCCTTGTCATTAATTCGAATACCTGCTGTGCCCTTGAGGCTTGAGTCCTTTGGCTGGCTCCCTTCTTGACGGATGTTGACGTTGATGTTTTTCTATCTTCTTTTCCATTGTTTCTTTTGCACTGTCATAGATATGTAATAATTATTGAGGCAAGAGTAATGAGCAAAGGACTTTATTGTTCTGTATCTGCAATCTTTCTTCTACCTAACTAAACGTCTTATCCGCGCCGTTCATTTTAGTGAGATCACAGATTCTTTACGGACCCTAAGTCTTCTTTTGACCTCTCGAGATCTCGACCTCACCGTGCCCTTCCATTCATAGGCTCATCGCGCTCTTGCTTTTATGTATACTTCAGTGCCTACATCCGCGATCTAGCATAGAATGATACGGCAACTCCACCATGCCGCTTGAAAGACAACATCTTCTCTTTGTAACCCACAACCAGCCCGCATCGTTTGCTTTGCTTCAACGATATATATATCTATCCTATCTATACTAATCTCTATACTCTACTACTATTTGTACTATAGTATAAAGAGGGGGGGGGGGGGGGGGGGGGGGGGATATATAGGGCAAGATACCTAAGTCGTTAGGTAGTATATTAAGCTAGATTTATAAGACCTATATAAGAACTGCTATAAAGCTAAATATCTATAAGCTTTATACTATACCACGGTTATTACTATCTAATCGGATAATTAGGCATAAAAGGACGTATATAATAGTCATGCGATCTACATTATCACTACGGTCAATTATATCGTACAATTAAGTAACCACTAATCAAACCGCTACTGTATAAGATCACTATATATCTAAAATGTATCTAGACCTATCTAAAACGATCATATACAAGAAACAAGTTTGATTCTTATAATCAATATAATATTGATTATAAATATGCCCTGTTTTCTCTACCAAGATCTAATAATCATATTTAACATACAACCAAGATTCAATAAAATCAACCAAGCTTCAGTCCTACCTCACTTTTCTCTTATCTCACCTTTATGATTCTAAGCCGAATTGATTTTATCCTTCCTATTCAATCAAAGGAAGAAGATTCGATCTATCTTATTCAAATATTCTTCTTTCTTCTTCCTCTCTACCTACCTGCGCAGCACGCTTGCTCACAGTTCGGCAACGAATCAATTTCTTTTTTATGCTAGTCAAAACATCAATTAATTCTTGAGGATCTTCCAAAGGGCCCTATTATATAGGCCTTTTATCCTCAAGGCTCTCTTAACTACATAACGTAGTATATATATGTTACCTGCCAAGTAGAAACCTTCCAGAAGGGCCCATCGCAGGGTGGACCCATCATCAAAGAAAGCAAGGTTTATATAACACACTTAGTAGGGGCCTAAACTAGCCCGAAGCGTTACCTAAAAGCGGTAGTTTTGATTGGTTTCCTATACAGAACCAATCCATCCCGAGAGACATGTAGAAAGATCTCCTAAAAGATATATGGAAAGATTTCTTTTTACACCTACTACTAGCGGCCTCGACGTGAATCTCCTTAAAAGAGGAAGTTCGAGATTAATGAAACGCCTTAATTAGGTATTCGATAAGAAGGTTTAGTTATGAAAGGTGGTAGGATCGCATTTTGTCTATATTTACTGTAGCTATCTGTTTCATGATCTATTGATACTGTGATATAAGGCTAGACGGAATTAGGGCTTTAGTCGACTGGAAGACAAGATGTAATAATGCTATTGCCTTATTTTATGAATTTGCATTATTTCATATTAACTAAGCTGCAGCTCTACCGCAGTGAACATGGTGCTTGTAAGGCCTTTCTTTTGATTCAATCAATGCCAAGAGTGTGCGGTTGTCGTGAGACTACATAATAACAGATATCAGATAATCAGTTGGGGTGCCGTTAACGTAGTTCACAAGCGGGTGGCCCACCCCAAAACACCATATTAAAGGTCATAAATTACAACTTCATATCTCAACAAGCATACATATTTAAGACAAGAGATTAGAATAATATGGTCTAAATAAACTTCTTAGCCTACAGATGCAGTACAGGATAATTACCATGAGTACTAGCGAAGATATTCGTATATGTCCCTAAAATGTCTAAATTACGGTGTATTTTATGGTAATGTGGGGTAATAATACTGGAAATTGCTTCAAACTAATTCATATTATTCCTTGAAGGTGCAAAAGTGTATGTACCAAATTTAAGTAGAACCAAGGTATGGTTGTTGAAATATGGAAGTGCAAAAACATAGCATTTAGTCCGTGTTTTGGGGTGGGCCACTCGCTTGTCTGGGCCACCCGCTTGTGAACTACGTTACTAAAAAGTTGGGATGTCCTTACCAATTCCCTAGTTATTCCCCGAAATGACGTAAGCATCTTATTGCTTTGCCTTAGCTAACTGATCTATCGAAAAAGCAACCTTCCAGCGCTATTTAGACGGATACTGGCTTGGTTTGAGGAGAAGAAAACAAAGGCGGTTTGATGAGGCTGCAATCATGCAAGTACCCACGAAACCATCTCATGAAATCATTGTTTAGCTATGGATGGGGATGCATGACACATACGCATAGTTATGGATTGCCCTGTTTCGGATATGGCTTGATGTATGGAAATAGCTCTTTAACACCCAGGCTAGCTTGTACATTAATATGATAAGGCTCTTAAGAAGCTTGGAAAAGCACGTGACCACGAACTTCAACAATTAAGACACGCAAACCTGCAACTTCGAGAGGATCTTCAATTGGTAAGAGATAGGCATGAAAAGACGCAAGAGGAACTTGCAAGACTGAGAAAACTGGAATGCAAGATCTGCTATTTGCAGCCAGACCGTTGGGTGACTTTGGTATGTGGGCACATGGCTTGCATGAAGATGCAAAGCTAGCTTGTCTCATGGAGGACCGAGATCAACAGAAGCTCCCAGTCACATGATATCTATTACGAAGCCTCAGCAGTATCGGAGACTGCTGAAACTCAGCATATTTGTGGTTTAGTAAGGACGACTTGTTCCACGGCTATTTCCAGGGCAAGATCGAGACAACAGTTGAGCGGATTTGCGCCGGCTATTGCGGAGGGAGTACGGAGGGGATCCGAGGTGGCGGCATTTGCGGGAATTACGGTACTTCCGTCTGTCACGAATTGAAACGGTATGTTTAATATTCCTCTCGAGTATTGAAGTTGCCATCTACGCTCAACTTTTCGTCACTATGGCTCCTACTCGTGTTGCCGCATGTCATGTTGCGTCTCACTTTTTCTCTGCGCGAAAATCCATCGAGAAAGCTATTTCGCTAGTTCACCGTGCTGCTGGAAATGGAGCCAACTTGGTTGTCTTCCCTGAGACATATGTATCGGCATTTCCTCTCTGGAGCGCCCTGCGTGCGCCGACTGAGAACCACGACCATTTCTGTCAAATGGTCCAGGCGTCCATATACGCCGATGGCGAAGAAGTTCAGAAACTCCAAGAAGCTGCGCGTGTCACAAGAACTGTCATAAGCATTGGCTTCTCCGAGAGGTCTCATGCCAGTATAGCCTGTCTCTACAACTCAAATCTGATAATTGGCACTGAGGGTGAGATCGCCGTGCATCACCGGAAGCTGATGCCGACATTCTTTGAGAAGCTGACCTGGAGCCCTGGGGACGGCTACGGGCTACGCATTGCTGATACGCCTTATGGTCGTATTGGAGGTCTTATATGCGGCGAGAATACCAACCCGCTGGCACGATACTCGCTGATGGCCCAGCAAGAACAGATCCATATCTCAACCTGGCCAGCGATCTGGCCAACTAGAATTCCGAAAATATCCAATACTGCTTCTGGCCCCAGCTCGCCAAACTATGACAACATTCTGGCAAACCGTCTTCGGGCTGCAGCTCACTGCTTCGAAGCAAAATGTTTTGGAGTTATGTGCAGCGGCTTTCTCAATCAGGAGGCTATTGACGCCATTATTGCAGGCTCTAGCTCTCCTCAAATCATTAAGAACGAACTTGAGAATTCTCCTCAAGGAGTCACCATGTTCCTGGACCCAACAGGAACGCCTCTTGCTGCATTCATCATTGAAAATGATACGAAGGTTCAGACACATACCGACTTTTTACAAAAGACCGAGGATATTCTCTACGCGGATATGGAACTGGAGCAGTGCATTGAAGGAAAGCAGTATCATGATGTTGTTGGAGGATATCAGAGACTGGATGTTTTCCAACTGCAAGTCAACCGGTCTCGGAACGGCCCTGCCGTCTTCATAGAGAGCCCCAGCACAGAGAGATAGATGTCAGATCATGTTTTCTTTTTGTCTTTCTTGCTTTGTTATTAGCATGTATCCTGGTCCTGTTGCACGATCCGACTCCGTGTGTTCTCTACGTCATGCACGCAAGGCATTGTTCTTCATTGAGATGATGTTACTCGTAAGATTGAATTGGGTCCCAATCTCTCTTAGAATATTTATTGTTTTTCTTGCTATTCCAAAGTGCCACTTACTGGAATCAGCGATTGCTGGAAGACTAGGTCCTAGTCTGATATATCAAAAGTTAGTTATTGGATTCTAGGACTGTCAAGTTCAAGCATTTGAGTCTAATATACAAGAAATCGACCCACTTGCAGCGGAGATATATACGTGCAGGTAGGATAGAATCTAGTACTGTGTACGCAACGAAGGTATAGGATTTAGGACTGTTTGAGACCAAGTTCTCCTGGGCTGGCTGTGACACTTCAAAATACGTATCACACTTCCATCTTTAGCTTCTAATGAGTCACTTCCAGACACTGGACTCTATCTTAGCCCTATATACAATGCTGAGACTCCTCCGCTGGATGAAGATACGGAGGGGCTGGACCTGGCTTTGGAACATAAAACAATGGGTTGATTGAGGACATAATCATAGGCTAGCATCAGTGATATCCTTCTTGACTACAATTTCTGATACATTCTCATCAAAGCAGAACAGGCTCAAAGGTAGCTCTCCGCATACGATAAACCGCCATGAAGACGCGAAAAGTACATCGGTAAATAAGAGGCAGGAAGCGAGAAGCTTGGTGCAACACGAGTTTAATCAAGCGGTCTCTCTGGAAATCTTCGAGTTCTGGCTATCTCTAAGAAAAAAGGGACAGGATCGAAAACAGCAAGGGTCTTCTCATAGCCCACCAAGGGCTCAGACACAGGAGTAGACGGCAATAGCGTGTTCCTGGCAAACTCCTACCCAAGGGAAACTCCATCAACACAAAATCATGCTAGAAGATCAGCTCCAACGGTCGGCACAAAGTGGAGAGTAATACCGAATGATAATGTCAACAAGCCAAGCATGAGCCCACCTGTGGGTACCGCATTAACTGGAGATAGAATGATCGAGTTCAAGATACAACCGACAATTCCTGACATGCCCCAGGCAATCAGCACTCTACCGTAATTGAAATAGAATAGCTGCTGATTGTTGCTTTGTGCCTTGATCAGCCCCGGAAGAATGCTAAATCCAGCACCATGGGCGAAAAGAATTGCCAGCATGGAACATATTGCGTTTGTGGAACTTTCAAACTGCGAAAGCAAGATAAGAAGCGCTCCCCGCAAGCAAAGAATACCGACAAATGTCAGTCTGGCTCCTAAGTATGCATAGACGCTGGGTGCCAGAGCTCCGCCGAATGCGAGAGCAAGCATACAATACGACAAGATCCACATTGTATCGTAGTCAGTTCCGTTCGTATAGTGGGAGGCAAGGGGCCGTAAGCCAGTGAAAACCGTCATTCCTGGCAGTGTGTTGAAGAAGAGCAGGATCGAAAAGAAAGGATCGGAATTTCTTGATAATGTTTTTGAAGCCCCGACCGCGGAGTTCTTAGGGAAATCAGATAATAAGAGCTGGGTGGATCTCCCAACGGCAGCGAATGTCATTCCTAGAAGCACAAGCATCCGACCCAGGGTCTCTGCATCAGCTGTGTTCACCCCAAAAACAGAAGATAAGAGGAAACACGTGGCTGTGGCAGTTGAGAACCCTAAAGGTCCAATTGCACTCTGGGCGAGTGCGTGCCTCGGAAGCCCCTGGCCAATCAATACAACCACCGCCAGGTATGTCCATCCAATACCCAGTCCGCCAAGAAGGAAGCATATCAGCATGAGTCCAAATTTGAGGCTTTTGAGGGATAGGCCGGCACTGATTACTGCAATTCCCCAGAGGGTCGTGCCTCTGGCGACTGTGACGTGGGCTCCGCTCTGAACAATCATCGAGGCGCTCGACATGACACCGATTGAAAGACCCAGGCATGCTACGCCAAATGGCGCGAAGCTATATGCATCAGATATTGCAAACAGACGAGGTAGCTGTGCTTGGAGCGTGCTCAGAGCGTAGACTGAGCCGATGCAGAATATGTTCGCGAAGCTAGCTACAGCGACTGTGAACGGTGTCGAGTAGGGCTCAACAGATATCAAATCGGACTTGTCGCGCATCGTGATATTGGCTCCGAAGGAAGATATTACAGAAGCTAATATCTGTAGACCGGCAGAGTCAAGAAAAGAAGCGAGAGAAAGAATGGCACAGGAGCACATCGAGCGGAGTGACGGAATGAGTAAAGTGAGGTTCGTCCTCTTGAGAGGATTACCCGCTCCTTCCGCTTTACCCGTAATTCCCACGGTATTCTTGCGCCTTCTGAGAACATTTATATCAATGATTTCTGATTGAATCCTTGGACCCCGAATTCCCTCCATTCCACTCTAAAATTGCAATCGGATTCCAAAATTCTGCAAATACCATGCAGGGTGAGCTTTCTGAGCGAGGGAAAGGCCTCGCCGCGCAGAGACCATCTTTCCTCGCTGTATTGAGTGACCTATGGTCTCCGACATCGAATCCCGACGGAATCGTGAATCTTGGTCTTGCCGAGAATATGGGACAACAACCGATCCCCTACTGAACGTAAGCTAATAATAGCCTAGACACTTATGCACGCGGAGATGCTGGGCTTCATCAATTCTCATGTTAGACTTCAGCTCTTTCTAGGTCAACCCGTCGTCAGTGGACTCTCACTGTGGTACTAATCAATCATTACAGCTACAAGCCAACGCACATGCATTGACATACGGAGACGGATTCAGCGGCTCGCACAAGCTCAAAGAAAGCCTTTGTCGCTTCATGAACAGTCAATTTTCTCCTCAGAGTACACTCTACCCCTCCCATCTTGTCATTACGTCTGGCGTTAGCAATGCGATCGAATGTTGTGCCTGGGCTTTAGCCGATCATGGAGATTTTGTTATGGTCGGACGGCCGTATTTCAATGCATTTAGGACGACCTTTGGAATGCGGCCAGGGTAAGGAATATCTCCAGTTTTCTGGTAGGGCTAGGCTTACTGATTTCAGTGTCCGGCTCCTGGAAGTCGATTTTGGAGAAATAGATCCATTCAGCATGGCCGCAGTCCAACAGTATGAAAGAGCACTTACTGAAGGAAAAAGCAGAGGCTTACGCATTAAAGCTCTCATATTGTGCTCACCACACAATCCCCTCGGTTTGTCCTCGCAACATACTTGAGCAAAATCGATACATCTTTACTAATAGGCAATTTAGGACGTTGCTACCCTGAGTCTGTCTTGAAAGAATACTTGAAGTTCTGCTCGAGGAATGGACTTCACGTTATTTCTGACGAGATCTACGCGTTGTCTGTCTGGGATAACCCTTGTATTCCTGATGCCCCAGGTTTTAGATCGATCTTGTCCATAAACCTAGAGGGGATTATTGACCCAAGCTTTGTACATACTGTATGGGGCTTAAGTAAGGTATTATATTTCCCCTCTTCCTTCCGGGCGGAACTGACAACTTTGAGTAGGATTTCGGTGCAACCGGACTGAGGATTGGCTGCTTGGTTAGTCAGTCGAATAAGCTGCTTTTGGAGGCTGCGGAGGGCATTTCGTGAGATTATCTGACCTACTTGTGTGGGGGAAGACCGCTGACTAACTTTTCCCAATTAGCCTCTACAATATTCCATCGAGCCTCGCAGACCAGATTACCACATCGCTCTTGCTAGATGATAGCTTCGTAACGAAGTATATTGCAATCAATCGGGCACGCTTGGCTGACAGCTATCATTTTGCGACAAAGACGCTACGATCCCATGGAATTCCTTACCTTGAGTGCAACGCCGCGTTTTTCATTTGGATCAACTTGGGAGCTGTGGTAAAAGATTCCACTGCCGAGGATATTCTTGGAAGGCTCCGGAAAGAGAAAATTTACATCGCCGCTGGGGAACATTATGGGGCGGAAGAAACGGGTTGGTTTCGGCTGGTTTTCTCGCACCCACTAAACGTTTTGGAGGAGGGACTCAAACGAATGATTCAGTCTATTCAGTAACAGGTCTTAATTGCTTCAATTCAGTCGTTTATGTTCTGCGTATCAGGCCCAGCCCACGTGGTTTTAATGCAACATAGGGGCCGCGGGGCTCACTCGAACAAGAACGGCAGAAGACCAGCATCTAAAGGCAGATTACCACTTCAGCTGCCTAAGATACAGAGCCCGTTGAGGGCCCTGTCAGAAATGCTCCTGCTGACAAGGCACAGCACTATGCGTCCACATACAAAACTCGCCTACATCAGCCCACCCAAAGAAGCCCTGGTTCAGTACGTTTTGAATAACAGATATGAAGCACCCTGCGGGATCACATCATGAGTAGCACAACAATCAATAGTTGACTTGGTCGTATTAAAAACGATATAGGACATTTGGAAGACAAGCTTCGTATGGTTATAGAAGATGGAGCTAGAAATGGACGAAGACAAAATCTCGCAAACTCTCACGTGACTCCCTCCGTATGCATATGTGACCGCACCCCTCTAGACACGACACGTTCAACTCATCTCCTGCTCACTGAAGCTCACCATAACCTGCTGCAGGCTTCAAAAAGACCAGCTCTTTGCTTTGCAACGCGATGGGGGGCATTTTCTCCAGCATCTACCGGGTCTACCTCGACTTGAACGCCGTCATCTCTGAGCTGAGTAGAACAAAACACTCCTTTGATTCGCTCCTTGCTCGGGTTTCGATGGTGACCCCTCCCGTGTCAAATCCATCGATATCTTATTGGCAAAAGGATCCACCATTTCCCAATTTAGTTGACGCCCACTCTCCTGTATTCCCGACTACGACCGATATTGTCATAATTGGCTCCGGTATTTCTGGCGCAAGTGTGGCATATACGATCCTCAACCAGTCGCATAAACGCGGGATCTCTCCGAGAATTGTCATTTTGGAAGCGCGAGACCTTTGCAGTGGCGCATCTGGAAGAAATGGCGGCCATATCAAGTGTTCGCCATATATGGACTATGCAGGACTCAAAACGAGGTTTGGATTGGAGCATGCGAAAAAACTACTCAATTTTCAGCGTCAACATTTGGCTGTTATGCTTGATTTCGTGCAACAGAACGAAGACCTGAAACTTAGCGAGGCTCGAGAAGTTCAGACTGTGGATGTTTTTACTGACGGAAATATGTGGAATGAAGCGAAGGAAATGGTGCAGGAACTGAGACAGGATGCCCCTGACATGGCCGAAGACATCGTGGTGTATGACGGTATCGAAGCGTGTGAAGTGAGCCTCGTATCTTTTCCCTCTATGGATGCGGCACTAAATAACATAGGAATTTCAAATCGACCCCCAGCACTGCTACGGCATCATAACTTATAAGGCTGGAGCACTCTGGCCATACCGCTTCGTTACAGCTCTCCATGCATCCCTTCTCTCGAAATATAGCGCCACTTTTTCTATTGAGACGAACACTCCCGCAACGGATATCCAGGTCAACCCAGGTAATCCGATGAGGCCATTCACTGTTCATACACCCCGCGGAGAGATAACTACGGCCCATATCATCCACGCCACAGACGCATTCGCAGCAAACCTTCTTCCTGGATTGAAGGGCAAAATATTCCCCGTGCGAGGTCACATGACGGCACAAGAGCCAGGAACTCTATTTCCCAAACTTGGTGGTGCTAGGTCATGGAGCTTCATCCACAGGCGCGGTTTCGACTACATCAGTCAACGTCCTGGAGCGGGTGAGCTTATGGCAGGCGGTGGCGCTGTTCAATCCCCAGAAAAGGGGATGGATGAATTCGGTATTTGGAGGGATGACCGAAGCAGCTACTCTATCCGCGCCTATCTGGATGGTCTCTTGCCCACGATCTTCGGGGCGCACAACTGGGGGGCTGATATGGGTACCAAGGTGAAAATGGCCTGGACTGGCTGTATGGGATTCACGCCGGACCTGCTGCCTTATGTTGGTGTTCTGGACCAGAAAATCACCAAGCGAAAAGCCCCAACTGTGCGCTCGAGCAAAGATGCAAAACAACCAGCAGAATGGATCTCAGCGGGCTTTCAGGGCGAGGGCATGGTCCTAGCTTGGCTATCTGGAGTCGCGGTTGGCTTGATGTTAGTTGGGGAAGAGGATGAAATCTTTGAACAGGCTCCGGGGATACCAAGCGGGAAAATTGCGGAGTGGCTGCCGGAAGAGTTTGTCTGCTCCACGCGGAGGTTGGATCGTTCAAATGTGTCTGATCTTGCGACACTTCTCTAGGGCCCTGACTTGATTATTGACTCTTGTTGCATAATTGAAACTTGCCAAATACTGACTACGGTTGCGACATGACACGATATTTTGTTCATTTGGTCCATGGCAACAGTAAAGGCGCACTAGAGCTTGGAGTTTCTTGTCTAGGGTTCGAGATAAGCCGAGGTAGTACGAAGAGATATTGGAGGGGGAGTGGTAGATTCAGCAAAAATCGACGGGTACATGGATTGGACTAATACCACTAAGACCATTTGGGGCATAGGCTTATTCATCGTTCGCTCAATACCCTGGTATGAGTGGTATTCGGGTTAGACTCGGCAGTACGATGTTGTAACGCTGTAACTCGGATCATGCAGACTCCAGAGATAGCTCAACCGATCCTGAAATCGTCAATCACATACCGCATATTATCAAACGCGGTTAGATGGGTTTACGTTTAGCGAAATAGGGTTTACTTTTAGCAATGCTCCAAGAGTTTCAAAAACTTCCCCGAAAAGGCAATAAGTCAAATTCAAATAAATATCAAGTTCGTAATTACTGTATTGCCTTTTTCTTTTTTCAAACACTCAGACTAGTCACTGACTCGCCTTTCCTAGTTTTCCTCACCCCTTAACAATTTAGTAGAGACTACCGCCCGAGGCTTGAGGAAGAATAAAAAGAATTCGGCTCTATGAACTGACTACAAGGTACTTCGTAGGTGTATAACATCAAATCGTTCCTACCGTTTTTCGCTTTCGGAAGTTGACGGGAGAGGGGCCAACTAAGAGGTTACGCGCCGTTATTGGATAATCCTATACCCATGCTAATAACCTTGAGAAGTTGTTGGATATTGAGATACATCAGCTCTATTGCCAAAAAAGATTCTTTTTGCCTATTTATCCCTTTCTTTTCGTGTGGAAATTCATAGGCCATTTCAATCTTTAATAGGGGACATACGAGTTTTTTATCAAGCAAATCCCTGCTTGCTTCATGCAAAAAAATACTCTTTGATGCAATCAGGTCTCTGTAAACTCTTCAAACAACTCAGAATTGGGAAGCATAATCCACAGACGCACTAAAAGGATTCATTATCAAACAAGCTTTCAGGTAAATTCTGCGGTGGCAAGTATCACAGCCGCTGCCCATGGCTATCCTATTATCCAATATGTAACCTCGAGAGCGACTATTGACATCACACATTGTTAGACTGCTGCGTTCTGGTAGAGTGATCCCTGCAAGCTACCTACTAGATGGGTTTAGGAGAATTAACCAGTCGGCAATGACCCTCTTATCATGTGTATTATTATAACATGACTGGACTCGGGTGAAGCTGTTTGTATTGGCGGACAGTTACATGTTGCATGGCACTCCATGTCCCAAACAGGAAGTTGCGCACTTGCTCGATTCCTTACTTCGCAGCCTCACTTTATCCCTCGGTCTTCTACAGTCAACAGTCACAACAAGCTCGCTTTTCGTCAACAACTTTCACGCTTCTACCACCTCCGAAATGAGTACAGCGCTGTCTTTCCGGGACAACGGTACCCCCGACTACAGCGGGCCCCCACACAAGAGAAGAAGAATGCGTTCTGGGAGCTGTTTCTTGCTACCCCTCCCGAATGAAGACAACCCGCGGGAATTCCGAGCTCTGATCAACCGAGCAAGCACCGAAGCCGAAGTGTGGGTTGCCGCATTAATCATCGAGAGTGCTCTGATATCCCACGGTACCCAGGAGTTGATGACTTGTCGTTATGGAATTCAAAAGGGCAAGAGGAAGTTGGAGAAGAAAATGCTAAGGATGGTAACCGAAATTTGTGGATCTGTCCACGATGAAAAATACGATCGACTCTACCAAGAACACTTCCCGTTCTGACCTATGCCCCAGGGTCGTCTGTACGCGAGGCTGTACGATGTGAACAATCTGATCGGATGCCGGAGGCGCAATCCACAGAGAAGCCGGAGAAGCTGGGTGCTGGGATATGGCCGACGCTGAATCAGGCGATTCTGCAGGGCTGTTCTTAACGTAACGTTGGTGAGTATAGAATGGCTTCATTGGAGGTTCTGCATACTAGCTAACTAGCGTCAATGGAATTGCCTCAAGGTACCCCATGCCAGTCTGAGCCATACAAGAACAGATAACCCGCAATAACGATGGAGGATCTTGAATGGACCATGTGTGACGAAGGTGGTTTCCGGATTCGGCACTTTCGGATGCATCTGGTGACATAAATGCGTCCTACACCTGGAATCTACACTGTACTTCCCTAGGCGGATCATTCGAGAAACCCGTTAACGAAAATAACCATCTCAATTTATTAATCTTTTCTTGGAGGATAGGAAGTTCGAAGGAGCCAGTAGGACTTGCGAATGATAGTAAACATGATTTAACAAGAAAGTGCCGTTGGTACTTCTAGAAACATCGATATGAATGTAGTGAAGCTGCATTGAAATGTGGTTTGATATTTCATGGAAACTCCCACGACAGTGCCTAAATACGAGCGTAGAGCGAACTTTTATCCTCCATAATTCCTCTCCTTCCCCAGAGACAAGTTCCTTCAGTTCTTGCAGTTCTTAGTCTTGCCATCGTCTTTCAGTCAGCGTCGCAACTCTTCTTTCTAATTCCCAAACATGCAGAAGACCTGTCTTCCTCCTCCTGAATGCTGAAGAAGAGCCAAGTGAGTCTGATCTATCCTCCGTGTTCTATCAGGTTGGTGCTACTTTCCAACATCTATCTATTCCGGCGATCATCAGAAGTGACTTCCCTGCGACACTCATGGCTTCTAATTCTCACCTTTGGCTTCTTACAGACGTCAATCTAAGACCCCTCCTCGACAGCCTACACATCCAGAAAGACATCCAAAGCAAAAGGCATCGGCTTTGACATCTTCATCAGCCACAACCCCGAACACTCAGCAGTTATGCAGAATCCTTCGGAAATCCCCAGTCCTGAAGAAAGCCCTAACACTCATACCATGCATGACGAAGGTACGGGAGCCTCGTATGAGGAGTACTGGAAGGTTATCATATCCATGAACCCAGACCAAGAAACAAAATGGAAATGCAAACGAATCATGGAAAGACCTGATACCAACCTCAAAGAGGACATAGTCGCATGCATCATTGAGGCTATGAAGACCATCCAAAGCTATGCCCAGGAGCTACCACACGCCATGCTGGATCGGAAGGCCATTGTCTTCTCCCGTGTCCGTGCTCTTCAAGCCCTGCTCACTACTCTGATGGATGCTGGTATTGATGGCCGTCCTGCTTCGCCCGGACAAGATGTGCTTAAGATGTTGGAAGAAAATCATCGTGATATTTCTAGGCGGCTGCTCAAGGTGATCTGTCAGTTATACGGGGAATCTCAAGGCGAAGCGCTATTGGAGTTAGATGGAGCCAATGCATAAACGAGAATCCCTGGATAATTCGAGGTTCGAATTGGGAATCGCGAGTATCAGTTTCCTTTGCTTTAGAGATTCTTGAACGTCAATTCTTAGTTGACCCGAGCCATGCAAGCCATTTCTTTTGTGATTTCAGCTGCCGAGTTAGGAATATTCACTGTACATAGTGCCCGTTACAACATGCACTCGGACCCCCTAACTGAACAGGCCAAAACACAAAATAGGTCAGAACGCCATGTTAGAACTGATATAAATAGAGCATGTAACGTCAGGGTGGACAAGGTCCTAATTGTCCCCGTGGTTGGCGGGTAAAAATGTAGACCTAGTGGTTGCTAATGCGAGCATAAGTACAGTTAGATTCCAAATTGCCTTCCATGTTTTACACAGAGAAAATATCTCAAACCCTAACGCCAAGGCCATGGTGAAGCCTATTTAGGGCAGGTGCAGCTAGCGTGCTTATCACCCCTGCCCGTAAGAATGGAAATGTAAATATCTGACACTACTAATACGCCACATTCCCTTAATCATGCGTTTCATGAATACGCTTTCTGCTAATATTGTCCACCTAGTCAGCGGCACCTCAGACCACTTTGTCCCTTACAACCTCCGTTGTAAGACAAAGGCACAATGGCTCCGAACCTGCCAGCTTCCACTCGGAAGTTTATCCGAAATTATCTTCGAACTCAAGCCGATTTCCCCTTCTTTTTGATCTGGCAACTGGTCACACAGCCGTCCTTCCTGAGCTCTTCTTGTTCCAGACCTACCTACAGCTGCAAACCCCTTTTCTAGTGCTTTCAATTGACCCCGTAGGATGACAGCCAGTTTATATCCCACACCCAGCAGTACCGTTATGGCTACGAGGAGCAGACCACTAGTCAACAAATCTACGAATATAAGAAATTGTATCACAACCAGGACACCACTAGAAGAATCGTGTCGTCAAACACGATTATAACCCCTAAGGACTCGTTCAATCGATCCTCAGCTTCAATTCAATCAATTCTCTCGGTATACAGTCTGATGGGCGCATCGAGTACTAGCCCGTACGACAATCCTCAAAAGTTGACATGAAATCATAAAGGCAAACTTTGACATACCCCTCTCACTGATTTGACTGTTTCCCTCTGCATATGATTGTGGTTTAGGCTCAAGGGGGCTTAGGTGTACAGCACAAGTCCCTCGTAGCAAATGCCTTTGCACACTGGAAGATTTCTTCCACTGCCTTTTTATAATTCGCCGCTTCCTCAGCCCTCCTTCGGTCTTTGTGACGGAGGTTGTCAAAGACGTCGTAAAAGGCCTGGCGGTGAGTCTGAGGACTTGTAGCAAGTGGTTTTGTCCATGTCGTCCGTTCTTCTCTCACAGATCCAGCATATTCATCCAGTGCAATCGTGCGAAGAACCACGATGATAAAAAAGTCCAACATCCCACTTCTCGCTCCGATACATAGAGCGATGTCGAATCTTTGTAGTCAATCTCGTTATCAGAAGTTTGATCATCCACGATTCAAAAAACCCGAGCTAAGCGGTAGGTTAGGTGAGTGAAGGAAATGGTATTATACGTAATCCTAGAATCCCGAATGGCCATGGCCCT
This sequence comes from Penicillium daleae, assembly GCF_028827525.1. Taxonomy (NCBI): domain Eukaryota; kingdom Fungi; phylum Ascomycota; class Eurotiomycetes; order Eurotiales; family Aspergillaceae; genus Penicillium; species Penicillium daleae. The sequence goes on from NW_026623153.1 coordinate 2,326,620, forward strand.
CGAGCGTCGATCTGAACTGGCCAGATGACGGCTTAGGCCAATTAAAGGATACAGTAGCACTGTGATCGTGTCTTTGTCCTGCGGCATGATTATGGGGTCTTTACCAACATGTATTTCTCTTAAAACCTTCAGACCAGTCTCCTGGCAAATTCTTGTGCACCTCCATTTACTTTCTCCTTTAGAAAATCTTCGATCAAACAGTTTTTCTTCATTAAAAATTCCGAATCAATGTCACGCTCCACCCTTTTCAGTTCTTTTCTCTTTCTCCACTTGTGCCTGATGCTCTTTTTGACTTCAGAAAGCTTCGCATTCTTTTCCTCCTCGATCTTGATCAGCTGTGGTGACAACACAAGATAATCATCGATGAATTCCCTGCGCTTGGCAATAAACATTTCCTGCATAGCCGTTTCTTCTGCCTTTGCATTTTTCTGCATGGCCTCTGGGAGCTTTCGTATATTTTGCTCTGCGTTCATTTTCCGGTTTTGTTCTAAAGCATATAGTTCATTTAGCATCTCATGAAGCGAATCTTCGTTTGGCCAACCTTTATATGTGAGTTAGACCTCTATCCTAGTTAAAGATTTTTTCACTTACCAGGGTCGCCTGGTTTTGGAAAATCACTTAGAGGGCAAAATGTGCGCGTTCTAGGATTCCGAGCTGCGGCTTTTTGGGGTCAAAAGCCATGCATGCTGCCACGCCTAGCAGTGCATAGCTCATGGTGCTGCCCGACTATTACGCAAAAATGGAAAACCAGATTCTGCGTCCCAGTGTATATATTCAAAGAATGGTGACATGCCGGGGGCCGTGGAGTATTTGAGTCGTTGACGCAATGATGAAATGATGACGTGAAGAGCTTTCCGGTCGCTAGTAAGTCTACAAATTATTTAAAAGCCAGGATATAGTCTTTTAATATATCCAGAGTACATGAATGTGAGACTTACATTTCACATATTTCTATTAAAAAAGGGAGTTATCAGCTACAATGCGCTGGTGCAAATGCGATGTTGGAAAATACATCAGCACGCCTGCTTTTCAAACGGGATATCCGAAATTCTCCAGGTTTCTCACTAGTGACCCTGATCGCTTTCTGATGGTTTTCAGGCGATTTGACCGCCTTGCAATCCAGAATCTTGTTTATCTCCAAAGCGAATTACAATCATTGCAAGACGAATTGGATAGTCTATTTCATGACGATTTCATGTACAATGGTCCTAACGCCGACTTGAGGAAAGATTGTTTGAGATGCTGGAGAACTTTGGAGGAAGCTGCGCAGGCTCCAGCTGTGCAAACAGGAGCTATCGAACAAGGGCAAAGGCTGCGTTTGATTCGCGACATACGCGAGAAAATGAGAGCTTACCGTGCGATCAATTATCGTTGCACTTAAGGAACAGAAGCCAACTGACATGATATTAGGTGAAGCATTGTTGCAAGAGGCTGCAGTTACAAGGCTGGACGCACCATCCCAGCAAACAGTCAAATCAATCCAGGCGAACATTGAGATCGAAAAGACATTTCCTGTGGATGCGGAATCACTTTACATGGAAATTGATGATCTAGTATCCCTTAAAAGCCCTGTATACGAAGATCGCATAACATCATACCTGGAGGCGAATTTCCCCGGTTGGTTCAAGGCAAGTTACTCTTTTGAAATCAAAGGTATTCGAACCTGACCATGGTTAGATCTGCGATAGTGATAACCAGTCTACATTTTATTACGATCATGAAAAAGCTGTCCATTGCGCCACAAGTATTTGTGGGGTTTTGGCTGTTGCCAGCTTAGCTGCACCCGTCTGGGGTCTCTATGCAGTTGGCCGTTATGTCAAACCTCGTTATGCACCGTGGATACAGCTTACGATAATGACGGCTTCCACGTTTGGTTTCCTTTTCACTCTAATCTGCCTAGTAAAAATCAACCGCTCAGAATTATTTACTGCGGCAACAACGTATGTGTCACAAATACATCTTTCACCCACGAGCTAACTGAAGGGGTTATCTAGGTATTTCGCGGTTTTAGTCATATTCTTAGGCCTTAATTTAGGGCATTAAATTGCTACAGACTTTTACTTTCTTTTTACCGTTGGCTACGAATAACTTTATACGATATTCCGTTTAGAAAGCGAATCAGAACATATGAACTGACCTACTTCTCGTCCTTTCATTATTTTCTATTTTTGAACCCGTTTGCCGACAGCAAGTAACTATTAGAACCAAGGTTTCGTGGCCAGGTATGGAGAAGCCCGATGTCCCCGAAAGAACGTCCAAAACCTAGCGCCCAACCGAAAGTTGATGATATCGCACCGCTCCATTGATAAGGCTTTATCTGATCTACTGTACTGTTCGTTCTCCATACTGTTGTAAGCCATCGTATCGTGACCTGATTTACAGGCGTTCTACCATGTAAAGTGGATCCTTGACAGGTGAAACAACCTAGCTGTTCCGGTCCGTCAGTGTATCTAGCCAGCAGTATCCACTAGTCCAAATACCATCGTTTTCCCCCTTTCCGTCAACAGGTTTGGGGCCTTCAAAATGTGGCTTCAACATTCGTACTTAAATGAGGTACCTTGCCCCTATTCACGCTGTAAGTCTCTATCTTCGCTCCTCAAGTCTCCGATTAGAGCGTACAATAAGATTGTGCATTGGTGATTTTTTTGGGATTATAGCTTTTGCATGTAGCAACGGGCAAAACTCCCATCATGTCGTGCCCAATTGACGAGAACGTTCTCAACCAGCTAAAAGGGGAACAGTCGGAACTCCTGGACAAAATCGACGAACTACGCACCATAGGTGTTGGAGGCCTCGTGGAACTCCCCCAGATTGTTGTCTGTGGAAATCAATCCAGCGGCAAAAGCTCCGCTCTAGAAGCTATCTCAAGAGTGCGATTTCCTGCTAAAAGCAGCATTTGTACTCGGTTTGCGACCGAGATTGTTCTGCGTCGGAACCCCTTCAACAGAGTCAAAGTATCTATTGAACCGGGAAAATCTAGAAAGGACATCACGGAACGGGAGAAACTTTGCGCTTTTACTTTAGAGTCTTTTTCCTCTGGCGAGGACCTTCCCTCTCTGATCGAGTCCGCAAAAGAGTGCATGGGACTGTCTAACACCGACAGCCTTGCCTCCAATTCCGGCTTTAGTGATGATGTGTTGAAAGTTGAGATTTCGGGCCTGATCGACCAGAGCTGACTCTCGTTGATCTTCCCGGCCTGTACTACTCCACAAGCAGTGATCAAGGCGAGCCAGGAATGAGAATCGTGCAGAGTCTTACCGAGAGCTATATGAAAAGCTCTCGCACTATCATCCTGGCTGTGATTAGCGCACGGAACGATTACCATATCCAAAAAGTGGTGAATATGGCGCAAGAGTTCGATCCTAAGTATGAGAGAGTGTTGGGTATTGTGACTCAGCCCGATGTTCCTGATGCTGGCTCAGACGACGAGGATTACTATCTGCAACTCATTCATAATGAGAAAGTCCAGTTACAGCTTGGTTGGCATGTGTTACGCAATCGCTCTTTTGAGACGATGAACATTTCCGACGATGCGCGTGATGTTCAAGAGAAGGAGTTCTTCAACAAAGGGCGATGGGCTTCGCTTCCTCGCGACCAGGTGGGGATCGAAAATCTGAGACATCGTCTGAGCACTATTCTGCTTTCTCATATCCGTCGAAATCTTCCGGATCTTATTGGTGACATACAAGACAAGATTCTACGCAATGAGCAAGCACTCGCAAAAATGGGCACATTCCGGACGAGCGTCCAGGAGCAGCGGCGATTCCTTGTTGACATCAGCAGCAAGTTTGCGCGTATCACGAATCAGGCATTGAATGGATCGTATGTCGATGACTTCTTTGGTGGTTACAAGAATTATACTGCAAACACAGAGGAATTCCCTTTCCGTCGACTGAGAGCAATCGTTCGCGAGCTTAACGAATGCTTTGCCCACGCTATGAGCATTCGTGGAAATCGTCGGATGATCCAATCATCCTCAACACCTGCACTTAATATCCCAGAAGAGATATGTCAGCCGTATATGGATGGCTGGACTCCGCAGTACATCACGCGGGAGTCGCTGAAAGGGGAAATTAAGGAGCAAGCGCGCGAAAGTCGAGGGATTGAGTTACCCGGAACCCCGAACCAACTCTTGGTTGGCAGCCTATTCCGCGACCAGTGTGAGCCTTGGAAAGGGATCGCAGAAGCTCATCTCTTGAGCGTGTGGAGCTCAGTGGAGTACTTCATCCAGATTGTGCTTAAGTATCTCATAGACGATCACACTCGCGGTTCCCTTATGCGGCACTTGATTTCCCCAAAGCTCGAGAAAATGAAGGAGAAACTGATGGCAAAGCTTGAGGAACTAGTTTCCTACTACAACCATGGTCATCCACTTCCTGTGGGAGACTCTTATCTTTCGAAAATGCAAGAGTCTAGACAAAAGCGTCAGCTCGCTGCATTGGCCCAAATTATCGGCTTGGAAAATGATGCTGTGAGTAGCTTGAACTTAGATCAGGCAGCCAACAAAGTAGTTTCTTCCAGCGACGAATTCGGTGCAGAGGAGATTATTGATCAGATGCAAGCGTATTATGATGTGAGTTACGGACGTTTAATTTTGAATGGCCGCTGCGCAATACTGACTTGCTCTATGTTTAGACAACGATCATAACCTTCGTCCAAAATGTTGCCATTCTTGCAATTGAGAATTGCTTCCTCACTCCATTAGAAGATGTATTTTCTAGTCAAACTGTTGTGGACATGGATGATCAACAACTCCAGAAAGTAGCGGCTGAGCCGTCCGTGACGCAAAATGAGAGAACACGACTGAACGAGGAACTCGAGAAGCTACGACTTGGCAGAGAGACACTTGATGCCTATAAGCCGGATGAAATCTCTCTACCGAATTCCCCTATTTTGGGTAAATTTTTCCAAAGACGGAATGAGTTTATGGAGTGAAGTATCGCTGACTGATATCAATATCATCCAGGACTACAAGTTTTGCCAACTCAAGTTCTGAATGGTGTAGTGAAGTTACCGATAAGATGTCAGCTCGAACGAGATTCTATTACCTTGCCTGAGTGATCCTCACAATAGCAAATCTACAGCATCAAGTCCAGCACCAGCACCAGCACCAGCAATAAAGGGCACCCCTAATCCACCGTCGGTCCCGAACCAGAAGCCTGATGTTGTGGCAACACCTTTTGACCCTCCTCCCGCGAGTTCAATGACAAAAAGCCCAATTGCTCCTGGTGGGTGATTTCTCTGATATTTAGTTCTTATGCTACAATTGACTAATGCTTAATTAAAAACAATAGTGTCTGATCCCCTAAAATTTGGCTCACCTGCTATCGAAGTGAAATTTGGTCCAAATTTGGCGGCCGCCACTAGGAAGGTAGTGACAGAGGCCAAGCTGTCTTCACCAAGCCCTTTTTTGCAATCCTGCTGCGACGGGCCAAGCCACTCCCAACTTGAGCTCAGCGCAGTAGTCTGAGGCTGCAACACTACCTTCTAGTTCTAAAGGGCCCCTTGCCCTTGCTTCCGATGCTTTTTACCTTGCGGGCACGCCAATTGGTAGTAGCAGTGGGTTCGGTGGAAGCCCTACTCCCGCTGCATTTGGTATTGGCACTCCCTTTGGAGGTAAAGCTTTTCCTTTTGCAAACAATGATGACCGTGGGTATGGAAGACCCAAGTCCCCCAGTACCAAGAGGTTCAAACAGGGGTAGGTCAAAGCACGTGTCGCGAAGCTTTTATCCTGATAGTAGACTACTTCGTCTAGGCTTCGCGAGAAAGATGTTCAGTCACCCGTAACCAATTGGTATCAACACATCTGCACCACATTCCCATTTAGCGAATACTCCCCTGAGGTTTGTGCGACCACCCAGATTGATATATCATGCTGTTTTGTAAAGAGAGAAATGATTAGGGCGAAGGTTTACTGACGTCGAATTGTTTAGGAGCTTCGTCTTGGAGACTGCTTCTTAATCAGCGGCGTGTGATGACCTCCTTTTGGGATGTGAGAGAGCCACTCTAGTTGTGAGAATCAAGTAAAATTCTCCATTGGAAGAAGATATTTATACTTGGCAATATTTTGGTTTGGGCCACGGCATCTCTTTCCTTGCATTATCTGAGCGCATTAGTTCCAACTAGACCACTGAACCCTGAATTGGTCTGGTTTATTTAATACAGAGATGGACAAACACTTTCTCCACGGTATATCCTTTCGGGAGTCAATAGACCGTTCCAAAGTAAGCTACAGTGCCGGGGATATATGCACCATCCTGGTGCGCCTTGACCATCCACTTATGGTGTGATTTTAGACAAATACTGACTGGCTAGGAATACATGGATTATGCATACTTACTCCACGCTGTATACGACTTTCTTACATCTCAACAGGAAGGAATAGATCCTTGGTCCCGGTACTTCTAGCCGCGAATATTCAATTTCTAACGTAGTAACAGAAATACAGAGAGATTTCCCAATAACAGGGACTGTAAAGACAGTCCTCAAGCACTTTAAGGCACTATGGAGGTCCATAAAGTGCTCTCCGGGAATTCACCCACCGCATAACCTCCGGAGAGCTCTTAGATCGTCCACGCCTCTTAACTACTGGCCGAAACATAAGCCCTTTCTTCAATTCCTCGTGGTTGAAGTTCCGAGTGTGCACTTCCCTGCCTTGAGTCGTCGTGAAGCTGTCCCAAAGCCGCGGTCGATCAGTGTCCCAAATTGGGTGCAGATTCACCATTCCATATATTTGCTGTGGACTGCCCTCTTCCTCTTGCTCTTCAAGTTTCGGATCCTGAATGAACTTTTCATACAGGTTTGAGAAGCTGACTTTTTCTAGCCCTGGCATTGATTGGTTCATATAAGAAAAAATCGGCGTCCATGACCCAGTGGTCAAAGTACACTCATGCAATGTGAAAGATCTGAGGCCGGGATGCTTTTGGAGAAACAGCAGAATCGAGTCCCCTTTTGCCGGGAATCCCGAAAATGCGCATTTTTCAAGTAGTGGGAACTGGGTTTCATGGGCCATACTCTCAATCAGACGGTTGTAGCTGTCCAACTTCCCTCTTTCCAGGGTATTACGGAAGAATAAATCCAGCTCTCGAAGAGCGAGCGCAGGTTTGAGCAGGGACGTAATACCCGGAGTCCCAACATCTAGTACTTCACCAGGATCATCGCATATCAAGTGATCCTCTGTTTCGTCTTCGTATTCGCTTTCTGTGTCTTCATCTCGCTTGGAATTTTCAACGGTGTCGGTAGAGTTAAGCGCGCTCTGTACCTCCACGGACATACTTAGCTCGAGTGATTCCAGACTCTTGACCACAATCCCTAGCTGTTCTGAGTCGAGATCAGATGCGTAGGTGGTGATATGACCAGATGGAATGCAGCACCTGGGAGTTTGGCGATATGCATTGAATTTCTTCACTGATACCCCGCTTTGTGCCAAAGCCGTCACAACCAAAGAGAAGATGCTTGAGGCTCGCATCCAGAGAGGATACCACTTCCCCTGCGAGGTCGATACCCTTTGCTCACGTCCGCGGATGAACGCACCATCTAAGTGTATAGAATCCAACTTGCCAAATCCTTTGAGCAAGAGTTGAAGAAGCTCCAGCATTTCTTCCGATGACTCATTGGCTCTGGCTTTTCGCTGTTCTTCAAACCAGTCCAGATCGGATTTGGCGCTTGAGAGTTCCTCCGGAGTATAAGGGGTTGTGACGGCCTCGAAAAAAGGCCCTCTGGCTGTGTGTACAGTGTATTTTCCTGACTTCACATTTTTCTCCAGTTCGGATGAATCGAGGTTTGTGGCCAAGAGGGTCAGAGAATAGATCTTGTTGCTGAGGGCGGGATTGCAGGCCAAGGCGTAAAGAGAACGAAGATTATGCAAAGATACATCGAGAGTTGGTTGTTCAATGGATACTAAAAAGCGGGGTCCGATGCACTTCTCTGCGAACTTTCGGGCTGTTAGACGAAGAGCTTTGACCTCGTCCAGATCCAGATATGTGATGATTATCTCGAAGATTTCCGGAGGGAGTGTCGTCCAGTCAATGATGGGGGATGAATTCCCCTTCGAATCAAACATGTTGATGAGAAAGATGGAGTGAAGCGTTCAAGGCGAAAACCACGTGCTACGGAGGGGGTTGACTGGGGGCCGGCGCTAACAAGCTCGACGGGGCGGCTGCATTTTGGGGCTCTCCAAATCAATTTGTGGAAATCTGGAGGTCACTCTGGATTGGAATATTACTATGTTGCCGCCTTCATATTTGCGAAAACCACTTTATCGTCCTGTCCATGTTATACAATCTCTTGTGAAGATGCAAACGAAGTAAGGCTTTCCCAAAGATGATCTTACTAGTGCCATTCTACCCGGTGTGAGTCGATAGATTTACTTAGCCTCTAGGTGGTTTTACCTGTATTTGGGGGCCATCACATAGTCTGCGCGGTAGAATATATACGGATTCCCCCATGGTAACGTTCACTTTGACTATGAGCCTTGCTTCGTACACAAGTATGGGGTATGCAGTGTGATGTACGCGTTACTTGAGGATGGTGCGTTTATCCAGCCAATCCTCGACTGTCTTAGCCACAGCCTAGACGTGGGACGACGGGATCCTCAGGACCGGACATTATTTCTTGCCGCTAATACGGATCCGCTTATCTAGCATAGTCGTGGGAACACCACTCTACATTACCTGGCAGTAGGTAGACTAGGTAAATAGGATCGCGTGGGTGACGAGCAGAGATGTTTACTTTCAGTGTTTTTCTCGAGCGCAAGAGGTGACCCAAAAGCCCGAAACACAACGTGTGTAACTGAGTTAGAATTGTTGTTCATGACGCTCATGATAGGGTATGAGCCGATCTTTGCAGTAGACCATAACTACGACCGCTTATACCCCATTAGTGAAGAACTAGTTGATTCATTCCAGCCGAAGGGCTATATCTTGACAGAATAATGCCCCTAACCAGACGCTTTTGCACCTGGTGGCTTAACTTGACTCGGGCCGTTTGTGCACGAGGTTCGATCTTCTCAAATGTAAAGGGCTGGATCTTGAGGCCAAACATGATAATGGAGCAGCTACTCTGGATAATACAACATGCCATTGATGGTTCAAGTTACATGTTCAGGGTGATAGTGCCTGAAGCGCTTGTGTTTTGCATGATTTCAGTTAGATGGAATCAATTGACTTCGCGAAAGGAATACATTGTCAAACCAAGAAAGCAGCTACCTAATGCCTAACTATAACTTCTTGGATCACTAAACTTGGTATATGTAGTATAAGTACCACCTGTAAGGTTACTACATCAACTTCACTATCAAGATATATAGTCTTCACATAAGGTTCATGTTACACCTATTCTGTCTCACACCTCTAAGTCTCAGATCCGGAGGTTTCACATACATCTCCAAGTTTGCATCAATTCCTGCCCAGGTGTATCTCAATGGTATGAGAGTCCGCATAGTGTTGAAAATCAGCGTCTTCTCAGGGATGTACAAGGAAAGAGCGCACGTGACGGTGCCGAATTGCCGAGAACGATGAGTCAGCCAGCCCGGGACCGGCTTCGCCTGAGCCGCCCGTCCACGCTACAACCTCGATTTGCCTCCGCTTTTTCCCCAAACGAGGTTGGCCATGCCGGTTCAGGCCGCCCTGGACCGGATTTTTCACTGCTTGGCGGGGCCCAGGAACTGTCTCGATGGCCAGTCCTCTGTCAAGCTTCGCTGTACAGCCTATCACGATGGATTCAACTGAGATCGATGGGGGGCCCAGTGGAGGGCAAATTTCTTCATCGATGGGCGGGTTTAAGGGTCCATTATCACCGTATGCATGGTCGGAAAACTTATGCTTTCAGTCCACGGCAGAGTGGTATCCGGTGATAAAGTCGTTTAAATAATCGGCTTTCTGCCAATTTTTCGTTTGGCCTTGCAATTTTCGTTTCGCTGAACGAACGTGTATCTCTTATTTATACAGGAATCACAGCAATTTCTGGTTGAATATCATCATCTTAACTGGTTGCCTGCACTCTTATCACTGCATAGACTACATTGATTCCCGACACAGCCATGTCGGAAAAGGATGAACACGACCATCGATCGACACATTCTCATTCTACCTCGGATGCCAGTTCAGATACCGAAGACCCCGCATCGCGGACACCGTCGCTCCCCCGAGCAATGGCGGAGTCCGTCAAGTCAAGACGGACGTCCAAATCCAACCTTGACGATGTAGATCTGGACCGCGTTCACTCTGGGAGATACCCAGATGATATCACGGTGTACCACAGCCACGAAGATGATGACAACGATACGACGGATGATTCTTCGTTGGAGGCCGCCAAGGTCGATACCATCCAGGAGGTAAGAGGTGGGATCGTCAACGAGCGGGACGTGGACCTGGAGAGAGGCGAACAGTCTGCATCAGACCTTGAGAAGACGAGGACGTTGCGATCGACGAAATCTCGCCATGGCGGCAAGCTGGTAAGTTCTGATCCAGATCTATCGGCTTTGTAGCAATCTAGTCTAACAAGTTCCCTAGGTGACATGGGACGGACCCGAGGATCCAGAGAATCCCAAGAATTGGCCCTCGAAAAAGAAGTGGGCAGCAACCATCACAGTCTCCCTATTCACTTTCATTTCGCCAGTGTCTTCCTCCATGGTAGCACCCGCCTTGACCACCCTCGAGGCCCAATTAAACGTCACCGACCCAATCGTCTCCCAGCTCATGCTCTCCATCTTCGTTCTGGCATACGCTGTTGGACCATTATTCCTAGGACCACTCTCAGAAATCTATGGGCGAACTATCGTTCTCCAACTCGCCAATCTATTCTTCCTGGTTTTCAACATCGGCTGCGGCGTGGCCCAGACCAAGACCCAGCTGATCGTGTGTCGGTTCTTCGCCGGACTGGGCGGTAGTGCGCCCCTCGCAGTCGGCGGCGGCGTTCTATCCGATTGTTTCAGACCTGAAGAGCGAGGCAAAAGCATTGCCATCTACAGTCTAGCCCCCCTGCTAGGCCCAGCTCTCGGCCCTATCGCAGGTGGCTTCATCGCCGAGAACATCTCCTGGCGCTGGGTCTTCTACTCAGTATCCATCGCAGACGGACTCATCCAATTCATGGGCCTCTTCTTCCTCCGCGAAACCTATGGCCCCCGCATCCTCCGCGACCGCGCCAAGCGCATTCGCAAGGAAACCGGCGACACCACCTGGCAAACTGAAGCAGAGATGCAAAAGAAAACCCTCGCCCAAGTCCTCCGCGAATCTCTCGTCCGGCCTTTCCGTCTGCTCTTAACCCAATCAATTGTCCAAGTCCTCGCCTGCTACATGGCCTTCATCTACGGAATAATGTACCTCGTCCTGTCGACCTTCCCCTCCCTCTGGACCAGCAAAGACTACTACAACGAGTCCATCGGCATCGGCGGTCTAAACTACATCTCCCTAGGCCTAGGCTTCTGGTGCGGCTCCCAAATCTGCGCCCCTCTCAACGACCGCATCTACAAGCGCCTCAAAGCCCGCAACAACGGCGTCGGCCGACCAGAGTTCCGCGTGCCCCTCCTCGGCGTCGCAGCCATCCTCATCCCAAGCGGCCTCTTCATCTACGGCTGGACCGCGCAGACCCACTGCCACTGGATCGCGCCCAACATCGGCGCCGTACTCCTCGGCGCGGGCACGATCATCTCGTTCCAGTGCATGCAGACGTACATGGTCGACGCGTATACGCGGTTCGCGGCGAGTGCGCTGGCAGCTAGTGCGTTCCTGCGGTCACTGGCGGGCTTTGGGTTTCCGCTTTTCGCGCCGTATATGTATGATAAGTTGCATTATGGGTGGGGGAATAGTGTGTTGGCGTTTATTTCGATTGCGATTGGGATTCCGGCGCCGATCTTTTTGTGGAAGTTTGGTGAGGCGCTGCGGAAGAGGAGTACGTATGCTGCTGGGTAGATTTGGCTGTTGTTAGATATAATTCCTGTCTTAGCGAAAGAAAAGATATAATTGCATTTCACATTATTACCCTCGAACTGGATGATCTCCGAGCGACTAGAGAGGTAATCACTGTGGTATTCATTATTCTGAGTATACGAGGTTTGCGAATTCTGGGCAACATCGTGATATAGAAGATTGATCGAGGTTCAGAGACAAACTAACAACGGAGATAATCCGTTTGGAGGATTGCGCTCGACTATTTGAGATATCCAATAGGAAAAAGTCTCAGAGAATGATTTATCAAAAGTATGTCAAGTACATTGAAGGATATTGGAAAAACCTTGTCATAGAATATCCTTGATGTTGTAAGTGGTGGGAAGACGAGTGCAGGTTCGGCTTCTCAGAATGTTCCTGCCAGTGCTTCATGCTAGATGCAACCATGGGGGTTACCTGTCTCAAGGAATGTGTAATTGAGATTAATCTCGTCAGGTCATGTTTGCAAGGCCGCGGTGTCCATAGGATCAGAGATAAAAGCGCTAAGGCGCCAAAAGCTATTCAGTTTATTCCTCTAGAACCCTGACGCCCCGCGGGCAGCAGGCCGCATTACCGTGTTATCGAATGATTGAATCTAGTATGACGAGCTGGCTCCTAATTTTAGGATGTCTTTACAAGCACTTATTCTTGAACAATGGTGTTGTCACTTTCGTACTATATAACAAACATTTTTTACGTACCTCATTTGCGGATTACACTAAGGCACGGCAGCGAAGTATGTTCAACCTTCCCGCTCCAACTTGAAGAAACGTGGTCCATATGTTCCTCATACTAAATTAATATATACAGTCTATCGAAATACAACACGAGATCCGCGACAATTACCGCAGATCCGAATTTGTTGCATCACTCAACCCAGATACGACATCTAGTTGGTGATACCACTCTCCTTGTGGCCATTCTTCTACATAAATTGTCAGTAAAATGTTCTCTGGTCAAATCACAAAAGATCCAGAACTCACCAGAGTACGGGTGTACTTGACACCAACGTTAATACCAGCAGCGGCGCTGTATGGGACAGGGCTGATGTAGTTGTAAGTAGCCTTCTGACCCTTGTAGGTCTTCTTAACGGTCTCCAGGATACCGTGGCCAGCAGTGCAGCGCTCGTTGACAGTGGGGATGGGCCACTGGGAAGTGTACTTGGAGTAGATGTTGTCAGACAGAGGGCCGGGGGCGGTCTGGTTGAAGTAGTCCTTGGCATTGATAGTCGCGAGATCAACCTCCCAGTTAACGTAGCCGGTCTTCTCGGCAACAAGGTTGAGCAGGTTAGCACCGCAGTCCCAGCGGCCAAGGGAGGGGAGACCCCAGTTAGCGCTGAGGGAGGCAATGACCGAGTAGTGGGTGTAGAAGGTGTCGTCCTTGGTTCCCTTGAGGTGCTCGGGGACGGCGCCGCCAAGGAGGATGGAGTAGACGCGGTTCTCCTGGAGATAGGTGGAGGTCTCGTCGAAGGTGACAAGGATGAGGGTGTCCTTGGTGAAGTAGTCATTCTTCAGGAGCGGGGTCATGAAGCGGTTGAGCCACTCGCCGGCAAAGGTGACGTTGGTGTCGTGGGCATCGTTGGTCATGTTGGGGGTGATGAACATGTGCTGGGGCAGACGGTGGTGCTCCAGGTCCTCGTAGAAGGTGGTGAAGTTCTTGATCTGACGGGGACGGACAGCGTCATTGGTGACGGAGTCGAAGAGGATCAGAGGATTGTGCTTGCGCACGTAGTCATTGGCTCCAGTCTCGGGGTAGCGGAAGCCCTGGTAACCTATATCAAGGATAATTGGTTAGCTGATGAAGTGCCAATTGCGAAGTGCATGATGCGCGGATTAAAGAGTGCCCTACCAGCATAGGGCAAATCCTCCTGGTACTCGCCCCAGGCAACGCCCTTGGTGTCGAAGAGGTCGGCAATGGTAGAGACGTTGGCGGGGATCTGGTGCCAGTCATCATTGTCCATGCCGAAGTCGTCACCAGCAGCGGAGGCGCAGTAGTTGGGCTCGGAGGGGTGAGTGACGCCGAAGTAGTTGGTCAACAGGATACCCTCCTTGGCCAATGCCTCGAAATTCTTGTCACCAGCAGTGGTGGCAAAGTCCTATCAGATTTTATTAGCTATAAAGCCCGGCTGAATATCCTCGTCAATGAATGAGACTACTAACAGTGTTCTCGATCCAGACATCGACGAAACGGTCAAAGGCGAGACCCCTGACATTGGAGACGGGCGAGTAGGGCAGGACAGAGGCCTGAGCAGCCTCAATCTCAGCGGGAGTCGGGTTCTCGATGGTGGTGGTCTCCGCTGCGGCCATGGCCAGGCAGCTTACGAAAGCGAGGAGGCTCTTCTTGGTGAACATTTTGACGATAATAAGACCCGGTGATTGTCTGTTCTACCAATTGTTTTGAAGATGGAAATTCTCACAATGCGAGAAGGAAACAAACCGGACGATCTTTGGGTGACAGTCCGGATTCTTATAGCTTTTGCGCGTCTCGGGCGATTGGTGTACCGTCGTCGCTGTTTAGCCAGTGGAGAGACGCGCATTCGCATCGCATTCTTCTCGATTGCCCCTCTTCGCTTAGAGAATACGACGGAGGCCGAGGCGGCCAAACCGGGTGATGGGTAAGGTTGTATCTGCAGACGAGGAATGCACGTTGCATTGCAGGCCAGACTGACTGGCTCTTTCTCCAAGCCAACGTTCCCGCTCTTGGAAGTCTTAGCGGGGAAGCTTGGCCCGGTCTGGCCTGGTTGATTGGTGGGCCTCCCGTGGGCTGCTCAAGTGGAGAAGCGGCGTGCCTGGCACGTTGCGCCCGAAAGCTTCGTGACTGGCTGGACTACGAGATGAATCAAGGGCCATTGGAAATTGCAAAAAGGCCCCGGACTGGAATACTTCCGAGAAATGTCCATGCAGAGGACATTTAGCCAGATTAGATTTCTGACAACAGCGCCACAAGCATTGACCAAGACGAGTCAGATTTCAAAAAAGATGTCAACCAGGGCTTTTCTGCGCGGTCGGCTCGGCAATTGAATTCAGGTTTCTGACCCACGGGCCTCAGCTGTGGACGTGGAAAATACCCCGATAGGTTAGACATCGCACCACTGGCCAAGCTGATGATCGATATTGCCCTACCAGACACCACGTGGGAAGCACGGTTTGCTACCCTTGGCAGGCTTGGCGAGGGGAATAAGCCCTGGCCTCTAGATCGTGATTGTTGACCGTGACGGTGAAATTCCTGGAAATCAGAAGATATGTTCAACATGGGTATGTCAAAACAAATAACATATCACTATGGAGTGCCAACCTCAAGTTAAACCAAAGTGCGAATCAAAGAATGGCAAAGGATCGTGCACCGACAGGGAACAACATGTATCCCGGAGTCATATTTTGATCTTCTTTCCGGATCACTCCAAACGGCCAATAGGAATGCCTTGAAGTGTCATTACAGGCCAAAGATTAGCGCACTTTCAGGTCGTCGCTAGGGTTCGAATCGTCCGATATTGCTAGACGCTACAGTACTTGCAAGCACGATATGTGAAGAATATCACCAAAGCCGTGCGGCCACGAAACACCTTACATGATTTTGCACTTCTGCCTGATATAAATATACCGATCGGCGCGGATCACTGGGTGGGTCACTGTAAGGCTGCAGGCAGGGAAATCCAGGGATTAGCTCTGCCTTGCAGGAAGATAATAACGGCTCAGAAGTTTTAGAGGATAATGGCAGACTGGAGATCGGCACGGCAGTATCTTGGCAACAAGGATCTTAATGAATGCTATAAGTCTTCCGGTTCAGGCTTTTCATACGTACTTATAGGCTATTGCACACACCCTCATGACATATGATGAGAAGTGATGAAGTTTGCCCTTGGGAAGATTTCTTGTTTGCCAGGCCCTGTACTGTACGTGTCTTTGGCCTTTAAGAAGCCTCCTCTTGCTCTTCGCTTTCTTGGTCCCTAGAGCGATCTCTAAATTGAGGGATTGAGTTCTATTTCCCCAAATACTTCCTGAATGCTTCCTATGAGTTCGACGTAGAGACGTTTTCAGGTAGCATTGGTAGGCAATAGTTTTCGGCTGTTATCTTTGTTGAGTTGTCCACCAGTCAGTCACGCCAGCTTAAGCCAAACCATGGGACGGATGCATTCGGAAAGCATGGACAATAGAAGATCCTGGTGCAAGCTGTTTGACCATATATCATATACCAAGCGCAATTTTTCAGGACGACGTATTTGAGAGCAGCGGGCGCAAGCACATCCGAGTGTCTGAATCTCGTGTATCTTATTTCTTTAGGATTAGTACAGTAGATAGTGCTTGTTAGAGGAGCAAACGAGGTTATACTGAGAAAACTGACCATATCAATCTTGCGTGATCAAATGTGAGTAACCATCGCAATACGTGATTCAAAACTCTGTAGAATATTGTAGAAGGTGGTATGCTCTCATTTCCTCTGCTAGTGCTCACAACGACCTAAAACTCAGCACCGTATTGTGAAACATCTGCATATCATTAGTTACACGAATGGTGACAATATCGACCCTTTGGACTATATCATCCTAGCCGTGGTGATGAACCGTGTGCGTAGACACTTGGACCAGTAGTTCAAGAACCGGTCGCCGCATTCTTGAACCAATGGGTGTGATCGCGATAACCCGCTGTATATCTGCACTCGTGTTTATCTTGCAGGTGCAACCCTCCCACCCGTATAGGCTCGAACAAGGATCCCATCAATGTAGAAGTTGGATTCTGCAGTCATGCGACTTAAGAATGGCCCATTCAGGCCAATAGATTTCTCCCTCGCGCTAGAAAGAGCAGAGAACCGGACTAAAGGGGTTTCTAGAACTTTTCTCCGGTCGCACGTTCCCTGATCGAGATAACGATAACGTGTGGCAAGATAAGGCTGCAGGATGATTATCTGAAAGGCAGAAAGCAGATTCTCTGGCTACGTAACTTTGGATGAAATCACTGGCTTCGATTCAAATTGATCCGCCCAAGGAACAATTCTATCTAACTTCTGTAGTATCCAACCAAAAAGTATGAATGTCAGCCCAATCGCCACCAATTTGTGTGTTAGCGGAGAGCGCAAATAGACTTTGGCTTACCCCACACCCACACGAGTCCAGCACGTTTCTTATCAGCCCCCCTTCAAGTTCCGCTCGATCTCCTACGTTTCTCACACTCCCCACCCAAACACGATGCCGCCAGATCGACAACCGCGCGTGCAGCGGATTGTCCGCGTTCGCACAGGATGCTGGTCCTGTCGGCGCCGGAAGAAGAAGTGCGACGAGTTGAGACCGATATGCTCGGGGTGCAGGCGGAATGACCTACGGTGTGAATGGCCATCGACTGTGCCAGGAATGACGAACTCGGGCCCGGAAAACGACAGGTCGAGCTATACTCCGGCAGACAGACGGTCTAGCTACGCCGGATCGATTGAAGATCTCGATGCCATGCAGCTACCCGGTAGTCCGCTGTCCAGGCGCCATTCCTCGCCTTTGTCGACCGCGGGACTTTCCGCCATCATGGAGGAGCAAATGGGACAGGCATCCGATCCAGACGAGACTATCGATCGCCGCCGGTCAACTCTGGGCGAAGAGGAAAATGCGCTTGTTGCTAGTATGGCCGTTGGGAATGTCGTGCCGCGCACTATGTCAATGTTACCGGGGTATGACCCAGAGAGTTATGCACTTCTCTCGCATTATCTGTCCAACACGGCCGACGTGATGGCCAACGGCACAACACCCATCAACCCATTTCTCGTCCAAATCGTACCACTAGCATTCACCAGCGACCTTCTTCTTCAACTCGTCATTGCGCAGAGTGCTGCGCACCGCGCCTTTCGACGACGCGACGATTCAGACGCGGTGGCGAACTCCCACTATACCAAAGCTATCCAGCTCTTCCGACATGGCGTAAACGATTTCATCGAGGGAAAGGAGTCAAATCCACTGATGCTATTGATCGGCGCCTTGTTAATGTGCTTTACAGAGGTAGGAAGGACGGACTGAATGGGACCAGTCATCATCAGATACTAATCCGAAGGGTAGACTGCCAAAGGCGACATGACGGGAACCGTATTCGATCATCTATCAGCCGCCCACACTTTACTACTGAAGCTCCTTGAACAAAGCGACACTGCTGTGCCCAGAGAATTAAAAGACTTTGTCATCGAGTACTACGTCTACACCGCGACCGTCAGCATGATTTCGATCGACGCCCGCTTAAGCGGACAGTTATTCTTGAACTTTGACCTCGAACAACGCGCGCGGGACATTCTTCGCACCCAATACGTGGGCAACCTATGCGGCTGTTGGCTAGAGTTACTCCTCCTCATCCCTTGCATCTTCGATCTCGGTCGACAGTGGATGATAGGCGACTCGCAGCCCGTCGTCCCGACTGCAGACGACATGGCCATGTTCGCCTCCATCCAAGCCCAGGTCCTCCGCTGGTCACCCTACTCCTTCGTCGAGCCTGAGGTTTACTTAGCCGGTCTAGTATTCCAACAAGCCGTGCTCATCTACTTGTACACTTCGCTCGGCGGTTATACCTACGCCCCCGACGGCATGTACAAAGGGCTCATCCAAACGGCAGTCACAGAGGCACTGTCATATCTTGTCGAAATCTCCCCACAAGCCCGGATCAACTCTGGTCTCTGTTGGCCGATCGCTGTAGTCGGTTCATGCCTTGAAAAGCCTGAGCAGCAGGAACGTCTACGGGTGCGTTTAACAGCGATGGCAGCACACTTTGGTCTAGGAAATATGCAGCGAACGCTTTTACTGCTTGAAGCTATGTGGGAACTTCCCCAGCTGATGCCGGGCCGTGGAATATTTGTCGGACAATGCAGTCCAAGCAAATTTGGATTTCTTTCGCGTGATTTGGACCAGATCAACGCCGTGTGCGTTATGTACAAGTTTGTAAGACGGTGTTCATGTTCACCAACAAGGTCTACGGGCTAGCGAAGGTCTTGGGCCTCTTAGACGTGGATTTCTCAGGCGTCATAATTCTTCGCAAGATGACCGTCAGCGAAAAGTCCTCGGTAATGACGAACAAGGTCCCATGAACACAGCGGCATGAACCTGTTCAATCACCTGGCCGAACAGACCGCTCAGAAAGTGAACTCTGCCAGCAATTCGCTTTTCCTTGTCAGGATCTGTCTCACTCAAAGAATCGGGGTGAGAGCGACAATCATGAGTGGTGCAAAACACAGCGAATTGGACCAAACCCCCCTCAAGCATACGCAATGCCAAACTCGTGGTTCGTTGTCAAAGATCCTTTCGCCATCGGTATACGCCAGCTATGCTGTAGTCGCACCGACAAATCCAATCCTACTCGCCGTATGGATCACATGAACGGGCTTCTTGCCCTGCTTCTGAAACATCCAATAGCCGGATTGCTTCTATATTACACCCCTGAGACGAATTCCTGCATTGCGACCTCGAATATCCTTTGAACACGCCTCGGCGTCATCGTGTGTCAGGTGCGGGTTACCCAAATCCTGGAAATCTAGCGCCCATGCCACTTTCCCGCGTCGATACGCGCAACTTGCATTTTCGATCTGCAATTTTTGAAGCCTCCAAAGTGTTCCCTTTCGTACATCATCGGGAGGAATGATCAGGTCACTTCCGGTGGATAGAACTGTGTTGCTGATGTCAGTCATGGGAATTGTTTTTATCCCGTCTGATGCCGCAGTTCTCATCCTTGTCAGCCTTGTCAGTCTATCAGCTGACGATAAGGACGTTTTGCGGTGCAGGTGCAGTCTTTTAGCCTGTATGTTTTCAAACATATATAGGTGAATCATGTACCTGATTTGAGCACTTGAGAAAGTGTAATTTTGTACAACTAAAGTTGGGGACTTCTGGGAGCCGGAGATGCCCGGTGAGGTGCCAGGTATATATGTTCATTGAATAGCATTCACGCCACCATCTCATGAGCAACTACATGGGTCTCAAGCCCACTACTAGTCAAAATATCATACGAACTCATGGAAGGCGCAGGCTCTAGTCGAAATTCCTGGCAGCGTACCAACACTCACCGGGACCTATAAGCTGATTACACCTCATGTCCACACCAAATCAACTCCTTCCCTATCGCGGCTCTGTACGGACACTACTGTATGGGTCGCGAAATATGGAGAGGTATTAAAGCGCCGCAGATAGGTCTTTGTTCACTAATAGTACTTAATGCTTCGAAACGACTACCACTTGCAATAGTAAACAGGAGATAACCAGTTAAAACTCCGTGGCTCATGTGCGTTGGGTAATTATAAATGTGTCACGTGTGCTTACCGCGCTTCGGCTAGCGCAGCGCGGTCCGGGACCGCGCTGGAGTGGGTCCGTCACGGGGTCGAGAGTAGAATGAATGGCAAGACTAGTGTGAATAGGAACACATGGGATTGCGAATGACAAAATAGGTAAAGAAGGGGATCTGAGACGAAATAGAACGATAGTATGATTTAGATTGGCTGCAGAAAATACTAGAGCTACATCAAGAGACGCCCTGGAATATGAAGAGTCAAAAAGTAAAACGCGATTTATGTATTGGAAACAAAGCAGCCATCAAAATGCCATTCAGCATATCAAGATCTACGCAGAAGCATCCTTAATGTGATAACTCTTCAACTTCACAAATCCATCATAACCACGGGGTCCAAGTGTGGAGCCCAAACCAGAGGTCTTCCAACCAGTCCAAGCAAGATCCTATAACAGAGTTAGCAATTCCATATCCTCTGAGAGACAACGTCTGGAATACACACCGGAGCAGGATAATCACAACGGTTAATAAACACCGTTCCAGCTTCGATCTGATCAATCAACTCCTCACCACGAGCCATATCCTTCGTCCAGACACTAGCAGTCAATCCGTAGTCGCTGTCATTCATCAAGGCAACAGCCTCTTCATCACTGGAAACCTTCATAATAGGCATAACGGGACCAAAAGTCTCCTCCTTCATGGTAACCATGTCGTGGTTGACGTTAGTCAAGACAACTGGGGCTAGGAAATTGCCCTTCTGGCTGGTCTTGGCCAGGGAGAAGGAAGCGTTCTCGGGGGTAGCGTCGATGGCTCCCTTCTGCAGGGCATCGTCAATGTGGGATTGAATCTTTTGTTTTGCCGGCGCGGAGATGACTGGCCCGGTGGTTGTGGTCTGGTCGTGGGGGTCGCCTAGTTTATATCTAGAATGATGGTTAGCTGCTGCCACATTGACCAAAACTTGCCCAGAGAGAGGCTGAAAACTCACCCCTTAAGCTCCTCCTGCACATGGCGAACAAACTCATCATAAATCTTCTCATGGACGTAAACGCGCTCCACAGAGCAGCAGCTTTGTCCGGAGTTGAACACTGCTCCGTCAACCAGGTTCTCGGCAACATTCTTAACGTCCACGTCGGGACGCACGTAGGCGGGGTCATTGCCACCGAGCTCCAAGTTCACAGGCTTAATTTGCTTGGCAGTGGCTTCGCGGAGCCGGATACCGCCAGCAGTTGATCCGGTGAACGACACAGACTGAATCTCGGGCAACTGAGCAACTTGGTCCAGGGCATCCAAGCTTCCAATGTGCAGGATGCTGAGCACGTCTTTGGGCAGGCCTGCCTCGGTGAAGATCTCGGATAGCCTGTTACCAAGGAGAGGAGTCTGAGGGGATGGGCGTAAGAGCACAGTATTACCCGCCAGCAGAGCAGGAATAAGGGCATTCACAGTTGTGAGATAGGGATACTGCGCCAAGTACATTAGCGTCATTTTTTCATATCACCGGTATTAGTTGATAAAGGGGACCTTACGTTCCAAGCAGAGGCAATAAGAATAGGACCCAGAGGCACTTGCTTAACCATCCGTCTGAATCCATCTTGCGGCTCACCAGGCAAATCAGCCAAGCTCTCCTTTGCAATCTTAATCATGTGCTCTGCGCGAAGCGCAGCAGTCTTGATCTCTCCAGCACAGTACCGAATAGGCCGGCCCATCTGCGTGGTCAACTCCTTCGCCAACTCATCAATGCGGGAATCAATGATCTGGAGAGCGCGCTTGACAATTGCAGTTCTGTCTTCCAGGCTCACGGCGCGCCAAGACTGGAATGCCTGCTTCGAGGCGGTGGCGATCTTGCCAGCTTCTTCCAGGGAAGTTCCAGGCTGATCGAAGATGACCTCATGGGTCGCGGGGTTGATGGTGCGAATTTGGTTTGACATTTTGAGTCTGAGATGTAAAATGGATGGATTGGAGGGGAGAAGAAAGTGTTGTGAAGACGAGCGAGGAGGGGCATGGAATTTATGTGGTCCCGCCGCTTATCGCGGTCTCTTCACGAGGCTTCCGCCCGTCGCCACTTTCCCCGCCGAGCGCTTGATCTGCTTACTCCATTGTATTACCTTGACTAGATCTACCTCTATTAGGTACTTAAAGATGTATATTGTAATTTATAAAACGTAAACATGGTATTCTATGTAGTAATTATTCTATGCTGTAGCCTCTGCCATAAACTTGATAATCTCCGTCGCTAAGAATTCTCCATCATGAGGCTTCGCCGCTCTCGAAGCGCCATCCTCATAAAGCTGGTCATTGAATACTCCACCATCATGCCGGAATTTCAATATGCGCGACATGATAAATTCATTGAACTCGGGATGAGCTTGCACACTCCACAATCTCTTCGGCATATACAGACCCTGGATCGCGCACCGGGGGCTGTAGCCGAGATTGACACAGCCTGCGGGCAGCTCATGCACCACATCACGGTGCATTTGTTGGAGATGCTAGATCATGTAAGACAGAGATCAATATTATGTGTTGGATATGCACGAGCTTACCAGCTTGTCTTTGCCAAATATCTGTTTGCCAACATCTGTCAAAGTAATCTCTTCAACGGAGACCTCCCATCCATCATCGCCACGACCAACGCGCGAGCCTAGGGCACGAGCAATAATTTGATGGCCAAAACAGATCCCAACAACGGGCTTCTTGTGCTGCTCAATCACGCCCCGGATGTAATCGGTGAGACTCACGATCCAAGTATCATCTGCGAATGAATCATGTTCTTCATCGCCACGTTAACACATAACCTCGCCAATGACTCACACAGGCGGTACAGGGAGATACATACTGCTGCCAGAGAGAAGAAAGGCATCATACTCATTCGGATCAGGATAAACGGGATTATCCACGACGTGCCACTTGCTGATCTCCTGAATCTCCACCTCCGAATTCCCAGACGCCTCTAGACCCTTCTTTAGCAAGCGCGTGAAGATATCTCCATAGCCACCGAGCTCGTCCTTGACTGGTGGAATCGGCGTATCACATTCCAGCACGGCGATGCGTAGTGATCGAGTCATGTTGCCGGTTATTGTTTGTATGTGCACCTTGGTCTATCTTCCCCGGATTGCTGGATGGTAAGTGTAGAGACGCTTGGAGCCACTTGATGTGTGCTTTATGGATGACCGGCCCCGCGGTGTTGGGTGTCCCGAATCGCCGAGCGCGCTTGGCCCCACTGCGCGGTCCGCCGGGAGTGGGTTATCGTGATCCTATCCGACGGCCTGTCCACGAACTTGTTTGGGCAGGAGCTTGGGTTGGTTCACAGCATGCGGCGGCTGTTTTGCATGGATAAGGTCAGCGTGTTGTCTCGCTGTGTTCCTTTCAGTGCAGAAGAATCGTCTTGTCACGTGCACGGTGGAACAATAAGTAGGATGTGTAGCTTGCTATTTGCTATCTAGTCCAGTCGGCGACAATACCCAATATATTGTCTGATTCAAGGGTCAAGACCATTCTCGAATTGAAATATTTTGGAGTATATCTTTCAATAATGAACTATCTAGCTCAGGAGCGTATGTTGTGGTCACTTAAAGGACTAAATTGATGCCTAACTGCCTTACAAAGGATTTCGGAACATGACGTCATCGGAGAATTCCCCATCAAAAATTGGAAGGAATTGAGAGGGGTCTCACGTAATACCGATCATTACTTGATTATTATCAGTACGGATAACAAGATTGACCTCTGCAGCTACGAGAACTTCTCATGTGAAGGGGTATTTGAAGAAAGATGTTTGTCATTTCAAATGTCGGTGACTCAAAGGAGGGGAATGATCTATAAAGTGGTCTATGCAAGTATGAAAAGTCTAAGTACATTCTACCGCAAACACCATGATGATAAAAAATGAACTTCTTTTGAAGTCGGTCATAAATGAATGAAACGGGACAATTTATCCCAAAGTAACGATGTACTGCGCATCAACCGAGCAGGACAGCGTGTTGACATCGTCAGGGTGCTGATAGGAGTCGGCGCAGTTGGTGTCACCAGGCTCACAAGTAGCAGACTGGCAGCTCGAATCGCTAGGCTTGACAGAGAAGCCACTCTTAATGAAGTCAGAGGACGAATCCAAGTTGATGGATGACAGATCCCAGTAGAGCGTGTCAGAGTCAACGGTGTATTCGAATTGAAGCACGCTGTCCTCGGTCTGGGTGGTGGACAGCTTGATCGAGATACCGCCGCCGTTGGAGTTGGTCTGCCAATTTTCGCTGTAGGTGCCACCGCCGGAGGAGAGAGTTTGCATGCTGCCGGAGTCGGAGGATGTCGTCCAGAAGTAGACATCTGAGCCCATGTTGTTCACGAATTGGACATTGCCGCTGGAGCTGGTGTCACGGACACGGTGAGGCAGAGCTGCGGCGGTGGCAGCGAGAACACTAGTGAGGAAAACGTTGCTGAAGATCATTTTGTATATGAAGTCGGTTGAACGAGGACGTCGAAGAAAAGGACTGTATATGGTGATCAAGAGAATGTCTTTTGGTGAAAAGATTGACAAGAGAATGACAGGATCTGAAAGAGAGTGATCAGATCGTTGCAATCAACAAGAAAAAGAAGGTAATATTGAAAGGACTGTAGTGGTTGACAAGAGAAAGGACGGCCAATGTCGCGGATCATGCATAGTTATATATCGTCCTCGGTGGAGATACTGGAGTAGTGGCACTTGTAAAAAGCTGCCCCTGTCCGCCAAAACTCTTAAAGTTGAGATATAATGGGGTTCACCAATAGTTATTGTGATAGTGGAGCCGGTTCAACAGCCGGTGGTCTCGAACGACCTTGCCATCGCCGGAAATGGTAATCCTCCAACATCTCCACCGGCTCCGAGTTCCTCGACCTTTTGAGGACACTGTCTGGAACAGTTGATGGTTCGTCCCTTCCCCTGGCAAAAAATGATAAAAATGGAGATGGTTCCGTAAGTGGCGTTGTGTGCCTTTTTGAGTCTTATGTCTCGCTTGATATGATTTGCCTCGAGCTCCAAAACTGGACTTCAGAGTTTGCGTTCCTGCAAAACCTAGGAACAGAACCAAGTTCACTCTGCGTCTCCTCGGAACCAAACTCGACATTTTGTTTTTCAATAATTAACCGACCTTTGTTGGCGTTCCACGTTGAAATGAGGCAAATTGGGCATCGGGCCACTCCTTCACGAGCGTACAGCCACCATGACAGCGACACTCTGCGTTGACTTCTTGTAATTCTAAAGGGAAATGCTAGCATATTATTAAGGTGACAATTGTTAAATTTTGAAACTAATTAAATGTTAAATGTGAGGGTGTGATATTCGGAGACCCCGAGTCACAGGGATACAAGCCTGTATCGCTGCCAACGCTCTGCAGGGCCTAGAAGGGAAAGCAACACCTCCATCTTGTGAGTGCCAGTCCTAAGGGGGAAATCTCCAGCTCTGGTGTCAAGGAACAATGCCTTTGTTGGAGACGGTCGTTGGAATACGAATAGCAGGGATGTTCCGGATCTTCACGGAAGACAGGCTGTATGTCCCGTTTCGGTAAGTAGGCCGAGCAATTGCCATGTTCTTCAAGTGGCATGCAATCACCAAGAAAATGAGTCAGCACTATTTTACTGGAGTAGAGTCTATTTAAGGGTCCATTTGAAAAGCCTGGACTATCGGCTACTGGGTCTTGGGCGAGTGGGTGAGGTTTACGCAAGTGTGGGGAGGGCTTTCACCCAATGATAGGAAGTGATAGTCAGGCTTCATATCCTTGACATCTGACAAGCCTGAAACATGATAGATCTAGGCCCGAAGGTATTAGAGCAGAATTCTCCGGAAAGCCATGTGAGAAACAAGCCAAGCGCAACACCGAGGCTTTCTCTATTGCTTACCTTTAGAGAATCGTATGATGCGTTGCGTAGATATTCTAAGGGAATGTTCATTTCCCCTGCACTGACATTGCTTTTCTGAGATATCCAACTGTTTGCGCGCTCTGTATAAAGCCTCTAAATTTCTACTCTCGCCACTTATTTCATGAGAGTCTTTCCGATGCTCTTTTAGATTTGGAGGCCCCCTCTCCATTCATCAATGAGGACTGATAGTCGGCTTCCATTCACTGACCCAAGTGTATTTTCCATATTTTACTAGAAAGACAGAAAGCTTCCTTTCTAGTATCCTGCTTGCGAGGCCCGAGGAACACGGACACCTTCAACCTGACCATTCAAAACGCTAGTTGAAATCCGTCTTCCTCTATGTCTCAATTTCGCAAGGATATGGTTGGTACCTCAAACAAGCAACTATAGCAACTTTAACTCGTATTGATAGCGACAATATGAAAGCTATAACACTGATATCAAGTAATCGCTAAGAAAAGCTAATCGTTGGGTCCAAGTTCCCGAGAATAAGGAGATCACATGCCCATCCATTTTGACAAATTAGCCTCCTTGCTCTGATATATAATACAGTTGGATCCAGGAGCCAGAGCACAAGCCGTTGCTGTGAAGATTCTCTATTCTAAGAATCTCCACAAGAAGAATACGGCATGTATGCCCGCGAGATCCAGCCCTAGAGAAGAACCTCAGATAAAGCAATAGAATGTATACATGTCTACCGTAAATCTCAAGCGAGAAAATCTTGGAGCAGTAGCCTTGAGATGCCGCGTTGGTGCTTGAGGAAGAACGCCTTCTTCCACTGGTCTGTACATAAGTTTTCGTTGTCGTAGCTATGCCGTTTAATGGGACTACCTTGATATGACCAAGAAGTTGGCGAAGGCTAGGCTGGATAATATATGCAAGCCATGGAATTCGGATATAAGGACACCATCCGATAAAGTTTGCTGTAGGAATTCATCCGATATCTTGTTGTTTGATTCGTTATCCGTAGTCAAACCAAACACCCGGTATTCTATCTTATGCTTCACAAGGGTTTTTACAAGGACACTACTTAAGGTTCGCAACAGTATGGGCCCATGAATAGCTTTGAAATCAAGTATCACCTGCCGATATACCTAATCAGCATCTATAAAATAGCCAGTGATTGCCGTAAAGCACGAGAATATGAGGATGTCCAGCAGTCAAGGTCAAGCGTGATAGAATCTAAGAACCAGCAGGAAGAATTCGAAGAGTGCGCTGTTGTCGATCCTTAACAAGGCTTTCTGGCCAAGGTGGGGTAGTCATTGCGGAGCGGATCGTAGGAAGAGATGGGGTACAGCGAGCCATTTTGATTAGGTTCTTGAATATTGGGTTCTCGATGAGATGAAATGGAAGCCGATTATAGATAGAAACGATAGGATCTCCTCTACCCAGTCTTGTTGCGAAAAAGTAGCTTTAGTCGGAGTGTCATCCTAAAGTAGCCAAACTAATTTAGCAAAATAATAATAATAATAATGATATATAATAACAATGTTATCAGCGATTCAGAATAGAATCCAAAACACCTTCCAATATGATAGGAGACCCACTAACTTAGCCTGTAATCAAGTTTCCAAACAAAGCCAACTGTACGATTGATTGATTTGAGTTACCGTGGCCAGGATTCTCACACTTCCCCAGCCCGACCTTCGATCAAGGTATCAATTCTTTCTTCCAAGGCCGTTATCGTATCATTTAAGGCCTGAATCCTGAGGAATCCCTCCTCAAAAGCATTGATACCCCACTGTATATCTCTATTCCAGATTTTTTACCGTATAAACTACTCATCGATTCCTCTGAACATCAATAAGTTCTCATGAAGAATGTCAGCGATTATATGGCGATAACTCACTTTGCTCGACTGTCTACGCTATAGAGATGTTAGCTATTAACTTTTTTTCAATAATATCTGTTCTTACTCCTTAAATATAGTGTTAAAGAGCACTTTAGATACGTATTAGGGCTAATTCTGCAGACACCCCGTACTAAAGCAGGGCTCCGTGGTATCTTTGTTTTCCCTAGCTTATATGTCGTCTCTCGTATTTATAGCAGTAGGGGTCTCGTTACTATAATAAGGCTAGTTATCTTAGTTAAGTAGGCGATTTTCCGTATTGCTACTGTTTAGGAAGTTTAGAAGACTGCTTTGAGACGTTACGGGATTGCGGTCCCGCTTTTAGCGCTAGCTTATAACAAAATCAGCCGGGGCGATATTAGACTTATAATCACTTATTATTACTATTAGAAGAAATTAGAATATAATTATATTAGGGAGGCTATATAAGAGGGAGAATTAATAAGATATATACCCTGTTGGAATTGCGTATGGTGCATAAAACCTTGGTAGAAATCGTTCGTGCGCACTAATCTTAGTGCCACGATTATGGAAGAGAGACGAATCAGGATAGATCACAATCGACTGATCAGACAGAAGAATCAAGCAGTGGAAGGTTGATTCAGATGGTCTACTATGTCCGGTGATTCTTCCTGGGATAAAAAGGATGTCAAACTTGTTCATTCTAACTAGGAAACAGAGTGCAATTTATAACATGAGGAACATAGCAAATATCACATAAGGAAATCAAGAACATTCGAGGTCATTTTGGAGTGTTGAGCATTCCTTTGCCTAGTCGGGCAATGTTGACACGATCGTTGAAGATCAGAATCTAGGATCAGAATCTAGGGGTAAACAAGATTGGGTTTTCCTAGCGGTAAGCAAGATAGGAATGCTTAGTAAGCAAGCAGGATTCAAGATGCATATCTGGCCCATAGGCCATACATGCCGACAGGTTCCTTATATAATTTTATGAAAGAACTACTCTTTACTTCTTATTAGTAAGAATAAATAGCTAGCTACTTTTAGTGACCTTTCTTACGCGGAATTTTCAAGACATAAATCGCGCGTAAAGTAATAAAAGCCTTATAGAAGGTTATTTTTTAAACTTGATGTCGGACTTTGTAGTGGGGCAGAAGGACAGTACGGTCACATGATATACTAAGTAGGCCAAAAATGCTCCATGGGCTACATTCGTAGCTTTCTTAAATATATATACCGTATCGTTCAGGGCCCGGACTTTCTCATAAGCGTATATGCTGACACTTGAACTAGAGGGATTAGTAATTATAAATAACTTCGATATCTTAGGTATAAACACCTAGTACTTTTTTGATGTGCCTAATTAATATCCAGAAATTCCTCGCGAAGACTACGTACTACGTATTAAAAATTAGACCTACCTACTACCTAACCTACCTAATTTAACGATCTATAGACTATATATATCACAGTTTTACTAAGAATAAAAACAAAACCTTTTTATAAAAGCTATATAAAGAGGTATATCTACTATATTTATCTCTAACTATAATTTTATAGTAAGATAGATCTTGATTATTCCTGCTTACGCCGTATATCGGCTGCTATCGAATTTTCTCCTGATAACGTAAATATATTAGGACAAATCTTGAAATGCCTCCCTCTAGCTTTATCTATAGGTTCTTTAATTTATCTAGCGATTGTGTTCTCTAGGTGTATATCTCCTTCTTCCTCTAGTGACTTATATTTTATGAAGGTCTATATATACTATTCCAGGGTAATTTAGGGGCAAAACTGAGTATTTATAGGTCAACTTAACTTTATTCTCTACTGTTGGAAATGCGTCTGGTGCATAAAACCGTAGAAGAAATCGTTCGTGCACACTAATCTAAGTGCCACGATTATGGAAGAGAGACGAATCAAGATAGAACACGATCGGCTGGTCAGACAGAAGAATCAAGCAGTGGAAGGTTGATTCAGATGGTCTACTATGCCCGGTAATTCTACCCGTGATAAAAGAGATGTCAAACTTATTCATTCTAACTAGGAATCAGGGTGCAATTTATAACATGGGGTACATGGCAAATATCACATGAGGAAATCAAGAACATTCGAGGTCATTTTGGAGTGTTACGTAGTCTCCTGCCTGGATAGGCAATGTTGATGCGATCGTTGAAGATCAATCCGATATATCAGAGAGCGGTAAACATGATGGCGTTTCGTAGCAGGGAAGATGCAGAAAAGGTGCATAAGAAGGAAGATGCAAGATAGTGTTCTTCCGCGGTAAAACCAGAGGTTGCTTAGTAAGCAGGCAGAATTCAACTGGCAATCTGGGCCTAAGACCCCACATATGCCGACATCTACTATTGACTTGGTCTATCTCCGCCGTGATATCTTAGTAGGCAGTTTAGACTTAGGTACGAGTATATTAGATATTATAAGCGTAGGAAGTAATATTATAGGTTCCGCAGAGACTAGTGTCGTATAGGCTTCTATAGCCGCTTAGACGGTAGCGAGTTAGGTTAATAACTCCGTATAGGAAATATCTAATAACCTTAAATCCAAACTTCCTAGGTACTACTCTATAGGTCTATTAGGGTACTATAAAGGGTATAAAGATAAGGCTACGTATTGTTTATATCCTAGTACCTTATTTTTCTTTAACATAATAACTATATTCCAGGAGGCTTTGTTATGATATTTCCCACCATGAGGCTATTCACACTTTTCGGCCTTGGGATTCAGGCCACCCGGGGAGATCATCCATGGAGATCAACCACGGAGCACCCCTTCAGGGTGGCCTATCCCCTGCCTTCTCACCGCTGTTCCCACGGAGGAGAGTCATCCGCCGATCTGCATACAGCTCATGCAAGCTACCGTGGTTACCCCTCTCGTGGTAGGGTTTACTGTATATAAGATCAGTGGGGGGACGGGAAAGAGGGCCCCCCAAGAAACAGTCTCTGTTACAATCGGACTTAGTGCTTTGCTCTCCTACCTAGTTGACAGGCTTTCTACCCTGCAAGTAGACTATCTTTACAGGCTTCGTCCGAAGTCTCTAGCCTAATCGCTAGCGTTAAAAGTAAGGCTTTAGGAGGATATTAGTCTATTGCTCGATAGTCTATTGCTACTAACATTCTCGGACTTATATTCTCGTTTGTATCTATCATTTTCGGAATCACTATTCTAACAAAATAGGGAAAGATATTTCTTGTTGTCTCCTATCTAGTACGTTTATTTATTAGCAAAATAAGCTAAGATTTTAACTATAGCGTAGATAGCTACTATTTTCATTACTGCCGTAACTATAAGCACTATAGTGATTTACGGCCTTTTAACCGACGTAATTAAGACAATACTAGAAGATTTTAGAATATTTACGAGCTTTAGGGAGCGGATATTTATAGCGGTATAGTTAGGTATGCTTTTCTCCTTTGGAGTTTTGTTGGCCTGTATGATCGAGATGTTTTGCTATTGTATTTAGGTTACGATAAAATAGGTACCTTGTAGGTGTTAAATTAACGAAGCAACGTGGTATAGTATATAGATATCTAGGTCCGATAGATAGTATATCCTATAATAAAATAGTATCTTTGTGAGCAAGCGATGCTGCGCAGGTTAGGTAGAGAGGAAGTAAGATTAATTGATCTTCTTCCTTTAATTGAATAGTAAGGATAAGTTCAATTCGGCTTAGAATCATAAAGATGAGACAAAGTAAGGTAGGACTGAAGCTTGGTTGATTGTATTGAATCTTGCTTGTCTGTATTGAACATAATTATTATCTTGGTAGAGAAAGCAGGGCATATTTATAATCAACTTGTCTCTTGCATGTGATCGTTCTAGATGATGCATGATGATCTCATGCAGATAGATCTAGATGCATAGTGATCTCATGCAGTAGCTGATTGATCGGTGGTTGCTTGATTGTACGATGTCATTGACTGTAGTGATGATGTAGATCGTATACTATGATACGTCTGTTCATGCCTGATTATCCGATTGGATAATGATGATATAATAGCATATTCAGCCATTTTGTATAGGCCTTATGAATCTGGCTTGATATGCTGTATGACGGTTTAGGCATCTTGCCCTATATCTCACAATCTTACTATACTGTGCTCTAAGCCAAGATACGAGTATATAATCACTCGTTTAGTTTATTATATAAGTTTATTACTATAGATCAAGCTATTTAAGTTATGTCAAGATATATCGGTCCGGCAGAGGACTAGCAACGGACAGATAGCCCTCCTGAGGGGAGATAGTGGGTCCCGGGGTTATTTTTCCGATAGAGAAGTAGAGATATGAATAGACCAATGTTTTACTTAAAGAATACACAAGAAGTAGATACTTAATTATGAACGAAGTACGTAGCTAAACATACCGACAGATTTGAACTCTTACGTTGCTTCAAGTTCCCTAAGAGAATGGCTAACTAGGACTTTAACTTCGCGTAGAAGCAACAGGTATATATTACTAAAATGCAAGCATGCTAGCTAATTTACTATTGAGTCTATTTCATGATTCGACAATGTAGCTGTACTGTGGTGAAACCCTCACTACTTCAAAGCCATCTTCCTGAACAGCTTCACAGATGCTCCGGAGTCAGAATTTCTTAAGTACTTGGTACCGTATAGATTCCTTCGTATTTGGATTCATCTTGAGTCACCGATCTACTGTTATTCAAGACCGACATTTGTCTAGTTTAAAATATGGGACTACTAATGAGTAAGTGGAGAAAATGTATTTCATGAGGCGCGTGTCCACCCTATCCGTCTTTTCAAGTAATTCATATGCTATAGCGGAATTGCTTGATATGCTCGGTATCCGTATAACACATTTGCACAAAATCAAGATTTGGTTGCAGGAATTCAAGTTAAACCCCGTCCCGGTGATATGAAATGACCTATGTGATGAAACGACCACTAGGTACCTGCACATTCGTGCACCCTCATTCCTAATCCACAAACTGAATATTGCCTGAGAATAGCAGAACTAATAATTATACAATCTCTTACTCTATAGCTTTTTTCAATCCAAATATTACAAACTGTTCGAGTGGCGGATTACAGGACGAGACGCACTACTACAAAATCCGCTGTTTACTACTATGACGCCAAGATCATCTATAAAAACGTCTGAGCTGGATAGCAAAGGCATATTTGCATAATTTCGCCTATCTAGTTTCCCATGTTAGTTTTTAATAACATGTTAACCACGTTAGCTGAGAATATACTAATCTTAGTGGAATTCTTGGCAGCAGAAAGGTACGAAAAACCAAAATACAGATACGGCGAATACACGGCAAGGGAACATTCATGTAACTTGATGTATGAAAAATACTAGCGCCCCTAAACGGAATAGCCGCCCCACACGCTAGTTAGAGATGGTCCGTTTAAGGAGATATAGTTAACTGCCAAGGTTATTGATATTAATAAGC
The DNA here is from genome assembly GCF_028827525.1 of Penicillium daleae. Lineage (NCBI taxonomy): Eukaryota > Fungi > Ascomycota > Eurotiomycetes > Eurotiales > Aspergillaceae > Penicillium > Penicillium daleae. The sequence continues at coordinate 2,359,917 of NW_026623153.1, forward strand.
GGGTCCGGATGCTCAGACACAAAAATCTTCTCTCGTGCTTCTAGAGTTTGTCTATGCAGCACTTCCGCCTCTTCATACTTGCCTTGGCTGTCGAGAGCATTCCCGAGATTACTGAAAGCCGTAAGCATAAGGGGATGCTCACGTTCAAGCAGTTTCTTAAATACTCCTAATGCCCGTTGATGCATCGCTTCTGCCTCTTCCAACTTCCCTTGGCCATCAAGAGCTAAGCCAACATTATTGACACTGTTCGCCGTAACGTGATGCTCCGTGCCAAGAACCTTTTCGTTGATTGCGGCTAGCAAAGCGCACGGTGTCGCTAGCAATTTTCCCCAACGTGGGCCCACACAGGGCAAAGGGCTCGAATAATACGTCCAAATTAAACATAACCCCTATCTGCGTTCGAACCATACGGAACTACTAAAGTCTACTTTCGAACATCTTTCCAGCCAATGTAACCACGGAGGGTAGGGCGACACTAAAATCGGGGAGAGAAAACTGTGATCGACTTACTTTATGTAGCTGGAAGAGCACGAGATTTGACCGGGAAGAAGTGTACGCTGTGGCGATTACAATTCTCGTTTGAAATGATATACATAAAGCGGCTTGCCCATTGTCAATTTTCACAATTTACATCAGTCACTAATTCTTCCCCTCGGAAGATCATCCAAACTCCCAAGCTCAGCAAGATCCCTAAGATTGTACCATCCACAAAGATCCTCGGTAGAATGGAGTGAAGAAGGAATACCGGTGTCGTTGCAGGATATGTCACCGTCCGAACCATGACTTCTCTGGCCTTGACCTCGATAGAGGAGCGGCACTGCATTGGAGCTGGGAGTGCTACTTTTACTTGCAGCGCTGGACTGAATTCCCAACACGTGCTGAGCGATGATTTGGATCTCTCGCACATTCCTCGCTGCCCGCGGCCAGATATCACCCAATGCCTTGAGACAACCGATTTTCATGCGAAGCTGTTCTCTTGCGGTTGCCAAGTCTTCACCGTTGAACAGAAATTTGCAGGCCGAGAGGAGCGCCAGCGTTCCCTCGCTGACCATGCAGGTCGTAAAAGGGGTATGGTGGAACTGTCGAACTGGGAGCGCTAAAAGGCGGATTTGTGCGTTCACAGACCGCAAGACTCGTAATGTGTGCATATGGATGAGCTCGGGTGTAGGTGTATCCAGAGGTGGTTCTCGAGCGCAGCTTGAGATATCCTCCACGGTGTTGAATTTGAGGTCTGAGAACGGCCTATGCAATCCAATCGTCGCACTAAGTAATCGATGAGCTTATATATCCCGAATCAATCCAGCAATAGACTTACACATTGATGACTAGGTGTGCCTGAAACATAAGCTCGTCGACTTCTCCTGTTTTGCTGATGACATGTTTGCGATTCTCCGGTAATAGAAGCCGCCAGCCATCAAGACTGGAGTCGGCAGCCTGAATAATATGTATTGAGTCTTCTATGGTTGCAATCTTTGGCGCTGACGATATTGCCAATGCCGCGCAGCGTACAGCGCCGATGAGATACGCGAAAGATGAGAATGTGCTTTCGGAGGTAAATTCGCGACAGTCAAAATCCTGAAGGCTTTTTGACGCGGGAATATGCTAGTCAAAGGTGAGCCATGTAAGCCTCGAGACGACCCCGGAATCCATTGGTAACCGGACGAAGACAAGAAACCGTTAGTACTTACGCCTGATTCATATTCTGACTCCTCACATAGCAGATCCACCGTAGCGTCAATTTTAGCAACCGCAAAGTTCATGGTTCCGAGGGTTCTAGTGTAGTATCCGTCCACAAGGTAGAGCATCCACCACGTCCTTCTCCAACATTCCTGTAAAACAGGATCGTCGGCTCTATACTTCATTAAAAAGAAACATCTGCATATCAATAGCGGAACGGGTTGCATGGTTAATTTCCGTTTTAGCTTCGGCTTAATAGTCGTACCAAAATAATGCCATCGAATATAAAAGTCGACATTGGACCATGATTGGATCTCTTGGTAATGTTTGAGAGAAGCTTGTCTTAACATAGTCCTTGAGCGGACTTAACCATTCGTGCGATGTGAAGATATGTCCAACTAGCCGCATGACAGCAATAAGGGGGGTGAAATTGACCTGCCGGATCGGGTCTTGGCAAAGTCTGGTGAAGTGTCGTTGAGGTAGCAGGAACGGGTGGAGCGTGTGAAAGTTCTTATAATAGGCATCGATCAAGGGATCATTCTCGATATTGCCAACAGCAAATTGGGTCGCTGCCGGGGAATTTATACCAGACCAGCCATCGCTAATGCTGATCTCGTTGAGCAGGCCGTTCTCGTTGAGCAGGCCGTAGCTACCAGGGACCTCCGCAGAGAATTGAGATATGCATTCTGGGCCTTGTTGAAAAATCGCACGTCTTTGCGGGCTCACCTGCTCGGCTACCGTGGATTCTGTGGCAGCAAGTCGTTTCCGCCGCTCTGCCAGAGCTACGCGATCCAGGCCACCTCTGCGCGATTAAGCGTAGTTGCACTGCTTCCCGATCTCAGCGCAGCGAGCGCAGCACGGTCGCTTTCCGTCGCACTTTAGGTGGCGCGAGCGACAAGGCAAGCATACGAAGGAGGAGCGCATAGTTCTACTCTTATACGGTGTGGAATTCATTGCCAAGGCAAATTAGAAAATCAAAGGAGGGCTGATGTTCACGGCAACGTGAAGATAAGCGGGTACTCGGGTATTCGGGTATTCGGGACCCGCTTCAGAATCCGACTCTGAGCTCGGACGGCGAGCCGCCGAACGTGAACTAGCTACTGATGGCTATTCGCAATGTTTCATGACTTTGAACGGCTCCTCCTAATAGCCTAAAGGTTTGTCTGGGAAAAAGCATATAAAACCATGTCATTTTTCTATATTTTAAAATATTTTACATTTCCACATCAGTCATTTAGAACACCACAGCTCACTTTGCTTGCGGGTATACGTCTTGAATCGAAAGAACGCCAACAATGACCAGAATCATCATCATTGGTACCGGATTTAGTGGCGTCTGGAGTGCTTTCTCAGCTAAGCGCCTTATCAACCTTTCGCAGAAAAGGAACGATATTGAGGTACTCGTCATCTCGCCCGAGCCAACGCTGGTGATTCGTCCACGACTCTACGAGGCAAATGCGGCCAGCTTCACCCACCCCCTCGGAGCTATGTTTGAGGATGCAGACATCAAGTTCTTCCCAGGCATTGTGAAGACAGTTGACACGGAGGCCAATACGGTTTATGTCCAATCTCCCTCTGGACTCGAATCAAATTTTGATTACGACCGCCTGATTATGGCAGCTGGTAGCTCCGTCGTGCAACCTCAGGCTATTGCTGGAATTGCAAAATATGCATTCGACATCGACTCTCTCAAGTCGGCTATCAAGCTCGAGACTCATATTGAGAATATGGCATTACTTCCTCCAAGCCCTGCTCGCGATACTATCGTTGTCTGCGGTGCTGGTTTCACTGGCCTTGAGATTGTGACAGAGCTGCCCAAACGCCTTACTCATATTCCAAATCATCGTATTGTTTTAATCGACAATTCTAAAGAGGTTAGCCAGGCACTTGGGCCGGGGCCTCGTCCGGTTATTTCTCAAGCTCTGGAGGATCTTGGAATTGAGGTGAAGCTCGGATCTAGAGTCGCATCAATCGATGCCGATAGCGTGGTCCTTACATCTGGCGAGCGAATCCATACCAAGACCGCCATCTGGACTGCCGGTGTGAGGGCGACCACTCTCACGCAGCAGATTCCCGGATCTAAGGATGGACTCGGTCGCCTTTATGTCGACCAGCACCTTCGTGTCCCAACAACCCCGAATGTTTTTGCTACCGGTGATGCAGCCTCTGCTCAGTCCGATACCGATGGCCACTATACCATGATGTCCTGCCAGCATGCAATTCCACTTGGCCGTGTGTCAGGGTATAATGCCGCAGCTGATGTTCTTGGTGAGCCTATGATAGCTTACACTCAGCCTGGATATGTGTGCTGTCTAGATCTTGGTTCTTACGGCGCCGTCATCTCTGAAGGCTGGGAGAGAGACATAAAAATCACGGGTGATATGGCAAAGCGGGTGAAGTGTTTTATCAACCGGGATGTGATTTACCCTCCAAAGGATTACCGACGGGCACTGGATGAGGCCAAGCCAGTTGAGCTCAACGGAACCCAATTGATTGAGTTCATCCTTTCTGCGGTAACGGAAGATCGATGATTCTACATGATGTATCCCCTCCGATAGGAAGAGCTCCGCTTGAATATCACAAATAGTTGTGAAAGAGCACAGGTTACATCCTGGGGCCTCGGAAGTCTAGGATGTGGTTAGCCATCTTCCATGGCCATATCGCAAATGGACTCTCCGGTAGCCATAGGGATAGTGAGGGGCATCCTATGTCGTGGTATATCGTCCGATATTTCTAAGGTTGGGTTAGAATGGGGGAAGTTGCAACTTCAACATAGTACTAGTTAGGTGCTAGGTAGCAAGACGGTGTAATTTTATATATTCTGTTTGTAAGACTGACTTTGGATCTACACTAGCTCCAGAAGCTTTCGTCTACCATGACTCCGGTGCTCCACCTTTCGGTCCTACTTATAGTGTAACATCATCTAGAGCAGAGTAAATCAAAACTGTGCCATTTAACTGTATGGTGCCTGTGACGAAAGTGGACGATCGGATGCTTGAGGGCGGAGTTGGTAACTGGTGAGTGCGGTGTTTGCTTGGAATACCTCATGCGATTCCGAAAGGGGAAGTTCCCTGAGCGGATGCCTTAGGCAAGAGAGGGTATAAAAGGCATATCTCCCACCACGCATCTTCCTCTTTCCTCTTTCTTCCTTCTCTAGACTTGATACCTTCGTTAGATGCACCGAATGAAAGCTTTTGCCCAACTTCGCTTGGCTCGTAACAGTGCCAGCCATTGACAGACCCGGGTACAGTACGTGGAAGGGTCACCGTAGGGCAGTCTAGGCTTTGAAAATTTTATTGTACTAGGACTAGTAGGGGTACTAGTACTACTAGTAGTATCTTACGCTAACTAGCAGTCTAAATCCCTGTCTTTCAAGGCCGTCTCCGGACTCTTTGTGCTCTTTCCGAGCCTTATTTTTCTATCGAATTTGACCAACAGTTTCCCAAGTTGCTATATAATTAGACTACTACGGTGATCGAAATCCTGCCTTGATGATCAATGTAATGCAATGCAACTTACATTCCGTGCAAACCAGGATGGAGGTGTTCCGCCAAATGCACCGATGAGACTTTCACCGAGGATAGGAATAAATGCCGCAATAAATAATAGCTTCACAATGCCCTCTTGCGTCCTTTTGCCTGGCGCTCAGATTTGCTCAGTCCGTCTAATGCACTGGAAACTGGTAAACCCGCCCAACTATGCAATATGACAACTATGTCGTGACCATCTTCTTCCTCTTGATCGACAATAAACTGAACAGCGTCAATATTCGGTTGGAGGTCTGAAATCCTAGTCGCCGATTGAATAGAGGGAAATGTAACAGTACGGCAGCGGTACTCGGGCAGCTTGTCAATGATCAAATCGAATGCTGTAGGCAGATACCACGCGCCAGGTGCCAATATCAGAGTCGGGTTAGACATTGTAGAGCACTGGTTGGCCAAAGGAATTTATGGTCATAAACGAGGCTTTATGTACCTGTAGGCGGAAATCCGGGCGGGTTGCCGAAACGCAAAAAAATCGAGTATACGTTTGTTAGCCTACGGTGGTGCTTTCTAGTCCGGTAACCACCTTGATTGATCACTGCCTGTGTGGTCAAAATTTGACCCAAGGTGAGCCGCTTGCCATAGTTACGGATTTTCACGGCTATTATATTCCCTGGAAGACTTTGTTAATGATTAGGGCAGTCTACCCCGACAACTAAACCAGCTGTCACTGGCGACTCTGGCGAGATACCGAGTGAGGTTTAATACGATATTTAGTGGTATTCATGGTATTCAGACCGGCAGAACACAGGAGGACTGTCTTGTAGCCTTGACATGCTGACGAACTTTATAACTCACTCCTCGGAACCCGAGGGCACCGGGAAAGTAATAACAATTCTCTGACTGGGAAAAAAAGCGTGTATGTCTCGTGGGGGAGTTTGTGTCGAAGGCCCTGTAGTCACGGTCTTGTTCGAAGTGAAAATAGATGATTACTTAGATGGTACAAGTCACACACAAATAACGTAATTCCCGGCCGATCTGGACACCCAGCCGTCCTGGACACCTAAAACACCATAGTAATTTAAATGTGATATTTTACAACTTTTTTTCAACACTCAAGGCTTAGCATTAGGTCTAAAGTCATCATAGTCCTTACCATGTGTCTCTAAATATATTTATCAAGCCAATAAGAATTTTGAGGCTTCACACTGCAGAGATACATATCGGCACCACGAGACCGGAGCGTATTTTTGGTAATTCAAGTAAATAATAACTTTTTGTAGCCTTTAGTTACGCTATGCTGTTTCTAATGCTAAGAAAAGCTATACTGTTGAAAATCGAACAAACTTAACCTCTCGTTGATATACTGTGACCAAGGAAATTCCATTTAGTATGATGTTTTGGGGTGTCCAGATCGGCCGGGAATTACGTTAACTTAGATCTACTGCTTATTAAGAATCGCAGTGGCTAGTTAACTAACTAACTTATCTGACTTAATTGACTACATTGTCAGTTGACGTTAGTAACTACCATATGGAAGAGGAATTCGGGATTCCGTCGTGGTGAGGTACCCGGATACCCGAGCCGAGTAACCTTCAGAGCTACTCCGGTCCTTGTATGATGTGATTCTTGGCCACTAAACAAGCACCTCAACTTCATCATAGAATTCATTCAAGAGATCTTTTTTTGCAATGAAATAACAGGGGAATGACCACAGCAGACGGCTTCAAGTCAGGAGATTCAACCAATATCAAATTTTGGTATATAGAAGGAATTCTACAAACATCATCGAAGTAACATTCTAAATGGAGCTATGCAAGGACTAATACTAGAGTTTTTCTTTTTTGATGAGTCATATTGCTTTTTTGCAATATCATGTACCGAAGCAGACAGGCATTATTACTCTGCTTTACGCCTTTACTAGCCTATGCATTGATAGCCTATGCATTGATAGCCTATGCATTGATAGCCTATGCTCCTCCAACATGTAATGACGGCAGATTGTCCAACCACCACAATTTATAATCGCTCCCCAAACCCAAACGAACCACCTGAGGATATAAGATCTCTTGAGGCCTGAAATCCTCATCAACGCAATACTATACCAAGTATCATATTTCCGACTCCCTAGTTTATTTTAAGTTCACTTTCAACATGCAGGAGGCAGTCTACAACCCTAGGTAAGACGTAATATGAAATTGAACAACTGGTCTCCCACCAAGCTAACTCAATGTTTAGCCGCCCGAGGCCGTCCCTCGAGATTGTCTACTCATACTGACTGGTCGGCATCCCAAACAAAAGCTTGGTCACCTTGCGGGTCGAGTTCCCGCCGAATGGTTCAACTCCTCACCGACACGGAGGCGCCTCAGTGGGAGCATTTGTCCTCAAGGGTAATCTACTGAACAAAATGAACGATGACCTGATGAAATTCATCACTGAGGGCGAGTCTTGGTTTGAGGCGCCGGGATGCCATCATCGCATCAGTGATAACGCCAGTGAGACTGAACCGGCGACGTTGATTGCGACTCTGGTGACAGATACCGATAAGTTTGACAAGGATGGAATGGCTGCTCTTATTCAGATTGACGAGGAATATAATTGAATTGGTATCTTTTGGGGACTAGTTAGCAATGAAAACCGGTTTTTACACACCTGTCATGGGGTCAATTTGCCCGTCTTACTAGCCGGGCCTCCTACTTCACTAACTTGCTTACAACGTGCCTGAACATCTCCCAGCCAAACTGATCTATCACTCTTCCTAGCTCAAGAGCCGCCCAGAATGCAGACCCTTCCGGAATCACGATTGGTATTGCATCCTTCCGTCAGCAGTGGCCAAGTAATAACATCTCGTGCATCTTACGAGTGAGGAGAACTTTTGGTTGGGGAGAACATGCTCAAGGAGTATGCATTATTCGCCGGGTTTGAGCAGCAAACATCGAACGAGCTCAAATCAAGGTTGATAAAGAAACAAAAAGTCACAGACTGTGATGTCAACACGTGATCACATGAGTTGTGTGAATATTTGATCGTAGAAAGAAAATTTAAAAAAAAAACCCTGAAAAGCCTCACGGCTTTCCCTTTTCAGGTCTTTGGTGAATGAGTACGTATATGACTGGATGACATGGCTTCTTGTGAAGCTTGAGGCGATACTGTTGATAACTTCTACTACTATATAAGTCTCCTCGGAAGTGTCACCCAGCTTGCACTTTTTGTCCGTGTACCCCTAGTAAAGACTTCAGTAAATTAGACTGCAGCGACCTGTCCCGCTATTACAGTCTCTATTTACTCCACCTTGCTTTACGCTAAATATACTCTCGCTAATAGGCTGCGGCAAATCCGCTCCGATAGATGTCAAAGTGATGTCCGCATTCGCAATCTGCTGATGTTGAATAGACCTCGACACGGCCCGCCCATGGGCGACCCAAACAGCCCATTTTCTCTTTCTTCTGCATAATTAGGATGAAAAAATCGCTGGTTGAGCTTGAAATATTACTGTTTTTCATCTTTACATCCGAGCTTACTACTTCCCTTTTTCTCACTACGTTCGTTTCAGGGCACAGTCACTGTTCATTAGTGTTTAGAACGCGGTACTCCGGCCCACGGGCAGAAAGATAGGTAGGGTGGGTACTACGTTCCAAACAATTCCGAATGGTGACCGTTTTATTCACAAGCCACGATCTGCAGCTAACCTGAATAATCACTAGCGCTCCTTAGGATAGGGCTGGAGAATTATTTTCTGAGTGGACGAAGGGGATCTGATTTCAAATATGGCAGTATACATTCTCCGGGAGAATGGCAGGATCGGCCAGCTCTCGGCTAATGATAGCAACCAGTGTCGGACTTTGTCTTCCATCTGCCGGTCATCTCGCTTCCAATCGATCGCCCGTAACCGTCGCGCTTTCAACTGTGGGTGGTGCAGGTAGAGATCCTGCGGCCAATTTTTTCCCAGAGGTCGGATCTCAAGGCGGGGATCTATGATCTGGAAAGTCGAGGATCGTTGGCACGCGATGACCAGAGCGAGCGATTATAGAAACCTGACTGGAAGCGGATAGTCATTGTCCGCCAACCGCAACACATATTCTATCAGTGCTTGCTCCTCCTGCGGGGGTGTGGTGCTGCTGCTTGGCGGCTTTATCGGCAATAGAAGGCTTGCCGTTGGCCCGACGCCACAAGGTGGATGCGGGGATCCCGGTCGATCTCGACCTGGTTGCGTACGACGTCCGCCTCTGACGTTGATGGGTGGGAGACATCGAGGGCAATTTGAAGCATAGCCAGCCTGCTATAAGAAATCTGCTGGTTGAAATGGAACCTTTCGATTTTGAGAGGGCATAGGAGTAAATACTGCGAATTATAATCACTAAAATTGTTCTCAACTTGTAACTTAGTGAGGTAATGTTAGAAACGACTTGCACTAGTCAGACTCGGCGAACTCAAAATCTTAAAAGGCTAAAGCCTACCGAATCTCTACACGAAATTTCACCACACTGTGAGTAGCAATATTCGGGAATGCTGAACATATTTTGCTTATAGATTCTTAATGACTGTTGATGTATTTGCCAGACTAAACAACCGCCATCACGTTTAACAATCATAGTTGAGCCTTGTAAGTCTGGCGACAATGGTGGTGCTGTATCCATAATCTGCCCTAAAAACCCGCGGTTGACCGTTGAAAACAGGAGACAATTTGAACACTGTTATTTAAGCATAGTTACTGGCACATGCTGCTTTGATAAAAACAAAACATGTATGACTGTTTACATCAACAGCCTCTAACTACAGCACGGACAAATAAGCTGCAGGACTTAGAAGTGACCTTAGATAGTGCCCTATTTAACCATTAAACACCAAGAGGAAAATTGAATCTTGCCCGCTAGCAAAAAGTAAAAATTTCAAAGCAGAAGTTGATGGGGCGGTCAGTTTAATAAAATTAAACGTGATATTTGGCCGTAGCCGTCAACGGCCGAGCAATATAGGCACGTTCATCTAGGCGAATTTCATCATTTTACAGTTTTCACTAGGATCGTTTGACGAGATGCGAGTTAAACGAAGGCCTTAGCATCCATTATTTATTAAGCCTACCCTATTAAGTTACGGCCGGTGTGAGCTTACACAGTGACATTTAAACCGTGGGGCCCCTTAGCTTGATAAGTCCAGCCCAATAGATATTCTACGCTAAAGTCTTAGTAGCGGGGCCGAGAAAGATAGTCGAAGAGTGTACTAGTTAAGCCGATTTCGAGAACGACTGTATTAGCTAAAGTCAGCGAACCGACTAGCGACAATTCGAAGAGAAACGACGCTAGACTGCAACGTCTAGACCTTACTATTAATAGCATCTTCGATATAAAACTAGTGTGGTCGTGTGCTGAGCGGGACCTAACCCCGGACTGATAGCGGACCTACCCGCGGGAGGGCCTGAACCCTTACCTATAAATACCTAACGAGGAGGAGAGATTTTTACTCTTAAGAACTTCGAACTATCGATTATTCCTCGTAAGAGAAGAAGCCCTTACTATAGAAATAAAGTTACCACTATTACACGCTCGAATCCCGAGTTTATATATACCGAAGATAGTAACGGGCGGGTAACGACTAAGGAGATCCGATAGCTTATTAATAGCCTTAAGGAAGTTATCGCTCACTAAACCACCGTTATTGAATCTACGAAGGCGGAGCTTCTAGAAGTTAGGCACGATTAGAATATCCTTCGTGAACAGAACGAAAAGCTCTATAACGAAATTAAAGCTCTACGAGAACGAATCGAAACCCCCGTACTAGCGGCCCCGACTAGATCGTGGGCTATAGTAGCGGCTTGCGGTAGTATTAGTTCCCTATAACCGAGCTACTAGAAACTAGAGAGAGAACGGAACTATATCCGAATTAGTACCTAGCGATCGTTCGTGGATCTAATAGATAACGGCAACGGTAACGGAAACACCTTTAGCCGCTATCTCCCTATAGATACCGCGAACACCTATATACGTACCGTGCTACTAAACGCTCTATTAACGCAAGATACCTAGGTTACCGGGATCGGCACTACTAAGATAGGTTATATAATTCGTTTTAAGGACTCGGAGTCGGCCGAAGTAGCTCGCCGGCAGCTCTTCAACGGGAGAGCGGCCGACCAAAGTACCAAACACCGCATTTCATCCTCTTCAACATAATGATTTGCAAACCTCACTAAGTGCATCGTCTCTCGAGAGATGACGGCCAAGAAAAGTCTTTAGACTCGCATTCCCGGGCCGGGCTCGACACTAATTTTTCGTTCAGAATGGGGATAGATAGGCTTGAGTCATCTTCTTTAGAAGAATATTAAACATCGAGACATATTTCTCCCACTAACATCGCCGAACGCTACTTTTGAACTGGAACGAGTGATCTGGGAAGTTTTTAGATAATCATATCAGCTGATTAATGAAAAAAGCCGAAGTGACTGAACGACCCCAAATCACAATTTTGGAGTAGAATGGGAACTTCTACCTCCTGTTGACGTTAGAGAGGCTCGATCGTGCGGGGAGCTGATTGATCTATGTCTCCGCTAGGTGCGGGGAACATAGATAAGCCATGTGACTAGATATATGTCGCGAGACGGCGCTATGGACTTGTCATCCAGAATACGCTTACTTGCAACTTCCCAAACACACCTCCCTTGAAAAACTCCAAAATGGCACCTGTACAGAGAATCGGACATGATGTAGCGAACTTCTGGGCCTACGAACTGGACAGCGATACAATTGATCTCTGCCGTGGATCGGATTCAAAGCGGCTCATCAACCTCGAAACAACAAAACAAACCATTCGACTAGATCCAGAGAAGACTGCACTGCTGCTTATTGATCTACAAAACTTCTTTTGAATCCAGCTGTGCGACCACGAGTCGGCGAGAAGCCCACCCCAGGGGAAGAAGCCACGAAGGCGCTTCTTAACGCTGGAATCCCAGCTGCTCGGCATCACGAAATACAAGTCATTTGGCTCTGCTGGGGCTTGACAGAGGATGATTTGAGCAACATGCCACCAGCAGCTATTCGCGCCTTTAACTGCTACGAAAATGGTTCATCTGCGAGGAATCAGAATGAAGAGAAAGGTCTTCTCCCTTCAAACCCGAACATGGTTCGAACCAAGAACCCCGCACTTTACAAAGGCCTCGGGAATGACCTCGGTACTGTCAAACTAAACGATAACGAGGGGGTGCCTGGCGGTCGAGTGCTGATGAGAGGTTCCTGGAACGCCGCGCTTTACGACCCCTTCCACCTGCAATACAAGGCCAGCCAGGCCATCTCCCACGAGAACCCGCGATCGAAGCCTGATGTTCTATTTCATAAGAACCGCATGTCTGGGCTGTGGGGAGCGGGATCGGAAGTAGAGAGCTTCCTGCAAAAGAACGGGATAACTACACTTCTCTTTGGAGGGGTCAATACGGATCAATGTGTTGGAAGCACATTGACGGATGCTTTTAGCAAGGGCTACGATTGTATCTTGTTGCGGGATGGAGTTGGAACGAGTACACCCTTTGGTGCGAGTGAAGTGTGGGAATGGAATGTCATGAATTCTTGGGGATTTGTTTCAACTTGCGAAGCTTTGAACAATGCTCCGACATGTTAAAGTTAGTAACTTTCGAGTGCACTGGGCTCTATACTACCTTGACTCACACCATCCCCGCTCTTCTTACGGTCGCGACGAGAGGGCAAGACGATGGACGGTCAGCACAAGGGCCAAACGACATGCACTCATATAACGTCAGCTTACTGTACATTTCAATCAGGAGCTGCAATCTTATAACCTCTATCAATTTATGATTATTGCCCATCATAGCGTTTTTTATGATTTTGTAGTGTACAGTTGCCTGGCATGTGGATAGCCCCGTGGCTTGGCCTCAAAGGGGTAAAAAGGCTCGTCAAATACGACCTCGCTAGTCGGGCACTAGCTTCGGCCTAGTCAGCTCAAGCATTATGAATCACCACAGCCTCACAAAAACTGTAGATTAAGCACACGGCCCCATCTTCCTTTCTTCCCCTGAAGCTCGTTTTCCTGTCACTCTTCCTCTTCGACCGTCATCATGGGCGATTCAAAACGCAGATCCCTCGACTTCAAGATCCTCCCCGCAACAGAGGCTGATTGCGCCACGATCGCAAGTATAGAGGCTATCTCCAACTGCGAGGCTAGCAAGACCAAACCGGAGAACAACATTTCGCGAGTCATATTTGGGCCCTCTAACGATACGTCACTTCGCGCCAAGGATCTCCTCGATAAACTGCAAAATGACAAGAGCATGCAGATGTGGAAGGTTGTAATCAGCGATGACAACGGCGAAGACAAAATTATCGCCCTTTCTATTTGGCATTATTATCTTGAGCCTAAGGTGATTGAAGACTGGAAGGATATTGAGTGGCCACCTACCGCGCATGCAGAGGGTTGCAACGCGTACATTCGCTCGGCCACAGCAATGCGGAAGAAACACATGTCGGGGAAGATATTTGGCCGTAGGTGGCTCTTCGATATTCCAATTCGGGGGCATTTGAGCTAACTGAAGACAGACCTGCAGGTTTTGGCCACTCTCCCCCAGTATCGTGGTTATGGAATTGGTTCGACTCTCATGAAGCGGGGCCTTGAGGAGGGCACAAAAAATGGTCTAACAGATTTTTGGCTCGAAGCCTCTAACGATGGCCATGATCTTTACGAGAAATTTGGATTCCGCGACGTGGAGCCGAATTTGATTGATTTGGAGAAGTACGGTGGAGAGGGCATTGCGGCAGTCAGAACTATGAGAAGAGTGCCTAATTGATTACACCTCACTGGAGGGACTTTTACGAGCTGTTAACATGTCCGAAAGACTTTTAAATGAATCAAGCTAGCTTATGTCCATCCAGGATGGTTATCGTGATAGAAGCATCTCATGTACATACAAGAATGGTAATTATGACTCATCGTTAAATAAAAAAAATTTGTTGGTATACGATCATCCCCCCAATCTGAGTTGAATCCATATTGATCATCAATCTGAATGCTGGGAACAACTAACTCAAGCGTAAAATTTGTACAAGTAGTGTCAGACATTATTGTTCATTCTCATCACTTCCTTCCTGGACGAAAGCGTTGTGGTTGGCAGTTTCTGACTTGGCTTTCACGGTTGACTCCTTCTCGGTTGACTCCTTCTCGTTTGCTGCGGCATGGTCATCATCACCATTTTCATTGGAGTCATGAGCTCCACCATTGCTGGCCATAGCTGGCCCTGGATGTGGAGTACCCTTCTCTTGGACCGATTTACCCTTCTTCTGCTCTCGGATGGGCATGGGAGTCTCCCCCTCGCTCTTCAACTCAGCAGCAGACTCCTCACCAGCTTGTGAGGCGCGAGAGCTACGGTTCCTGAGAGCCCGAGCACGTCGAATCATGCGATTATGGTAGTCTACTTGCTCTTCTTCTGGGTCTTCGTGAAGAATACGGCGAGCAGCCTCCCGGCCGACAACAGGGAGGCGGTCGACTCCTTGGGCGGACTGGGGAACCAGTTTAGGATCCAAAAGACCGACTTGAACTAGGACGCTGGCCTGATCCCAGTATGTGTGCTCCGAGTATAGATGACCCGCACGAAGGCTGACAATACTGATAATAATGATTTCGACGCGTTTGTTGGTTGGAGGGACTCCAGGGAGCATCCACGGGATCTCTTGGGAATGCTCAAAGGAGACGTAAAGTTCATCCACGACGCGGTCTGCTCCAGTTGTTCGCGAGAGCAGACGAATGCGCATAGATTGGGGTAGCTTTCCGATGAAATGGTGCTCATAGAAACGACGGAGAGCTTGAGTGCCAATTCCTCCACTCACGGTAGGAACATACGTGACTGCGGGTTTCTTCTGCGAAATGTACGCATCCATAGTCCTGGTAAGGTTTGACGCGAAGAATTTTGCTGGTTCACCGTTAGCACCATTCAAGCTCAACTCACAAGCCTTACTTTACCTTCTTGGTGCTCCTCCCATCTTCTCTCCAGATCTGCCTCTCTCGAGAATCCCTTGCGCAACACCTCGAGTGTTCGTGCCCATGCCAAGCCTGCGGCGAGGTGATCATACTCCTCCATATCATGTTCAGCAAAGCCGGGTGGAGCATGATTGTAGGTATACGCTGGATAGGCTAACTCGAGACGTTCGCCAGTTCCGATTCCAGGATTGATAGGGCGAGTCTTGCGTCGCTTCTTGCCTTGCAGACCAAGCGCGACTGGGATGGTAGTGACGTCCACACTATCGCCTGCTAGGTGCACTAGGACAGGGAGGGAAAGAGGAAATCGCGATCGAGTGTCGGGGATCACACTGGGATAGTATGCGATGAGTGCGCATAGCCGATTGGCATTTTGTGATTTCAGATAGTAGTCCAAGCAATAGTTGGCCGCCTCGCCATAAGCTGCTCACAGTTAACCATATGTGTTTCTATCGTCCTGGTCTTCGATATCTTACCAATCACCGCATAGTTTTCGCCAACCCCCAGTCCTTCCTTAACACCCCTCAACCGACCCTCATACTCCTTACCTCCTCCATCTAGCGCGACATAGACCACGTCGAACCCTTCATCCTGCCAATTCTTGATCGTCTCCATGTCAAACTCGCCCGTCTCCGATGTAATGCACACTCGCGCGTTATTTGAGCCATTATTGTAAAGGAGACCCCCGCTCAACCCAGGGGCACTGATCGAAACAGTCGCCATTTGGTGTGGATTCCGCCCAACGACGACTTGCAGCAGATCCAGTGTTTGTTTACCTCCGGTCGATGGAAGATTTTGCAATAATCTTCAATCGAGTATCCGATAAAGTTGATATGTCTGATGGATCTGAGATAGAATTACGAGGTCAGAAGAGAGGTTGGTGGTGATTGTTCGTTGTTTGACAGTTAACGGGCGCTACGTCATTGGCGCTCATGTCAAGTTTCAAGCACCGACGTCATTGCGGTCGCAATTCCTGGCACTGGCCAGGTTCAGGAAATTAATTGGTTATGGGCTACATCAATTCCAATGGAAGAAGGACCACGTTGAGATTAGCGTTCCTTGGGATATCTGGGGCATTTGGTGGCTTGGTAAGATACATCTCGAAGCTGTTACGGACGCTGTCGATCGCACGCTAGCCTTCTGTTCAATCTTGTAGCGTTCTTATCGATGACAGGTCTGGGAGCTTATCAGCGGTTGCCCCCACGTTTATTCTCCGATCCTGAAAGGCAGACTTGATATTGTCTACTTTGTCGTGAGCCGGTAGGAGGGTGGTCCGAATATGAAAGGCTTCAAAGTTCTAGACTGAGCCATTTTATTTGTTAATAGACTAAACTCGAGATAGCTTTGTGGCTTTCACCATTTGTAACATGCCATGTACTTGCGCCGCAAATAGCTCCGCCAGATAATAATTGTTATTCAATCACGTCCCCAGCCTAAGATCTCGATACCGAATGCTCGTGCACTGAAGAAAGGCGATAACCAAGTCGCAATAGAAAGACCGTTACTTAAACTACAGAATCGTCCTTTGGTATGTGCCGGCTTCCATTATCCGTTTACTGGGACCCAGCGGTGTACAAGCAGTGATCTTTTCCCCAACCTTACTCGCAAAGTGTGCCTTTGATTACTTTGTCTCATCCGAACTCTCTCTCGAATTCCTCTGTGATTCAGTTCAAGTGCTTGTTCTATACGCTCACAATTAAAACATTATCTGTACATGCTGGACAATACTCTTGATCCCAACAATTCTCTTCCACCAGGCAATCGCCTCAACCCTTTCCCTGTCCGCTCCATCCGTGTAACAACAAGGCTCAATGTATCTAATTTACGTTGAACAAGATGATCTACTATCTTGCGATCATGACGGGGCCAACCCGCTATGTCCAGTTCTAGACCTCGTAGTTATGGTCCTTAACGAACTAAGATAGACCTCGAGGACGTGAAGCTCAATGTGAATAAATTTCAACCCACATTTCATCCTTGATGAACGATAGTCTATCTAGCGTTGTGTTGGTCTCACAATCAATAGCCGGTTGAAAACAGAATGCACGGAAAGTCCCTTCTGTCGTGCAATGGGACCATATTTCTCTCTTCGACAGTCTTTTCTTCGGAAGCATCCATCGAGCTTCCCTGGTAAACAACACAAATAATGTCGCTTCAACAAGATGGGTCATATCGCGCAACTGTTGATAGCGGGCATGAGGGAGGAAGTGTGAATAATATTTCGCCAATTTTATCAACTGCCATCGACCACTATCTCAGTATTCAGCCCCAAACGTCTCTCCCGGACGAAACTGCGAGTGTTCTAGCACATAAACACTCTACCACAAAACGAATTGGCATGTGCTATATCCCCCAAGTTGAAAAGACCGCTAATGTTGTACAGTGCAGGTAGTGTTCACGATTCTCGCCTGCAGTCTCGCATCCGGTATTGTATTTGGATTTGCGGCGCTAAAGCCAATTCTTATCGAGGAACGTGTTTTCCACGATCTCTGTGGTGATGAAGATTCTCGTGAGAATGGCCACTTTTGCCCGGAGCAAGACTTGAAGTATGTTCCTCGTCCTTGTTTAACGTGTATTGTTCTGTTCACTGGCAACTCAAACACCCCAGGCTGAATCTTTTCTACACGATCGGATCCACGGCGGCAAATATCTCTTCAATCCTGGCTGGTGCTATTCTCGATCACCGTGGTTCACGCTTTTGTAACGTTCTCGGATGTGTCAATCTAGCCTTCGGCTGTGGTGTGATGGCTATATCGTTTCATTTCGCCCACTATCAGTGGTTGTTCGTTGGGAACTTCTTTCTTGCCCTGGGAGGTACATTCGTCTTTGTGCCCTCGTTTCAGGTTGCAAATGCCTTCCCACAGTTTTCGGGACGCATCGTGGCTTTGGTGACGGGCGCGTTTGATGTCTCGGCTGCTATATTCCTTATCTACCAAATCGCGTACACGACCTCGGGACAATATTTGACGCCCTATCGTTTCTTCTTGTGCTTTACTGCAGTTCCGATTTTGCTTTTAGTTGGATTCGTCGTTGTCATGCCTAGGGATGAGTATGGTTTCTGTCCGCCAAAAAATAAACAGGCGTTAGTGGAGGATCCGCCCGAGGATATACACTCCGCCTACAGTGAATCCACCACTCCAGCAGGACACCGTCACCTGGGTAGTAAGCGCACGTTTCGCCTTAGCGGAAGATTCCGCAAATTACGGCGAATCCTCGGCAAACGCCAGAAAAGAAAGCAGCAGGTCAATCATGAACCGACTCAAAACCAAACCCGCCAAGGCCGGGGTGCACTCCAAGGCTTATCTGCTCGCCGACAATTGGCCACGCCGTGGTTCATACTCATTACCCTGATGACTACCCTACAAATGATTCGAATGAATTACTTCATCGCTACTATTCGCATGCAGTACGACTACTTGCTCAGTTCTCCAGCCCAGGCAAAGTCCATCAATGGTTTCTTCGATATCGCTCTCCCACTAGGAGGTATTCTTTCCACGCCAGTGATCGGATATCTTCTCGACAATCTGAGACTGAAGAATATTCTCGCTCTGATCGTTCTATGCACAACCACAATCGGGGTGTTGAATTGCATTCCTGCTGTTGGGGCTGGATATGTGACAGTTATATTGTTCGTCGTGCTGCGACCGCTATACTACTCCGCCATGTCGTAAGTCATATATTTGTCTGTCGTTTCCATTTCAAGTCTTCCCAATTGACTTTGTAGTGACTATGCTACCAAAGTGTTCGGATTCGGCACATTCGGGCGAATATATGGAACGATCATCTGCCTTTCGGGGCTGGCAACATTTTCTCAGTATGGACTTGATGCGCTAACCCAGGGTTCTTTCAAAGGGAACCCAACACCCATCAATGCTGTCTTGGCCGTCGTAGGCTTTTTTCTAGGATCTGTGCTGGTTGGCTTTGTATCTGTAGCGGGAAGACGTCTCAGTTCGGAGGGCACCGGGGAGTCTAGTGAAGAGGAAGAGGAACGACCACTGCTGGCGGCTGATCTCGACGAAAGGTGGGGATATGAGGCCTTTACCGACCCGAGGTGATTTCAGAGAGTTTAATAATGGCGTAAATTGATTTGAAAAACGAAACTGAAGAGGAAGATAATATGATTGGAAGTCGATATAATTGGAAATCTTTCTTTACTTCTCCAGCGTAAAACGAAGAGCTCTTCCAGCACAGCTATGTATGACCGGGTACTCCGTATAGGCCCTTCTAGTCTCCCTAGCAATCGTGAGACTACGCGAGCATCCCCGCCCATTGGCCACACTTAGAAAGCTGGGGTAATATCTCCGCGTGGGCTCAGTGCGGCTGTCCTGCCATGTCTATCAACATCCCTGTCCTCAATTCCAAAATCCCCGATCGATGCATCCTTATTTGCAGCTACAGATCCAAGTCGGCTATATGACATGCGCTAACCTTAAGTGATGAGATCATACGACAGGGTAAGATTCAGCCAAGCATGGGACTTGCATCATGCAACCACTACGCGTTCTAGTTAGTGCCAACAAATCGTATACATCCGTCCGCGACATGCCGCGGGTACTTTCGTGATGCTTTTCGGCCAAGCTCTTACTCTCATTCTTTTTAACTTTACCTATCTCCTTCCTCCTCTATCTCTGCGATTATCATGACAGGGTCAACCTCGTATACAGCCCGTGGCTCAAAGCACTAGCTCCCTCAAGGCAACAGTATACTTTGCTCGCCCCTAAACCTTAAACTTTCTCAGCAACCCCGACAGTGGGGGTAATACCGTGGCGTTGGGGTACTTCAAGCACGCTAAAAACCTAACAGATACCAATTCATCCGATAAAAATACCTACAGTCCATGCCTAGCTGCTAAAATGTCATATCAGAATGCCTCCAGCCCCGATCCCGCCCTCTCCCAACCCCAAACCCTCCATTCCGGGGTAAACATTCCCTTTCTCAACTCCAAACCTTAGATAGACAGACACACAACTACCACCACAACTATATGGCCCGGACCCCCGACCTTGACCCACAACCCTTATTCCTAAACCTACCACATCTACCAACAAGCAGCTCAGCAGCTCAATCCAGCCACCCACCACCCATCACGCTCTGAGTCTGCATGCCAAGCTGCCAAGTTCCCCCATCGAGGTCTCTTCCCCGCATTTCCCCCCGGCTAACAACCCCAGATCGTCACCAGTTCCCACGCCACCACCACACAACCTCCGGGCCATCGCCAAATCTGACCCGTACACTGCTCTGCCCAGCCTGCGCAGTGGGGTTAACACCCCTCCTTTGCGCTACTTGCTCTGCTTTTCGGGGGACGTGTCTCACGCTGAGATTGCCGATTGCGTGCATTGCGCGCATTGCACCGAGGTACTTTCCTGATTTCTGTCGGTTATGCTGTTTGAAGGGCTCGGCCACGGTGGCGGGGATGGGCTAGACTGGCTGGGCGAGATGGTGATCCGTAGTCGTCTAGGCTTGGACGGGAATTGTTTCCCTAGTGGTTTCGTTGTAGGTCTTGGAGTACGCCCTACTCCATGAATGCGTTCATTCCGGGCATTCCACGATAATTCCGCTGTCTAGATGGTAGTGTCTCCCAAAGATAAATGCAGTGTACCCCTCCATGATTCTTGTACCCCCGTGAGGGTTTCAAAAGTTCAAAACGTATTCCCTACGCCTACATAAGCCCTTGACCAAATAATTCATCTTCTTGATCTCATTTCTTCCTTGTTCATCTACATCATGTCCGCAGACGAGAAACCAGGCAGCGTGGATCGCATCGAGGATATCGCACGACAGTCGACGGGCCAGGAGACGCCGCCCAGTGACTATGATGAGGAGTTCACGCCAGAGGAGCAGAGGAAGATTATCCGGCGGATTGATTTGCGCTTGGTTACTATGACGGGTCTTGCGTATTGTATTTCGCTGATGGATCGGACGAATCTGAGTGCGGCGGCGATTGCGGGGTATGTTTTGTGTATTCTCCGAGTGTTGAGGCCTGGACAGGACCGGATAGGACTAATGGTGATGTGATGGGGGTTTCAGTTTGAAGACAGAGCTGGCATTGAGTGTTGGAAATCGTTATGTGAGTATCATTGATATTTTCCGTGTTATACTTGGAGATGGGCGCGCTGACAGATACATCTTCATCTAGTCGATTGTCGTCCTCATGTTTTTCGTTCCCTATATTATCTTCCAACCACCGATGACCATCCTGATCCGCAAGATCGGGCCAACCATCTTCCTCAGCACGATTATCATGACTTGGGCGGTGATTATGATTGTATGTGGAGTCCATCGTGCTCATTGATGATTCGTTCATCTAACATTAATCATAGGGAACGGGATTCGCCAAGAATTGGGGCCAATTGGTCGGATTGCGTGTTCTACTTGGTGTCCTGGAAGCTGGATACTTCCCTGGGTGTGTCTATCTGCTGTCTTGCTGGTATACGCGATGTAAGTTCTTGTCAAGCCGGTGACTATAAAGTGTCTTCCCATGTCTGACTGGATTATAGATGACGTTCAAAAACGGTTCTCCGTCTTCTACTTGATTGGCTGCGTGGCCTCCGCGTTGTCTGGTATCCTTGCCTTTGGCTTGATGCAGTTGAATGGCCAGCATGGGCTCAGCGGATGGCGATGGATCTTTATCCTTGAGGGTGTGGTATGTGCAGTCGTGGCAGGGACTCTGAATGTGAATATCCGACTGTTCTAACCTCACCATTAGATCACCGGTGCTATCGGTTTACTCTGCTACGTCTTCCTGGTGGATTTCCCCGACCGGGCAGCCAAATCGTGGAAATTCCTTAATCAAAAGGAGTGTGACTTTATCGTGCGACGCATCAACAATGACCGCAAGGATGGAGATCTAGAAGCTTTCTCGCTGAAGAAGTTCCTGCGACCCGCAGGTGACCTTAAAATCTGGGGCTTTGCCCTGATCTTCTTGTAAGTACTGACCCCTACAATGCCGTTCAAGCAAAACCACTAAGAAGGCCTACAGCTGCCTGACCACCGTCACCTACGCAATCGCCTACTTCCTCCCCATCATCCTTATGGAAGGCATGGGCTTCGGCGTCGGCGCAGCTCAATGCCTCGTAGCTCCACCCTACGTCTTCGCCGGTATGGTGATGTACAGCACCGCCTGGTTTGGCGACAAGTACCACGTGCGCGCGCCGGTTCTCATCTTCAACGCTCTACTCTGCATCATCGGACTGCCCATGATGGGATTCGCCAAGGGCGACGCCACGCGCTACGCGGGCGTGTTTTTCACCGTAGCTGGCGCCAATGCGAATATCCCCTCGTGCATGGCGTACCAGGCGAACAATGTCCGGGGACAGTGGACGAGAGCGTTCTCGAGTGCGACCCTCGTTGGATTTGGTGGTTTGGGCGGTATCGTCAGCAGTCTGGTGTTCCGTACTCAGGACGCGCCAGAGTATCGGCCGGGAATGTACGCCGCGCTCGCGTAAGTGTTTTTCACTTTCACTCTCGGGATCGCTTGTGCGCTTATCGGGAGGGCTTGATAGCTAGCTCTTGGCGGTGTAGTCTTTGCTCACTTTGTTCTGTGCTGACCGTTTTTGTCCCTTGCAGGTGTAATGTTTTGATTATTCTGATTGTGGGCGTTATGAGTGTCTGGTTCCGGTTCTGCAATGGACAGGCCAGCCAGGGGAAACGGGTTATCGAGGGGGAGGCCAGCTTCCGGTATACCATTTAATCAATCGGGTTGGGAGGGGACGAGACCGAGACCCGCGGGGAGAAAGGAAACCGGGGCTGTTCTTGTTTGGTGGATCAGAGATCACATGTCACTCTGTCGTTCAAGTGTCACCCTTCCTGCGGGCAGTAGTTTTCTCAAGCATGCGTGCTTCCATTGTTCAATTGTGGTCCACGTAGTCGTACGGAGTAGTGTAGACTGTAGGAGTATCGATCGCACGGACGGAATGTCAATTGCCCTGGACTCGATCGGAGGCTCACCGTGGAGACCGACTGGAGAGAGCTCCCAGGCCCGCGAGGCCCGCGAGGCCCGCGAAACCGGAGGAGGGTTCCCCTTGGGCTGTGGAAGCCCCGGCTTTATCGGTGGAGACACTCGACTGCTGGGGACAGGAATGAGTCGAGAGGCACTTTCCCGACGGAAAACCAGCGGAACCTGGTCCGATGCCAGGGCTGTTTGTCCTGTTTGCATCTGCCGATAAGCATTGCCAGTCACTTGATTCGCCCGATAAGCCCGCCTTATCGTCCCGGCGCGTGTTTCCCGTTGCCCGTCCGTCGGTCAAGTGGCATGGCTGAGAAACCAAAAAAAAAAATTAAAGCTGCCCATGGACTCACGAAATAAATATAGTATTTCTCGGCCCCTGCTTCTGAGTCTCCTCTGAACACTCTCTCCCCTCCTTGCACCTCCCCCCCAATTGCTTCTCGGGTTCATGTGTTGAGGCTGTTCCCCCTTGGCTACCGCCCCTCAACAATCTCCCCTCTCCCGACGTCACTCTCCGTCACTTTCCCGGTAGCTTCTCTCCAGCATGGCGGCCTCTTGGTTTGCCCTGCGTGGTGGCCGACAGCTGGCCCTGCGGTCGCGTGTGCGTGTCGGTCCTTCGCCGGTCTCGCTGCGAACCGCTTCAGTGGCGCCATTGAACATTACTCGGCGCGCGACGCACACATCCCAGAATGCTGCTCCGATCACGCCCGCGCGCCGCGGCGTGTATACTAGCTCCGTGAACGCCCACGGTGACCCTCACCCCGAGGATATCTTCCAGCCCCTCGACACTTTCCCCCGCCGCCATATTGGCCCTTCTCCCGAGGCAGCCTCGGAGATGTTGGCCGTGTTGGACCCCCCCGCGGCTTCACTGGACGAGTTCGTGAAGCAGGTCCTTCCCGAGGATATCCTTTCCAAGAAGAACCTCAAGGTTGCCGAGCCCCATGCCGACATCAACCTGTACCGTTCTCCGATCCAGGGTGGCCTGGGTGAGACCGATATGCTCAAGCTGCTTGACACCTACCGCAAGCAGATTGATATCTCTGGCAAGACTTACATCGGTACTGGCTACTACCCGACGATTGTGCCTCCCGTTATCCTGCGCAATGTCCTCGAGAACCCCGCCTGGTACACCAGCTACACCCCTTACCAGCCTGAGATCTCCCAGGGTCGCCTGGAGTCTCTGCTCAACTTCCAGACGTTGACCGCTGATCTCACTGGTCTGCCCTTCGCCAATGCCTCCGTTCTCGACGAGGCCACTGCCGCCGCCGAGGCCATGACCATGTCCTTTGCCACGATGCCCGCCTCCAAGCAGAAGAAGGCCAATAAGTCCTTTGTGGTTTCCCACCTCTGCCACCCCCAGACCATTGCCGTGATGCAGTCCCGTGCCGAGGGATTCGGAATTAAGCTGGTGGTTGGTGATATCATGGCCAATGACTTCCAACTGGTCAAGGACCAGGGCAACCACCTGATCGGTGTTTTGGGCCAGTACCCCGATACCGAGGGTGGTATCAACGACTTTCAGTCTCTCAGTGATTCCATCCACACCCAGGGTGGTACTTTCAGCGTCGCGACCGATCTGCTGGCTCTGACCGTCCTCAAGGCCCCCGGTGAGTTCGGTGCCGACATTGCCTTTGGCAGTGCCCAGCGTCTGGGTGTCCCCATGGGCTTCGGTGGCCCGCACGCCGCTTTCTTCGCTTGTGCCGACAAGTACAAGCGCAAGGTCCCCGGTCGTGTTGTTGGTGTCTCCAAGGACCGCCTGGGCAACCGTGCCCTTCGTCTGGCTCTGCAGACCCGTGAGCAGCACATTCGCCGTGAGAAGGCCACTAGCAACATTTGCACGGCCCAAGCCCTGCTCGCCAACATGACTGCCATGTACGCCATCTACCACGGTCCCGTTGGCCTCAAGTCCATCGCCCAACGCATCATGTCCATGACCTCTCTACTCCGTGAGAAGCTCATCGGTCTGGGTTACAACGTGCCGTCTCGCTCCAACGTCGAGGGTGGCGCCGTCTTCGACACCCTTGCTATCGAGCTTGCTGATGCCTCCGAGGCGGATGCTCTCTACGCTGCTGCTCTCAAGGCCAACATCTTCCTGCGCCGTCTCGAGGGTAACAAGGTTGGTCTCTCCCTGGACGAGACTGTTGGCCGCGACGAGGTCAAGGGTGTCCTAGATGTCTTTGCCGCCTACAAGGGTGCTTCCCCTGTTGAGGTTGACGGCACTCTGGGCCTTGCTTCTGTCCCCGCCAGCCTGGAGCGTACCTCGCCCTTCATGACCCAACCCGTTTTC
Source organism: Penicillium daleae (assembly GCF_028827525.1). Taxonomy (NCBI): domain Eukaryota; kingdom Fungi; phylum Ascomycota; class Eurotiomycetes; order Eurotiales; family Aspergillaceae; genus Penicillium; species Penicillium daleae. The sequence continues at coordinate 2,385,274 of NW_026623153.1, forward strand.
AACACCCACCACTCCGAGACTGAGATGCTCCGCTACATCCGCCACCTCGAGTCCAAGGACTTGTCTCTTGCTCACTCCATGATTCCCCTCGGATCCTGCACCATGAAGCTCAACGCTACAACGGAAATGATCCCTGTCTCCTGGCCCGAGTTCTCTCAGATCCACCCCTTCATGCCTGCCGACAAGGCCAAGGGTTACATCCAGATGATTGATGATCTGGAGGCTCAGCTGGCTGACATCACTGGCATGGCCGAGGTCACTGTGCAGCCCAACTCTGGTGCTCAGGGTGAGTTTGCCGGTCTGCGTGTGATCAAGAAGTACCAGGAGGCCCAGGGAGATGCCAAGCGCAACGTCTGCCTGATCCCCGTCTCTGCCCACGGCACCAACCCTGCTTCCGCTGCCATGGCCGGTATGCGCGTCGTTACCATCAAGTGCGACACCAAGACCGGTAACCTGGATCTGGCTGATCTCAAGGCCAAGTGTGAGAAACACAAGGATGATCTCGCCGCCTTCATGATCACCTACCCCAGCACCTTTGGTGTCTTCGAGCCCGGTGCGAAGGAGGCCTGCCGCCTGGTTCACGAGTACGGTGGCCAGGTGTACATGGATGGTGCCAACATGAACGCCCAGATCGGTCTGTGCTCTCCCGGTGAGATTGGCGCCGACGTGTGCCACCTAAACTTGCACAAGACTTTCTGTATCCCCCACGGCGGTGGTGGCCCCGGTGTCGGCCCCATCGGTGTGGCCGCTCACCTGGCTCCCTTCCTGCCCTCTCACCCTACCAGCGAGTACCTGCAGACTAAGCGCGGTAGCTCTTCCTCCCCTCCCATCAGTGCCGCCCCCTGGGGTAGCGCCAGCATTCTGCCCATCACGTTCAACTACATCAACATGATGGGCGACCGCGGCCTGACCCACGCCACCAAGATCACCCTGCTCAACGCCAACTACATCCTGTCCCGCCTGAAGCCCCATTACCCAATCCTGTACACCAACGACCACGGCCGCTGCGCCCACGAGTTCATCCTCGACGTCCGCGGCTTCAAGGAGACCAGTGGTATCGAGGCCATCGACATTGCCAAGCGTCTGCAGGACTACGGCTTCCACGCGCCCACCATGTCCTGGCCCGTGGCCAACACGCTGATGATCGAGCCCACCGAGTCTGAGAACAAGGCCGAGCTGGACCGCTTCTGCGATGCCCTGATCTCCATTCGTCAGGAGATCGCTGAGGTCGAGGCTGGCAAGCAGCCTCGTGAGGGTAACGTGCTGAAGAACTCTCCTCACACCCAGCGCGATCTGCTCTCGACTGAGTGGAGCCGTCCGTATACCCGTGAGGCGGCGGCTTACCCGCTGCCCTGGCTGTTGGAGAAGAAGTTCTGGCCCACTGTTACCCGTGTCGATGATGGTAAGAAATAACCCGCCCCCTCCCCCTCATAAGTTCATCAGCTAACCCCTTTCTCTACAGCTTTCGGCGACCAAAACCTCTTCTGCACCTGCGGCCCCGTCGACGAGATCGAATAGATATATGATACCCACGTTGCGTTGTGAATTAAGATTTAACTCTTTGGTCTGAAGGGCTGGTCTGACCTGGTTCTCTTGGTCTGGTCAGAGCCTTGGCCTTGACCTTGCATTGTTTGCTATACGCGGATCCTTTAACTGGTTCCGTGTGGTGTTCCTTCTTGTGTATACATTCAACATCCTTATTACTTTTTTTCTCTTTTCCTTTTTCTTGTCATGGGTTGCCTTACGATGATGATTTCTTTCTTGTGTTGGTATTTGTTTGAATAGCGGGTAGAGACGAATTGATTCAACATGATCATCTTGAATATACTCGGTTATGTAATTGTGAAGATTTGAGAAACGAATGTCTTACTAGAGGCATATTTGAACCAGTCCCTGTCGATTGTATGCTTACCCTAGTTATTCCTGGCTCATCTATAACAGGCCCGTTCCCTACTGGAACAGCTCAACACAGTCAAAGATCTATAAATCATCAGCAGTCAGCACATAACCCACCCAACAAGCAGTGAAGAAGTAAGAGGAAAAACTCACAAAATTCGGACTCAAAAACTCATCCCCCGAACTCCCCGAAACAACAGAAATAGTAATCTACCCCCGTCAGTACAGCACCCAATTCCACACCCCCTACACCACACCAAACACCACACGACCAGAAGAAACATACCGTATTCGTGCCCGCAACAATACTCCCCCCAGGCAAACCAACATCATAAACCTCCCCGAACCCCCTATACGCACCCCTCGTCACACCCCTAGAATCCAGATTCGCCGGCGCACTCGGCACACTCCCGCTATAACTGTTAACGGTGACTTGGGGCCGTCCACCGGCGAACGAAAGCGTGGTGCCGATGCGTAGCGTTGCGGCGCCTGTTTGCGCCGATGTTGCGGTGAATTTGATTGTTAGGGGCGAGTTTACGGATTTGAAGAGCGCCATGGGGAAGGACGATGGGGAGGTGGTGCCGACTGTGTATGTTGGGGTGGAGGTCCAGGGGGACATGCGGGTGTCGGATGGGTGCATGCGGAGTTGGGAGGGGGCGTTTAGGAAGCCTGTTGGTCTGTTGTTATGGTGGGTTAGTCAGGTTATATTGCGTTTAGGAAGCAGGAGTTGGATGGAGGTGTTGTGCTTTGCGTAGGTTTATCTTACTGTCCGTCCCATTCTCCGATTTTGAAAATTGTCGTCCCTGTTTTCACGGAGCCGGAGATATTTTTGCTTATCGTTGATCCTGCTGTTACGGTTACTGAGCTTGTAGCGACGGGATACTCGCCCTGGTAGTAGACCATGGTGTATGTGCCTGGTTTCATGGCGGGCGATGTGAAGCTCCCGCTAGAGGAGGTGTAGGTCCAGTATTGGGCGGCGTCGTTGTACCTGGCTTCTGTTAACAGATTGTAAAGAGGCTGCTTCTACAGAGGATACACTTACCAGTGGACAACCCATTTCATAGAGGAGTCCGCGCCAGACGCTGTGCCGGAGACATATCCCCGCCCAGATGTCGCGACGTACCCCTTAATGCTGAGATCCGCGAAGAAAGACGTGTCGATGTTCGTGCTCGGGGTGCCGCTGCGACTAAAGTACATCAGGTAGGGACCGTGCAAACCCTGACGGTATGATTCGGTTTGTACGTGTCCCGAGTTCATGTACCAGTATAACCCGGTGTAGCTGCCAACGTTGTTGGTGTTAATGTCGCTGATCATGTTAGCAAGACAATTAGAAACTATATCACTCATATCCAAATTCAGCTGCTTACCGGTGGAAGGGTCCTCCGGCGGAAGTCTCGTATTGATTGAGGATCATGCAGACTCGATGGGCAGATCCAGACACGCCTATCTTTGTTAGTAACGGTGTTCCAAGGTTAGCGGTTTAGTATACCCACAGTGTCTCTGATCATCGATGAATCGTTCGCTTGAGTAGAACTTGCTGCGGGTCTCGGAGCCAACTAGGTACACATCTGATCCTTCGATTGCAGTACCGCCGGCGATGTTGGAGACTGTGCCGAAAGGTTCTTCGTTCGGGAGGAGGTCTGCATTGAGACGGGCGATGTACCGAAGTTCTCCGACCGAGGGTTCTTCAGAGAATCAGACGTATCCACTATGATCATGGCTTGGGTACTACGAACCGGCTGTAGTATACGTCGCCATATAAATGATAGAGTCTCCACTGTGCGCAACATAATAGTGCGTCAGAGTGTCCGTCTCGCAGGTGATCTTGATGTAGTCGCCTGCTACCATCAGCGACTTGCTTCTACTTCCAATCTATACTGATCAGTGCCGAGAAAGTGGTGGATTAACAAACCGCTCTGCGTCGCAGTAACAGTCGCACTACCCAATCCCGAGCCAATATGCGAGCCGGTAGATTGATACTGCAGTTCAGACCCATAGTAGTTGATCGAAGTGATATCACAATTTGACCGGTCAACCGTGAATTTCAGTGGGTTACTAGACCCAGCATCAACAATGTAGGTATCAGTATTCGTAGTAAGACCAAAAGCAGCCTCAACTCCCTTGCCCCAGAGGGCTAGTGAGGCCAGAATCAAACCCGAAATGAACATGCTGCCAGGCAAGTCTTTGAGAGTGCGTCTCTATCGTCTAATTCCTCACAACTCAGAGCGACAGCCCATCTCTTGCTTTAAAATCACTTCTTAAACCGCACCTCTTCAACCTGAAACCATCCTGAATGGCGGAGATTCCCACACACCCTTCTTCGTCCCTGCATAACCTTCGAGGATTATCCCATATTCGAGTCAAGTTCCACCAATCTGGGCAAGTAGACAATCCTAAAGAAACCCGGACAGAACCTCCATTCGCCGCGGCAACTAGTCTACTCTGGTAATTCACAGCGCAGATCTTCTACGGACGCCCAAAATGCACCTGTGGCAGGGAATAACAAGTTCCGCCCCGAAATGCCAAGACTCTGTCACTAGGACGGGCTTGCCAAGAATACCCTGCAATTCCGTGTGGGGTAGACGGTGGTTTCGACGTGTCGCGAGTAACAGTCTGGCGGTCCCGGCTGAATTGACATTGCCTCTACTTGTGCTCGGTACTCATATCTATGAGGTGAATTCTTCTGGAGATCCCCGATCGATGGTCGCTAAGATGAAAGTCGAAAATGGAAATACTAGGGCTCTATCGGTGCGCTTTATGGCGAAACCCCGAGGACTTCCTGTGCTCGGTTGCTATTCCTCCACGACTGGATAACCGCTGCTGCAAATGTACAAGCTGAGACGCCATTTTGAACATGTATCGCATATAGAAACAAGGTCCTCTTGCCCTGCCCCTCGTAAGTTCTCGAACTGGAAGGTAAAGAAAGCAAAGTCCACTTCAATGCCTTCCATGCGACTGCAGCTGACTATGGGAGTCAGCTATTTCAAATACCCTCTAGAATCATGTATCTAGCAGAACTAAGTCTGGACTGCTCCCCGGCGCCAAGATATTTTGCGGGGTTCAGCCGCACACTACGAGCACTACTGGTGGGTAAATACGGGACAGTGAATGTGAGAGACTAGCGGTGCTAGTTATAAATTCGGTCTATCTTTATTCGTGGCATCTGACAAGAGAATCAGGTGAGGTATACCATCAAATTGAAGCAGCCTCGTGCTTGGTGGTACATGATTATTTTATTTTCTATAAATATTGCAGTTCGCGCACGGTATATCTCGCGTCCACCAGTCGACAGACACTAGTTATCCAACGAGCATCACCCCCAAGGAGTGGATAACGACCGGAATTATTACCCAGGAAGCACGGTCGATGTCAATATCAGGTGCTTGTAAGGAGAATAAAAGGTTCAATTTTTCACACATAGCCCAGGTCTTTCCATCCTAGATCTCTCAGGGGTTAGATACAGAAAATCCGCTGTACCGTACGTAATTCGCTGTCGATACCAGCATCATTGATGACAGCCGGCCATGTTTTCCGCTGCTGTAGCCCACTATATTCGCCATGTGGCTTGTATTACTGACATTATGTTGTTCGAGTGTCCATTGTCCATTGGCCCGGACAATTGTAATTATATGTTATGACATAAACTTCCTTTTGGGATCCGGCTGTAGAAATTGGGTCAGCGCATAGCTCCTTTGGCGACTTCTCGGGCAGAGAGGATAGCGCCGGCTCGATTGGTGCTGGGGAAGAGCATGATGCTACATGGAGTGCCTGCTCACATTGTTTCGAAGACGAAGGTGGCGAGAATTTTTCTATCTTTAGGAATCCTGCTGACATACAGCGTTGGGTTTATTGATGAAAGCCATTGTTTGGGTTGTTCGGGTCCACGGACGACCTACCTCCTGGTCGCTGGCTAAATATGTCGCAGCTCATCCATCGGGTATTATGGAGAAGGGCGTTCGAATACATCGAACAGATTGAGCTTAGGTACTATCTCCAGGGCATATCCCACAGCGTCCGCTGATATCTGAGATCCGCTCCGTCTATGCACCAGCTTTCGTTCATGCAACAAATCGAAAGATCTCAATTCTGAAGCCTAGGGCACGCCTTGACATGACAGTAGACCGAGACGGAAAGAATGCCGAGCTCAGGGTGCTGTTTAAGCTTCGCGTTGATTTCCTCTTCGGGATGCGCAGGGCCGATCGTTACTGTTTGCGTTCTTAATGATTTCCAACGGATTTCGACTTTGACTCCTCCCTATTACAGTCAGGTTGATTCGTATACTGCAGAAAATTGCTATATGAATGGGTAGATAGGAAGCTGAATTAATTATATGGATGTTGTTCATCGGTGCTGATTGATGAAGCTAGCCGAGTCTGTTTTGGAAGGTCGCTGGTGGCTCCGACAGGTGAACATTCTTCCCTTTTGAGCAACATTCCAACGAGCCTCCCTAGCCGGTTCCAGCCGTCAGCATGCCGTCCACTTCCTATCAGTCCGACCACAATACCTAAACCCCCACTGCATTCAAGAACGCACTATTCAATAATTACCACATCTCGGTCGTGTTGTCTGGGTACCTTGTCGGCTAAACGAGACCTAAAGAACAATATCATTCCCCACCGATTGTTCGCTGTGTAGGCGCCCACCACCACCACAACCTAGTGAAACTCGTGTCTAATTAGTATAATCCATTTGATTCTTCCACTAACATTCTTGAGCATTCTTCACCGCCGCACAATGATCCTCAATCCACTCTGAATCTCTGGTTCCGGATCTCGATCCAACGGCTGCGGCGCGCACCCGCGTGCCACGATCCAGACCGCGTGGTCCCTTTTTTTAGGTCGTTGATTTGACTTATTTCGGCAATTACTGATACTATAAACAGTGTCCTGCATCTCATACACTCGTAATTTGGAATTGTTGTGAGTGTCGGGTCTCCGCTCAGCTTACACGATCTCTGCTTCCGCGATCGATTCCCCGCTGTGAAATCTCCGATCATTCTAGGCTATGATACGTAGGTTAGGTTATATGTATGAAGTACGGAGTACTCGGTAGCTACTACTTACCGACGGAGTCCGGCGCAGGAAGGTTAATCTTAATATTGAGCGCGATGTAACAGCTTTATTGTCGATCGGCAAGGAAGCAAAGCATAAAGTGGGGGTTAACGCTATACGTTGCATATATTTTGTTTGGTGTCGCTGGTGCCTGGTGACAAGGCCCAACGTTGCCAACTGTCAAGCAGTGTTTGTTTGGGTTGCATCATGCATGGATACAGGACAATCCAAGAGAAGATCCCAAGCCGCACGCGATGATTTGTGTTTCGGGGACCCTCTGCCAAGTTTGCCCGTCTGGCCATTCACAGCGCCCGATTGCTGGGCACTTGCAGTAGCCTCCGCAAACAATACTTGGCGGGTATTATTGTTCTCGGAGGGGTCCCAGGCCACAGAGCCAGTTGGGTAAATATGACCATGGGGAATGGGTTTATATACGGAGGGCGGCCTTTCGAATTGGTAATATGGTTCTTTTGACAATTACCAAGAGCAGGATTCTTTTTCAGATTGCATTCCAGCGGTATTCGTTGAACTTTGCTTTGCTGTGGAAAGTATGCGGTACTCTGTGCTCGGCCAGGTGGCCGTCACCCTGACAGGGCTGTCTGGTCTGGCCGCTGCGATGGGCATGGGTGCTATTCGGCGGGAATTGAGGCTGGCGGCGGAATTTGGGATCAACCCTGATTCTATGATCAAGCAGCAGAAGTCTGCGAATGAACTGGCTAACGATGATGACTCGGGCAATGTCGTGGCGAAAACGGTTTTGGTAGGTGAAATCAATATGCGACCGTCGCTTATGAACAGAGTGCTGACTTGCGGAATAGCTTCCAATCGACCATGGAGATCCCTCTGTCGGGCACTATGAGAATCGCTACTGGGTCAATGATGAGTATTATCAGCAGGGAGGACCTGTCTTCGTGTACGATGTGGGCGAGGCCACTGCAGAGGCTGCGGCGAAGCAGAACTTGGGCAACTCGACTTCAGTCCTGACCGAGATGTTGAATCAATTCGGAGCAATTGGTATTGCATGGGAGCATCGGTATGTTCTGCATCGTTTTCGTTGACTTGGTCATGACTGACTCACTTTCTTGGTTATAGATACTACGGCGAATCGCTCCCTTTCAACGTCACTGTCGATACGCCGCCCGAGGATTTGAAATACCTCACGAACAAGCAAGCATTGGCCGACATCCCATTCTTCGCGAAGAACTTCACCCTTGACGGGCACGACGAGGATCTCACCCCAGCTGCGAAGCCGTGGGTTATGATAGGAGGCTCATATTCCGGTATGCGAGCTGCTTTCACTCGCCATGCTTATCCAGGCACTATCTTCGCCTCCTACGCGTCCTCGGCCCCCGTCGAGGCTCGGGTGAATATGAGCATGTACTATGACCAAGTCTATGCTGGCATGGTGGCCAACGGATACTCGAATTGTACCAAGGACATCAAAGCCGGACTCGAGTACATCGATGAGGAACTTTCCAAGAACGCAACTGCAGCTGTGGCAATTAAGAAGCTCTTCTTTGGCGACGGAGCGGAAAAGAATAACAACGGCGACTTCACCGCAGCCCTCGCAGGCATCTATGGTTATTTCCAAGGATACGGTCTCGGCGGCGGTAAAGGCGGACTCGGTGCTTTCTGCGAGTACCTCGAGACCGATCCTGCGACTCTCCAACCAGCCGGACCTGACGGCTTCGCGCCCCAGCGAGGCAATAAATACGTCGCCGAGCGTTTCGCCTCATGGCCCATGTTCGTCAAACTCGTCAACTTCAACTACGGCACAAACTGTCGGCAAAGCAACACCACCCAACCGCTAGAATGCACACTCAACCCCAAATCCACGGACCCAGACACCATCAGCTGGACCTGGCAATTCTGCACTGAATGGGGCTACTACCAAAGCAACAACTTCGGCCCTCACTCACTGCTCTCCAAATTCCAGACCCTCGAATACCAACAATACACCTGTAACCGGCAGTTCCCCGAGGCCGTGGAAAAGGGCCTCTTGCCCAGGATGGCACACGCCGACGCGACCAACCAGGAAACCGGTGGCTGGACTATTCGTCCGTCGAACGTGTACTGGAGCGGTGGACAGTTCGATCCCTGGCGTACCCTCTCACCTCTGTCCACCGAGGATATCGCCCCGAAGGGGGTGACGTTCACGACAGAGATCCCGAGGTGTGGCGTGGAGACGGGCGAGCACACGCTGTTTGGGTACATCATGGACAACGCGGAGCATTGTTTCGATTTGATGTCCAGGTTCGCTCCGGGACGGATCTCGCGTGGATACTTTTACGAGGCGTTGGAGTCGTGGTTGCCCTGTTTCAAGCCTGCGACAATGCACGGGGACTGATCCGGATTGTCTTGGAGGGATGGAGTGGGAGAATGACGATGACGGGAGAGGAGAAGCCCACTGGAGGCGCGCCTTCGGTTCAGGGATCGGCGTAGTGGAGACTCATCGTGAGTGGCTTGTGGTTTTTGGTGACTTTCATTCGTTTTGTCCATATGATATTTTTTTCTTCAGTCTGGTGGTTGGCTCTGGAGAGTCACAATATGATGTGTAACTTGGTCAACGGCCAGTCGCTGTTCTCTCCGCGGATCGTCTATACCCTTTTTCTGGTGTGCTTGCGATCCCGGCCCTGAAGAGCTTATTATTCACCAACATAAGAACCTTCGGTTCCGACGAACCTTCGTTCGGGTACTGGTCGAGGTACCTGTCCGGAAGTTAATTGCACGTGCGGCGCTGCCGAGGATTTTCGCTTCCCCGCGGTAATTCGCATGATGAACCTTTGTGTGATCGACGGGATACTTTATTGACTCATTTTCCTCCGCTCTTTTGACAATGACAACCTACATTCTTTGAACACTCACATATTATAGATCAAAATCACCTATTATTATCCAAGTATCTCCCCCTTCTATATCCCACGTCAGATCTCAATCGGAGATATACTGCCCCCCGCATAAGCCGCAAGCTGCAAGCTGCAAGCTGCAAGCATAAGCTACAATGTTACTCAGCCCAGCCATCGTGCTACTCGCCCTCTACGCAACCTTCCTAGTCCTGCGTCACCTCGCCCAGTTACACCACCACCGCAAACTCTCCAAGCAGTTACACTGCCAACCCCCGCCACCGGCAACTCAGGCTGGCTCGGCATCCCGGCCTTTTTACGGCTGAGCAAGGCCGTCCGCGAAAAGCGGTGGATTGACTATCTGTGCGACCAATTCGATATCAACGGCACGACGTTTACCCAGCGGTTTTTGTCGCGCAAGTTGCTGACTACGATTGAGCCGGAGAATGTGAAAGCTATCCTGGCGACCCAGTTTCAGGACTTTTGTCTGGGGACCAGGCATGAGCAGTTTTATCCGTTGCTTGGGGATGGTATTTTTACCTTGGATGGGGCGGGTTGGACGCATGCTCGCGGGTTGTTGAGACCGCAGTTTACTCGGGATCAGGTACGTTGACATGACACACCTCTATTCGAAGGCTCTCCTTTTGTCGAGGTTGATTATTAACTCTTCCTGCAGGTCGCCGATCTCTCCATGCTGGATGACCACATCACCCACCTCATCAACCTCATCCCCAAAGACCGCAGCAGCTTCGACATCCAACGCCTCTTCTTCCTCCTCACCCTCGACTCAGCAACACACTTCCTCTTCGGCGAATCCGTCGGCTGCATGTCCCCGACAACAACGGGCGTTCTCGAAAAATCCGCCGTCCGCAACGCCCAAGGTTTCGCCGAGGCTTTCACCACCGCACAGGATTACCTCGCCGCGCGGTCCCGCGCACAGGGCCTGTACTGGGTGATTAACCCCAAGGAATTCCGCGAGGCGAATCGCCGCGTGCACGAGGTCGTGGATCACTACGTGAACGTGGCGCTGGAGGCGAAGCGGAATCCGGAGCGCAAGCAGGGCGATGGTCGGTATATTTTCCTGGAGGCGTTGGCGGCGGAAACGGATGACCCGAAGATGTTGAGGGATAATATGTTGAATATTTTGCTGGCGGGGCGTGATACCACGGCGAGTCTGTTGTCGTCGACGTTCTTCTATCTTGCGCGGTATCCGCATGTGTTTGCGAGACTGCGGAAGGAGATTGTCGATGCATTTGGGGATGGTAAGAGTGCGACGGTGGAGATTACTCAGGCGAAACTCAAGGATATCGCATATCTGCGATACGTCTTGAATGAAGGTCAGTACCTGCCTCCTACCGCATATGGGTTCCTGACGACAACAACTGACCTGTGCTAGTCCTCCGTCTTCAACCCCCGTCCCCGTCAACTTCCGCGTCGCAACAAAAGACACCTCCCTCCCCGTCGGAGGAGGTCCCGACCGCCGATCCCCCGTCTACGTGAGAAAGGGCACACTAGTCGCCTACAACGTCTTCGCCATGCACCGCCGCACCGATTTCTGGGGCCAAGACGCCCGTACTTTCCGCCCCGAGCGCTGGGAAGAGAACGCCAAGCATGGATGGGAGTATCTGCCCTTCAACGGTGGCCCACGTATTTGTCTTGGTCGTAAGTCTACCAAATTCCCTCCACTTTACCTGTGGCACTTGCAAATAATGGCCGTGGCGAGCCGGTGCTGATATTCATATAGAGCAATATGCCCTGACCGAGGCGAGTTACACCGTCGTCCGATTGATGCAGCACTTTGACTGCCTTGAGAATGCGGACCCGGATTCCCGTTTGGAGCCGATTAAGAACTCGAATTTGACGATGATGCATGATCATGGTGTGCCGGTGAAACTGTATGCTTCGCAGTGATTGTCAGTGGGTTATGAATGACGTTTTGATTTCTTTGTATATAATTGAACGATGGGTAAATAACCATGGAAGTATTCGAGTTTAATGAAGTTATTCGGTGAGGTGGAACACCGAGCATAATATGCCCGCATTCAGTCCCCCTGATACCCACCACCCGTCCCAAGACAGTCAGCTCTGACAGAAATGAACTGGCGTAGCAGCTTTTCGAATACGAACGGTCGGGCAATATATCACGGTTTCGATAAAAGAGGAAACCGAGTGCGAAAACAAGCTCCAATCATCGGAGATAAACCCGGCGTTTACCCGGTCTACGGCAGGAATTAAGAGGGTTACATCATCATCAACTATGTTCCATTTAAAAGGTGCCTTTCCTCTGTAGATGGTATAAAGTTATAGACGAACGCTAAGTTGATTGCAAGTCATAAACCGGCATCACCGACAAAATGTCCTTCCCCTACAAACACGTTCTCCTTATCGGCGCCACGGCAGGCATCGGCCGTGCCATGGCCGACCGATTCATCGAGACGGGCATCAAAGTCACAGCCGTTGGTCGTCGCCAAGACCGACTCGACGATTTTGTCCAGAAATATGGCAAAGACAAGGCCAGCGGGGTCGTATTTGATATCTCGGATACCTCCAAGACAACGGCTTTTGTTGATAGGTGTGTCTATTCTTCCATCTAATTGATCTTCCGAGTCGTCACGCAGCGAACTAACTCCAACAAAAAACATAGTGTGATGCAATCGCATCCTGATATTGACTGCTTATTCCTCAACGCGGGTACACAGAGTGTTTACGACTTGAGCGATCCAGCTAGCTTTGACCTGGAACGGTTTCAGAGCGAGGTTCACGTCAATTACATTAGCCTTGTTGCACTTACGTATGCATTTGTCCCGATCTTCAAGAAGAGAGAGACACCGACGAGCATCATTTTGTGAGTGAAGCCACTTATTGAATTGGGAAATACAGTACTGATAGTTCTTAGTACGGGCTCCAACATTGCCATCGTCCCTGCTGCAACGCTACCCGCGTACTGTGGATCCAAAGCTGCCTTGAACGTCTTCACGCTCTGCCTTCGGGAGAGTCTACGAAACACAAACATAAAAGTCATTGAGATCTCTCCCCCTCCTGTGCAAAGTAAGTACTACCCCTGGGATTACGAAATTCAATGTTCTGACGTGTATCCCCAGCTGAGCTGCACGATTACATGGGCGAACATGGCAAAAGCTTCGGTATGCCCGTGAATCAGTTTACGGATGAGGCGCATAAGGGTCTTCTCCAGGGAAGAGACCAGATCATTATCGGTGCAGTTGGACCTGCGGAGACCTTCAACGAGATTGTTGACAAGCGACGGGCGGCGTTTGAGAATTTGGCCAAGATGATGCGGTCAGCCCATTAATATGGCTTGGATCAGGCTTCGGGATAATGTACATTGAAAAGGGTATAAAAGAATATCGACCTTTTTGCAGGCAAGTTTGATTGACATTACTCATTGACGGAGACAAGTTGCAGGTTAAGCCGAAGAAAATTTAATCACGACTTTGGTCTCCAGATGCTGACTAGCTCTCTCGTAGAATTGCGGCGCCTCGTCCACACTGATGATACTGCTCACAATGAAGCTAGGCTTGGCCTTGCCTTGTGAGATCATTTCAATCAACTGAGGTGCAACCAAGGTCGAATCGATGGCACCAGATCTAACCAGCGGACCCTTTTAGAGAAACTCGACATCGCCCACTGGAATGTTGGGAACAGGAAGTGCCATGGGGAGGTACTCAACGCATCACCCGTAGCTTTGAACGTGCCCACTCGGCCAATTCCACCGCCAATCTTCGTGATGGCTGTCATATTCTCTAGCACTTTGTCATCTCTCAGTTGAAGCTGATGGGCGGCCTCGGTTCCAACACAGTCAACACTCCGGAGGACTCCGTCTGATTCTTGACGCAAGATTTTCGTGATTGGGTCTGAGTGGGTAAGATCAATTGGCATAGCACCAAGGCCCTCGGCAACTGATAGTCGCCGGCGATCACCGTCCACGAGAAACACGCGGGAAGCACCGCGCAGCATGGCCGAGTAAACAGCCATCAGCCCTATGGGACCAGCACCAAATACTGCGACCGAGTCTCCTGGTTGATACCCGGCCAAATCGAGGGCACCCCATCCTGTAGCGAAGATACTTGATGCGAGGAGGTAATCAAGGTCGGGGTTTGCGAGAGTTGATTTTGAGGGGGCTTCATCGGTAGCTTGCGGGATTGGAAAGAGGTTGTCATTTGCGAATGGTACTCGTACGTATTCCGCTAACCAGTTTGTCAGTGTTAGGAAGCACTGACTCAGCATCTTGAAGACGTGGTTCTAACCTTGACACCCCGTCGTCAAATAAGAATCCAAACCCAGCCCAAGCCCCATCAATTCGGCTGTAGAAAGATCTTCAAGCCCGTTAGAAGCTTGATCTGGAACCACGACTTTGTCGCCGACTGAGAATGAAGTCACCGAGTTCCCGACCTCGACAATGATCCCGAGTGCTTCGTGGCCCATCACCCACGGTACCTCTTTCTCCTCGTATGCGCCATTATAGGTGTGAATGTCTGCACCGGATATAGCTGACAAGCTAACTTTAACAATGACGTCCGTTGGGTCGAGTATTTGTGGAATTGGTAACGTCGATACGTTGACCTGAAGAGGATATCCACCCCAAGTAACAGCCTGCATAGACGTGGCGTTGAGACCCATGATGAATCGGCAGATTGATAGAGATACACAACGGTAAAGCACCAGGACTGTCTACTAGATATAACCTAGCTAGAGCGGCTGTTATTCCGTACTTTATCAGATCTAAGCATTGATTTTAAATCAGCTTGACAACCCTTATCCGCCAAGCATGGGCCCGAAATCCGAACAACCAAGCCACACTTCACGGCCAGCTCTTTCTTGGCGGTCATCAAGCTGTGGATCTGCAACTTCCCGAAACGATAATCTAGATTAGGCATCAGGTTTTTGGGCATGTAGCCAAGACGCTTGATCACTGCACT